>NC_139908.1:21717388-23063375 GCF_905171665.1 Trachurus trachurus
GCCAACTCAGTGTGCAGTCTAGAGCTTGTAGCCTATTCTTCCTCTGTTGACTAAACTTAAAAGTAGAGTGAAATTGATTAAAAATATTCAATGTAGTCTTCTTCCCTCCAAACAAAACTAGGCCTATAAGCAACTAGCCAAGTCAAACTGATGATCATGTTGATTCATCTTCACCTGCAGAATAAAAATATTTTTGATGCCTACTCCAGTCATAGTTCAGAGTTTGAGACAAATATTACAGTGTATAATGCTCAGTATAGTGAGCCAATAATTTGTTTGCACAGTCTGACTGGAATCACTGAGCATAGCGTAAAATGTCAAATAAGATAAATGTAGCCTACCCACACTACCAAAGAAGTTAGAGGCACCTTCCACGCAGTTTTGAAATTGCACAGCAGTGTTAGCATTAACAGCACTTAACCTAGCAGTCCCGCCAAGACTCCCGCCATTGTTGCATTCACAAGACAAGGGGTAGTAGGCTACATCTTCTGAGAAACACAACTTCATAACTAAAGACTGGACACTACAGTGATTTGGTAAACTAATGCAGTCTGGATGAACCAAGGCTCGCTGCTTTGCATGTTAGCTTAAGGTAGAAAAGAATATGAATAGAAGCAAAGCAAAACAAGAAACAAGCTCCATAGGCTTAGGCCTAATAGACTCTGTGAAAATGTACTCCCAGTCAGGTTCAATTGTGCTGAAAACATGGCTCATTATCATGAATTTCTGGTCTAAATTACCTACTTTTAAGAAACATTTTTACAAACTGCAACTGAGCTTAACTCAGTGTTTGTCAGATTTAAAAGGCAGGGATGATGATCTGATTTGCCTAGAGCAGCTTAATGTCCTAACAGGTTTCGTGTTTGAGGAAGGTGGTGAGTTAAACTAAATCCAACAGACTGACTGGGTGTGGTGACAGTTGACTAAGTAATCAATCCCCTTTTCCACAGCCTTTTATCCCATTAGATTCACCATAAAGGCCAAGCATCAGATCTACTGCATGTAGCCTATGCAAGTGTGTGAACAGAATTCATTTTGGCCTGGCTGACGGTTTGTGTGATTTAGATTTTTCACTGTGATAATAGAGCTGGTATTGCCTCTCCAGCAATACCCAGAAAGCTGCATCACACAGAGAGACATAGCTATCTCATTTGGGCAACGTGGAATTTCCTCCATCCTCTTTCTAGTCGGCTTTCAGGAATGAATAGAGCTCCAGACTTGGATTTGCATGGTGTTCCGGGTGTGTTATTTGAATGCATACTATCTCTGGTCCCGCAAGAGATTTTCACTTGAGGCCACAGTCGTGTATTGTACATCCTGCACCGACAGGACACTGACTCATTAAAACACACTGAAAGACCTGAAAGAGTCCAACAGTGAGAAAAAAGTGTGTTTACAGACAGCGCTCATCCTGTCATCTTAGACAAACACTGTGTGTGTGTTTTACCCTCCAGCTGTGAAGGATCGCATATTTTATTTCACTTTGTGTGTCTTATTAAACAGAACAATCAAAGATTTTCCTTCTCATTACACCCTTTATTTTCAAAGGAAAGCATTTATCAACTCACATACAGAACTGGGCTAATTTACATTGCTTAAGCATATTTTAAATAAACTAGAATACACATCGAACATCTCCCATTCATCCTCGTATAAACACATCTTTTAAAGAATAACACTTACAATCTTACAATATATTAACTGATAATGAAAAACATTTGAATTAATTACTCAATTCCTTTACAGATGACATTTAAGTTAAATCAATTTGATTTCACAGTTTTCTTACTCTTGTAATTTTCTCTGTGAAGACCATTTAAAATATACCAGCTATTTAGGTTATATTAGCGTCAATATATAATTTCAATAGAAATGTATTGTACATGTATACAAACACCTTCAACTGTTCAGTTTAGGGATCTCATGTGGTTGTTTCACTTCATGCCATGCTGGCTCTCGTGGTGCCTGCGGAGATCCACTTTACGTTGGAAGCCCTTGGAGCAAATGTCACATCCAAACGGCTTGAAGCCTGTGTGCTTCCTGCTGTGGGTGATCAGGTTGGAGCTCTGGCTGAATGCCTTACCACACACTTGGCATTTGTGTGGCTTTTCACCTACAGAATAAAAAGAAAAAAAAAACGGTTGGAAATCTACTCAAAGAAATCTTGGCTCATTGTCAATGTATTGTGCAGAGAAGTTGCAATTTAATTTTTGGTGAATACTGGAAAATCAGGTTAATTGTGCCAAATTATTTTACCTTAAAGATAAAAGTTTGCACTAATATGAGTGAGGTAAGAATCGTGCCATTGTTCAGATTTGTCAAACATTTATTGGCAACAAATGTGGACTGCATAAAGTTCCTTTCACAGAGCTCTGCACGAAGCAGGAAAACCAGATATGCAAATCAACGGGACATTTGTTTAAGTTTCTTTTTCTGATTTATCAGCAGTTATATTACTCCTGGAAACAATTCCTGCATGCTGCACTTGGAAAGCAGGTGATTACAGCAAGAGGAGGAATGGACACTTTTATTTTTCTACTACCATCATAAAATAATGGCCACCCACTGTAAAATAATCTCCATGTTGTGACTCACCTGTGTGAATGTACGTGTGCTTCTTCATATCCGACTTCTGGTGGAACCTCTTGCCGCAGTACTGGCAGGGGTAAGGCCTGGTGTCTGAGTGGATGAGCAGGTGTGTGGACAGGGTGGAGGAGCGCTTGAATGTTTTCCCACACATCTTGCACTCGAAACTTTTTTCCTGATCAACAACAAAAAGTGCAAAAAAAAAACTTGTCAGGCCAGAGAAGGATGTCAGAAACAGCAGCCGATGAAATAATCTCACTACAAGGTCCATTTACTGTAGTAGTTCTGGTGCTTTCAATAATAAAACATGATCTTCATCAGCAGATGGACTTTGCCCAGTTTTCAGGGGATCGCAAATGTTACAGTTGGTTTAAGCTTTCACTCCAACACAGGTGAGCGGTCTTTAAAAGTGGTTGGAAACATGACTGAAAAACTTAAATTCCTTGACAACTGGGCAAAATGTAGGTGGAGGAAGATCATGTGACATGAATGAGAGCCTCAGAAGAGCCACCAAATAGACCTTGTGGTGAAAACTGCAGTGTCATTCAAGATAGGAACAGTCATTATTGTTTTCATTTATTTATTACTGTATGCTGAAATCATATAATCTTTGAATTAACTTAATTTCAATTGAAAATGTATTACTCTCTCTCTCCTCAAGTGTCAGAGCTTCACAGAAGATTCAAGATTTGAACATCTTCAAAATGAAGTGGCTTATGGTGGTTTAGAGTGGCTTATATACCTGAGAGTGAACATTCATGTGCTGCTCCAGGCTGACTGCATGACCGAAGGTTTTTCTGCAGATGTTGCAGCCGAACGGTCTCGTCCCACTGTGCGACCTCCTGACATGAACCTCCAGCCCATGGGGTGTTGAGAAGACCTGAAACAGTAAGTCCATCAATAAACCCTGCTGACCAAGTCAAATCACTGTTATTTCCAGAATGTCAGACTGTATATGCAGGTGTGAGGCCGACATGGGGAGCATAGGCTACCTTGTCACAGGTGATGCAGTGGTAGGTGTCAGACGTGGGTGAGTAGTGCGTGCTGCAGTCCAGAGGTTGCTGAGGCTGTGGGCTGCGGCTGATGTGGGAGCCGTACAGAGAGCTGGCATGCTGCAGCACCGTGGGGCTGAAACTCATCTGACGGAGCTCGTAGGAGGAGGGCACCGGTTCCCAGGCATATGTCGGCTTGTAGTAAGGAGGAAATTCTGCCATTTGAGGCTCTGAGGGAGCACAAATGAGAAAACAGAACAAACTTGTGTTACTTTTCTGAGTGAAAGTTGAGCAGAAGAAGTTGAGAGATGCAGGGAGAGTACAAGCGGCTCACCAGTCAGGTAGTATGGCTGCGTGGGAGCTGCAGGGGGTCTGGCTGGCTCAGGATGAACAGGTATAGGACACGCAAGCTCTACCTCCTTTTCACATGAACTACGATCTGTATCTGGAAACTGCTTCACTGACTGCGGCCTGTCTGAAGGGTCTGGGCTTGGAACTGCTGGTGGGACTTCTGCAAATCCACAACAACAAATAGAAATGTGATTGATTGTGTTATTAGACAGCAAGTAAATATCCTAATAAAAAACAAAACCTGTAGTTCCTCTATATGAGGACATTTTGTGTTAATACTTTCTGTCGATTTTCAGTGTTAAATTGAGGTATTTGTCAATTAATGGCACATGCATGATTAACATATCATTTTTTGAAAATTTGCCTAAAAACTGACGTTTATGCAAATGTGTCAAACACTGCAAGCTGCTTTAAAATGGTTATAGAAGGAAATAAAAAAATAAACAGCTATAGTGTCGTTGATCTAAAGGTTGTATCTGTCATATATTTCATAAAATGTCGTTTTTTTCCTAGTCTTACCTGTACATATCGGGGCCTTTGGCTCGTCTTCATATGATCGGTGAACATTGTAAGACACACACCTCTTGTTTTTCACTAGAAATGACCGGGGCATGTTGATCCTACACCAGACAGACAATGTTAGATTTAGTCTTACAGGTTATTTGCACATGTAAATAGCCTAACAGTTCAAATAAATGTTATTATACGGTAGGTCAAATTTGGTCAAACTGTCACTTTCCAACATTTAAAAATATTCCGAGAAAACCTTCATCACCAAATAGGCTACATCCTTTCCGTTTGAAATGACAGGCGCGTTACCAAAGTCTATAATAATATCCATATGGTAAACTATAAGCAGACTCATTAGCAGAGCTGAAATATTGTTTGTTCGTCTTTCTTCTTTAAAATAGAAGACAAAAATGTAATAAATTAACACATTTTGGACATTTACTAACTTATATTATCCTGTTATTCTCGGGAAAAAAAGTTATAAAAGTTGGTCAAAGTTTCACCCTCATCTTAGTTGACGCTTTAATTTCCAAGACGGAGGCAACTCACCGTTAACAGAGCAGCTTCCTGTCGAAATTAAAGGTGTCGCAAGCCTGATTAAAAAAAATAAAAAGCTAAAAGTTAAAGGCCCAGTAGTACTCTCCTTCTTCTTTTGGATGCGAACTGTCTCCGCGGAGGAAAATGCGTCGTTAAATCCAGGTCAGGAAAGCAAAGCAGTGTAAAACCATCACACTTGTTGCTGTCTCTTTTCTCCCCTCCCTGATTTTCAATCAGATAACTTCGCAGGGGAATCTGAGTGTGGTTGCAACCAATGAAAAGGCCAACCTGCACATGGAAATTTGCCTAGAAAAACACTAGGGCCTGTGCTGCCCTTACAACAGTTAGCCTGAACAGCAAGCTCTCCCAGGACATGTGATGGAGTTGAAGGCCGTCATGTTTTAAGTTATATGTTAATGTCTTCAACTAAGGACGATTTATTTGCATCCTGTTCATTTGCATTGCAGGCAATTAATTAAAAAACAAACATGTTTATATAAATGTTAATTACAACTTTAAAAAAGCAAAAACAAGTCATAATTTAAACTTTAAATAAAGAAAAAAAAAGAAAGAAAATAAAATCCAACCCACCTACCAATGTTTGATTTACAGGATTTAATACCTCAAGTAATGTGTGTATAACTTGTGTGCACGATTTGGTCATAAGTTCATATGTGACTGTAGCACCTCCAAAGATACACATGCCAAACCAGTCTGGGAATCACATAACACTGTTGACTGCTGCCTGTGTTTATAAAAGCATTATCAATATAGTCGTGACAGATTTCTTTGGAGATCTGGGGATGGACTGGTGACACACACGCATGCAGGCGATACCAAGGAGCAGGGTTGACAGTGTAGGACACAAAGGGACTGGCAAATATTGTAGGTTAAATATATATAGGCTACAGCATTAATACTTATGTTAACCTGAGGAGACTTGTAAAAAACAACAACAAAAAAAACAACAACATCAAGTGGAGGAGCCGATAAACCCTGTGAAAGGTGACTGACTGAGAAGTTGATTTACACGAGGGAAGAAGTACAAGCACGCCATCTAGTGGCCGCTTGAATAGGTTTTACTGTAAGTATTTAAATCTTTACCTATTGCACACTTAAGATTGAATTATTAGGATATAATCATCCTAATATGTTTGAATTTATTATTAAAAATAAATAAATAATGTACATTTTTTGATAATAAATTCTGGCATCAGATTGGAGCATGGAGAAAAAGACATTCAGTGTGTTAACTTGAGTTGGTTTGAGTGGATTAGTCATTTATGGGAGAGCAGAAACATCTTTTTGTGCTGTTTCAATCAGAATAAAATCGTATTAAGATGAAAATGAACAATCATGTAAATGAGCTTTATCATCAGCAGACATAGAAAATATAGAAAAACTGAATCCTTTTGGGATCAATAGAAGTCTCACTGACTATTTCTACACAGTAAACAACATTAAATAAGCCCCTTGTACATATTTTATGGAATGAAAATCATTCAGGATAATATGTTTGAGCATATAGCGTACATATCAGAATTTCAAAACTGATGGTTTTGTAACACATATTTGCAGGTGTCGGCGTGAAGATGTCTACTTGTTGCTTTTACTGCCCATAGGTGGAGAATAACTCTGGTGCAGGACTAACTGACTGTGGACATAACACACAGACACAGATACATATTGTCTGAATGAAGGGCTGGTTAAAGTGGTGAGGGTCCCAATAACAGTAGGCCCTCCTTCTCGCTGTATGGCTAAATAAGATTCAACAGCTGCAACTTATTCAGAATACTTCTGCAAGGGTTTTTGAGAAAACACATATAGTTTTATATGTTAATATTATTATATTAGTCAAATATGATCTCAGCTCTTTGCACTGGCCTCATGTCAGTTACAGAGGTGGATTCAAAGTTTTACTTTTTGTCCATTTGTCACAAAACAATCTGTGCCCTGAATATATTTCAGACATGTTCAAGTGGGTCTCTAAGATATGCAGCAGCACTCCGCAGGTCAGTTGGTGGTGCCTGGAGTTAACTAAACTGGGTGAAATGGTGTTCAGCCATGATGCTGCACACAGCAGCATTTTGTGATCTGCCCAAACCATAGCTGGCTTAAAATCTTAAAACTGCTCTATGTTTCTGTCTTCATTTGAACATTTAATGTTTCACATTAGTGAGATGCTATAATTTGTGCCTCATTCTGTTTTCTTATCATGCTTCATAATATGTCCATGCTTCTTTTATTTATTTTAGGATTCTTCTTGTAGGCTATTCCCCAAAATGACCTCTGTGCTAGCTATATAAATAAAATCCCCCTCCCTTGCCTTTCTTAATAGATGCTAAACTGGACATGACATTTTAAATCTTATCTACTGAATACAACTACAGGTGCCTGAAACTCTCCTGTCATAATTTGAACAAACATGACCTTTATTGAGTAGAAGTTATTAAAATAAGTGAAACATATAGGCTAAATGACTAGGTAGCCTATAGCCTACTACTTGTAGCTATATCATAAAAGCCTTGTATTGACTTGACCCCCCCCCCCTGTGATAGGCCTATTTAACCTAGCATCCCTACTTTTGGCCTAACCACACTGTTTTTTTTTGTTGCTACTTTTAACAACAACATTTTTTTTTTTTTTTTGCAAATATGAGCTTCCTCACACACTCCTCAACTACCTGGTGAAAAAACATCTATCTAATTTGCGCGTGCGCTCTTCACATGTGGGTCACGCGAAACCGCATTACACACACTTCATCCTTCCACCAATGAGCAGACTGGGAAAACAACCTTTAGCTTTGCAGTAGAGCCAATAGAGCGGATGGTCTCGCTGGGGCACAGATGGAAGTTGTATCTCTGGGTTACTGAATGTAATTTATCCAACTTATTTTAGATGTTTCGGTGGTAAATTGACGGCATAAGTTGCGCTTGCAACTCACGGGGCGCTAACTTGTGGGATTAGTTTGCATGCAGCCCGACAGCGGAGGCTGACTGCGGTGGGATGGGCTGTGAGGTGTTCAAGATGGCGGCGCCCTGTGGAGTGCAGCTACTCTAACAGGTAAACAGGTCCGATTATTTACATCTAATGTGTTTTTCTTACAGCGAATCTCAACGCACGGGACTTATTTTATCACAGGCGGGCTGTACGGCTTCCTTCCCCGCCGTCTGAACGCGGCTGACAGACAAGATGAATCCCCGACCGAGTGTGGGTCGCTGCTCCCAGCTAACGTTAGCTCTCGGCGGTGGGACTGACTTGTTTTCCGAAAGACCCGGTGATTGATTTAGTGGATGTTGATGCTTAAAACTAAACATCGTGAATTTATCTGTGTTTTCCGGTGCGTTTTGAGGCGGTGTCGGGCTTGGCAGAGAATGGCTGCTTATGTATTTTTACAAGGGGATAAAGTAAACCCAACCCTGCCCATTGTTCTCTGCGAGTTGTTTACGACAGGCAGCAGCAGCAGCAGCAGCAGCAGCCAGTGGTCAGTCCCCACACAGCAGCAGCAGCTCTGCCGCTCACCAGCCTCGCTCCTCAGCCTGCCCGGGGCTCTGTGCACCGCTGTCGGTGTACACCCCGCTACAACACAGTGCCTTTAAGGCCTATGTGAGTTTAATTTGCTTTTTTGATGTCTCATTATGCATCTCAGCATTGATGGTGATGCAGCTCTCTGCATCATGCTCCCTCGGCTCTATCTTTTAGCTGTATCAAACTTGAATTCAGCCTGACAGTTCATCTCCTGTTATCACGTCGATCATTAATATCCTGCTCTTAGCATGTGTTTTACCCAGACATCACCTCCCAGGCCCTGCTTGCCATCATGCAGAGCAAATGGGTCATTGGTTAAACAGACTGACCTCCTCGACCCCTCTGTCACATTGCACTGTCCTCGCTGTGCCTGGGCCTGGGTCTGTCTACACAGGACCTAATCTAAAAAAAAATCAAAATGCAAACTTTATGGCAACAGGGCTGCAGTCAGGATTAGGGAAACCAAAAAGTGAAGCTATTAAAGTCATGTGATTTATTTTCAATGGCCATGTTACTCTGGAGGGGGGGTTGGATCTGTAAAGCCCCACCTGCTTGGTAGGGCTTTGTACCATTTAAAACTTTTCATACAAATGCCAGCATAACAGCTGATTTTTGGCACCATTATGAACAATAATACTTCATCATCAATGCTGTAGTTTTTCTAAAGCAACCCTATTTCCCATGACTAAATACAAGAAACTGTGCAGCCTCTAATGTCTAATCAAAAACAGTCATACAGGAATTTGGCAAAATAAAACGTAGTCTAAAATAAGATGGCTGTCTCCTGATCTAAATTAAGGGGCCTGAGGTTGTAACACAGCTCAAGCTGCCTGTCAGTGCGTGAAGGACTCTGGGATATCCTGGGAGTGTAGGCTGGTTTCAGATGCAGTAATGCGGTTTACCACGGTCTCCCAAAAAACTCAGATGTTATGGACTCAAATTTAATTCAATAATATTTTCAGATGTTCCACAAATAAGCCCGGTTTGTGTTTGTGAACCAACCTTTGCAATCCTCTAAAAAACAGGCCTGTGTGAATAACACGACATGAACACATGATATCAGTGCAGTGGTGATGTTGCACTCTGTGAACATCTGCGTCAAAGCACAATCTGAGCGGACCGTGACGGTGTAAACACAAACCAGAGTCCAATCGGAGAGCGGGAGGTCGTGTTCCAGTCATGTCCACGCAACATCCTGAAAAATACCCGACATCATGGGCTCGTTTGTGGTGCATGAGGGTTTATATGATGAGCAGAAAATGAAGGTTTGATTATCAGGACCTGCAGTGGGGATGAAGGTAACACCACCTGCTCTCTGATTGGACCATTTTTCAGATTCAGGTGTAAATTCTTCATGCTTGTAACTTCAGTGTCGTACATGATACTGAGTATTCCACTTATCTGCACAGATGTTAACAAGAGCACTTCTAAGTGTTGAGTTTTTATCCACACAGTCTCTCTTTTCTTCTAACAGATCTTTTCCACACATGTGCAGACTTGAAGTTCTCACTCTGATTTATTTTACGTCCACAATTTTACGTCCACAAATTTGGAACTATTTGTCAACATCACTTTACAAGCTTAAAATCTAGTTGACCTTAATTTGAGCCCATAAAATGTCCTCTTCACGCTGCTTGTCTTGTGTTTTTTGGCACTGAGGGATTTTAAATGGTATTCACTTGGCTGTCTTTGAATAGTTTATTTTTCTCGTGTTTGTGGGAAATTGTCTTGTGATTATGAAACATGATCCACAATTTAGTTGTATTTTTATTCAATTACTAAATTTCTTGAACAGCGAAACTGCCAACCAAACAATCAAACTTCAAGTCTGACCTCAGAGCCTAATGAGATAAACAACCACATGAGGGTTTAAATGATAGCTATTTAGATAAATATCAGAGACCTGTTTACTGTAACTCTTGTGCCTAGCCTGGCCTTACACTATAGGTTCTCATTAAAATTGGTTTGAAATAGAAATCTGCTTCTATCATCATAGTCATGTATATTCAATTAATTGATCTGAGAATAATTGTAAACTCAGTTTAAAAAATTGACCATTGTCTCAGAATTTGATTGTATAAATTGCATATTAGCAGGCGTGCATAACATTCACCTCTTATCATATTGACTTGTAAGTTTCTGTGCCTTTTTATAAAGCAAAGTGCAAGTGCACAGTCACTGGTCCCAGCCTCTCAAATTTGACACTTGGCTGCTTTTCTTTGTCTTGATGCCTCCATGCTGGAGACAGCGGTGGCCGGAGGTTATTGTCTGTCCATCCAATTCTGGTGAATGCACCATCTCAGCACCGCCGCCCTTGAGGGAATTCCTTGAAATTTGCCACCAATGTTCACATGAACCGAAGGATGAACTGATTAGATTTTGTTGGTCAGAGGTCAAAGGTCAATTTTGTTTTTGGTATTATTGGGTTGAAATGTCTCTGACAAACTTGGACATGAACTGCAGCTTGACTGGTTGCTTGAGGCGTATACCGTTTTAGCATGTCATTGTAAGCTTTAAAGCTGCAACAAGTTATTTATAGGTGGTCGACAGAAAATGCATCAGCCACCAGTGTGATTATCCATTTGTCATTTTAGTTATTTTTTTGAGAAAAACAGAAGTGAGAAAGTGACATGATGAAACAACCTAGAACTAGAAATTGTGACAGTGTCACTGTTTTGGATGTTTTAGTCTAAAAGGTGAATTTATTATCAAGAAAATATTAACTATCAAAAATATATAACCAGCAGTTAAATTGGTACCAAAGGTAATTTCAGTATCACTTTGATATATTTGCTGTTTTGACTGTTTTTTGAACAGAAAGGAGAAATTTGAGGATGTGAGCTGTGAACATTTTTTGAATATTAGTAATCTTTTTTGACTCTTTATAAACCACACAATTAGCCTAGTTTTTTTAATGAAGAAAATAATTAGTAGTGAGTACTCAATAATGAAAATGATGTTGGTTGTTGCCCTAAGTGCTGCTGAGGTTGGTAGAGTCCACAATATTTATATTTTCTTTAAGTCCTGAAACAAGCTTCTCTCTGCTAACTGAGCAGGGCAGTTTGGTTGATGGTAATAATTGTTTGTCTCTGTGTTTGTTTTTTAAACGAAAAACTGCTTTAAAGTATTGACTCGGGAGAAAAGGAGCCTGTTGGTAGCAGCTCGCACATAGCCAAATGTTATTTCCAGCATGTACATGGAAGCGCTTGGGCTGCATAAAGCTCCTTTGTGTCCTCCTGACCGGAGTGTTTTCGCAAGCTGCCTGAGAATCACACTCGGTGTGGCTCATGTTTGTGCCACTGACCTGTCCCAGCGCGAAGATGAGGGTGGAAAAACAGTCCACACCCCCCGACTCCCTGAAAACCCCATGACCGGCCGGCTAATTGATAACAAGGGGACAATCGCGCCGTGACTTCGTCTGTGAATCAACATACAGGAACTTATTCAAGCTTTTTATTGCCTTGTTTTGATTCGCTGTGAACAGGGGGAGAGGCACTGCCGCCACCTTCCCCCCCCTACAGCGTCTTAATCTGACATAAGATTTCATGAGAGGAAATGAGATAAATTGCGCTGCATATCGTCTCGTCTCACTTTCTAAACAAGCTCCACGTTATCTTGGTTTTTCATAGCATGTGACTCTGTGTTGAAAGACCCGTTATCCTGCGCTAATGAAACAGTTTATACTCTTTAAGCTGGTAAAATACACAACCAATTTCAACCATATTAGGATTCTAATCAGTTGAGTTGAGTGCGCGGCCTAAAGTGTCGAAGGGAGATCTGAGAGACTGATGAGATCTCTGGTGCTGATTCATAACTCCTGTTAGGGAATAAGCTGCCGGGTGCACCGGTGCAGACACCCTGATGATAATGACCTGCCTATCAGGATTATTTATGCCTGTTTTTCAGATGGAGATTTGCACAGCTCTCCTTTACTTTAATGACTGACTCAGCGTCTTGTCTAAATGCACCACAGACATCGCTGATAGGCCTGTAACCTGAAAGTGTAAACACATAGGGTGAGTTTGTGTTTTTAAAGCGAAGTTCCGGCTGTGGTGTAATAGCTGTTAAATATACCTCATGAGTTCAAGTCTTCGTTCAAGGCAGCAGTGGTTAAACAGGGAGGATTGACATGAGTTGGCTTTAGCGGGGTCAGATAAGGTGCAGGTCATGTATTGGGATCCGTCACACAGTCTTAATTACATCTCTGAGGTTTTTCCGCCTTATTTGTTTGATTAATCCATCCCCAGTCTGTTCTCTGGACTTGCCTTGGTTTGTGCTTCACTGTGGTAGTTCAGGTCTGTTGTTTTGTACAGCTTTGTATGACTCAGTTGTAATTCTCTCAGCTCATGTAAACTGAACACTAAGATCGGTGTAGAAGATTGGTGATGAAATTAGTGTTTCTGTAGAGCTCAGGTTACAGTAGTGAGAAAAGTGACAGGGCTGACTGTGTAGTTTGGTGTTGTCACACTGCCAGGGCTTAACAGGACACCTGAATAAAATGAGACTTTGTTAGTATCACCACTAACAATAGTGAGGATTTTCTATTTAAATATCAATAGTAACTAATGCAAGAATTTAACATTGTTAGATTTTTATAATTTTTATATCTGCAATAAATATTAGCACTTTACCATAAAAATGGTAATTTAAATAATTCTCTGGAAAATATACAGTCGTAATACCTTAAATAAAGTACTTTTAAATGCTATTTTAATACTATGCAGAATTAAAAATGTGTTTACTATGAACATGACTATTAACACTAAGATTATCTTATAAAATTGCTAAGGCTAGCATGCTAGCAAAAAGTTTTTCACCTACATGTTGATGCTGAAAAATAAAGCTGGTGAGACTGAACCAGGGGTCTCATTTATAAAACTGTGCAGGATTCTTACTAAAAGTGTACGTACGCCCAAAAGCCAAAGTTTGCGTGTGCCAAAAAATATTATAAAACCCTGCGTACGCACACTTGTAAGAAAACTCGCCATTATAAATTACAGAGTGCCTACAAGTGTGCGCAGCTGAATCGGCTTCACGTCCTGCCCTGTATGCGCCCTTTTTTTCAACCATAGATGCAATCAATGCAAACCACCACATGAATGCAGTCTGCATGTCAATGAGCCTGACGTGCTGTTGTTCTGTCGTTGTTGTAAATTGGCTGCAGGTGTGAAAGTGGCGTAACAAGAAAACAGAATGTAACGACTTAATTGACTCTCGATTATGTTCACAGTAAGTATCATAGGAAAACATCTAGTTATTTACACCATGTTAGGACTGGATACCTTATTCCATGCAGCCGTGTTGTCCTGTCCTCCCCCTGCGCTCCGGGAGTGGACAATATGACGGAGAGACGGTGGTGATTAAATACAGAGAAGGAATTCTGATTTTGAATTTTCAGATTCTAAGAGGATGTTTCCGAAACAATTACTCAGTCCAATGCAAAAATAACACTGTTGAGTTAAATCATTCTGATCTAACGCATGATACGGGTTGAAATTAAATGTGTGACGGGCGATAATAAAAACATAATCGGACTTCAGTTCACCACCACACCGTCTTTGTCGCCAATTCCCCTTTTCCTCCAAATTATGCGTACATATGGGTCAGTCTTTTATAAATCACAACCTTTGCATGGAAAGTGCCGTACTCCACTTTCCGTTTTGTGCGTACGCCACGTTTATAAAATGAGGCCCAAGAGCAGTAAAGTTTAGGGCCGTAAAACCAAAGCATTGTTTTAAAAGACAATAAAATGCACCTGTAGTGCTGAGGGGAACTTTCTGTGGCCTCACCACTACAAACACTTCATTTTCATACGCCGCTAAACGGTAAGATAAATCAACCAATTAGGGCAGCTTCTGTTGCGAAAATGTTGGTATAATCTAATTTAGATACGTCTGTTGAATTGGCAAACAAGTGAAGACAGCTCACATTTGTTCGCTATCTTTGCACCTTGTGCCGGTTAATGCCATTTTAGCCAACGAACACCTTGCAATCATCGTTTTCGGTGGTACATGTAGATTAAAACAAACATTCTGTTATCAGTCCGTGGACGTTGCAGTACAACCGTAGAAGTCCAGGGTTGAGTCCTTTTGCATAACGGTGCCTCAGTGGTGGTAATGTGGTCGGGGGAAATTGCTGTGCTTTCACTTTGCTCAGTCCACTACTTTATCCTGTCACAGCCCGGACGAACCATGACCTCACAAAGATGTAACCTTGTCAGTTCATGAAAACAGCCTTAGGTCTTTTAAGGGTTCCTCACCAGGATGTCACACCATCAATGTCTCTTTAAATTAATGGCTTACGTGACACAAAAAATGTATGAATAGTGAAAACCAGCAATGGAACTGCAGTACTATTGAATTGGATTAAAATAATAATGTAACATTACTAGACAGAGTTGTTTTCGAGGCAAATGCATAACCGGAACTACATTCCAGACACGGCTGCTGGGCGGAGTGATTTCAAAAGCGCAAGTAGTTCCAAGTATTTGCTTCATGTGTCGTAATGTTACATACACATATATACATGATTATTTCATAGCGTGGTGAATGTGCAGGTCACAACTTCTCCACAAGAGTGTTTTGGAGTTTTTGGATTGTGTGTTTGATGAGTTTTGAGGGATAGGGGTCAATGTACTGTTCACCTCCATTGTGTTTGCTGAGCAGCTCACGTCTCTGCCCCGTCGATCCCAAAACAACAGGCACCGACAAAAATATAGGTAACGAACATACTGCTGTAACTATAGGGATTATGGCAATGGGAACATTTGCCAAAAGTTGAACTGTCCCTTTAATACACAGAAATCAGTAACAATCCTTTTTATGTGCATTGTGACCATAAATCGCAGCAACAGTGTTGATAATATTCACAGTTGTCTCTGTGATGGCCTGATAGGAGCTGAAATGGGATTTCTCTGAGGATGATGTCTAAAACCCATGATGTCATCCAAAATGTGGTTCATTCTATTCCTGAGGGACCTTATTCTTAATGTCTGAGAAAATAAGATCAAGTCCAGTGTTTTCCAGTTTTATTTTTGCTTTTCCACTAGCACTCGAGTGCGACATCCGACATGAGAATCAAACCCGCTAATTTTAAAAACACACCGGCAACAGCGACCACTGATCTGTACCGAGACTGTTGCTATTCTGCAGCACAAGCCATGTGCTCCAGTGCAGAGTTGGTACTGTCACGTGATCATTAATCCTCGATCTCCTCCAAATAATTCCCATAACTGTTTGTGATTTGGTCTGGATGTGATGCAGAGGTGCCTGGAGACTGTATTGGAGGGTGGCCCCCAGGAGTCCTCCAGGCAGGCAGGGACGGACACCGTGAGAGAGACGCTACCTCCACCTCCAGCACTGCCGCCACCATGGCCAGGGAGCAGCCCAACGTGGGGGACCTCCTCCCACTCCTGGAGACCTCCGACCTCCACCAGCTAGAAGAGATCAGAGGCCTTATCAACGAGCAGCTCAGCACTGGTACGGCCGCTTTAACATCACATTTATGTATCTGTGCTCAGCTGCACGGTGACCTCTTTGTAATCAGTTCAATTTGCCTTGGCCAGGACGGTAAGATCAGACCGGAACGATTTTAAGTGTCCCTGTTCTGGTTCTTCTGACTCTGAGTATGTCTGCCTCTCTTTCTTCACAAAAGAAAACCAACTTGTTTTATTTTTCCTTTCTTCCTCAAAGAGCGAGGGTCCATGCTGCTGAACGGGCTGGTGGACTACTTCTTGGAAACAAATTCTGCCCAGGCCATGCATATCCTCTCCTCAGTCAGAGAGCCACATGACAAGGTGAGAAACAGAGGGAATTGAGTCACTGTGATCAGGATATAGTATCTGCTCAAGATACTGAAGAAATGTATCTCCATTTACATCCAATCCAGAGTTCAAGGTGATGACGTCGATAAGAAAATCCCCCATACATTAAAAAAAAAAACTAAACATTTTATTTATTGACCATATTCACATTTTAGGAACAGACTGAAAAGGGCAAAAACAAAAAACAAAACAAATCACAGAACAAATAAGAAGTCAAGGAGGGTGTGTAAGCCCAGGCAAGTTTGTCTAATACCATTCACAATACATACAGTCAATTATTAATAGTCTATCTCATTGGCTAAATCAGCAGGACATTTTTTCCACCGTTTTTTCAACAAAATCTCTGTTTCTTTACTATTAAACACATTGTAAATATCATAATTTGAATTTTGAGAAGTTTTAGGAAAAACATTAGTGAAAAGAAATCACTGTTGATGTTATAATGGCGACTCTATTGTCTGCAATTAGTCTCCAATTACATGCTATAATGTGTCAAAATACAGTGATTTTTAAGCTGGAACCAGTAATAAAACAGTCATTCATTGTGTCGGTGGTCATGCCCTCAGCTGTTAGAAATGTCATCAGACTCTACCATGTTGTTGTTGCACTTTTTGTGTGTTTTCACACGTTGCCACAGTAACCCAATAGATGTGGATTTGTTGGCTTTGAGGTTGTCATAATTATTTCCACAGTCTTATTTGCATGTAATTGAAAGGTCCATACCACCCTGTTGCTTTGACTTACATTGAACAGGCTGTAATAGAAATACAGCGGTGGTCTTTTGTAACTTCCGATGTTCTGCACATTTTATAATCTGAATGTATTTAAACAGATGTGTAAAAAAACATGTTTCTTGTATGTTTTTAATTAAAAACAACAAGGCCAGCAGCTTACATGAAAGATAACCAGGCTTAACACAACGCTAACCCTGCTGTACGTCCTCCCCCACTCGCAGCACCTTCTGGACAAGATGAACGAGTGTATGACCAAACAGGCCTGCCGACTGCCCACCCTCACCCTGCTCGGCCATGTAATCCGCAAGCAGCCGTCCTGGATCCACAAGATTGCTCGATACCCTCTGCTGCTCTCGCTGCTGAAATGCCTAAAGGTAACGGCCCAGTTATGAGTCAGTGAACAAAGAGCCCCCCTTGTCAAGGCACTGAGAGGTATGTGGATGGATGAGGATTAGATGTTTCTCATCCATCTGCTCTTTAGATCTCATGCGATAATAAGTCACCGGCATGTGTTTTCATCATGTTCGCAAGGCGGCGCTTAGCAGATACTAATTAGTGGCAAATTGTTTGGCTTTCAAGCCTTTTTAGAAAACTATACAGATGTGGCTTTTACAGAGCGGGTTTTTAATACTGGTGGGCACTGAAAGGTTGTTGTCAGACTACAGAACAGTGAGTTCCTCACAGGTTTGATGCAGCATGTTATTGATTAGCTCTGTCACTCAGTGCCTCCCAGAGCAACACTGCTTGTTTGTCTTCTCAAACTGAACAGAAGTGCGGTTTGTGAAGTTTGTTGATTAACCCTTGATTAGATTAGGTTTTAAACATGCTGGCAGCCAAGCCCCTGATGGCAATGTTTGTCGGTCCACTGCCTTTTGTGCACGCTGAATTATTTTGACCAGTACTGGATTAATTGCTATGAAATGCAGCACATACATTTATGTCTCACTCAGTTGAACTGTGTGAATGTTGTTCCCACAATGCATTCATGTTGCCCATGATATTAAAGGGATAGTTTGGCCCATTGCCATAATCGCTATAGTTTTAGGAGTAGGTTTGTTACCTTTAATTGTCGGTGCAAGCTGTTTTTGGAACGGCGGAGCAGAGCCGCGAGCTGCTCAGAGCTACGGAGGCTCATGGGATTTCTTGGTTTCCCTCATCAAACTCATCAAATACACAATCCAACAACTCCAAAACGCTCTCGTGGACAAGTTGTGACCTCCACAAGAGCGTTTTGAAGTTGTTGGATTGTGTATTTGATGAAGGAAACCAAGAAATCCCATTAGCCTCTGTAGCGTAGCTCTGACAATTAAAGGTAACGAACCTACTGCTATGACTATAGGGATTATGGCAATGGGCCAATTTGCCAAAATGTTGAACTATCCCTTTAAATGCTGGTTAACAGGGAAGAGCACCTAAGCAACAGCTGTTTAGGCGCAATTTTTCTTTTCACTATGATACATAAACAATATTCACGGAATTAAGGGATTTAATTCCAACCTTTAAATGTCAAATAGCATTGTTGTTGAGTCTAATATTGTAATTTCCTGGCAGACGGATACAGACGTAGTGGTGCTGATAACTGGAGTGCTTGTCCTGATCACTCTGCTACCCATGATCCCTCAAGCTGGGAAACAACACCTGTGGGAATATTTTGACATCTTCGGCCGCCTGGCATCCTGGAACCTAAAGAACCCCGGTAGGAATCTGTTGTCGTGTCTCAAAAAACACAATCATTGTGACGTGTATGTATTTAATTATTGAATATAGAGTGAATTTAGAGCAGAATCTCACTCGCTTTTTTACCCCACACATTCAGGTCACGTTTTGGAAGTGTATCTAATCCACCTGCACGCCAGTGTCTATTCACTCTTCCACCGCCTCTACGGCATGTACCCATGCAACTTTGTGTCCTACCTACGATCCCACTACAGCATGAAGGAGAACATGGAAACATTTGAGGAGGTAGTGAAGGTGAGGATCAGTGGTGACCAGCTGAAATACATATTGCAGTTTATTTCAAGGGAATTGTATGATAAACTGTAAAAACAAATGTTCGCTAGAACATTGTTTTTCTTTTATGGCTACACCAGAGAGCTACGGTTCAGTTGATGGATTAGGTGGAAAATTTGATTTGGTACACTACTTCATTCACATCAGTTAAAAAAACAGGTTGTTGAAAATGAATCAAAAGAAAATACAAAAGCTCTGAAAATAACATCTGCATTTAGAGTGGTAAATCTTGTCATCTGTAAAAGGCCCTGTCTGTCAGCTAACAGGGAGGCTAGTTAGCTACAGTGCTAAAAAGATAAGAGATTGCCAGTATACCATCTTATATAAGTTAATTATATGAAGTAACCCTATTAAGGTAATTAGCTTTTATCTGAGTGTTTTTTCAGTATATTTTTAGGCTACTTTATTAGGTTTTCATGTCACCTTAAGGGACTTTGTCTTTTTGATAAATCGAGCAGCTGTGTCGGGAATGTAGTTCTGGTTACGTATTTATACCTCAAAAACAACTGTCTCTTGTCTCGTAACGTTCCATTAATATTTCATAGCGTGGTGAATGTGCAGGTCCCAACTTGTCCATGAGAGCGTTTTGGAGATGTTGGATTGTGTATTTGATGAGTTTGATGAGGGAAAGCCCGGGCAGAGCTCACGTCTGCCCTGCGGATTTCAAAACAGCTTGCACCGACAACTAAAGATTATGGCAATAGGAATTTGCCAAAATGTTGAAATATCCCTTTAAGTTGGAAAATTATTCAATTCCATTCCTTCATATCAGTTGAGGAGGTTCCTGGTGGGGAGGCTTTTTCATTTGAGTTTGAGATTAGGTTTAGCAGCAGTGTGGATATTTCTATGTTGCGCTGATCTTCAGTAACGTTTGTCAGATCGTATGATCCTAACATAAACTCTGTGTCCATTCTCCCGTCCAGCCGATGCTTGAACACGTTCGTATACACCCTGAACTGGTGACAGGAACAAAAGACCATGAACTTGATCCCACAAGGCAAGTAGCAAACTCATTTTCTCCAACAAGAAAGCAATTTGAATGTTTAATCTTCTCCCCAAGGTCTGCTGCATCACTGTGACTAATGCTGCCGTCATCTGCCGTAGGTGGAAAAAATATGAAATCCATGATATCGTCATCGAATGTGCCAAAGTGTCTCTAGACCCCAAGGAGGCCTCCTGTGAGGAGGGCTACGCCACCATGCCTGAGAACTTCTACCCCCAAGTCCACATGCGACCACAAGACTGCACTTCCAGCCCCTACACAGACCTCCACAGCAGCTACGGTCAGAAAACACCTCACACATATGAAACCTGAAGGAGCTGGAACAGCACTGCATTTTTAAGGATGATAATACTGAAAACTGAAAACTGAATAATAACATTTAACTA
This sequence comes from Trachurus trachurus, assembly GCF_905171665.1. Lineage (NCBI taxonomy): Eukaryota > Metazoa > Chordata > Actinopteri > Carangiformes > Carangidae > Trachurus > Trachurus trachurus. The sequence continues at coordinate 21,737,848 of NC_139908.1, forward strand.
TTTTTATAGTCAACATTGTTGATCATGGCGTCTCTTCATGGCCAACACATACACTGAGGGAGTGAGCTGTTTATATTTTTATCAGTCAGTTCTTTCCTCAACATGGTCAGCAAGCTACAGCAGGAAACAGACTGTGATCACGTGTGTTATTTTACAACAGGAAGTTACAGTTTTATCATCATGTTTAATCATGAGAAACTGTTTGTGTTTCTGACAATTTACATTGATGGACAAATTATATGAAAATTCACTATTGCCATTCATATTTTTTATTCAAACTCTGTGGCAAAGTTGACATGTTTTAATGGTCTCATCATGTAATTATCTTAAATGTGTTTGAAAAATCTTCCTGCATCATCTAATCTCCACTATTTACCTTAAAAAAATCATACTTATTGTTTAAGAATATCTTTTGACCATTTTGTTTTTACAACAGCAATGATACTGTTAAAAGATAATTCATCTTCTCATGTCAAACGTTGTGTCTTCCGACAGCGGTTTTAAAGGACAAACACTGAGCAGTTGTGTCCAAAATAGCAGAGAAAGAGCAAAGGTTACGTCCATTTGAGAATTGATCAGACTGTTTATCTTCTTGACAACAGGAAGCTCCTCTTCGACCCCATTCTCAACTCCACGGCAGCCGCTACCCCCGCCTCTGTCCTTGCCCCCCTTCTCAGGGACACAGTCCTCCTACCGCAGCCCACAGACCACCAGACGCCAGGTAAGATCATCCATAATCTGGTCAAACACTTTCAGAATCCCGGTTGAATGCACAGGACTGGTAAGTAACTTATGATCAGAGGATGAAACCAGAACACCGTGTTGATAAGCTGGTTGCTGATGGCTGTTGTGGATTTTCCCCTCTCTAGATGGAATCAGGACAATTTGATTCTTCAAATAACAGAGAGTACAAAATCTCCTCTGACATGTTCGTTTGACCCTCTCACTCCTCACTTTTTCCGAACAGATGCAAGTCACACAGCATTCTCTGATCTGGTCTTATTCCAAAATATTGCTGAGTCACAGTTAGTGTTCCCTGTAGTGTTTTTTTTTCCACTTGTGGGCGGAAGTGTATGCGAAGCAAGCAAACAAACAAAGCGCTGCACCCACAGTCTTTTTAAGAGCCCCTGCCTCTTCAGAAAGACACTGGTGTCGTCACTACAAGCACCTTTTTTCAGGCAACCAATCGGAGCGTGGGCGTGATTCATCATCCTGGTAACCAAGAAAACGGAGGAGAAGCCTCCTCTGGCGTCGTCAGTCCATCCCAGAGCTGGAGCGCTGATGGTGAAGAAACCTCAAACAAATAAGTAATGGAGTTTCTATTAAACAGCAGTGGTGGTGATACACTACTAGTCAAAGGTTTGGACACACCTTCTCATTCAGTGTTTTATTTCTTTATTTTAATTTAACTTTTACTAGGTGTTAAACAAAGAAGAGTATGTTTTGTATATCGGATTTTTCAAAGTAGCCACCTTTTGCTTTGATTGGAGCTTTTTGCACACTTTTGATTCTATCACCAGCTTCATGAGATCGTCACCGGAAACGGTTTTCCAACAGCCTTTAAGGAGTTCCCAGAGGTGCTGAGCATTTGTTGGCTTTTTTTTTTTGCCTTCACTCTGCGGTCCAACTCGTCCCAAGCCATCTCAATTGGGTTTAGGTCAGGTGACAGATAAGACTTTTGTTTTTGATTAACACTTTTGGGTTTATTATACTGTATAATTCCATATGCGTTCCGATAGTTTTGATGTCATTAGTATGAATCTACAATGTAGATAGAATCAGGGCCGTTGCATAGGGGAGAAAGGTGATGGTAATTCTAGGGACCCAGCGCCCAGTAGGGCCCACAAAAAAACCCCAGTAGTCTAATCTTACTATGACTGAATTATTCTGCATATGACCTTGACTAGTACTGATAGTAATGCTGCATTAGCATCAAAACAAAGTAAATAAAACATGATAATAATTCCTAGCAACGGCCCTGTAGATGGTAATAAAAATAAAGAAAGACCATTGAATGAGAAAGTGTGTCCAAACTTTTGACTGGTACTGTATTGTCAACATATTGGTAACCATAACCCATAGAAACAAACCACGTGAAGTGCTCACTACCGTCCCTGCCAACGCTTTTCTGCCAGAGGAGTCGACAACACAGAGGATTCTCTGACTGGTCTAATTCCTAACTAATATTACATTACAGCGCTAACTTCGGAAAATACCATATTATCGGAGCCGTCCAGTACAGCAGTGCAATAGTTTGCCGTTTATTATTCCTAGCCAACCTTTAAAAGATGTCGACTCTCTCTCCGGCTCGACTCTGCGCCCACTTGTGAATCAATGAACCGTTTCTGTGGAACTAAGTGATATTCTCTATCAATTACAAAGCAGACCAAACGTCACAGTTTCCCTCAACAACAGTCATGTTGACGCTGCACAAAGCCCTCAATTAGAGCAGCCGCTGCCCGCCTCGCTCTGTGGGACACGGAGAGAAAGTGACAGTCAGTCTTTGAGTCATCAGCGTCAGCAGGCAGGCAGTCTGGTCAAGCTTCAGGAACCACGACGCATGCCCCCCGTCCTCACCCTGCCACCTCTCTGTAGCCTCTCCCGAGGGCCGGTTGCCTGGGAGATGCCATCTCTCTCTCTCTTTCTATTATTGGACCAGCCACACGAGGGGAGGGGTCTGGGTGTTTTTCTGCCCCCTGGGGTCTGTCTGAGGATTTGTGTCTGTGACCCAGACAGACGGGAAATCTGGAAAAAAAAAACATGGGAGCAGCACCATTTGAAACACAGTTTGAGTTGTTGACTTGCTTCTTGCACCGTAAAGACAAAAACAACTCATTCAGCTATTTTTCTGGCTCAGCAGTCGGAGAAGGAGACATGTTTGATCGTTTTAGCTGCCAACATGTTCATGTTCACTGACATCAAAACGCTGAACCTCCACCTGCTCCACTTTGGTTAGTCACAATTCGCAAACAAATAACTCAATTCAACAATGTCAAAAGGGGGAAAATGTGATCTTAAATCTGGATCTGTGGTTGAACGGTGAGCTCCTGGTAATCTCCAGTAGGAGCGAGTCCAACCCAACTCCTATATATGTGTTTTCAGCAGAAATGGTCTTTGTCCATCATTAAACAATGGAATCCTTTTAAAGGGATAGTTCAACATTTTGGCAAATTGGCCCATTGCCATAATCCCTATAGTTTTAGGAGTAGGCTCGTTACCTTTAATTGTTGGTGCAAGCTATTTTTAGAACGGCGGAGCAGAGCCGCGAGCTGCTCAGAGCTACGCTACGGAGGCTCATGGGATTTCTTGGTTTCCCTCATCAAACTCATCAATACACAATCCAACAACTCCAAAACGCTCTGGTGGACAGAGAGATAATAACGGAACGTGACGAGACAGAGTTGTTTTCGAAGTAAATTCATACAAAACCGCTGATGCGTGTTCCTGTGGGGGGGCAGTTTTTTCGGCAAGCAGTCTCTGCATTTTATTCGAAAACAACTGCGTAGACTATGGTGATTATGGGCCAAAATGTTGAACTAACCCTTTAACTACACCTGGGCCTGCATATAGTGGATTAAAATAATAAGACTTATTAAACAGAAATGTTTTAAAATAGGCAGAAATTACAAAAAATACTTCCAGCTTTTAAAAATATATCAGTGAAGTTTTTGGAGGATTCACTTTTCAAGGACACGTGAACACTGATTAAATGTGTTTCCCAGGTTGAGATTGATGACCATGTGCCCCCATACAGACTCGTACAGAACAGCAAAATTACAGTCAAGCAGACAAGTAGTTTAGTGTTGCATAATTACTAGAAACAGTGGAAAACTAACTATCCCAAGTGTCATACTGTTCCTCGAAGGGGAAATCTATCAGACTTGAAGATTTGTGTCAGATCTGTGATAGTTTGTGCTGTTTTGGTCTTTTTCTTTGCAGAACTCCACCTGTGAACACAACTCTTCCTGCGGTGGGAAGGACCCTCTGTGGAGCCCCTCCTCGTTGTGTGGCATGGCCACGCCCCCTTCCTCCAGGGGCATGTCGCCCAACTTAGAGCTCTCCCACAGTGCCTCACACCTTCCCAGCCGCTTCCACTGCACATCAGGTACGGCTTACATCATCGGAAAATATGTAACCGGGGCATCGGTGTGCTGTGGTGTTTATTTAAGCTGTACCTTAGTGACACCCTGGAATTTCTTTTGCTGTTGATTTGATCTGAGCAGGAGGGAAAGGAACGCCTGCCTCCAGCACTCCAGCCACCTCCTCCCCTCCTCCCACCCTATCAGATGACTTCCCTATAATCTCCTTACCAGCTAACACAGTCCAGTCCAGTCCACCACCAAGGAAGGTATACACTTTGTAGATTTTATTTTTGTATTATACTGAACTCCACAAACAGACTTTTTGAAATAGTTTTACAGAACTGCAAAAGATCAGTTCATTATTTATCACCATTGTGTATTTTTTCTCAAACCTCACAAAAGCCTCATTGGATCCTGTTGCTCGTATGTTTCTTAATCAGGAACAATCAAACAAACATGAAGGCAAAGTATCTAGTTTGAGTCATCTTGAAAACTCATTTTCTTAACAGTAGGAGGCAAATTGATTTTCCAAATGCTGTCTTTCATTTTTTTTCCTCAGTAGTAAATGAATAGCAGAAAAGAGACACTCATGTTACTGATTCTCAGCAGTCAGACTTTCTTTTTTGGGTTACTCATTATGAACAAAAATCTAAACCTCAGACAGTCATCAAATGATCCTTAAGTTGTGTTTTGGTGGTTTTGCACAAAGAAACCGACTCTTATCCATAATTCAAAATTAACTATGTGACTTTTCAGGATCGTCGACAAGGAGAGAGCAGTAAACCTTCTTTGGTGAGACAGGAGCCAGTGAAAGACACGGAGAAGAGTGGGGAAGTAACAACAAACCGAGGTTAGTCAAGATGAGGCACATTACTGCTGTTTATCAGATTAAATGTGACAGGTGAACATTGCATCTATAAGAGCTAATTGATGAATGAATCAATGAATTTTCACAAGTTTCACAATTCATACTGGTCAAATCATCTTCAAAGACCTGCTAACATGCTAACGTGGGTCAAATGGCTCGTGTCAAATAGAGATGAGTATTTATTATATTACCTCCAGCTGACACAAGACCTGTTAATGTATAGCTGTTGGCCTTTTTCCTGTAGTGACATAGCTCAGAGCGCACGGCGAATACAAGACCTGTCACCTGTCCAGCACTGTGCTGTCAAACCAGTCACATTACCGCTGCATCGCACTTGGGGATGAAAGAGTGAGCTGCAGCACCGGAATAAAGTTTCAAAAACACCCAATCACTGATCAAAGCGTCTCAGGCGGGTGCTCCGACACAGAGCGCCTCCCACAACGGGTCCTTGCAGCTGTGCGTGTCACCTCAGACAAACACGGCTGGTGTAATAGGAGTCAATTCTGCTCAGATGCACTCATTTTCACGTAAAAAGGGCAGGAGACACGTTGACACAAAGAAGATCTGGGTGCCTACCAACCTGGATAAGACTGAGTATAATTTGGATTTGGCCTGACAGATGTCAGGCTGGAAGACCTGTCTTTGATGATCCTTGATTCATCATGTGGGATCACCGTCCTAATCCTAATGAGGTGCAAATCACCTCCTCAAAAATATCCACAAACAGAGGTGCATTTGTCGTTTTAATGTTTATGCCTTTTTTTGAAGACGGCTTGTTGGCGTCACCCTGACACCTGTGATCTTTACATTCCCCCATCAGATGCAGGAGCTGCTGAGAATGTGTCCATGACTTTGACAGAGCTGTCGGTGTACATGAAGAAACAGGAGCTGGAGCTTCAGTTGAGAACAGAGAAAGAGAAGGAGGAGGGTGAGTATCGACTTCAGTGTATTCCATAGAAACGGATACAGTCACTCTGTTGATGTCCTTTTTTTAAAAATAAAAAAAAAATAAAATGAAAAAACAAACACTAATACCAAATTGGCCAAACAAGCTTTTTTTTCCTTAAAATTTATATTCAAAGAACAAAATCTTACAATCCAAAGACAACTCAAATATTAGTATTGTGAAACTTGAGTGACTTTGTATAAAAATGTCCTTGTGTGATCCCTTTAAATCAAATCACACCTCACTGGTATTTATTAAACACATTAAATAGCGATAGACAGAAAAATATCATACTTTATGAACAACACATGCAAATTTCAGTCAGTACAGAGTTTGTTTTGGCTGAACCAAAAACGGTTTTGTATTGGAAACTGATTCTCCTGTTAACTTAAATGAGCCTGAGCTCTTGGACTCGACTAAATGCTCGGGATGCTCACACATCCCTGCTCCTATCCCTGTGTATTTAACTAGCTTCACACAGGTGTTGGTTTAAATCCCACTTGAGCCACTACCGGCACTAAAACTAAATACACCCAACAGTGCTGTGAAACCACTTTGGAGAAAAGCATCTGCCAAATGGCATAAGCTCTGTTGCTAAAGCTACCTGCTTGTAGTTAAAAATTTTCTGTTCTCTGGAGGGGAAAAAAAAAACAGAAGCCTTAAACCTCACTTATTCTGTCTGTCGGTTGGCTCCCGTTGCGAGGAGCAGACATTGACATTCAGAACACACCGGTGTGTACACCCAGGTTCAGCTCCATCACCATCCTCAATGTGTTGTTTTCTGCTGCAGCTGCCATCACAGAGGAGCTGCTCAAGATCACAGAAGACACGCAGGAGCTGCCGAGCCTGCGGGGCTTCGACTCCCCGTTCTATCACACCACCGAGACCCTGACCGGCTGTCAGACGCAAGACAAGACCCTCTCCAACGCCCAGCCCGGCCCCGTCCGGGACACCCACCACGTGGTGTCGACGCCGGACAAGGCGGAGAACACGGCGAGCACCAGCGGGGTGGGCAGCGAAAGAGGAGCGGGAGGAGCGGGAGGGGACAGCAGGGGTTCGGCCCTCGGCCTGGAGCAGCCCTGGTCCTTCCAGTCCGGTTTCACTCCCATCGACCACCACCTGCACCGCAGCCCCTCGGCCCCGGACGACGACGTGGGGAAGCTGGGGATGTTCTTCCCCAGCCCGTGCAGCAAGACCCCGGCCCCGGTGCCCTACGAGTCGTTCTTCGACCTGGCCCTGCCCCGGGCCGCCTCGCTCTTCGTGGGGCAGAAGACGTCGGAGGCGGTGCACAAGGCGGCGATGGAGAGGCTGCTGCAGCGAGAGGAGGGCCTGGAGGACGGGGAGGAGGAAGGGGTCGTGTCGGCTTCACCACTGGAGGTGCTGGATCGCCTTGTTCAGCAGGGGAGCGACACCCACGATAAAGTTCTCAAGAGGTGAGAGGGCCGGATGCCGATTTAGCTCCACACCGCATAGGTTTGTTTTTCTAGCTTTTACTGGCACCTCGACTAAGGAGGAGCCTGTTTTTCACCATCTGCTGTAAATGTCTCTTTATCAAACCAGCAATCCTGCATTAGGAATTTAAATGGCTAGAATGTAGTAATTACATAATGATGATAATGATAATAATGATAAATTAATGAACACTTTAAAAATCATAAAAAGAAAAGAACACACTAAATAAAACTCTAAAACAGCAACAGCAATTATTTGTATGTTTGACAGGTTGTATAAGCTCTCCAAAAACACCTGTTTAGAAATCAACACAGCAGCCACCACAGACTTATTTTCTCTCCAGTTCTCTGAGTGTGTTGTCGGTGTGAAGCTGGTGTTGATCACACAAGAAACTTAGGAGTGTTTTGATGTGCTGTTTCACTCTGCACAGTCTGCTTGGATTGTTTCCAGTCTGTTACTGTGGCCCAAAGGAAACACCCAGTTGAGAACAAGTATGACATTGTTCAGGAGCTGCCACCCCCTCCTTTCCACACACACAGGCAAACAGACACAGGGAGCTGGTCTTTTAAGCCAATAATACAACAGCAGAGACAGTGTCAGCAAAGTTAACAGTGCTGGGCCCAGAACAGTCTGGCCTCGCTCGCTTCACTCGCTCATCACTCCCACATTTCGTCAGAGCCAGGACAATATCCCATAAGCTTTACATTCTTTTTTTTTAAATATATATTTACCATTATTTAAAAAAAAAAAAAAAAGGTTCTACATTTTGGCTTTTATGTGGATTAAACAGGCTTAAGATGGTAGATGGATTTTGTTTTTGTTGCATAGCCAGGCTAGCTGCTTCCACCTGCTGCCGGTCTAAATGCAAAGTGTTTGCCAGCAGTGGATTGATATTTAATATTTATATGAAGTGGTATTTAATTCTTGAGCTTACGTGAACAAAAAACAACAACAAATGACCACATTTCCTAAAACGTCAAACCTGAAATCATCTCAGCTAGATTTAAAGCCATGTCAGATTTTGGAAAATTGAATTTGCCAGTCATGTAGACCAAAGAGCCATGCCCTATGTATTTTAATGAAATAGATGATCATTTTTTAATTCTTTTAGGCCTTTGGTGTTTCCAAAAGTGCTACATCTTTATATTTTGTAGATGGTTATCTTGATTATTATGTTTATTTATTTATTTATTTAGTTAGTTTATTTAACAATGACAATGCTGCTCAGTACATATATTATGCCAGATTTAGCTATAAGCTAATATAGTTTATAGCTAAATATAGTTATATAGCTATAATTTTCATCTTTTATGTTATAAACTCATGTTTTAAACACAGGGGATGTGTCACAGTAGTAGCATGTATGTCGGTCTGTCCTTTTAGCCAGGTTGTGTTTTTCAGTGTAACTTAACAACTGTGCTGTCCATGACAAACCTCTGTGATTGTGGTGTGTAGTTCTGATTTTTACAGCCGAGAAATCACATAAGAACAGTTTAATATCCCAGAGAGCTGCTTCTCACAAACAGCTTTTCATTCTCTCCCTTTCCAGATTACCTTTGCCAAGTAAGTCAGCTGACTGGACGCACTTTGGAGGTAAAGCACTCACCACAACACTGCTGCGCACTGATAAAAGGAGCCATTATAAAGACTGCAGACGGAGCATTATTTAGGCATGACTAGTGATTCATCACGAGCTCTTGAGACATGAACAGCATGTTTAAATGTTACCAAGGCGGACAGGGATTTATCAAAACTCTCAAAGTTCCCACAGTCACGCAGAACATGATCAACTCAGAAATTCAGAAGTTGGCTGTTTAGAGGTTTCTTCTCCCTTTTTTTTTTATTCACCTCTCCGTATGCACCCAGTCACCCAGAGCAGGAATCTGATTTTCTCCGGCTGCAGTTCCCAACAAAATAGAAACACTGTGACTTTGTTAAAAGTCTTTGCCAACTCGTAATTACAACTCTGGAATTTAATCATCCACCCCCGTATTATCGATAGCATGTACAACAAAACTCCTGTCACCGCTTACGGACGACTGACTGATCAAATTCTCCAGAGAGAAATTTCTCCCAAATCTTCTCTCTCGGTGTAACACAGCTTCGCTTGTTCACATTTCAAAGGGAAGAGTCAGAGTTAGGGTGGACAGTGAAATGTTTTCTGTTTTTCATCTCTTGTTAAGCTGCGCTGCTTTTTCACATTTTAAACATCTGTAGAGTGTGAGTCACCGGGTCCTTTAAGCAGCTTCAAAGACTTAAGAGTTTGTATTTGTTACGACCACAACACTTCTATTCAAATCAAAGATGTAATAAAATCTTGTCAAGTGGTTCTGGATCAATCATTTCCATCTTTAAGTGTCATCAGGATATTAAGTAGCGCAGCTGTGTAGCCGCCAAGAGGCCGTAACCAGGATAAATCAAAAACAGACATGGGAGCTGAAACTGTGATCCTGCACAGTGCCGGTCACTTCATCTGAATTCAACATTTTACGTGGCTGTGCATCATTTCAAGCTTTCAGTACTAATACTATCACAGTTCCTTGGTTTCACTATTGATACCAAACCATCCTGTTTTGACAACTGGGACTTGCTCAGAGCTCATGCAACCACATGGTATGCACCCTAACCATTCGGCTCATGGCCGAGTGTCTGTCAACAAAGCTGTATTATTGCAGACCCTGATTGATGTAGAAATTTGATATTTTTTTCTTTTTTACTTATTTAAAAGACACTTGAAGATGGTTTTGAAAAGTTGTAGGAAGTTTATTTTCTCTTTGCATTGTTTCTAATTTAGTAGACATATCTTTCATCATCTAGTAGACATAAATTCATATTAATACCTGAACTCTGTCAGTGTTTCAGGCTCAGCAAAATCAGATCTTATACTTGTGGTTTTACCTTAATTTGTCCCAGCTCTATTTATTCTCTTTTTACACCTCATTTTGTAAGACCACCAGTGTTTCCCCATAAGTTATCACCATGATAATAGCGTTTCCTCAGTTCAGTTCAGTTCAGTCCCTGCTTTTAAATATACCATGTTTACTTTCATGTTGTATGTGGGTGGTATAGTTTTTATTACTGAAAGCACTTTGTGTTGGATTTTAATGGGATAGTTCAACATTTTGGCAAATTCGCCTTAATTATCGGTGCATGTTGTTTTGAGATCCGTGGGGCAGAGATGCAAGCTGCTCGGTGAACGGTACATTGTCCCCTGTCCCTCATCAAACTCATCAAATACACAATCCAACAAGTCCAAAACGCTCTCGTGGACAAGTTTTGACCTGCACATTCACCACACTATGAAATAATAATGTAACATTACTAGACGGAGTTGTTTTTGAGGCAAATGCGTAGCCGGAACTACATTCCAGACACGGCTGCTTCAAAAGCACATGTAGTTCCGAGTATTTGCTTCGTGTGTCGTAACGTACAAACTTATACGTTATTGTTTCATAGCGTGGTGAATGTGCAGGTCACAACTTCTCCACGAGAGAGTTTTGGAGTTGTTGGATTGTGTATTTGATGAGTTTGATGAGGGAAACCAAGAAGCCTCCGTAGCGTAGCTCTGAGCAGCTCACGGCTCTGCTCTGCCGTTCTAAAAATAGCTTGTACCGACAATTGAAGGTAAAGAACCTACCCCTATGACTATAGGGATTATGGCGAATTCGCCAAAATGTTGAACTGTATTAAAAGCGCTGTTCTGGTTTTCCACACTAGAAATGAATTAGTCTGTTTTTTATAATGGCGCGCCGTGCATGTGTGTGAGGTGTGTGACGGTGTTAATTACATGATTATTATCCCGGCCTCCCCAGGCTCGGCTCCGCTGGACGAGCTTCACACGCTGCGCAGCCAGCTGCTCCTGCTGCACAACCAGCTGCTGTACGAGCGCTACAAGAGGGAGCAGCACGCCGTCCGCAACCGACGCCTCCTCCGACGCATCATCAACGCCACCGCGCTGGAGGAGCAGAACAACGCCATGGCGAGTTTGCATGAGCTCATTATCACAGATTAGCCCCTTTTTAAGCACCTTTTGATTTTAAAACGGACAAAAGAGGCATCATAGGTTCTTAGTATTGAGAGGCAGCACCGCAGAACAATCAGAATGACAGTCATGTAACCAGAGACATGTTTTTTTTCTCTCTTCATATCTCGAACAACACTGAGAGGAGAAAACACGTCTAAATCCTTCAGAGATTTCCAATGATCACTGAAATGTTTCCAGCGTTTCATAACTCAAGCTGTCAAATCTGTCGGGTTTTCTTCCCTATAGCACGTAACACTGAAAATGTAACTGCAGATGTTTTGTTTGCGGCTGACGGCAACTCAGGCAGACCGTGTTTTCAACAAGTGATGGTTGCAAAGGAGCCATGAAGGCTGTTTTGTCTCCAAGAATGAAACACAAACAAGGCTGAGGAACACTGGTACATTCATGCAGCAATCAGCTGAAAATATTCTGCAAACATTTCAGAAATGTTGAGCACTGATTGAGTTTTGGGGAAAGAAATGTGCCTCTGTGTGTGTCCATACATGATCTCAGAAAAAAAAGAGGCACAAACTAAGTACCTTAGAACATAGAGACATTAAGAAGCTCCTGTACACTTTGTACTGAACTTTTGCATGTGTGTGTGTGTGTGTGTGTTTCCAGAAGGACCAGCTGAACCTGCAGAGTGTGGACATCTTATCTCTGAGGGAGAGTCTGCAGGTGGAGCAGCAGCGGTACCGGCAGCTGTGGGATGACCGGGAGACAGTGGTGACCAGGCTGCACAGTCAGATCAGACAGCTGCAGCAGGGCAGAGACGACTACTACACCAAGAACCAGGAGCTCCAGGTGCACACACGCACTCAGTCAAACACACACACACTGAATAGTGTAAGATACATTTATTTAATCTGAATCCGTTGTGTGTGTGTGTGTGTGTGTCCAGAGTAAATTACAGGAGTGTCAGAAAAAGATGGATGAACTAGAGGCGGAGCTTCAGAGGTCCAACAACAAGGTCTGCCACACTGGTCACCTCCTCAACCAGATGACCATCAAGGTAAAGAAGGAGCTTTCAGAATATAACTGAAAATATCCTGTCAGACTTCATTAGACTGAACAGCTGGCTTCATCTGTTTAGATTTAGTTTAGGACAAAGGTGAAGTCAGTTATGTCTCTACAGCACCTTTCAGGAAAAAAGGCAATTCAAAGTGCTTCATATAAATTGAAAAAAAAAAAGCATTGGGCCAATCACACACAAAAAAACCTTTGAAAGGAAGTAAATATTTTAAAAGAAATGGATAAAGGAAAAGGCAGAGGTGTCTTTTGTCTCTCTAAATATTCATGAATTCGATATGTGTCATAATTAATTTCAGAATTTGTCTTATTGTGAACTCCCATTGAATTCCTGTTTTCTCACTCGCTGTTTTGCCAGATGTTCATGTTTCAAATGAGAATATAGGGAGGAAGAGCTGCTCTGATAATTATTTACATCTTATTTTATCATTTATTTTGCATCAAACTGTGAAGGGATTTTCTTTCCCCCGGAACTTGACACAATAATTAAGATTTAAAATGTTATATCTGTGTGTGTGTGTGTTTTTTTTTTTTTTAAAGAGAGGAACAAGACATTTGGGATCCATTTCAGATACGAGGCCAACATGAAAAATTTGCACGTTCACACAGTAGGGTGCCTGTCTGGAAGGGGCTCCGTGTACACGGTTATTTAAAAAAAAAAAATACTATTGCCTGTTGGAAATATCTATTTTGACCTGATATTCTCAGTTCTTCTTCTCACTGGTGTATTCATCGTTGTGAACTCACACTGCACTGATAGTAGCAGTAGTTTTTATAAATGTCTATAAATTAAAGAAAATCAGATTGTAAACAAAATGTTGATGCAGCTTTAGCAGACTATCAGCGTATCAAGTCTCTTGACTGAGCTGAATTGGATTGATGGTGTATCTGCCCTGGACAGTAACACCTCACCTGAGATTTCCTGTCTGCTGCCAAAAAGACGGCTGTCGTCTACACTTCTGTGTTTCATTGTCTTAGTGACGTGTTCAGCTCCTTATCTGGAATCTGAAACCTCCTAACAAACCGTTGCTCTATCGCTGTGTTTCCGTATCATTAGGATAGTTTGGGCTCGGCTCTTCTGGCTCATCCGGTGTGAAATTTCAAATCTAAAATTTTAAGACATTCTTGTCTCTAAATATCTAAAATGTGCAGGACGGCGAGCAGACGGGTTGGGTTTTCGTTGGGTCAGACGTGGGGGTATTTTCAACGGCACATGCCCCCGTCCTCGTCCTGTCACCTCTCTGCAGACCAGGGCTCGGTTGCCTTGGAGATGTTGTCGCTCCCTCTCTATTTCTGGGTCAGCGACGTGGGGGTTCTGGGTGTTTTTCTGCCCCGTGGGGTTTGTCTGAGGTCTGTCTCCCTCCTCTGACCCAGACTGAAGTGAAATCCAGACAAACAAGGAGCTCTTGATTCAGGAAAAGGGCATTTCAAATCAGACAGCATCCGCACGGTCGACTGAAGGTCCTCATTCACCAAAGCCAAACAAGATTAAATGCATTTTATGGCTGAATTCTATATGACGTCAAGTCAGGGAATATTTGTAAAGTGTAATATTTTTTTTATAGATTTGACTACAAAGTACAAACTAGAATTAGTTTGGACAAAATTCACATCTTAGAATAATAATAAATACACTGAACTCTTTTCTAGCAACTTGTTGAATCTTTAATTGTTTCAGTGAGAGTTTTTATGCGTTTTCACTTTCTTCCCAAATATGCTAAGACAGGTTTTGTTTGTAGTGTGATTGGTGTTTTGTCCTCCATCCTCATTGTTTGTCTCGTGTGTCCTTCAGCTCAGCAACAGTGAGAGCACCCAGCAGCAGATGAGCTTCCTGAACAAGCAGCTGCTGCTCCTCGGGGAGGCGCATAAGCTGTCCATGCAGGAGTTGCACCACACAGGCACCGATAATACAAAGGTACAGTGGAACGAAGTGTGTGTGTGTGTGTGTGTATGTGTGTGAGACAGATGCTGAGAGCTGCAGAGACGCCGTACCGAGGTGAAAAAGGGACACTAATTGGGTTTGTTTGATGTCAAATCAAAACGGTCCCACTAAAGTGTTTTCTTAAGCTTCACTGTAACATCAGCTCTGGTCGATGGGGTTGTGACGGAAAGCTAGCTTTAAGCTGCAGTATGAGGATGCACTTACATGGAATTAGATGTTATTGAAAGAAAATCATCCTCTGAAAGGGATAGTTCAACATTTTGGCAAATTGGCCCATTGCCATAATCCCTTTAGTTTTAGGAGTAGGTTCGTTACCTTTTAATTGTTGGTGCAAGCTATTTTTGGAACGGCGGAGCAGAGCCGCAAGCTTCTCAAAGCTACGCTACGGAGGCTAATGGGATTTCTTGGTTTCCCTAATCAAACTCATCAAATACACAATCCAACAACTCCACAAAACGCTCTGATGGACAAGTTGTGCCGTTCTAAAAACAGCTTGCACTGTCAATTAAAGGTAACAAACCTACTCCTAAAACTATAGGGATTATGACAATGGGCCAATTTGCCAAAATGTTGAACTATCCCTTTAAGTCCCCCAGAGTTGAATAATCTAATATCAGTTATCAGTATCATATCTGTACTGTAATGTTTATATCATGATGAATGACACACAAACGTAGCAGATGTTTTTTATGCCTCTGGGCCGACAACAGCTGTGACTCGAGGCGTTGTGTTTCCCCACTCTCGTGAACATAATATTTAATTTCTTCAGTTTTGGCACAAACACTCGCTTGGACTCGAGCATGAAGAGATTAGATTTTGGTGGTCGGTGTTCAAAGGCCGTGGTCACTGCGACACTAAATGAAACACCTTTAGGCCTTTTATTGTCCCAATTTGTCATAAAATAACAAGGGAACAGGCGTGACCTGCTTAAGAAAGATAAATTACTCTTGAGCTTCTGAACACGGAGGGACTGTGTAAAAATGGCTGCAACGCCTAAATGATGAATGAGATGGTTTTTGTTAAACCTCTTCAATTAAAACAGAAGATCCTACATTTCAGTCACATTTCAACAACAGGACAAGATGAAATTTGAGTCACAAATACTTGTGAACACACTTGTGCACTGTTCCCAAAGGAAAAATATACATGCAGGCTTCAACACCAACTGCCTTGTTTGTACAGTTGGTTAATAAACAGCCATGTTTTAAATAATTATCATTATTTGTGTCTTTAACTTTTCTTGTTCCATCCTGCTCTTTGACCTCTCACGCAGGAGGCTCAGATGCTGCGGATGTCTTATGGGAAAGAGGTGGAGGTGCTGAGGCAGAGTCTGCTAGCTCAGGGTCAGAAACTGGAGGCAGGGCAGCAGAGAGTCTCTGAGCTGGAGACGCAGCTCTCCAAGAAGGAACACCTCATCGCTGAGCAGAAGAAGTTCCTGGAGGATGTAAAATGTCAAGCAAAGTGAGTGCCGTGCCATCACATATCAAACACTTTGATGTCTGTTGTACACAGAGTTTGTTTTGCATCACAGTAAGATTGTAACCACTGTAAATACGCAGGACATGAATGAACTGTCTAGGTAGATCAAACATTTCATAACTGTGTCTATTTTTTTGATGCAAGCTGGTACAAATATCCTGTGAAGCCGGTCACCCGATTCCGTGCTAATCCGTCACTCAGCCGTGCCTTCTCTTGTTTTCTCCGTCCCCTCTTTGTCTTTGTGTTCAGGGCAGAGATGCAGGCCTCAGACAGCAGGTATCAGGCTCAGAGGAGAATCACTCAGCTGCTGCAGACCGAACTCCTGCAGCTCTACAGCAGAGTGGAGATGGAGACTCCAGCCAGCACCGCCGCCAGCTCACCACCAGGGGGCAGAGCTGACACACACACTCCTGCTGACTCCAGGTCAGGCTCACAGCACACCCAGTTAAAGTGTTAACTCTTGTCTGTTTTGCATTTTGTATCACATGTAATCAACTGATGACTATAAAGTTCCAGCTAGGTCGATTTTCTTGTTAGGAGTCCAGTAATTGTATTTCTAGTAATTGTATTATCAGTATTTACATTATAATATAATAGTGATGCTAGTGTGGTGGCTCTAGGGGCAGGGGTGTCAAACTCATTTTAGTTCAGGGGCCACATACAGCGCAAGTTGTATGTTATTTGCTATGAACTACAATTTACAGCCAAGAATAATGACATTCCCATCGGCCTCAACTCTCCTGTGTCTTTAATCTAGGAGCTAATGCTAGCATGGTAACCCTAAACTACAATGGTGAACAAAGTTTGCATAGGACATTTGCATTTAGTTAATAAGTAGCGTTGTTTAAAGTTGTTTTACACGGTTATATTTGTTTACATTAATGATTATCCTGGGTGCACATTTAGTGATGCATCTTGCCACATTATCTATCTTTGATACGACCACTGGAGCATGTCATTAAAATGATTTGATATGATTACCGTTGTTTACATGTGAACGATTTGATCCCCACAGTGTCATGGTGCCAGATGGACCAAGTAAAACTCACACCAACGAGGAGGCGGCCAGTAGACCACCGCGCGACTCCCCTCGGGGCAACGGCAGCACTTTATCGCCAGGGCAACCAAAGGCGAGCAACTCTTCCAAGTCGACGGCCAACTCCATCAACGGCAGCCAGGACCTGGCCCCGCCTCTGCTGGTGGAGCCCTCCCTGTCCTGTCCCCACATCAACCCGCTCGCACCCCTGCCCCCCGCCGACGCGCCGCTCACCGTGGGCTCCTACCCCAGCGCCAAGAGCTTCCTGGGCATGAGGGCGCGCGAGCTGTTCCGCAACAAGAGCGAGAGCCAGTGCGACGAGGAGCAACCACCACCGCCGCGCCTTTCCGGGCTCGCCCATGGCCTGAAGACTGAGCTGTGCGTGGAGCCGCCCTGCCCACCTTATATCGCTCCCGTCAGCCCTTCACCCTCTCCCATTCCAACTCCAACCCCTGCCCTTGCCCCTGCCCCCGCCCCAGCTCCAGCTCCAGCTCCAACCCCAGTCCCTGCTCCTGCTCCTGCACCAGCCCCAGCCCCTGCCACTCCTCTCACTGTGCCCACCAAGGAGCCCAAGCAGCGGGCCTCGAGCCAGGAAAGCCCCCGCAGGAAGGCAGGAGCGGGGCCAGGTGGACGGGGTCCGGCAGGGTCAGGTCGCCCCCGGCAGCAGCATCTAACGATCATGGACTATAATGAAACACATCACGAGCACAGTTAGAGACACAGGACTGAGCTGGGCCAGAGGGACTGAAGTATAATGATGGAGAAAAGCTACAAATCAGCAAAAGAGTAACATGTCAGCAACTCATTGGAAATTCAGTGTTATTTGTTCCATTCCTCAGAGTGGACAACAGGATTTTCCCTTTTCTTTCTTTATTTCTTTCTTTTTTTTTTCCTTTTTATTATTATTTATTTCACTGATTCATTCCACAAACAGAACCTGTTTGTTTTTTGTTTTGTTTGTTTTGTTTTTTGGATCATCCCCAGACCTCATGGTGAACAGTCACTGTAACAATATTTGCTACTGCAGAAATGGCGCCTTTGGTTCACAAAAGTTCACAACAAGGCCTGTGGGTCATCCCGAGCGATAGGGACATTGTTTTGGAAAGACAAGTTGCTGTTCAAAATTTCATGTCATTGTTAAAAAAGCTGTGAGGACCGCAAATAAAGATACGTTCACCTCTATTATAGTTTGGCAGAGGCAGAAACCGCTCGAGGCAGAATCTCCAAAATTGGGCAAATAAAACCTAAATCACCTGCTGTGGTCGATGCCACGTGGCTCAAGTGAACGGAGCCTTTAAAAATTTAAAAGACACCATCTCAAGTAAAATCAGACACGAAACACCAGGAGAGTAGGAGATATTACATGAATCTTGGTCATCTGTTAGGCGTGCTCTAGAACTGAATTTTTTTTTTGGGGGGGGGGGTTCATGTTGAGCAAGTGTTACATCAGAGCGATGGAAGCGATCAGTACGTAGAGATGTTTAGGTTGTTCCGGGGGAAACCTTTGGATCGTGACCTTGTTGTTGTTGCTGGACTGATTTGGAGGAGTTTACATTTCCATACAAAACTCCCTCGAGTTTTTGTCCATAATGTCAAAGGATGAATGTGTTTTGGTTGTGCGAGTGTGCGAGAACGTAGGTTATGGAGTCATGTTGATTCTCATATATTTCAGTAAAGATGCTACGAGGGAAATGTATGGAATTTAAGAACTGATCAAATTTTATGCATTTTTATGAATTCCACATTTCTGTTGTACCTGTACTTTTTACTTCAGCCATTAAGCGTGCTCACAAGCACATGAGCTAAATTCGAAACAGACCTGGCAAATGACACAAGCCCAAGCTGCAAAGATCAACATTTCTTTGTTGAAGACTACCCAGCTGGCCATTTTTGGAAGTGCCATGAAAAACATTTTTGGTTTCCCTGAGTTCAAATATCTAAACAGAAGTGTGGTAACTCAGACTGTGTTCAGCTGTTACATATGATCTGGAAAATCTAACATGTCCAATAGGTTTTCCTCCCTGGAGGTCTGATAAATGCGGAGTATCCTCCTTTCTTCTTAAGCATTAGAAGTAAACTGCTTTTGAAAGTCATTTAAATCCTGTTGTCCACCGGGAACTCCTGCTGTCATTTCCTTCTGCCTCGCTATCTAAAGCATGTTCAACAATCCACTTTAAATGCCAACCGTAGTAACTACAGCAAACCAAGACAGAAGGTACAATCAGCACAAACTGACGAAACCAGGACTCTGACCGGAGCTGGAGAATCTGGGACAAAATGGCAAAAAAGGAAGTTCTTAAAGCAGTGGCTTGTGTTTAACTGTGAACAATAAAGATCGTCTTCAATGTTTTGCACTACAATTCTTGAGTTTTGCTCTTTATTTTTGCCGTTGAATCTAAACGACCCAATATGGTTTATGCCGCTGAGGAAATCAGCATCAAGATATTTTCTCATTAAGATAATTTTGTTTAGTTTGTTTTGGGGATTTAACATTTTCAGACATTTGTCCATTCTCCCTTCAGCGCTGTGATCTAACTCCCTCCTGGATACGTCACATATGAGCCCTAAAGCCAAAACAATAATTGAGATAAGACTTGTTTGATGGAAAATTAATCTGTTTTTTTGTTTTGTTTTCTGATGATTTGTCTTTTTGGAGCAAGACATTCACATTCATTTGCTACTTTATCTTGTATTATTGTTAGCCAATATCTATGGGATTTATAGTTCAGGTTGGTCTAATTTTTCTGATGAGGCAACATGACACATTAAGCAACTAATCAGCCGAGCAATTAGTTGTGCAAGTTTTCTTCATCTGAGTTCTGTAGGGTCCTACTACAAAGACTACACGGTAGTAAGAAAATTATAAAAGCAACCAAAATACATTTTAAGTATTGACGAGAAAACGAATGAGGCAGTAGATGTAGACAATGGGTGTGTTGTCTGTCCACTTGTTTACACCTTATTTATTTCTAAATTAAATAATTTAAGTTGAGGCTTTATTTGATTTTTTATCAAATATTTTTATTAGAATAATTGATTTTGTCTTTCCCCCCTGTTTTTATTAGATGAACTTACAAGATATAATTCACATCTGGTTATACAAACAAGGTCAGAAATATATAGGCCTAGCTAACTTGTGCATTTAGTTTTGTGTGCAACATTTATCAAGATAACTCTTCTGCCAGGAAACGTTTAGCTTAGCGTCGTTTAGAGCTAGGAAGGTTGTATACCTTCCTGGGGTCTCGCGCTGACTGCGTCATTCAGGTTTGGGGCGTCTCGTCTGTTTCACTGTGGCCCGTTTTACTTTGAGCTAAAACCAGATTAGCTGACTGTCTTCTGGCTCCTTTTTTAACCAAGGCTGTGGGTAAAAGTGAATACCGGTAAGCGTTTCCCAAATTCTCAAACTATTCTCACACAGGTGAGTCTAGTATCGAACATGTTTAGCTTAACTAATTATAGCAATTATGCTAGTCTAGTGTGAACTTACCTGCTAACTGCTAAACTAACTGCTAAAATGTCAAATGTTGTCTCCAAGTTGTATGTTGGGTTTGAAATGTTTTCTTTTACAAATTATTATATTATATAATTTATATTTGATGATGATGATAATGATGAATTTATAATAGGCTTATTTTATATATATCTTTGTCTGTCACTTCTAGAATAAACCATCACTTCTACTGGGTCTGAAAGGCAGGTCAGTACATTTTTGTGAGTACATTTTTGCGGATACACTAAAGTTGTCCCTGTTTCCATGTTGTTTATGTTTACCTTGCTGTTTGTGTCGCCATATTTCCACCAGAGGACACTGTTGCTCCAGAAACAGCAGCCTCTGCAGCCATGTTGGGATCAACAGGTAAGGCAGCCTTGTAAATGTGGTGCTGCACAGTTGATGATTGAAGATGATTCAGATGCTTAGGCTGTTATCAGTGCTGTTAAGGTCAATATATGACAGCAGACATATATATTGATCATATTGATTAGCATTTCCGTTTAGGGATTTTTCCTTCCTCAGCCTGCTTATTTTTCTTTTTTGATTTACTTGATTTTACTGTGCAGGGACATCTATCTACAGTATGTAGCCTATCTATAAATCTACATTATGAAAAAGTCATATGGAAAGTCTAAATCTAGAAATGTTTTACTGAAAAAACTGTTCCTCCTGATTTGTATGGCCGAATTTGTCTTTTTACCTCATTAATTGATTTAAATTCTATATGTATTTAATTAAAATACACTTATGGAAATTGGGGGGAAAAAAGGCTCAGAATTTGAAACTTCACATCCTTTCAAACAGCACTTTGTGATTTTTATGAATGAATTCAATTGCATGTTCATGCTTGTTGTTTTGTGCATGTGCAACTGTGTGTGTTTTATCATCTCCCAATTCCCTGGACCTCACTGCTAACTCTCATCCCGCTTCCGAGACTGAATCATTTTTTGTGAGCATAACCGACCAAGTATGATTAGTTTATCAAACGTGTGCATATGTATTTCAAGAAAAAAAAAAAAGACAGCAAAAAAAAGAAAAAGTGGTATGATTAATTTACCAGCATTCCGCAGGGTCAAGGAAATTGATGCAGGATAATTGGGCACATAGGGAATCCTTGGCAATTTGTGATTTCAGACTCTACTTGAGAAATTAGATGTCAGTGCAAATGTGAAATTGCTCCTCAATGTTCTCAAAGATTCCATGAAAGTTTAAATATAAATCTTAAGTATTTCCAGCAAAGGGATTCTTTCCTTTTTTTGTGCCAACTTGAAGCCCTGTGAAAATGATCTGAATGAAGCGAAAGTGTATGAGGGGGGAAAGACACATCCGAGCTTGTGTAAAGTTCGGGGCTGCACTCTGAGGAGGATGTCGGGGCTCTTGCTCTTGGTAAAATCCTCATGCAAGAATTCATTCGATTCCTTTTGACAGGAAGTAAAGTTTGAATTCATCTGAAGACGTGTAATTATAATATTCAAGATATGTACACCTATAATGCAAAATATAACTCAGATGG
The DNA here is from genome assembly GCF_905171665.1 of Trachurus trachurus. Classification (NCBI taxonomy): domain Eukaryota; kingdom Metazoa; phylum Chordata; class Actinopteri; order Carangiformes; family Carangidae; genus Trachurus; species Trachurus trachurus. Next base: position 21,759,712 of record NC_139908.1, read on the forward strand.
TGCCGTATAGCCTACTTTTTTTCTTCTCGGGTTGTCAGTGTAGAAGTTAGGAGGTACAAACATACGACACATGTGTGCATATCAATGAGACTAAATTACATATGAGTGAATAATTGATATGAGAGAGAGCATATAATATTTGTCAGGTTCGGGAGGTCACTGATTGATAAAGTTGGTGTGCGTGTTTTAGTTTGAAAGAAGTTTGACAGTTTTATTTTGAAAAGCACCCAGCAACCATATTCTGATGAGCTGCCTTTTTTTGTTTTTTAATTTAATTCAACAATTCATCAATTAGCCTACATTTCATCAATTTAGCTTCGAGCACAAGGATTACTGAAAATTAATAAATGATCATCATCATTCCAGAGTCTGATCAAAACTTGCTGGAAATTTTCTATTCATGCAAGATCAAGATAAACTGATCGCTTAAAATTCTTGCTCCAAAATCCTACTTATATTTAAATGTTAGTGTTTATTCCTTATGGACACAGTGCAAAAGAAAATGCTAAACAAGAATATTTTTGGTAAGCATACTACATACTGACACTCTGGAAAACGGCTTCATTTGTCCTCATTAAAAGCTTAAAAGTCCATGAATAAATAATCATTAAAGAGGATACTTTTTTCCCTGCTTTTTTTTTCTTTTTCTTTTTCTTTTTTTTTTTTTTTTTTTATCTTTGGCCTTATGCAAAATAAACTCACTGACTAAATAAATATGCTCCATAAAGGCTGTTTAGAAACGTGCCCTCCCCCCTCTGCTTCCACATTTAGATGGCTGACATGCACCTAAAGATCAGATCCTACATTGGCTGTTGGTTTTGGAGGGAAAGATTGGACCTCCGAGAGTCAACTTAAAGCAATTAAGTGAGGATGATGAGTCTTTCTCTCTCTGTGCTGCTTGAATCACTAAGCAAGGCAGAATCAAAACTTAAAGGCAAGAAGAAAAGATGAGCGTGCACAGACCGGTCCCAGCGGTTTAATTATTTTAATTATCTCTCCTCTTTCAGCTTTCCTAAAAAAGAGGCCATTAAAGGATGCCCGTTTGGGTTAATCTGATTAAAAAAACAAGATGGAGGGAGAGATGAAAGCCTGCAGATGTCAGTGCTAATCAGGGGAGTTAAAACTGCTATTTGTGAACTGGGACGGTTGTTAAAGTGGGTAGAAAGTGCGTGCAGTGTGAGTGTTTTTTTTTTTTTTAAATACGTTTTTCCTCACTTCAAAACACCTCCTTTCCGCAGCCTCTGTTGATAAACTCCTCAAACTAACACCATGTTTGATTCTCTGCCGCGCTGTGTAACTGTGCTGGCAGCAGGTCAGGCAAACACAGCACGACTGCAGAGAAATAGTGAATAGTTTAAGTTCGGTCCCAAGCGATACGGTTTCGTTTTTTCGTAAAGGAAGATGCCATCTGAGGAAGTGATGAAAGCAGCATTAGCAATTAGCAGCGCAAGAGTGGATCTTAGATTTAGCAGAAAGTCGGCCAATAAGGCACGTGATTATCAATTTGAAGATGGTCATCGTCTGCTTCTGAGCAAGTTGCCAGCAATGGAGTCTTCATGTTGTTATGAATTCAGGTGAGGAGTGTCTGTCTGTTGCCACTGCAGATTAACCTTTTAGATTTTTTTAGATAGATTTCTTGATTCTCATAGAGCAACATATTTTTTGTTGTTGTTTCAGGATGAGCGAAGGTAGAGGGGAAGAAGAGAGTAACTACAGTCGAAGGCCAGTCATTCACAATGCCCTTTTAATTCTACGCTCTGTCAGTTTCCACACTGGGAAGTAAACAGACATTTCTGTTATGCGTTCTTGAGTGTGCAGCCTGGCTCCAAGATACAGACAGTCATTTCTGGAAGCGGCTTGAATTAGGTTGCTTTCCAATGGAAGTGTTTAAATATTCTCCCTGCACTGCCGGAGTTTTTCAGTTGTTCCAAGAAAATCTAAATTTTTTACAGAAAATGTTAAAAAAAAAAGTATTTCTCTCTGACTCGATAAGCTGGAGATGATGATTTTTGCAGTGTAATGATTTAATACGCATAAGAAGCTATATGAATCAACTCAGCAGCAGGCCAAATGCAACACTGTCAGGTTTCATAATGCAGGGAGTTGTTCAAGTTCCTCTGACTGCAGAGCTTGACATTTGTTCAGGCAAGAATGAGCACAAACCCAGCGCAGGTGTTGAGCCACAGCGAGGCGAGAGAGGAGGAGGAAAGGAGGGAGGAAAAAAAAAAACAAAGATCTACTTTCAAACTAAATCAAGCAGAAGGAATGTCCTGAGTGTGTACAGAGATGGACGGGAGCCCATGCAATATTAAAGTGCCATGTCTGGCAATGCCAACCGTGCCACTCCTCTCCGCGGCTCCCGCCCTCCTGGCTTCCCGGCCATCGGCTCTTCCCTCAAGGTGACACTTCAAAGCGGGCACGCAGACGTGGCAGGCTTGGCTGTCGGCATGAAGCCAGCCCCCCCCCCACCACCCCAACCCCACCCCACCCCCTTCTTCCTCCTCTTTCTCTCCCGCCCACCACCCATTCTACCCCACTACCCACACCACCACCACCACCACCTCAAAGACACAGCTCCTACCCCTGCTGGGCCAGGTCAGCGCCAAGATCCACACCGCTTGCCGCCTCGGGAGCCGCTGTCAAAAAACTCTTCCCCACAAGCTTAATTAATAACGGGCCATTCCTAATGCAAACCCTCTGAATCTGCAGCCTGTTTCCCTCCGATCCTATTGGTGAGTTCTGAGGCCTCGACAGAAGGCAGACAAGGAGAGGAGGGCTGGTTGGGGATGCATCCAAATCATTTGAATTTCGATGATTAGGATTCACATGCATTATTCTCCGCGCTTTATAACCTATTTTCTGTGTTGTACAGTGTGCCTGCCTGCCTGCCTGCTTGTCTGTCTGGGTGTTTTTTTTTTAAAGATGTCTCTCTTCTGCAGATGATTGGAGACACTCGAACCAAAGAATATAGGGCTGCTCTCCTCAGCCTGTCTGACAGGTGGGGTAGGAAAAACATAAATGTGCACACATACACGCACCCAGTCTGCATCAGCTGGGTCCAGGGTCTGTAATCACCTCTCAAACCTGGAGGGAGAATTTTACCAAGCACACCGTGATCGATATTTGCCGATCCGTCTGCCTGTATCAACCTCAAATAAAAGCAGGAGAGCAGGAGACAAGGCAGCACAGGCAGGTCGTGAGGAGGTCTGCTGCGCCCCCGTTAGATGTCTGTGAAAGCGCTCATCAGTGTGTAGAACCGGCCTCATCCCGGCACGCCGGGTCACCGCTGCCTCACCCTGAGCAGCGCACGGCTGATTGTCTCACAGTCGGGGCGAGCAGGGTTGTTGTTTTCTGAGGTGAGAGGACGGATCTTTTCCAGCAAGCTGGGCTTCGGTTTTTTTAATAGGGCCCCAGCTCCAGCACCTCGCAGGCCTGCACAGGCCGACACGCTGATGATGAGGAGGGAAACTCGTCCAAACTCACTCCTCCTCCCCCATGCCAGTCTCGAGCTCATGTTGTTACTGTATTTTTATTCACCGCATGTGCTCCTTCGCCTCGTCCGTTGCATTCTTGATGGGATGAGCGGGAGGGGGAAAAGTGCAGGCTAAACAACCCTATGTGCCTCGAGAAGCCGTGGTTAAATGGTACACGGCTTGGAAACATAAGGTCTGAAAGTACGAGCTCAGCCACGAGAGCATTGTGGCATTTAGGGCAAGGAGCCGGTTACGTTAGCCGACACACTGATATAATTAGGTCGTCATAAATAAGAGAGGCAACAGGGAGCGAGGGCGTGTCTCAACAGTGGCCATTAGAGAAACCACATACATTGCATTTTAAGAAAAAAAAAGTCACTTGTCTACCTGGAAATGCATGCGCTTCTTCTTTTTCCTGCCTGATCTCATGCACATTTACTCAGTGTCCTACTTGCAGAGTCCTTATGAATATTGTTCTAAACCCCAGAAGCCCTGGCCCTTTAAGTGAGCTAACCGGGGTGGTTGTAGGCTCAAACCAACCTTAATTAGTACACTTACTGCACAGCGAGGGCAGGTACGAAGGCGAGCCTCTGCACTGCAGTTTCCCTCAGATTAAGCCTCTTTTAGATGAGGCTGTAACCTCCCACAATGACGCGGTAATTAACTTCATTAGCTTTCGATTCTCTTTTAGTTTTGGCAAAGTGGGTGAGGCTTAGTTTTGGCCTCCATTGAGATAATAGTTACAGAAATCAGCTAATCTCGTCTGTCTGTGTTTTATCTCCACCAATGTTGCTGTATTTCACGCGTGGTACCTGCTGTTCATCTTGGCGACATGCATGTGCATGAGCGGGTTGTAATGAGTCAGGCGTCGGGTTTTAATAAGCAGAGCTTTACCCACAGATCCTTCTGTGATTTGCATCCATGTCCGACACGAGGCGTAAAGCGGGGTGATTGATTCATGGCTTGTCCCATATTGGAGCGAGAGAGAGAGAGGGAGGAGAGAGAGATAGAGGAGGGCCGTAGATTTATTATCAAGCTCAGCGACAAAGAGAGGAAGAGAGTGTGCATATGTTAATCCACTGGCTGAACGATGATCAAAGACTGGAACAAGCTGAGCCCTGCTGATCGCCTCGGGGCAAACGATGCTCTCCAAGCAGCTGGGAAAGTGTGCAGACGAGGAGTAAACAGATAGTTAGAAAAATCAATAGCCGAGGTTCAGGCCGCAGCATGGTGTGAAGGTCAAAGGAGGCTTGTGTCCGTGGCGCGTAGAGGGAAGTCTGGAAACCAGGGGCGCTTTTAGGCCAATTTAAGAGAAGTGATGTGTTTACAGCTGAGTTGTGTCCAGACATGAAGGAAGTTCAAGCTGAGGTTATGGCTGCTCTGGTCAGTTCGGTTTTATATATATATATATATATATATATATATATATATATATATATATATATATATATATATATATACACACACACACATATATATTGAAAAAATGCCATGAAAAACATACGTTTCTGGTTCAAACTCAGACATCTAAGGACTCGATTCATGGGCAGTGGCTTGGTTGTATGTTCGGAGGCGGACTTCGCATCAGCTCATTTGGGTTTCAAAGGAAGAAGGATTTTCTTTTTAGTGTCAAAACACCTTGCGTGGTCACCGTTTGTTGGTTACCTGTTATTTCACCCTCTTCTTTACACTGACCCAGAGTATTCCCACGAGGCCTGCGTTCGGGTAACCGTGCTTCCTGGGTGCTATGGGAATATGTGCCATCCCCGTGATCCCGTCCTCAGAGCTCATCTTTAGTTTGAATTTTAATATTTCCATCTTCAAAAAAATAATAATCTGACTCTCCTGCATGTCATCATGTAGATAATGTACATAGGCACGCACACTCTCTTTCATCACAACTGCAGTATCTGTCAGGAAATAAAAAAAATATTTGTCATTGCTGTGTTAATTCTGAATACTTTGTTTGTCTATAGCTGAATAATTAAGATGACTTAGCTTTTTACCCCCAAGCTTTAGCATCTATTGACTTCCTCCACTTCTGAAGCGGATTGTTTTTGTGATTAGTCACTTTGTTTAATCTGGTAATGATGGCATCCCCTCAGGCTAAATGCCTGATTCGTGCTTACCAGTTTATTTATTCATTTGTACTTTTGACGTGTTAATCTGCATAAACGGCGAAGAGCTCCACCAGGGCCCCCGTACGTCTCTGCACCTGTCAATTACAACAAATCTGAAACACCAGGAAGCAGCCGCCCTGGTCTCTGCACCTTGATCAGGGTAGAAGTCTGCCTGTCAATCAGCCCTGATCTGTCCTGTCAGGAAGGTACTGATATTCATGCCTTCATCTTTGCCTCACTTCGGCAGCATTAATTGAGCAGAACTGCAGCTAATTAAGAGTGATAAGAGGAAGTGGAGTTCTGCACAAAAAAGACAGTAGAGACACACGCAGCCCTTCAGGCAGTGAAGTTAATTTGTTTGGCTTGTGATACGTCATCATGTATGTGTGTGGTTAAAAGATTTGTTCTATTGTCCTAACCTGCTAATCTTGCCTCTGAGCTACTTATTGTTTAACCCTTTGTTGGTGTCCTGAACTCCTGGGGAGAAACCACTGATTTACAGAGGCTCAGTTTGTGGCATAGGCATAGAAGATTGGGGATACATGGAGCATCCGGTTACAAGGTTGCAGAATCCTGTTATTGTCCACTGTCTAATCCTGTCTGATTGTGGAGCTGCGATGAAATATACATGGTTAAAGATAAAAGAATAAATTGTGCAAACCTCAGAGTAATTCACACTCATGACCTCTGACATATGCCCATTATTTGGGTCAAATTGTGCAGGATTGCTAGGAGTGTGCCACATAAATTATGCTCCATCTATGCAGTTCGTTAACAAGAAAAAGACTGCACCTAAATTAATTTTGGAATAAACGTCTTTTGGGGCTCGTAAAGTAAAATTATTGACCAAATATGAAGCTGCTATGTTTTAAACTGGATGGGATTTTGTGGGTTGTTCATTGATCACAGGGCTGGTGATTCATTCCTTCCTGTCCACATGTGATGTTCTGGACCTTGTGGAAATTGAGCAGGAGCCTGGAGGAAGGTCTTTCTTTTACATGTCATGCGTCAGCCCTGTTAAGTAGTTTTCGAGATACTAACAAATAAGCTGACATACAGGGCCAAAAACACAGCCTCCATTGTTTTTGCTACTGATCACATCCAGTCCGTTTGCTGCACATGAACCTGACATTCACAAGTTTTGACCCAGAAACTGTTGGACTGGCTAAACCAAGCTGCCAGGAGACTTGACAACAGACCAGCCGTCCAAAGGAACCGGCTGACCTCTCCTGCTGCAGCCTGGCCATTAGCAAATCCTCCACTATGTTGTTGGACAGTTGGAGACCTATAATTTACTGCAGCACAGCTCGGTTAGCCCTACAGCAGGCCTCTGGTTATCTCATGCAAATGTTCCCAAATGAAACGAATGGGAAATATCAACAAGCTCTGAGTAATTGCAGCTGATAAAAAATGCATGGGGGTTGTGGTGCCGGACTCGCTTCCCGCAGACGCAGGGAAGTTATCTTTCATTACCCAGACTGTGATAAAGTGCACCAACTTCGCCATCAAGCTAAAGCAATGCATTCAGCTCTGGCTAATAAAGGCTGCTGCCTACCACGCACTTGCTTGTGAAATCCATTTGCAGCAGTTTGTTCCAGAGGAGAAATGGTTGCTGGCTGCAACGATTAATTTTCTCTCTCTGCTGCTTTGACGCCTGTCTCTGTAGTTAAAAATCCCTGCACATGAAGTCTAGATGTTTTATTCATCGTAAAACTTAATTTATATACAGGTATGGATGTAAACTATGTGAAGATTTCACACTAACAACCCCCGCAGTTCACTTAAAGACTAGAGTCTGGTGCACTTGTTCATCGGTGTCCTGGGGATTACAATATCAGTTAGTTTTCAACAGCAGCTCCTCTTTATGTGTTAATGGCTGTGCCCTAATTCAAGACCTCAGTCCTTCAGTCTGTCACCTGAGTGTCACGCGTGAGGCCAAGCTCTGATTCAATCTGCCATGCAAAACAGCTGTTTGGCTCCAAGAAATCTGAATAATAAAGAGGATGACACGACGGCTGTTGCTGTGAGCACAGCAGGGGATCCAAACTCCACAAACCAAAAACATGAGACTAGATTATGAGGAATGGGTAAGGATGATTTCATGGCCAAGGCGAGCTGGGTTTTTTTTTTTCTCAGCTACTGGAAAACGTCTGTGGAGATTTGAAAAATATTCCAAAAGAAAAAGAGCAGATGTTGGTGCTTCGAATTTAAAACTCTAGGAAAGGTCATCTGAAAGAGCATGCCGGTGTTTAGCCTATTTGCTACTTTGCAAAAGCTTAACTCAGATTGTATTCAAAAGTATGTTTTAGAGAATTTAAAATATACTAATAATCTCAATATTTTTTACAAACTCATAAAAAGTTATTAGTCCCAGTCTGTTTAAAATGCTTACAATGTATAGCCTACATAATCCAAATCTTATGAATACTGCTGCCTCTTTGTGTCATCTTCTCTCACCTGTTCAGGTTTTAAATTTTCAAAATAAAATTAAAATTCAAGATTCAGTTCAAAATTCAAGTCTGTATGCTGACGCCTTGTGCTGGCAGTGTGGCTTGTAATGTCAGTCCACCTGTCAGTTTGTTGAGACTGAGAAGTTATGTGATGGATTGCCATGTCATTATGACAGCCTCAAGATCCATTGCAATATAGCATTCGTGATAACTTGATTTTCACCGTAGCGAGCCAAAATTTGTCCAAACATTCTCATCGGCCTCCCTGAACCCATGTTAAGTGTTGGTTTGTTGTTGGTGAACATTATACCTGCTGCACATGGGCATTACTAGCTGTTAACTCTTAGTCAATTTGAGTTAATTAAGTCTAAATTGTGAATGATAGGTTTCTGTGTGTCAGCATGAGCCAATAGGAAAATAAGGACTTTCCTCCGGGACGAAAACTTTCAGAAATTAAATAAATCTGATACCTTCCAGTATGTTGAAAATCGTTTTTGGTAAAAACGTTTGCGTTTGTTGGGCAGCTTTGTAAAGTATAAGCGATTTATCGTAAATGCTGAAGCATGCAAAAATATATTATAAGTTATTAATATTCATTCACCTTTTCAAAATGCTGTCAGAATAGGATCCCTTTTTGATGACAGATAACATTTCTGTGAACTTTGAGATCTGCCTGTAGCCCATGCAGATGAAAGGATCATCAGCAATCCAGGAAAAAAAAAAAAAAAAAAACTTCACTTCTCAACTAGGGTTAATGCTTGTGGCAGTGCACTGACGTCAACAGCTGTTCTCAAACAAGCCCTTTGATGACTCATTGACAGCGGAGGCTCCCGATTGCCACTTTCACTAACTGGGGAAATGTCAGCGTCTGCATTCGACGGAGGCTGATCACAGTCCCTCTACAGATCCCGCCTGCCAGAACAAGGCAGTGATGAAATAGCTCTGGTGTTAATGGATGTGAGAGCAATCTTGACCCTCTCCAAAGAGCAGGCTCTCTGTCTCCATTAAAAAGGGGCCTTTGCTTTGGTCTGGATCAGAGCCTTAGCGCTCTCGGTGCCATGGGGAGTCGCCAGACAAAGGTAATTGTACGCCTCCTCTGCCCCTCCACCTCCACGTCAGGACTCGGGGGAGTGCCTGTGGAGGACACGTATTTTGAAATGGAGAGAAAACACACACAGACAAGTAATGATTAGGTTATTAGCACTGAGATGACTAATTACCTAATTGTACTGTCAAAAGGGGGAGCAGGAGGGGAGCCAGTCTGCAAGGTGAGGAGAGGAAGAGGACCAGAGGTGGAGTGCTTGGAGAAACTCTCCACTCTCCTCCCTCCCTAGGCCGGGCTGCAGGGGTGGCTCCCTCGCTACATCTCTTTCCCCACGGCGTCCCCCCCCATACGCCTGCTGTTTGGGTCCCAGTGACATCTGCTCGTAGCACGACGTGTCCTCCCTCCCCCCCTCAGAGGCCGGAGTCCCCCCCCCCCCCCCCCCATACACACACACACCCCCGCATGCCTCCCCGTGCAGATGTTGCACTCTCTGGGTCCTGCCTGCGTGGAGAGCGTCAAGCCTGTTTGATGTGTGATGAAACGGAATCGAGCGAGCCACTCGGGGGCTCGGGGAGCAAAGGGGGTAGAGGGGGTGAGGAAGGGTACCAGCGAAAGATGGGAGTGGGGGGGGCAGGTGGGGAAGAGTACAGGGAGGAAGGGATGTTGGGATAAGTCTCATTACAATATCAATCAGAGGCTGGGCACAGAGCACAGGGTTGGGATGTCCCTGCACCGGAGGTCAGAAACCTCAGGAGGAGGATGATGGGAAGTAGGAGAGGGTAGGAAACGAGGAGGAGAGGAGAGGAATTCATTCAAGAAAAGAAGGATAGATGAAGAGACAAGGTGAGAGGAGAAGAAAGGAGATGAAATGAAAAGGGGAATGGATGGTAAAGTAGGGATAGAGGCCTCAATGAGCTAAAAGAGGAGATGAGAACACAGAATGAGCAGATGAGAAAGAGGCAATGAGAGGTGATAAAACAGAGACAAAATGAGATCAGAATAAAATGAAATGAGGAAAGAGGAAATTTAAGGGAATGCATAAGAGCGTAAACAAGGAGGAAGAACACAAAGTAGGAGACAAAATGAGACAAAGGAAAAAATTAGATGAACAAATAAAAAAATAGATATCTAGATAAGAGAAATTGTGATTAGAGGAAGGAAATGAGAAGAAACAGGGATGCAGGAGATAAAAGTAGATGGGATGAGAAAAATGAGAGTAGAATAAGCAGAAGTAGTGGAAAGAAGGCAAAAGAAGAGAGGAGGAAAGTAAATCAAAGACGAAACTGGAGGAAAGAAGAGCATATGAGAGGATAGGAAGCAGGAGATAAAAGAATTGGAAACAAAAGAGGATGTAAGGATGAAAGGAGACAGTGAAGGGAGAGGAAACCAGAGAGGAAAAGAAAGAAAAAAAGAAGGGGAGAGGAAAAAACTGCATGAACAAAAAAGTAAATGAGCAGGGAATAGAGTGAATAAAAAAGTGAAACAAAAGAGGAATAGAGAAAAGTGTATGCAAGGAAAGAGGGTGCAAGGAAAGGAGTCCAGAGCTGAAGAAATGAGACTGCAGGAGAGGAACGAGCAAACAAGAGGGAGAAGATATACAGTAAGTAGATGAGAGGAGAGGAAGCACTAGGAAAGGAAATTAGATGAAAAGAGACGCAACAAAAGGAGGAAAGGAAAATGAATCAGAGGAATCATGATAAGAGGAGAGGAAGCCAGAGTATAGGAGCTGGTCGCAGCTCTCTCTCATGTCTCCTTTCTCTCTTTCTTCCTCCGACATGGGTTCCTTCCCTCGACTCTTTGCTCTGCGTTCCTCTATATTCCCTCATTTACTCCTGCATCTCTCCGCCTAATCTCGCTCCCTGTGCAGTATGTTAATTATTGTTGTGAAAGAACAGGAAAGTTAATGATGACGAGGAGGAGGAGGATGATGATGATGATGATGATGATGATGATGATGCGATTATGATTACCACTTAGTGCGGGCAGTGCCGTGCCACGGAGAGAAAAAGTTTAAGAGGAGGAAGTGGGTGAAGAAGCACTAACAGGGGATCAGGTGAAGCGATGGATAGGTTAGCAGTTAAAGATCAAAGTGAAAAACAAAGGCGGATTTCAAACGGGCCCAGAGAGCTTGGCAACAGACCCGCGGCTCCTCTGATAATACTTAGATCTATAAATGTTTCTTTTTTTTATTTATTTATTTTCTTATTTATTTTTAAAATTATTCATCGCCATAATAATTTGGGCCTAACAAGCACTTGAGGGAGACGGCTTCCTTTTGCATCTCTCTCTCCCCCATTTCTTTAGTTCCCCGCTCTGTGGTGCTGGGAGCTCGGGGATTTGGGGGCACTATTAGAGAGAATTTCTTTTATTTGCTGCTAATGAATGATATGCATGATACTATTTTCTTTTTTCTTGTGTACTTTGTGGGGGTAACTGCGAGGATTGGGGCAGGAGCTGGAGAATTGGACTCTTTTTCAAGGCTTTGTTCATTTAACCCTCTTCTCGCCTTCCGAGCGAGTGCATGAGGTTGTTATCGTCACTTTGCCAGATTTCCAATGCAAATATGCTATCATACTTCACTTGACACCAGTGATATGGCATAGTTTGACTTTGTTTTGCTATTTTCAGTCACACTGTATGTTTATGAAATATGGGTTAACTGTAAACATCTCTGCCACCGAGAGAAATAACTGCACATTTATTGTTCTTGATTCTCAAAATGATTCCTGTTTTTTCTCTCTCTCCATATACCCACATGGTGCATCCTAATGCTCAGCTGACACAATGATTTTATTACTTGTTTATGTTGAGTTTACACACACACTGCACTGTCAAAACATACACCTTTTTAATGTCACATTGTATAGATAAATCAATTGATAATCACAACATGGATTGTAAAATTAATCTGACACAGGTCAAGTGCAGCAGAACAGTCTCTTATGAGAAATGTCACAACTGTCGACACACTTGGAAAAAACACATCAATACGATGTTTGATTGCCCGAATGCATCTACATTTCTGGAATTACGTGGCCCATAAGTTGTCTTGATAACGACACAGTAACTTTTTTTCAAAGCGTGATCGCCATTGGTGGACTGTTTCACTAGCCCTGTACCATGTTTCAACCCGCACAGTGAGCTAAAGTTAGCATGAATAAATCTATCATCAGCGTTGGGCAGTTGTTGACGTGTTGTCAAACCTGCATGGATTGAGGGGAATATATACTTTGCCGCGAGAGTGAAAGAGTGAGAGCTGCAGCATCCGTAACGAAGTTTGAGGAAAGACTGAAAGAAGAGAGTATGGATACAACAAAGGCTTGTAGCTAACTCACAGTGACTTCTTCAACCTCTCATGGTGAATGCTATGACTCACTATCACATCACTTCCTACATGGTGGGAAAGAGATTGCTTGTTAGCATGCTAATCTGCAACACAATATAGAGAAAATTGTTATTTCCTCACATTTTATTGATAATCTTAGTTTTTAAAAAATGTTTTAAACTAAAATATTTTTTTTTACAATACCCCGTTTTCAAGGCAAATTAGGACATATCAATATTCTCAGGCAACACAAAAGCTTAAATCCCTTTTTGTTTCATGCAAAAAAATGACAGTTTTAGAAGCCAATAACTAACATATTACTTGTTAAAGCTGATGTTTTTGCAGTATATTCTCCTGATGCCGCAGTGAATAAAGTATTTATTCTGCTGTTTGTGCAAAGATGTCGATATTCGCAGGAGAAACACTGACCTTCACCTCTCTATGCAGAAAACGCAAATACCTTTTAAAGTCTCATCTCAGTAGACTTTTGGAACAACTACACACAAACACACACACATGCATGCATAGACAAAAAGAGGAACATAAACTACTTTGCCTGCAGTGATTTTGCCTGCAATACAATATTTCAAATGTTAAAGCAGCAGCACACATCCATGTGCTCTGTGCCAGTGTAAACATGGCCTGATAATGACCTCCCTCCTGACTGAAGAGAGCTGCTCCTCCTCGACTGTCCCTCCTCTCCTCTCTTCTCCTCTTCCTCTTTGGTGTGATGTGCGCGTCGACCCGGGCCCCCCACCCCACCCCCCCGAAAACTTTGAAGTTGCCTCTCTGCCACCTTCTGCCTAAATCGGCAGCTTCTGATGGGAGTTGATGGAGGCTCTATTGTCTCCCTTTGGAGCACGCTGCAGGAGAGGTTGTGTGATGAATGTTTGAGCAGCGGTGATAAAGCTGCACTTTTCCCATGCTGAGAGTCATGCCAGAGGCTTCACACGCCTCGCCGGTCAGGAGGGGAGAGTCCAGGCCGGGCTGCCCTGATCTTTACTTCCTACAGTGAGCTGTATGGATGGGGCTTCAGGGAGTTCTGGGGTTAAAGGTTGCCTATATAAGCACAGAGCACAAGTCCATAACACACCTGAGAAAAAAGATTCATGTGTAGATGCTCAAATTCAACACCGACTCCTGTCTTTTAAACCCTTTTTGACACATTCACCGCAAACAAACTTTGTACTAATATGTGCGGACGCCGAGGGTTGGTGTTAATGTTTAATTCAAGCCTGTAAATGACCATTAATTAATAAACCTTATACTTCAGTCTCCTCCATGTTGCATGAGCAAATGTTTAACTTTTAATCTGGCAGCAGAGATGTCGACACATGCTCCAGTCTGAATTAAAAAGCACCACAGATTGACTCAATTAGAGCGATGCTGTGAAATATATCACTCAGATGCAACTTGGCAATGTTAAATCCCCCATCTTTGTTTGTTTCTGCACAGCTTGTTGCTCCCCAAACCCCAAACATCTGTGCAGAGGGAGGGGATTTGGGGGGTGGGGGGTTTGCGAGGGGTTGATGGCAGGCCACATGGGGAAGGCCTCCTCTCCCTCAGTCTGTCAGCCCACCTGACTGCTGTTGTGGCAGGCCTGCCCAAGGCAAGACCACAGGCTAGGGCCTCTTGTGGGCCTCCAGCAGGGCTCGTCAGCCTCCCTGAGCCCATTAGAGCACCCCTCCTTCCACCTCCGCCTGGGTAGCCCCCACCCAGCCCTGCAGCCCTCTGCCCCAAGATGCCATCGCTCTCCGTCCTGCTCTGCTCCGCACTGAAATAACTCTATTGTTTTCCACTGTTTGCCATGTTGGGTCTGTAATAGTAGCAGTTTGGGGGCATGTCGTTTTTTTTTTTTTTTTCTGCCTTTGCTTGCCTTGTCCTCAGGCTGCAAAGTTTCAAATCAGGCTATTGGGAGACTATGGCTGGGTGGTGTGTGAGGGTATTTTTAGGGAACAAATCCCAGAAAGGCCTTTTTTTTTTTTTTTTTTACACTTACTGCACTAATGTGGTGTGACTGTTAAAGCTTCCACTTGTGTCCACAGATTGTCTGAATGGTCCAGCAAGGGCGATTATTCAAGCACTTAACCTGGATTCACTTCATCGTATAGCAAAGACAATAGACAGGCGTATTTGTGTTGTATATTTCTCTCTTTGGTTCTTACATTTCTGATTTAATGAGATTGTCTCGAGAGCAGCTGAGATTCTCAGAGGCAAGGTTGGGGATGGGGGGGTGTTATCAGATATTCTGGATATCCTGTGATTCTCTGTCTATTTGAGTCTTTTTGATCTAAATGAAACTACAGGGTGCAGAACAGATCCTGCATGTGAATCAGACCCGGCGACTTTGCATATGAGCCGCTGAAATACCAGGAGAGCAAATTCATGTTCAACCCCAGTTGTGGATGCAATTTGTGAACGTGAGCTTCTGAAGTGTGCTGTAATGGTTCAATTTATAATTAATCATATCTGATTTGCCAGATTGCCATAAACTTGGGGAATAAAAATTTGGGAGTGTTGGGGTTTCTTACTTTTTTAAGCATTAAGTATTTATGATCCTTGATGGATATATAAACTGTGGTAAATCCATTGCCTTGAATATTGATTATTTCTAATTAAAAATGCAGTTTGATAAGAAGGTTAGCAGCTTTCTCTGGTCAGCCCTCCCCCCCATTTTACAACTATCATATGATTTTTTTAAATTCCTGACCTCCTTGTGGTGTTTCCCTGTTTGCAGTTCAGTATGCCAATTAGCTGTAGAGCTCTTTAACGAGCAAGTCATTAGTTCTAATTAGGATGTGGTTAACTGCGATGCATTAAAAGGCGAAACCCATCTTGTTGAAGGATGGCGGTGTCGCCGCTAAGCACGACTGGAAACAGCTGTCGACTTTCCTGAGAGGGTCACGCTATAAACAAATACTCCCCTGAGCACAGGGAGAAGATGGGACACCTACTCTGAGAAAACGGCGGGCATGCAAAATTAAGACAAGGAGGTGTTTGAACGTGTGGTTGGGAAAGAAAATGGTAGGCTATTGTCTGCCTCTATCTCATATTTCTTGGGTGTATCTCAAAATGTTGCAGACCCACAAAAGGCTTTAAAAAGTATTTCGCTCTCCTATGTACAGAAAGTATGAAGACAAAATATAATGCTGCCCAGATTATATTTTTATTAAAATATAAGACAAGCTTTGTCCCTATTGTCACAAAATGTTTGCTCACAAATTCTGCTTATGGCAACTATATACTTTTAGTGTTAAAGTAAATAGAATTAGTTGATTAAGGTTAGGAGAAGAAAAAGTCAAATATTTGTTATCTCACTTTGCACAAGAAAAAGCGTCAGTGTATTTACTTTTAGCTCAGACAATGGTCAGTCACTCTGAGAACAACCTATCAGTCAGATTAATAATAAGATTGAAAAAAAAGTCTATTACATGGGAGCTAACTGCCCAATGCCGTTATTCCCAAGCCACAACCTTTTTGCAGCCTAAAGTTAACACTTTTATGGGACCACCATTCAACCCATGCACCTCCAAATGATTTCTGTTTGATACAATAACATGGCAGTTGTGTTTCTTCATTAAAGTTGCTATTTGTGATTTTTTGGTATCACTACATAGCAATATTAGCATTGCAGCATTTTGATCTTATCATAAAATTTAAACTTTCGGAAAGCAAAGTGTTTTCACACTACATTTCCCATGAGCCTCCGTGTGCACGGTGAAATTCTTGGACTGGCGCAAGACAGACGAAAGTGAAAGCATTTGTCAAGAATGTTTTCATTAATCAAGAACAGAAGTCGGAGGTTCGAAGACGATCAGATACCGTCGTAGTTCCGACCATAAACGATGCCAACTAGTGATCCGGTGGCGTTATTCCCATGACCTGTCAGGTAGCGTCCGGGAAACCGAAACTATCAAATGCTGGGCGAGCCGACCACTAAATAATAATATCAAAATAACTATAAAGACAAAACAATATATTTATTGTAGATTCATCCACATTAATATGAGACTCTTTTATAACCAAAAGCAAACTCCTCAGGGTCTCTTTATTTTCTTCACTCACCAAGAGCGAAGCAGCAGAAAGCATCTTTTGTTTTGCATCCATTTTTATCACACCTTGGCTAACCAGCTGGCCAAGACCCAGTCAAATCTGACAAAGTAGTGCTCCCCAGAGATGTATTGGAAACTCTTTGATTGGAAACACAAGGGTGGCTGAAGCGCCACCACACACAGGTAACCACATTCAGCAACAGAGAAAACTTGCCTACAAAAACTTTGATTTCAAGATTTCTAGAAAACCTTGTTGAATCCCAATAGGTTTCCTACATAAATCATAAATTATACATTGTTATTGTTGCTTCCAAAACAACTCATATTAACGATTCATGCGAGTGTAGTTCAAAGTCAGAGTTTTTGAACTTTAAAAGTAAGGTCGTCGTCATTACAATAGATAAACTGCCATCTACAGTTGTAGCTAGAGGTTATCTCTAACCTGCTACGAAAACTATTTTTGAGCTAGCTTGATGAGAAAGTGTGAACCAAAAGCTACTGATCATCCCATACAAGGCTCTAGCAGATGACAGTGACAGATTTACAAATATATAATACAAAAAAAAACAACTTTTTTAAGACCCATAGTCTAATTTTAAAAGTCATACAGCTTAATTCGGCCTCTCTGGATTTGAATCCCAACAGCTGCACTAAAGATTCATGCTCTTAACCAGGGATACCTCTAAGCCTTTGTTTACTGATATTCAAAAACGGTATTTTTTTCAAAATGTACTGGTTAAGTCTTAAAAACAGTTAACAACAGTTTGCAGATCTAGATCAATGACCTCAACAGTTGAGGACTTTCTGTGAAGACCATTGAAGAACAATCCACTGGAGACAATATTGTCCTTTTCAACACCAGAACAGATTTAACTGTTGAACAAAACAAAACAAAATAACTATTTTTGGTCATATTAATCTCTTCGACACATTTCCCAAAGTCTTTACGGTGAAGATGTTTGGTGCATATGGAGGACCTGAATCTCATTACCTGAAGTCAGAATAGTTGGCAGACAGCTGTTTTTGCTAATGTGTGCACAGGGACGAGGGAGGAGGAGGTAGATGGCAGGGCTGCGGGGTAAGGCAGAGGATGTGCAGGTGCAACGTGGAACGAAACACGGGGAGGAAAGATAAAGAGGAAGAAGGAAAATCATTGAGCGAGACTCGTAATGTGGGAGTCGGGGGCTCGGCATAAATCGTTGTAGATTACCGAGCCTGTGGAGATCTTTCGACTTGTGTTCCTCCTCTCCCTGCCTTCTGTTTGACATGAGAGTGAATGAGGTAATCCACGGTGCTCTGGGGTACACAGGCTCTGCTCCCATCTGGGCTTTGAACCTTTTGCTCACCTCTCTGGTGTGTCGTGGTACAGTCGAGCATGTCAGACAAAGAAATTAAAGATGGCAGTTTACAGGGAAACACTCGGCTCTTTTGGTAACACGGCTCCCAAGAAAAACCTGACAAATTGATTTAAAAGGATGAAATACGTTCCCCATCCCACAAACGTTTTCCCCCTCACCTTTTAAAACATATTTACCTCCCTGTCTGTTCCCTTTCTGTCACTTTGGGAACGAGCGCAGGCTTTTGTGCACGTATGTGTCTGTTTGCGTGTTTGCATTTATGTACTCATTCATTTTTCATGCATGTAATCTCACTTCTTCGCAGCTATTTCTATCAGTCAGTTTTTCTTGTTTGCATGTGAGATTATTGAGCGCATACAACGTGTGTGTGTATGTGTTTTGAAACCGCTCTGCTTGCAAGTGTGTGTTCAAACACAGGACTGTGACTGTTCCTTTGTTGCTCACAGCTGTCCCACATTAGGGATCAGCCACTATTCCCCAGGCAGTAAAGGGTTTTCACAGGCCTTGCTAATTGGCTGTAATCTCCTTTTTAAACTTGAAAGCCAGCAAGCCTCCAGCCTCGCAGTTTACAAGCAATTAATGCAAGGAACACCAATATCGCTGGTCACAACTGGTGTATATCTGCTCCCTCTTCCTTGCCGTTCCCTCTTATCTGATCTCACGCCCATCTCGGGGGCGGATTGACTGCTCCTGCGTCGCGGGCCCCGGTGTAAACAGCTACTCAGTAGTGGGGCCTTCTGGGGAAGAGGCGCGGCGGGGGGATTTGGTGTGGATCTTGAAGTGTCCGTGGGGATGATGGCGGGGTTTGGGGATCGGTATGGGGTTTCCTTCTTAGGCGCTGATGAAATAATAATGCACAGAGTTGGCGAGGCTGAAATTTGCACATGAAAATACTCTCCCTTCGCGCTCCTTGCGTCTAATGTGCCGCCGATGACAATCCCTGCCTCTCACAGTTTATATGCAAATGAGTTCTCTCAGCTTTTTTTCTTCCCTCCTCAGAGAGTCGCCCAGCCCGAGCTAGAGAGAGCGAGATAG
Source organism: Trachurus trachurus (assembly GCF_905171665.1). Lineage (NCBI taxonomy): Eukaryota > Metazoa > Chordata > Actinopteri > Carangiformes > Carangidae > Trachurus > Trachurus trachurus. The sequence continues at coordinate 21,778,570 of NC_139908.1, forward strand.
ACAGAAAGATATAAAGTGAAAGAGACAGAGTGGGGCTTTTTTGTTGTGTTTTGTTTGTGTTTGTCTTGTTTATTTTTAAAAGGATTTTTAAAAGATGATAATATATTTTAATTTTTCCCTTTGTTTTTTTCCTGAAAGGCAATATGCAGATTCTCAGAAGAGTTTGAAATGGCAGACTTTTCTTTTGTGTTTAATTGGAACATAATGCCGGTAGTCTAAATAAAGTGTTTGTGTGAAGTAAGAAATGGTTGTATAATGACTAATTTTGGGGGATTTTTTTCTCTCCTTCCAACAAACAAGACTCATCTTCCCCTCAGGAGTCTCCTCCACCCCTGCCTGTCTCCTTTTTCTCTTTTGATATAAATGCGGTTTTCTCTCCATGACCTCTGCTCTGCCTGGTTCCCTCTCTCTTTTTTTTTTGTCCACAGGCCTCAGCCTCCTGCTCAGTTTGCAGTAGATTTGCCAGGTAGTAGCATCACATTAGCAGATGCTCTAAGCGGCTACTTATCAATGATAATGAACGGAAACAGACCACAATAACCACCAGTCCATGCTCTGTCTGGTCAAAAAAAATGAAATAAAAATACAACCATGTGGTTTGAAAACAGAAAGTGGAACATAATAATTTGTCAGTCAATCAAGATCTCATTATCCACTTTTATTTTCAGTTAAAAAATATGTATTTATATATATGTTGAAGAAATCAGGCTTTAAATGACAAGTTGACCAAACCTAATGAATAACTATTTAGCAGGGAGTTATAATTATTAACTAAAGCATGATTCAGCAATGACCAATTTTCCATTTCACAGTGTTGTAGGACAGATTTGCCCAAAACGTCACCCTCTCTGCAGTCAGACTTCAGTACGTTCAATTGCCTACTTGTTATGATGTCTGGGGCCGGGGGCGGCACAGGAGTACAGGGGGGGGGGGGGGGTTGGAGAGGGGCTTCATGTCAGCCTTCTCTCCTCAGTCACGGCCAGTTAGTTAAAGCAAATGCAGGCGGGCCCTGGAGAGAGCGCCGAGCGGCGGAGAGTGCCAATCACAGCCGAGCCCTGGGCATTCCTCGCTACAGCTCGCCTTGAGCAACTTTTTATTAATTTAATAAACATCCCACAGAGACGGTGCAACGTGGACTTACGTTCCCTCACAGACGATGGCGTTGCTCGGGCCTAATGAGAAGTGCTACTCACACACATACACACGCACACATACAGTACGTGAAAAGTGCAAACACTAGTCTGTCTAAAACACACACAAGCCTGCAGCCCACGGGCTCGATTGCTCAGTAAATATGAGTCAAAAAAGAAAAGATTTTCTCACTTACCTATTGTGGTCTGTAGCCATGACGATACTGTACAGCCAAGGTCTGGTTTTATTCGCCTAAGGTTTTTTTCTACACCGACACAACGGAAGTGAATGGGATTTCATCAGTGCGTGTTTGGTGAGCGCACGCAAAATATGTGATCTACTAAGAGTAACCTGCTAAATGACAAAATGCACAAACTGCAGTATTTAAATGAGTGTTTTGCGCGTGGTAATCGTTTCCGCCATGGAGAGTGTGGACAGAGCTGGATGGCCGCAAAGGCAGAATGAAGATTTGATCCGATGGATTAATATAGAGGGGCAAATAAACATATTGTTGAGCTGCAGGAGAAGAAGCATGGAAGTTTATCTATGAGAAAGTAATTGTGTTTGGTAAAACAAGAAGAGAACAGATGAAGTGAGGAGAAGATGAGGAGAACTAAATTAAATTTGGTTACACCTGCTTTTCGAACGTGCTAAATAAAGACACAAAAACTGTCACCGCAATCTGTTTCAGGTTTGGTAAATCACGTTGCGTGCGCTAAATAAATATATTTGCATCTACTCCTCCCAATATTTTGCGCATACTGGCAGAAACGCCCATATTTGCATATTCATTAAGGCAAACACACTAAATTGATTGCACGTGCAATTTTGCCGTTCGAGAGACGCAATCCTCAGTGCGCCCGGTTAGTAGATCAGCTTCAGCACGTGTTTGCGCGTGAAATCAAGTTTGCACATGCAAACCTTTAGTAGATCCGGCCCTGAGAGTAGCCTACTGAAGATTTGTGAACAGCCTTTGGACTATCAGCATAACAACACTGTCAATAGATTGTCAAAAGATGTAACAAGGACTATTTGAAAGTAGTTCTAAGATATATGGTATGTAAAGCGTCTCAATACCACTTCTCAGGACGTGATTGTTCACACCCAGTTATCAGAAACAGTACCAACATTACATAGCCCTGGCTCTTCTCTTTACAGGTTATATACAGTACTACTGCTTTGGATAGAACAGCGATAAAAGAGCATAGAGAAATTCCAGTTGCCATTCAAGTTGCCTTGAATCCAACGGATGAAATAACATTCACTTCCACTGAATCTGGGCTGAAATCTGAAGTCGGATGACTCAAAACTGACAAACCAGACACACGTGCGTTAAAATCTACCACAAGAGGTGAGTGAGAAAACATAATTGTATTTGTGATTTTGCCGAATTGACCCTTTAGCTACATCTTTGAAATAAAGTTTGTCTCTTCGGCACCCCTCACCGCTACCTCCGACTGGAGTTCATTATGATTCTGCGGACAGCTCGGTGATGCGCCGGGGGTGCGACTGAGAGCACAAAACATTATGAAAATAATAATGATTTCACTTTCACACTTGTTTCTTCCTGCCCCGGCTGCTTATGGCGGGCGTCGGTGTCGATGGGAGTCATTAGAAGGGTCGAGCTCTCCTCTCGGCTGATGAGGAGCGCGGCTGCAGCAGGAGGGACCAGGGGATCAGGAGGAGGACAGACTCCGGCATGCTAACAACCACACAACCATCATCATCATCACCACCATCGCCATGCGTATACCTGGCTGCTCCGGGGAGACGCTGCCTCCTGTCAAACAGCAGAAGGACCCCGGTCCCCTCCACCCCACCCCACCCCACCCCCCCGCAGCGCCAAGTCGTGCGTGTTTGTGTGTAAATATATGGGACTCGGTGTGTATGTGTGCACATGTGTATGGAAGTGTGTGTGCAGGTGCATCCTGCCGTCTCCATACAGTAATTCCCTCCCGGTCTCGGCTCACTCTTCGGCTTTGACTGTTCACTCCTCTTTCTCTTCCTTCACCTCACCCCTCTGTCCCCCTCCTCCTCCATTTCTCACTGTATCACTCCATATATTCATGAATTTCCTGTTTATCATGAAAACTTATGCATGAAAATAGAGGGTGGGAAGGAGGAAAAAAAACAAAAACAACAACAAAAAAACCAAACAGGGTGAATGTTGATGGGGGTTTTGTCTCGTCTGGGTGCAGCGCTGCACAGGCAGCCCAGTCCTCGGGGGACACATGCAAGAAGACCCTGATTCCATCTCCCTTTTCTTTTCTTTCTCTCTTTCTATCCCTCCATCCACCCACCTACTGCCTTCCCTCTCTCTTTCCTAACACCCCATCGCTTTAGCCCCCCCCCCACCCCACCTACCCACTGCCTTTCTCTTCTCTTTTCCGTCTCCCCTTCACAGTGTCAAAGCCAGTTACAGGCAGAGGAGCTCTCCCCCTTAAATAATTCACAAGTTGATTAATAGACTCACAAGGGTATAATTAGGCAGGGGAGAGACAGTGGCTAGTGTAACCAGTACAGTGCTTAGGGGAATTAGAGAGCGGGGTTATTGAGGAAATGGAGAGTACCACTAAAAAAAAAGAAAAAAGAAAGAAATAAAATGAAAAAAAAAAAACTGGCGGCTGCAGTGGTGGACTTGAGGAAGGGATGAAGAGGTGGGGGAAGGATGGGGAAGAGGGAAGGGGTGTGTGGGGGGGGGGCACCTTTTCTGAGGCTGTGTGTTGGATATGAGGCAGCCTCTCCAGGAGCATGGAGCCCAAGGTTTGTTTGATGTGGAAATTGGACAGTTTGAATCCGTCTCCTTTAATTTTTCACAACTTACAGGGCCCCCCTGGGTGTCTCACATTCCTCTTATAGGATATAAATTAGTTTTTTTTGTGTGTGTGTCCTCTCACTCCCTCAGTTTTTAAACCCCTTTTTCTCCTTTTCTTTAACACATTACCCAGGTACCCTTGTTAGATATATATTTTTTTTTACCCAGCGCCTTCTTCCTTTTCCTCGGCGAATGGAGTTGTAGTTTCACCCCCGATGTTTGTCAAACAGTCAGTCATCAGCATAAAACTTCACTTATGTTGCCTCTAAGGCATCTTTTGTATTCTGAAAGGGATGTGCTTTCTGCTGCCAGACTGGGCTTCAAAACAAACAAACAGAACAATGGAACAACAGATCTCTCTTCACAGTTCAGACAACATATTTCTGTTGTGGTGATCTCTGTCTGCCTCACTTTTGCTGTTAAAATAAAATGAAAAGAACCAACGGAAATACACCCAGACAGGTACAACACTCTGTCTCTCCAGCTTGGATTTTTTTTTTTTTTTTCCTTTTTCCCGGGAACTTCTCTGTGAGTTAAAGCAGTCATATTGGGTACATACTCCTGTGTCTTTGGTTTATTCCTCTGTATTTATTACACTTTCGATAGCTCAGATTGCGTCCCGCCATCCTGTGTTTTTGGGGTTTTTTTTGTACTCGGGATTCACCAATATCTAAACAGACTGATGTGTCCATCCTGGCTGCGCGGGGCTGGCTGTGATGTGTGGCGTGTCTTCCTGCATGTCGACGTGTCAACTTTAATTCAAACTCCTGTGTTCGCCTCTCATCTGTCTGCTCCAGATGTTGCACTGGGTGTCAAAGTGGATCTCTGCTCTCACAAAAAAAGGTGGAAAGCAACACATTTTTCTGTTTGTAGAAACTGATAGATACACTTTGAAATTCAATTCAGGCATGCAGCAGGAGATGAGCCCAATTCAAGTGAGTGTGAGCCTTGATGCCACCCCTGATTTCATCTCTTGCTTGTTATCTCGCACTGAATCATCTGACGTGACTGCAAGGAGGGGGAAAAAAGAAGAAGCTGTGCTTATTGGTTAATTCACTAGTTTGCCTGACTGTATTTGACAATTGTGCATTAATTATCCTTTCTGTAGCATGTAATTGGCCTTTCTTTGTTGTCCCCAGCAGACGACTAATGACTTCTTGATATTTTTCTTGGCTGTGCAGATACCCTGCCACCAGGAGGCGCTGAAAAGAGCAGGACCTCTGTGTGTTGATTTATTTATCTATGTCTGGATTAAAGCCTGTATACCTGATAAAGGGGATGTCAGAAGAGCTTTGACAGCCACAGAGGCGGCAGAGTGTGTGCGATTTGGTCGCTGCGCCGGCAGAAACAAGGAGTGTCGATGGCATCTTTGAAGTCTTGACAGACGAGAGCCTCTGAACATCCCCTTAATCTTGCCTTCCCCTCAGAAAGGCGTGCGAGCAGGCAGGTTCTGAGCGTGCTCGGATCCCTGTTTGCCTTATTCTCTTAATGACACAAACCATTCAGCGACCACGCATGATAGCATTTCATCTAGCATAATGTGTGGTGGCTGCTTACTTCAAACGCTCCAGTGCCTCTCTCTGCGTTAAGCTGGATGGAGGCGGCAAGAGCCGGGACATGAACACACAAGGCTTTTCCTATTGGCTTGATGGGATGCCTGTGTGTAGTGTATGCTGTTTGATTGTGCTGATTGTTTTCGTGAGCCCACCTAAAGCAAATACAAAGAATCTGCCTTGTATGATTGTCTAGAAATCAGATCAGTGAGAGCGAGAGTTATGTCTCACACCTGAACGCTCCGTGTGCCTCGACTGATTCGCGGCGCTTACAATGACCCTTGAACCTTGAACTGTTCCCATTACTGTTTCTTCACACAGCACATACAGTATGATATGGTTTTCTCAAATAAAGACAAGTCGCTACAAAGACGATGTCAGGGAAGAGCAGAAATATGCAGTGAAGGGGTGGATTATGTTACTCTGCACTCCATCAGGAGCGGATTTCCTATCAGCGCTGATTTGATGTTTTTCCATCAATTTCCATCTTCCTCGCAATCACATCCAGGACAATGACAAAGCAGCAATGCGAGTGGAGTGGAATATGGGGGCGGCCATCGTGGAGGACCGGAGCTGCTGGGCATAAGAGGGCGCTGGGGTTAATTACTCCATTACTGGGTGGCTCAGCCAGGAGCTGTTTAAACAGGCCCCAGTCAGCAGGGGATTAGGCCTCATTACTCCAGCTAAAGTTACGCCCACGACCCTTCCCCACTGCCTCTTACTGCGGGTTTGTCAGGCATCCTAGCGAATATTCATATGGAAGGAGGCGGGGGGGATGCGGTAAGGAAAAAGAGATTAAGACTAAGCAAAGGGGGAAGAACAGGTGAGGGGAAGAGAGCAAACCGGCGAGTATGATGGGGCTTAACTCCACTAGATCGCTTGCATCATCACCTGAGCTCAGCCAGGGCTACAATTATCCCCCAAAATGCCAGAGCGTAGAAAGATTAGCATCTGAGGCTCAGGTTACCCCTCCCTCCCACCGAACCGAACCCCTGGCCATCCTCAGCCACCGCCTCTCCACCGTCCTCCTCGTCCAGGTGTCTGATGGCACTTGGTGATAATGACGGTGCTCTCGTTTGCAGGAAGGACGGGCTGCTTGAAATTAGGTCAATGTTTCGTGCTCCATGAGCGGCACACGAAGGGTCAGTTTACCAGGTCTATAGGGCATGAAATACTTTGGTTTACAGTGACAGTCATATCACTCAGTGATGAAGGCTGTCTTTATGAAATGGAGAAGGTGGCATTACAGTTTGGATTCTGCATGGATAAAGTCTGTTTACATAAAAGAAAAAACTAGAAAGTGGCTTAAAATTGTTTTGAATTTAATCAGCCATTTAAAACTAGTTTGCAATGGAAATGTTTAAATTTAAACACAACTTCATTTTTATAACAGAAAGAGACCGTGGTGGTGAATATGGAACACCTTATTTGTTATTTTTCACCCATTCTTCTCTCCACTTTCTGTTATTTGTAGATTTTCCTAGGTTTGCTTATCACCAGCAGCCTTCATTTATTTAAACTACAGGGTATCCTCCAGTCTTTTATAGTGGAAGCGGTCCACTTTATGAGAAATTAAAACTATAAGCATACAGCAGTGTTAATTTAGCAGCTGTGTCAGGATGGGCTTAGCCACTTAATGCTAATGTCAGCATGCTACACAATATTAATGCTAACACCCTATGTTAGAGTAATGTTCACCAGGTTTTAGTTTCACCTGTCAGCATGCTAACATGTATTAAATCACTCGAAACCACTGATTTTCCCCACGTGGGGTCACCTGGAATTCAAATGGGGTCACCTGAAATGTCTAGTAATGGATTTTTAAAAAAATACTGATAAAAATATTTTTTTATTATTCTTCTTTTTAAAATTATGATTACACTTAAACAACTGTAATTCAAGTTCAGATAAAATGCAGCATATAAAAATATCTGAGCTGGCACATCTTGATTGACGGCCGCGATCACGTGATCGCAGTGTCGCCAGAAATTTGTGATGTCAAACTGGGGTCACAAGCCAAAAAAGGTTGGGAACCACTGCTCTAAACACAGCGTACAAATATGGCTAATGTCATTAGTTTTGCAGGTATTTGGTCATACACTCAAGAGGATCATCTATATTTGAGGACAATCATCCACTAAAAGCCCAAAGTGTACACAATACGGTAGCCTACAACAGATATAGTTATATAGATAAATAATGTATTGATACCTACGGTAATTACTTTAATTAAATAAAATGTAAAAAATATTTTTGGTTGTTGCACAATTAGTAAGAAGATGACACATGTAACGTCCAATAAAATCATATTGTTTTGCCCATTTTTATACACACCAAACCAGAATATAACATATAAAGTTACTAATAAACATTTTTTTAACCTGATAAAAATTGGAAATAGACAAATATTATTTTTCCTTCTTTTCTTTTTTTTAATATAAAAAGCCTACCTTCCTCACTGGTAGATTAAATATTCTGTATGATTGTTAGAGTGGACCATGGTTTGATTGCATATTAGGCTGAGCTGAATATTCATTTTATCGTGAAACTGGATAAGTGTCCACTTGTGTTTTCACTCACCATGATGCTCCTAACCTGTATTTTCCAATTGATATCTATAAGCCTGGGAGGATAAAGAATTTGAGGATTTCAACAAAGTTGCCAATGGATCAAAATGGCAAAAAAAAGTGGATGTCTTCCAATTAGAAGAGTCAACTGTGTACTGGGAGAACTAATCCAAGGGCTTTTCAAAACAGATTTGTGAGAGCTTGAGTTGTGGCTTGCTGAACTGCACACTCAAAGTTTTGTGTCAGTGCCTCTTTGTCTTTAGTCCAATCACCTGAAACCATGAAAAAACCCCTACAGACATACACTTTTGTATCACACATTCACACCGTGGCCACGCAAATCTCTCCGGAGGGGCTGCCAAACGCAGTCGATAAAAAATCCTATTTCATATGAGCCAAAATGCTTTCTTGATTTATGGGATATGTTCGCTCGCCAAACTATGTGATTTAAGTTCAAATCCAGAACAGAGCTTCTATTATATAATTGAGGACAAAAAAATCAATGGAAGCAGCTGGATGTGGCCGTGGCAGGCGAGTTTCACATCCATATTGAGAGTGTACCCTCTTCGATCGGTGTCTGGGCCTGGCTCAGCTTCACTAGCCTAATCACACTCGGAGCAGGTCGATTGGAGGACTTAGCCAGTGGCGCTCTCTGATGGCATATGTTAACCTGATTCCCCCTCTTGCTTGCTGTTTAAAAAGCTAGCTGCACCTGAGATCCTTGGCCATTCAGAGCTCAACAAACCAGGGATTATTTTAAACATAGCCTGAGGTGAGAGCGAGATTCTCCGCTCCGGTAACCAGGGTGAGCTGGAGGTGGTCGGCTGAGGACAAGAGGGGCAAACAGGATATTTATCCTATTGATTTTCTAAAGTTGAAACAAGAAGATTTAGGGGAGCTTGACTCTTAAAATTCCCAAGGAGCCGCTCACCGCTCAGCCGCATGGCCATGAACACACACACACACTCACACACATACACAGAAAGCATCTTGCTAGTGAGCGGTGTGAGTAAGGTTTAGGGGCCTTGAGCTGCAAAGCTGTGCTGTGCTGTGGAATGATGTGCCCCAATGTGTGTCAGAGGAATCATTATAACCAGTGCTAGTGCTGAAGCCCGCCCATGGTGTATGTGTATGTGTGTGTGTGTGTCATGTAGCAAAGTGGAGGTGTGAGCAGACAACAGATGGGAAGGGCCTCAGTTTTGCAGAGATGTGGCTTTGTCTCTCCTGCTGAAGGGAGAAAAAACTGAAAATCATCAACAAACGCACCGTGAAGGAAAATGTGTGGGCATGTGACTCAGCACACAGAAAGTCTCCGGGGAGTTTACAAATTCAGGTGGCAGATTCACAGTGCAGGGGACATGAAACTTTTGCCTGTTGCTATATTCAGACTGTCACGTTTAGTCCTAAGTTTTACTTTGGAATAATGATCTGACTAAAGATTGTTTTCAGTGTTACTCGGTTTGTGTAAAAGTGTTGTGAGAAAGTTCACTTCATCTTTAAAGGGTCCTTTTCTTCTGTCACATGGTTGTGAAGTGCAGGGAGTTATTTTGAGGGTCCAAGCATCCGGGAGTTGAAGTTCTGTTAGACTTCTACTTAAGTTTGGTGACTGACAGATGAAACACCTCAAAGGCTTGGACAGAGAAGGAGCTCTTCTTGTTGAATTGTCACAGGGAAACAGAGCACAACTATAGAAGGGATCTAGTTTCATTATTTCTTTCATATAAATTTAATTTAAATCACCATGTCTTCCACCTAGTAGATGGTTGGTGGTTTGATTCCCAACTCCTTCAGGTCATGTGTCGAAGTGACCTTAGGTAAAGCACTGAAGCCCACGTTACTTTTGATGGCAGTTCCAATCTGACTTTTTCTACATTTTGCTATTTTGCTACATAGCTAACTTTTCAGGGCCGGCCCTAGAATTTTGGTGGCCCTATACAAGATTTTTATTTTGGCCCCCAAAACACTCAACAACTGAATAAACAGACACACACAGACATGTCTATATGTTGAATGAATTGAATTGAACCCCGGTGGTTACCTTTGTGGTCATGTGCCCTGCCCCCCTCCCCCTAAATAACCACATATACCCCTTTCCCACTGGCCAAAAAACCCGTTTAAACCCGCTAACAATCGGCTTTTGGTGGCAGTGGGAAAGGCGCAACGACTCGGCAAGCGACGCAGGTTAAAATCACCTTTAATCGGCTCGGCTCTGCTCGGCTTGCAGTGGGAACGCCAGACCCGCGTCAACCCGCTAATTTACGTGATGACACTGAACGTTACGTGACGCTACGTCATCGCGCCGGTCGCGTCTCATATCACGTACCAAAACAAAGCTCTGCTCCGCTCTGCTCTCATCCGAGACTGGGATCAAAAGATCAGAGAACACTGACCAAAAACGATAGAAAAAAAAGAAAAGAAAAGAAGCGACAGCCTGTTTAACTGACGTGTTGTGCCGCGGACGTCCGTCATCCGGCCGCAGCAGACTCTCTGTCCTCCGCGGTCCTGGTGCTCCAGGTCAGCCAGCCAGAGAGTCTGCCTCGGCGGGCGGACACTCCGCGGCGGGCGGCTGTGGCATGACTGTGTGTGTCTCTTGCACCGCGGATGAGAGCGGGGCGGCTGGTTTATGCTCTGTCTGATCCCTCAGCGGGGGGTCAGACTCGGCTCATTTTGGTCAATGGGAAAGGGGCCAAATGCCAATTGTTAGCGGGTCGACCCGCGTTTAAAAAACCCGCGTCGACCCGCTAATTTTAGTGGGAAAACGGCTATAGAGTGTTTATGCCAGCAGCTAGCCCTGATTTGCATCAATGTCTGTTGACTCACCAGTTTCAGTATCAAACTGAATTTTCCTTCATTTTTGTCTCCTGTAGTGAGGAGCAGCCTTAACCAGTCCTAATTCTCGACTCTTAACTCTCTATCACATCTCATCTTCAACTAAAGCTTGCCTGGCTAGCCACAGCACATTTGAAAAGGAGATCCCAGTACAGTAAACCATTAGCGTATTACTGTGGCTAGCTTGGCCATGATAGTAACAAACAAGGCTGAGGCCTCTTCAACACCAGATAAGATCCAATATAAATTGAAGGAAAATTACACCAACAAATGTATACTCAACTCTTCTGTTCACCTTGTTGATACCAGTGGTGGGGATAACATGAATCAAAATTTTAGTGGTAAATCACAGTGTTTTCATTTCCACCAACATATTTCTGTCCCGTCAAAGTTTACCAGCTCCTTGTACTGCAATAGATTCAGTTTAGTATAGATTTCTCCTCATCACATCACCAACCTCTCCATAACCAGGACCCCTGCTGCTTCACTGACCTTCACCAAGGTCACTCTGTTCTGCCAACACCAGCCTCCTGTCTCCCCCCTCCAGGACCAACACTGCACCGCTGCCTCCCCCTCCTCACCCCTTTAAAATGGCCATCCTCTCAGTATTTGCCAAAACTGCTCAAAACAAATTGTAACTTAGACAAGGTAAAAATGCCTTTTAACCACATTTAACCCAGGTTCGAGTTTTTTTAGCCCAGACCTGAACTTGAGTCTGACTAACACCTGAGACTTGACCTGACTTGACTGCCATGTGTCTTGACTAACTTGAGATTTAAGACTTGAAACCAAAAACATTCAAGGCAGGATTTCTCCTGGTTAAATCCTGGTTCAATAAAAGATAACTAGCTCAGAAACAGGCAGCTCTCACCTCTTTTTCCTGAGGTGTGATGTTTAGCCTGTGAACATAGGGCTTATGGGAAATGTGTTAAAGGCTGTTGAAAAAAGGTTTTGTTCCAAAGCTCAGTTTTTTGTTATTTACATTATTACAAATGTCAGTGGGAGTTTGAAAAAGGTTTTTCTCACTGTTGTAACAGATCCAAGAAGTCTTGACTTCATGAAACAAATACTTTTGTCTTGAGACTTGACTTGGACCCACAATCAGGCCGGTCTAAATATCATTTGGCCTGCAAATCTCCTGAACCTTGTTTAATGGGCTGAATGTCAGGGTACTTTTGTGTCAAGTAGTCGTAAAAAAAAATCTCACTTGAAAGAAATTGGTTTTCCTCCTTGCCAAAATATAAACACTCATCCATTTCAGCATAAATGCATCACTTGATGATAATTACAGTCCATCAGACGGGTCGCGGGCCTGCAGTCTTGGCTGCAGTCGTCTGTCTGTGCTCTCCAGCTGCTCCTGTTGGACCTCCCGGGTCAATCTGCAGCCACCAGTCGTCGCCCGGCGGTCACGACTCGTGACTCCTCAGTCATGCTCGCAGATGATTGCTGATCTCATAGGTGGGGAGGAGGTGCCACGGTAATTGTTCTTTGGAGTGCCCCAATTATGCCATTAACAGCCCCTCAGTGATGAGGCTAATGGCGAGAGACCTCGTTTGCATAGCATTATCTTAATTGAGCCCGAGGCCTGGCATGAAAACAAGCCCGAGATTATGTTACTGATGGATGGTGGCGATGGTCCGGTGGCAACCATTTACCCGACAGCTATATTAATTAACAGCTATCCAGTTACATGGGCTTTAACAGGAATGAATAAGTTAACATGGTGCCTGTGACGGCGGTGGTGACAGGGCTCCTGTGCTTATGTGCGGGCTTCTAATGGTGGAGACACGCTAATATGGGATGTGCGTGTGTGTGTGCGTGCGTGTGTGTGTGTTTGGAGAGGGATGCTAAAGAAGGCCTGGCATCGGATCTTATTACCCATTTCCTAAAGGAGGAAACCGAGCCAGCGTTAGTACCAGCCTTTAAATAAATCACCACACAAAGCCTGTACTAATACTTTTAATCGTGAATTAATTACACAGTCATTGCAGTGAGAAGACCCATAAATGTTCCAATATGTTCGGGCATCAAATCTTTATCGCTCAATATTTCTGGGAACATTACAAGTCCAGAATATGTTGCGGTGTGTAACGTGAAGCAGGGACTTATTGTGAATCGCCCTCAGACCAGAACCAAGGCTCACACATGCAGAGTGTCTCCGCACCAGGATGGAGTTTTAAATGAAGCGGGCCGGCCAGGTAGCTCTTTTGTTATGTAAAGATCTGCCATGTGATCCGGCAGGATAAAAGAGGAGAGAAAAAGAAACCGTTCAGATAAGCTTCTCCTCATCAGATAATTAAGGATGCCTTTGCTCCAGTTTCCCCTTCTTAGCATAAGTGTCTGATCAACTTTCAAAAAGCTCATCAGTCAGAGTTGCTCCTTGGAGCTCCACTGCAGGGGTTTAAGCAGGTTCCTCCAGGAGCTGCCTGCCCAGGACCAGCTCTGCACCAGGGGGGTCTTGGCCTACGGCTCGCCCCGGAGGGCCCAAATAAATTTGCAGAAAATCAAATATTCCTCTAGATATGTCCAGCAGTGAACGGCCAGCACCAGAAAAGATAATAGGTATTGTTTTTTATGTCTTAAAAAAAAAGAATCATATTCGAGGCCTAGTGTTTTGTGTGCAACTTTTTGTGTGGCTGCAACTAATGAAAATTTCCACCATTGACTTTCTCTATTGATTATTTTTCATTGAATTATTTAGTCGGCAAAATGTAAGAAAATAATGGCAAATGCCTAGTGCAAAGTGAGATTTTTTAGCTTTTTGTCTGAAATCTGACACTTATTTGACATTAATTGTTTATCATGTGCAAAGCCAGAAAATAGTGTGATAGCCCGCTGTGACGCTCTCAGATCGTTCACAAAACAAAGACGTAGAATTTACAATGAGAGAAAAAAAGCAACCGGAAAAGTGATCTTGAGAAACAGTTTTAGCCACACACTGACTGATCAGTTAATCAGCTTATGTGAGAGGCAGGCGAGTGCTAGAAGCACTCCAGATAAAGGAGTTAAACTGATAAATCTTGATTAATAAGGAGTCGGCTAATTGATTCATTCAGCAACCTTTTTTTTTTACTAAGTCTGTAGCCAGTTTTCCAGCTGCTGGTGTGCATCTGGATTGCATGGGATGGGGTTTTTTTTTGTTCCATGTTGTCTCCTTGGATGTCACTACTTTGCCACGCTGCAGTGCAAATGAGCCATGCAAATGAGCAAACAGAATTATGAAATCATTTCTTAACGAGGAGGTCAGTGAGCCGTGCGTGGCTACAGGCTACAATAAGCGAAATTAATTAGTGTTTATGCTGCCATCTAATTGCAGCCTCTCGATGAACGGCTCTTTCCTTCCTCTTAACGTTTTTCCCACCCCAACGCCCCCTTTGCTCCTTGTCAAAACTCTTCCTCCACCTGTCACAGTGTCTGAGTTTTGTGCACGGCTGCCCCCCCCCTTCCAAACCCCAACCCCTCCGTCCTCCTCCCTTCCTCTCTCTCCTCTCCGTCGCCCCCCCCCTCCCCTCCCTGCCTCCCCTGCTGCCAGTTTTTAACTACACTCCACTCTGGCCTCTGCTCTACTTGTTACAGCCCCAACACGAGTGCAAACAATCAAAGTCTTTGGGAACGCTAAAATATGCATGGCTATCCGTGACAGACAGATAAAGCAGGGCAATTAGCCACGTAATCCTAGAGCATCGTACGGAATAGTCCGCCTCAGCTGTCCTCCCTCCCCTCCTTCCCTTTACTCTCTTGGTCTCCATTAGTTAAATGTACTCTGTGTGTCGGCTCCCCATCAAATCAAGTAACACTTCCCCTAATTGGCTTATAAATAATACAGCAGGGCCTACATTATAATTTCATCAGTGGTAAACATTGCGGGGGCAGTTGGTAAAGAACCTATCCCTCATTAATTTCTTAATTTGGGTAGATGGAACGAAGGGGAAGTGAGGGAATGAAAGGTGGAGAAAGAGGGAGAGATGTGGAGATCGGATGAACAGAGGGACTCGCATCATCTCAGGCAAAGAGAAAGAGAGAGGAAGAGATAGAGGGAGGGGAAAAATAAGAGAAAAAAAAACAAGGGGAAGAAGATGCTACTGCTGCTTCTTTTGTTAAGAGATGTCAGACATTCAATCCAGGGGTTTTGTCAGTACTCCTGTGCAATAGGTGATGAGGGCCCCACTGCCCCTATTTTACACACAAATACACACAAGTAAACACACACACACAGACACTCGCTCCCCCCAGTCTCACTCGTTGTTCTTTTTTTATACCGACTTAATGAATATTTCATTACAAGCAACATAAATATTCATTCTAATGGTTTTGCACATAGTTATTACCGGTATTTCCTTTACAAAAAAGAAAAAAAAAAGAAAAACACAAAAAAAAACAAAAATACCCATTAGAAATTCTGCATAACCAGGCCCTGAAATAATTTCTCCCACTCCCATGCACACACTCTGAGGACTGCACAAGATTATCTAGATCAACTGCTCCGACAGCTTCTCAACAAAAAGTCACTAAAACTCAAATCTTCCCCCGAACCTTGTCTTTGCTCTGTGTCGGCTTTAAGGTGTAATTATTTGCATGTGCAAGAACACATTTGTCTGTGGGCATGGCATGAAGTTCATTTCTAATTTCAGTCATCAGCTGCAATCACAAGACGAAGCGGAGAAATTCGCGCGCAGATTCCCCGGGTGATGAAATCCTTTTTGTAAAAGGCAATAGGTCTGTAACCAGCCTTCCTCCCCTTGGCAGATAAGTGTCACCCCAACCTGCTATTATATTGCATAATGCACTTTTAAAGGAATTTTACATGGCCTGTGATAGACTATGAAATATGAGGTGTGAGAATCTGACACCCTCTGATCTGTGAAAGACAGATATTAAAGCAAACTCTCAAATAAGCCCTCCCCACCACCCTCCCTCTCTTTCTGCCGAAATCTGGAATATAAAAGGCGCCGAGAGCCCTTCAGCCTTCAAAAGGGAAGTTAAGCGCTCCAAATTCTTGGTTAGATTTTGAAAATGGAGCCACCTGAAGGCAATCTTGTCTCCGCTGGAGCCCCAACTCGTCACCGTTACAGAGAGCTGTCACTTCACGGCGCCGGCGCTGATGGAGACAGACACCCGTCATCTGCCGTATTTACGAACACACGCTCCATGATGGCTTGCAGGCCCCCGACGAGCGCTGTGTTTCACTTAAGATCTGCTGAAAGTGGCTCAGGTATAGGAGCCACCGGTGCTTTTTTGTTCCCTTATCCCTGTCATCTGGAAGGGAAGAAGAAACAGTCATTCAATCCTGAAGCGACAAAGATGTAACTGCCCATCAATCACACTCAAACACATCAGGCAGAGCTCATTAAACAGAAAAAGCAGCAATAAGTCAAGATTTACAGTTTTACACAAGTAAAAGTTAAAGCAAAATGAATCAAAAGCACCTGTCACAACATCCCCAACATTGAAGATCAGTTTTTAATAGTGTAATATATATACTCTGGTGATAAAAATAAATGTACTCACAGTAGACGATCAAGTCTCACAGTTATGTCAGCTCTATCCTGATCATCATTGGTTGAGTATGTCTACCACTTAAAACCAACTCATATCATGATTTATTTATTTCAAGGTTAAAAATTCATTTAGTGGTTAAATTATCCATTAAGTGACGAGTAAAAAAAAGTGTCAAACTTAGAATGAAGCTGTAAAAGCAAACAGAAGTTAGTGCAGCAGAAACATGTCGACTCTGCTGTCCAGTCCCAATCATCTCATGACCCCTTATGGTTTGTCTCACGGCCCCTTGGAGGGACCTCGACCCCCATGTTGGGCACAACTGATGGAAACAAGTGGTTCATGCCAGAGTTGTAAAGATGAGACGTAGTGTGGGTGATTACTTTACTACATTAATGAGCTATAAATAAAAAAAGGTCAGCACGGGGGTCAGATCTCAGCAGTGTTGATTCCTCTCTGATCAGTGTTTCTGAGCTCAGACAGATTTTTCAGCTGTTTGACAGATTTCATTTCTGCGGTGAAGATGTGATGAGCTTGTTCTCACTCATCCTGAATGTATTTTCTCTGCGTCAGCACCAGCCCTCATATACTGCAGGTCAATCTGGGCTGAAGTAGCACCTAACGACTGAAAGTTACACTGATATTTGATTAAATATATATCTGATGATGTCAACAGTCATTTTCAAACTCAATTTAGGCCACAGTATCGTTCCCTTTCCCTTTTAGCATGGAAAAACTTTCCAACATCTCACCCCTGCACCACAGACTATTTATTGGGAACCCCCTGCATTAAATAGTCATGGTTAAAGTTCATGTTTAAAAAAAAAATGGGACTGAGTGAGTGTGATGTCATTAGATTTGACTGACAAGTGACTTAGGGGGGAAAAAATCACAAATCTTTAAACCAACTAGTAACTACAAGTGACAATAAATCAATTAAATGTGAAGTTGGTTAACACAACATAAATCATCAATAATGGCATCCGTTGTTGACACAGGTAATTAGTCACCTGTCAAATATGATCCAGCTCTGGCTTCCTAATGACAGGAGCTGCTGCTCTTCTTTTGGACTGAGGATCCATGACAGGCATCTCTCTCCATTTTACAATTCCCTAACATTTTTAAACAAAACTATTGAAAAAGAAAAGATTTAAAAAATAAAATAAAATAAAAAACTCAAGGCCATTAATGAGTAGAAATAAACAGCTGCTGTCCTGGTAAAAAGTCCTGTCCTAAGTCAACTGGAGGCAGAGGAGTGTCTGAACATGTAAATACTAAATCATGTCCTCAGTCACTTCCAGGTCTGAAAGTGAGGCCGTTGTGGTAAATGTCAGAAAAGGTTAAACCAGCCGTACACACAATGCAGCTCCGCCACTTAATTACATGAGAACAAGAGGAGACAGGGAGCATGTTGAGAATGAGCTTAATTAATGTAGCAGTAAAAAGTGGCCCTCCCTCTCCATGTCCATTCTGCTGCTCAGTATTAGTTCCACTCCAGTGCTCTCAAAGCCACGAACAAATAGTGACTCTAATGATGGACATACAACCCCCCTACCCCTCCCTTCACTCCCCCACCCTCCCACCCTTCCTCTACCCGCCCCTGCACAGCCCCCTCAGCTGGTCTCGGGTCACTGCCCTCCCTCAGCTCTCTCTCCCCAGGGGGAGGCAGAGCGGAGGAGTCAACCAGTTAGACAACCATGTTCACCCCATCAGTTCAGAGAGAGTGGAAGACAACCTCGCATACTGACTTCATTAGCACTGACAAGTTTGGGGTGGGGGGGAGCGGGGGCGGGTGGGTGGAGGGGGAAGGGGAAGGGGAGGGGGGGTGTGGGTGTTCAGATTAGAAGACTTTAGAAACAGAGGAGAGAAGCCTCTCGGGGCCGCGGAGAGAGTCGGCAGCTGTGATATATTTCTGGGCCCAAACTTTACAAACTGCCATGTTTATTTCAGAGCCGAACATCTATATGCGTCCTGTCTGGCTGCTACGCAAATCAGAAGGAGCCGCAGGATTTATGAGGTCATTGTTAAGTCAGGGCTACTCATTCTGCTACATGTTAATTTACTCATAAAGCAATTTTCAATAAATAAATAGTTTTGAGGCCCATCCGTTGATCTAAGAACACCTACTGTTCTATATATAACTACAAGTTCAAACACGCGTGTGAAAATAAAGTTCACTGTTAACCATCATTACCATACACAAACAAACAAGTGATTTATTTGTTTTTCTGTAAAAGTTTTCTTAATCCCGGGTTGCCCTGGTAACCAACCACAGTGTCCCGGTTGAGGGAACCCATGTTGAATAAATACCTTAAAATAGGGCGTAATAATTGACACTGAACACCATGGTTTTTTTTTCTTTTTGAATATTCTTTAAATTCCTTTATTTCAACAATATTATATGAAGAAATTCAAATTCAACATACTGAATATGCAAGAATAACAGGATACAGTGTTAAGTTAAAAATGTAAATCTCCATTTCTGTCACTGTTATAATATTATAATGTCGTAAATGCATTAATTTATTTTCAATTTATTACAGTTTTTAATTGAATTGATTTTGGAATCTGTTAAATGGATAAACTAACCAAACCAGAATACCTGTGTGAAGAGTTCCAGTTGCTCACAAGTAAAGACATGTAGACAGCTGCTGTGATGCAGACAACATGGCAGCTCTGACTGCTGGTGCACATCATCATCACCATCATCATCATCATCACCGTCACCTGCTCCTGAGAAAGAATCAACAGGAGACTCATAAAAGCCCCCGGTTTGGAAAAACAATGTTTGTTTTTTTTGAGGTGATGCTGAGGCGGCGAAGCAGCTGCCACGTTTTACAGCGTAAATGAGAAGATCCTGAAGCAACAAAATGAATCGATACTCTTGAGAGAATACAATGGGACACATCATGTTCAAAATCCAGTCTAAACAAAACAAAAGGAATATCACATGAAATTAAGGTGTGAAAAGGTGCCATGAATGTTTTATGCCATCCAGCCACTGACATAAAGGATATAAATATTGTATGCAAAGAGAAAAATCCCCCGTTTGAAGTCTTGAGAGCAAAGACAGTGGGAGAGAGAGAGGGAGGGGAAGCAGGTAATTACTAGTGGAGATGCTCTTTGACGGATTATTATATTAAAGCAGGAGGAGGATCAACCAAACACAGCTAACCTCTGTAACAGAGCAGAGGCCTGTACTGCGAAGGAGGCTCAACATACCTAGGCTTTGTGCTCAAGATGCAGCTCAACAAACCCTCAAGTCCGCAATCAGAGCTAAACGGTACTGTGACGGTGGTTATCAACTTAATTAGTCAAGTCCGGTTCTCAGCTTTGTGCTCTGCGCGCGTTCACATAAAAGGGGGCGTTTGACGTCATATTATTCTACTTCCGCACGAAATGGATCCACAACGGGCTGATTTCAGCCAAGACAAGTGCAATTGTTTTAATGGAGATGAGCGATATAAAAAAAAGCACGATCACAGCCTGAAGCAACAGTGTTGCTGCAAATATGACGAGAGGAGGCTGCTTTTAATTTTTCTGACAGCTCTTGCGCTACTTTTAAATATGAAGCTTTATCCATTTAAACTAGAGCAACATCAACTGTCATTTTAAATTGTATTTTATATTGTTATATATTTCACTGATCGCAATTATAACGCGAGTGTGTGTTTTATTGGAAGCGCGGCTGGATAGGTTAGGCTACAGTGAGGTTTTTTTTAGGTGCTGCACTACAAGCAAATCTCATAAACAAAGACCTTTTTAAATGTGAAAACAGCGGAGACTTATTCAAGATTTGCGTTTGGGCAACACTGAAATATAACAGGCGACACATCGGAATTAATTTATTCACGGCCACATTAAGTGAAATTATTAACTTTACCGATTATCCATCTGATTATCTGTCCTGCTGCGAGCGAACAACTTCTATCAGTGGTGACTGACTGTATATAAAAGTAAAATATAGGCTATAGTCTAATATATAATGAGCTCCTGACGCTCAGCTCAACGGGTGAGGAGGCGGAGACTCAGCGGAGACGCTCAGAGAAAGTAAACAGCAGCGATCAGCTGATCTCTCCCTCCGTACAAACGCTCCGTTCTGATCCAGCTCCACTGGACTTTCAAAGTAAAGGTGCCGCCAGCTGTAAATGAGTTAAAATAGTGAAACAGCGGCGCTTTTATAGCCGGTTTTATGATTAAACTCGGAACATAACCTGGTCGGGACCAGGTTATGAGCTAAGCATAAGTTACCATGGTGATCTAGCCTCGTTAAAAGACAGCCACCGTCGCAGTACAGGAGAGGCTGGCTTTACACTCAACATACCTCGATAACCCACTAAACTGGCTTCGCAGTACAGGCCTCTGGTCTCCACCTATCAGTGACAGGAACATTACAACCTGAGGAGCCACTTCCACTTGACAAACATACACACCCTGCACCAAATCCCCAGGCTGCGAAAAAAAAAAGAAAAACACACACACACACACACACACATAAAAAAGTCAGGGGGAACCTGGCAGCCATGACGGCACCAAACGCTGCAAACCCACCACAGCCAGGGCAGAGGAAGAGCTCATTAACTTCTCAGTTAACTCGCACAGTCTAAACTCTGTAATTAAGCTTAAGCAGTTTTAATGAAGCACTGAACTCAGCAACTTTCACAGAAGGCAAGGTTGGTTTAGAGTTGAGCTGTTTTTGGCTCGACCAGGAGGATTCGTGTTTTCCTTTGAACTTAGATTCCTTTGTATGAAAATCTTTGATTTATCATCTTCACACAACTTCTGTTTGTCTGTGACCTGACTGCTAATTTTGTCTCCTCATCAAATAACAATGGAAACTGTTGCCACCTATTTGGTTTGGGTTTACTTCAATTTAGGGAAAGAAGGTGGAGGTTGAATTAATTTAAAAAAGGTTATAATTAGGTGTCTGAGTTAAGGTGGTTCAGGTGGAGATCACACACACACACACACACACACACGCGCATTCTGAAATCAACATTTTAAAATTAGACTGTGAATCCGGGAATCAATAATATATAAAGCAAAAAAATCCCAAAGGCTACCACAAGGAGAGTGCAAGGAGAACAATGTTTCTGTAATTTGGCGAAAAAAAGGAAGAAAAAAGTTACTCAAGGTCCACTTACTTACAAAACTGAGTGACTTTCTTCCTGCTGAGGAAGACCGTGAGATGTGATATAGAAAAGAAAAGAAAAAGTCAAACCTATCTGATTCTTGATTTTTGTTTTTACTCATTAAACTATTTTTTTCCCATGATCAAGAATGGAAACCCATTTGATGTTATATTGTAATCAAAAAGACAAATGAGCAAAATCAACACAGTGCGTCCACATAGTCTGTAATATTGTTTGTATAGAGCCAACTTCTCATAGGCACAAAAGTCAACACTCTTTAAAGGAGCATTTTATCATCATCCCTCTGTATTAATACATTGTTGTTCAGATCACACTAGTATTAATATGCAGAACAGCTGAGTCATTTTCAAGTGTCTTTGAGTCCTCCAGCCAAACACACACAAATCCCACTGGTGTGTGTGTAAACAAGCGGTACAGAGGTTAGGCTACAACACTAACCCTTTAAAACACACAGTTGCATGCTTCAGGGAATAAATGCCGATGTACATGACTGGAGACATGGGTCTAAACGTAGTGTAGATGGTTGTGTGGTGAATATTAGTGGCTTCACACTGTCTGTGTTTCATGGACTTGTATAATGTGGACACCTGCTACTGCAGAGATGAACAAGATCCAGAGGAGTAAAGCAAAGAGATGGGAGTTCTCCTGTTGAAAGTGAGTGTGTAACTTGTATTTTAACTCATGCTCCTCTTCATTTAAAACCACACTTTCCCCCCCAAAGCTAATTACCAGAGCGTTTCAGAACTCTCTTGCAGCCACGGCCGTGATAATGTGATAAATGATTCACTTTCTAGAAAAAATTGGGAGACACCACTTCTTCCCCAACTTGAGTCTGGAGCCGGTAAATGCCACCACAGAGCGGAGAAATGTAGGGGTTTTAGAAAAATAAAATAAAAAAGGTCCCCTTTCATGAGATCCTGAGGGTTTTGGAGCGGAGCTGCCTCCTCTCTCCTCGCCCCAGGGCAGGCTATCATCTCCAGTGACACCACAGGAAGGGCAGACCCAACCCCACCCCACCCCACCCCACCCCACCTCTGCCGGCCCTGGGATGTAAGGGGATGAGAGAGGTAGGGGGAGTGAACAGAGGAGGGTCTGCTGCCTGCCCGGCCTCTCTCAGGTCCAGCTTCCTCTTTGATCAGCGGCCGCCGACCTCCATGTCTCCAAAAACAAGGAGCCGAGGGCCGAGGGGAGGGACGGAGGACACGCCGCTGAGCCTGTATCCCCTCCCAGTCCCTGCAGTCCTTGTTCCCTGCAAATATGAAAAAAGGGTTAATTGTATTTAACAATATACTCTCTAACCCCCCCTCCCTTCCCTCCACTCCCACTCCCACTCCCAAATCACCACCACCCTCCCCTGCTTGATTAGAATTAGAATCACATCTGGCGCCATGTTCTGTCCCTCATTACTGCTGAATCTCATTACAAGCGGCTCCCGTGGGAGGGAGCGCGCCGGGTTTTTAAGCACACTTTTCGCTTTCTTCCTGCCTCTTGCTCATCTCATCTGCCTCGCCGCTCTTTCTCTTCTGCGTTTACATTAGCGGAAGTCCTCATCTGAGAGAATGACTGAACACCACCACCACCCTCCTCCTCCTCCTCCCCCCACAGCTTGGAAATTGTTTTACAGTGCCAATTAAAGTAGGTATGTAAGTTTTTTTTTTCCAGAGTATGTATTATTCAGAGTGTATTATTTGTTGCACTCAAAAAAGAAGAAAAAACTCACTAAAATAGGACTAGCAGAGTAAGTTCCACTTACTTGCAATAAAAACTACACCAAAGGTTTGAAAATATAGTCAACAGAAGGAAAATGAGGGAGCTTATTTATGGTGCCCTGAAGTCCTACTGAATAATAAAAACCTCCACATATAACCACATTTTAAACTTTGTTTCTTTGCACCCTTGTGCAAACACTGTGCCTGACTGGGAATTAATTTTAGAGGGAGGGAAAATAGAGAAATCTGTAAAGTTTGACTCCAAACTGTTTTACCTCAGTAAAATATTTATTTAAAACTGCGGCAGGGGGGGAAACAGTTTCTCTACGCACTTTGTAGGCTGCACTCGTGAGGAAATAAGAGCCTGAACGTACAATCAAAGCCTTTTATTTGCACTTTTAAGATACCAAAATAAAGTAATAAAAAGGTGAACAAAATACATGAAATAAAAAATCCTAGCAGTGATGTCTGACAGAAGATTGGACCCTGCGCCAGAGGAAGCAGCTCTGAAGGTCGCAGGGAAGCCCTGAGGTTCCTCCCATCGTTCAGCTCTAGATCATGGGCGAGTCGCAGAGCGTGCACGGAGCCTGAAGGATC
Source organism: Trachurus trachurus (assembly GCF_905171665.1). Lineage (NCBI taxonomy): Eukaryota > Metazoa > Chordata > Actinopteri > Carangiformes > Carangidae > Trachurus > Trachurus trachurus. Next base: position 21,802,420 of record NC_139908.1, read on the forward strand.
TTCTTTATCCACTCTGGGTCTGTGGGCAGAGGAAACAAGCTGGGTTTGTAGATGAGGTTTCACAACACAGAATCATCAAGATGCAATGATGTTTGAGTTGAGAATTTGTTGGTGTAATGTTTGGATTAGTGCCCAAGGAACATTTTCCATTAACACAACACGGCACCAGTCTGGACTGGACATCAATTTATGAAAAAATGATTTTCACCAAAACCAGTGGTTCTTTCAGAAATCATATAGGCTAGCATTTAGTATCTCATCACACCACCTTAAAATATTTATAATATGTTACTTGCAACAGGATGTATCTGAAATTCCACCGAGTCCTGCTCTGATATAATAATGCATTAATTATGTGTTAATGACAGATGTGCTGCTGAGCAGATATAATGGAAAATTAGTAAAATCCTGTATTTGTTACGATGAAATTACATTTTATAACATATACATTATACAAGTTTTAATTAGATCTACAAGATCAGATAATCACACTGATAATCTGATACAGAGTAAAGCAGGACAACAACATGACAGAACATCAAGTTTTATTTTTAAAACAATCCCACTATAAAATAACCTGTTGTAGAAATAAGGAGTGGAGGAAACAGATCAACAGCAGTGCCACTCGCTCTGGTGCCAGTGAAGTTAGGGAAAAAAAACTGGTTTAGAGAGCGTCACTAGTTCGACCTCCTCTGCTACTGTCCAGTGTGACTGAGTGTTTGGCTGACAGCCTGTCGCCAGGCAGCACAGACAGAGCTGGACTCGTGCTTTTTTATGCCTCTGACGGTGGAAAGCATCAGATTTGGAAAAAAAAAATCCTGATTTGGGTATAGCAGCACATTAATCTTGTTACTGTGGGTCACTTGGACGGAGTTATTTAGGATAGGAGGACACACTGATCTCTCCTGTCATCCCATAGCGTTGCTGTCACACCTACACCTCCCCTGTGTGAAGCCTTAGTCACACACGTGTACAGAACATAGAGAAATATAAATAAAATACATAGAGAGGTGGTTTTCCCTCCTCCCCTTCTCTGATCGACCAGGTTTCATGTTTGCATGGCATTTGATTTACTCACCTGATTTTTTGGCATCTGCTCCTTTAAATCAAAATGTCTCTGTCTTTCTCAACATTCAAGACATTTTATAGGGACTTGAACGTGTAAAATTAAAACTAAGAATATGAAAAAAACATAGAAATGTGAAACAAAGTGGCACAAAGTTCACCGACTCCTGCAGAGTTCATATTTTCCAGGCTAGGATGAGAAACACACAGCTCTTGTGTTTCAAGGCAGGAAAGTGAGATGAGACTCATCTCTGCTTTCTAATAAACACTTTTATAAAAGAAAAAAAAAAGACTCTCGTTCCAATAATCATTCATGTTTTTCAGAATTACATTTTCAACCGACTCCAGATTCGAAAATGTCAAGCGATGATCTGAGCGGCGGAGTGGGATGAAGGCTTGACGTTGAAGGTGACAGGGGGAGACGGGCTGATCGAGAGTTGCGGCTGTGAAATGGAGGTGGAGGGAGATGGAAAGTGGCGCTTACCCTCAGGCTTTGGCAGTCTGGCTATGCTATCCAGCAGGAGGCAACGTCTGAACGTCAGTGTCTGGCAGGCCTGGTATGACAACACACACCTGGAGGAAACCAGGAGAGAAAAGGCATTAGAGAGCTGGGGCTGGCAGGGACAGAGACATGTACACAGACACACAGACACACACATGCACACACACACACGTCGGAAGTGGAGCAGAAACAGCTCTGAGGTACAACTGACGGGCACAGATTTCTCCCTCTCGGTGCCCACCACCAGAGGCACCGCGTCCTCGCTGGCGAGAGAGAGAGGGAGAGAGCGAGCGGGAGAGATGTTTGACAGACGATATTTATGAGACGACGAGAGTGGCGCGTGGGTAAATATCAAGAGGTGGGAGGCTTGATTACTGCTCTGTGAAGATAAATAAACCGTCAAAAGAAGCTCGTTTGGCATTAAGATTCAATTCATGTCCCGACTTCACGTCAACTGTGGCGTCTGAACCGGCCGAGCGCCTGCGCATCCTGCCGGGCCGAAGCTGAGAAGATTTAGAGATTTAGAAGATTTCAAACTTGAAAAAGAAAGAAAGAAGAAAGAAAGAAAGGAAGAAAGAAAGAAGAACAGTCAGTGTTACCTGAGCCACATGTGACCGTTGGAGCAGGTGGCTTGTTTGTGGTCGTTGAAGGGCAGCACGGCCTGACACAGGCTGCAGCGCTCCGAGAAGGTCTGCTTGTTCAGCTTGTTCTTGATGTGGCCGATCAGCACCTGAGCAGGAAGATAAACGCACAAACACACACAGACACACACACACACACACACAGAGGGTGTAAGTGAAGGCAAATCCACTGACACATTTTCCTCCAGCTGAAAAATCAGTGCTAATCTCATGAATCTTTGTGTCGAGCTGATATAAAACATTAATATCAGACGTGTACTGGCTGTAGCTCAACTGACTGTATCTTCACCTGATGACACACACACACACACACACACACACACTGATGAGCCAAAACATGACCACTCACTCAGTGCATCTATAGTTATAGCTCCACTAGGAGATTTAATTGGACGACTGTCCTCGTCCCAGTACACGAGCACAAGAAGGAATCGATTTATTGACCGAGGACAGGTGGTGATATGGAGCCTTCCAGTTTGTCAGTATCGCACCTTTTTGACCCGTTACATCACAGACCAAACAATCAACAGTTAGCTTGAGCAGTGAAGGCAAGGTTGGTTTAGAGTTGAGCTGTTTTTGGCTCAACCAGGAGGATTTGTGTTATCCTTTGAACTTAGATTTCTTTTGTATGAAAATCTTTGATTTATCATCTTCACACAACTTCTGTTTGTCTGTGACCTGACTGCACCCTCCTCCTCCTCCTCCCACAGTTTGGAAATTGTTTTACAGTGCCAATTAAAGTGGGTAGCTTGAGCAGTGAAAACAGGGACAGCTTTACACCTCTGTACATTTCATACATGAGTTCCTCATTTTTTTGTAACTGCCATCCTCTTCTGTTGCGTACATTGTTCAACTTTCAAGTGAAACTGTGCCAAATTCTATTTATTACAATTTCAGTCAGACTAATGTGTTTATATGCATTTTAAAAGTATTTTTTTGTCGAACTAACACAATGTCATGTAAGAAATACAGACCGCTGAGCCGTGCCAGGTTGAATTCATTCAAACGTAGAAGTGAAATCCTCTCTACCCACTCACAGTGGGCTGTGGGGGGACAAACTGAACTGAAGGAAGGTGATGCAACAAGTCTGATCTGTGGCAGTTTCACACTGCAACTTCCAAGATCTGCTGCAACCGTTCATGGCTGGTGTTAACGTGTCTTGGTCAAGCCCACCTCAGGCCCAAATTACTGGTGTAAATGTACTCTGAGACTGAGACCCAGTCTGTATTGTTTTGATTTATTCCTCTTTTAATGTTTTGGCAGGTCTTAGCATTTGAAAGCAGATATCATGTATGTTTATTTATATAGAGTGATGTGCAAAAGTATTTGCCCCCTTCCTGTTTTCTTACTTTTTTGCATATTTGTGATGCTTAAATGTTTATATCATCAAACTCATTTTAATATTAGACAAAGATAAGGTATATATAAAATGCAGTTTTAAATGATGATTTATTTTATTAAGGGAAAAAAGCTATCCAAACCTACCTGGCCCTTGTTAAATCATGAACTAACTCTGAATATTTTGGAAAGCTTAGTCAATTTCACTATCCACAACCAGGCCTGACCTGTTGAATTGAGAAATCTCTTCAATAGAGCCTGTTTGAGTGAAATGAAGTAGGCTGAGAGATCTCAAAATGCATCATGCCGTGATCTCAAGAAATTCAAGAAACAGATGAAAAAAAAAGGAATTGCCATCTATTAGTCTGGAAAGTGTTACAAAACCATTTCGAAAGTTTAGGGACTTCAAACCACAGTGCGTATATTTGTAAGTATACAAATATGCAAAAAAGTAAGAAATCAGGAAGGGGGCGTGTACTTTTACACAGCACTGTACACATGAGGTGTGTAGATTTGGTGCCACAAAACACAAACCACAGCAAATCAAAATAGTGTGTTTGGTCATAATAGTGCAATATTCTTGATAGAAAACCTAAAATGGCAATGATGTAATGATTTGTTTTATTACTTTTGAATTAAGCTTTTCATTTTTAAGATAATCTATGAACACTTTCTTTTTTAAAGTCACTTTTAAAACCATTTTTCTTGTCTGATGTTGTGTGGACTGTACAGCTGTGATATGCTACTCAATGGCATGAAGTGAAAACAGAAACCTGAGCAGGATGTTGGTGTCAGAAGCTGAGGTGACTAACTAGCAGGTGAGTTTTACCTCTGAGGCTCTGTCGTTGGTGTCTTTGGCGAGGAACTCCACCAGGCCGCAGGTGGGTATGCTGGTGTTCTGAGCCACCCAGGTGTTGAGGTACACCACCCCCAGCACCTTCTTCATGTTTTCTCTCATCAGGTGCGTCTCTACGGCGTTGATCCACACCTGCACCTCCGCCCTCTGCTCCGCCTGATTCTCCTGTTTCGCTCCGCCGGCCTCTCCGTCCTCTTGCGCCGCGTCCTCCTCCCTGTCCCCGTCCTCCTCGTCCCGCAGGAACACCTTGCTCTCCTCGTGCGTGGGTTTGAAGCGATTGCTCGGGGGAGGGGACTGCAGCGACTGGTAAAGCACCCGCACCAGGAAGAGCTTGAAACGCCACAAATAGGGCAAGTCTACTTCCTGGATCTTTTGATCGAGCTCTTCCTGCAGCGAAGCGGGGATGCTCTTGTTTTTCAAAATCTCCCACCTCACGATATCCAGCAGGTCGGCCAGTTTGTACAAGTTCTGCGTGGGAGACTTGAGCAGCAGCGCCGCCGCCATCTCCGGCGTTTTCAGGGTCACGAATTGAACCTGGTGGGTCAAGGTAACGGGATGGTAATTGTCCACGGGGCCTTGCGTGCTCACGATCGCAATATACGCTCCGTTCCGGCTAACGGCGATCCCCTGTATCCGCCTCCCCGTTAGGTTTTCGGGCTGCAGTATGACCTCTTGTTTGAAAATCAAAGTGTTCTCGGTAAACGTTGGCGTCAGCTTTTTTATCCAGCCATCCATGGAACACGTGTACACCGCGACAGGGTGGTGACTGACCGCCAGAGAGCCCACGGGCAGCGAGTGAAGCCCCGCCACGTGAGAGTTGTGCACGTTCAGTCCGGCGGGCGAAATCATGAGCAAGCACCAAAAGACGTAGCAGCCGCGGGAGGCCACGATGAGGCTGCAGCTGGATTTGTGGATGGGGTGGATCATCGGGACGCACTTGATGTTCTCCACGGCGATCTCGTCGCACTCCTTCCAGAGGATGACGGGGTGTCGGAGGGTGAAGTAGCCCTTCACCCCCGACAGGCTGACCGGCATGATCTTGACGGGTCCCACCTCGCTGCCGATGATCAGGCCGCTCATCCTGCGATCTCCGTTTTCGTACTCCCACCACGCCAGGTTGCTGGGTCTGGACACGCCCGATTCGATGATGTCGTAGAACGCGACGTCCTTGCCGTCCACAAACGGCAGCATTAACTTCCAGAGAACGAGGTCGCCGCTTTCCATCAAGACGGCCAGGAGGACCATCTCCATGTCTTTGCAAGTATTGTCCGGCTGAACCTGTTTGATGGTGTAAACGCTGGACCACTCCATCCTCAGTGGCGTCTGCATGCGGTACCGCCGCTGCAGCTCGTCGAAGTCCAGCAGGTCGGCCTCCGGAGGCTTGTTGTCTTTTTTGGCGTAGCCTCGCTGCTTTAGCCGCTCGCTGTACTTTTTGGTGAGATCGACCAGCATGCTCCACTCGAGGCGCTTGTGGCTGTTGTGAATGGTCAGTCTGTGGTCAAGTGTCAGGCAGGCCAGCAAACAACGTCCATGAGAGTCACAACCTAAAGGAGACCAACTGGCGTACTTTATCCCTTTTTGGACTCCTATCGACGGGTTGATCACCGAGTCGGCCTGGAACACTTGCCTGACAGTGGGGTCTGGGTGTGTGGTGAACTTCTCCATCATTTGGCGTTCTTCTGCAGTTGATCCCACCTTAAGGGTTACAACAACAACAAAAAACAAAACAACAACAAATGAGCAAAGTTTGCATTTCAGCATTAATCCAACATTACATGTGGTGCAATATTTAAAGCTGGACTGTTGAGGTTTGTTGAAAGATGGTGCCGACAGATTCTTTGAAACACAAATAAATCATCTTCAAAACACGATGATCTACTCTTTTTCACATCAAGGACCCTTAAAGGGAGAACGAGGAGTTTTGGAAAGCGAAGTGTTTTCACACTACATTTCCCATGAGCTTCCACACGCATGGTGAAATTCTTGGACGGGCGAAAGCGAAAACATTTGCCAAAAAAGTTTTCATTCATCAAGAATGAGATTTGGAGGTTCGAAGACGATCAGATACCGTCGTAGTTCCAACCATAAACGGCGATTCAGCAGCGTTATTCCCATGACCCGCCGGGCAGCGTCCGCGAAACCGAAAGTATGAAATGCTGGGCGAGTCGACCACTAATAGTAATAACAAAATAAGAAAGACTTAACAATATATTTATCAAAAATGGACCCTTTAACAAGTGTGGGTAACGTAGATTAATCCACATTAATATGAGACTCTTTTATAACCAAATACAAACTCCTCATTGTCCCTTTAACTGACAAATTAGAGCTTCAGAAAGTGTTTGAAACCCATAAACAAACTCTTCATTCATGTTTTGTTGTGATTATTTCGGCTGGAATCACAGTGAAAATAAATTAGCTAGCTGAACCCCCCCAAGATCCCACTCAAGGACCCAGAGCTCCTTGATTCTACTCTGAACACCGTTATTTTGAATCACAAGACACTGATTTTTTTTTTTTACTGCAATGGATATGATATGAACAGTCCAACAGCTGTTCAGATTTTAGCAGCATCTCTACACCAGTAAGAATCAGGTTTGCGTTACAGAGTGAAAGCATTAGTTCCAGTACTTGACTATAGACTGCGATAAGCACCTTAAGATAATATAGGTCAGTGGATAACGAGCAGGAAGAAAGTGCATCATGGCCAAACAAGCTGGATCAACTAAAAACCTGACATAGCAGTTACTCAGTGTGAAGTAACGTACTTGTGCCAACGGCTGTGAATGCTCCTGCTCCCTGGTCGCTAACCTTCCTATTTACAAGCTGTTGAGCATATCTATGAACGACAGCAGAAAACCAACTTTACCCTTCTGTCACTGTGTCGAGTGGATTATTACATTCAGCTCCGTCCAAAATTTTATCTGCCAAGTGGATTTTTGGAGAGGAGAGGAACCTATAAACAATCATGTTTACACTCTTGAGCAGCTGCGCAGAGACATATTTACCAGAGCAAAACAGTTTTCCAGTTTCTCTTTGCGTCAACATTTGTATTCCATCACTTTAATTATCTTTCTTTCGGTTTGGTAAATAATGAAAATACAGAGAGGACCACCACTGCCAACCTAATGGCACACTGGTGAGTACTAGCTTGGCTGGGCTTCTGAGGCGTGTTTACAGGAGCTGTTTGACGAGTACACAGATAGTTACTTGTTACAACACACTCACAGATGTCATTTGGTAATCACCTGTGTAATCATGAGACACATTTGTGTTACTTATTGACAATTCTATTAACTCCTACTTGTAGTACATTCAAGGATGACTTTACTTAATGTGTGACGAGTCAGAATGTGGGACAGTATTGATTGATGAAGGATCAACACAGTTTTAAAGTTTTTTTTAGATTTTGTTACAAGATGTTGTTCTATTTTATAAGATGAGATAAGATAAGATTGTCCTTCATTTGTCCCACAATGGGGAAATGTACAATAGCCTATATATAGGCCTATGTAGCTATATTATTTATAATATACGTAAAAAAAAATTCATAGACATGCTTGTTGTATCCAAGGACAGACATTTTCCTCGTTACAACAAATACTAAAATGGCTACTATAAACCAATGCATGTTCATGTTCTTATAGGCTAGTTCAGTTGTAGTTCAATGAAAACACTATTGTTGTTGTTGCTGCCTCAAAAAAACAAAGCTCAAACAGCCTGCATATCTATGAGACAGCAATGATTTCTGTCAGTTATTCTGAATCGATGTAACACATTCGTTACATTATGCTGAATAGATTTGTGAAGTTGTCCCTTGTGAGGGAGAAACTTGTGGGGCGGTTATTTTCAGTGGAGGGTCAGATTGGAGCCACAGACTGCTGTTTGTCTAACACTGATATAAGGTGCAAGGAAAACACTTCATTTCAGTCCATTGTCCCTCTCTGGCTAAAATAATGTCAATTTTTTTTTTACTTAATGTATCTAGCCTACAAAAGACAAAACAGCCTTTAGCCAAGTCAATTTTTTTTATAGGCTATCTACATTTCATATTTTCATAGTGAGTTGAGACGAGATGCATTTAATCTAAAAGAAGGGGTGAGTTAGAAATGTGTTAGGTTTCATCCAATATTTTGACCATCTTTCCATAATGGTCACAGTCAGACATGAGTTTAGTGTTTTAACTGGAAACTGAACGTGTCACAGCACCACAGAGAGGACGACTCGACAGTTCACCACACGACCTGTCTGTGTTTACTAACTTTACATTGTTTTTTACAGACTGATGCACGCGCTCTGCTAACGGTCACGTCGCCATCTGCTCCGCACGGCGAGGAGAGGACGTGTTGGTATTTACCCGCATTTTGTGGCCCTCGGTGGGGACAGGGATGGAGGTCCTGTGCAGAGTCAGGTCCTGTTTGTTGCTGTGGACGTCGCACACCAGCTCCATCAGCGCTAGGGAGCTGGTGGTGCACACGGCCAGGCGGTGGTCCTGCGACCAGGTGAGGGGCTGCAGCCCCGTCACCGGCGACATGAGAGTCACGACCGGGTCCCGCTTCACCGGCGCTGCCTCCGAGCCCGGGAGTAGACCGTCCCCCTCCTCCGGCTCCGTCTTGACAACAACATCACCGAGCAGTGCACTCGCCGCTTCTGGCAGACTGATGGCTGCCATGTTTTCTGTGCGGAGGAAGTGACGTCAGCGAAGGCGGGAGGAGAGGAAGGAGGGACTTCCTCCGCGGAGTTAAATAGTGCGCTGTTGTCAACAACGTTGTAAATTACATCTGTCAAGGCAGTTTGTCGTTTATGTATTTATATACAAGTGAAAATAACACATTTAAGATATCTCCCTGGAGTCAATAAATTATCTATTTTTAGACTATAGTTCTTGGCTGACATCTGATATTGACATGAAAATAATAAATTTTGTCTCAATTAGGTAGCTGTAAAAATCCCAAACCGGCTTGTCTAGTAAGATTGTCCTCTATCTACTTCCAGTCTATGATGAAATCCATTAAATCTCTGTAAACAATGAAAATAAAATTATAGGCTATTTTAGTTCATCACTGTTGTAGCCTACAAAAAAATCTGACTGCACTGGACACATTTGAGTGTAAACAGGACTGGCTGAGTTATTTATTAAACTCTCCTTGGTTCAGTTTTATCTGTGTAAATATCTCCAAAGAATCAGTCTTCATTTTTTTTGCATTTATGTGATGGTCTCTGTGTAAACCTACAGGAAAGAGCATTTAGTTTGCCCCCTCAGCACAGAACTTGCTCCAGAGCAAGATGAAACTGTCTGATCTCAATTTGAGGCCTTTAGTTCTTTTTTAAATGACTGACAATGTGAGACCATTTAGTGCCTGAGTTTTTAAATTGTTAATTGTTTCCACGGTGTCTGTCTGCAGTAACCTAATCCTGTCGTTTGTGAGTTTAACTTTCTGTTTGTCACTTGTTCTTAATGTGGTATTTTTTGGTGGTGTTTAAGGTTGTCTGTGTCTTGAGTGGCCCACACAGAGCCCTGAACTCAGAGGGACATCTCTGGAGAGACCTGAAAATGGCCATTAACTAATGTCCCCATCCAACCTGACAGAGCCTGAGAGCATCCGCACAAAAGAATGGCAGAAAATCCCTAAATCCAGGTGTGCAAAGCTTTTCATGTCATTCCCAAGAAGACTGGAGGCTGTAATCACTGCCAAAGGTGCTTCAGCTCTGCAGGGAGTAAAGGTGTTCTGTCAATGTGATATTCTGTTTTCACTTTGTCATTATTGGGCATTAGGTGTGGATTGATGTGGTAAAATTGAATGTTAACAACCTAAGCATCAGATTGCAACATAAAATGAAACGGGTGATAGGGTGTCTGAAGACTTAGTGCACTGTTGTATTGTTATGTAAAGATGACAGAGGTGCATGAGGTCATTCTTCACTTCACTTTTAATATCTATCTTTTTGCCATTACCCTGACAGACTGTCAGTTTGCATCTGAATTCATCAGAATCAATAACCTTACTCGGACCTTTCATTAATGAGTGTTGTACTTACCCAAACAATCTGCATATTAACAATTTGTGTATTATTCATTTTGTTCATGGCGTGTTCTTTGTCTCACATTCATATCACATTTTTGTGAATTACATAGTGAAAAATACAGTAAAGGCTATAATGTATTTCCATTATGCAATGACAATAAATCTTTAAAAATGAATTTAATTAGTTCAGCATTAATTTTTTCACATGTAATGAAAAAATAATCTTAACAATATTAAAAAAAAAACAGTAACAGTCTCATTAAAACATTATGTTTGATTTTTCAAATTTCAAATTAAACTAACGTTTTCTTTGTTTTATGTAGCATAATGGTTGTGCTTTGACAAACACATAATGTCTCAGAACAAAACAGCACATTCAGCCGTGGCCAATGTGTCAGGATGTGCACATCCGTGTTTTAATTAGATTAGATTAGATTAAACTTTAATGATGTCCATGGGGAAATTTTGTAATCTGTGTGACACGTTCATTCAAAGAGGGTAGATCTATGTTGAAGCGGCACTGGCATTCAACAATGACACGTTCACCACTCTGAGAGAAAATAAAGAATGAGTGCAGTCCCTGACAGCCACGACATCAGTCATTTCATCTGTCCACATGCGGTCACTTGTCACCAAGAAAGATCATTAATTGTCATATTTCATTGTTAATTAATTAAGAAAAATATGAAAACTGTCCCATCTGCAGTTGATGGCGTCGATATATATCACAATGCTTTATGCGATGAGTCACCAGATGCTCCTGGACCGGTCAAAGGTCAAACTGCTGCAGTCGGATGCAGAGGCAGAGAGGCCCAGGCAGAGTGATTTGTTACAACCCTCACATGAAAGCTCCTCTCACAGTAGCTGCCTGACTCTCAGCAAGATGACAGCGGGATTTCAACAGGCAGAGTTATTTGTCACAAAACAAATTGTTACAAATCTGTGAGACAAATATAGAATAGCGCGCCCACCATGTTTTAATCTCTCATTTTTCTGTCTTTTGTTTCGATAATCGAAATGAATAAATGAACGGGGACCATGGTATGTTTCATTCTTAATGAAGCGTGTAGTGAATGAATATTTCACACACCTGCTGTGTGTCTTTGGTGGGTTTTGACTGGGGACCCAATCCCAGCCTGGGATGTATGAATGTTGGATTAAACATTCATCAAATGCTGTCACAAAAACTTTATCCTCTCCTGTCAACCACATAAAGATGGAAGCAAACCACCATGCAGGCCAAAGAAGCCCCAGCCATGATTTGAACCTGAGCCTTTGGTTTGCTCATTGTGTGGTAGTGGAATTATTTAGGCTGCACCAGAGTCATGTCTGAAGGTACATAGGTTATGTAGTGTGGGTTTATGGATATGGATGGGGTCAGCACAGGTCAATCCCCTGCATCTCTAATATCCACCTGCTGTCTTGTTATTGCCTGCAGGTTCCTCCTCAGCCTTTCAGCCCCTCAGTAGACCACATCCTCTGCTGTTTGCTCACTCCCAGTGTCAGTGGAGCTGCTTACATGTATCTTGCGAGGAAGCCCGCAGGGACGTTTTGATGCATGGTTCATCATACATGTTTTAATCATTCAGTCTCTCAGACACCTCCCAGGAGGGGGCTGCTGCAGCACATTACCGAGTACACACAATTAGTGATATAATCATGATGATGATAATGAAATGTATTTAGAGCATATCAGCGTGGTTCATTCTGTTCGGGGAGACATTAGCAGGACTGCAGCCCCAGAAAAGCCTCGGTGCTCGGGCTCCTGGCGCTCTCCCTCTGGAGACCGGCAGAGCCCGGCAGGTTGCCACGTCAGAGATTAGCAGTCATAGCAGTCGACTTGGCGCTCATTCTGCGCTGTCAACTGCGAAAGCCTCACCTGACAGGTGTTGCTCTCAATCAGTGCTCTTCTGCCCCCCCATGCTGTCCTTGGGGCGGAGAGGGATGAGGAAGCCTTCCTCCCCCTACTCCCTGACAGCCTCTATAACAGGCTATTCCGTGAGATGCGTTGGGATTCGTGCAACGGCAGAGCAACAACAAATCCACCTCTCAATGACAAACTATTGATATTACATCAGTGACATGAGTAGAAAACACAGTGCTGGGCTTTTATTTAGCTCCCCTCAGGGATGTTCAGTCACCTGTTAAAGGTCAAGGTGATAAGATGTCAGGATCAGAGGGAGCTCTTCAGTGCACAAATAACCGCACATGCTGTGAGCTGTTTCAACAGACTGTAGGGCAGAGGGAAGCCAGACATCACTGACCAAAAATGACAATAGAAGGACAAGGTTGTCTTTGTTTCGGATCAAACTTGATTTAGGTTTCAGGAAATGTTCTGTTTACTAAATCGGTGATTGTTGCATTTACAAAAAATATTTATAGCCTATTTTAAACATCCAACTGACCACAGAACCTAATGGCTATCTCCCATATCAACATCAGTTGTTTCAGACCAGGAGGAGAAAGTAATGTGAAAACCTATAGTAGGCCTAGCCTATAATGGATGTGGACAGTGTGATATGTGATAACCACTTTCCCATTAATGGAGTAGGCCTAGTAGTCGCAGGCTTTCAGACTCAGTTTTATATCATGGTTTTCACATTGTAAACATGTTGAATTTTAATCCAACGTGTGAAAAACACTTGACTGTTACAGGTGCTTTAATTTAGAACTACTTTCTATCGAAAAGACAGCAGTCTGCTGCTCTGTGGATAATGAAGATTAATGGCAGTTGTTGTTTCTGGAAAGAGACACTGCTGCTGAATTAATCAAATGTTTTGTTTTTTGGCACTGTGAGCACCACAAACAATTTTAAATCCCCCTCCCCCATTTGTACTGAGGTGGAGAGACAGAAATCACAGAATCAGATAACTCATATGCAGCCTTAGTGGTGATTTGGTCGCCTAATAGTAGGCTGGGCCCTATTTGTTTTGCCACACAACAGTTACAGCTGACTGTGATTAGCTGCTGCGTAGGTCCCGCGCACGCGACTATTTAACGTGTCGAAGCCCCGCCCACTGTTTCCGGCAAGGTGCTCACCTGTAACGGCTTGATGCTGCAGCTGTGTTTTATGTAGCTTTTTGTTAACAAAACAAAACAGTGGTAAAGGGCCATTTGAAGCGACAAGATGGACTTTATTGTTTTGTATGGGGAACTTGCCCATAAAAGACGATTTATCAACAGCTGTTTCCAGCAGGCCTCACCTGAACCAGGTAAGCAGCTAGCTTAAATGCTACTTGTGATGTGTGTGTGTTTGCAACTAAATTTGAGTAGGCTAATCATAGGGTAGAACGGGGTAAGTTGCCCCCCTTAAGAACAATGTCCATTTTCTCTGAAAATATAAATAATTTGTCAACATAATATAAGGGCCTACACAAGAAGTAGGCCTATGCTCAGATTCGAGCTTAGCACTAGCAATATAGTGTAACAGTCATTCGGATAGTAAACCAGCTGCTGCATTTTTATTAGAAATGCTTGCAGCACCACTTTACAGGATTCAGATGATGGGTAGCTGTCAGGGTCATTTTTGTATGGTTTCTTACCAGGCACATTGTGACAGGAAATGAAATGGCAGACAACTTGCAAAGAGACCTACAAAAAATGACAATATCAAACTAAATGTTAGTATTAGGAAGTAAGTCAAAAACATAATTAAGTACAAACTCGAGGAAAGATGGCAAAAGCAGTGGGGGAAAGTGAGGTGGTATTACAGTATCCAGAGGAAAGTAGGGGAAATGAGGTGTGCAGGAAGGGACAGGAGGGAGGAGACAGTGGTCACACGACTCAGGTTTGGGCATACAGGGTTGAATAGCAAGTTACACAAAATAGGGAAACACAACACAGGTGGCTGTAACTGTTGTGGTGATGAAGAAACAGTGCAACATGTCCTAGTTCACTGTAGGAAATATGAAATACAAAGGAGGCAAATGATACAGGATCTCAGTAGGCAAAAAATATGGTTTAATGCATGGATGTATTATTATCTTCTTATTATAGATCCATGGTTTAATGTAGTTGATATGTTGCGAAGTGATTAGGGAAATGAGGGCATTCAAATTATATTGAAATTGAGAGTGACTAGTTGTTTGCTCGAATATAATATTTCTTTACCTTTTATTTTTGGATTTATACTGTAGTTGTATACACTCCTAACTGTCAGTGGCGATTGAATGCACTGAAATGCTGTTTACCAACCGCCATAAAGAGGAAGAAGTGTGTGGAGAGGGTGCAAACTCACTCAATTAGAAATCAGCTTCGGTCGTGTTGGTATTTTTGCTGGTTGCTAATTTCTGGTTTTATAGGTCCTTTTCACAGCTTACATTTCGACCTGTCAGTCACATGTGTAATTAATCATGTTGCTGGCGACAGGGTCCTGGTGCTGTTCTAGCTCTGCATAGTCACATTGTCATGGCTTACTGGCACACTTACACTATGTATAACAGAGCCATTTGTGGTATAATTAGTAGCAGCTGTGCTAATGAAATGCCAAGAAAAGGAGCTATTATAATGCCGTAAACCTGTTGTGTTATTGATATTAATTATGAATTGTCTTCTGATAGCAGCTGAGCTTTCATTGTTGTTGACATGGCAGTTTGAGTGTTACAGTGTTAGTAAGATTAATTATCTGTAACATTGACTTGAGTGGGAAACACTATGTCCACTGTCTGCTCCAGAGTATGTCGGGCAGATTGCTAGGTTTGGATTTATCCATCTAACTTAACTGCAGTTTATTCTGTGCAATCTGTGGAGGTGCCATGTTGGAAAAAGTCCACATAATTGGTGTCGAAACCAATTTTGGACAATATAAGACAATATTGTAGTCACTGTCTCCAAACACTGCTGCAAACACTTGCTGCTTCTTTTGTTGATGCTGCTCACATACCATTTCTTCAAGCTTTATACCAGCATACAACAGTGGACTGTAAGTCTTGTCTTTTTTTATCAGACACCACTAAGGAAACTGTAGCTTATTAGGTTAGTGTATCTTGGCAATCACTACCTTATCATTGCATACATTCCCAATAGAGGGTTGTTACTTTTTTTTGTCAACAAACCTCCACTATTGTAGGTGCTTGCAATGTTCTCACCCTGCACTATGACCATTAGCCTGGTTTTCTGTTTCACCATTGTGTATCCCTGAGAGTTTTTGGCTTAGAATAAGCTGCAACTGTGTGCTTTTTCACATTCCTCATAAGAAATGATCTAATGGAGAATAATGATTCTGGCCAAACAGTACATCACCTGTGATCATTTTACATAATAATGTATGTCCTCAGGACTCTAATGTATAAGAAGTAACTTTCCAGAACTGCTGAATCAAGGGACTATTTGTTTAGTTAACAAAATTCTGCCACTCAGCTAGAAGATATGTTTACCTGAGGCCAGGCCCTAAACTGTAGGGTTATTAAGGGAAACATGGAAACTGATTGGGTGGAACTCGGGAGGAAAACCAGCCTTTCTATTTATTCTCAGCGATAATGGCTGAATTATTCATCTTGTGTGATGATTAATTAAAAAAGGCCCCAGGTCCTGTGGCAGGTACAGGCTGCCGAGGCACACACTGACATTCCCATGTGATGTGCCGAATGTGTCTGCCTCCGCCTGCCCTTCTCCAGCTTTTCTTTGCACGTCTTTGGGGAAAGTGCTCTCACACACGTTACATGCCTGTGCACCCAACACTTTAACCTAATTCACAAATACATGAGGTGAATCACCAGGTTCTGGTAATCATCTGAAAGCTGACAGGGGTTCAGGTCACATTTTGCAATAGTTTACATTGCTCACTTTACCCTCCTTGGGAACTTTAATTGAGAGTGTGTAAGAGTGTAAAATATACATGTTGCAATTTTGTAGATTGACTTACTGAAAGGATAAGGTAGGCTAATAGTTTGTATATTGGATCCTACAGAAGACTCATTATGATTTTTAACTCATTAAAATATTTTGCTTGATCACGCCTTTGTCTGAAAATCAAGAAGAACATCGCAATAATTGTAACATTAATTCTAAGTAGCCTATCTGACAAACATCAATCAGCACAAGTCTTCAGATGTATATGTTTGGTTGGAGTTGGAGATATTGAGCAGTTTTCCTCCCCCAGTCTTGACACTCTAGAAAGTTTTTGCAAATCTGACTTCAAAAGAGCCTTCACAATGAATGAAATGCTTGTGTGGAATAGTGGACTCAGTGAAGTATTAAGTCTGGGACACAAAATGACCACACAGAAAACGTGTGTGCATGTGGATTTCATAGAGCTGCAGCTTGCAGTTTCATCCTATGTCTATATTTGTATCAATTTGGTGGATAAACCCTGTAGTAAACATCACAAAACTGCCACTGATCTGGACTTTTTAGCATGGCATCTGAGCATCTACATGATTCGTTTCAAATAATGGCAATATTTTATTTCATTGTGAACTGGAAAAGCATCAGTAGTATTAAAATACTGTGTTGTCTGAGGGCTAAAAAGGAAACACAAGGATATTCTCAGACAGCAGAATATCACGACTGGAGTAAGCCGTTAGAGGTTGAGCCACGTAGCAGGAACTTCTCATGTTTGCTCCAGCATACACTTTTCTGTGTGCAAATGCAAAATAAAGGTGTTTGACAACAGCTGTTAAAAGCTGATAGCTGATAGTGTCTGTGTGATGGCTCTATAGTAGCTAACACACTCCAGTTTGGAAGATGCATTGTGGCTCACTGTAACCAGTGGCTGGTCGCTGCCAGACTCAGGTAGGCAGCGGCTGTTGCATCCTCTGACCTAGTGTGGGCAGCTGGCAGTGGGCAGGACATGCCCTGTGGCAGTGCCAGAGGAAGGCCAGGAGGGCTGGGGTCCGGGCCTGCTTTCGCCTCTGCTCGGTCCCCGCTAATGGAATGGGGCTGGGCCGCCCATATGGCACTTGTGTGAAGAACTGGGAGCTCTGAAGGTTGGCATGTGGAGTCACCAGGCAGTCTCCCGTTAGATATTAAACAGGACAGGGCCAGACCTACATGATCACCCCACCACCACCACCAAGCGTTATGGATGTGCTCGCTGATGGGGATGGAGACACACCTGTACCACAGGCTTCCATTTGCCCTTAAAGGACAATACTGCATTTTTCAATAACTGCAAATTGGCACCTATTTACTATGTGGCCTTTTCTGTGGTATTTTGAAAAGACCAAAACAGTGACACAGTGGAAGTCAGCATTGTTATAGCATAATGTGGAGTATGTTCATTTCTTTGCACTGCAGGACTCGTACCATGCTACGAGTCCTGCAGTGCTGCGAGTATTTTTGCTTTCTTTATTCTTTGACTTTTTTTACTCAGCACCTGCCCTTTCTAGGTGTGATGTGCGTGTCCCCAAATGTTTTTTCTGTATGTTCACTTCTTTCCAGTAGTTCTTTCAATAGAGTTGTTGATACCAGCATATATTCTCAATAGCAGGTCTGCTACACATTCAGAGGAATAAATTCTTTGCTCAAATGAGGACAATGATCTCAATGATTATTTAAAAAGTCATTATTTATCTAGAACTTCATTTTGTGACAGCCTATCAATATTATTCATACGCCTTGTGTGATTTGCAGCAGTTACTCTAAGAAGGCCTCACTTTTGTCTCTGTGGAGCTGGTCGACAGAAACAGTTCAGGTTAGTTAGCCAGCAACTTGGAGAACGTCCTCTACTTGGAGGTCAAGGAAAAACTGGTTTGCCAGGATGAACGCGGTGTTAGCTCCATGTAAAGGAGCTGGCCAGATAGGCTGTGTGTAGGCAATAAGGTGGACAGGGGGAGAGCAGCGTAGCCCACCAGCCCTCTCTGGCACCAGCCCGACCTGGCTCCTCTTTGAGCTGCGTGGGACCAGGCGAAAGAGAGCCACATGGGATGGGAGGAGAGGGGGGAAAAGTGAGTTGGAGCGGTCCGCAGTGTTAACAAATGTGTTCACATCCTGTATGTACTGAGATAATGCTTACCCTCTCGAATAACTCCGTGCTCCTTGCTGACTGTACCACACAGGCTGATGCAAACAGAACTAAAATTACCACTTCAGGGTGACACTGGCAATTTGTACAGCAGACCTAAAAAGGGAGAAATAGCGAGGGTAATTACAGTCAGCGGAAAAATACAGTTTGACGTTGCCCTGCCCTGGTTTTCCTGCTAATACTCCATTAAAAGTAAGGCCAGACTTTTAAAACAGGTCACTCTTGCTAACCCTCCCTCCCATCTTCATTTCTTGCACCTCTCCCTCTCTCCTCCTCCTCCTTCTCCTTCCACCAACCACCTCTCTGGATCTGGAACAAAAGCCACCTCCGCTGCTGCCACCTCCCCTCCCCATCTCCTGCTTTTCCATTTTATTGGTGACAGCTGCCGCGAAACAAACTCGCGGAGCGAGAGAAATGATGTGTCAGTGGAAGGTCCTTTAGCCCGCGCTGCTAATCTGTCACACGCCGTTTGTTGTTTACTGTTTCCTCCTGCTTGCCGACTGGCCGGCAGCGTGCGCCTCGCAGTAATGGCGACAGATGCTGACCCGCAGAAGTGTGAATCTTGCCGATTTCTCCCTGCTGTCAACCTGTAAATTACAGCTATCGGGAGTAATTAGACCCGATAAAACCCTTCCAAGCCTCACCCCCCTTGACACACACACACACACACACACACACACACACACACACACACACACACACACACACACACACACACACACACACACACACACACACAAACATACACACACACAGCTTTGGCCTGTCAGTGACCTGAGACTGCAGACCCTAGGCTGTTGTGTTAAAGCTATTGTTTTAATTGTGTGTCACTGTCTTTCCAGTGTTTGCATTTAAAATTAAATTAGTGGCATAGACTTTTTCATAGTGACCATATAATTTAGAGCACTCCTCTCTCGTTTAATAAGGATTTTGTCTCTTTGGAGTCAAAGTCTGACATCTTCCCCCAAAACACACTTCATGACTTTGAGGACTCTAAGATCGATGCTGGCAGCAGCTCTGAAGTTGCAGAGGTGAGTCAGTCCACAGTGAACTACCTTGGATGAATCTGCAGACATGGCCAGTCGTCCTCTACTTATCCTCGCTAAGGTCTTACAGGGTCGACGGGGTCCTGGGCACAACCAAAGAAGTCAGCGTTGGGGCCACCTCTTCTTGCCCTGGCATCCGTGTTCGGCCTGCAACCACCACGGCGGCCACCACTGCCAAGCATGCTCTTAAAAGCAAGGCCCGTGCCCCTTTAAGTAACTTGCACGATACCAAAGGTCACACAGCCGGGTCTTGTCATCCTCTCCCCTACTCTCTGCCCTCCCTCCTCCACCTCCTTCTCCAGCCCTCGGTGCCCACTTCCTGACCATCGGAGCCAATCACTTTCCACCCCTCACCTCCTCCGCCGCCAATGCCGAGCGGCAATCTGTCACCCGGGCACTGGGAGATGCCACCCTGCCGGCCGCCTTCCGTACACTGCGGTAATGGCTTCTGGCAGCCCTAGAAAGATAAGTAACCGGCAAAAAGGCAGGAGAGAGGGATGAAGAGGGAGGGAGGGGCCGGGGGCCAGAGAGGAGAGGACCCTCTCTCACATCCAAGCTGCCCCCATCTCGCCACTGCTCGACCCTCCTCTCCCCCTTTCGCCTCACCCCGCTTTGGCCTGGTCGCTTTGCACGATACTTCAGTGAATAAATGAGTCGTTTTAATCCGACTGACAAGCTGGCATTGCCCAGCCCTGCCCTCCATCTGTACTGGCGGCCAGCGCAGCAGCAGGCCCCAGGCAGCCCGATGTGCCAATCCAACACACAGCTTATCCTGGCTGTAGCTTCAGGGACAGAAGGGTTAGAGCTCTATGCGGCTGCTACCCTCTCCACCAAAAGAGCTATTTATATAAGAAAGGGATTAGCCGGTGGAGGCTTTGATGAACTGGAAAAAAATTATGAATTTGCTCCCATCTTGCTCTCGCGCTCGTTTGAAGTCCTTGCCTTTTTAAATTGGAACTGCAGTTTGTTTTGAGCTTCTGAATGCGATAAAATGATCGAGTGCTGGTGCTGCACTTTATTTTACCCTTGACTCAAAGTTTCAGTTTTTTTTTGTGGGCAGCAATGAGCTTACAGTCATGAGATGATTTAGTCCTTTCACAGTCGCACTTAAGTGTTCGCTCGGTGACGTTCGCTCGCCGACAAGCGTAAAACCGAAACTAGCCTCGTTTTCGTTTGTTCCCACCACTGAGGGGTTAATTTTGCTCTGTCATCCCTGGCACAGCGAGAGCCCAAGTGCACTATCACTCACACCGTCCACTGTCCCGACTGGAAAAACCCAAAGGGAGAGAAAAAACTTGGCCGCAGGAGGTGCTAAACCCTCTGCTCCATTTCCTCTCTCCACAAGCTCCTCTCCACTCCCTCACTTGGCCATGTGTCACCTCCAAGTCGATTGGGAAGGGACCTGGTAACATTTGAGTGCCCAATTAAGCGCAGGGGCTCAGTCCGGCCCCCCCTCTGGGTTCCGTTCAGGCCCGTCACCGATGAGCAGGCTGCCATCTTCCCTGTGAACCACACATACTCGCTCACATATATGCACACTCCTCCCCTCTCATTCTTTTTCATGCTTACTTCCCCCGTCTGTTCTGCCTCTCTCTCTTTTTTTCACACAAACACACTCTCCTCCCTGGTTAAAGATCCCCCACAGATCTGATTGCAGCTTATCTTTGGAACAGGAGGTTATGACTGTTTGATCCATGGCTGCTGAACCCGTTGCCAGTTATACACCGGGGCCTGGATGCTGCTTATTAACGGGAGGGGTCCTCCCACTGCGGCGCAGAGGATCTGAGGGCCCGGTGTTTTGCTGCTTTTGGTGGAAGATTAAGCACTGTTTTCTTAAATTAGCCTGGAAAACATGAAGCATAAACATAAAAGGAAATATTCTTTATCCACAAGGTCAACTAGGCGCTCATTATCACCCAGATTGAATAATTACTGAACTTAAGAAGTGCAGAAAAAATAAAACAACAACTCAGAGTTAGCACAGTCAGGCCTTTTGAAGTGTAAAAGGACTGCTTATTCCCTTAACTGGAGTGAAAGAGCATTGCTGGATAATTTAGGTTACAGGCTCGGCAGTGACAGCTGGGCAGCATTGAAAGCCAACCAAATCGACATAAATCACAGAGTTTTTTTTTTCAATAAGTAGGCTAATATCTCAGAATGGTGTTTAATGTTTTATTCAGCACCGAGGCAGGGACAGTGTAAAGGGACGGCAAGTGTTTTTGAATGCAGATGGCAAGTGGAGGGCTGGGCAGGATTTGGCATCTCCCCGCGGTTGTCTCCGAGCACACCAGCCCTGTTAAAGGAGCGCAGGAACGGTCCTCGACCCTCTCGAGCCCTCTCCATATTAAACAAGTGCTTTGTAAGTGTACCGTCATTACTATTCATCACAAATAAATACTTAAGCACTGAGAGCTTAGCACCCCGCTGCTTTACAGTTATCCATTATTTCTGTCACCTGGTTGTCCTTTTTCTGTCTCCTCCTCCTCTCTGCCTCACTTTCCCTTTTGTGACTGAATGTTGCGGTGCCCTTCAACTCAGTAGTGTGCTGGGAGGGAGCTGGTGGCTAGGGCCCATGTGCCAAGCCTCCCTGCTTCGTGTCCCATATTCCCTGCCCTCACCTGAGGCCTTGCCCCAACCGGAGAGCAGGGCCAGAGGCTGTATTGTGCTTCATGTGCTTCCCAAGATGATGCCCTTCTACTGTTTTCAACACTTTTTCACCTCCACGGTCATTTTTTTTTCTTTCTTCTTTTTTTTTTCTCCCAAAAAACATAACAAACACACCCACACAAACACCCCTGAAGTTCAAACACGCACCAAGTCCACTCCTGCTGCAGACATGGGGGCAAAAGTCCACCGCACCCCGTCCTCTACGGCGGGTTTTTTGGAAGGTGATACAATCCTTTTTCCTCTGCCACGGTGCTTAGCGGGGCTGGCTGGCTCCGGTGCAACGCGGCGTGCGCTGGCGTGGACTGAGCCTGGGCCAGTGTGCCTCAGAAGCTGATGAATTGCAGGCGAGATGCGGGGCGGCAGCCGGCGAGGAGCTCCGGCGAGCGGCCGTCACACACTATCACCGTCTGCCCGTGTGATGGGGGAAATCGGAGAGACAGCGCTGACAACTTAATTTAACACCAGATCTGGAGGAAGCCAGAGTGCCACTGCGCTCTGGATAATTGATAACTCTGCCACCCCGCCATACCTCGCCTCACCTCGCGCCCACCACACCTCAGCTCATCATCAGCCCAAATCAGTGGTGGACACATTACTGTACAGATTCTAAAGCTTGTCGGGTTGTTTTGCACCATAGAAAAGCGCTTTCTATCCAGAGGCTGAGGTGTGAAAAGTATACGGACCTCAGTTCTCAACAGTGTGCCGAGAGTCTGACTTTGATGCTTTTACAGTTGAATAGGGAGATGTTCAAATCTTTACAGTGCTTTGAAGGATATAAATATAAACCCTATAAACCCCTTTATTTATTTTTCCAAACAACACAGTGACAGTAGCAGCAATAGAGGACTGTCCTGCATGAAATACAGGCTGAGATGAGCAAAATAATGATGTTAAATTGGAAAAGGCTGATGAAAGAATACGTAATCAAGACTAACAAAAAGCAATGATGCTTAATACGGAGTCCCAGCATCCAGGCTTTTGGGCTTTATGCTGCGTTCTTCCTTTTGAATTACAGCGATGCCTGTTAGATAGGACACACTGTCTCTTCATCGTCCTGACTTCCGAGTGACTATGATGCTGAAATAACTCCTTGGGCTGTGGTGCGGCGCTGCAGGGGGGATTACACTGCCTGGATCTCCTTCACAGGCTGTTGGAGGCTGCCGAGCAGGAGCCCGGTTGACTGGTAATGCCTATTAATTACTAATACAAACTGCTAATTAGCAGACCAAACACTGGCATCTGTACAGTTTGTTTTCCCTGCAGCGATGATATTGAGTTCTAACACAAAGAGGCAATAAACCTGAGCTGCCTGATGCACGTCAGAATCAAAGGGGACTTGCTGCTAAGCATACTTAATGCCAGGATCATGTACTAGAGAGGTCAAATAAAGGGCCAAACTAAATTTCATAAAGATCAGATGGTGCACGGCCTGCTGTAAGATTAGCACACGACAGAAGTACTTTAACTTAAAGACTGCTGGTGTACGACTCTGAGGCGGCTCCAGAGATGCTTCTATATTCCCGTTTTGGGAGACTTAAGATTTGTCCCTCACTGAATTTCAGAGGGAAATACTGTAGCTTTTATTCCACATCATTTAACTGACGGCTGCAGTTAGGCAGAGTCTAGCTCATAAAATGATTGTCAGGGAATAAACCTGTATCCCCTAAATGTTAACTCAAAAGCAGATTTGTCATAGTTGGATCATCTTACCATTGTTAAAATCCAGTACTTTTTTGTGACAGTGCTTTGGTTCAGCTACAGTGACTTGGTTCAGTTCATATGGCTGGGTGATGACTGTCTGATTGAGATGTTCATAGCTTTGCATATTAATAGCTTCACATTGCTGCCTGTTGTGCAGCACTAACGTCTTTTAATGTCTAACCAGAGTTGTAATCCTGCTCACCTATTGTTTGAGAGTGTGTCAGCGCTCCTGATTTAAGACATTTTGTCAGATGAAGTTCTTGCGCTCAGGTAATATTTAATATTTGATAACCTGGCTTCTATAAAGTTTCACACTTGGTTGATTTTTTTTTTTTCTAAAACTGGAAACTCAATGAGAAAACGTTGATATCATATTGAAAATAGAAGTAAAAGATATATAACAATGCACAGCCCTAGCATTGTGGTATGCAGATATCACCATGGGGTGTGTTGCTAAATGATCACACTTGCACATTCGGCAACTTTTGAGCACCAACCCCCCCAGTACAGGCCCCACCCAGCTCCTGTGAGCCAAGACAAGATGCCACCCCACCCCGCCACCCCGCGTTCCTCACACACAAAAAATAAATGAGTAATCGGCCACAAAGTGTCAGCCAGCCTTAATCCCCTTTTAATTTCCTTGTGGGGCCTGCGCCAGGGCTCTGGCTGCAGCACGGAGGTGGCCGCCGATGGCAGGATGGCCGCAGTGACAGGCAGGCACGCAGCACAGGCCTGGGGGTCTTTACTGGGATCCAGGCAAAGAAAATACAATAACCACACACTGCCACCACTGTTTGCCTTACACTTGAGAAGGATTTAGGTTTCCCCAGCACTCTGTCACAAGTATGTGTGCACACACGTGCCCACACACACACAATAGTCATGCCACCAGATTGTACTATGGACATATGCATGTTCTTTTTTTCTCTGCTCACCTCATGGGGGGGGTGCACTGCACACACACACAAACACACACCTACATGCATACATTAAGCATGTGCTGGAGCACTCAAGCACACCCCTGGTAATTCTCCTCTAGATGAGGCTATTTATATCTTAATTTATACAGGTTGGTCTCGGCATAGGGGTCGTCGCCACACAGCTGCCCAATCCCTGGCAATCCCACAATGCCAAGAGTATTATCTCCTTTTGAACAGCAATTTATTTTCTTCCCTCCTCAGTGTTATTCAAAAGTAAAGGTCCTTTCATTAAAATGTATGCTTTCTGAACACATCCACACCGGAAAAGGGCAGCCGGGCGAACGGCATTCGCTCCCTGTTCACGTAATGAAAGGCGTAGAGGAGGAAACGAGGTGCCGACTGAGGAGACGGCGCACGTCTTTGTAACACATTTGCCCAAGAGGTGGGTTCAGTGGAACAAAATGGAGAGGGTTAACGTTATTCTGGCAGATGAAGGAATTTTTCATGACATTTACACACAGCAGGGATTTTCTCCCTGGAAGCACCCTCATAACACTTGACTACACAGCATATGAGCAGTGGCATATGTATTAAGTGTACAAAATATTAAAAGTGCCTCTTTGTTCCATGGATTCACACACTTGGTTGAAGTTGCACGCACTTTTAATGACGTGGTCGGCTAAATTTGGACCAGTCGCAGTAAAGAGAGGCGAAAAAGCAGTTAACAAAGGGATGGAGCCACCACGCTGATCAGTTTTGGATTGCTCATTAGCGTGCATTCAAAGAGTAATTAAAAACAGTGCTGGTATGCTTGTGTCCACTAGAGAGCAGTCACAAGCATGGTGCGTGTCACCAAATGTGACCAAATAGGCCCAGTTGTTAATCTGAGGAATCAAATGGCTGACATGTCTGTATCCAATTCTTCTAACTGTCAAATTCAGAAATTGGTGTCAAACATCCTGTAGCCTATTGGTTGGATTTGAACAGATAGTGAAAGAAAACTTGTCCAGTTTTGTTTACATGAAACAAATGGAACAGATCGTTGATGAATCCATTAGTACTTGCTGCTTCTTCTGGTTGACTGTGTTGGTAGTCTAACACGTCTTTGGTTTTGGCCGGCAAATATTAAGATGTCACCTTGGGTTTAGGAAATCTGGCTCCAGCCTCTGAAACGTGACGGTTTACTGCTTCTCTGTCGTAGCGGCTTGGATATCTCTGAGTTCTGGACTTGAAATTGGATAAAAAAGAAGAAAAAAAGATTTAAAGACGTCACGTTGGGCTTTGGGAACATGTGATGGGCCTTTTTTTCTTTTACTGTTTTCTGATGTTTTATAGATTAAATGATTATTCGACAGATCAATCCATGATGAAAATAATCGTTAGCTGCGGCGCTATATATGTGAAACTTTCTCCTCTTTCCATCTCTTAAATTTATATTAAAGCATCTGCTATGTTGTTTGATTATAAATAAAGCTCTTTAAGTGGAAAAAGAGAATATTCAGAGTGACTCCACTGTCTGTCTATAAGGGTTTTTCTAATTGCTAATTCTCACGGCAAAGGTCTTTATGGCAACATAAGGGGTTAGCCTAGATTTTCAGTCCAGTCTCATTTAAGGCTAATTCCTGTGTGGGTCTGGGTGTTTGATCCCATTGCCCATCTGAAGTAATTAAAGGGTTATTAGTAAACAGATATTCACGCTCGCTCACTCTTGCCAACTGTTTCATGCCATCTGCTGCCGGCGCACGTGCTTTGACATTGGAAATATGCTGCTGAACTGACACGAGTGTTTCAACGCATAGGGAATGAACCAAGCTTTCATCAAGTCTAAACACAGTCAAACAGTGTCATCTTTTGTGTGTGTGCGAGTGAGTGTGTGTGTGTGTGTCGGAGGATAAAATAGAAGAAGAGCAGGAAATTATAAGCCCTGCTTGTGCTATTTTAAACCCGCTTGTTAATTTCAATCCCTTTTAACTGGCTCTACTTTTGATAGCAGCCAACCACTATTCTTATATTTCGTCTCCACTGCAGCTCTCTCTCTCTCTCTCTCTTTCCCTCTCTCTCCCTCTCCCTCCCTCTCTCTCTCTCTCTGCTCTGGCTCCAGCTCTGTCCTCCTGTCTGTTTTTATCCTTTTTTTATTTTCAGTAATATAGAAGGGATTAACCCTGCTGGCCCCTGGGTGGTTACTGTTTCATTTTATTCTTATTAAAATCTTAAGAACCTGCTTTATTATTCCTGTTTGATACTACCTCAATAATCCTCTGCCTGCCTGCCTGTGTGTGTGAGTGTGTGTGCGTCTGTTTGTGTGAGTGGGTGTGTGTGGCATGCAGCCACAGACCAGTAGGTGAGCTGTGTGATGGATTTGGTCTGTGATGGTTCGGGCTGGCAGGAAGACCAAGACGCATTACACAAATTTTAATCATGCGTGTGCAACATATAGATGCACAAACACACTACTCTGCTGGGTCTAGATCCAGGACTTTATGTTGTTGCACATTTAAGACTTTAATATATTGAGAAAAGCATCATAAAATAACACGTTGTACATTTCAACTCATCGTCTCATGTGTTTTTCTGTAATATGTTCTGACAGACGTACTTTTTTTCCCCCCCGTCCGTGTTGAGATGGCTATTACCGCTGATGGGTCTCTAGTGTTTGCTGTGATCTTTCTCACCGCGAGCTTCATTGATTTTGTGAAACCTCTGATAAATCTCAGACAGGAACTAGACAGGAGTGTTGTCACAGCAAAGCTTCCCTGGATCACGCCGTGATTTCTCCTGCAGTTCCACTGACCTGGGGAGGTTTATTTAGAGAAGCAGTGCAGAGTGGCACTGTTAGGTGCTGTCTGCCACTGTTTCATTACATCTGCTGCTAAACATTTCGAATTCAACCTCCACGGCAGGAGGTATCGATCAATGCATGTAGAATTTTCTTGAATTGAATTTTCTTATTTTAATTTGAGGTGCATATGAATGAGTTAGAAAGCCCCCCCCCCCCCTCCTGCAGCAGCTCCTGCTCTGTGTGTTTTCAGTGCCATGGAAAATGAAGAGGAAAAAAAGAGAAAGAATAAATTAAGATCAGATTTCTTCCTGCGAGAGGAACTAGCTAATGTGACGTTAACCTATCATTTAGTATGCTTTTGGAGAGCATCTGTCCAAGTCCAGCTGTAAGCTTTTCAACCTGGAGACCAATCATCTCTTCATTAAAAGTGTGATACTGTTCAAGTGTCTCCGCAGGCTGCCGGGAGCACAGAGGATTACACTATCGACTTAGTGAAAGGTCAACATTATTTGATTTTCTCAAAGGTTACTATTTATACCTATTTATTGACTGGCATTTTCTCATAACATACCTGAGCGCGCGAGAACGCGGCGCATATATTCATCTTCTGTCTTTGTCCCCTCGTTTGAGAGTGTGCAAAAGTGTGTGCATTCTGATTTTCTCATTTACGATGCATTAAATTCAGATAAGAGGATTGTTGGGGACAAAGCTGATCACGCTGTGTGAGATGAATCAGAAATTGAACCAAAGTGTTTCATTAAGAGCTGTTGGCTGGCTGCTAAGACAACCTGCGGGTGTAATCCCCACTTTCACTCTTTTTTTTCTTTTCTTTTTTTAATCTTTGTGTCCTTTTTCATCACACCCTCTTTTTTTTTACTCACATCCTCCACAGGTGCATAGTTTGTCTTCTCCCTCCCCAAAATACTTCCTCTTCCTTCCTGACCTTTTGCCTCTCCTTTCCTTCCTCCTTTCTCAGAGGCCTGTGAGAGCACCTCCTCCTCGCAAACAGAGACATAACCAAATCCCCCCCCCTCCCATTTCTCCCCATCCCTCCTCATCCCTCCATCCTCCTGCCTGTGCACCGGGGTCACACCGTCAAAATGACTCTTTTTATTACAGTTCATAAACAGCGGCTCCCCCGGCGGCCCCGGGAAATTTCACATAAACTTTGATCAAACAGACGTTAGCCTCGCTGGTCCTCAACCACCTCTCTCCACGCGTGAAAATAGCTCCGCTCAATCACAGGCAGAGAAAACACGCCGAAAACAGTGCAAATAGCAAGGCAGTCACTGATATATCAAGTCATTATTGACCAGAACACCTGGGGAATAGATCTCATATAAAAACAATAAGTTACTCTTTGCCTTTTTCTTTTTTTTTTTTCCTCCTCTGCCCTCCCCTCTTTTAGCAGAGGCAGGAATGTAAGGCGATGCACTGGCAGTAAACTTTGTGGCTTAAAATTAATAGCTTCGAGGGGAGCTCAGGTGAGCGATCCAAAATGATAAAAGTATCCAAAATAAAAAGCAGCGGTTGATTTAACTGTGTGTGCGTAGACGCGGGGAGCCGCACAATAGTTTCTTCGCAGCCTTCGCTGGCTTCGTCTTCCTCTCCGTCTTGTTTAGTAGAGCTGTCAGAGCGCCTTTTTCTCAGCGTCGAGGGCTCACAGCGCTCCCCTGTTGGTAATCGTGCTTGAGGCTCGCTCTAATGGAGACGAGCAGCAGGAAAGCAACACACTGTTTTGTTGTTTCGTCTTTCAGGGTGGAACTGATACGGGATTTTTTATGATTGTGGCTTCTGAGATCTGAAACAGGGGGCAAAGGTCAACTCCTCTTCAACAGCTCTCAGCCGCTGCCTCACTGGCCTTTTAGAGAGTTTTTCATTTCAACATATCGGAAATGTCACCTCGTATTCCAACACATCACACTTGTTTATTGCACATTCAACCTGTAAATTGCACAGAAACAAAACTTCTGCATTATCCAAGCTGTATTCAGTCTTTCAAATTGTCATTGGTTATTATTTAAATTTCCTTAAATATTCAGCTCAGGGAAAATGTGGGGACAATCTTTAACTTAATTGCAGTGAAATGTACAGTAGACGTCCCAGAAGAGACTGAAATTAAATCACTAAAAATGGAGAGGAATCTTTTGGGGAGGTGGAAAAAATAGATTCATAATATTAACGCTATAAGTTCCTCTGTTGATGAGGTAATAGGAATTCATCAACAGGCGTGTAGGGACGCGGGGGGTGGGAGGGGCTTTCATGAAGAGACCACCGCAGGGCTCGTGTTCAAAGTGTCACTTTTTGTTCTATTTTTAAAAGTCTCCTCTTTCTGAAATGCCTCATTTTAGAAACCAAGCATCAAAGAGAGAGACTGTCCCTCTGCTGCTCATCCTGTCTGCCCTGCTGCCGTCAGACACTGATGGTTGTGTGTCAGCCGCTTGTCTGTGTGTGTGTGTCAGTTGTCCATAGGAGCTTCAGCAGAACATGATGCAGCTGAGCTATAGTTACCCCTCCGTATTGTGTGTGTGTCTGTGTGTGTTGTCTCTCCCTCCTCGCCTGGGTCCTCGTATCACCCGGTCTATCTTCCCCATCCCCCGCCGACTCCTCACCTTTCCCTCCGCCGCGTCTTACGACTCAGCCTCCCCTTTCTTTAATACTCCGTTAGCCGCGCCAATTACTCTATCTCTCCGAGCCATCTCCCCACTCCTTTACCTCTCTCTCTCTCTCTCTCTCTTTCTCTCTCCGCCTCCCCTCGCTGCTAATCCCCTTCCCAGGCCCTAATTGCAGGGGACAGCAGCTCTGCGGGGTCACATGCTGACGCCATGTAGAAAAGAAAAAGAAAAACGGAGAGCCCATGCAGGTACCGGGTGGCACTCCTCTCCATCCCGATCAACTTGCCTTTTTTCCATCTCTCCCTCCCCTCCTCTTCCTCTTCCTCTTCCTCCTCCTGGGGGGTCAGAATGCAACCTGGAGCCAGGAGCAGTCTACAAATTGTCAAGCGAGAAGCCCAGAAGAAGAAATGCAGGCTCAGTGCCTCTAGTTCATTATGACTGAGGATGTGAGTTAGGCAGCAGTATGTGTTGACATTGTCATTGTTATCACGGGAACATCTGTGTACAGCCTGTCAGAGGTGTGTGTGTGTGTCTGTGTGGGAGTGTGTGCGAAAGCGAGGAGGACATGTTTGTGTGCCTGCATGCATATACATACTGCAGATGCATGTGCCCCCCCTCCCCTTCTCCCCCCTCCTCCTCTCCTCTTCTTCTGTTTTCGTGTCCATGTGGAGCCTGATGGTTCCAGGTTTGGATGGCGGTGTCTTGGCACCCGTGGGTCTGCTGAGACCTGCCTCTGCGCAGGATCAAGGGGTGCAGGGGCTTCTGCCGCGCCCAGCCAGCCTGACTGCACGCCAGCTGCAATCCCTAATGCCTCCGCCACATCCTTGGCAGCCTGCGTCCCTGCCCTTTTCCTCCCAGCTCTCCGTCTTGGCAAAACTGGAAGCGTTTGCTCTTTTTCCTTTCTTTCTTTCTTTCTTTCTTTCTTTCTTTCTTTCTTTCTTTTTTTTTCCAAATGGAAGCTATTTTATTCCAGCTCGCCCCTCTTCACGCCTTAGGATATATGACATACATTAACGCCATTAGATAATTGCGTTCAACTGTTGGGCACTTGATCGGACATGATTTCATCTCAGCCTTTAAATCCGCTAAAAACGGCGCGTTGATCAGTAATTACACTGGAAGTAACTGCATAATGTATAAAAAACAACAAGCAAGACGGAGTTGCAGATTATAAATCATGCTGCATGCAGCGCTGTGCGAGAAAAGCGTTTGATGTGCTGGATTTTTTTTTATAGGGAGCCTGTTTATCTTTGTACTTGTGTCAATGTTTACAAATATGTTAGAAATATTTTGTATGGCTCATGGTGTTTGTCCTTTACTGTGTGTAAGAGGATGTTGATATTCTTAGGAAAAAAGTGTTATGAGAGCAGTCAGGAAAAGTTGATTCCCATAAACAGGCTAACTTGAGACATCTGTTGTGAGAGACACTTGAATCACTACTTACTGTTTTGCAAATTTTCCACTGCACATCACAACCCGTGTTTTCCCTTTTTTTTTTTTTTTAACATTATTTCCTGGCAAGTGGGAGAATTTGTTGTGTTTTCTCGGGGTGTTATTGTGGTTGAGTTTGGGGACTGTCAAAGGGACGAGGCGCAGCACAGTTAAAGTGGGACTCTCAGTACCCATCAGGCCCCGGTGAGTCTCTGTGAAGACGACACCACAGAAGGCGCCTTCCGGAGAAAGCGTCACATCCAGTTAGCAGACACCCGGCGCGCTAAAGAGGTTAAACTGCCGCGCCTGGCACAGCCAATTGTATTGATAACCGTTTGAAGCTGCTTTTCTCTCCTACCTGGCATCACGCTTCACACGCTTTATTCGGCTTGCCACTCCAGACAAACTTCAAACCTGGGAGAGTGTGTTTTCCCCCTCCACTCAGGTGTGTATAGGTGTGGGTGTGGGTGTCGGTGTGTGTGTGTGCAGAGCCAGGGGCCTTTGCTGCTGTTTGTTTGTGCTGCCTCCATTCTATAAACCAGCCCTCTGATCTCCCAGACAACATGCCTCCAAATTCCTCTGCCGTTCCTGCTCCATGTAAATATATCGGTGTCAGTTTGTCTGATGATGAAATGAGTATTAGGATCCGGAGCAAGGCAGGGAAACCACACCGCTTCTTTTGCGATTAAAGCCATCCTCTCGGCAGCGTGAGATCTCCGGCTTCTCTGTGTGTGTGTGTGTGTGTTAGAGAATAAAGTTTCCACAGGCAGAAAAGTGTCTCGGCACATCCGTGTTTCCTCTTGACTTCTCGGTCTGTTCCTACTTTTCGCTTTACCGCTCTCTGCTTTCTCTCTCTCCCTCTCACACTCCACCAGTCTTTCGTTATCGGCTTGTTAGCCCGAGGTCCTCGCCTTGGCCCGGAGTTATGGCTGTGTCGGGCAGCTGCTCGGCCAGCCCTGGGGGTCCTCAGAGGCAAATGGCATGTCAAGGAGTGGTCACTGAGGTAGATTGTCTCCCCCACAGTGGGCCTCGCCGCCACCAGTCTCACTTGTCCAATTAGGGGCCTTTTTGACCCCCTTAAGTCCCCAACCCGTCCACTCTTGATTGATTCAACAACATCTCTGGCCCCCGAGATGGACACACCTGACACCCTGCAAGAGCACAGGTACACATAAATACTGTGTGTCTGCAATAAGATCAAACACACAAACACTAACTAGTGTGTCATGTTCTTGTCTGTACGTGTATGTGAGTACTCAGACTTATGGACATAGCTAATATGTATATGTTAATTTGCATAATGATTATGTCAACTGTCATATTAACCCACTGAAATAGCATGTGTGCTATACCAAGTCTGAAAATCACAAGTTGCTTAAAGGGATAGTTCAACATTTTGGCAAATTGGCCCATTGCCATAATCCCTATAGTTTTAGGAGTAGGTTCCTTACCTTTAATTGTCGGTGCAAGCTATTTTTAGAACGGCGAAGCAGAGCCGCAAGCTGCTCAGAGCTACGCTACAGAGGCTAATGGGATTTCTTGGTTTCCCTCATCAAACTCATCAAATACACAATCCAACAACTCCAGAATGCTCTGGTGGACAAGTTGTGAGCTGCACAATCACCACGCTATGAGATAATAACAGAACGTTACGAGACAGAGTTGTTTTAGAGGTAAATTCATGCAAAACTGCTGATGTGCGTTTCCATCGGGGAAGTTTTTCGGCAAGCAGTCTCTGCATTTGCCTCGAAAACAACTCTGTCTCGTAAAGTTCCGTTATCTCATAGCGTGGTGAATGTGCAGGTCACAACTTGTCCACCAGAGCGTTTTGGAGTTTGGAGAAATCCCACTAGCCTCCGTAGCATAGCTCTGAGTAGCTTGCGGCTCTGCTCCACCATTCTAAAAAATAGCTTGCACCGACAATTAAAGGTAACGAACCTACTCCTACAGTAAAACTATAGGGATTATGGAAATGGGCCAATTTGCCAAAATGTTGAACTATCCCTTTAAGCAACTGATTTAATTGGTTTGGACCATTTTGATAATTGGTTGATCTTTTAAGTTGTTTATCAAGCTAAAATACCAAAGTTTCAGCTTCTCAGAGCTTCTCTGCAGCAGTGGAACATCTTTAGCTTTTAGATTGGTGGACAAAACATGAAATTTGAAGATGTAACCTTGGATTCTGCAAGAACGAGACAAGAACAGTTTTCAGATGCTTAAATTCACCTGACACGATGAGGTGAACATATGCACAAACGGACATTGCGTACGTTAAACTATCACTGATGAGTATGCCGTGTCAACAGGGTAGAGTCTTGCACGAGCACACAAATGTGTTGATAGAGCTACATTAATAGTCGATTGCCTGCCTTTGCTTCAGTAATGACAATAATTCAGTGAAACCTCTTGCATGTAAATCAGGCTCAGGCTGAGTCGTTGCTTCTGCCTGCCATTGCTGATTGAATTGATTGTCGTGCGCCTGCTTGCTCCCCTGTAGGCTACAAGCAACATCAATCACTTCCTTCCTGCCACAAACGACAGTGTTGCTCCCCTGACGTTTCTGCAACTTTCCCATAATTTATCCACAGCTGAGACATTTGATGGAGATAAATTGGAAGAAGAAATTCAACAGTTTGGCAGATTGTAAAAACTACCCATGTGCAATCCTATCACAATAATTAGATGTCATTAAGTATAGTCATTTAACACTCCACCTCTTGAATGAGAGCATCATGCATTAACAACATGTAAGCTTGGCTGATGGTGACTTTTAATTGGATTTGGATCATCATGACAAAATATTATACATTCCTATTCTTTGTTTTACTAAACTTTGTTGTCCAAATTAACCATGTCTCTCAGATAATAGATAATAAGACAGATAATAAAGTGATTATAGTGCTGATATGATCAGTTTAATAACCAGTTACATCAATTAAAACACTGTTAACTAAAAGTACATCCAACCAGTAATCTGAAACATAAACAAGTTGAACATGTCATTTTTGATATTCAATACAATTTCCAATTATTAATGTTAAAAGATTAGCATATATATATACATTTGACAGTTTAATCCATGATGAAAGTCATTTGCAGTTTTCGTTTTACACCATTGATATACAGCACTAACATACACATATTTCCATCTCGGTTACATAATCAAAGTTTTTGCCCGACACCCCTGAACCCCTGTAGATGCAGAGTTTACCCACAATGGCTTTGATAGCAAACTATTCCTCTTCACACATTGCTTTTTTTTTTTTCTATGAACCCTGCTTTTGCACACTCTCCTCGTATCACTCCTGTTTGTTCCACTCGCATGCACACTGTCCAACAGCAGTGACCCTGCTGGCTATAGCAGGAACCTATATGTTTATTTATTTATTTAAGACATATGGCCCCCCTAACTCAGCCACCTCCTCCTCACTCCAACCAATGCACATAGAGGGAGGGGGGGGCGGAGGGTGAGGGGCTAATTCAAACATGCGTGGCCCAGCTCTGCTCTCTGCCCTGCACCAGGAGACAGAGTGTGAGAGAGCTGCCAGACATCACACAGAGGCACTGTTAAAAATACATGTATACCACTCCTCATCATTTATTGATGGGCTCTCCTCCCTTTATGTTTATGAGGTGAGCAGGCCCCCAGTGGCCCTGGTCAGTGACCCCCCCCCCCCGGGTCCATAGGGGTGTCCAAGAAACTGCCTGTTCCCTCTAATTTAGCCCACTTTCAAATGAGACTGGATCATGAACATTCCTCCACATGTATAAGTTGTATGCAGGGATCACTTATAAATAGTAAATCACGTCTGTGTTGGAAACTGTATAGATTGAAGAAAAACCCGCTGTCTCTGCAGAGTTTGGGGGACTCGGTTTTATTATGAGTTTGTTGACCTTGGATATTGGGATCAATGTGTATTTTTGAATAGTCTAACTACTAGTGTGATGAAATCCTCTCCACTTATTCAGGCCCATCAACAGTTTATTCATCAAGTATTCACCTCTTCATTTTTTTTTGCACATTTTGTCATTTATCAGCCTTATGGTGAAATAGTTTCAATTCAGTTTTCCCTCATCAATCCACCTTCAATACCCCATAATAACAGAGTGAAAATAGAATTTTTGAAAAACTGAAACTTCACATTGACATTTTCGAGCCTGTGGTATGACCTGTAGAAATTTGCATTTAGATCTTCTCATTTCTCTTCATGATCTTTGAGATGTTTCTACACCTTGAAGTTCCTTGCTTCATGAGGACGAAGGAACTGTTTGCAAAGACAGGATATTGTTGAGGCTCAGACCTAGACCTAATCCTTAAATTGAAGAAGTTTGGAACAACCATGACTCTTCCTAGATCTGTCCACCCAGCCAACACGAGAAATCAGTCAAGGAGCGCCTGGGTAAGAGAGAAGACCAAGAACCCGATGATCACTCCAGCAAAGCTCCAGAGATCCGGTGTTGAGGACGGAGAAACTTCCAGTAGGACAGTGATCACTGCAGGTCTCATCTGGGCTTTATATCACAGTGTCCAGACAGACAGTCCTCAGAGGAAGACCCATGAAAGCTGCTTGGAGTTTGTCATAAAGCACCAATAGTAACTCTAAGCATCACGTCTGGATGAAATCAGGCTCCACTCATCACTTGCCCAACACCATCCCACTGGTGAAGCTCTGTGGAGGCAGCATCAGACTGTGAAGGTGTTTTTCAGCTGCAGGGACAGTGAGACTGGTCAAGGTTGAGTTAAAGCTGAACGGAGAGAGGAGCAGGGGAGAAAACCTGCTCCAGAGCTCAGAACCTTCTTACAACAGGACAAAGCACACAGCTAAGACAACACAGGACTGTCCTTGTATTTGAGTGGCCCACACAGTCCTGACTTGAACTCCAAGGGACGTCTCTGGAGAGACCTGAAAATGGCCATTCACTGACATCCCCATCCAACCTGTTAGAGCCTGAGAGGATCTGAAGAGAAGAATGGCAGAAAATCCCCAAATCCAGGCACAAAGCTTTTCATGTCATCCCCATGAAGACTGGAGGCTGTAATCACTGCCAAAGGTGCTTCAGCTCAGCACTGAATAAAGGTCTGAATACTTCTGTCAATGTAATATTTCAGTTTTTCATTTTTACAAAAAAAAAAAAAAAATCTAAAATTATATTTCCACATTGTCATTTTTGGGTGTAGATTGCTATGGGAAAGACGAACTGAATGAAGCTGAATACCTTTCTGAACAGTTTCTTTAAATATAATTCATATGTTCAGAACAAACCGACTGAGAAATAGTTTTTACCCAAGAGCCATAACTGCTCTAAATGCAGTTGACTGATCAATTAACTGAATCGCATGTACAACATTTGCTACAACAAATTATACTGTGCAATAACAGAGTTGGAACGTGAATATGGTGTGCTTGTTGAGTGTTATTTTTAACTGAAGGGGGAAGATGGACCTCTCAATTTCTTTGTGCTTGTTGCAAAGACAATAAAGTAATTGATTCTATTCTATATGAAATACATTTATATATTTGATATGTTTAATGTAGACATATTTTTTTATGTTTTAAGTGCTGTATTAAATTCTGTGCCAAAGCACAAATGTACTGCTGCAGACTGGGACATGGATTGCTCCATTATTTATTAGAAAAAGTACAACAACAAATTCCATGTACAACTGACAAATGGAATTCAGGAAGGCAAAAAAAAAAAAAGAAGCTACAAAACTGTGACAAATCAGTAGTTTGGCCTGTCCTGACTGAGCAATCATCAGCTCTGTCTCCAGCACTCAAATCTCACAACAGCACAATGTGCTAAGTAAGAGTCTCTTCTAGCACTTTTATCTCCTTACCTTGAGTGTGACACTAGATTAAATGTGCAACACAGTGTCTGATTCACTTGATTCACTACGCTCAACAGAGTCAAGATTATACAGTCATCACTGCCAGATCAGTCTAAATAATCCAGTATTAATTTATCATGGTTAGCGAGCAAAGACCACCAGAGAGCGTTTGTGTGTGTGAATCCATACACTCGTACCGAGCCGTGGCCCGTCCAAATAAGTGACGTCATCCAGAAACGCAGTCACCCCGAGCAGTGAGCACATCTGGTGTCGACGACGCCAGCTCTTACCATTTCTTTGAATGTCTTTGTCTGGGAGTCACGGACAGGGACAGATCAGTGTGAGATTTACTCATTGCTTTATGTTGTCGTCTGGTCCCAGAGGCATTTCCAGGCCCGATTGACTAGTTGGGGGTCAGGGCCTCAGGGTGTGTTTTTTTTTTTTTTTTTTTTTTTTCACTGCCATTTTGTCTGGCTGAAGTGGCTGCTGGGAGAGCAGTGTGCAGGCGGCGAAGCCTGCTGTAACACAACAAGGTATTGATTGAATAATCTCTGTGTCATCTGATAGTAATGTGGCTTACACCGGCCCCCTGCTGCGAGCTACACAGCCTCTACTGCTGCCTGGGAAAAGTGGACACAGGTCTTATCAGGAAGAAATCAATGATCTGTTTGTTAATTAATGACTTGGACTTTTTATTCTCTTAGTTTCACATTGTGTTTACTCTAAAAAAAAAACATACTTAGCCTACTAAACTTAGGGTTTTATCTATAAAACTCCCATCTCCTGATTATATAGACCCAACTGATTGATTTATGTTGATCACTGATTTTTTCTTTAATATATAGTGGATGCTTTTAGACAGTGGCCCTGGTGGAGGTCCGCCCTCTCTTCCCTTTTAGTCTTTAAATGTGTCTTGAATATTAAAGTTGACAAGTCAGATGAAGAACCAACCCAGCAGTCATGTAACAATCAATGACTGTTGTGTTTATTACTTGCAACAGTTTTCGGCGTTCCCCTCCCTCTCTCCGTGCACACTGCCAGTAGCTGAGGTTGCACAAGCTCAGCCCTGTAGTTTTGTCAGGTTTGTTGCATTACAGGGTGACAGCAGCTTCCCTGCTCCATTGTTGACTATTAAAAGCAAACCGTGTTGTTTTGTTTCCCCGGGTGGGTATTGAACTTGCAGTTTTTGAACGCCACCTGAAATGTAACTGTAGGCTATGTCAGGGTTTGCTTGGTCAAACATTTATAGTCTTGTTATGTTTTGTGAACATCTCTTGTAGCTTGCAATTAAAAAAAATAGACCTTTACTTAATTTAAATATTAAGTTTTATTCTTAACAAGAAAAAATTGAGAAAGAAAAAAATATTTTATATTACACAATAGCAGATATTGAATACCTTATTGATTTAGGTGGTGTTCCTTTATATCTGAAATGTTCAGACTAGTCAAACTAAGTGTCTTTGTTGCAAAATTATGAATTGAGAGATTGTGTGAGTTTATTTGTCACAAAACCAAAATAACTGCAGAAGTGGAAACCACCATCACTTGTAGTTATTTAAATAAAAACCATAGAATACACACAATTCAGCTCCTTTAGGCTTCACTTTTTGTGTGTCACAGATTTTTGTTTATTGTAAAAACTGTTCAAATTAACCAATCTTGTGCATTTGATGACTTTTTAGCAACTAAACTGAGCGACTGTCTCAGTATAATGTGTACACTCTCTCCCTGCTCTGCCACCATTGTCTGGATGCAGCATTAGTCAGCCTACCTGCTGTCACATATATGCTAATTTCAGTCAGTCAACTTGGATACGCTCCGTCCTCTGCAGTCCAGGAGGAGTGGAAGAATGAGAGCTTTCTCTATGTGTGGTGGTGAAGCAGCAGCAGCAGCAGCAGCAGCAGCAGCAGCTCCACCTCTTTTCTTCCCAGCGTCTATCCCCCTTCTCCCGCTCTCCTCTCCCGTCTCCCTCCCTAACCCTCCTTCTGATCCGAGAGGAAAGCTTTCATTATTTGCCGAGATTGGGCTGTCAATCCCCGCGCCCCTGACCCAAGTTTGTAGTTCTTCCCCCGTCATATTGGGGAAATGATTAGTGGGGTTATCTCCCCTCCACTCTGCGAGGCTTTTATTCCTCCTCACGGCCCCCCCAGTACCTCCAGGCAAGGAGGGGATCTCACACACCGCCCGGCTGCTGCTGCTGCTGCTGCTGCTGCTCTCCTTTCACTCCTCACACTCTTTCCCCCCTTTACACTTGCTGATATCATGTAGCCTACTTCATCTCTCTAAATGTCTCTGTTCATTGCTGAGTCAGATTCATTTCAGCGTTAAACTCTTCTCTCTTACTCTGCCTTTATTTCCAGCTGCTGAGTTATAGAAATAACTTATTTCTATAAAGTAAAGTGGCATTTTGATTTTCCATTTTAATATGAAGGAGAATGGTGGAAAATTACAACTTTGGCAGGGTCAG
Source organism: Trachurus trachurus (assembly GCF_905171665.1). NCBI lineage: Eukaryota > Metazoa > Chordata > Actinopteri > Carangiformes > Carangidae > Trachurus > Trachurus trachurus. The sequence goes on from NC_139908.1 coordinate 21,842,267, forward strand.
TCGCTTTATACAATTTGTCCTACTTCTCCCTGCCTGCTGCACACAGCAAACATAAACAGTGCATCCAACTGCAGCCTATATTTACACTTTTACTATAGGACTGAAGCTTTCTGATCCTCTTTAAAACAGATAGATATTTCCAAAAGAAACACGCACATGGCCTTTCTTATTTCTCATTTTCCATGTTTAATGTTTTAAACTTTTATTGTCCTGTCGAGAGAGAGAGTGAGAGAGAGAGAAGGAGAGAGAGAAAACAAGCCTTTGTGTATGGATCTTGAAGAAGAAAAAAATCTTAACTTCTCCTTTTCTGAGAACCAAAGTCAAACACTTTGTTTGGAGTATTACACATGAGGGTCTGTGTGTAATAAAGTGCCTTTGCTCTATTTTGAAACGCGTCTGTGTGATATTATGGCTTCAAAGGTTATTCCAGAAATGCCCCACATACATGCAGCATGTATAGAAGCTATATGCATGTGGGAATGGGTGGATGTAATTTCCTCTCTGACTAACTGCAGATATAATAGCGCATGTAAAGCCACGTTTTCTCTTTAACGCGCACTGAAGCTGTGAAATTAGTTCTTCTCGTTTATGGCTATTGTTGAGGGGGAAAAAAACGGCAAAATAGGCCATGCCTTTCTTGAACATTTTAATTGATCTATTTTTCATCCTCCCTCGTGGATTTTTTTTCAACAAAACGCTGGCAGTGTGTTGCAACAATCTTAATGCAAGCCGCAGATTTGCTCCATTGGTCCACTGAAAGGAATGAAAGGAAATATAAAAGCTCTCACACCACGAGCACAATGCAAATTACGCTTTGATTCACTCTTAATTTCATCAAAAGGTTGTTTTTTTGTTTAGTTTTTTTTTCTTCTTTTGAATTATTATCATTATTATTAGGAGTCCATGGGATTAAGCAGAGTCACTGATCCTCTGGGTCTAAGCCTTTTTTTTTTTTTTTTTGTCTGTCGGGAGCTCAACGAGACTCCATCCGCACTTCATTAACCCTGAGCCGGGGACAATCCACGGAAAGAGCCGGGGGATTTGCCACCAGCCTTTCACATGCAAAGAAAAGAGAAAAAAATAGCCGAGCCATCCAACAAGACACACGGGGTCTTTTCCTTATATAATCAGCTGTGCACTTTGCAAGAATAACCCCCTTTTTAGAGAAAGCCTCGTCGTTATCTGAATCGGTCACGGATCCTCATGATGGGACTATAATGACCTTTTGGCAAGTTGGGAGGTGTTTGATTTTTTTTTTTTTTCGCTTCCCCTCTCCCCCCCCACCCCTCCTTTTTTTTCACTTTTCCCAGTCGTCGGAACCCGCCGGCTCGGCCCACTGTATTTTTAATGCAATTTTCCGCATCATAAATGCGGCAGTTACCAGGCCGTCAGTCTGATATTTCACGGCGTGGTCAGCCACTAAGTGGAGGCCCCAGATAACAGGTGCCATGCGTGGATGACAGCAGGGGGAGCTGGCTATCAAACCCATTATCGACTTTCAATTAAAACCTATTAAAGTCTTTTGTCTAATCGTTAACATCCTACACGCCAAGTCTTGTCCGTCAGCCTGAACTCCTTTAACCCCCAACGCGCCACGGCCGGATAACTTTGAGTCCACACAGACCTGGAGGGAGGAGGAGGAGGAGGAGGAGGAAGAGGAGGAGGAGGGGTGAGAGTGCGGTTGGTGCTTGGGTGAAATTTGTATGGAGGAGGGAGGGGGTGGTTGGTGGTGGTGGTGGTGGTGGTGGTGGAGCCGCTGACCAGCTGTCCCCACGCTGATCCCCGGTCTGCAGTCAGCTCCAGCCCGGTCACCAGCTGTTGGAGCCGTTTGGCAGAGGAGCGCACATCCAGCACCCTCAAGGAAAAGAAGGATGGAAACAATCAATTTCCAAATGGGATCATTTAGGGCACTTAAACAATTGCGCACATAACATTAATATTTCATCTCCTGCATTGTTTATGGAAAACGAATAGGAGTTGCTGCTGTTAATTTAGGAAAGTGGGGACGGCGGAGGGAGGAGGGAGGAGGGGGGGTGGACAGGACAGGACAGGGGTGCCATTTTGGACATAACATCCCTCTGCTTTGTTGGCCCCTCTCTAAAGAGCTGGAATTGATCTTTGATTGCACTTTTGAACGGGTGCGTGTGTGTATAAGTGTGTGTGTGACAGAGAGAGAGGGCAGAGAAACTTTTCCTCCATGTTCCATCCAATCAAAAACGTTTATAGGAGAGAAAAACGAATAAATAAAAAAATAAAAAGCAGAAATGAAATCAAGTAAATCTTCCAGGGCAGGTCGATACTTTTTGTAATTAACTCAGAATAACATTAACATTTGTCCAAACTGAAGCGAGTTGTCAAAAAATCTTTCTCCAAATCTCCGCTCTTCTTTTGAAAAGGTTATAAGAAAACGGATGTTAAAGCTCTCGCTCCACTCTGTCACTCTTATTAACTTTTTTTTTTTTTTTTTTTTTTTTTTTAGCACGTCCTCATCTCAACATTAAACAAATTAAATCAACCACACTAAACCAAACAGAGGAGGGGAAGTCGTGTGACAGACATGTTCGAATTCATTCAAACACGGTTTTCCTCTAATAGAAAACCCGCGAGCCCTTAAAATACTGTTTATTTTCCAGCTGCTTCCAGAAAAGTGGAGTTGTTTAATTAAAGCTGCAGCACCCAACCTCCCCAACCTCTGCTCATTGACACTAATGTGTTCATATCACTTTGGAATAAAACCCCCTCAGTGGGCAGTCGAGCCCCCTGCCTCAGAAACACCAGGCCTTTATATTTTTCTTTCACAATTTTTCTTTTTGTTTGATCAGATCCAGATTATTTTTCAATCTTATTGCACTAAAAATTTCTTCAGTGACTGATAAGCCAACATGTTGTTTTTTTCAGTTTAAATAAAGGTTAAATTGGCTGCACATGACAAGTGGATAAAATAACATGACAACGCATAAAACAGCCCATAATGCAACACGAGCACAAAGTGCAGCTTCACACGGTGAATCACCTCATCTCATCAGAGAGGAGCATCTTCAGCATCACAGCGTGCTGACCGAGTCTGATGCTTAAGTGGGGAGGGAGGGTGGGTGGGGGGGAAATCCCGTTTTGCAGAATGTAACCTGCGTGGGCCGCCCCCCACGTGTTGATCCCACCTTGTTTCAAACCCCGCGTGGCTCTCTGTCCCACACACACACACGCACGCGAGCCACGTCATTAAATGAAAGACTTTTTTATTTCCACATTTATAAAAGTAATTCTCTTTTACATCAAATCCCCCCCTCCCCTTTTTTTCTGTCCAACGTTTGCTGTGAATTTCACCCCAAAAAATGAACTTCACGAAATGGGGAGAGAGTTTGGGGGAAGCTATAGAGGAAAAAAAATATATAATAAATAATGATAAAATAAAATAAAAAAAAATTAAAAACGATCCAGGAAATATACAAGAACCACTCCACAAGTTTGATATCTGCAATATACATTTTCACCAAAGGAGAGTAACAGTTAAGGGTTATCACGGCGTCATATGAAATAACAGAATAATGCACAACGTCTGTTCAAATACATCTATAGCAAATCGACAGGCAGTTACACCTGGACGTGGACCGAGACCAATCGGTTTGTTTATCGAAAAAAAATGATAATAATAAAAAAAGAAACATCACTGAGGTGACTGCCTCCCCCGTTCACCCCTGTGCGGGGATAAAACTGCTTTTTTATAAATTACTTGACATTTTTACTTCGCTAAAACTTCAACTAAGAACAAGGAGAAAGACTTTATATAGATTTATTTCTTTCCATAGCTCTCGTGTTTTTTATGCCCACGTGTGGGTCCAGGCAGGTTTCCCATCCTTCCTCAGACAATATGTTTTTTAATTGTGTTTTTTTAATTTTATTTTATTGATTTATTTATCTGATGGCTAATCTAGCCTATTATGATAAACTTGGATCACCGTGGTCTGAAAACGACGCACCAATAGATCAAACGAACAAACAAAAGCTTCTTTTAAAATCAGTCTCTTTCGAATAAAATGCAAAATATTCTTATTTACAGGTTTATGACTGCTGATCAGCTTGTTCTTCACGTGTAAAGAAAACTGAATGACAAATAAAAATAAAGAAAAAAATATGAAAAGAAAAAATAATGGGGCTACAAATTGTTCCTTTGGATGACCTCACCACATGACCACATAATTTCTGCCTCAACCCAGGAATGCCAACATAATAATAATAATAATAATAATAATAATAATAATAATAATAATAATAATAATAATAATAATAATAATAATAATAATGGGGTTTATGGAGTGTGGGTCAAAGTGCCACCAACAATTGTATCTGTTGAGAAAAACACTGAAAATACTGAAACTGGAGTAAAATAAATACATAACTTAAATACTGATTCATGTTGAGAAATAAATAATTATAAATAGCCTAAATCTCATGCCCATCCCCCTCCAGAAAAAAACAGAAGCTCCTTCCGCACAGACAGTTCGAGTTTCAGTCACAAAGCTCCGTCCACAAGCTTCATTCAGCCCATCGCGGTTTTTCCACCAAAGGGCTGAAAAGTTTTTTATTTTATTTTTTATTTTCACGATTCTCGTGTTCGTGTCGGTTTCGTCTTTTTCCGTCTTTGTTTTATTTCTCATAATGAGTTCCAAGCTGCCAGGGTCGGCGTTCAGCAGACAGTGCGACAGGGGGCGGTGGGGAGGGGGATGAGTGGGGCGGCTCACCGCTGCTGAGGCGGCCGGGAAAGGACGCCGGACATGGGGGGAAGAGGAGGAGGCGGAGGCGGCGGCTCGCTGCCCCCCTGCAGGCCGTGCAGGAGGATCCGTGGGACCAGTGGTCTCTGCAGGGCCGGCGGGGGCGCCGAGGGGCCTCTGTAAAGGTAGAGGGCCGCTCCAGGGTCCAGGTTGGACACCAGGCTCTGGGGGTAGAAGTACGGGGACGGGAACATCCTCTGCAGGGCAGAGTAGTTTCCAGCTTCCGCCAACAGCTCCAGTCCCACCGCCGTCTGCCTCTTCCACTTCGTCCTGCAGCAGATAAAAGAGCAGCTTTAGCCTTTAGCATGTGTGTATCAATAAATGTGGTGTGTTTGTATCCAGCACACTAAAATAACTGCCATCTGTTTACCTGGGGTCCAATTAGAAGTCCGAGTAGCCTACATCTGTTTTTTTTTTCTTTGTAAATCACCAAAATCTCCAACCTGCCACTTGTATTCACACCCAAGGACGTCTGTTAGATTGCCAGTATGCACTCCATGCAGGTGAATAATTCATAATAAAGATAATTGAGTAGATATAGTGGTTTGTTTGAATTATTGATATGCACACATGCAACGATGCATTATTCATAGGCCAAAGTGTTGTGTTTTTATATTTATTTATGTCATTTAGCTGCCTCAGAGTCACAACTATAGACAAATAAATGCGGAGGGTAATTCAAGCGGAGACTGCACAGAACAGGTTTTTACGTTAACGAAGAGCGCTTCTCCTGCTCGCGCACGTTTAGACTTTTACTTATTTACAAACAGCTGACACCTCTGCACTCTACTGTAGGGTCAGTGTGTTGTACTGTAATGCTGGAAAAGACAATATACTGTTGCACTGAGATGCTGAAACCGAAAGAAATAAACCCAGGACTCTCTGACAAGCGAGACTAATGTTGATGGAAGAAAACATAGCCTATAATAATATAATTTAATAGAAAAGAGATTAAAATCAAGGTTGGCAATAATAATAATAATGATAATAATTATGCTAATAATAAGAGTCAATAAATCATTAAAAAAAAGTTGTACCCTGAGGTCGCTGACATTTTCAATCAGCTGTCAATCAATAATTGCTCCTCTAAATTTACTTGATGTAATTCCAAAGTAAAAGTTAGACCTGAAACAAATGAGTGGACTCATCAACTGTCTAAAAAAAAGAAAAAAATAATCTATTTTATTGATTAACATATTGTTAAAAATGAAAGTGTCGCCCTCTCCCACTGCATGCCGGTTGGATGAATTCCTCTGAGTGTTGGACCTCTCTGTTAAAACTCTTGAGGTTTTGTGACATTTTCTAGCGAGCAGTTAATCAGTTAATCAGAACAAATGGCAGGTTAATCAATAATTAATTGGGTGGTTAGTTGCACTCCTAGTGGCAGTGACTCATAGGTTAAATGAACTCGTGCCACCTTTAGGGTGATGGTGGGAGGAAAACATGGCGTCCCTGGATCCATCCAGTCATGAGTCATGAGCCGTGAGAAACCACAACACCCCCCACCACCACCACCACCCCCCTCCTCCTCCTCCTCATCCCTCTCGGTGTCCTCACCTCCGGTTCTGGTACCAGGTCTTGACCTGCGTGTCGGTGAGGTTGAGGGAGGCCGCCAGCTCCATGCGGTCCTGGACGCTCAGGTACTTCTGCCGCTCGAAGCTGCGCTCCAGCTGGGCCAGCTGGTGGTCTGTGAAGGCCGTCCGGGCCTTCCTGGGCTTCTTGAGCCGGACCTGAGAGCTGTCTCTGCTGCTGGAGATCTCCCTGTCCCCTTCCTCTTTCACTGGAGGACGGAAAGCAGCGTCCAGGAGAAGGAAGAGACAAAAAAAAAAGAAAGAAAAGAGGAGAGGGGAGTTAACGCAGAGCTCCAGCCACTGTGCAGCCTCCATAACAAATCTGTGCAGCAGCAGCATCAGCCTCTAACACAGACAACTATCAGTGTCAACGGCATTAAAAATAGATTAAAAACGGAAAATGTTATGGCCCAGTAGATTCTCACCATGGAGCTGCTTACTTTAATCAAGGCTTTGACTCAGGAGGAAGTCGTAAAATATGAAGTGAACTCTGGTTGGATCAAGGCAGAACTGAATTTTAATAACTTCATTGCGTGTATTTTCAAAAAAACTGGAAACACTTTGAGCAGCACGTCCCGTGTGAGAAGTGCTATAAAAGGGTTAAGTGGCTGATTGTCAGAATTTGAAATAATAATCACAAAAAAAACGTATTCCCATCTCGAGGGATGTGATTAACTCCTGTTTTCTACTACAATGCGTTTCATTTTGTTTTTAGTTTTTTAATTAGAAATAAAATGGAGGAAACCACATTTAAAAAAAATGTATACTGTATTTATTACTTGTATTATTATTATTTAAAAATCTAACCAGAGGTTTCAAGGCACAGTTTGCTTGATGAGAAACAAAGTGACAAAACATTTATTGTGGAAACATATTTTTCAGCAGTCTGACAGCAGCATGTTGGCTTTTCTACCTGTGTATCCACATGTGAGGAGTCAGACAGAGCGCCTATAGGCGAGATGGAGCTATTTGATTTGGACTTAAATTGATATGAAAAGCTTCTTCCAATATTCGCACTTCCAATCTGATATTTCTCCCGTCAGCACAGCCGCACTTCTTTGTTCTTTTTTTCTGCGTGTTGTCATGTCAGGGCGAGCATTGATATATACACTCCTTCAATTCTCTTTAAAAAAAAAAGAAAAGAAAAGAAAGAAGAGAATAAGGGAGGGGAGGAGGGGGGGCGAGGCGAGAGATCCTGGTAGTTGAATAGTTGAGTCGTCTCAAGAAGCACAATAATCCGCCTAATTGAGCCACAAGGGAAGGACGAGCCTTTCAACCGCGACCGGAGAAACTTCACAGGACCGTGGAAATGAGTGGAAATCAAGAGCCGGGCGGCCTTGCGCGGTTACAAATCTGATTAGCGCCGGGGACAAATTGCATCAAATCCCTGAAATATTATAGGAGGCGGATTCGCGGAAATCAAAGCCACCGTACAGGCGCTCTGTGGGCCCCGCGGCTCCTTCAATCAATCAGCGCGTCGATGAGCATCTCCATCCACACTGTGACACGCGGGGGCGCGCGGACGCACGCGCGCGCACACACGGAATTTGTCGAGCAAAATCATGACGTGAGGGGCCGTATCGATAAGGTGAACGAGGATGAAAAGTGCCCCGAGCCAAAAAAAAAAAAAAAGTGAATGAAAGCAGATGATAAAAAATAACAACAGTGATAATAATATTGATAATAATTCGCTTTTTGTTTAAAATGTGATTTCAGTTGCAGCCATATGATGCATTTTCTATTGTAGCCTTACGGCGGTGTCTTCTGTCCAGGCTCTGCTTCATTAAACTGTCAATGGAGGTGACATGTGTGTTATGGCTGACATGATTGGAAACAGAGAGAGGCCCTTGATGGTATTTATCTGGAGGCGCCCCTGTCATCTCTCTCAGCCTCACCTCCCTGACATCAACAGATGCTTTCTGGATCATCTGCACGCGCTCAGTCGTCACTTTTAAATATGTAGTAACTTCATATAAATAAACTCATCACAGCTTTTTACTCTGCAGGTAAAAACACACAAACACACACACGGTTTCAGCTCCGTGATGCAGCAGATCGGGCTCGATTTCGTGCTCATCGGTGGCTCCCGGCCTGAAACTGACTCCTGTCAACTTATTGGGAAAGATCTCCTCGTTTTACTGTGTTTCACTTTTTCCCCAAATTATTGAAAAAAAAAAAAAAAAAAAGCTGAGCTGCTGAATTTTGATTTTACACCATTTTGGGGGAAACGATTTGAAAAGCCTAAAACACTCTCAGAAAGCACCTATTTTCATTAAGTTTATAGTCTTGTTGTTTTTATTCATATTTACATTCAATTTCCATTATTATTTGCCAAGTAAAAGTCTCAAATTATAGACTGTTTGGCTGATTTTATTTTACTTTATTTTGAAATTATTTTCTGGATAGCAAATTATTTTCTTTATTTTATCTTATTTGTTAAAGTAAATTGCATTAGTATTATAGTATTTTATTTTGTTATTTAGTGAGTTTGTATCCGAATTTTTTTATTTATTTTTTTTTTATTTTTTTTTTACATTTGTTGTCAAACCAATTAAAGATGTTCCAGTCTGCATTAGCTGAAAAGTATACGAAATAGGTCTAAAACAAGTTCCCATATATAAACAGAAAAAAAAGTCACAACAAAGCAGGAACAAGCTCCCAACACAACTAGTATGGTTTTAAGTGACAGTTGTGTTTCTACATGAGCCAGAAGTCCAATATGAAACCAAGAGGCCAAATCAGTGTCAGCTCCAACCTGCTCTCCAAGGCAGAGCAGCTCCTCCACTCTTCCCCACAGACACGCAGCTCTCCGTCCTTACCTTTATATTCACTGTCTGACGACGAGTTGCTGTGGATTTTCTCCATAAAGTCGTCCGCTATCTTGGAGGCCAGCCTCCCCGCCTCCTGAGTCGGCTGTCCATTGCTGGAGTAGGGCGCGCACGCGGCCAGGGGCTTACAGTCCGCGAGAATGTCTCTGATGAGGAAGGAGGAGGTCACGGTCCTCTGCTGCGACCCCGCAGATATCTGTGCGTGTTGGAGGTGCGGCGGAAGGCCGACACCGTGACCTTGCCTCTGGGCCACCTCCTCCACGCACTCCCTGCGCGGCGACGGAGGCGACGAGCAGCCGCTCTCCACGTCTGATCTCGGGCTGAACTCCAGGGGCGAGCGGCACTCCCCCACCAGGCTGTCCCCTTTGGACACAGGACTTCCAGGCCTGTGGGACAGCAGCGAGTCGATGCCAAAACTGGACCCGTTGGCGGACGCCTCCATTGTCTTGATCGCGGCCTCCTCAAACTACCATTTGGTATTCAGGACAAGTTTTATTTTATGGAGGAGGAAAAGAGGGGGTGTTGAAGTCTCAGTTGATCCAGCAGTAGAGAAAGAACCCCCCTCCACGGACCAACAACAAAAACAAAAAACAGTTTTTGGATACGCTACAAATAAAATGAATTCATCCACAGAGGAAAAATATCTCCAGTCTAAGTTGCGTTACAGAAATCGTCCATGCATCCGATTCTCTGGTTGTTTGTCAAGTCTGAAGAGACGAGTCCTCCTCAAATCGATGCAGTCACAATCGATTCTCCGCTTCCTTCAGGATCAACTCCTCGTGTTTCTGAGTTCACAAAACCTCACCGGGGGACGATGAGCCGGGCTGCTGCCGAACTGCTCTCACCAGCACAGCCCGAAAAGACGCAGAAAATATTGACTGTTATGCTGAAGATGTTGGAGCGACAGCGAGTCGGGGTCTTGTTCGAACGAGGTTGTTGGAAACGCGTTTCAGCACCATGGACAGGTACGGGCGGAGAGGTGGAGGGCAGCTCGTCATGCGGCCACACATGCGTCAGAGGAAAACTGCTGGCATTATTTAAAGCACAACAACAAAACCTTTAAAAAAAGAAGAAGAGAGGAAGCGAAGAGAGAGAGAGAGGGAGAAGGGGAGAGAGAGAGAGTCCGAGAGCTGCAGCAGGGAAAGAAAGCAGCAAAAGAGGAAGAGGCGGAAGACGCGGGACGATGCGATGCGCGCTACAGATGCGAAAAAAAGGAGAGGTAAACTGGGTTAAATAGTCACAACTGGCAAGTAAAAGGACGAGATGTGATGGGGTGGGAGGGAATCCCAAAAAATTGAACTTGAGGAAAAGTCAGGAGCTAGGTTTTAAGAGCGCCTTGTCCACGTGAGTCCCCTGTGACAAGCCTTCATTGGCTGAGGAGAGCTGGAAGTGGACCTCCCTACACGCCCACTCGCGCTGCCTCCCACCCTCCTTCCCTCCTTCCCTCCCTCCCATCCTCTCCTCTCTGGCTCATCCTCACTTTGATAAAAGAGACACTGAATTCATCAGGAGACTCAGATCCAACTGTTTACAGGCAATTTTCACACTGTTTGCTTTCATTACATCATTGATGAGGCTTATAATGGGGTTATTATGTGGAGCGGCTCGGCGTTTTTCTTCTCGACTCTTTTTCTGGATTCCTCTGCCACCTCCACAGCTCTGCACCTTCACTGATTTTCTTTTACTCAGGTTTTTACATTTTACTATCACCACTCATTCTAAAAAAAAAAAAAAAAAAAAAAAAAATCATTTGTTTAATTACTTAGTCGGATTATCTGATTAACATCGTCTGCAGGTGTGAATGAACTGATATTGAGAAGTTCATTGAGAAAACAGTCAAAACGAAAATTTAAACATTAACAATAATCGTTATAATAAAATATCATTATTATAATTCTAGCCTGTAATAATTATATTAATCAATATTAGCATGGATGGTGGTGCTGTTATTGTTAAAACGACCAGTACATTTTCATGGCTGACCATTCCTACATTTTTTTTTTTTTTTTTTTTTTTAGCTATGACACATTTCTACTTTATATTTGTTCAACTTCAGTCCAAAAATCTCAACTTTAAATTCTCCAAAACAAACACAGTGTGGTCACTCTGCCCAGATACTCTATTGCTGTGTTTCAAATACAAACATATTAGGTTGAAAAATGTAGTAAACAAAGTGTCAACGTTTCCCATTTAGCATAATGAGGCTCTAATAGTCCCCGGTAATTATATACAATAGTCTGAGCAGCGTGACGCAAGAAAAAAAAAGAAGAAAACTTCAAGGCGCGTGACTCGCCATTGTGCGCACTTTTCACCTTAACACGCGTGAAATACCATTGTGTGCACTTTCTTTTTTCCAGCTCCATCTCTGCACAACAGTTTGCCCCGCGCGACGGCCTCGACAGCCCCTAATAATCTAACTAACCCCCCTCTCATCATCATCGACACCCCCGCACCTCCTCCTCCTCCCTCCGCCCCCCTCCACCCCATGTGACCACCAGATTGGAGGCGCGCGTCGGTCTCAGACACCGGCAGGTTAGTGAATCCGCTCCCCGCTCCCATGGGGTCCCATCACGGCTGCAAGCTGTCACATATGAGGCGGGGACAACACAGATATAAGGCAACACACACCCTGACTTAGCTGTTTCTTTCTCCTCTGCTGGTGCATGAAAAGGAGCAGTGGTTTGATGCTTTCCCACACAGTTTTTTTGTCTCCCTCTCTTTATCCTCACTGTGCTGCACATCCACAGGCTCCAGTAATGTTGTAGTAAATAAATCATAAGGTGATTAAACTGACTTCTTCCTGTTTTGTGATCATCACGTGGCTTTTCAAACTTAAAGAAGCTCTCATTGTCCTTATGCTTCTGTTTAAAGATGCAAAAGTGGCCTATATATTTATTTGAGTCTAATTTTAATACGTTTGACCAGGTGTTATTTCATCCACATTTTATTTGAGGAAAAATAAGGTTAAAGGTTAATTAGGTTAAATTGGGATTAAACTGGTTTACATCTGTCACAAACCAAAGAAAATAAAATATAGAAAAACTTGAATTTCAGAAGAAGAAATTCCAAATTGTTTTAATGCTTTAATAACTTCATGTTTTGTTTTTTATTTTTTTTGTTTTGTTTTGTTTCTTGTTTGTATGTGTGTGTTTTTTTGGGGGGGATAATTATATACTCTTTAAAACAGCAGCAAAGTGGAGATAGAATTTATCAACTTAACGTCACATTTTCAGATTTTTTATGTCTGATCAACATCTTTATCAAATCCCAAATATTTCAAAATAATTCAATTCAGTGGAAACAGACAAAAACAGAGAATCGCCACGTTTAGAGAATCCTTAATAATTTAGATTTTTTTAATGTAAATGTTTAGTTGATTAGCAAACTCTTGATTATAAAAAATAATCAGAAATTGTAGTAGTTTCTTCACTAATGTAGAGTGGTTGTACCGGTGTATATATTATAGGCCTTTGGGTGGTTTATAAATACTCCTTTTGGCAGAAGATAGTGCTGCTAGGCAGAGAGGCTGTAGCTGTGTGTGTGTAGTGTAGTGTAATGATCTGGCGCATGCTACTGCTGATTTTGGACAAGTGTCCCTCTGGTCAAGCGATTTTTTTTTCTTTATTTCTTTTTCTCCTCTCCAGGAGGCGGTCAGAATTTGAGGGCCAGTGCAACTGAAACACACAAACACACATACACACACACACTGATGTTGTGGGAGGATGTTATTGATCCATGTTAAAAAGAGGAAACAGGAATGTTTCCAGGAAACGATCAGTGCTTGGTGTGTTGCTGTCTCTCCACCTCTCTCCCTCTCTCTCTCTCTCCCTCCATCTGTTTTCATCAGATGGTTAGATATTACTTGATTATTGATCCACATTAAGCTACATCAGACCTTTCACTCACATTTTCACCAAAACAAAGTTGGCACCTTCAGGCCATTTCAGTAGAGTGTGGGCTGTTTTCCCCCCTGGCTGACCTGTCAGCCTTACATTTTAATTTAATTCTATGACCAATATTGATATAAATAATTTATTCTGATCAGGTTAGCAGTCTTAGAATATTTGCAGATGTATCAATAGTATAAAAGATAAAACAAGATAAACTGACACCAGGTGCAGTTTCATGGTAATAGTCCATACTGACCTGTCAGTGTTAATAATCTATCTGTGGCAATGTATTATTGGAATTCTGTCCATAAGCTTTACTACTAATAATGCCTGCTGGGCCTCCTCAGCTTCCTGGGCTTTTGTGGGGAGGAGGGGGGGAAAAGAGCAAACATTGTGCTACATTTTATTTACTTGCCCAATCGAGCAGCCATGTTAAATACAGATCTAGATTTGTTTTATAAAAAAAAAAAAAAAAAGTGTGTCGCCTTTGAATAAACTTTGGCACCTCTATCGTTTTGGTTTTGGTACATGGAGTAAAGCGTGTCTTTGGAGGGGGATGTATGTAAAAAGGTGACTTCTCTCAACAAACAAACAGCATTAAAAAAAAGGCAGGAGGGGGAGTAAAAAAAAAAAAAAAGACAAGAAAAAGGCACTTGCTCTGGAGCTGCTGCTGCACCCTGGACCAGTCAGGGATGCAAATGATGCACCTTAACGCCATCAGGTACTGGAGTTGACAGAAAATAATGAGAACCCGCTGAATCTTTTATAAGGTTAACACTCACATTTCCCAGTCAGCTGTCACACAAGAAAGAATTTAGCACATGCATGCGGGCGAAATGAACCTTCATCGTCTCATTAATGCTGACAGGGCCCTGGACCGCCAGCTCCCAGCGCCAGCGCCGCCACCACCTTCGTTTTGTGTCGGTAATTTGCTGCGGAGACAGACCCCCTTCTCCTGGAGAGAGAAACAGGAGGAGGAGGAGGAGGAGGAGTGAGAGAGAGAAAGAGGGGAATGGTAGAGATCGTGGAGTGAGTGCAGAAGAAAAGAGGGAGGGAAGGTGGGCTTGGGGAGGGAGGGAGGGAGGGAGGGAGGAAAGATGGCTAGCGCGGCAGGAGTCTGATTCTCCCCTAATTGGAAGCATTGGGCATTGTCAACGGAGGATTTTCAGCTGCTCACTGACAGGTAGAGCCGTCAGAATGATAGCCCACTTGTCAGCGCAAAAGACCAATAAAAACAAACCACTTTTGATTTAATTGGAGGCCTAACCATGGTGTGTGTGTGTGTGTGTGAGGTAGAAGGTGTGTGTGTGTGTGTGTGTGTGTTGCCTGCAGGGCCGGGGCCATGGGGAGGTGGGAGGAGGTGCGAGGATGAGTGGGGGCATTTGTGTCTGCGCGTGTGAAGGAAATCATCACTCCAGCCATCAATGTGCGGGCTCTGCCTCCATCTTCGCTGTCACTCTTCATCCTCGCTCTCATCCCCGGCAGCTCGGGGAGCGAGTGGTCACTGGCCGCCCCGTGGTTAGGAAGGGGGGGTTCAGGAGAAGGCAGGTTTTGATTCCGTCCCAAGAGGCCCCCCCCTTCCTGAGTGGCAACATCAGAGCAAAAAGACTGCCTCTCCATCCTTCTTCTCCCTTTTTCTTCATCTTCCTCTTCTTCTTCTTTTGTCAGACTCGGGTTCTTGCCACTGATGCCAGCCTTTAGAAACCAGATGAGAAACGTTTGACATTTCTTGCGCTCCCTCGTTGACTGAATCATAACCTCTTCTCTCCATGAGAGCAAAAGGTCACAGTGAGGTGACTTTATGTTCCTGGTTTGTGTCCATGGTTATGCGCTCATTAAAGATGTATCTGGAGGATATCGGTGCAAAATGCAGTCTAGTGCAAGAAGTAAAAAAAAAAAAAACACTTTATCAGACATAAATCTTTTCATATTCTTTGCCAGTTTTGCAGTTTCTGTCTTTTTGTGCTGGTTCCAGCTGAGAGGGAAACTTGTTGCTGTAATTTGTAAGGCTATCTCCACCACGAATGTCGGTTTCTAAAAGTCAAAGCAGAAATCTTAATTAAAAACACAATAACACTGTAGGTTTCTGGAGGAATGATTATTATAATAGATTGATATTGTCGCTTTTTAATCTTATGGGAGAATACTGGGACACAAAATGTTTAAAAGTGACCTGGGACTGACTTTCTTTAGGATCGGTTCACTTCCAGTGGTGGTTTCATCTTAATGATATAGTAAACTATTATATTTAAGATAATAAAGTTTTTATTGAAACATATTGTCCATAAAGATCTGTTTGTTTGTTTTTTCCAGTTTGCTGTAGAGTAACTTCACCTCTGACCTCAAACGGATCCACCTGCTGACCCTACTGGAACACTGGTCCCTCAATGTAAGTGCAAATCCCAGCAGATCCATGCTTATGGTTTGGGAGTGAGATGTTCAACCACACATGGCTTTGTTGATCATGTGTCCACAGGCCCCTCTCCTTCCAGTTTGTTATAATTTGTCTTAATGATAACCTTGATGTTTACCACATTTTTGTTCTTTGCCACCTGAGAGGAGATGAAAGACTGAGGGAAAAATCATTTGTTCTACTTTAGATTCATTTTCTTTCTCTAGTTTAATTTGAAGTTTATTGTTGGAGACTTGGATCCAGGAAAAACCCAACAAACCTGTACAGAAGATCTTGCTGAAGATCTTCTGTGGTTTACCATAACTCCACTTACACATGAGTATATATTTTCATTCAAGGTGTCAACCAAGTGTCATGTGACTGAAATCTCTGCAACCATTAACGAAACTACTTCCCTGACTGTGTCGACTGGTTTAGAGATGTATCTAGGTTGTCTGCAAAGCACCAGACAAGGCTGATTACATCATCCTCTTTCAAACCCAGTGGGTATATATCACCCTTTACTGTACATTAGACACTGCTGCAGCATCCTGTAAGAGCAGTTTCCCACTGAGCCTCTAGGAGCAAAGTTACCACAAACTAAAGCAGACAGTAGCACACTCTCAGTATACTGTGTGTGTTTGGTATAAGGGCAAAATCATACATTCGCAGAGTCGACAATTAATTACGTAATTAAGACAATTATGATATGAGAACTGACCCTCACAACTAATGCGTGCCTGTTTCATAATTGCAGGCCCACATCTGAATACGCGTCCTGCGCGGCCGGCCCCTCGCAGCCCAGTGTTTTATTATTCTTGACAGAGTTCAACGAACACATCTGGTCAGAGGATAAGAGGGGGGTGGAGGGACGGTGCCAAGAGGCGGAGAGGTGAGTGAGGAGCCAGTGGAGTGGGGCGTGGGGAGGCGGAGGACGAGGACCTACAACCATCCATCATGAACATCCCTCATGAGGAACGCCGGCTCCTTCAAAGTAAGGCCAACCCTCACTTTCCCTGACCTTTGACCCCCGTGGGGCTAAACCCTGAAGCCCATTAGCAGAACTGACTGTAAGTGATTTTAATGTACGTGTTTAGGTTTTATTGATATTTTAGCCAGTTGTTGGGCTTCACCTGAGTATTATATATTTTGGGCATGTTTTGCCTTTATTTAATAGCATAGTTGAGAGAGACAGGAAATGGGGAGGCATAGAGAGGGCTGCCCGATGCGGGATTCGAACCGGGGTCGACTGCAGCAAGGATTATAGCCTCTGCATATCAGAAGCAGAATCAGAATAACTTTATTGTCCCCAGAGGGAAATTTGTCTTGGGCTAGAAAGTGCTGGCCCAACATGAGACACAATTACATAAGACACCTACACAGGAACCACATTTATTCCATTATAACGCAAAATAGTATGGGGTGCCTGCTCAATCCACTGCGCCACACGGCACCCCAATTCACCTAAGTATTTTAATGATCATTTCTCAATGTTGTACAAATCAAAAACAACATAGTGAGTTAGTGATGAAGACCTTCTGTGGTCATGTGACTGGTGACCTGTTTGTCAGGAGCAAAGGTGGAATCATGATGTTGTTATTCAGCAAACAAAAGTTCCTTGTGTGGGGGATGGATGGATGTGTGTATGGATGGAGTGTGAAGTGTGTGACGGGCGGCTGTTTATTTTGTTTGCTTCTAGCGGTCAAGTCTGGTTTTTACTTTAACCTAGAAATGGACAGTTTGAGGGTCGGTGTGTTTGCAGCCTCACCAGGAGTTTTGAAGGAGGGATGGTGTAACTCTGTGTTGTCAAGGCCGACCACTGTGGGACGCGTTAGCTCGGCAATGGAGACGTCAAAAGAGGTCAGACTGCAGGAGAGTTGAAAGGTGAATCTCAGCACAACATGTAAACAAGATGTGGGCTAACACTGGCAAATGATGTTGTTCCATCGTCATCACAAGAAGTTGTGATTTTGACATTTTGGTCAACATCAGGTGGCTGATGTCTAACACTATACATTGTCTGCATGTATTATACCATCAACCTCTCAAAGTACTTTACAGTGAACACTTTAGACTTTTACACTACACATGAAGTGATTTTCTATCATTCAGACAGTCACACACCAAAGATAAATCAAGGAGATCCAGGGGTTGCCAAAGTATAACCCATAGCCTACCTCATGCACCATAATCACATTTTCAACTCTTATCATCTGTCTCTACAAAAATAACAAAATAAACCAAACTTACCAAATGTTCCAATATTTACTGATATCTTAACACAAGAACAGACTTTGCCTAATAAAATCTGCTCTTAATTGATTGTAAACTTTTTTTTGAACAGATTGGCCAAGTATTAAATGCCAACTTTTGGTACTTGGAGAATTGGGCTGCAGCAAATGATTATCTCTTTAACTGATGAATCTGTTATTGTCTTTAAATATGTATAAATATATGTTTAAATATATATGATAATCACTTATATAACCATATAATATACATTTTCACCTAAAGCTACCAAAGTCTCTGTATATTGGTCATTTGCTTAAAGACAATGAGTCAAACAACATAAATGACAATGATATAACAGAAAAACAGTGCCCATTGAACATTTATTTTTGGCTTTGCTAAATGAATAATTGAATCATTATAATAGTTAATCCTGCTGATCGACCAATCAATATATCGACAGACTGTTTCAGCAGTGCTTCTCAGAGCCGGTCGTCTTTGTGTAAAGCAGAGTGTGAAATTCCTGTTCAGCGTTTATGGTACCTTTCAGGAGCTGGTGCAGTAACAGTGGTTTTTCCGCTGCAAGGTGTCATAGTTCAATGTTAACCTGTCATGTAGACCCCCTCCCGCCCCTGAGTGATGGTGTGTTGGTGGGCTCACATTGGGCAGGGGGTCCCCCACAGCTGCCACAGGGAGACACACACAAGCTGGTGGAAATGTGAGGGCTTCCCCTCCAGTCCCTGTACCTCCAGGGGGGGGACACAGGGTCCAGGTTTGCCCTCCTACCCTCTACCCAGCTAGGGTAGACATGAGGCAGGCCGGGCCCCTGGCCTTCTCCCTCCTCGTGGGGCGATGGGGGAAGTTAAAGAGGCCGAGTTTACATCCATGTATCACATTGGGAGTGTCACTCAGGACGCACACACACACACACACACAATATTCAAGAGTAATTAGAGTGAAGCTGCATGTGGAGAACTACCTTCTTCTCTGGAGGAGGGTCTGGCGAGCGAGACTAGTGGAGAACTGACTCCAGCAGACGGACATTTCCTCTGGAGAGATGGAACTCTGTTATTTTTTATCATTGATGAATCAGTTTTTTGATACATCAGATATTTGTGTAGTGTGTAAAACGTCAGATACGACTGTGGAAAACAAGATCCCAGGACCCAACGTGACATCTTCAGATGACTTGTTGACCTCATCTGACCATCAGTCGAAATATTTTTCACTTTCACTTCAAGGTTCCATTTATTGTCATTTGCATGCTTACACATGAAACAAAATGTGTACCAGCAGCATACAATAACAGTGAGTCTATAATTCCTAAGAACAGATATAATAAACAATAAATAAAGATAACTGATTAAAAAAAAATTGTTATGAATAATATCGGCTGATTTAGTTGTACTCAGCTTCAGTGTTTAAATTGAAACACACAGTGAAGAGATGATGATAGTGATGCTCTGTGAAACTATATATTGTCCCAATTAATGATTCTGGGCCAAAAAATCAATCAGTTTTGTTTTTAAACACATAAACAGTATATTGTGTATATAATGTTTTTACATTCATTCACCATGTTATGCTGCAAAACACTCCAAAAAAAGGAAAAGCACTTGTATAATTTGAGAGCACTGCTCCATCCTGTGCTGAATTTCTTCTTATCAATTTGTCAGAACCAGAAGTATTTGTTTGTTTAGCACTGTTGTTTCATCTTTCATGTTGTAATTATCACATTATAACCTAACAGGCAAAAATATGTCAGGTCCTGTTCTAATTTTGTCACACACACACACACACACACACACACACACACACACACACACACACACACACACACACACACACACACACACACACACACACACACACACACACACACACACACACACACACACACACAATGAATCATGGCAGGGGGGGCACCTGTGTTCGTCCGGGCCTAAAAACTCCCTGCTTCCTAATTTGGCCAATATGCAGGTAATATGTGGGGTCGCAACATCTCAATTATCACACCTCCTGTCAGCGGCTCCCAGTCCTCTGCTCACCACTGCCTCCCCCCCCTCCAACCCTCACCCCTCCCGCCGTGACTTTTATTGCTTCATTAGTATGCTCCACATGCTCCGGCGCACACCCACACTCGGCGAGCCTTCAAACCCATAACAACTTTTGGCAGATCAGTGCGTGATGAGGGGATGATGAGGGAGTCTTTCCACTAAAAGCCCACCTACCTGGCGCTGTGGCCCCCCTTTTTTTTTTTTTTTTTGTCCAAGTGTGTTGCCCAACCTGGTGGAGCTTGAACGTGGGGGGTGGACGTGGGGTGGGGGGGGAAACAGCTGGGCAAGCTGGTGTAAAGGTTTTTTCTGGGTGTCACATCTGAGTACAAACAGCGGAGGAGATGACCTGCTTAGTGCTGGGAAGCATTTAGCTTTTTGATTCGTTGCCAGTTTCACCACCTTAGCTTGAGGAATATGCTTCTCTACAAAACAATTTTTTTATACTTTGCAAAATATTCATCCACTCTCTCTTTCTCAAACTCATAGTGAAAATGACAAAGTTTTCAGAAACACCCAATCTTTATTCGGTGTGTATAAAGTCGTCGATGAGGCGCTGCTGGAACAAGCCGATAAAAACCTTACATGCGACAGATGCTTTGTTTCAGTGTGAAATTAGATAATTAAAGGTTAAATGCAACAGATAAAAAGGGTTAATCTTGTTTTAACGCCAACTAGAGTTTTGTCTAGAATAAAATCTGCACAGTTCGGATACAGACAGGGAATATCTGATGAAAGAACAAGAAACCAAGACTTGACCAATCGTCCAGCACCGTGTTCTG
The DNA here is from genome assembly GCF_905171665.1 of Trachurus trachurus. NCBI lineage: Eukaryota > Metazoa > Chordata > Actinopteri > Carangiformes > Carangidae > Trachurus > Trachurus trachurus. The sequence goes on from NC_139908.1 coordinate 21,862,782, forward strand.
ATACTTGACAGTTTTTGACACTTGATGCTATCAACACATCTCAGTGTGTGCAGAGAGAAGTATTGAGCCCCCCCCCCCACACACACACACACACACACACAGACAACACCCAACACAGATCACTCACCTCGTCTGTCTGTCTTGAGCACCTGCTCTCATGCAGAGATGTTTGATTCCTGAGTAAAGCGCCTATAGGGAGGCATGCGCGCATCTTACGCTCCTGTCACAGCCATCCATCCTACAGCTAAGCAGGTATGTCCAAGGTGTGTTTAGAGAGCGCATGTGTAAGTGTGTGTGTGTGTATGTGTGTTGGAATGGTTTGGTGGTGGGGGTGAGGGGGGGTGGGGAGGTGTTCATCGTGCAGAATAAGACCCCAGAAAATGCTCATTAGAGTTGACCTTGGCACTTGGAGCAGGCGTTTGATGGATCGGGTACAGGGCCAAACAAGCCCCTGGGGAGCCATGATCTTATCTCTTATTGTACACACACACACACCACCGCCCCCCCACCCCCCCACCCCCATATCTGACCCTACCACCCCTCCCCTCCCTCTCTCTCTCTCCGCCCGCTCACTCACACTCCTCTGCTCTACACGCATCAGAGGCAGAATAAATCTGTGTCTGACACCACAGAAAAAAAAAGAAAAAAAGGAGTGGAGAGGAGGAGGGGGGGTCCTAAGGGAGTAAAGGAGAGAGAAGGTAGTGCTTGAAGAAAGAGAGAGAGAGAGAGAGAGAGAGAAAGAAAGAAAGAAAGAGAGGGGTTGTGGGGGGGTAGAGGGGGCTGACAGGAGGAGAGGAAAAACACACAGAGGGCCGAGGAAAACCAATAGCTCACTGAGGTGTCATTACCTACATAAGTCAGATGAGTGTGTGCGCGTATGTGTGTGTGCGTGTGTGTTTAAAAAAATATATATCTGCAAGGCACATGAAGTGTTAAAGGGAAACTGAGGAAATTGGCTGAGGGGGGGAGGGGGGGAGGGGGGGAGAGGAGGTGAGGATCAGTGGATGATGAGTGCGAGATGAAAGATGAGACTCTCATGGTGCCTCTGTAGCGCGTTCACGGTTTGTTCTGTTCCTCTTACCTGTCCTTCTTCTGGGTGACACACATATACACACACAAACACACACACACACACACATAAATACACAGTATTGCCACCGCCACCCTCATGTCTCCCCTCTCTGCTCTCAACCGTGGGACACACCAAACACACAAAGAGACATGAGGCAACATCCACCTCCAGGATAGCAAAGTTTCTCCCCCACCGCCACCTCAGCCATCCCCGGATCCACAGGGGCGGCATCACACACTTTGTGGGCTCTTTGTGTTTTTCCCCCCTTCTTCTTGCCTGCCGCGCTACGGGGAGAAAGTGACACTCTGAAGTCTTAATTGAGGTTTACCTGGTGTTTTTTTTTCTCCCTCAGTGTTGTTGTGCGTTAAAGTGTGGTTAAACTTTATAATCAAGCCTACAGGGTCTACAGTGTGGAGCACAGAAAAAGCGAAGGAGCGTGTGATGACATTACAAACACAGTTGTTTACCGGGCTGCTAGCAGCAGCAGCAGCAGCAGCAGCTAGCTCGCTACCTGCATCTACAGAACAACAACAACAAAACTCTTCCACATTCTCGCTGTCAGTCAACAAGCCTCTAAACAAACCTCTGAGTGTTCCCAGAAAAAGAAATTTGAGTAGAATGCAACTATTTACTGAATCTTTGGGCATGTTTGAATGGCTCCCTCTATTTTTCTCTTTGCACTCCGTCCCCCCGCCTCGCTCCTGTCTGTCAGTCTGTCTTTTTTTTTTTTTTTTTGCGAGAGATCTGGGGAGGGACCGAGAGACTGATGTCTCAGCTCCTCCAGGATCCCACCAGGAACGCCTTTTGACAGTTGCAGGAGCAGCAGGATACAGCGCAAAGATGTTGCTGTAATTGCACCTGGTTGCGTCATGAAAAAGTAATAATTTGCTGTCAAGGACGTCAAGGTGTCAGCGTTCGGCAGGAGTTGATAAGGTATTGACTGCCTCCAGAGTGCTCACTCACTCACTCTCACTCATACTCCTTTATAAAGTTGACTCCCAGAGAAAGAGGGAGACAGGAGAGGTTGGGGAACAGGGGAGGGAAAGAGGGAAGTGAAAGAAGGGGTGAGGTGGGGGGGATAAAAAAAAGGACGAAAGGAGGGAAATGAGCGACGTGAAAATAGGCTAAAGACAGTCAATCTGCCTGCTCTGAGCTCCCAGACATTAATTGCACTCTATTTGCCACTTCGCAAACCCTGTTCATTTATAATACATGCACAGATTGCGTTAAATTATACATAAGCGATCAACAGGCTAAAGCAGTGTGGCGTGCTCCCTGTAAGTTGAATAATACACAATTACCACCTGGCTCACTCTTCTATTCACTTTGATTACTGTCACACGGGTCGTGACTGGCCACTGATTGACACCTCGCAGACAGGAAGAACAGAGGGAAGGAGCTCTGACTTCTTGTTGTGGAGTGGACCTCCGTCTTAGAAGCGAACACAAAGCCTCATGGGATTGGGGCAAGGGCCTCTGCTGAAGACCAACTCTCTGCTGAGCGTATACCTGCATGTTGTGTTGAGCTGGGGGGTCGAGGCCCCCGAAATCAAAGAATGGAGAATGTGACATATGGCGAGGGCACAGATGAGTGAATGCACTCAGGAATACAGTGCCTTGTGTTTTGCTCATATTTAAAAAGAATATAGTGTTGGGCTTTGACTGGGTTTTTCTATACTGATTCTACGACATTACTCAAGTTATACCAAAATACTGTACATTGGGAGTACAATTGCCTCTTATCGCCTTAAATATTCAGTTTAAAGTTGCTGCTGGAGAACAAATCTACTTGAACAGTCTTGTTGTATGTTTAATATAGTATATTTTCTAGATATTATTTTATTTTAACTCCTGATTGACAACTGCACCATAACTCTTCTGGGGTTCCATTGACAGCAGATATTAGCAGTAAGACTCACAAAACACAGCACAACCCCTATGATGCACAACCACTGATGCCAGCTCAAACACACACAAACACAATAGCTCTGTTTAAAAATGTCATTCAATAATGGGGGGGGGAAAAACCTGCCACGTTTTTGTAACGTTTAATTGGATCCCCATTAGCGGCTGCACAGCAGCCACTAATCTTCCTGGGGTCCACCGTAAAATCACATAAAATGTGAAGAAAAGTTAAAATAGAAATACAAATAATAATAATAGAAAAAAGCTTACATTAATGATAATAACAACCATTGCAGCAATAATCAGAGATATAATAACAATAAAGTGAAATCAGGTAAGAATAAAATGAAACAGAAATAATAATCTAATTCATCAACTTGAAGAAAAAAATAATAGAATAAAACAGTAACACCAATCTTAATCATCAACATCTGTGAGTATGTATGTGTATGTATTTATATGTGTACGCTTATGCCCATTCGTGTGTCTTTAACATGTGCCCTTTCTACCTCTGGGCTGTTAGGTGACATTTCAATAGCCTCTTAAAGCCTAGTTTTGTTTTTTCTTTAGTAATGTGTTCTGGCAGTGCATTCCATGATGACATTGCTCGATACAACACTGTACTTTGCATAGCCTCTTTTTTAGCTTTAGGCAGTTGGTAACAACCTCTTGTGGCATGTCTGGTTTGATAAGCATGTGTGTCAGAGCTCAATGTTAGTTGATTATAAACATATGGGATATTTTGACAATCTAATTTTCCTTAAAAAGACAAGGAGTGACACTGTCAGCCTCTCCGTGACTTTTGTCCAGGAGAGCTTGACATGCATCTCATTTACATTAGACCTTGATGTACATTTGAGGGCAAGCCGAGCTGCTCTGTTTTGAGCCAGCTGCAGTTTTCCCAGGTCCCTCATATTTGCACCAGACCATATCACTGAGCAGTAGTCTAGGTGTGACAAGACTAGTGTCTCAATTACTTTTTTGGTCAATTGTGGTGTTAAATACACTGAGCATCTTCTTATGATTGATATGTTCTTCCCCATCTTAGCAACCACTGCATCTGTATGTCTTGTCCATGACAGATTGCTTGTCAAGATGACACCCAAGAGCTTTGTTTCTTTGACCTGCTCAACATTTGCATTATTTAACATCACATTTAACTGGGGTTTAATACTCAGTGAATGATTTGTGCCAAAAATAATGCTTTTTGTTTTTTGTATATTTAAAACTAATTTGTTGCTAGTTACCCATCTTAGTACTGCAATCAATTCTTTATTTAAGATTTCACTGATTTCTCTTACTAGGCGCATGTGCATATAATGTTGTGTCATCAGAAAACATGGACACTTTTGCTTTTTCCAGCACCAGAGGAAAGTCATTAGTAAATATTGAGTAGAGTAAAGGACCTAATGAACTTCCTTGTGGAATTCCAGACTCAACATTTCTAATCTCTGAAAAGCTACCATTAAAAGATACTCTTTGGGTTCTATTGTGTAGATAGCTCTCCATCCATGCAAGCGTTGTTGGAGTGAAACCATACCACCTGAGTTTATTAATTAGCAGTCTATGGTCAATTACATCGAAGGCTGCACTGTAGTCCAATAGTACTGCTCCCACCATATTTTTCCTGTCCATCTCTCTCAACCAATCTTCTGTCATTTGAGTAAGTGCTGTGGCTGTTGAGTGGCCCTCTCTGTTACAAAAACTATAGCCTTTACATATGAATGCAAAAAAAAAAACCATCAAAAAAGTAGACTAGATGAACTTGTTTTGGCCATCAAGCTGATGATCAACCATTAGATTAGCATGTAGTGTGTGATGTAGAAATAATTTGAGGCTTCAGCTTCCGTTGCTGCCAGTTGTTCTCATGACGACTTTTTAGAAATGTGTTTGGTATTTCTGGCTGCCATCTGCAGCAATGAGTGTGTCTGCCCAGGGGAGACCGGTACCGGTAAATAAACAGCTTTACCTGAAGTTAGCATCGCTTTATCAAGTTTCCTCTGCAGGTTACACACTCCTCTCCATCTCCATCCTCTCACCTAAACTCTGCGATTTCTTTTCTGTCCTCCTTTGCTCTTTAGATCCTAATATCTCTGTATATAAACAGCAAACTGTTGATTCTTGTCCATGTTTGTTTTGGTACAAGAATACACAGCAACTACATGACCTGCAGGGTCATCCACCTCCAGCCATCCAGTTGTTACTGATCACTAATTCAGTGTTTATTCTCCTTCCCGACTGTCAACACTCAAATAACCTGTGCTGGCTGGTGGAAACAATCTTTATCTGTGGTTTGTCCAGTCTTTTGTTTTCCTTGTTTTACCCCGCTAATGTCAAAGCCTGCGGTCTCTAGCCTGCGGAATAAAATGATAGCAGAGGTGTAAAACTAAGGAGAAACTAAGTGTGATTACTGATTTACTAAGCTCTTCATTTTATGTGCAGCTATTTGCAAGTGAATCCTAAATTGCCACCAATTCCCAACTGGAAGTGATGATATTTTTTAAAGCAAAAAAAAAAAAAAAAAAACAGTGAGCGCACAGCTTTGCCTTCCCAAAAGTCAGATGCTTTTACCTTTGCCTGCAGCACTTGTATTCTTGGTTTTTCTGTTTCACCCTGAAATAAAGCGGTGCGCTCTTTTTGAAATCCAAGTGCAATTCAGTGACAGTTAGATGCCGCGCGTTTGGGATCACGTTGCGTTTACAATCTCAGCTTCACATTTCTCCGTGCAGGGTCACCGGTGGCCTCCAGTGAGAGCGATTTGTGTGTGCCGCCATCTTGCGGAGGCGCCATTGCTGCGGTGACATGTGTGAGTCATCAATTCATTATGCTGTTATTGTAAACTGGCTCTCTACAATGACAGCATCATGAATACCTGGATCGATGATGTTAGACAGTGGCCTCCATGAAGGTATCTTAAATGAATACCGATATTAATTTTGAAATTAATCATTTGTTTGAGTGGGAAAGATTAGAGTAATAGGGAGATAAGAGACTGTATCATTAAACACTGTGTAATATAGCATACACAGCATTACATGTGCTGACGTTAGCAAGCTAGCAGCATGACATTTAATCACAGGCTACGTGACAAAAAAACAAAAACAAAAAACGTGTTTGTGCTTTGTTTCAGGTATTCAAGAATATTTTATTGATCACCTGGCCTCTGATGACCAGAAAAACGGCAATTACAGGTCTCTGATTTAGGGTCAAAATGACCTGAGCTCCGGATGTGTCGGGCAAATTTTACACCGCCTTTTAGACGACCATCACATCATATTGAAGGGATCAGTGAGACATTTGCAGACCATCCACTGTCACCATGTGGAAGTAACCGAGAGAAGGGAGGGTGGCCAAGTTGTACAAGTCAGCTGTGACTGGGGCTGTGTATTTTGCATAAAGTTTTGTTCTAAAGTTTTCTGCTGTTATCTGTGTAACAGAGGGTCCGGGTACACTCACTCACCCATAAAGGACGTGAAAAACCCAGCTGCCAAGTAGTCATTGACCTCTTGGCAAAACAGTTTGCATCGTCGCCCGCCATGCAGAGACCAGGGTTCGAACCCCACCTGGGGCAGTCCGTACTGAAACACAACGCAGAGGGCCAGATAACATCGGCTACATTAGCACAGCCGAGGACGGCACATGTCCCCCCAACCTTCCTAGACATTATTCACAGAAGAGAAAACGTCCACTTCTTAGCGCTTGCATTCAAATGCCCGCTTCGTGCACAGAGCCCATGGATGCCTGCCCGGGAGCTGTCACCACAGTAATGGCGGCTGCTCGACTCCCAGTTATTTCGCCGAATTCATCTATAACACAGGTACCGCAGGAACCATGGTTAGGGGAAGCCACGCATGCTTGATGATGCTCAACAGGCGACTTTCGGTCGAGACGCTTGACCAGAAGTCGTCAAACGCGCTGCCTTTATTTACAGGACAATCTCTCTCGAAACCAGTATTCCACCCCTCAACCCCCTGCTGATCTCTGGCCTGCTGCTCCATCTTTGATCAAGGACAGACGCTCTGAAGTGGGATGAAGCCCCGGGCTTCAGCTTCGATATCCACTGCCCCTCGTATTCCCCTCCTCTTGATGCCGTCCACCCTTTTCATCGTCATAGAGAGCTGAGAGCGGATTGATGATGGCGTGTTTGACAGTTAAGACACCTACACAGCCTTCACATGTGTGAGAAGAAAAACCACCTGCTTCAGCCTTTTGCCTCATCATGCCTCTTGAATGCACCACCCGGGCTTAGTGGAAGAGGAATGCCCCGTTCTTCAAAGCCGGAGGGGGGTGACGTAAGCTAAAAGCTCTTTCGGAGTGTAAAGCGAAAGCCACCAATACAGCAATTCAGCGACTATCTGTCCTCATTGTCGCTTAATGAACCGTCAATGGAGCAGCTTGGAGCAGCTTATAGACTTCTCATTGTTGCACAGGGGCTCCCAGGGTTCATAGTTTCAGCATTAGGGGTCAGGATTTGCGGGGCTAGAGGCACAATCCTTCAGATATTTCCCAGAGATCTAAAAGCTGGTTAATCAGCCCTCCCTTCATGATCTCCCTGTCTGTTCATCTTCCCATGGACGACTTCTATCAGTCTTTTTTACAACCAGCCCCCCCACACCCCCATCGCGCTTTCTGTGCTTTTCTCCCGCCGTGTTTGTGTTTGGGATTTGCCCAAGTGGCCCCCAGATCAGTTGACCTGACCCCCGGCTTGGCAGATAATGGTTCCAGTCTTAGCCGCTGCCTCTCTTACATTTTAATCACAGCTCTGGTGGTTCTCCGTCGCTGCCACACACAGAAACACACCAAACTTTTTTTTTCTTCTTTCCCCCCACAAGGTAAAATGATCTGCACAGTTGATGCTACGATGCTTCTCTTTAACCTGTACTTTTAAACCGCGGTGAAGATAAACTCGTCTCTCGCAGCGTCTCCGGTAATTAAGCTTGCTGTCTTTATTTCTCTTGGATCACCTTGCATTAAAAATTTCCCCCTGGATATCAAGTCCCCCCCCCCTCCACCACCACCACCACCAAACCTGCCTCATCCTCCTTCCCTCCCTCTTTCCAACTACACCCCCCCCCCCCCTTCCTGTGCAGTTTGTCAGCTGAAGTGATTGCCTCCCTCTCTCGCCCCCTCAGTGGCATTTAGCTATTCTCATTTGCATGTACATGCCCTTGCTGTGCGGCCCGTGGGCTGGCGAGATTGATCAACAATGCCACGCCGTGTTTTATTACATGTCAGTCGGGGGAAAAAAAGGCTGGTTACCAAACGCCACGGGCACGCCATGTGTGAGAGAGCGCAAGCGAGCGTGTAACACCACCGGTGGGTAAACACCACGTTGTGACGCGTGCATGCGCGCGACGGGCACCCGCGCTGCTCACTAACAGAGAAACACACACCTCCACGTCACCACCACATTGACACTTTACAAACATAATGTGTGTATGTATACCTGCACACTCGAGACCTGGTTAAAAGGTATGGAAAACACACACATCATCTTGGACTGTGCACCCCGCGGGAGTTCGATGGGGCTGTATCAGCTGCTCAGTGGAGCCTGCGTTTACAGTGTAGTCTATAAGCCTTCATCTCCTCATATTACATACTGAGCTGACAGATATTAATATGCAAAATAGCAGGATGCTGAACAAAATGCTGATAATTAAGCGAAGATGTTCTGGGTAGAATCGCGCTTAAGAGTGTGCACGTGGGACCCAGCACATGGTAAGCCATATGCCTCTGCGCAGTTAGCACTATCCTTTGGGGTAGGGGTAGGGGGTGGGGGGGTGTTGGAGCCTGTTTCCACACAGGCATTGTACAAATGGAGCCTGGGAGACTTGAACTGTATCCTTATCCTACTTTTATAGAGTCATCAGAGGAGAAGGATGCTGCTCCCACTCCGCTTCGCCGAGCAACACGACGTCGCTCGACTGTAGCAGGAACACGGAGGGCAAAGGTTGGCGAGATCTCCTCAGTCTGACATCAGCCGGGTGCCACTGTATGAAAATGGGACGCAGTTAGTTGTTATATCTCACAAAGGCGCATCTACCTCCCTTACCCACCACCACCATGCTCCTCCTTCCCCTCCTTCTTTCCTTCCTTCCTTCCTTCCTTCCCTCCCCCTCGGCTGATCTCTCTCTGCATCCCCAGAGGGGGTGAGGGAAGTGGGGAGGATTTTTGTGCTGCCGGGGGCGACAGGCTCTCTGTGCCATCCACTTACACAAACGGCAGGATCAGCGCTCCACACAAGAATAATTAGAAGATAATGGGTAGTAATGCGGCCCGATCTGTCCCGATTATCTCCTGGCACCGACCAGCACAGCGCCATCTGGTGCCAGATCTCGGGGCAGCGGCTGCTCTGCCACATGAAAAGAAGGTGGGCTTAGGCTTAATCTCACACCCCGTTCTGTTATTGACTGTCTGTATGGTGCTGTGTTCAAAAAAGTGAGTGTGCGTGAGAGTGCGAGAGCGAAATGTGTGTCAGTCTCTTGTCTGCCCCTCTCGAGTCGGTCGATATATATCACAGAGAAAACGTGAGATTGCATTTATATTACATGTATAGGTGACAGCCGGTGTTGCTGAGTGTCTTGGTGATCGACAGTAAAGCAGAGTGTTGTTGAGAGCCCGGTGTGAATTTCTGCAGAGCTGTTACATGGACAAGTGTCTGTCATGCTGGGCTCTCTCTCTCTCTCTCTCTCTCTCTCTCTCTCTCTCTCTCTCTCTCTCTCTCTCTCTCTCTCTCTCTCTCTCTCTCTCTCTCTCTCTCAGCTTAACTCCCACCCTGCGTCTTCTTAAACAGCCTCTCTCCCACAGCTCTGGGCCAATTCAATATGACAGTCCATTGTATGGCCGGTGTGGCTGGAAGGTTTAGTGTATTAAGGCTCTTTGTGCTTTGTGTTTACAGATGCTTTACGTCCCTGGCAGAATTAAAAAAAACCTCCCGCTCACCCCGCACCTTTTGCACAAACCAAACGGCCTAATTCTCATAATGCTCCCGCTATTGTCTGTTTGATTGAACAGAGGCACGCCGCTTTATCAATTATCCCATCACGTATTTCGCAGACAGCCGGTGCCATTTAGGAAAAGCTGTGGTGTTCTTTTTTCACACAGTGGTCATGGATTGATTCCCGCCTGTGTGAACAGAGGAGAACCTACAAGGTGTACTGCATCATTATTTTCTCAAAGTTTGGCACTTTCTTGATATTGGTGCTGAAGGAATTAGACTGAAAAGTTTAACTGCTGAGCTTGAACATCAAACTTATGGCGTAGAAAACAACTTTTCTGTTTCAAATACCGATTACTGAACAATATAAACATTTTAATTTCATTATACAATCAGTTTAATAGTCTAATAATCCTAGAAAGAATGAACTCGTTTATTTTCAAGTTAACAGTTTATTTATCAATGGAAACAACTAAAATACACACACACATAATACATACATATCTGTGTACAAATGTAGTTATTGTAGTATATTTAATGTATTGTGTGTATATTATGGAGATAATGGGAGTTTTTCTTTTCTAAAACCAGGTAGCCTAAACAACACATGTAAGAAAATAATCTAATTTCAAAGGTCCACTTATACTTACCCTCTGCTGCATCTTATGGTCTTCCTGAACAAACCTTGTATGCTGCCATAGACAGTATATTACACTGTTATCTATTCAAATATGATACATAAAATAAAGACTTATATATACACACATATTGCTGTCATATATTAGATAATTTTGATCAATTCAATTCAATTCAATATACTTTAATTGTCCCCGTAGGGATATTCGTTGTGGGCTTCACTGGTGGTCTGCAGTTTGACAATAAAACAATCAGACAAACAATAAAAATCGAGGGATCAGTAACCCGTACTGCTACAGTACACAGCAGCATAAAATATACATCAGTCAATCAATCAATCAATCAATCGATCAATCAATCAATTAATAACCTGTACTGATACAGTACACATTAAACAACATATGTTACCCATACCATCACAGCACACAGCAGCACACATCTTCATGATCATTTATTTCTCACTTTCACTTTCACATTAACTGAATACTGTATATTGTTTTCTAGATTATTTCAAAACAGTGCAGATCAGCATATTAGAATATTAAAATTCCATAGCTTTTCTTTAGCACTTCTCATTCTCATCACATCATCTTCATCTGCTTACCCACTTGCCATTGGACTCTGCAGGCTCATAGGCTCATAGTCTCTCTCTTGTCCATGTTGAGTTACAAATTTAATGCTATGAAATTATAAACCATATTGAAATGTGAATCTTATTGGAGGATTACCTCAGTATATGACCAGGTCTGAAAAACCATCAGAAACAAACTGAGGTGTTTAGGTTTTTCTCCAACGTGACACCTCTCAGATGATGATGCCCTGATCCAACACAGTTTCTTTCAGTTTTCATAAACACACTTCGGACTATTCAGAGTCCCCCCCCCACCCCAACTGTGACTGCATCAACCACTGCCCCCTCCCTCTGTTATTCCACTTCTGTCCTTATCCTCAAACCGTCCCTCTAATTTACTCTCCGTACACAACCTTTGCTGTTTATTGAGATGCTAGCTCTCTTTATGAGCACCTAATCCCAGGGCAGGGGGGATAATTTATGAAGCATTTACATGAAGAAGCCCAGCTAATTGGAAGCATGTGTCTGGGTAAGCCTCGGCAGTGCAGACACACTGCAGATGAGCAGGCCTGGATTCTCACTCGCTTGTAATCTTACATCATAATCATTGCTTTATCTCACAATAAAAAAAATTTCTCCGAGAGACTCTGCGAGGCCGGTGCCATATGTCACAGGGGCCAAAGCTCGCAGCGCAGAAGAGTCTGGAAAGCTGCCTTTTGTTTGCCCGCGCACGTACTGAGGCAGCATTCTTCTCAGGGCTAACTGCCCCATCAGCAGAGAAATGAGCCGTTGGAGCAGCACTCAGCGCTGCCTCTCAAGGCTTGACCCTCGATTCTGCTGCGTCCAGAGGGAGGTCAGAGGTCAGGTAGGCAGGTCTTTGCCAGCCAAGCCGAGAGGGCACTGGCCATTTTGATGTCAGATGACACCTCGGTTCTTCATTTACCGACCTTCTCCAGCATCCGTGGCCCTATTCTCTCCAACGCCTTAAAAACCACCACCCCCCCTCTCCCTCCCATCCTCATTTACATCAGGTCATTTGTTATGACTTTATGATTATATATGGGGCTTTGTCTGGCTGTGCATGTACCTTCACCACTCCCAGCTGGTCCCCATTAATAACAGGGCCCCGGTGTAGACAGAGCAGGAGAGATGGAGGAGCTTGTTAGCGTCATCGCCGAGCGCAGGGGCTCAGCATGTGAGAGTGGAAGGGCCGACAGGACAGGAGGGAGATGCACAACACACACACACACACACTTACACACACACACACCCATAGTCACCTGAAGTATCCTCTTACTCTCCAACCACCAATTTGAAGTACATGACATGATGTCCGGCATTTGTCCCAGGAATTGCACAAAAGCCATCATGGCGTATTTGTATGGACCTACATGTGTAAATGTGTCAGTGTGCTTCTGGTTGTGTGAGTGTGTGTTTGTGGGCCACTGGGCATGTGTTGGGGTGAAAGCATAATGAGGCTGACTGGACGGAATGGGCCCGCCATGCAGACAGGCTCCATTGTGGGTCCCAAACGGCAGCAGAAGCTCCTAAAATCTGCGTCCCCTGATCTACGCTCCAGGAGTCGGTTGGGAATAAAGGCGTGGAAATAGGATTTATTTAGCACGCCTCATCAAAAGGGAATTAGCAGGGTTTGGGGAGTGAAGACGGGGCTCTGTTTAGAGCTAGGATGAATGGCAGGATCATCTCTGTAATCCCGGGCTCCCCCCCCCCACCCCCAGCCCCCCACTCCTCTCCCCTCCTCTCCTCCTGCATCCCAGAAAAAAAGAAGAGAATCACCCACATTAGCTGTAAAGGTGCCTCATCCTGAAACCTCACGCCAGAGATCCTAAAAAAAGAGAGAGAGAGAGAGAATCAGTTTGTTAGATCTTGGCAGGTGAGGTTAAAGCACAGCACCTGGATCCTTTCTTCTCCTCACCCGCCCATCTCTTATCTTTTAATTCCTCCTCTCCCCTTCAAAACATGGCCGCGGAGCTGTCAGACTCGATGATAGCGCGGCTGACGGCGGAGAGCTGGCGCGCCAACATGCAACAAACAACGAGCGAGCGTGTAAACTAAAGCAAACAAAGCCCCTCTCCGCTCCTCCAAAAGGCAGGATCCCTCCCACCTGCCACCCGGCGCCGCTGATGAAACATACAGTAACAGAGAACAGCCATTAAATGGGCGAGCGGGTAAAACCGACTTGTACAATGTGAGAGGGAGGTGTGTGTGGTGGGGGGGGGCGGCTTGTTGTGGCACATCCCGCTCTCAGTCACACCACGCACGAGCTTGTTCATTATCATCCCCCTGCTCGTGTTTGTGGTTGCTTTTTTTTTCTTCCTTTTTTTTCCACTTTCTCTCTCCTCCTTCGACTCCTCGGCTCCAGACATGGCGGCTGGGGCTGGGTGCATTGTGGGGGATTTGTTATACCTGAGGTAAAAAGGTGACAGGCTAAAGGGTGCTTGACTGGCAAATCTCTTGTCAGTGAGGCAATAAATTCAAGGTTTTGCTCAGGTTCCAGACAAATCTCATCAACGCCGCTCTTGGTATTTATATAATCAGATTTTCGGAGGTGGTATCGATAATTGACAGGGAGCCCATAGTTTCCAGAAGCTGGGGAAAATGAGGTGTAACTATCTATTTTTGAAATCTCAGGTGTTTGCTGTGAATGTTTTCTGGTCCAAATCTTAATTTCTCCTATTTAAAAAAAAAAACTACCAAGCCACCAAAGGCTTAAATGAGGCTAAAGTCCACACATTTAGACAAATGAAGTTTTAATTGTGGTAAAGTATGCAACAGTATTAATCTACATTTTCTGCTCCCAGGGGCTCATCTCGCTCCCACTTTGCTTCTCCCCCCTCCTCCTCCTCCTCCTCCTCCTCCTCCTCCTCTTCGTCGTCTCAGGAGCATGGCTGATATAATGGGCTTGGCTAGAATAAGCAATGGTGCCGTGCCCGTATATATCTCAGCGCCTGGGTAATTTCAGCTCACTTTATGTGTCCTCCAGGCTGCGTCGGGCCCCCGGCAGACCCATAGCTCCTTTATGTAACACCCAGGAGAATCTGCCCCCTGCTCAGGTACAGGCCTTGGAGAAACAAACACCATCAGTAACCTGTCTGCTGCTGTGCACGAGGCTGCCGGGGCCCACCTTCACCCCTCCTCCTCCTCCTCCTCCTCTTCCTCTTCCTCTACCTCTCCTTCTCCAATCCATCCGTCCTCCTCTTTTCCTCTTCTCCCTCTCTTTCTGCACCCCGCAACCTAATCATCACCGGCCTCCATTCCCATGATTTATCGCTCCACGCGCTGCTGAAAACCAATAGATCAGGTTTGCGGCGGGGGGCCTGGAAAGGCAGAGAGGGGACAGAGGATGGGGATGGTGGCGGAGCGGGGGCCCCCGGATGGGATGGGATGGGAGGGGATGGGAGGGGAAGGGGGAACCTGGAGAAAAACCCACCTATGATGAAGTGCTCTGTGATGCGGAGGGAAAGCAACGGCAACATCACAGCTCGCGGTCGGCGTCCTGCCGTCCCTCCGCGCGCATCCCTCTTCCTCCCTTTACTCCATCTCTGTGCAGCCTTCTCTCCAGCGTCCTCCTGTGTCTCTGTTGTTATCATCCTTCTTCTTTATGAAGAGCTGCCCCCCTCCTCCTCCTCCTCCTCCTCCTCCCCTTGTTAAAGCCCTCAACTGTTACTCCATGAGGGCTGAATTTCGATATTAGCACTGGGATAATTTCCTCAATTAGTTTGGATCAGCAGCCTGTGCTCAGTGATCGCTGACATGGAACAGGGACGTAGCGAGGATTTTGAGAAATACTGAAGTGATGAGCACAAGTTTTCCCCAGTGAACCACCCACCACCCAGGAAAACATTGTTTGTATTCTGCAAAGCAAGGCAGCGGGAGCCAATATCAATACCCAGCTCTTGTTCCTGATCAGTTATTCATTATGGTATATGCCATAACCCAGTCAGATTGAAGCATGCCAAATCTAAACCTGCTGGAATCAGTCATGTGTAAGTGCTTAACTGCACAAGTGAATCCATTATAAATTCCCAGAATAAATCCCAAGACCTCAGTGTCTGCAGCAGCAGGTGAAGCCTTCATGAGTGAGGGGTTGTGGGTAAATTAGTGGCTGTCAGCTGTGAAACTGCCTTGTCAAGGTGGTGACCACTGACCCTGACACACACTCACCAAGTATCTACGAGAAGAAAGAGAGGCGCTGATCCTCTTCTAATCCCACTTGTTCCGGCTTCAGCGAGCTATGGAATATTCTCCGTCCGCAGCGTTTTTGTTTGATCATTCTCCAGATTTAATCGATCGCAGTACATCAATATGATATTTTCATACATATTCATTATGGATGTGGATGAAGGTGAATAGAATACAACTTCTGGAAGGGTGATCGTTCTTGTTTGCACATATTAAATGACAGAAGTTGAAATGAATTACCATCTATGAACACCGTGCGCTGCTAGAGATCTCAGCTGCCACCTGCAAACGTTCACATGCAAATAGGCCGACTTTTCCCAGAAATCCACTTTGTGTGAAACTGGTGCAATAATAAAAAAATTGTTATTATTGTGAAATTATGAAATCATCCAATCAAAGATCAAACAATTAACAGAAAATAGGCCCTCATGGTTTTCTTCCAATCGACGACCTTATTTACTGACAGCACTAGAGTCACTTGAAATGGCCTAAGGAAGAATAAATAATAAACTCTGTACAGCTTGCAGAGTTTGTCTGAGTGTAATAAACCGCGTATACGCTTAGTCATGCTGAGCTGTCCGCATCTTTACACCAGACCTGTCAATCTAAGAGAGGACATTCAGGATCACAGACTGAATCTTGGCCTTGGAAAAGACTCAGAGTGGCACAGGTATACGACCGAATACTTGACCCACCACCGACCACCTGTCCTCCGCATTTTTACGACGCACACATGGTGTCGGTCCTCAGAGAGTACACTTCATTACAAACATAGATTGGATTATGTCTTCCAAAACAGACTGACCGTGTCCAATCACTCTAGAGCAGCTTTGAATGAAGAATGCTCACCTTATGTCTGGACTGGTGGGTCGGGATGGCTCACACACACACACACACACACACACACACACACACACACACACACACACACACACACACACTGAGAGACCGGTCCTCCTGGGGACTGGTACATGGGGCTGACAGGGGAAACACGGGGGCATAAAGAGAAGCGAGGGGGGAGTGAGAAAGAAAGAGAAATGTCTTTTAAATGACATCCCCATTGTGAGCTGGAGCAGGACGATGGCACTTTGCAAAACTGCTAACAATGAGCACAGGAGAAATCCCTTATCCTACAGGGGCCCGGCAGCATGCTCGCCATTACCATAGTCATTTAAATACAGTAATCTCATTTTCTGCCTCAGCCGAGGGGGCATGCTAAATTTCCCAGTGTGAAGGGAGGAGAGAGGGGTGTGCATGGCGTCCAGGGCATGCAGGATTAGTGTGTGTGTGTGTGTGTGTGTGTGTGTGTGTGTGTGTGTGTGTGTGTGTGTGTGTGTGTGTGTGTGTGTGTGTGTGTGTGTGTGTGTGTGTGTGTGTGTGTGTGTGTGTGTGTGTGTGTGTGTGTGTGTGTGTGTGTGTGTGTGTGTGTGTGTGTGTGACTTTGTGTGGCTATAAGTGGCAACACGGCAAAAAGCTCCATCTTACTTTGGTCTTATTGTTGTGGTTTACGGTCAACAATTGTTTGACCAGTGGTAACACTGGAGTCACAAAGTTAAAGAAGAACTATGCAGGATTTTAACCTCAACTATGCTACATTTTTAACAGCTTCATAGTGATTGTGATGGTTTAATAAGTGATTTCGAGGGGGAATGGAGACTCTCTGCATTCCACCTAGTGTCTCTTGGCCGAAAACCAACCTTGCAAGATCAGAGCCTCCCACCCGGTGTCACAGATCTCGTCTTAGTGGCTCCACGACGCAAACCCCCTGCCCCCTGACCTGTAATCTCAGATAAGACAAATATACATGTCGTAACATCGTATATGATATATAACGTACGTTATCCACCGCTCCATGGACTCCATGAGGAGGGTTAGCAAAACAGCGAAAAAGCGACCCTACTTGCATAGTTCCCCTTTAAGTGCTGAGATCTATCAGGGAGTACATTAATAAACAGAAATCTGATGGGTCAAGAGGTATGAGCAGTCAGATGATCAGGCTGGCTGTAAACACGTGTTTAGATTAACTGAACAGTTCTAAATTAAACCTGGGAAAGATAAATAGCAGTGAGAGGAGTATTTAAACATCCATCACAGTTCTCCAGATGAGGGATTACAAATGACATTTTAAGTAATTTGGCTAAATTGGTTTGTTTTCAGCCCATCTGTGATTTTTCTTTTTCTTTTTTTTTTGCAAGATGCCTGTGTTCCTACATCTCAGACATGTCCATGTTTGGTTGGAAGAACTTTATTATGTTTGACCCAAGTTTTAACACACTGGATTTGCCCCTTAAAACAAGTAAAAGAAGCATCCTGTTCAGTCAGTCAGTCAGTCAGTCAGTCAGTCAGTCAACTACTTTTTCACAGCTCAAATCAACTTTCAAAAATAGATGTAGACACAGCCAGCAGATATTTACATTCTCAGCTGATATGTACAGTTATGGTTCTGTCTGTGAAATATAAGAAAAAGGGTTCCTCATCCCCATGGCAACATCTTGAAATATCTTGTTTTAACCAGCCAACCATCCTTAAACCCAAACATATTCACTTTACAGAGACATGAAACAGAAAGAAAGAAAGAAAGAAAGAAAGAAAGAAAGAAAGAAAGAAAGAAAGAAAGAGCAAATCTTCACAATTGATGAACTTTAAAGAGTCACTTCACCAATTAACTCATGCACTTCCACAGTGCTGCAGACGAATGAGATATAAGATTTAAAAATAGAATAATCAAAGAAGCACATTGAGATTTATTGACTTTTAATTATAGGTTTGGATTTAGCTTTTTTTTATTATTTTTTATAAGAGGCCTGATCCTACAAGTCCCACAATGCAACCAGTAACAATAGAAATATAGTTTTCAATCCTAACCCCAAGTAATCCTGAAGGCATCATCAGGGGTTGAGAGACTTACAAGGTTCTCGTAGAAGATATTAAAGGTGTATTGTCTGTTTGTTTTCAGAAGATATATGTTCAACGTACACTCATCCTGATATGAGGAAATGGTTGAACCGCTCCTTTATTGTTCTGACAATCAATTCAGTGTTTCAGCAATAACATCAAACGCCCTCTGTCTTTGTTCTTCTGTGATGTCCTGCTTCAGAGAGCGACCCTTGCGTTGAGAAAATTCTTGAAACAAGTTGATGTGCATGTGCAAAAAAAACAGGAAACACAACTTTTAAGGCATGATTGACAAAAATGACGTGATGAGGGTGGACATTTCTTGCAGCGCAGGTGTCTGTCTGCATGAGCGAGAGTGTGCGTTTCAGGACGGGAGGCGGTGTGTGTGTGTGTGTGTGGGCGGGCATTGGTTGGGGTTGCTGCAGCAGCTTTGGGGATATCATATCAGATTGCACAACAAAAGAGGAGCAAGGGAGAAAAAGCTGTTTCCACACAAGCTGTTTTCATTCTTCTCTGCTTCCGGTCCAGTGGAACAGTTGATGAAGTTTAAATGAAGCAGAATTAGGAGATCAAGCAGACACGGGAGCCGGTGTTGATGGTATCTGCAACTCCCCCCACCTCCCCACACACACACACACACACACAGAGACTCCTACACCCAAGAGAATCGAACCGGGGGCAGCTGACCTGGATGAAATCGAGAGAAAGAGAACTGTGGAGGAGAGGAGGGGGGAAAAAAGGGTGGGGGGGAGCGGGGGAAGGGGGAGGGGGGGTGAGAGAGATAAGGGGATGAAGTATCTCCTAAATGTGATAATCTCCAATCACCTCTAACATCAATTCTGTCAAGGCCTGGGTTAATGAGCTCACAGCCGATCAAGCGTTATGCACCGCCAGCCCCGCCACCCCCTGATTCTCCCTTTCTCTCCCTCGCAGTCGCTCTCATCATCATTGTTGTTCTTTTGATTTAATCCCTCTTACTTCAGCTGATTTGAGCAAGAGGGGAAAGAGGGATGGAGGGAAGGGAAAAGCCTATTACCCAAGCTCCTCTGCTCTCAACTATCTAAATGCTAACGATGTGAGGGGGCGAGAGCGAGGAGGAGGAGGAGGAGGAGGAGGAGGAGGAGGAGGAGGAGGAGGAGGAGGGGAGGCTGTAGGAAAATGATGATGGGGAGAGGAAGGCATCGAGGGGAAATGGAAAAAGAGAGCACGAGTGTGTTGGCAGGAGAGGACAAGACGCAGCAGAGGGGGGCTAATCTGCTGTTGCTCGGGGTCTCCGGGAGCAGTTTGGTTATTTTGAAAGCAGGTTAGCTGAGGAGAAAGCCCAGCGTCCTGTGAGCTGACCCTTCCATCCCCAGGGTCAAAGCACCACATCTTGGTTCTTTACTTCCTCTTGAACAGTTCTGACACCCCAACACCAACAACAAGCTCATTCTTTTTTCTTTTTTCGTTTTTTTTTTACCTGTGTTCACTTTTGTATTGATTAAAACACAAGGGGAGCGTGTCCGCCTGCTGCACAGAATAGATTTATAGACTTATGGATTTGATTCGCTTTGGCTGGTGTAGTTGGTTGGAAAAGACTGGGGTAAAAGCTGTGGGTCACCTTGAACTGAGAGTAATGTCTGTTTCGATCTGGGTCTGTGCGGCGCACCGAGGGACCGGAGGCATTTTCACAATTGTTTCATTATGAGTTTTTGCTCCTCGCTCTGCCTCCTGAACAATTGTTTTCTTAGTTAGGCTTCTTGATACAGTACCCAGAGGCCCCTAAAAAACAACTGAGTAAATATTTGGCAATTGCTCGAGCTGAAATGATGATTATGAGCCAAGGTTTGGCACGACCACGGGATGCGGTGTCTGTGTGCCACCACAGCTCGAAACCTACTGAGCTTTAATTGGACTACAAATTCTCCAAAGAGAGCACACGCAATCCAGTGTTTCCCTTGTTTAATTTCGCTTTTGTGAACTTTGCAATTACACGGCGGTAGGTAGCGAGGCACCTGTGTGTCACAAATTAATTGCCTTGCAAGTTCGCATGGCAGCTTGGCTAATTTACATGGTGATATGAGCGAGAGGAACACAGAGCGATGTGCCATTCCTTCGGCTGTAACAATCATTTTGACTTGTTTTTTCGCCGCCTTGGCACTCAGCATTTCAATTCATCTCGAATACACAAGAACAATGGGAGGAATTTGCTCGAAACACACACACACTCATTGGGCTTGTTCACGTCTGCCTTGAGAAGCACAGTTACTTATTCTGTGCATAACAACTCCTACCCCTCAGATTCTCCTCTTTCAAGAATCCCATTTGATTTGATATTGGCCAATGAAATAGTAGAGGGTGAGAGGCAAGTGAACAATCAATCTTTGTAATGTGATCCATGGATTGAGCGCGGTGAGTAAATGTTTGCACAGGCAGTCATCCAAGCCCGCAGTCAAACGAATTCTGCAGAAAAGGAATCTATCCAGGGCAGGCCTCTCTCTTTATCTCTCTCCTGCCCGACAGCAGCAGGTTATCAAGCACATTATATTCCAGCGCTCTGTGCATTTTTCATATAGGCTCGCCTTTTATGTTTTATGTACGCCAGCTCAGGGGAGAACAGCTGTGTGGGCGCCGCATCCTCTGTAAGTTTAGAGGGAGAGAGAGAACTCATTTCAGTGGGAGAAGTGGAGCAGAATGCCAAACGCAGCGAGCGCGGTACCTGCGAACAAACAGGAGCTGCAGACCAAGGCCCTGCCTCAGCTATTACATTACCATAATACACGGAAACAACACCTCGCATGCTGTTACTGCAGTAATTTGAAAACAGATTGACAGGATTTACAAGTTCTCAGCTTATCTTCGCCGTGACCTCTGTGACCTCTATCTTCACTGTCAACTTTTGGAGTAAAGTCATATGTTGGAGGCTTATTCACAGTTGCTGCAGACTTTTCCAGGATAATCTGGTATTATATATAATAATGGAAATTGATTTTTTTTTTCATGTTGCATTTGTTTCTGTGGAAATGTAGCCAGACTAACACAAGAAAAGAAGAATATATATAGTGTGATTTTATAATTGACCTTACTTGCTCTTTCATGCAGAGTTGATAAATCCCCACAGGCTTCTCCTGTGACTGTCAGTCTGTTAGAATATAATACACTTCTTATATGGAAGATCTCATTGGGTGAAATGTCACAGTGGTGATAGAACAACAGCTCTTTGAGACACCGGCTACATTGTAGATTAGTTCATGTGCTTTCTATAGGAAATGTAATAACTTCTCTTTCTGCTAATGTCAATAGAGGGTCAGTGAAAAATAAATATATGTTAATAACAGATTTTGGTCTTATAAAATAAAATACACAATTATATAAGCATCTGACACTGACACTTTGTGTTTCAAAAGATAATGTGAGTTTATAAAATATTTCTAGATTTTAAATAAAGTTGAAAAGGTCTTCATGCAAATATGTTAAAATGAAAAATCAACACTCCATTATAGTTGAATTGAAATGAATATTCACAAAAAGGCAATTTAATAATTTATCGTTTGATTAATTGAGTTAATCAATTAAAGCAAAAACAAAAACTTCCCACTGAGTGACTACAAAACACAGAACATAATGATAATGGATAAAAAGGAGCAATTTTAATACATAGTTCTCTATCTAGGTTGATAGAAGTGAATTAGAAATAATGCTCAGTGATTTAGATCCTTGGCAAACACAGTTTTAGTACAGTTGACCTCTTTTAAGCTTCAGGCCGGTCAAAGCGAGATGAGGAATCCTCTAAAGTCACCTCAGAGACTCTCACTAACACAGACTGAGCTCCTCTGCTGGAGACAGAGGGTGAAACCTCTCTGTTCAGAGGGACATACTGCCACCCAGTGTTACAGGCTGTGAGGCAGGAAAAGCTGCACCTCACTGAGGTTTGACCATCTCTGAGTCCAGACTCAGTCACTATGTAATTATTGTATAATCACTAAAGTCATAATTATATTATTAAACAAACAGTTTCTATGTTTCATCACAATTATTAGAAAAATACTAAACTTTCATTTTCATAAGTCATATACATCTTAGACTTTATTATAATATGTGTTACTAGATGGATTCTCTGTCTTGTGTATGTTATGTGTCATTATATAATTTATCACATGGACTACATTACCTGTTAAGCTGATTATCTTGAAATTATAGAGAGGTTTATTTTAGAGTTTGATTCATATTTTAATGAGAGAAAGCTGAGAAATGGGGATTTGTACTTTTTATGCTGATTTTGTGTTTTTCTCGTAATCACAACAAACATCTTCTGCCCATCAATGCCAGCTTCAGCAGGTCTCTATAACCTGCTCACCACAATGAAACCTTGATGGTTGAAGAGTGTGTGCGTGACAGATGCCAAATGTCTCCTCTGAGGCTCAGTTACAAACTGGCATCTGTTGGTCAAGTTTCCTCTGGTTTGCGTTTTGAAAAACTTTAGAGTGTGTGTTAATGCTTCATCCCTTACACTGTACACATCCAACATCAGCAGTCAGTCAGTGTGTCTTAGAATATCTTGATGCTGATTAAATTTTCTTCTGATTTTAAAATTAGAAACCTCCCCCTATTTAATTTTAACACTCTTGAAATCACAGTGGTCGTCAGAGAGCAGGTTCAACACTTAAAACCTGGCTGAAATTGACAACATTTAAGATAAGACGTAAAAAAAAGGAGACACTAGCTGTCTAAGAAAATGAAAGGATGAATTCACACACTGACCGTTAATCGTTAATCTATTAACAAGCATTTTCACCAGTTCAGCTGCAGAACTGATCCATTAAATGTCCTTTGTTTTAATCAGTAGTTGATACACAACTATCCATATATGAATGGACCACAGTCCTGTAAACGAACGAATGAAACTCATAATAATCACCCTGAACTCTCCACTTCAGTTTTCCACAGAGCCGTAATTGTGTTTTTGGCTCTGATGGGGGGAAAAAATGCGTAACATATTTGTTAATTAAAAAACATTGCTCATTCCCTGTAGAGCTTTGGTTCTTTATCAGACCTGTGCTCAGTGTTTTTTTCTGCGCATAGTGACACAACATCAAGAGGGAATCTCACTGGAACCACCTCAATGACCCCTAGTGGCCACTCAACCAATCCTTTATCAAACGTATACAGCCAGGTTTTTACAGAAAGTAGAGCCCCCCCACTAACAGTAAATTTTACTTTTATAAACCCATGTCTTTCATGTCAGCTGGATTCATTCCCATGTGCCACCTGCACTCAGATTCCTCTGCATTCTTGTAATTTAGAACAAGACTGTGTGACTTTTCACCTTGTGCTAAATTGAAACAGTTCCTTTGAAGCCCTATCTTAGTGGGCTGCACGGACTATTTGATTCTTTTGTTCACCGCAGTTCCCGATCAGCATGAGGTTCAAGCCTTTATTATCGGCCAAGAAAAGAAGAAGGGAATGTAGAAATGGACAGACAGAGCATGAAGAGAGATAGTTAGGGATGGAGAGCGATAACGAGGAGGGCAAAGTACCCTGTAGGCTTAGCAAAGAGGGTGGATAATAGGGAGCAAGTGTGACCGCAGATACAGTAGCCTATCAAGTGAGAGTGAAAAATGGGGGGAAGGATTGGAAATGAGCGAATCATATGCTGTAACTTATCCTCCCAGTTCACCAGAGACACTTTTGTTTGAGAAGCAGGAAAGCCCAACTCCAGGTAGCCACAGGGAGATGGGGGGGGTGGGCATTTTTTCACGCTTGAGAGGGTCTTTGCTGTACCTAACTGGCCACACTGGCCACCAGTCCTGTACACCAGTCCCAGCTTGGTGCTTTGTCAATGTGCTGTGACTAATCCAGGAGGGGTCCCGCATTTTCTCTCACCCTAATTAAAAGAGGATTAGATGGGATGGAGCGCTAGGCCACTCCAACATGCATAGCCACCATCCCCTTTGCTTTCCCAGGATAATCACACTCACTGGAATTGCCTGGATTTTCTGTGCAGACCACCACCTGAACTCAGCGAGCAGGTCCCCTTCTCCGAAATGGTTTGGAGCTTGCAAAATTGGTACAAAAGAAAAAAGGCACTGAAGCAATTCTCTAACTGGAGTCTTTATTTGGTCTACACATGGCAAATCTTCTTTCTTATAATTTACAACTGATTATAACATTTAATCCTGATGACTTGTGCATTTGCTGTCATGATATTTAAAGTGAATTCAGTGGCCTGTTTATTTCCTTGAAAATCAGCCTGAGAGCGACTTAATTAAGCTCACAGAAAATATGCTAAATCGAGCTCAGGCCTCTTTATCTTCAATTTTATCCCAATACAAATTATCCGACATTTCACTATTGAATACATTAGCATTTCAGCAACATAAGAAATCGAAATTAATGAAAGAAAACAGAAAGAGAAGTGCCAATATGAGGATTTACTGATTTAGGGATTTTAGGATTTTTCAGAAATGCCCACATGACATGTAGGACGCTCAAATTGATTCAGCCTCAAGTTCTGTCCAGTAGGCTACATGTCACAATGCTCTTATGATGTAGTCATTTAAAGCTCTTTTCACTTAGGCTACTACAATTCAATTAAAACTGCTATTTTGCTATATTTTTTCCTTGGTGTCAAGAGACAGGCAACAGCGTCATGCAGACATATAATGCAACACATGAACATGGCTGGTTTTCACAATAGAAAGTTAGTTTGGAGGGTTATTAATGGAAGCTGCTGTCAGCTGTTAACTAATCCTGCACTGTGGCTTATAAATAGCCAGCTGAGATGAGCTAGTTTAAAGTGCTGGCTAATTTAGCTGCCAGCTGCCACAGAGAGGAGGGTTTCACTCCCACTGCACAGAAAGGTATCTGGAGAGGCCTTTAAAAAGTGGACCTCCGAGACCTCTGAGTGGCCCCAGAGCGTGAAGGCCGCAATATATTTTCAAGCTCATCTGCAGTGTGATTAGTCAGTTGCAGTTTGGTGTTGATTCAAACCATCCTGACCACAACACAAGCCAATAGAAAATGTCAGTTATCATGTGGTTTCTTCTTTTACTTGTCCCATTAAATATCATTTTAGCTATTTGAAGTTCTGCTATCCTGTGGAGAGTAGCTAGAATAGGCCTACAATAGTGAAGAGATTAGGATTTTAGCAGAGAAAGTAGCTACTTTTGATACAAGCTTTCAACCATGTCCCACAGTCATATGCATTTTTTTTTAATCCATACATTTATATTTTAAGATAACTTTCCAGTGTCATTGAATAGGCTACTGCAATTTTTTTTTTTAGCACTATAGTAGGTAGGTTATTTGGTTGTGAGGTGGAGCGAAAAGTAGCTTAATGGTTTTAACACTGTAGCCTATTTGAAAAGAGGTTTTAACCTGGAGCAATAACAGACCTTTTAAATTACTACGGTGTTTGTGAGCCGCGCCCACTTCTGTGTTCCGGGAAAACAACCTTCTGCGTCACAGCAGCGCCTTCCAGTCCTCACTCCGGGTGAAACACAGCACCAGTCCATCAGCAGCTGAGTCTCGCAGGGCAACGGTCCCTCCACAGTCCTCACATATCGGTCACATTCATTAGTTTGGTGTTTATCATGCAGGACGAACGCGTTGCAATGAAAAACACGCAAAGACGGGAGCGTCAGACAGGTAAGAGTTTATTTGTTTACATCACACGGCGTCTTTCTCTGTCAGACGTACCCACACAGGTTGGCATTTACCGTAGTAGCTAACGTTAACGGTTGCGAGCTAACGTTAGCAGCGCTGACCGACCATGGATAATATAACCATGTGGCCGACCTAAAGCAACGCCTCCTCTGTCAGTTCGGCTGATATAAACAAGTTATTACGTCCCAGTGTCGACTGCAAATGTATCAGTGCGATTTAAACACTTTTAATGGCGCCGTGGTTTGTATCAACCACCCTAGTACCCTGAGACACAGGGTGGGAGCAGTTGGTGAACCGCCATGTTGATCAGTATTGATTGTTTTGTATCGACAGACTGAGTGAAGTAACGTTAGCGGTGAAGTAACGTTAACGTTAGCGGTTACCTACGTTACGTTACCTCGGGAAATGATGGTTGAATTGTGACGGTCGGAGACTGGCGCCTAAACACAGACTAGTAAAGAAAAAAAAGAGAGGGAATATCCGCACACTGAGTTAAAGCTCCCAATTATTGTATTTATTTATATGTAGCCTAATTATTGTTTGTAGTCAAGACCACCTACCCCGAGACCGAGTCAAAACCAGAACCAGGACCAAGGTGGGGCGAGACCGAACCAATGCGAGACCATTTTCAAGACCATTACTCTATTCA
The DNA here is from genome assembly GCF_905171665.1 of Trachurus trachurus. Taxonomy (NCBI): domain Eukaryota; kingdom Metazoa; phylum Chordata; class Actinopteri; order Carangiformes; family Carangidae; genus Trachurus; species Trachurus trachurus. Next base: position 21,889,293 of record NC_139908.1, read on the forward strand.
GTAACGTTACCAGTATTCATAATGATCAGATGGCTCGATAGTTACATATTCCTCAGATAAGAAAAAATAATTTTGGACTGCAGCTGTGGTCTTGAGAAAAAATCCAGAGTCCAGCTTGACCAAGACAAGACCGGGTAAAAATGTAGGTAGTTGATTCCGAGTTCTCCAATATTTAAGTTACTGACTTCTCACTGAATGCCTAAAACTGTAACATTGATCCCAGTCGTTAAATGGCATTTTCGCCTCTGTCTCTAGGTCCAAGCAGGTATGATGAAGGTATGGACCTCCTCAGCTGTGTTTGGTTGCATGTCACTGACAAAGTAACCACTGATCAGCTGAACATGCAAGTGTATTAAACATGACTAACCATATAACGTTACATCTAGAAATGTGTCTGTCTTCAGAGTTGGGTGAAAGCTGTGTCTGGATCAGAAATTTAGTTTAACAAGATATCAGTTCTGTTTAAATGAACTTGCTTTTTTGACTTACTGTTTGTAAATGTTTAAGATATTTACAGATTGACACTGATAATTTGATCCAGGTGAATGTATTGCAGCACATGTACTATTTATCATCTTCTTCTCCTCCCTCAGCTTTGGAAAATGACGATGTTAGCATTGGCTTCTGTGGCTGCGTGTTGGTCATTTTCTCCGTCCTTCTCATGCTGCTTACTCTGCCCATATCCATATGGATGTGCATAAAGGTCAGTCATTTGTAAAGTTCAATATTTAGCTAATTCCCACTGTTTGAGTGAAGCATAGGCTAGCACATAGAATGGGTGACCAAGTCTGTTCAGGGTTTCAGAAATTTGAGAACTTGTGCTGCAGTGTTACATGTATTTATACAGCAGCCTTTGGAGGTTTTTGTATTCACATAATTAAAAAGCTCTCAGTCAGCTGGCTAAATGAGTAGGAAAAAGATATTGCTCTTGTGCAAGTCATTTGTATTTCTTCTGTACAGATCGTGAAGGAGTATGAGCGAGCCATTATCTTTCGCCTAGGGCGTATTTTGCGAGGAGGAGCCAAAGGACCAGGTCAGAAACCATCTTTTTTTCTTGTTTTGCACAACATCATACATATTTTTTATCCTACCAACGTCATCAATTTCTCCAAAAAATATTTGAGAAGGAGCAATCGCTGCGCATTGCCTTCAGTTTCTCGGTAGTAATGTACTTCAGCCATCTTTCCTGCATATGCATTACACACTTTTCACTGATTGGACAAAATTAGTTTTCTGGAACCAAAAGATGGTCTATGTTCCCACGTATCACTATCCAAACATTCATTCCAGTTTCCATTTAAGGCAAGATTAACCTAAACAAACAAAGGTTTGGATGAGAGCCTAGAACTTATTGTAAATTGCTTAATAGCAGGTCTCGGCTTGATTACTCTCTGTCATCTGTTTCCTATTGAAAGAACTTTAACTAAGATATCTTTGGGACCAGTTGTTTCAGAAACACATTTTTAGACTTTTGGTTTTATCCTCTTGTGAAACTTACAAACCAGAGGGCTTCGGGTTTTTTACTTTGTAAAAACTCTGGGTAACACTTTATAATAAGTACACACTATTAAGCGTTAGTTAAGCATTAAATTCTGAATTCATAATTTATAAAACATGATTACTCATTAGTATGTAGTTTATAAACACAGTTTTAAAAAATTACTCGTTATTGATAAGCACTAACTGTATTTATAAACTACATTCTATAAGTATTCATGTATTATAAATGAAGAATTTAGTATTTATTAATGCTAAATAATGTGTACTTATTATAAAGTGTTACCAAACTCTGTTTTTTTGTAATGTGTGCATGTGGAGGAAGATTGACAGATGTCTCCACACATGTCTTGCAAGCAACGGAAATCATAAAGACGATGATAAAAGATATTGGTTATATACTGTATTATCTAGTATGATGTTGGTGCATGCCATGCCATTTGTGGAGAGAGTGTGCGCCTCCGGTTTGTTTATCATATTATTGTGCTCGTGCCCTGAGCGTCAGTTTGAGTTTACGCTGACATACAACAGAGCTGAAAGAAACCAAGCGCTGCTCTGACATTGGGAAGACGAGGGCGTGGTGCTTGTGTTGGAAATAAGGGAGAGGTCACATGACCAGCTCTTCAGATGATCTTGCTGGTCCTTGGTCGGTAATGAATTGGATTCCTGATTGATGGCTCCTCCTTCTCAGCGGACGGTGACGTGGGCTGCTATGACAACACGGATACGCATTTGAATAGCCACTAGTGTTTTGTTGTTTTGACTCTGTGTTCTACTATATAGGGTTTTAGATGAAACAATAGCTGTGAGGTTTAAGACTGTCAGTTCTAAAGTAAGGGTATTTACATCCTAATATTGTGCAGCTTCTTCTTAATGTGTGTATGGGGAATATGTGGAAACCGATATCTGCTGCATACGTGGTGTCTGTCAGAGTTCTGATTACCTTTATCATCCTATTCTCAATGATGTGTTTTTTTTTGGGGGGGGGTTTATTTGTTTTGAAAGGCAGCACATTTGTTTAAATAAAAATACACAGACTCCCACAAGGAGTAATTTGCATACATATCATTATTCACTGTCTCTTTTAGCTTTGATTTCTTGTTTTTAATGGATCTAAAAACCAGGCAGTGTCCTCTCAAAATGCTGAAATGTGGCTCCTCAGAGAGCCACCGGGCCTGTTTGACAGCACGTGGTAATAATAGCTCTCTCCAGTAAAACTCACATTCCTTAGGTGCTGAAGGAGCTGAGGATTCAGCATCTGGTTTTTCCCATAATGCCCCTCACCCTCATCTCGCAATTAAGCTCCCACTCCACTTAAAACAGATGTTACACAGTAGCAACTAAGGACATTATTCCCATATATTGTGGTTGAAACAGGCTCTTGAGGACAGTTTATAACAAGAGCCGAAGGGTGTGTTGGAGCATTCTTGACAACAAACAAATCTTTTTTTAGGATGCATATCAGTGGAATTTCCCTCTGGGTCACATGACACAAGAGCAACTTTGACCTCATCATTTGCCTGGTGTAAACTGAAATGGTTGAGGATGCCGGGGATGTCATGGCGGAAATGGCACAAACAGAATTCCTTTATCTTGCATTTCCCCTTCTGAACAGATGGCAGTGATCCCGCCATTTAAATGCACTAAGTCTTCGGAGGAAACACAGCTCACAACTCTCAAATTGACGGGGGTATTAATGTTTGCAAAATGATTGCACACCTAGCACATGTCTATTTCGCTCAGGCACATGCCTAGTAATGTTTATTGCACTAATTTAATTATTGTGACGTGAGACAGGCCCCGTTGAAAGCTGCAAATATCAGCAGCTTTGCCTCGCTGTCAGCACAGCTGCAGTCTTACAAAGAGAGCTCGACTTGGCCTCCTGTCAGAATTTCATTCATCCTGGTGTGTTCACACCAAGCCTGCAAACAATGAGGAGAACCTGCGATGTGGAGTTCGATATTTGTTGATTCATTGCAACTGTGATCACAATATCAAAGTGTGCATACAGCTCCTACGTCTTCCTCTACCATTGTGCAAGCTAACCTCACAATCATCACCCAGTTGACACCACCACCCCTCCATCCAGGCTCCAACTGAGGAGTCAAATGTTCACATGCTGAGTGTGAAAGCAGGTTTACTCTTAGTTTGAGTTTGCAGCAGTGAGACAGTGGAGGAAAATGTTATAATTTTTCAGTATCAGACAGCTTATCTAGCTCGTCATTGATACTAGGTTCTTATTATTTCCATCAAGAATGAACATTTCCACAGGATTAGAAATCAAAAAGTGTTTCCAGAGTAGCAACAATAATGTTTACACTACAGTATGTGAACTCATTACTATCTCTATGTCAGTAAACAAAATAATGTTCCTGGCATGAAAACACTGACACAGACAGCTACTTACTATCAGCTATCTCCATCATTAGCTTGTTCAGTAGTGGTCACTATTTGCTCAAAGGGGAACTATGCAAATCTGGTCACTTTTCCGCTGTTTTGCTAACCCTCGTCCTGGCCATGTGCATTTGTTTTTAACAAAGCCGGCGAAAAATCGATCCTTGGAGTGGAGGATAACGTTATTTCAATCAGGACAGACTATTAAGAATGGAATAGACGGGATGTGAAACGAAAGACATTTATTGTGAGCATGCTTGGAGAGATAGTCTTCCTGTCTGCACTTTCGCTAAGCTTCATATAACACATACAATGTTACGACGTGTATATTCGTGTTGTCATAACTGTCATAAACAAAAGATTGCCAGTTACGGAGCGCGTTTGTGTCGCGGTGCACAGAGACGAGAGCTGGGACACCAGAGGGCGGCCAAGTACTACAGTGATGTTACGAGGTTGGTTTTCAGCCATGAGACGCCAGGTGGAAGGTCACTCGTAACAAGTCACAAGTCATGTAGTTAACACAATTACTCCGGAGCTATTTCATTAAGGTAAAACTGTAGCATAGCCACGGGAGAAATCCTGCTTAGTTCCTCTTTAACATTAGCATGCTGCGTTTGAATAGAGGAAACTGTTGTGGATGGCAAATGTTAAAATATAGCTTTTATCTGTGTTTAAATCTTGTTCTGATGACACTTGATACAAGTGTGGTTGTTGTTATCTAGTTTCTTTCCAGCTCATCTCCACACAGAGATGTTGAGCATTATTTTATTGGTTCATCCGGCTCAGGCTCTGCACCTTAAAAACCTCAATGTGAATGTAAATAAAAACATTTTCTTCTCATTCATCACATCGCTCTTTGTTGTGATGTGTTTATTGCACACATTCATGGAAAAATCTTTTAGTCGGCTTTCTTATCGTTGTGTTGACAATGACTTCAGTCATTAAAACTGCTTGCTTTTCTTGTGATTCTGCAGGGTTGTTCTTCATCTTGCCATGCACCGACAGCTTCATTAATGTGGACATGCGCACCATCACCTTCGATATCCCACCACAAGAGGTTGGTACCACTTGCACACCCCATCGTCACATTCCCTTGGAATTCAAAGGGTAGCAAGACGATCGTGCAGATTCTTTACAGAGGTCGCCAGTAATGCCCTCTGATAAACTGAGTGGTAGATATCAGATGTTTCCTCAAAATGCATCAATTTCGTCCTGTATTCACTTCATTCTTAGTATATTATCACTCTCCCGCTCTCAGGTTCTGACCAAGGACTCCGTGACAGTGAGCGTGGACGGTGTGGTTTACTACCGGGTCCAGAATGCTACTCTGGCTGTGGCTAACATCACCAATGCCGATGCTGCCACCCGCCTGTTGGCCCAGACCACCCTGAGGAACGTCCTGGGCACCAAGAACCTGGCGGACATCCTGTCTGACCGCGAGGAAATCGCACAAAGCATGCAGGTAACCAACAGTGGCAGCTACACAGTCGGATCATGCTACATGCTATATGAGACTTGTTGGCATCTTTCTATATCTATACACAGCCATCTGCTCTCATGTCTGTCTGTATTACACCTGTTGTCCATGTTCAGACTCATCTTTGTTCCCTTAGGTTTTTTTCCCCAGTTAATATTTTTGAGTTTAAAAGGATTGAAAAACAATTTAATTATTTATATGGATTTTAATTCCACTTAAAGTAATTTATGAATCAAAGTAATAGATGAAGTATTGGAGGTGTAGCTTCAATACTTCTTTTACTTTAGCTTATCTTGACAAATTGACAGGAAAGTATCAATAATTTAAACACAAAACAAAACTCTAAACACTGATAAAGTTGACCTTTGGTGGTTGGTGACCACACTAGTGTCTTTTTACACTCATCAAAAAGCCTTTGACCTGCTTTTTTTTTGACAATTGAAAAGGCTTCAATCTTTAGTTTGAATGTCAGAATTTAATTCTGAATTTCAACTGTTCTTATTACCTAGAACCAACTTGTCTAATCTTGTCCCACCATAGTCTCAGCATGAATGGAAAGTTAAGCTTCTCATAATACAACATAAAGGATGTGTAATGTGTAATGTGTGATTTGCTGTTGCTGTGTGCAGCAGCTAAACCCTACACCCTCCCCTCAGGGTGCACAGAGCTGCTACGTGTGCATGTATCAGGACTGGGTGCACTGGTCGGTCATAACATGTTATCAACTCGCCACAAATAGAGTTAAATTCTGCGTGAAATGTTGCACCATTATAATAGCAAATACCCAAAGGTGCAAGCACAGCTGACTTATAAAGATAATGGTAGACAGGGCTCTGATTGGTTTATTGCGTGTTATGCCCAAAACACTCCATGAATAATTGAGAGACTAAAAGTCCAACACTTGTGTGTGGTTGGAGGCAACAATATGAGACTCCAGTAACAGTGTTGCTCTGACAGGATGGAGGATTACAGTGCCACCTTGCTTCGAGTCAGGTTTCCCAGCTGCTTAATACGTCTGTCACCTGAAGTTAGTGTCAGTGTCAGAGTTACACAAGTGAACTGTAGTTACAGACAATGGAAACTCCTTATGTCATGCTGCAGTGAGAGATTAAATATAGAATTTATTTTGGTTTATAGGTAGAGCTGGGTATCGCTACTGATTTACTGAATTGTTTTGATTCCGATTCACAAGGTCCTGATTCGATTCAATTCGATATTGATTAATTTAGAGATATTTCAGTTTAATACAAATTAGTTTGGTTATGAAATAAATTTTCACAAAACTAATGTTGCAAATTGTACAAAGATGGAACTATCTAACCTGGTCTATTATTAAAAATATTCATGTTTACCTTAAATTGACTGAAAAACAGTTACATTAATGCACATTTATTCAACATGACCCATCCAGAAGTACAGTGCAACACTGCAATGGCATACATTAAAGGTCCAGTGTGTAATAATTGGCATGGTTTATTGAGAAAATCTGTATACTACCCATGAATATATGGGTAAGTGTAAGTGTATAATCGCTATAAAATAAAATTCGATTAGTTTTCGTAGCCTTGTAATTATTCTTTTATATACAGTATAGCAAGGGTCTTGCTTTAGAGAGTGTTGCCATCTTGCGGCACCATGTTTGTACGAACAGAAAATCCAGCCAGCCAGAGAGCACGTTTCGTGAGTTTCACGTTCATAAATAAACCAACGAAGAAGGCGAAAGGAAAGAAGAAGGAGGAGGAAGCAGCAGACATATCGTAAAATGGTTTAGATCTTCACCTCATCACTCCATGCTCCTAAAATACCCCCAGTCGTCCCAGTCGTGGTAAACACGTTTTTTTGTCCTCGGAGGCGACGGGAGGGGTGAGTGCGAGCGAGTGAGTGAGCGCAGCAACGCTAGATATCACGGTTCCCCCTCCCCATTTTACACACTGGACCTTTAAAAGATTGATTTAAGGATTTTATGAATCAATATTTGATATTTCAAATGAAGATCAATATGATGCGGAAAATCGATTTTTTTTAGACCCAGCCCTGTTTATAGGTCAGTGTGTCACTTCACCATTCCCACGGACTGCAACAGATAATCAGTTTCATCCTCCTGTGGTGTCTTTAAAATCTGTGCGTATCGGCTTTCATCTGGCTTTGAGCCGAGTTGAATTAAGAGGCCACTTGGACATTTGCATGTTTTTGAAAAGGACATGTAAACTGACAGGTGATAACTCTCCAGTTTAGTTCTCAGACAACTGTACAAATACATCTTGATTTTAAGTACTGAAACACAGGTATTTGTTTACCCACATAGATTCATTCACTGCTGCATGGAGAGCTACAATTGCCGCTCAGTGGTGATACAATTATTGACAGCATGAACACACACACAGATTAATTTACAAACACGTTCAAACAGCTAGTAGAACAGAGCATAGCCTTGTACCTTTCATTTTTGTTTTCACAGTAGGAGGCTTTGTCTGATTTGATTTGATAGAACAAAGCTCTTTTTCTCCAGCAGCCTCAGCCTGTACTGAGTACAGAGACCAGTCTGTGTGTGATGATCATGTGAAACACTGTTAAAATACTTCATGTATTCAACCTGAAATAATCTGACACTAAGTAAAATAGTAATTGTTTTAATGTGGATACTGGTGGTTGGTGACAGATTTGTAAGTGTTGCTTTATGTAGACCTCTATGTGTATTACCTGTTTGATGAACATTTATTTTTAAAGGTGAAGGTAATCTAGATGTGATGTGTGTTATTTGCTGGACAGTTCAGAACAAATACATGTTGTCTGTTTCTATGGGAGCTGAACAAGTGGAGCTCATTGGTCCACTGGGGTCAGTGCAGACTGTATGGGCAGTTAGATAATCTCATTAGGGCCCTTCTGGAGTAAATATTAACCACTTGCCTCTCTGTCCCCTCAGGCCTCTCTGGACGACGCAACAGATGACTGGGGGATCAAGGTGGAGCGGGTGGAGATCAAAGACGTCAAGCTGCCCCTGCAGCTCCAGAGAGCAATGGCAGCGGAGGCTGAGGCCACCCGCGAGGCCAGAGCCAAGGTAAAAGTGGTTCTTTTTATTCAAAGTAGGGGATTGTCTCAGAGTGCACATGAAAAAGTCACGGGTGTAAAACCACCAAACTTTTCCGTCATACCGTTCCTGCATTACGAGCTGTTTTTTATGTCTCGTCAAAGAGAGAAAGTGCAGGTCAGAAATCCCTGCAGTGTAGAATATCACATGTTGCGCTGACATGCTGCCACACAAACACACTAACAACAGAGAAGAAGACGTGGAAAGCTTGAGAGCTGTATTTCACCTCCAAACATTATCGGCTAAATGTTGACTGGCCAGTCCAAATACGCTGATCGTTGCCAATTTTGCGTTTCAGGTGCAGTATCCGAGTTACCCGACAGTAGTCAGCAGTTGTTGTTGTTGTTACGTTACATCTAGCGGTGTGGCTCAGGTTACAGTAGGTTAGAGAGAGGTGGGACTGTGACAACATTGTTTCACAAAAGATTCATTTTGGGTGTCTCTACAAAAACTCTGGGGCAGCTTTTTAAGATTTACCCACTCTGGGACCTGTTTCCAAAAGATAGCCTCCTTAAAGGACTGCATTACTTTGATTTTATTTAGAAGAATACAATTATTTATTTGAACTAATTAACATTTACTTATTCTCCAAATATTGTATGTTATGTTATTTAACAATAAAACATTGTGTTCAATTGAAATTTTTTTTTTTTTTTTAACCTAGACATTTCAAAACAACACCTTTTAGAGCCGTAATCGCAATACAGCAACACCGTGAAACTGTGAAACCGTGATGTTTTATCATACTGTCAGAATCTCATAGTGGCCCATGCCTAATGAGGACTAATGCTTCATCTAATCCCAGACTACACAGAGTTTTTTTTGTAGTGCATTGTTGAGTTTGTGGAGGAACAATTATCCCAAAACAAAAGTTAATGTTGTATGTTGATATTATATATTATAAAATTATAAATTATAGCAATCACTGAAAAGTCACTGCACAGCAGGTAATCAACATATTAGTCTAACCCATAGTTTTAGTGTATAGATTTTGTTTATCTTGTAAGGAGCAGATGGAAGATGACAGTAGATGTTTCCTCCAGTGAGCTGTGAGATCAAAGGCCTCTGTCCCGTTCATTCACCTCCCTGTCCTGGTGTTTCCCTCTCAAGGTGATCGCAGCGGAGGGAGAGATGAACGCTTCGCGGGCACTGAAGGAGGCCTCCCTGGTGATCGCAGAGGCTCCGTCAGCCCTGCAGCTGCGTTACCTTCAGACCCTCAACACCATCGCTGCCGAGAAGAACTCCACCATCATCTTCCCGCTGCCACTGGAGATGCTGCAGGGCTTCATCAAATAATGAGTTCCACACACACTGTTCACATGTTCACTCTACACACATCATTTACACACCTACAATTAGGCCCTGTGTCCGTTAAGTACATTTCTTTTAAACTATAAGACTCTGACAATGTTTTAGGAAGTTTTGATTGTGGGTCATAATGCAGCAATGACCTGTATGTAATGTCCTTCCATTTAAACTCATCACAGATTTTATTCAGCGGCAGTATGTTTGCACCTGTGTTAGAGGAAATAACTCAACACGAGTGGTGGTGTTGGGCTGTCTAGAAATCCATGAAGGAAACCTTAAATGCATAATTTTTTCTTCTTTGTTTAATGTATTCCTAAGTGCCATGTTGCAAAAATAATATTTTAGCTCAGTAAGAAAACTTCAACAGATCAGCAGAAATGAAAAAGGTCAGTCAGAGCCAATGGTGCCTAACACACAGTCAAATCTACAGTACACCAGTCAGAGTGGTGTCTGCCTAGAACTAACCAAAGTGGGTGCTTTGCTTGTTTTTAGATTTGCTGTCATTGATCACACTGATCTCCAAAGCCATAGTGCACTGTCTACTTACGCTGTTGTCCTGCACTTTTATGTTTGTCTTTGTTTTACACTACAAATGGAGAAGGTTCAGAGACTAAGCATGGAGGTAGGAAGCCCAAATCTTCTCAGCATCCAATTTAGGCCTCCACACATCCTTGTATTATAAATAACATATCTTGTTGATGTGGCACTCATGCAACCACTGCCAGTATCATAGTGCCATTACCATTTTATACCCAGTATGATGATATCCAAATCTTTATACCTGTGTTTTTAAGATACGCCTCTAACAGGTTCTCCCTGAGGTTCAGTGTTAAACTCCAAAATTTAAAGTTGAGGTTAAAGGTTCAACCTCACACTAGGACATACAGTATATATGAGGAAATGCTGATAAGATCCCCTCTTCCTGTTTATAGTGGAAGTGTAAATACAGTGATTGTTGTACAAGACCAGTCTGACTAAACAATGAAAGATGCAGCAAGTAGAGGTTGGCTAGGGACACGCACACATACACACACACACTCACACACTCTGTTACTGCTGTTCCAGATTAAAAGCTAAAACTCAGATTCTTCCTGGTCGTCAGGCTGGATGTCACTATTCTATGTTTACGGTGTACTTTCTATTCATATATTCTACATATATGTAGAGGTTGGACAAAATGTTATGAACACTTCATGTTATCTCAAAGATGACTTGTACATTTCTCGTACATAGTTAAGTGTTTCAGTGCTGGGAGTTGTTGCTGTTACTTTGTCCAACCCTTGTCTGGCTTCTTTAGTTTACTTAGGAGGAGCACCTAGTGAAATTATTTGCAAATCTTTCAGCCAGAAAGCCTTAACTTACTACCATTGCTTATTTTACAGTCTGAGATGACATCTCTATGCACTACAAAGGGCAAACTTTTTTTTTTTTTTCAGTTTGCAAAATATTTTATCACAAATGCTCTATATACTCAAGCCAAATAGTAGTTTAGTTTGTGTGTTTTTCCTGCTTTGTAATGTGAAGAAGGGATGCTAGTATAGAGAGAGATATACTGTATAGATATATATGTTCACAGTGGCAAGAAAAAGTATTGAAATGAAGTGAAATGAAATAATGACCTTGTTTGTTCTTCTTTGTGTTGTCATAGTATTGTAGTTTTTCTGTGTAGTTGAATGGTTCAGTTTGTCAAAACTGATCCCTAGTTTTTTATGATAGACAGACATATTATAGTTATTGATATTTCTCATCTAGCTTTGCTATGAAATATGAAGCCTGTTACATTATTTTACTATGGTAACACCCGTTTGTTTGTTTGACTGACTGTTACTCTGCTACAGCTGCAGTAGGCCTGTTACTGGGGCAACCATTCAGACCTGCTCTTAGTTGAGTTTAAACACGCTTACTCCAAGAAGAGAGGTGGTTGAATCAAACCACAGCACGCCTCGGTGTGACAGACCTCTGGTCTCAGTAAAGAGTGAAAAACTTCATCTCTTGAAAATGAACACTTCCGCATGCTTTTTCTTTTTTTTTAGCTAATGACCTTTTTTGTACACATTACTAACGTTTGATATGGTTTTATTTTGATACAGTTCTTGTATCGATAATATACAAAGACTTAAAATAAAGATCCTATAAATATAACTTTTTTCTGGATTTCATTCTTTCACAGGAGCGCTGCTTGTTAAAGTACTGACACGACACTGTAACATGTTTAATTTGGTTTTATTGAAATGATAACAAGGCTTAGGGAAACCTCAGAAAGTGTCACAGAAGGCCTAACTGGTTTGTAAAGCAGCAAAGCGTTGGTTTCCCATTGCAGCGTCACACAAGCTTCCTGTCATTTAAAAAAAATAATAAATATCATAGGTGACATCAGGTGAAGGTGCAAACAACTTGTCTATAAAGGCATCCTTATACTAGAGCAGTACCAGTTATAAAGGTTGAAAGCTAAACATGTTAACTGTAAACTAGAGGAAAGAATATTAAGGCATCGGTTGTATTGCTTTAAGAAGACGTCTTTTCTTGGCAGTGAGTTTTCCAATGCTGACACCATGGCTTTTAAACTGACATTTCACTAGTGAAAAGGTTTTACTGTCAAAATATGAAACAAATGATAAAAAGGTTATAGTAGATTGTTTAGTGCAAAACACTACAGGAAGCCTGTGTATCTGTTAAAGATAAATCTACTGTTATTGGTTGGTTTTCAATAATGGGCCTGAAGGCATCACTGTAGCGTGGGACACAAAATGAAGTAAAAGTTTCCTTAGGCGTCTGTCCTTTAGAAACACAACAAAAGGTTAAAAAAAACACACAAAAAATTAAAAAAGTCTTTCTGATTGGAGCTGGGTGCTTGCGGTGGAGCAGCGGGGTGAAAGGTCAGGGCTGGCAGCGAGGTAGGGTCAGGTGGAAGCTCACAGGGCCAGTTCAGCCATAGCGCGCTCCAGGGGGTCGCTGGTCCAGTAGTCGTGGTCCCAGCCCAGGAACCAGCCGGTGAAGGTGGGCGGCTCGAAGTCCTGCTTGATCCTCACGATGGGCGTCCTGCGGTCTCTGTTGGCCGGATCTGTCTCGATGTAACGGGCCGCTGAGGGGGAGAAAGGCTGGATTACTGACAGTACGGAGTGTGTCGTACACCCACGCCCTTGTGTGATCAACTGTATTGTATCCCTGAAATAGACTGGAATGGTCAACAACAGGAGAGAAATATGTAAACGAGTTGATGTGCGTACAAACACAAGATGTATCTCTCTATTGTATGAGACATAGAGCACAAAGCAGAATAAAAGACCAAACAGATACTAAATGACAGCAGTCGCACGTCTCAGCTGAATAAAAATCATATAAGATTGTGTCCATGTTTCAGAGGCCCCAAAAAACATTTGTTTCAGCCACTCCTTTATTGTGAGTGGTGTCTGACATGTAAAATATATAAGTGGGTGGGGCTCTGATGGAAAATAAATTATATCATGTCCAACGTGCACCAATAAGGATTTTAAAACATTTATGAAACCTACATATTAAATCCAAATAAATAACTTTTTACTTAATAGTTCATGCTATACAGAAATAAACTAGTTACCCTAATATGGGGCTATTAACAGTTTAAATTTGAAATTAAAAATATATTTTTAAAAAAACTTAACATTGTGTAATAAAGAGAAATGATACTAAAATATATATATATTTCTTTTTTTAAAGTGATGTGTGGGTATGCTTCACATGACATAACAAGTCAGGTTGTTGTGTTATTAAGACTAGAACCACGATGTGTTTTTAATTCAATATACAAGGTTATTTAGCTCAGTTAGTACAGTATGTGTTTCAACAAATATTTGATTCTTAACTGAATAATCTAAGCACACTTTACTTTGGGAGATTAAATTCAGCTTTAATTATTCTCAAATATGATTTTATGACTCGGCGATGATTTCTTATTTGAGTGCAATATCGTCTTGAGGCACACACTATAAATATGTTTAAACTATCTGAGAGGGCAATTAAGGATGCCACGGAAAAATGGAGTGAAAATTCTACTGGTGTTTTCACTCGTTTTTCACAGGCCTAAATGATTTCAACTCGTGAGTGAAATAAATATTTTATAGTGCGTAATTATTAAAGAGTAATTTAGAGATGTCAAATCTTAATGAGCTGAAATGTATTTACCAGATGCCATGGCTTCAGTCTTCTCTTCCTCTTGGGCCTCATTTCCGATCCATACAAACACCTAAAAATGGGAATGATTAATGCATATTTGTTGTTTTTATTCTACTGACTCTCAATTCATACTTCAGCTACAGCCGACTATCTCTGGTTTCTTTACCTGCTCCCAGGTGTCAAGGATCATGACATCATCAGTGGCGAGGTCATCTTGGGTCAGCTCCCCAGGTACCTCCTCAATCTGAGAGAAGGGCAAGGATTAAACAGGCAAATGTGCATTTTAGAGAGAATATACAATGTGTCCGTCTTATTTCAGTGTTGTTCACTTTTTTATTTTAGTTGTCCAAAAAAATATTTCTTTGAGCCTTTAAAATCACAGAGGAAGCTCAGAGAAAGGACTCACAATGAAGTTTCCAGTCTTGTTGGAGCAGGCAAAGAGTCTGGGTGGGTGAGCGTCCATCTTGTCCTTAAGTCTGGTAGAAGTGCGATATTCTGTCTTTCCTCCCATAATCTCCCAGAACTGATCTGTGAACAGAGCAGACACACTTCTAGTTATCCAGGAGTTAAATGAGAATTAAATGAGCAGTTCGGCTCAGCTTAGCATGGAGAATTTCACAGGCGGAAACAGCTAGGTTGTTAACAAGCTATAAATAGAATTTATAAAATGTTCGTTCATAAGCTGTTTACCCATTTAAAGTAAGTGCCTAACACACAGTTTTACAAATCACACAATCACAGCATAAATCTTGAATAAAGAAGGTTATTATAAGTAATCTTAAGCTCACAGACATAAAATGATGCATTTCCTAACCGATGGCTCATTAGCCCAATTTCCACCCATGTTATTGTCTATGTTTTGGAAAATCTAAAGTACATATACTGGTATGTGTGAGCTGCTGGACAAGTGAATTTCCCTAAGGTGATAAATAAAGTATCTGTCTGGGCCTATCTATCTATTTTGTCTTTAACAGCCTTCAGCTGAGGCCAGTTCTTAAAGGCAGGGTTTTTATAAAAATTTGATGTGTTGTGTTTTAGCCCGAGGTTCTATATTTGAAATTGTTCGCAGAGAATCCAGTTTTTTTTCCAGCTTTGAAAGCAAATCACAAGATTACTGAACATCTGAAGGGCTGATACAGTCGTGCCTTTGTTTTAATATAGATGAACACGAGCACTTAGTGAAGCTGGGATACAAAAACACTACTTAGCTTCACACAAAAGTGCAATATTCACATCTTGACTGAACTATTTTCAGATTGAAGCTGATACAAAATATATACAGTATGTACACATACTGTATCTGTGAATAGTGTACTAGTATACTGTGGTGTTCATATGTTATGTTTCCTCACCAGTCTCTCCTCCCTCAGACAGCTCGGAGGCCGACACTCCCAGGATGTCGCACAGCTGCTGAGCTCCCTGCTTCTCTGTGTCGCTGGCACCCACTCCCACCCACATGAAGGTGTCTCCAGGGGTCGCCAGAATAAAGGCATCGTTGGAGTTCAAGTTGGATGCCGCTGCATCAAGCTGCATAAACGCACAGATGCTGCAGGTTAGAATACAGTTCTACTGGTTTGAACTAGCTCTACTGTGCATGTTTCAGCTTGGTTAGGGTTTCCCAGTAAACACACAATCAATGGGCCAATAACGTTCATACTGTTTTTATTTTAAGGCTTAAATTTTTATAAATTTTCAGCGCTGCTAGGCTGTAAATGTTTTCTATTGTTATCTATTATAAATTCCATCAATTAATTTTCCTTTGATATTCTTTGTGCAATTTTTTTTTTCCAAAAGTAAACTCTACATAACAGATGCATGGATAATATCTTACAGTATCCTTTATCAGCCGGGCACTGAGATAGATAGATAGATAGATAGATAGATAGATAGATAGATAGATAGATAGATAGATAGATAGATAGATAGATAGATAGATAGATAGATAGATAGATAGATAGATAGATAGATAGATAGATAGATAGATAGATAGATAGATAGATAGATAGATAGATAGATAGATAGATAGATAGATAGATAGATAATTCATCCATTTTTATTCTATTTGATCCTACTACACCTGTCTATTTTACTTCATTTTATCTAGTGTATTTATCTTCTTCTCGTTTTATCTATTTTACTTCATTTTATCTGGTGTTTTCCCCATTGCAAATGATTGAGTGAGTGTAAGGTAGCGTTCCCCCGATGTCTCTAAAATCCAATGTTCGAAAATTATTGTGTGAATGCGTATGTATATGTGAATGTATGTGTGTCTCCCAATATGTGTGCCCTTGTTTTTATCATGTGAAGCACTATATACAAATACAGACAGATAGACAGATAGATAGATAGATAGATAGATAGATAGATAGATAGATAGATAGATAGATAGATAGATAGATAGAAAGATAGAAAGATAGAAAGAAAGATAGAAAGATAGAAAGATAGATAGAAATCCCTTCAGGAAATTTTGGTTCCAGTTGCAGCACCATGATAAAAGAGAAAGGGAAATAATACACACAAAGAAAAATGTATGATGATGATATGGTTGGATGATGTATGTGGTCTTACCTCCACAGCTCTGGTGTGTCCTGCAGAGTTGGATCGCACCTGGAAGAGGCGATTCTCCGCAGGGGCGGACTGACCTCCTTCTCTGGACGTCCCCCCCCTGTACACCACCATGGGCTGTCCTCCAAACAGACTCATCATATGGGCCGGCTCCTTCCCCTGCACCACCCTCACCTGGTACACCAACACAACACATTAATACTCAGGAATGACGACACGGTTGTTTTACTAACTCCCCCCGTAGCAAAACACTTCATGCATTTTGATGTAGTGAGATATATGAAGGTGGTGCAACCAAATCACAGCTGACAGATCCTCCCCTCCTCGTGTCTGGTGAAATATGCATCAACAATATGTAAAAAAAAAAAAAAAAAAAAAAACAGCTGCAGTTCCCATTACAGACACAAGATGGCAGCATTTAGTTGAGCCACGTGTTCAGCGTCCGTGCCACAAGGTGGGGTGAGCATAGAGTCGAGGTTTGTGAGATTAGAGACGCAAAGTGATGACACAGTGTCATGTCTGAAACAGTGTTATGAGTCTCTCTGGTCTGCAGCTTTCGTCATAAATATTTATGACAGTGAGGTGGTGCAGTCAGCTCTCACTGCAAACTACGACAATCCTGAGTTAACATGAGCAAATGGAGACATTAGTACAATTCACTGAAGAGATTACACACTGTTAGTCCACAGTTTGAAACTACAAACAGAGCTGTAAACATTCCCAGCACACGTACGTCTGGTTTGATGCGAAACTGTTGCCAGTTTTATGCTTTCAAGTTCTTGTGTTTAATAGATTTTGTAGAAGAACTTCTCAATATTCTTCAAAACATTGTTTCGGTATCTCTACCAAAACTTATTCGGTGTGGTAGTTGTATCAGAAACATTCAGGTGACTTCCAGACATCGCCTGGTGAATTCAAGTCGAGTTTAGTTTGACAAACTGTGGATACAAAGGTGACATGTGCAGGACGGCTGTGCAGGGAAACACCTGGAAATACAAATATGACTTTTTATAGATGTTTTAACACTGGATGAAATTCAAACACACACACACAAACATATGTTCATGCTGAATGCAGAGTCAGCACATATGAGGACAAAAACACAAAGGTTGTACGTGCAGGGTAGAACACAGAGATGAATGAATGAAGACTCAGGTGAACTTTTTTGAGCTCCATATTTAGAAATCTAATAAATATTATTGTATTACATATTATCACTGACAGGTTGTGTCGTCATGGTGTCGGGTCAGGTCAGAGTGTGGAAGCTGGGCTGTTTATGTGTGGCAGACTGAGCTGGCGACAGAGCAGGAGGGAACCTCCCATTAACACCGACATCGGAATGTCCTGTTTGTGTTTGACTGCGATGGTTTCACTGTAGATTTAATTGAAGCTGTTATCGCACTAAAGGAGCAATAAAATGTAGATTTAAAGCCCCTTTTACTATCGAGATATTTATATTTATCTGGAAATAGGCAAAGAAAGTTTTGGTTGTTTCTTTTCATCTCTGGCTCTGGACACAGTCATATATGAGTCATTGTGAGGAAGAGAAGGAGCAAGGAAAGGATGGGGACGGAGGATACCTGAGTGGTTATAGGAGCACCAACAACCTGAAGACACAGAAAAGGTGAAAAACCAAGGAGGAGGAAGGAAGCAGCAGCCGGGAGGAAGAGGAGAAAGAGTGAAAGGATTTAAAAGGTCAGACAGGAGGTGACAGGGATGAGTGAGCCAGAGACATTCATAAAATATGGATGATAAAGTGAAGGTAAACTGATGGAAGCAAAAGTCAAACAAACTAAAGGAACAATGTGTTTTACCTGGACGGGACCACCACCCAGCTCCTCATCCAGCTGAGCACCCAGGATGGCTGAAGCCCCGATCTCATCCTGACTGGAGTCCATTCCCTGCCTGGGGAACAGGTTAACCATGTTAGCATCACATTCAAACACAATGAGAGGAACAGACTGGACACTAATGGTTTTCTTGTTGAGTGGTTACACATGTTGTTTTTTTTATTTTACTTATTTGTATTCCTCTTTGTTGCAGTTGAAAGGACACCATCATGTTTTCTACTAGTGCACATTTATGGAGCCTCGTCTGAGGGCAACTCTAACCCAACCCTGTTCAAGTGTGTGTGTATGAGCTTCCTCTTGTGTTTGCATGAGATCAATCAAAACAAAGGTCCGCCCATGATGGCACCAGTGGTCAGACTTTCATATTGGGCCTGGGAAGTGTTGTAAAGCACTTTGTGATTTTATCTATGAAAAGCTAAATTAAATTTACTTACTTACTTACCAAAAACCCTATAGTCTTAAGCCTGCCACACACATAAAGATAATCGGGCTGATTTTGCCCCGATTTTCCCCCTTCCGACCACGGACAGACATCGCCCGCTTATCTTAAGCTCTTAAGATTATCTTTTAAGATTCTCTTGGTGTGTGGTGTGCTAAGAGTCAAAATTCCCCCGACAATCGGCTCGGAAAACGTTCGGCGCCGATAATCGTAAGTATTAAACATGTTCATACGATTATCGGGGCCGACAACCGTGGCCGTTTCAATAGGTAGGTTCGCTACCTTTAATTGTCGGTGCAAGCTATTTTTAGAACGGCGGAGCCGAGCCGCGAGCTGCTCAGAGCTATGCTAAGGAGGCTAATGGGATTTCTTGGTTTCCCTCATGTTGTGACCTGCACATTCACCACGCTATGAGATAATAACGGAATGTTGCGAGACAGAGTGAGTTTGATGAGGGAAACCAAGGAATCCCATTAGCATGGATGCAAACAGCGCGCCGAAAAGCGAAACTCGCTTTTTTCATGACCAATTAGGTGACTTGTGTGAATCGTTCAGATCCGAAGAGTTTTTGTTTTTGGGAGGGGGGGGGGGGGGTCTCAGCGTCTCAGCTGGGGTCAGTAAAATGTTTTTGTAACAGGCTGACAGTGACAATCACGTGAGGCGAACTCATTCATGGTTGTCTCTGATTATACTGATAACAGCCTACCTCCAATGTAGACGCGTTTGCATCCCTGCATTAGCCTCTGTAGCGTAGCTCTGAGCAGCTCACGGCTCTGCTCTGCCGTTCTACAGCTTGCACCGACAATTAAAGCAGAAGTGAGTGATATATTTGTGTTAATATAGGCTAAGTCTTAAATAGTTATATCTTCCGACAGCAATCACTTACATAGAGTGTTTGGACTGAAACACGGGTCTCTCAGTCCCTCTGCTCTGCTCTGAGCCGAAGAGAAAACATTTATCGTATCCTACAGTTTTTATCCAATGAGGAGAGAGAACGGCATGCAGGGCTGTGTGTGCAGCCAAGGAACGCCGTGAATGTGGTGACGTAGCGACGAGGACTGTTATGGTGCGTTCAAGGAAACTCGTATTTTTCCGACCGGGAAGTGGTACCAGTTCGATCTGGTACGAGTTCACCGGTCGGAAGTTACGAGTGGCCGTTATAGTGACTTTCACCGGTAAAACAGGTCGGAAAAACACGAGTGGGTTGCCTGGAACGCTACAAAGTCGTAAGTTGTGACTTGAAGCTGTAATTTACGATTTCAAAAGCCTGCCTGGAACGCAGCATTAGCGAAAACGACCGGATCACTCACTTCTGCTTTAACTCCTACTCCTAAAACTATAGGGATTATGGCAATGGGCCAATTTGCCAAAATGTTGAACTATCCCTTTAAGAGCCAACTCAAACACATTGAGTGTTTCATGCACTTTTGTTTATCACTATCAGGCCATACAAACATGTTTCTGATTTCAGACTGCTTTGACATTCATATTCTTCTCACCACATGTAGATGATGTGTCCCTGACGTCCTCCATGACGGTAGTTGTAAAGGATGATGTAACTGTCTCCTCCGTAGAACTGTCCATATGTGGATGGATCCACTGCCACTTTGTCTGCTCCCTCGATACGCCAGATCTGTGAGGCAAAAACAAAGAAACACAGCTGTGAGTAAACTCTATTTAATGTGTTTGTTTTTTTAAAGCATTTTTTGGGCTTTTATGCCTTTAATAGAATTGAACCAGGGCCGTCTGCAGCGAGGACCTCTGTGGGGCGCCTGCTCAACCCAGTGAGCTATATGGTGCCCCATGTTTTGTCCTATTTATTGCAACCTACCGTATAGATAATACCAATTACATTTCACTTTGTAAAGATTCCCATTTCATTATATTTTGTAAATCACAAATGCACATTTATTTAAATTTAGGCTAAGGAAGAAAGAAGAAAGAAAACAGAAACTAGATGACCAAGGCTGCACTCCGTCTGACAACTCTCTCACCTGCTTCTCTCCGCTGCCGTCGTCCACCATGCCGTGCTGGGCGGCCATGGCGGCCGAGTCGTGCAGGCTGGCGGCGTCGAAGGCCACCTTCTCGATCTTGGCGATGCTGTTGGCGATGTAGGCGATGCCCATGCCCTCCGTCTGATCCTTGTCGCGCCAGTTTTTGAAGAACTGCTTGAAGAGCGGCGTCTCGCCCATCTCCGGCAGGATCTGCACCTGCGTGTGTTTGGGGTAACCCATCTTCTTGATGAACTGATCCGCTGCCTTCATCGCCTCCTTGCGCTCGTCCATGTTGGCGTCTTTGCCTGAAGAAAAGAGAGAGTGAGGATTGTATTTTTTAAATTCAATTAAATAAAAGCTAAAATTTTCAGGACTATTCTAGAAATAGAATAGGCTAATAAGAATAATTTAGGAACTTCTTGCGTGGGGAAGTTGTTGTAAAATCTTATCAGCTGAAAGTAATTCCACTTCTTGCACTTCCTTTTGACTTTGGCCACATTTCGTAGAAAAAGTTGACTTCCCCATTATTGTAATATTTTACGAAATAAGGAGGAACAAACAATGATTAATCTAGGCTACTATCAAAGGTTTTATGGGATAATGATTTGTCAACTCTAACTTGAGTTGAGTTACATGATGAACAAGTTTTCCTGAGACTGGCAGGGAAAGGTGATCGACAACTGACACACACATCTATGAACTCTTTTAAAGAGCGGCGTCATTTATCCACTGCTACATGAACATACGCACCTTATTTTTCTACACAGTTACACACATTGCACATTTTCTTCTTGCACTAAAATCAACGCTGCCAATTTGTTTTTGTATATAATTATGTACATCACATTTTATTTTATTTGCTATTGCTATTTTATTATGTATAGTTTGTTCTTTATATTTTACTATTTTATTATGTATAGTTTATATTCTTATACTATATGTTGTTATCGTCAATGTGTGTCTGTGTAATGCTGCTGCTGCACTGTAATTTCCCAGATTGGGATCAATAAAGTATATCTATCTATCTATCTATCTATCTATCTATCTATCTATCTATCTATCTATCTATCTATCTATCTATCTATCTATCTATCTACATGCTGTATCCCCCTGAATCCACCGCAGCCGCCCCCCCCCCCCCCCCCCCCCCCCCCCCCCCCCCAGCACTGACCTTTCCAGACGAAGATCTTTCCGTCGGAGCCGTGGTCCAGGATGAAGCAGTCACTGGACTCCAGGGCGCTCTGGGCGAAGGGGTTCTCTGCTGCCACCAGCGCGATGGTCATATCTCCACTGGCATTGGACACCTGTGACAGAGACACAGAGAGTTTGATCCAACAGCTGTGGAGAGTGAAAGTAGTTCAGGCTGCACTGCTGCCTGCTGGGCTTTTTAACCTGGTAAATATCAACAGTCATCAAACCACTTGGACATAAAGAAGAAGAAAAGCTCTGATGGCAAAATGTCTGTGATGAAAAACAAATAACTGAGCACCATCCACTCAAGAAAACAAGCTCTTCATATAAAAAACACAGTGAAGAACCATCTAGAGATTAAAAAGTGTAGCAAACAGTAAATGAACTGATTACCACCCAGCAGCCATTTCTCTCACCTTGTAGAGTTTGGCCTTCTTCCTGTTTGACGCGTCGGCTTTGATGTCGTCTGAGGCTCCGACAGGCAGGTCTGGTTTAGGACCTAAGACCTGAGAGCAGCAGAGGCCACAGGTTTAAACAAAGGGGTCGGACACAGTGTGAAACCAGAGTCACCGTATTCTCACAATTCACTGATCTCACCTCCAACATCTTCTCTCTCTCCATCCCCTCGTCACAGACGTAAACTCGGGCCCTTCCACTGCGCTCGTTGTCACGGATACCCTTGGCGACCGTCGTAGCCTTCAGCTTCTCAAAGCGGTTGCTCTGGGAGCCGCACCACTGGAAGATCTCCTGTGAAACAGAAAGAGGAGCAGATGGAAAAGAAGGTGAATAAAATCCTTGGTGTTGTTTTTCTTTTATTAACGACTACTAAAGAAAACTCAAAATGTATGACAATCATATAATATAATAACACATAGCCTAATATTATTATTATAATGTTCAGTCGGACTCACATCACCCAGGTCCAGGATGAAGCAGTCTCCCTGGTTGAAGCTGTCCCAGGCCACTGGCACCTCTGTTGCCCGGACAACACGGCGACCTTTGACCTGGAGCACCCGCTGCACAGTCACCTCGTTGGTGACGACGTGTTTGAACCCAGATGCCACGCCCCCTTTCTGGAAGGTAGGAGTTGCATGGTTTTTCAAAATAAAACATCCGCCTTTTTAGAAAAGTTGCTCTCACATCAACATAACTACAGTTTTAAGAAATATTGAAACTACTGGAAAGTTTAGAAATGACACTGAAAAAATAATGGCATCATAATTCATGTTATGTTGAATGGTTGTAATAATTATTCAGCAGAACATGAAGAGGTCTAAATATATTTATATTTTGAACACTTGTCTAATGTTGTTCAATAAAGTTTTCAATCAATCAATCAAAAATTGTTATGGATAGATATTTAGAGATTTAAAAAGTTAACAAACTTTGACAAAATAGTAAATCTTTTAAAATATGATGAACCCTAGATTTAAAAATGCCAATTAACAAGCAGAAGGGTTAAAATACTTTAAAGCAAAAGCAAAAAAAACATGTGACATACAGTAGTTCTTGCAGATAGATGTCTATATACAAATACAACATCTTACCATGTATTTGATTCCAGACTTGAAGTAGCCCAGAAAGGTTTTGGACTCGTGTCCCTGGACCTCGCGGTACTGGATGGGTTTCCCCCCAAGGAAGTCGTCCATTTGGACAGTAAAGATGGCCGCCGAGCCGCTCTCATCCTGAGTGCAGAAATCACCTGCAGCAGAAGAAGCACACAGACGCTCCATATTAATCCTGGTCTTGTCTTACTCCACATCAGCAGACATCCTGCGCATCCACACAGAGCTGCACATCTAGTGTGGGACCAGTTGTCTGACTGAGGACTGAGCCAGGAGATCGATGGGTGGGGACTGAGCAGCAGGAGGTCAGACCACGGCAGACACATTAATACGTGCAACATTATTCTACTGCTGCTCACTGCATGGAGTTCAGAGGCATGTGGGAGGGTTACATCAGATCCTGTTTACTGATAAATGCCGCTTCCATGATCAGTCGTGCGGACTAAAAGCACATGGAATCAATACAAAAAAAAAATACCAGACTCAGCTTCTGGCTTTTCAGTTTGCTCTGAGCTAAATCATAATAAATGACCCAGTCAGATGCACCTTCTGTCAATACTTCTGGCTGAACCAGACACCACTTTGATTTAAAGTACAGACACTGAGATCAATAACAGTCCAATGAAAACTATGAACCTCCATATTTGGTGATTTTGAAGTTTTCAAATATGCTTAAAGACTAAACTCTCCTTCTGTTCCCACTGGGTTCAGACAGTTATTCTTAGATATAACTGACCACAGCAGCAGCTTACTTTGCTTTAGATGTTAAATACAAAACATCCAATGAGTTTATACAGTTTGGATGTCGGATTACAACATGTTGCATGTTATGTAAAAACAACAACACCTGTGTGGATTGATACAATTAATGTTATTTTAAAATAAGATTAATATTAATTATTCATTAGCATGTGAAGTAATTCAAATTTGCATCACTGTTGCCGGCTGCAAAGTACAAAATGCTTCCTGGACGTTGATGTGGTTCATGAGGGAAAAATAATCCACTGTTCTGACTTTTAACTTTTAAAGAGAATTTAGGAGTATGCAATAAAACAGAAAGGAATAAAGGATATTTTATGTGCCGAGATGTAGGCACAGAAACATTTTGAACATCAACAAACTTCACTCTCGACTTAAAGCCCCTGTACAGACTTTTCATTTACCGTAGTGTTGATTTTGGCGGCCCCTGTGGACGAAAGCGGCGGAATGAAGACCACATTTCCCACTGTCATGAAGACGTTTGTCTGGCCGGCGCGTGTAGATTTATTTTGGAAACGTCGGAAAGAAGACGGGACTTGCTTTTTTTTTTCTTTTTTAGCAGCGTAATGTATCTATTCGTATCGTTTCGTCAGTGGTCCAACCCGACCATGCCTTCCAGAGGTATAGAATTAGACTACTTAGAAATAGCCTATCTTCACACTGATGGGCTCATTTGCTGTTGTAGGTAACAGAGACACATCAGCAGAAACCAGGGACTTTTGCGTGTCCAGTTAAAAGCTCCGTACAGGGGCTTTAAGACGTCATTAACAGTCAGACTCTGAATCCTGAGCTCCACTTGAAATTGACTATTTACAATCTTGTATTGCTGGTATTACTGTACTTAAAGCAGGTGTCTGAATACCAAAGGTAATATTTTTGTTCATGCTGAATGTTGCTGAAAAATAATAACAGGATAAAACACCTTATACTGAAACAAAGAAATTGGATTTAATGTTAACAAGCTGATATTACAAAAGCACATCTGTCTCTTCGTCTTTAAAATGAAACGTGACAGAGACATCAAACACAACAGCAGCTGTGTCTGTGAGCTCACAGTGGACAGAACTGCACACTCAGTCTCTACATCATGTCACATGTACAGTAAAACACTGCAATGCAGCAACACTGTCAGGTGGAATTACATCCCAGGGGCACAGATGCAGATCCTCATGTGCTTTGCAAGTTAAACCACATCATAGCTTCAATGAAAAATATAAGATCACTTCTTCTATGTTCCACCACATACCGTATGTATATATGGAAACAAGAAAATTTTTGTCAGCTACAAGTGATTGTGTCGTGTAGCTCGGAAAAAAGCAGTGATCGCACGTCAGCAGGCTGCAAAGTGTTAATAAGTTCATCTGGTATCTATACATTTGTAATGGATTTTTCCTTTCCCACTACTTATCCCCGCCTCACTGCACTCACCCAGCCAGAAGTGAAGGTCGTACTGCAGGTTCCCGGAGCGTTGCTTGATGGTGTTGAGGATGAGGTAGGCGTCTCCGGTGTAAAATCCCCCGTACAGGTTCTCTGGGACGGGCACCAGGTCGAAGCTCTCCACCCTCCACACCTGGAGACCTGGCTTCTGTCCGGCCCGCTCAAACTCTGCGTGGTGCGCTGCCATGCTGCCTGCAGAGAAATCACACAGTTGAGATTTTTGGTGGTTTTTCTACCCCAAGGGTGTTCCTGTAGCAACAAGCTGTGATTCTTCCAAGTCGGTGGTCAAATACAGCAGAGATAAGAGTCGTAAAGCTTTGTAATAACCTTATGCAGAGTGAGAGTGGGGCTCTGTGTTTGTTCCGGAAAACATGAAGCCACTCCCCTTATGGTTGAGTTGTTGCTATGGATATGAAGATAAAGTTTAGGGTTATGGCTTAGATATTAATACTCAGCAGCGTGAGTCACTGTTGCCCTGTGCTCTGGGTGTTTCCTCCAGTGAGAAGGAAGAGGAAGTCCTGGCTGGAATGACTCAGGCCAAGTCATAACTGCCAGTGATGGTGGCTGTAGAAACACTGTGTATAATTATATAGGAAGGAGACTGATTGATAGTAAAGCTTATTTCCCAACCATCGTAACGCTGAGCACGGCAGCACAAAGGTCTGCACGCCATGGTCTATTACAGTACATGGACTCCTGAGTCCAAAGAAAAAGAGTAAAACACATAAAAACAGATGCTTCTACAGAAGAAAGAAAGACTCTGTGAATGATCAGTATGAAAAAGATGCAAATCAGTTAGAAAATCTTGTCCTGCATCACTGTCCTCAAAACAGAAAACGAGGGAAGATGTTATGGAAGAAAGGAGTTCATATTATCTCCAGCAGGGCTCAGGTGACTGAGAGGCACGAGGCATTCTCATAAATAAATCACACGAGCAGATGGAAATGTCCACTTTCAGCCGACCCTGTAAATGAATTACCTCACAAATCAAAGTGCTTCATTAAAGCTGCTGAGTCAGACTTGACACTTTGTCAGAGACCCCCCCCCCCCCTTCAACGTTTTGACTTGATACTACAAAGGAAAAAGAAAACCTCTGAATATTAAAAAAGAATAATAATGAGTCGATGACCTTGTCTCTGCAGCTCCATCATTTAATCATTAGGCCTGTGCATGAAAGAATTTGTGGTACACAGTTTTGGAAAATGTGGCTCATTGGGAGTAAATGCAGACCATTCATGCCTGAAAAATGCTGTACTCTACTCATGTGATTAATTAATTTATTAATTGATTGATAGTCTGTAGGGAACTTCGGAGATATATATACAAAGTAGCGATATGCAACTTCCTGTCTGTATTTTGCATACTTCCTGTTTTATTTTGTAGTGCTTAGCTTCTCTTTTTTTTCATGTGAGGAACTTCCTGTTGCTCATCTGTTTCCTGCCTGTCATCATCTGCACCTTTGCTCAATTACACTCATGGTCCTGATTATCTCCATAGTGTATACAGTACACCCGCCCGCCCTGGTTTCTCATGCTCTTTACTACATTGTCCTCCTCCCCTGTGTATCCACTACAGCTCTAGTTGGTCTAGTTTGTGGATTTTTGCCAGTGCCCTGCCCCCTGCCTGCTTTGTTTGCCTTTTTTGGACTGTGTGTGACCTTTTGCATGGTCAGTAAATACTTCTTACCTCTAGTGGGTTTCTCTGCATCTGAGGCTCTGACCCAGTAGGCCTAGTAATCAGTGTTTTAGTCTCTAGTAGACCTGTGGTTCAAGCTCCAAAGACTGTACATCCAACACTTCCGATAAGGCAACTCACATCTTTACATTTGAAACTTTTCTTTTTTTTTTCTTTTTTTTTTGCAGCAGTACTTCTGTGTAATCTTATTAAGTTAAAAATGTTTGTTTTCCATTTTCATGTGCTGGACCCCAGGAAGATAACTTGTCGCCAAGGCCTCAACTAATGGGGATCCATATTAAACAATACAAAAAAAAGACACTTTTCATTATGTTTCATTAGTTGCACCATGTCCTACAAATGAACTCACATTTCAAACTCCACGCTCCAGTTGTTGCACTTTGTTATAAATGTGTGATCTTCAAACACAGTGGCATCAATTGAGTTGTTTTATCAGAACTGATTGAGTCTCTCTCAGCAACAGAGAACATCACTGTGCATTACTATTCTCAGCTGTCAGAGACACTCACACACCTAAACATCCATGCTCATGCTCACTTCAGTCGTATCATAAACACATGGCGCCCAATCAAGAGCCTCAAGTATGTGTCTGTGCCGCACTGGCTCACGGCCCGCCGGCCTCTCATTATGCATGTGTGGATGTTTGAGATTTTTTAGATTGGAGCTGAGCATCCTGTTAAGATCTTTGCTTTGGGGCCGTATGGAAACTACTTATAGAACGAGATAACAGTGAGGAAATCATGGGATGCTGCTGGTGTGGACTTGTTTTAGATGTCGGTGACAGAGACAGAGAAGTTCTGATTATGCGGGGAAGGATTAAAAAGAGTGTTACACTTCCTGTTTGCCCCACTTTGATAAATAATGCAAACAAATAAGTCACTGGCCTTTGTAGTTTTAAAGATGCACATTACATTTTTGACTTGTACTGTACTTCATATTTCAGTAACACTTCATTAAAGATGCAGATTCCTTGTTTAAGATTATTATGTGAACAGTTCATCTTCCACTTCTGCAAACTGTTTTTGTGGCTGAACCTATTGGCGATGTTTTGCGAACATGTTGTTTACACAATCGACTCTGTGGAGCAACTCTTTGGCCATGAGTGTTTTTGCTCACACGTTGAGAGACTCCAACAACCTCCATATTATCTGAGGCTGGGCACGGTAAACACCACACAGAGAGCGTAAACAGTTCCTCTAAAGTGAAGCTGTGTTCTCAAACTGGAACCCGACCTCTCTGAAAGCGGCCTCTGTCACCTCTCGTGGCGCAACTCTTTATTTCACTTGTTTATTTAAATGATGGGCTTATAAGGCATCCATAAACACCAAATTTAGGCATTACCAAAAAAAGAAAAAAAAACATGTGTAAAGTGGAGGTCATGTAGTTCATAATGGACACAGAATCCAGTTTTCCACAGGAATGCTGCTTGGACCTGCTGCCTCTCAATTTGCATGACTAACCATCCACAATGGAACAAGAACCATCCATTCTTCTGCACGGCCGTCTGCCCACAAACATGGCAGGAATCTGCTGCTGACCCTGGAAAAGGGAAGTGGCTCGGTATCAACGCAATTGGTCCAACAAATGTGGGGATCCTTCTCCCCCATTTCAGCTCTGCTGTTATGTAACACCCAGACAGCAGCACTGCACAGCTCTGTAGCTAAGGGGGAGTTCCCACATGGAAAAGTGAGTGAGTGGATCATTTTGGCAACAACCGTTATGGTCACAGTCAGAACTTTCCTGATTTTATTTTTTGCCACATTGTGCTGGAAGATCTCTCTTATATAAATGATTTGGACCAATATCTGACCATCCTGGGTTTTGAATACTGCACTACTCTTATAACTGATTAATACTCCATGTGTACAATGGCGATATGGAGTGAGTATAGTCAAAACAGTGACAGTGTAGTCAAAACAACAAGCTGTGCCGGAGCCGTACAAAGTTTTGCATACTCTCTTTTGAAATTGACACTGCAGCATCTGTATCCATGTTTTGGCCGGACAGACAGCAACTGGGGGCTGATGGGCTGATGGGCCGGGGCGATTCCATTACAGCCTAATCTGAGGATGTGGAGGGCTGAATTTTTCCTACAGTAACTCTAAAGTGGCCATGTGTGGATTTTCCAGCTGTCCCTCCCTAAAAAAAAAGTGAGACAGCAGCTCTACAGCCTCTGTGGACACACAGACACATTCACTGTAGTTAAGCATTAACACTTTAATCTTTAATCTATAAAGTCCTGCTGTGTGTAGTCTTAACACACAGAGAGCAATAGATGAATAATAACTGAGAGAGGAATAGGCCTTCACTGACACACTTAGTCATCAGCTGATTTGGTCTGTTTTAGTGTTTACAAAGGTTTTTAGTGTCTCTTCATGGTCTCCATGGTGATTTTTTTTTCATTACGGAAGAGTGAACAGAATGTTTTGGGACATGGAAATGATCAAATATGGAAACTTTGAATATCAGCTGACAGCCAACAGACATATTAAGTATGAAGTAAAGGTGCTGTAAGATTTTTATTCCAATTTTATCACGATAGTGGATAAAAAATGTTGTGTCTGGCCTGGTTAGTGTGCTATTCAGAGCTGATACTAATCCAGCGGATCAGATCAGGGCATTGCAGTTTGGGTAATCCTCTGTGTCCCGATGAGCCAGGTTCAGACCAAACTGAATTCAGTGATACAACGGTCCAGTCCTCCTGAGTCACTGTATACTGTCTATAGTGCAGCTGTTGAATTTATTCATATCACTGAATAAATACCAGCCAAACAAGAGAGAGTTATTACAAAGTTTCACAGTATTTCAACTGCTGCAGGAAGGAGCCCTAAAACCTGGATCACTGTCATTTAAGGACTTCCTGTTCCAAAGTCTGTGGTTCATAGTCTAACATTTAGCTTTTGACTTCTGGTGATTGTATTTAGACTTCAATTGTTATTTTCTGCTATAATCCAAAAGCTGGTGTTGAAACCCCATTGGCTCTTTGGCAGGTGATGCTAACTTCTGGAATGGTCCACGAAAATACCTTCTTCTAGAGCTCAGGATTTTGGAGGCCATGCTTTTTTTCTTCATTAGATACTGACACCAGTTGAAATCAATATGTCATTATCCCACGCCTTAAGACTGCAAACATTCTTTAGGCTAAGAAAGGCTAATAACTTCCCATTGACAGCTGCACATGTGACCCACAATCATGGAAATCAACAATTACTGAAAGCATCTTCTATGACAGTAATGAGTTTAGTGACACTAGTGACCCCAGCTGACATCATATGATCTCATGTGGCAACAGATCGTCATTAGCATCAATCATTTCTTCCACGCCACTGCTTCCCAAATATCTGGTGACAGAACACAGTAACTTTATGATCTCAAGCAACTGTGGAATAAATCAGTAACTTCTGCGAGATAAACTTCATCCATTCGTTAATGTCGCCCACGCCCAGCGATATGTGAACAGCTTGCATGCGCAGATCTGAGCAGCGCAAGAGGATCCTCACTAACACGGAGACGGATGTACAGCAAAGGAAGCCAAGTCCCTGAAGGCAACACGGAGCATATTAACACCGAAAAACTGTGGACAGTGTAGAGAGCAACAGGAAGAAAAAAACTTTTGTTTTTACTTCATAACCGCTTGAAGTAAAGTTTTGCATCTTTGTGAATTTCACAATAAAAGTACCCATGTATCTCATTCAATCCTCATGATGAACGTTCAAAAACATACCGCAAAACTAACTCTCAAAGTCTGAAAATAGAGGTGTCTTTTCTTTTAAATCTAGAAAACTTGACTAGTTCAATGAGACAGCCTTTTCATCCAGTAACAGCCACATACCTTTACTCTGAAAAGTCTTCACTCTTGGAAAATGGAACTTGGTATCCTAAAGATCTGAGTCTCTGCGGCACTAAATAAAAACGGCTGCCTTTGACTCTGATCTTTCCCTTCTGATGGAGAGAAATGTTCTTCTCTGTCTCTGCACATCAAAGCTGTTTCATCCCGGAGTCAGAAACAGTCTGTGACTTAATAAAGCAAACATCAGAGGGAATACACAGCATCTGAATCACCTCACGCTTTGAAAAATCAAAGCCAGTATTAAAAAATGTGATAACAACTCTTGACAAAAGCTGGATAATAACAAAAAAAAATCTAGCAGGGAGACAAAGAGTTTAAGTTTTATGGAATATGTGTGTGTATTTGTGTGTGTGTGTGTTTGAGCGACAGCTGACTAGAACAAACATTAACCATTAAGTGTTTCTGGCTGCTGCAGTGACTCAAGGAGCTGCAGTTTGACTGAGCCATGAGCGTAAATAGAACAGGTCACATGACTGCTGGTTAGTGGGTCTTTACAGGCCTGCTGGTAAAAGCAGATGGTGTCTGCAGGCCGACCCCACGCCTCTGCAGAGCCCCAGCTATTTTGTCGATTTTCTACACCCACATTGTGCTCCTCCCTCCCTCCCTCCCTCCCTCCCACCACCATCCAACCCCCTCCTCACCTCCAAACAAACACGGAGCGAGCGTGTCTCATTCCTAGTGCAGTTATTTAACCCCCTCCCCCCACTTTTACCACCCCCCTCTTTTGTGTCTGCCTTCGAGGCCTGAGTGAAAACTCACAACTTGATCCGCTGTGCACAGATAACAAAAGTGGATTCATGTGACATGGGATATACTTTCAGCCTATGTGATGTGTCCCACCTCAAAAACCAACTCTAGATTCCTCATTCTGTAAGAAGTATGGATTTCTTGGCTCTGGTCTGGGTTTCGTCTTTCGGGAAGGTGGGATTCTTGATGACTCATTTTCTCCGTGCATGCCACTCTCAGTGTCTCACGGCCTGCTGGGCTTCCCCGCAGCCCAGGACACATAAGATGATATTCGCACACACACATGCAGAGACCCTACACTATTTACTAGAAGCTTCCCTCTTGTCTATTTACACAGTGTAAAGCAGACACAACCAAAATGACAGTTAATGGCTTATGATAGGCTTACTTCAGGAACAATCCACCTGTGAACACTTAATGGAACCACTAATGAAGTCCTATTTTCCTGATACAGAGTTATAAATGTGGATTTATGCATTTAATGTTATCTAACTTTAAAGGGATAGTTCAACATTTTGGCAAATTGGCCCATTGCCATAATCCCTATAGTCTTGGGAGTTTCCGGAACATTACGAGACAGAGTTGTTTTCGAGTAATAGACTGCTTGCCAAAAAACAAATCAGCGGTTTTGCATGAATTTACCTTAAAAACAACTCTCATAACGTTCCGTTATTATCTCATGTCTCCAACTTGTTGGATTGTGTATTTGATGATGAGTTTGATGAGGGAAACCAAGAAATCCCATTAGCCTCCGTAGCATAGCTCTGAGCAGCTCGCGGCTCTGCTCCGCCGTTCTAAAAATAGCTTGCACCGACAATTAAAGGTAACAAACCTACTGCTATGACTATAGGGATTATGGCAATGGGCCAATTTGCCAAAATGTTGAACTATCCCTTTAATGAAGCATCATCATCATCTCACATGTCATTGACAATGGTGGACAGCTATACATAGTGGACGGACACAGGGTGTCTTGTACCACAATACAGTATGTTGGCAGAGACAGTGAGGACGAGACAAAGACAACACATCTGTATAAAACCTGTTTTTTAGATGAACTATCCCTTTAATATGTGTGTATGTGTTTAATATGTGTAGATACAGTATATATCAACTCAATGTGTCACAGTAAATACAGTGATGCAGAGTTTTTAAACACACTCTATAAGATGACAGTGTGTGTTTTGTGTGAGGCGTGTGGCCTAATCTGCTTCCTTGTCTGGAAAAACAGTGACAATTATGAAACTCTGTGGGGGAAACACCAACTTTTTTTTTTTTTTAAATACTGTGGGTGACTCCACTTCCTCTAATGTGTATTTTCCTATGGAGATTACGATGGATACTGTATCATGAGGAAGACATGAAGAGGAGAGTGTTTTAGAGTTTCTTTGCTCAATTTACATGTAGGCTACGTCAACCTTTAAGTGCATGCAACTGGGTTTCACCCCCGTTCTCTGAAACTCAAATTTCAGTCCAAGCTAAATTACCAACTCTGTCTTTTCAGTGCCACACCCAACATCCAGCCAAAACACTGTTAGAAAAATGACTCAGGAGTGTTTTCTGCTCTGCCACCCTTGTGGTTATGGTCTGATAAATTAATACAACTGAAACCTTGAATTGGTTATTTTCAGGCCACAAGACATCAACATTCTTGATTCAAATTAAGCGTAAAAAAAAAGAGTCTTTGAATGTCTAAGTACAGCCGCTGTTGCGTAGGCATAGAGATGTGACACACATCTAATTTGTATCAGCTACACAGCTCTGGCCCAGTTTGAATAGGGTTATAAGAAATATAATATATAATATAACATAATAATATAATAATAATAATAATATAATAAATAATAATAATATAACTTGTAAATTACCAAATTAATGTTTAAGCCTCTCTGACACTTTGCACAGCAGCATAACGATGTCCTACCACCTCTACGATGGTTCCTCAGAGGACCAGGAGCACAATCGCAGCGTGACTGCATAAACCACAATAAGCCGGTTGTCAAGAAACTTCAACATAACCTGTGTTTACGTTTAAATACCATGAGACATGCTGCCATTTTTTGTGAGGACACTGTCCCAAATTTAGATGCTCTGGCTCATGACGGGGACAAAACCCAAACTTCAGGCTTCAGTAGGGCAACACAGAAACTGTTTGGTAACTTCACTGTATGTTGGGACAGTTTTCAGCTTAGGTGAGATATTTCAACAGAAGAGAAACATCTAAAAGTAAACTGGGATCTGCAACTAGCACTATTAAGTGTTACGACTTTGGAGTAAAACTGAGACTTCCTTGATTTAACCAGACAGTATGTCCACATAGGCCACAGTCAGTCTGCACATCAGCTGTCCTGTCCTCTGTGTGGACACAGTTGTTTCAGGCTTCTATCTGAAAAATCTGAAGTGGGTGCAGTCGGCGGATTCAGGCATCCCATAATCTCTTGTGACAGCTGAGCTGAGTGTGGCTCGGACACAGTTTTGTCCACCACATCCTACATCTATAGAACCATTATAGAACACCACTGTCTGACGCACACACCTCATGGCTGCTGTCACAATCAGCCACGTTCAGGATGTTGTGACTAACTATGAGCATTCTCAATATTTGGTTGTGCGGTGGTGGGTTTCTATGGCAACTCCAGATGTCTCCAAACAGACAATATAGGCAGCTGCTGAGGAGCTTCCTCTTCTGCAGTTTCGTCAGTGTGACTCTCAGCAGCAGCAGCAGCAGATTTAGGTCTATATACAGTATAATCTATTTAGAGGCACCTGTAGTTCCCATAGAAACGGACAATCAAATAGTGAGACCTCAGTCGCCTATAGAGATGAGTCACCACAGTCTGACTCCCAGTTTTAAGGTGTGATGCTGCAGCAAACAACTTTTTAAAAGTTCAAGTTAGATGTTATCACATCATCTTACACAGTTAATATGGCCAGTTAAGGTGGCACCACTAGGTTTTTAATCAGGATCCAGCTTTCCACTGCCTGTCCATATATGGCAGCAGCTGCATTGCACTTTTTGACAATAAAAGATGGTTTACACCTTTGTGAATGAGCCCGACAGAAAAAAAAAAACTTGAGTTCAAGTGACCCAATGTTACATGCAGAAAGAAAAGACATCGCCTGTATTACACCTTAATTTCACATGAGAGCAGAATAGCTTTGTTCCAGTGTGCATAGAAACTAACGGTTCATTTTGTATCCAGCTCTAATTAAGGCATCAGATTACCGTCCTACAATCTGTGCTCTATTGTTCCGCAGACGATAGAAAGAGGAGGGTTTGAACCAAAGGTTTGAACGTACCTGGGTGCGTAGGGTCGTGACGGACGGGTTGGGGCTGACTGAGCCGCGGTGAGCGCTTCTAGCTGCAGCGGGAGCAGAGAGGCGTCGAGACGGCGTGGCAGCGGAGAGCAGAGCCGCTGTTTATGCTCTTGGCCCGGGACACTCCCCGTTATGACACTCCCCTGCTCGGCCTGCTGCACCGCCTGCAGAGGGGCGGCGGACACATGGGCGTACACATACACACACATCTATATAGCCTATCTGTAGTGTGTCAATGTAGGCCTATCTATGAAGATATAGGCTACGACTAGATATCTGTCTGTTTTTACAAGTCCATAGCCTTTAGTGATTCTGTGTAGGCCATCAATCCCAACGTAGGCTATTGTTGGTGTTTAGACAATGTTTGATCAACCACCACAAATTGCTTCATCATCACTCACATGATCTCTCTAGTCTCCATAAACATTTGAGTGCAAATGTGATTTTTGATTTTATTTTATTTTTTACTTGCAAAGGTTGTAAATGTAATCTCTGCCGTGAGACGTGGCAATCCTGAACAACACTGCCCCTGTCTGTCGTGGTGGTGGTGGTCCCCTGCATAGTAGCCTACATAGACAAACCTTCATTTGATGCCTGCAAACTGTTGTCTTCATGTGATATAAAACACAGTTTAATGACTGAAACATCATTGTTTACATGCATCAAAAACAATACCTAGCCTATCAAGGGCAAAGTAAAGCTCTTTGAGATTCTGTCTTCATTTCTTTTGAAAGGGTGAGGTCCTCTACCACATGCCCATATAAAGATTATTCTATAAGAAAATGTAAAGTTAGGCTTAATATTTTACCTGAGGTAGGCTATATGCAGTCAAGGTGTAATGGTCTCACACTCATGTGCAAACAGTATACATTTATCATTATTTTTTCCATCATTTTCTATTAAAGGGATAGTTCAACATTTTGGTAAATTGGCCCATTGCCATAATCCATATAGTCATAGCAGTAGGTTCCTTTAATTGTCTGTGCAAGCTATTTTTAGAACGGCGGAGCCGAAAGCTCATGAGATTTCTTGGTTTCCCTCATCAAACTCATCAAATACACAACCCCACAGCTCCAAAACGCTCTTGTGGACAAGTTAAGACCTGCACATTCACCACGCTGTGAGATAATAACGGAACGTTGCGAGAAGGGGTTGTTTTCAAGGTAAATTTATGCAAAACCGCTGATGCACGTTGTTGGATTGTGTATTTCATGAGTTTGATGAGGGAAACCAAGAAATTCCATTAGCCTCCGTGGCTCTGAGCAGCTCGCTCACCGTTCTAAAAATAGCTTGCACCAACAAATAAAGGTAATGAACCGACTATACTGTAGGGATTATGGCAATGGACCAATTTGCCAAAATGTTGAACTATCCCTTTAAACATACAACACCAGCCAGCAGCTCTTATAAATTCATAACACTGTGTCTGAAATGTCATTAATTTTCAGACAGCATCAGTGCTTGATAGGATTGCATTATCTGCAGCAGGTGCATGGAAGTGTATTGTAAGAGTCTGCTTTTTAAGATCTGAAACAAACACTTCTATTTATCAAAATTACAGAAAGAACAGCTATCGACTTTGTATGAATATGTTAAATTATGTTTTTGAGATGTGTTCTATCTCTAAAAAGAAAGATTTGGACTTTTTGGACTTTTTTTTGGACAGCTGCCATTCAGGGGTTTAGAGAAATAAAGAAGTCGGTGGTCCAGCATGAGCAATATGTTTATGTTTTACAAAAGTGTTGTCTAAAACTGGATAATAAGAACATGCAGCCATCTGTAGCAACTTAACCAACAAACAGCCTTGTGGGAGATGGTGAAGAGTCTCTGGATGTTTTTGGATAAGAGACATGTCTGTGAATATGAACTGGTTAGCTCTGCCACAGGGATGGCTGCAGGTATCCTGTCAGCTCAGGAGAGGAAATAACCATTGTGAGAGAGTCTCTCTGACTGAGAGCCCTCCAGTATCACATATCTGCCAATTTTTTTACATGGCTCCTGTTTACATGTGTAGTATGTTATTATTTCATGATCATGAGAGACACCATGTTCTGAAAAAAACAAAACAAACAAACAACTGGCACAACGATGCTTGTCCTGCTAAACTGCTTCAAACTGGAAGCTCTGGAAAATCTCATAAGAAAATTAACTGCTTATAAAACTTTCCGTTGGACTCACGGTAATTATTTATTATACACAATGCTGAGACAACAGAGAAAACAGCTGTCCACACCTGGCAGACAGCCATCAAAACTGGGTTTCTATTGTTGTAGCCTACATGTTCCGCTGTCTGCCTTGCTCCACTGTTACTGTGCTACTAATGATGCAGCTGATGACATGCATAATGAAATGCTATCAGAAATATCTTGCTTGTGTGGATTTTAATTGGAGCACATTACATTGCCTGAAAGCTAAAGAAGGAGAGTTGTCCTAATGACAATTGTTGAGGACTTCACAGGTTCTTTTAAATGCTTATACAGTGTCATTACTAATGAGGATTCACTAAACAATTTAAACAGTAATTCAAAACAGTTTGTGTTTGTTTTTACCCAGCTCCATGGAAAGTTAGTCTCTGTTCTGGGGTTAACTGTGTAGCTTTTTCAGCCTTTCTAACTTGTCAATAATGGAAAATAGAGCCACAGCAACTGACTGTATGATCTGGTGAGGTAAAAATGAAATACTTCATGAATTTTTCAACTGAGACGTTTCATTACAAGTCCCCAAATTATTAAAAAATAAATGTAATATTGAGATTTCTTTGAAACTGAAAAAAAAAGGTGGACATACATGGCACATTGAGGATGTAAGGCTTAACATCCGAAACATCTTTTAATGCAGAAGCAGTCCACAGATCAGACACCAGATCTGACAACTTCCTCCACTCTTTCTACAAAAACAATAATTCAGGAGATATTTTAAAAATACATTTCACCTACCTGTGGAGGAGGAAGCTGATGCATTTCACACTGCAAGCCTGGAGCTCAACATCTTAAAAACAAAAGTAACATAACTGACTTTTATCAGTGTGATACATTTCATAAATCCTGTATTATTTGAAACAAAATGCGAGCATTTGCATTTCACGTTTTGTTGGTTTGATAAGCCTGTTGTGTAATTTTGTCATATGATTACTTTTAGAAAATGGGAAATAGAGAAAATGATTTCAACTCTTCAAGTCTTGGTGGCCCTCTAGTGGACAGTAGACCACAAGGCAGGGCAGTTCTTACCCAGACATGTATTCAGTTGACTGAGGGAGGCAGAGAAAGTTGGAAGGAAGCCTTGTGTTTAATGAAACAGGAAACTGCATTTGAATAATGGGAAAAATTAGAAATCAATCTCTTTCCTTGTATCCTCTTTAAAATGTATTTAGGCTTAAACATGAATGTAAGTTAAGAAAGAAAGAGTTTCTTACACAGTGTTTTTGTTGACAGTATCCTATTATGGTCCATGGTAACAGCATAGTAGGACAGCAGGAAAATAGCTTTGCTCCCCTTGGGAACGAAATGTTAACGACAGCTTTATGGAGATTACATGTTGCCTCAAACAGACACTGAATTACCCTTCGCTGTTGTATTGCCTACTAGTATCTACAACAAGGAGAAATAATTCATGCACACATTGTGCAGCTCCAGTGAAGGATGAAAACATCCCAACAAGAAAGTCTTGTTTTTGTGCCTTCCTGCCTCAGACAGTAAGACATTCAGCCTCAGAGGAAGTCCAGTTCTCCTCAACACACACACACACAGCTGATCTCTTGGGATTTGGACTTGAATTAGACTTGAAGGGTTAGCTCATCCATTAGCCGCAGCTGTGGCTAATAAGCAACCTAGCACGTAGACACTATATAGACTAGATAATGTGAACATTACACCAGCTAAACAATGCATGTTATCATTGTCACCGTAGCATTAACCTGCACCACTTGTTGCAGTATTGTCTCATAGCATAGCCTTTGTCTTGATATTCTGTTGAACTGAACTATGGGGGGCCGTTTAATACTTTTTCTTTGTAATTCTTTTTTTTAAAGGAAAAATCGTCCACATTTACATTTAGAAACTCAACAGCAACGTCTGGGGCAGCAGTGGGCTGCTGGGTGTGCTGCTGTTGGATCTTGTCTTTGGAAAATGTCACTTAAAGGGTTTGAAATCATTGAAAGGTGTAGTGGGTCAGAGAGCCGTGCCAGGGAGTGAATTGACAGCTTCACTGACTCTAATAAGATACTGCAGTTGGCAGTTTATTCCAACCGAACATGCCTCCGGCGAAGAAATATTCATTTCGCTTTCTTTCTCTTGTAGGCCTGGGTATTTGATGGTGTTCCTCACATTCCTGCATTTCTAAGCAAGCCACTGCTTAGGAATGCTGAATTTCTCTTTTCTTCAGCGGGCAAACTCACTCTGAAAAAGATAAAAGATCTGAGGTGTCCATGTGGGTGGTGAAACTATCACTTCCACTTGTGAAGGCCTCTGTTGTGCCAGGGAGTCTTACAAACTCCTCAGTCCTCCACAGAGACCACCAACAGACTGCGGTTCCTTCACTGTGTGTGTGTGTGACAAACTAAAAATAATGCAAGCAAGAGAAATATCTTGTTTTGAAATTTTGACAGGCCCGTGAAACTGTGGATTGCATCATGATAAATAGTATAGGCTTAAAGGGATAGTTGAACATTTTGGCACATTGGCCCATTGCCATAATCCCTCTAGTTTTAGGAGTAGGTTCGTTGCCTTTTATTGTCGGTGCAAGCTATTTTAGAACGGCGGAGCAGAGCCACAAGCTGCTCAGAGCTACGCTACGGAGGCTAATACACAATCCAACAACTCCAAAGCGCTCTCGTGGACAAGTTGTGACTTGCACATTCACCAATGCTATGAGATAATAACAGAACATTACGAGACAGAGTTGTTTTTGAGGCAAATTCATGCAAAACAGCTGATACGCATTGGGGGCAGTTTTTCGGCAAGCAGTCTCTGCATTTGCCTTGTAAACAACTCTGTCATGTACAGTATCTTCTTTTTCTGCCCACCAGTTCACCTATTCAACCACAGACAAGCTAAAATCATTGCTGCGATTGTCTTTCAACACTGACAGCTGCAAAATATTGGAGCTCGCTTTAAGAAAAAGAAACGAGTTGAAACAAAGAGAAACTGGTAAGTATTTCACAACCAAACTTTTTTTTGTCTGAGATATGTGACTTTGATGTGTGGAGGGCTAGCACTATATGATGTCATTAGGAAGAATTTATGCCACTTTTTAAGCAAAGTCCGTGTACAACACACACTGTTACCTTTGAGTTTTCCTCATGAAGTGTAAAAGGTTAACCAAATGATAGGCATAATATCTAACCCTAACCCTATCCATCATATTGGCCACATGATATATAAACCTAACCCTGTAGCCTTGAAAACTTCTCCATTTAACCTAGTGGTCTGCTTTATGGGCAGTAACTCACACCATAACCTACACTTATTTAAAATTCAATAAGTGTGGAAAAATAACAAGATATCAGTTATGTTGTTATAATTGTGTATAGATAGGTAGGTTATAGGACAAACAGAATCCTAAATACATTTCATTTTCTAATGCACTTTTCATCAAACAAGATCTCAAAGTGCTACAATGTTAAAAAGTTAAAACCAAGGTGAATAATAAATACTTGCACTAATTTGGCTTTTTGAATACAGAATTGGGTTGAAAAGATAAGGAAGTTAATCATATAATATTGAGAACAGAGACTCCACACATAGAGTATGGATATACATAGCCTATGATGAGGAATGAGGAATAAAACATGACATTTTACTTGTGGTTGTGTTGTGTGCAAGCCAAACCCCCAAAACTCACAAAATATAGACTACAGCATCAATGTGTGTGCAGAACTGCAGACAATGAAAACTGAGACAATCAGCTTGGTGCCCTCCAAGCTGCTTGAGCTCTGCGGTTGGAGTAGCCTACGTAGCTGTGCATTTCTTTTCTTTTTTCTTTTAGAAAAGCACAATCCGTGTACAATGACAGCACATTACCTTCTGACGCAAAACAAAGTGCCACTGTGCCAGTGGTAGAACGAAAACAGTTCATATTTTGTATAGCTAGGCTATATTTGATTGAATTAATGTGCCTTTAAGTGTTTCTGACAACTTCCCAAGAAAGTTGACAGGTTCCGTTCCTCCAAAGATCATACTGATAGCTAAAAACGGTATTTGCACAGCTGTAGGTCTGCCATTTTAAGAATGCAGATAGAGGTTAGTGGTGCAACAATGATGATGACGACAATCATGATGACTGAGCTCACATCTTTGGTTTACTGAATAGGCCTATCTTTTCCCTGCTTTTGTACTTTCAAAAATCAGAAACACATTTTATTCATGAAGTGATTTTCATCATCTTCTGGAAAGCAAAATAATTTTTCAGCCTGGAAGATGCTCTACTTAGATTACTTTTTAATTTTGCACTCTTTCCCCGCATGAGAAACCAATTCAGAATCAAAATAAACTTTGTTGGCCAAGTAGAAGTCAAAGAATTGTCTCTGGCTCTCTGTAGCTCTTCGACAGGTTTAGACTGCACAGGAATTATGGTAGTGAAAGAAAACAAAGCAAACTGGAATAGGCCTACAGAGATGATTTCTGTGCATATAGTTTATCTTATTTCTTTATAAATGTGTGTGGGCTTACATTTCGGAAAGATTAAAAAAAATCTATTATGTTCATGAATTTGAAAAGGCTGTGCTTGGGTGTCCTCAAACTGCAATGTGGTGCATTCATTGTCACCAAATGTCCAAATACGTATTTGGTTTGCAACACAAGAAAATGCTTCTTCAGTAAAGTTAGAATGAAAAAAAAATTGTGTTAATACCATAGACTGTAAAAAGAAGGTTAATACTTGAATTAGCGAGCCTATAATACCTTTTCTATTCTCAGCTGGGAGTCCATCGCTGTGCACGCGCGTGGCCGTGCATCCGCCATGCAGTGTGCGCGCGCTTTATAAAAACCCTTTAGTGCACGTGCAGCGAGGCTGTGGAGGGGTGGGGAAGAAGAAGTGACTTGTGGGATGTGAAGTAGCCGGCGGCAAGAGAGACAGAGGGGAGAGAGAGAGAGTGAGTGACACACACAGGGAGAAACAACAGAGAGAGAGAGGAGCGGGAAAGCAAAACGGGGGGACCCATAAAAATAACCAGCGTTACGGTTAATTTAGCGCCTGACATCCAGGTTTTTGCGCAGACAGACACAACAACAGCGGAGATTCAGCGGAAGAAAAGAAAAAAGTTCAGATCCCACGAACCAGCGCGTGGGAGGGAGTGGGAAGCAGGATCGTGACGGACTGAGGCAAGCTCCACTGTCTGTCTCGTCATGGCAGGTAATTCAGTCAAACAATTATTACACATAAACACACAACCAACCGACGGACCGGCGGGTTTTTTTCGCAAGGCGACTACCGACCCGACGAGCTTTCTGTAGCGACGCTTGGCTACCAGTAGCAGCTACCTTCAGTGTCAGTTTAGCTAACAGCAGCTAGCTAACAAACCTTAGCTAGTGCTAACGTTAGCTAGCTAGCTAGCACACCGGAGTGTCGTCGTCCACCCGGCCTGTCTTTGCCGACTAACGCTAGCTAGACTGCTGCTGCTGCTGCTAGCAGTATGATAGATGTTTACCACTGTCACCGGTCCGGTACCAGCCTTAAAGGCTAACTCTTGTTCCGTGTAAGCGAGACACAACAAGCTATCCCCGGTTGATACTCCGGGCTAACTTCTCGTAGCCGTAACGGCAGATTGTTAGACTTGTGCACGGCTCTTATAAACCGTTCATTAAAAGTATCCAGTAGCTTGTACTGTTACGAATGGAAAATTACTCAAATATATATCGAACATAAATTGGCAGTGTCTATACCAGTGCTCATATTTCTCAAACATGCCACGACCGGCTTGACAAGCCAGGCGAGCTAACGTTAGCTCAAACTTTGACATTGCCCACATGCAGGCTAGCACCCCGGGCCTGCTGCAGGTTGATGAAGCTGTTCAATATTAGGTGCAAATGACTGAAAAGACTTAAGAGGTAGAGAGTGCGTGTTTGGGACACAAATATACAATGGGACCCCCCGCCCCCTCCTCAAATAAAACCTAAAAATACGTGAGAATTTGTTCAGTCCATCGTAGCCATTCAAATCCCATTCATCAGCTCATAGGAGAGCAGTGAATGCCGGAAATTATCGTGATCGAAATCATGACCCTCACTTGTACCATGTAAGCCAAT
This sequence comes from Trachurus trachurus, assembly GCF_905171665.1. NCBI lineage: Eukaryota > Metazoa > Chordata > Actinopteri > Carangiformes > Carangidae > Trachurus > Trachurus trachurus. The sequence goes on from NC_139908.1 coordinate 21,932,859, forward strand.
TAGCATTAATGGCTGTTCAGTCATATATCATAAATTAGGTTATCAGTTATATATTTAGTACTTGCCTTCCATTCATTTGGGCGGGGAAAGGACACTGATCTTCAGGTATTGCACCTCAAAGTTGAAGCGATTGGTTAGCCGATTTACATATTAAAACACCTGTTTGCGTTATGCATTTTCCTCTGCAAGGGATGCTTGCAGTCCTTCAGAAGGCTACTTTTTTTCTTTAAAAAAAAATCCTCTGTGGCATTTCGTTTTAAATCATGATTCAGATCAGAGTACGTGTATGATGAAGGCAGAGTGACTCATAAATGTCCTTGATTATTCTGCAGAGCGTTTCCACTATACAGACATTGTTATTGACACAGCCAGGCCAGTTTTAATTGTGTAATAACAGATTGTGGAATGAACAATGCGGAATTGAACTAACTTACCTTTCTAATGCAGTGATATGCTGATGGAGAACCTGTTGAGGCTAGAGATGGAGATCATTATCAATGAATGCAGCATGTTTTTTCTTGTTGATTTTTGACAGAGGAATTTGGTATATGCACATCTCTTAATTGTAAAACATTAAACCTGGTTTTAAAGAATGAAATTTCATGACTGATTTATCTATTATTGCTCCTATCTGGAGTTAAATCAGTATTTTTGAACACAATTGGTAATCTACTTTTACTCTCTAAGTGAGAACCACAGCTGTACAATAATGTTTTGAGGGATATGTTTATACACTCATTAAATGGTAGAGATATATGATATGCTAATATGCTCGTAATGTAACTGGCATGTCATGTGTGAAGTGGTATCTACTGCTAGATGTTTTAGGAAACATTAAATAGTCTCATGTGAGACTGATTTCATTTTTTGTTTGGAGGCTGTGCTTGCAGAAGCTGTGAGAGGATATGTGCACATGTGTGACCACACACATTTTCACAATGGATCTACCATCTGTCTGTAGTTCCAACATCACTTAATTTACACTGCTTCAAAGTGACAGTGTGCTGAAACAAAATCTCTCTCTCTTTGAGTTGTTTCCTCTATTGAACCATTTGGTCCAATTGGATATATTACCACCTCAATAGTGGCTGAGGAACTTGCAATCAGCCAGACTTTGACTTGAGTGTATTTTTTTCTAATCTCTGCAGGACCTGGAGGTGACATGCAGTGGTGCTTCTCTCAGGTGAAAGGAGCCATCGATGACGACGTAGCTGAAGGTATGAGCTCTGCCAAAAAAAATTGTGTATTTATAAATGTAAAGCATGGAAGGAAAAATAGGGGAAGCAGCGGGTGGTGTTGTGGGTAATACACAGCGGCTTGTAGTGATGGAGCAGGTACCAGCTGAATGCCTTTCCCTGTTTTTCCATTTCCACTAGCTAGATATAGCATGACTTGGCTATATTGCCATGTGATGAGCTGTGAGCCTGTCCGTTTCGACTGCCCACTCCCTCCACTTTGGCAGCAAGTTGATGGGCCTTAACCCTAATTGTAATCAAGCTTTGTCTCTGCACTAAACTGACCGGCTCTTGATCTTCATGCAGATGACTTAAGAGAAAGGAGTGGTCCCACTCCTGCGCTCTGTCCTTACTTTAATCTGACAGCAGCCTGTTTGGTGAATTATTGGTTGCATTTAATGTGTAATTCCCCTGTAAAGGTAGTTAAAATATACACCAAACATGCACTCACTCGTCAAAAGAAAACAAATACTCATTTTAATTTATATTCATGCACAGTGTGTAGATTGGTTTCTTAATTAAAACGATTACAAGTGTTGGAGGTTGGTAGTGATGTGAAGTGGCGTGGGATCATTGCAGTCTGCTGCGCCCTGTTAGGATTCCCTTACTGTCAGTCTTTCAGGAGGGTTTTACTGGGAGCTGTATCTGCAGAGGAGTCCTTTTCCTTTCCAAAACAAACAGACCTGGTGAATAAATCCAGTAGAAACACTGAATAGCGCAGCTTCATGTTAAAATCAATTTTTCTCTGGCGCTGTACGGCTGAGCCGTATGGGAGGGGCTGTGAGCCGAGCTGCCACTCATGTTTGCTCAGCTTGGTTCTCTTATAGATCATGATCCAGATGTTCAGACCAACAAACTCAGTGATTTCAATCCAGTTGATATCCTACCTTTTCATCTTTACTAGTATTAACATTTCTATTTGTTTTCATTCGCTCTTTTGCACAACACATGCTTTAGTCATGATAAAACATTTTTTTTTGGCTTTTATGCTTTTTAATTGATATAACAGCTGTAGAGGGACAGGAAGTGAGGAGAAGGAGAAAGGGTGAATGGAGAAGGAGAAAGGGTGAATGACATGCAGCAAAGGGCCGCTGGGTGGAATCGAACTCGGGGCCACTGCAGCTCCAGACTATAGCCTCTGAATATGGGGCGCCCGCTCTACCCAGCGAGCTTTGCGATGCCCCAGTCATGATTACCGTAGATTTTGATTATGCAAACTGCAATTACTCTACTTCCTCACTTTGGAAATAGTGGAGGTGTCGGTCTGATGTGCCTCTTCTGGTGAATTGTGCCCAGTTTTGGACTATGTATGTCTCACACTCTAAAAAAAAAAAACTAGAATGAATTTTTGATCACCAGCACCAGGCAACTGTTGCAGTGGTCTTTCTGGGATTTGCCCCAGTATACCTGATAGTCAGCTGATGTTCCAATGTAGTAAGTTTTAAAATTGTTATCCATAAATCAATAGATTTTTTTATGTGGAATTCAGAAAATGGGGAAAAAAGGAAAATGACAATTTATTCACAGCCCAAGGTGATATTGCATGACTTAGTTTGTGAAACAATAGCCCAAAACCCCCAAATGAATTGATTTACAGCGACTCTGGAAAGGGTAAACAATGACTGACTTGCTGTCAAAGTGAAAAGCCAAAGAACTTGGCAACATTTGGATTTAAACCCAAAGTTAAAAGGAACCTCATGCCATTAATCCAACAATATTCCCTAACTAAATGTCCAGTGTAAGTGGTAACATCGGTGTTTTCACAAGTTTAGTACCCAGGGGAAACAAATCACACACTGTTGTACCCCTAATTTATATATTCACTATGAATCATCTATTTTCATCTATTACCCCTTTTTCTTGAATGTAAACACTGCATTTGAATTTGAACATTTTCTAACCAAACAATATGTTCTTTCCCTCAGTAACTTCTTTTCACTTGGCTGAAATATTCAGTGTGTGGAAAAATGTGAACTTTATGTTCTTCTGTCTCTGTTGACTTTGCTCATCAGTTCACGCTGTGGTCTCATCATCAGAAGGTCACAGAGTTCACTTCTTGTTCAAGGAAGGCAGCTCTCTTTCCATGTCACTGCTGACAATATGTTGGATAAGTTGTTGAGATAAAAGACAAATAATTAGTTGCTGCCTTAATATCGCAGCTTTAACTATGTCTTCCTGAATAGTCCAACTACTAGCTCACATGTATTAGCGTTTAGTTTTGGCCTCGGGGAGTACAGTATTCACAAAGGCCTCCTGCTACAACCTTTGCAGCATTATCTTTCTGCTCCAATGGGCAACAAAGGGTTAAGTGTGTGTGAGAGGGAGAGAGAGAGGGAACAGGCGTGCTTGGGTTTTATAAAGCAACATACTGCTGCTGGGGGAAAAATGTGATGCCGTCTGAGCGAGAGGAGAGAGAGAAAAGAAGAGAATCTAGGTTACTGATCATTTTCTGTCTGCTCTACATGCGCTGACATCCGTCTGCATCTCCGGCCTACACACTCATCCTTCTTGTGCGCTCTGATTCCCAGACAGTAATACACACACGGGTTGGGATTAACGAAGCCGTTCCTCACCGCCTTTTAGTATTGTAAGGATGTTCTATTTTTGGATAGCGATTTGAATATGAGTATGCAAGTTTAAAAAAGTCATGTTTGTGTTTCCTCTGCAGCGGACATCATATCCACGGTTGAGTTTAACCACACAGGGGAGCTGCTGGCCACAGGAGACAAGGGTGGGCGTGTAGTCATTTTCCAGCAAGAAATAGAGGTACAGTTGCATGTTTGTCTTTTTCAGTTTTTGGTTTTTAGAGTAAGTTACATCCTGAATTCAGTTACTTTGATATAATTATTCTAAACTATTTTGGTAACAGAAACCTCAGTAGTTTGAGTTTCAACTAATGACATCCCTGCCAGTCGTATGTCTTGTCAAACATAGTTCCCCATGTTATGTGAAATATTAATTTATTTTTGAAATGAAACTCAACAAACACAGAATGTTAAACATCACACCAACTCGTTCTTGTCTTAACGCCCGCTCCTGTTGTTTTTGTCTGATTCGCTGGCAGAACAAGAATCAGCCCCAGTTCCGGAGCGAATACAATGTTTACAGCACTTTCCAGAGCCACGAGCCAGAGTTTGACTACTTGAAGAGTTTGGAAATAGAAGAGAAGATCAACAAGATTCGCTGGCTTCCTCAGAAGAATGCTGCTCAGTTTCTGTTGTCAACCAACGGTAACTCAGCCGTTTTGCTTGAGAACATAATCAAATGTATAATCACAAACTGTGGTGACTTTGGCTTTATATGCGCATAGGTGTACTTAATCAATTTGTAACAGAGAAATGTATTCTCTGTTATATCACCTCATAGTTAAAATATACTTTTAATTTGGTGTACTAATTCCCTACCCTTTTCCATATTGGGCAGATAAGACAATTAAGTTGTGGAAAATCAGTGAACGAGACAAGAGACCAGAGGGCTATAATCTCAAAGAGGAGGATGGCCGCTACAAAGACCCCAACACTATCACGTCACTGCGGGTAAGTGTTTGAAGTCAAACACAACCTAGATGACCTATCAAGATATTTCTTTTTTTTTTTTTTTTAGAAAAGCAAGATTGTTAACTACACCAGGGCTCCCACACAGAACTGTTAATGATCCTTACATATTTATTTGACTTAAAGCAGAAGTAAGCGATCCGGTCGTTTTGGCTAATGCTGCGTTCCAGGCAGGCTTTTGAAACCGTAAGTTACGGCTTCAAGTCACGACTTACGACTTTGTAGCGTTCCGGGCAATCCGTTTTTCCGACCTGTTGCCTGTGAAAGTGCACTATAACGGCCACTCGTGTTTTTCCGACCCGTGAACTCGTACCAGATCGAACTGGTACGACTTCACATGTCGGAAAAACACGAGTTACGGGTTCCCTTGAACGCACCATAACTTCTTGTCAGCCGACGGAGTTAGCAGCCCCCGCCCTCGTCATGGATCTATTGGTCCTCGTCCCTACGTCACCACATTCACGCGCATCCCTTGGCTGCACACACAGCCCTTCATGCTGTTCTCTCTCCTCATTGGATAAAATTTGTAGGATACAAGAAAAGTTTTCTCCTCGGCTCAGAGCAGAGCAGAGGGACTGAGAGACCCGTGTTTCAGTCCAAACACTCCATGTAAGTGATTCCCGTCGGAAGATACAACTATTTAAGACTTACATTAACACAAAAATATCGCTTACTCCTGCTTTAATTTATTATCAGTGAACCAAAAACACCATAAGTATGGAAATAAAATAAATAAATAAATTGAAGAATAAAGTAGTATAGAAGAATGGAAGAATAAAGGTGGGAATAATTGTTGCATGTACTAATGGTTGTATTGAAAGTAAAACCTAAAATGTCAGCACACTGAGGTAAACATACCGGTACATGCACACCTACCTGCTACAGAGTTGGTTTCCTGTAAAAGTGTCACCATATGTCAGTTTACAGCAGGGTATAATAAATCACCTCTACTTATGTTAATGCAGTGAGTTGTTGTTACAAGTTACATCAGTATTTTTAGGAGAAGACTTAATAACCATTGCACAAGTTGAGTCAATCTCACTTATTGAAAACATAAAGACCATGTTAATGACATTCAAAAAGCTGCTTGTATGATGTGTTGCGTCTAATAATAAAACGTATACTGAGATCACGAAGTTTGTCCAAGCTCCCTGCTCTAGCAGGTGTGACAGAACTGGTCGAGCACTGTCTGTCCATGACTAACAACCGTTAACGATGTCTCATACTGTATATAGGTGTGGTGCATCTCCACATGATTGCTTTGTATGCCAAGGAATATAAAGGCTTGTAGGTCTGACTTGAAGGATAAGCTGCTTTTTGTTATTCTATTTTTTTTAGTACAACCTTGGATTGCTAGGTATTAAACAATAACCGTGGGTGTGTTGGCAGTGAGGTGGGACCAGTTTGGCTACAGTTTTGTTAACAGCAAAGATAACCGCAACTCCCGATCTGTGCAACTACAGTCACTCTTAGCTAATGTCAGAACTCTTGTCAGAACCTTATACCCTTTTATTATGCTCTATACATCCTGTATAGAGATAGCATAATTATGTTGTATTTCTTCCAGCTAATTGAATACATGATGATTATGGGAAAAAAATGGTTAAAAAATGTAAAAGACAAAAACCATCCCACAATTCTCTCCTGTTTGTTCTTTCCTCAGGTACCGGTTTTAATGCCCATGGACCTCATGGTGGAGGCCAGTCCACGGAGGGTGTTTGCCAACGCCCACACCTACCATATCAACTCTATTTCAGTCAACAGCGACAATGAGACTTACCTGTCTGCAGATGACCTACGCATCAACCTATGGCACCTTGAGATCACCGACCGCAGCTTCAGTATCCTTACCAGCAATAGGCTGTGTTTCTCTATACGCACCCTCATTATCTATGAAACTCACTATTAAGTCATTTTAATTAATGCATGGAGTAGAATAATACTTCCTCACAAGACAAAGAAGTCTTTTATATCTCGTTGGCTAATTGACATTCCAGTCTCTTTTCGCTGCAGGCTCTTGCAATCTTTTGTACTGGAGCATTATAGTCTAATGGTTCTGTGTGCTTTCTTTGTCCTTGTACAAACAGCCAGTGCAGGGGATAGGTATGATCTTTAGAACACGACTTTGGAAAACATTTGGTGTTGTTACGGGTTATTGCTCTTAACCGTGTGCTCTCCAGATATTGTTGACATTAAACCAGCCAACATGGAGGAGCTAACGGAGGTGATCACAGCAGCAGAGTTCCATCCCCACCAGTGTAACACCTTTGTCTATAGCAGCAGCAAAGGAACCATCCGCCTGTGCGACATGAGGGCCTCGGCACTATGTGACAAGCACTCCAAATGTGAGTACCCACTTTGTTCACTTTTAATCACCTTATCTCTACCTCAACAGGTGGATTAAGCACTCAATTGATTATACTAAGCCTCTTGAACTACACTTTCTCAGAATGGACCTTTTGAGAGTACAGCAGTTTGACGTCATGTCTTGTTACTCATGTTTGTGTCATACTCCTTTTTTCTTGACCAGTGTTCGAGGAGCCAGAAGATCCCAGTAATCGCTCCTTCTTCTCTGAGATCATATCCTCAATCTCAGATGTTAAATTTAGCCACAATGGACGCTACATGATGACCAGAGATTACCTGTCTGTGAAGATTTGGGACCTGAACATGGAGAACAGGCCAGTGGAGACCTACCAGGTGAGACTGACGCAGCTCCACGGTTACAAAGCCTGTTTACAGTTGCTGCAGAGTTGTAAATGGGCAATTAAAGATCTGTCATAAGCTCAGAATTACAATGTGATGGGCCCCTAGTGCCAAATACCCACAGCTTGTAGAGCAGCAAATATAGTCCATGCTCCCTAAAGTGCAAGTTCTTATTTATTTGAGTCTCTTGTTAGTGATATTTTGATTATTCATGACCAGATTTTTGATTATTCTTTAGATATTGGTCATTAGGGGTGCCAAAAATAATCGTTTCAAAGATGCATCGAGATTCTTAATTGGACGATTCGATGCAGTTATGTCGCAAAATTGATTTTTAAATTCAAACAATTCATTCCTGCATAGAGAATTTAGTGGTGGCCGCCACCGCTAAATTTCTCACCGCCTCACCGGTCTGGTTTTTCTAGGCTTTATATGCTTTTTTTTTTTTTTTTTTTTTTTTTGAAAGGACAGCTGGAGAGAGAAGGGGAGGGGAATAGAGCAGGAGAGGGGGGAATAACATGCAGCAAAGCGACTGGGTGGAATCAAACCCATGGTCACTGCAGCGGGCATGCTCTACCAAGTGAGATGGAAGCCGCTTACAGCCCCGCATATTTAATCATCTGCGGAGCCCGCTCCGCATAAAGTCCGCCGTTACCATACTGACTGGCTAACGTGTCCTTTCTAGTTTAAAATCTTGTCTCCTGTTGTCAATAAACATACCTGGAGACGGTGCTGCAACCAAACTACACAGCTGTTAAATGATTGGCTGTTTGCCTGTCACTCATAGCATTCAGGGATGTTTCAATGTCCCACACAGGGTTGAAAATAAGCACTCGCCCCTCGCCAGATGTGTGTAAAAATATGTTTCTGCGAGTAAAATAATTAGGTCACTCGCCATTGGCCGGCAGCTAATTGTGAATTAAATAACCCTGTCCTGTTTTGCATCAATATGGGACCGGATGTCCCCTTTTTTCGAATTCACTTGAATGCATCACCACCCCACTCGCATTCTGTGAAGAGCTGCCCGACTCTGCCCGTGATCAGGTGAAACTCTGTGTTTTGATCACAGACGAGTGGGGAAAAATTCAAACACTTGGCTCATCAGTGTCGGTGACACTGACTATCGAGTAGTAAACTATGTCTGCGAGTGTTTCCTTTGGCCTGTCAGACGTGCACTCTCCATTAACAACAAAGCAGTGCTGTGATCTGTTAGGTTGAGGTGTACAGTCAGATACATACTGTAGGCATTTATTTAATTAATTAATCTGTAAAATGTAGTGCTGTAAAAACAACAACAATGGTATGTTATTATTTTTTATCTGGAAAGTTGCATCATTCTATAGGCTAGGATGAACAGTAAGTAATCTATATAAAAGAAGACCTGTGTTCACACCATTTATTCAGTCTGGTTTATGCACTTGAACTCACATCTCCACATCTTTCTGTCATGTCAAGGCAGTTGCCTAACTATAATGCACTCGGGGAAACACTACTGATTTTAATGACCTTGTGTTGTGAGCAGTTCGGTGGCTGGTGAAAACATATTTTGGCTGGTAAAATTTCATACCTTACCTGTGATTGGCAGGTAGTTCAAAAAGTTAATTTTATACCCTCTCAAGGATAAGGGACTCCCACATCCTTGAGTTTTACACTGCTGACACTGCTGACTTGAATCATCATACAGACATGTCCTGTGTGGCAACATAGCAAATTGAGGATGTGATGCAACGTAGAATCGAATCGTGAGGCCAGTGAAGATGTACACCACTACTGGTCATAATAGTGCCTCACCACACAGACAGTGTTTGTACTATAGGGAAAGGCTGTTGCCTTGTTTGAGTGAATCAGCATTGTTCAGCGTCAGGTGATTTGTTTTCTTACAGTCTCAACTAAATTTGACATGTATGTAAATATATTTGTTGTTACAGATATTATCATTAATTTTTAGACCTGATATTTCATTGTCCAGTTGATAAACCACAGTAGATTGAATCTTTTAGATTTATCATAGTGGCCACACCTTTTCTAAAAAAAGAATTTGTTGTAATTTTACAGAGAGACCACTAGGAGGCAGTGTGAATGTGTTGTTCATTGGCTTTTGTATGTTCCAGTCTGATACCCTTTCCAGTATAAAAACCTACACATTAATTTAGTGTGACTTCATGTAAGTCTTTGCCTCTGATCATTACAGGTTCATGAGTACCTGAGGAGCAAGCTGTGCTCGCTCTATGAGAACGACTGCATCTTCGACAAGTTTGAATGCTGCTGGAATGGCAATGACAGGTGAGGACATGCAGCTGGTGGACGAATTAGCACCGCTTGAAAAATACTTTTGTTCTTAAATTGATGTTGGATAAAATGTAGTATTCTGTTTGATGCACCTGTAACTCATTGAAATCTCACATTGTTACACAGTACAAGAGCGAGAGATTAGAGTGCTGATTACACTCATGTTATGACTTAGAAATTCCTCTTTTGGCACTAACTTATCTATCTTACCTGTATTGTGTAAATGTTTTGTAATTTTGATTATGTTACTTGAAATGCTTTTTAATATTAGTCTTTTAGATTATTTGTCCATCACCCTACTGCTCTGATTTCCACTGAAAGCACAAGAATGTTTTTGCTAGGGACCATATCCTAACAAAAAGTGTTTAAGGCTCACAAATGTTATTTTCCCACATTTCCTCCATCAGTGTGGTGATGACTGGCTCATACAACAACTTCTTCCGGATGTTCGACCGCGGCCAAAGGCGGGACGTAACCCTGGAGGCGTCCCGAGAGAACAGCAAGCCCATGCAGGTCCTCAAGCCCCGCAAGGTGTGCGCAGGCGGCAAGCGCAAGAAGGACGAAATCAGCGTGGACAGTTTGGACTTCAACAAGAAGATCCTTCACACTGCCTGGCATCCCCAGGACAACATCATCGCAGTGGCGACGACCAACAACCTCTACATATTCCAGGATAAAGTGAACTAACTACAGGGGGGGTGAGCTTATACGAGATCTGGCGCGGGGTGATGTGATGTGTACCACCTGCAGCCTCACAGCCTCATTCAGAGCGATCCGTGGTAACACCGATAACCAGCATCCCTGTCCGTTGCTACTTGGTGACCAGACTTTGCCACTTTGTTCTAGATGTGGACAGAGGAAGCCTCACTCTAGCCCACCATCAGCCTGTCTGTGGCAGAGTGACACCTGCCTTGTTGTTTAAGTGATGTTGTGCCAATTTCTTTTTTCCTTTGGTATGTTTTTGTTTTGCCAGCCCACCACCTGCCCTTTTCTTCCCCTGGGGTAACATGGGTTTAAAACCAGTTTAATTTACTTAAATTCTGAATACAGACACTTATTTTTATAACTTTACCCCCAATGGCTCTGTGGTAGAAAATAAAAAAAACACTTATTTAGTATGTCCCCCTATTGTCCTGTGCCATTGTAGTGTTTATTTTTCTAAGAGAAATTTGCCAGTCTTTTTTCTTTTCTTTCTTTTTTTTGTGTAAACACGTTTTATTGATTCATCCGTTATACTGTCATAGTATTCTTTGATTCTCTTCACGTGTCTCCTGTCATTAAACCATGCATACTCCACAGTCACAACAGTATGCTCAGTTTCTTTACACACTTGCTGCTCAAACTCCTCGGTGGTTGCCTCCAGGAGTTTGAGAAGTACAGTGTGTCTTCACAGATTCAAAGCCAGGTCCAGTGAGATGTCATCTTGCTTACTGTCACTGTGCTTTAGACTCTGGCTGGCCAGATAGGTCTAGTTTCCAGAAGAAGTTTTTGTTTAGTTTTTTTTGTTTTTTGGATTGGCTCTGTCTTGACATCTTTGTGCATCGGTTCCTCTTTCTCCTTTTGTTTTCTATACAACAATAGTCAGGTATAAGAGATAGCCTATTCAAAGATAATTATGATTGTCATATTTATATTAAAAAGAGAAAAAAAAGTTAAAACGTCACCAGATTTGTTCCGTCCTATTTTGTGAAATTAAGCTGGACCTCACATCTTTTTTTTTTTTTTTTTTTTGAGTGATCTTAAGTATTGTCTTCCCATGGTGTACCACAACTCTGAAGCAGTACTTCACACAACAGGGAAAACTTTTGATTTGACACTGGACTCTCTTACTGCACCAACTAAAGTACTTGGATGTCTGTGTTGTAAGACTACAGTTTAAAAGAAAACATTATTTGAGGCATTAAATCACTTAAAAATGTTTGTTTTAACTACTGCAGACATTATTACTGCTACTGTATGTGATGGTACAATAAGCTGCACAAGGACTCGCGCAGCAGTTGATGTCTCCACACCGTATTTAAATTGTGGACAGTTAAGACTCTATTGATGCCTCCAGTAATGTATAACTACAATTTTAATCTATGACAGTGAAGATAATAAAGGAACTACTTTTTGCATTCTTGTGATTGCCTGATCGTTGCTGGGATTTTATCTATTTTCTGTAATGTTGTTCCATGTTGATGCCCCATAAGATTGTACATTTTATTTGCTTAATCAAATTCAAGATACCAGATCAGTGATTATACAAAGGAAAAAGCAGGTGATAACACTGATTTGGATACCTTCAGACAGAGAGGCCTGTGCTTCAACGCTGTAGCACTCTTGATTCTATATTTAATACTTTACTTGTTTGTTTGTTTTTTAAAAAAGAAAAATGAATGGATGTAATGAACGACCCTCTGTCTGGTCCTTGATGAACCACTGAGGGTTAATTGAAATCAGCTGATGTGGTGTCTTGTTTGCTGAAAACTGGGCTTGGCCACTGGCACACATCTGCCTCATGTCTGCACTGGCGTGTTCCCATGTACAGTACGTGTGTGTACGCACGCCTCCTCCGGCATGGGCGGATTGAGCTGTAGCACATCCACTGATACCGTTTTTTTTTTTTTTCGAATTTCCACTGTAGGTTAATAGTCGGTGCTATTGACACATAAGCTATGTGGTGAGCTGTGCGGGTGGGTTTGTTTTGTTTTTCCAGCTCGTTATGTAACTCGACTCCCTCTCCCTCTTTTGTTATCAACCGGACGGTCTGACGTCATCACCCAGCTCCGGGAAGGTCTGAGCGGCTCGCGGCTGCTGCTGCCTTCAGAACCAGCTAACGGACGAAAACAAACGGCAGCGGTGCTTTAGCTTGGCTCGTAGCCGCTCGCTGTTGTTAAAGGGGGCAGCAGGTGACACGGGTCAGTGGTACTATCGCACGTCTGAATGTGTGCAGATAAAGTACTGCGCGTTTTTGCACTGACTTGAGCTTTTTATGCAACCAGCCCTGCTCACCAGGAACGACGATGTCCAACGCTGCTAACAGCACTTCAACAGACAACAACGGAGACTCCGGGCTAAACGGTAAGCTAACGTTTTATCACATTTGCTTGACTAGACCAGAGTGTCAGTGTGTTTTCTCTCTGGGGTGGTGTGTCGGGGAACGCCGCTGTAAGGATGTATTCATTGAGGAGGTTTAATAATTAAAGTAGTTTTAATTTGCTCGTTAATGTTTTTTTTCTCGCTTAAAAGCTACATTCAAGGGGGAGGAGTGAGAACGCTATGTTCCGTGTGTTTATTGACAGTGGGCGCACCAATGGCGTTTCGACATGGTTGACTGACAGGCAAGTGAGCCAATCAGCGGTTCACGCGAATGGGTGAAGGCGGGTTTAAGAGTCGTCAACAAGCTGAGATGGAAGAAGTCGTCAGAACTAACAAAAATGGGGACAGAAAAATACAGACTAATAGTTAGTGAAATCCTTTCAATAACCGACCAGCGTACGTGAACTTCATGGCTGCCTTTAACCTTTTATGTACATTATTTCAAATTTCAGTCCATATAAAAGTAGAATAATGTTTGTGCAATGTTAGAATAATCTCTTTCAGAGTAATTATGGGTTGTTTAATCTAATAATAGTTAAATTAGCATTTGGCGAATAGTAGCCTAATTTACACAGTGCCTTCACAGCACAATGTCATGCAGTGGAAATATATCACACGTACACTCAGTTATGGATGGGATATGATGCACACAGGTCAGGACCTCGGCTTTCGCCGGCCATAGAGACGTAAACAAAGGCATGTTTATTACACTGACTCAGGGGCCACAGAAAGCTACTGTGGTTAAACTTTTACCACACTATGGGGGGCCGTGACTTGGCATGCTATTTATGGCCACAGTGACAAGGAGACAGACGTTTTGGACGTGCAGAGGGTGGGGAAAGTGTTCCAACACAAGACAGAGAAGGAACATGGAGGCTTCTCGATTGAAAGCCACAGCGTGGACAGGAATCCAACTTTCCAGCCACTTTTACTGAAGAGTCAGTATTTGAACAGGACTGGGCAGCAAGCAGTGATAGTTATCTCTTAAAATATAGCAAGTAAATTGTCAGCATCTGGCTGGTCTGGTCGTCAGTGAATGATCTTCTATTCTGGATTATAAATGTCAGTTGTATATCATGCTGCATACCCCACTCCTTGTATGAGATGGAAACTTTAACAAGTGCTGTTTTCTGTGGTTGTCCAATAGTGTGATTTAGAAAAGTCAAACCCACTGGTTCTCAGTCTTATTAAAATGATCATTATTTATGTAACGCACAGTATTTATCATAGCCTACTGTATCTTCATTTTGACTATTATTCTTATATTGAAAAACACGTCATGGGTTAAATGGACAGCTGTAATATCATACTCAAAAGTTTCTCAGAGAGAAAAACAGGGCTTACATGGTTTTGAAACACTGGTTACACAATAACCACACTGGAAGATGTGCATTGGTTGGAGAAGGTGTGAATCCATACGAGACTGGTAAATATTTTTTTTCTTGTTCTATGTCATTTTACTTACATTTTGCTCATTTGCCAAAAGCACGGACATTATTAGACATGCCTCATGCGATGCGTAATGTATAGGTTTCAGTGTTCATGTCTTGAAAATTGTAATATGTAGGCTAACAGCGTGGCACAATGTATTCCATTCAGGGACATAGAAATGATTTTAAGAGGAAGAAACTATAATTTTCTCCAGAGGGAAAACCAACAAGTTTATATTGTAAATGCCATGTTGGTGAAATTTCATGGATGATACTTTGTGTCCCACTACCCCGAAGGCAGCATGGAGCTGTGCCACAAAAAGCTGCCAGAAACACTCCAGTAAAGAATTGTTATGTAAATCAAACTCTGATTGTTGTCTAGAAAGCATTGGGGTTAACTGCCTGGTTTTACTATTGCAGACCACATTCTTTTGCAAATAGTTGCAAATTTTAGCTTGTCTTATTGTGAATATTTGGTTTAACTCGCTTTGCCAATTGCCCCTGAAGAACAGCTTAATGCCCCCCACCCCCGGATAATGTTTCCAGCACCTCCCAATGTTCCCAGTGAATATTGTACAATATTGTATTAATACTGTATCTTGAAATTCGTATCTGGAGAGGGCTTGTAAACACTGCAGAAGTATTGGCCACTGTTATTTCTTTGTCAGTGGTCCCATTATCCCTTAGTGCCTCATCATTTTTGATGAACACATTTTTGCATTTGGCTTATAAACTTAGTGGTTGATATTAAATCTAACTGAGCCACAATCATTTATAAACTATTAAATTCATAGCAGGTTTCATAGACACACTGGAGCAGCAGAACATTATAAACTGTAATGTTAAATGCTGAGACACAGCTTTGGGTACAATAAGACCTTTATCAGATGGAGAGGTCAGCTGTGCGTTATCTGAGACTGTGTGTTATTCTTGGCGTTTCCCCGAGCTCCAACCCCAGTGTCATAAACATTTTAATCTAATACCTGGATCTTCAGGCAAGAGGCAGCCTGAGCCCCCCCCCCCCCCCCCCCCTCCCGTCTGAGCCTCAGCATCAGTGGATCAAAGAGGTCAGATCATGTCTGCCTCCTCTAAACCACCCAGCAGCTGATAACCGCTCTGCGGCCAGAATGTTCGGAAGCGTCGGCTCCATGGCAACGTGGTTTTAGTTCACGGAGCGGAGACAATGGGCTGTCAACAGCAGCTTGGCTCGCAGTCCGCCGTGTAATCCACGGGATGAGTGCGAGTGCTGAGTCGAGGCCTGGGGGGGGGGGGGGAGCTGCGCTTGGGTAGTGGGTATAGCTGGCCTCATGCCTGTGAAATACAGTCCCCTGAAAGCTCATATGAACATGGTGTTTACTAACTGTTATGGGAGTCATCTGATCTGATCGGGAGGCCTTCCTCTTTTTTTTCTTTTTTTTTGTGGTGAAGACAGAAGGAGAAAGTGTTTTTAAAGTTGCACAAGGACAGACATTGTAGAGCTTCTTTTTTTTTTTTTACCCTCCTCTCCAAATTCTTGCCCCGGCTGCCCAGCCCCTCCTTTGTGTTTGTCACCCAGCTCCAGCACGCCGTGGCTCCTCAGCTGCCAGTGTATGCCAGCGCACGTACAAACAGGGAGGGCATCATATATCACAGTCAAGGTCTACAAGCAAGCAGCCACGGCACACATACACAGGCAGGCATTTTTACTGCCCTTTCATCACACAGCAGTAAACGGGGGGCTTTAGTCTTGAACTCGTTTGACTGACGGTCTCAGGCTGTCCGTCTCGTTGTTCCCTCCCAGTATGATCAGGAAATCATTTTGACGGCACGTCGCCCCTTTCTTTCTCATGCCCCCTATTTTTCAGAGGCCCTTGTGCTTCCTCTGTGGGAGCGCTCTGGCTTCTGTGACAACCCCATACTAGTCAAAAGACGAGCGATAGATATTTTTGACATGTCACTGCAGGAAAAGCACAGACACACTCAGTATTGATGATGGCTGTAAATCCATTTAGATGTGCCAGTTCCCAGGCCTGTGTATTGTGTATACTAGCTCGCTAGGACACTAACAATTGAAAAGAGCCCTCATTAATCTCATCTGTTACACCTGTGCTCGTCAAGTGCCTGCTGTGGCAGCTTTACTTATGTAGCTCATTTGGTACCAAGGGGCAACACAATGTGCTTTACATAAAAACAAAACATTTAGGCCTAACAGTAAAAACTGGAAAGGGGGAAAAAAAAAAAAACATACAATTTTTAGAAATTAAAATAAAACCCCAAATCATAAAAAAATTGGAAATATTAAACATACAATTTAAAAGCAAGAAAAAAGAATAAAAGAAAGTACAGGAGGATATACAGTGCAAATCCAAGATTACGTTTTAAAGTTCTTTAAAAGAGCTCAGCCATAAGCACATAAAAAGAGAGCCTGGGTTTAAAAATGCTTACAGTTGGGGCTGATTTCAATGATAGTTTGTTTGTTGTGGGGGGAAAAAGTCTTTCCACACTCTAAGTACCTTACAAAAACAACAAGACAGTAGGGGCTCTATTCAGAGCTGATATCTTAACATGCAAAGCAGCACAGGTGTAATTGATATGATCATGGTTGGGTAGATATGTCTTCAGTTGCAGGAATTATTACTCCCAACCGTGCTTTTCCTGCTACTGTGAGTCTAAATGTGATGTTAGTGATGGCTCAAAGTGAAATTATTTGTCAGGGTGTAAACAGTGATTGTATCAGACCTTTAGAAGAGGTGAGCAGTGTGTTTCCCAGGCAATAATATGCGTGGTAATACGCACCAAAATAACACGCAGTTCAATGACACTTCCAATTTTTCATGCTAATAATTTTAAATGCTGGTGCAAGCAAGAAGCCTGCTCCTTGGGGCATATCAGATAATGAACAGGAGATTGGTTTATTGCTCTGAACAGGATACTGGCTTATTGGTTTATTTACATAATTTTCCACTGGCTCCGTCTTATCAGGCAAAATTGACACTTGTATCTCGACATGTTTAAATGGAGAACATCTTGAAAAACAAGATCTAATTTTAATGGCACAACATACTCTTAGCTGTTTAGCATAAATATCTGAAAACATCACTTTATTAATGAAGTTAATTAAATTATTACATAATAATAACATTTTCCAAACCAGAAAACAATCATCAGACATGATATCATTTGGTTCTGTAACTGAAGTGACTAAATGAAGCTTGTGTGTGTTTGTCTGTCTCTCGTCACAGGGTCCTGGGTGGAGTTGGAGATGAACAGAGGTGCAGCCGGCTCGGTCGGCTCGGCCCAGTCGTCCTCCACAGGCGGCCCAGCCTCTGTCCTGCTGCCTCTCCCTCAGGTGGAGGAGGAGGAGGCCATGGTAGGGGGACTGGAGCACGTGCCGTCCTCATCTTCGATCCACAATGGAGACATGGAGAAGATCCTGTTGGACGCCCAGCACGAGTCGAGTCGCAGCAACTCCTCATGTGACAGGTAAAAAATCATCAACTCCGAGTGCCCAATTCCTCCAAGGATACTGTTACATATCTGAACCTGACCTCCTTTTAAAGTTAACGGAAAATAAATTCAATGCCACTTATGTAATTTAGTAAGTACAGACGAAGGCACGGGATTTTCCACCGTAATAGAAAACATCAAAGAAAGTCACGGGTTCTTGGATTCGTACGTGCCTGTGTTTATAGCGGCGGAAGATTAGACCATGTGGTTAAGTCTGCTTGACTTTGACTTACTTTGGAGCTGTCTGTTTCAGGAGACACATCACTGCTGAAACCAAAACAAAATCACTTAATTATAACCCTGCAAACACCTCCATTTGTTAACAAGTTTCAAAATGACACCTTGGCCCTCCGTCTCCATGGAGGCTGTAATAGAGAAGTAATGAAACCGATGAAAAGACTTGCGTGTGATCACTTGTATATTTTACATGATAATGTCTTATTGTCAGTATAATGATGATGAGGTCTGTGTTGTTAAGACTGTGTGGGCCGTGCCTGAAATTACGCCTGGGCATAAAGTCAAATTGTGGTCAACATTTCAGGTTTCAGTCTTAATCTTAGGAGCTACAGTTTCCAGCACTTTGTCTGTTAATATTAGCTTCATCTTTCATTTGCTCTCTTAACTTTCTATGACCAATTGAACCACAAAGTGTTTTCTACAGACAGGAACCACAACTTCGCAAGCCAAAGATGACCAATCAAATAGAAATAGAGAAAATTAGCTTTCTTGAGATATACTTGTATGCTCCCAGACTGGATGCCCAGGTGGCCGTTCAGCTACTAGTAAGCCAATAAAAGCTCACTGGAGAAGCTGTTTTGTAGGTAGTGTTTAATGTTAAAGTGAAACCTTTTCAAAATCCCCAGTTTTCAAGTGGAAAACAAAACAACCTCACAGACTCAGAGCTGCTCCCCTGTCGTACTCTAAACATGAGTCAGCTTCCACTCGACCTGATAGCTGCTCAGAAGTTGAGTTGTCTTATGAAAATAAAATGATGTCTTCCATCACAGCATTAGAAAAAATCCTGACTCTTCATGTGGCAGCCATATCACATGTTTGCGTGTAATCAGCTGGGCTGCGATAAAGCAGAGTTTATCAGAGAGCTGGGAAGTCAGCTGTCAGTGAGTCACCTGAGGATGTTTTCAAGCATTTCAACCAAGATCCCTGCATCCACAAACTGCTGTAAAATAAGCAGAAACTCACACATAAGCATGGCACTACCTGAGCACTTTAACAATCCAAGTGTCATATGGCACAGAGGTAATTAGGAAAATGTTTTCTTTACTTATCCCCAAGACGCACACCTCAGTACACATCTTATCAGAGAGGTCAGAGCACATGAGCAGCTGGACTTCACCTACTTTGTGGAACTAGTAAAAATCCAACTTTTGATTATGCAAGACAGTGAAAAATGTATTGATTAATTTAATGGTCATTGTTTTTTTATACAAAAAATATGAATAAAATATCTATGATATAATCGTAAATAAATACATATTTGTATGGCAGACCAATGAAAAACAGATATACGGACACAACAGCAAGTAATGAAGCAAAGCAATATGAAAATAAATATTTCTATAATTTTGAAAAACACAAACACATCAAACAATATTTGTTGGCTGATCTTGATAGGTGGACTCTTCCACAGTTTTGGCATATAGACTAGGCAGTGTTCTTCTGTTGTCTTACATGAATTCCAGTTTATTATGTAACATTATAAAATGAATAAGAGACCAATCAAATCCAGTAACGTGGGTTTGGAAACATCTTTGATGAGAAGACAACACATTTTTTTCTGTCAGGTCGGTTAGAGTATTTTCTACATCCTGGCATCTTGGGTATGTATTATTATGGTTAGTTGTCTCTACAGCTTAACCGCCAGCAGAGCCTCTAGACAAAGCACTGTTGCTATGGCTACCCGTCTATTTTTTGTGCTCTGATTTGCATTGGTTGTAAAACTTTTGAGCTGAACAATGTTTGAACAACAAATGTTTTCCATATTATAAAACCTATAAACTCCCACCTGAGGTTTGTCACAAGGGAAGCTCTGAGTCACTGTTGTGTTGGCCTTCACCTGCAGCCCCCCACGGCCCCACAGTCCCCAGGATGACGGACAGATCATCTTCGACGTGGACGTGACCGGCAGAAGAGACAGCCAAGTAAGAGCTTGCGCGCCTCTCAGGTTCTCCCATCCGTCTGTTGCCATAGCAACTGCAACTACTGGCCCTGAAGCGGTGTGTTTGTGCGTACATGTGAATGACGGGTGCTGCTTGCCTTCAGCTTCTATCGCGATGGCCGTCGCAACCCACAATTCCTGTTTCTTTCTCACAGCATGCGTTGTCACCATGACATGAAAACGCTGACTTTTCATTTGAAAACGAGTCGCTGTGTAAAAATATTCAATGTTGCTATACTGTGTGTGTGTCTACAGTCAGAAGAGGACACCTTGGACAAGGAGAGGGACATGGACATCCTAATGAAGGACGCAGATTGGGTTGCTGACTGGTCTAGTCGACCGGAAAACATTCCCCCCAAGTAAGTTTCAACTCGGTAAACATCAGCATAATGTTTCCATGGCAACTGAACACACACAGCTGCTTGTTTGTCCTGTAAAACTGGTTAGTCATTATGGTAATAAAGTAGATCTAATGCACAAGCATAAACCCAACTGGCAGAATTTAACTATGAGGTTAATGTAAGAGAACGTATATCCCAGAAATTTGTCAGTTTTGTTAGTCACCATCGTGTAGACCTGTAGATCTTATAGACCTTTTTTTATTTTGGGGAAGATCAAAAAATGTAATTGTTGCTAAAAACTAATGGGACCATATTTGGCCAGAGGCTTGAAGACAAATGTTATGCTGTGACAGTATGTCATAGTTTTGGGTGGTCCATTATATAAAACCTGCAGCTCCATCGAGTCAGCAGCAATAACATGGGCTCAGATATGTGTGTTTGGGTGTCAGTTTGCAACAACATTGCAAACAGCAGCCCTGTGAAAGGCTCAGATGAATATTGCCTGCGGCCTGGAATAAGAGCAGGTTCCTCTCCCTCACACTTCCCCAAGCAGCAGACACCACACTTTAACCAACAGCTCAAAGACGAAGCTGCTCTCACGGCTGCTGAATTATGACCTTAATTAAAACTAAGGAAAAGAGAGAAACCGTTCTCCTAGTATCTGTCTGGAAAGCCAAATTCGATACTTTTTCCTCCCCATGAAAGAATTAATAAATAATTCCAGTGGAAGCTTTGAAAACAACTGTAGGGTTCATGAATTTATCTTCCATCATCGATTAATCAGTTAATTATTTGTCCATTGTAATTGCCAGAGTTGCTATCAAATTTCTTAATCTTTTGTTGGTAGATCATCCGAAAAAGCAAAGAATTCTCAATGTGATTTTATAGAAAACCTAGAAATGAAGCAGATTGTGACTTCAGAAGCTTTTCACCAAAGAGTATTTGTCATCTTGAGAAATGACTCAACAGTGAGATCTGGGGGGGGATGTGTTTACCTCGATTGTCAGATTGTCAGTCAGCTGCTGTATACTTAAAGTGACTGTGATTTGTGCAGGGAGTTTCATTTCCGTCACCCTCGACGCTCAGTAACGCTCAGCATGAGGAAGACCGGGGCCATGAAGAAAGGAGGCATCTTCTCTGCCGAGTTCCTCAAAGTCTTCATCCCCTCGCTGCTGCTATCACACATCCTCGCTCTGGGGCTGGGGTAAGAAGCAGACACCAGACACCACAGACCAGAGTGAACAGCACAACTGACAGTAAAGTAGCTTAATGAACTGACTTCCACTTTGTTTGATCCATTTGGCCCATTGTGTAAATCATTAAGACTAACTGAAATGCTAAGAAAAACTCTGCATGTGCAGTCCGTTCACCATAATCAGATTTTTTTTATGTTCACTATTTGCTGCTAAGCTCCAGCAGGGGGAGCTGCAGAGCTGCAGAAACACCAGTTGTGTCCCTGACAAACTGAGCAGCTGCCGACTGAAAGGCTGCACACCTGCTGTCTCATAGTGAGCTCCGACACTCCCCAGAGCACTCTATGTTTGTAATGACACATTTTACATTAATCCTGGTTCCTCAGTCCCAAAATGTCACAGCACTGATATCTGAGACGGAGCTCTTTTCTTGGACATGATGTAATGTGCAGTGTCATTAGCAAACCTGTCAAGATCAAGTCCTCATTGGCCACATTGACCACTCACAGGTTTTCATGGTGACATAATGAGTCGCTATTGTGTATTTACAGAATTGCAACAACATTTATTATGTTTATGAAAAAAGCCAAAATTTGCAAATAGCATAGAAATTGTTCCCCTTTTCTTATTGTTTCCAGGGTGTATTGCACTTGGTTTTAGTTATTTTGGTTTCTGTGAAGGGATTCTGATATTATTAGTTTTGGCAGTTATATCTAATCCTACTGAAGGCGGTGAACACACTGGATGAGTGGCGTGTGTGTGGCGGCTGCAGAACGTGATGATTTTCATTTTATCGGGTTAGAGCGGACACACTGGCTGTAGGAGTCTCACATAGTGGCCACATCGCGTTGCCACCTGTTGCCCACTCTTCACACGAGCCACATACACCTCCCAGCAAAAATAGACAGAGTAAAGACCAGTTGATGCAACATTACATAAACCAGCTTCTCCTATAGCTGTCTGTCTAGGCTGAATCTGAATGTGTCACATAAAAATTAGACATAATTGTAACCGCTGTAGCAGCTGCATGTGGCAGACAGTGACGGGTATTTTCCTGTCAAAAATGACTTAGAAATGAATTAATCCCACATGCCAGTAACTGGCAGGTGACACATCACAGCAGAGACACACCCAGTGTGATCACAAGCCTGATTCTCTGCAGCAGCTCAGCAGCATCTGTTGCCATGCCTCACACCACACATATAATGTGTTTATGGCCTAAAACTGAATCTATCTAATTGCAGATTTAGTATATTGGGTCTTTATTGTCACATCATTGATTCCTGTCCTGCAGCAGACTCATAGCCCTTAGTGAATATTTTGACATGTAAACTGGAATATCACAGTTGTACCCAGCAGCATTAATGAAGGCTGCGTTCATGTCGGTGAGCTGGGTTTGTGAGAGGTTTGACTGGCGATTCTTCGATTACATCATCTCGCCGCGCCCTCTTCCTCTGCAGTGGTTTCAAAGGCAGCCAACTGGATAATTAGCTGTTGTGGAGCTAATATTTGCATAAGAGTAACGGAGCGGAAGTGCCCTTTTACCACAAGTTTTCATTTACCGACATCTGTTTATGACATGTCAAAATTAATACAGTGGAAAATGTTCCCCAGTTTGACATTCAGCTATTTGTCAGGAATCCGTTGAGAAGTGAAGGCAGAATGAATAATGGAGCGTCAGATGATGATTTATAATCTGCAATCAGGGTATTGGCAAGAGGTTTAGCTTTTTTTTTCTTTTCCTTCTCTGTAGACAAGGAAATGCCTTGCATGCCTCATTGATAAATCACAGCGTTTTTCACTATAGTAGTAGAGTTTTAACAGTGAAATTCCCTTGCTGCAATGCACGACAGTGATTTGTAACTGCTCTGTGTCCGTGCGCCTTCTTTTTCAGAGTGTATATCGGAAAGAGGTTGACCACGCCACCCGCCAGCTCCTTCTGAAGCTGAACCTGAAGAAAAGTGCCTGAGAAGTGGCCACGAGTTGTTGGAGAAAGCGTTGCTGACGTGAGAGGAACGAACGCCCGTCTCTCCTCCCTCTGTCCCCGCCTGCCCCTGCTCCTCCCCACCCCCCTCTCCCCCTTCGTCCCTGAGTTATGACATGTTCTCAGGAGAAATGCATCTGCCTTCCCCCGCCCCCCCCCTTTTTTCTTCTTGATTGGCTGTTCTCTGGCTGTCTGTGGATAACCTCCGCCCTCCTTCTCCCTCCCTCCCTATATCCTTCACTCATTTGTATAAGCTTTTCAAAGAATGAATAAGGTCATGTTTCCCTTTCCTCAGTGACTGTGTTCAGATGTTTATAATGGGTGGGTTTTCAGGGAGGGTCGCAGCATCAAACCAAACTCTTGTACTACACACGCTGTCCCATCGCCCTACTGACAAAAGGGAGGACTGTCCGGTTTTAGAACTGACCACAGATTGTGCCACCTACACAAGTAGCCCAACACTCGACCCCCACCCCCCACTCCTCCAAAAGGGTTCGACCAAATTCAGAGTCAGCTACGCAAACTGAAAATGCGATCATGCCTTTTTTTCTTTTTGAAAGTAGCCATCTTCTTTAGGTAGTATTGCCTTTTTTTTTAAAGATTTATTTCACAACAATGGTGGTGTACTGAGAAGTTGTAATGGAAGGAGTTACCATAGTGGCCATCCCAAACCACAAGCGCTCATGAATTGCACTGAAGGAGTCTCTGGCTCTGTCAGCCAGAGGAGAGCGATAGAGATAGAGAGAGATAGAGAGGTGAGACACTTTCACCTTTTCTGTGATGGAAACTGGGAGTGAAAATCAATGAAATTCTGCAGCTGAGTGAATATTTTTGCAAAGTGACAATAACTGGAAACCAGGGTTGTAGATTTGTGCCTTGCAGGCAGGTAGCGTGTCCCTCTCCGTGTGTGTGTGTGTGTGTGTACACTAACAGTATTTTTGTGGTCGGGTCAACAGCGCTGTACGGTCCAGAAACGTCTGTCCAAACTGTCTGTGTCTGTGTCGTCCTTCCAGTGAGCCTCCCGGTCTGTCTGCAACATATCGTAGAGCTGTTTTGGTCTTGACTGGTCGGTTCCTGCTTACATTTACTCCAGACTGGGCTGGATATTACATTGGACTGCGCTGATTCTGTTTTTTTGTTTTTGTTTTTTTTAGTGTGGCTTTTATGAAATCAGAAAGGATATGACACGAAAAAGCTTGAAAACATGAGCGATAAAGGTACGAATATTTGTTTTAATGATGCTTGATTGCTTTTTATTTTCAAAATGAAAGATGTGTCATAAAGCGATATAAGTTAAACATTCAACTTTCAAGATTTATACAAGGTGTTTTACTTTCAAGCTATTAGGAGAAGGCGATATTCTTGTCCAGTAGTAGCCAGCCCTGCATCATGAACACTCCGTCATGTTTGCCAAAAAAATTCAGAACCAAACAGGTAGAAATGCTTCATCACTCAGCTGATGAAGGGAACTGACAGCAGGGTGGGTCTTCATCTGGACAGGCTGAAGGTACCAAGTGATCTTTGTTTCTACATGTGTTTGTCTTCCTTGAGTGACGCCTCTGACTTGCAGCAACTTGTAACTGAAGGGAGGGGTTTTTTTTAAGCACAGGTTCTTGGTTAGCATGTCCAGTGAGGTCCTGTACTCACACAGCATGATGTGAAAGGCTTGATATCAGACATTAGCTTCGCTGCAGTATCTCTGAGGTTGGACTGTGGTCAATTTACATGCAAGTGGACCTTCTGTAGCCAGACCTGGTTCATTTTATCATCCAACACCAGATCCCTAGTTCTTGCACGTCTTGTTATTTTACTTTTTTTTGCAGCAGACCTATTCCATGCAGAACTAATTCCTACAGATCTAGTTTGCAGAGGATTTGTTTTGAATTCCACCAGCTTCCTGTGAAAGAAATATCTTACATTGTACACATGTTGAGCTGCAAAAAAGACTCTAGATCTAGTTATGAAGGTGATGTTGCCTCTCCATTGAACCTGCAACATTATTTCAACACTGAAACTCAAAAAAGAAGAAAGTCTTTTCTGAGGGCTTCATCAGAGCTAACAACTGCGCATGTACTTTCTCTCACAGTAAATTCCTGATGCATTCTGGTTAATACTTAGAGACCCTGCAGGTTGACTCAGGATGTGCCATCTTCTTCTTTAACCTGTTCAAATGAGCTCATTATCGACCATCAGTGACCACGTTAGGGTGTCGACTGTGCTCCGTTTCAGCCACGGAGATACTGCACTGTTATTTTGTGTGGAAGCCATGTTTTTGCCTGTGTTTGTATGTGCAGCATTTTGAAACTAGTGGATTGTTCTTTTCCTGGTTGTTTTTGTTTTTTCTCGATGTCGGAGGAAGATTGTGAACGCACAGAGCGGGAGTCGAGACGCAGATCATGTTGAAATAGTGTGAAAATGAGAACCCTATTGTCGATGGCAGGGCCTGATGTGAATAGGAAATGGAAAGTGTGGAAAGAGAACCCCCCCCCGCCCCCAAGATTGCAATGGTCTAACAGTAGCTATTGTAATGATGCATTTGCTTTAATTTTTTTCCCCACTACATTGGAGAAATTGATAAACATTTTGTCATTAAACATTACCTGAATGAAGTCAGTCTGAGTGTGCCTTTTTAATTTGGAAACCTCTGAATAAATTACAATGAACCTCCTACAGGAAACATTCAATTTCAGTTGTTACAGAAAACTTTTATCAGCTTCCAAATGGATTAAATCCTTAGAAGTCAACAGGACAATGAAAAGTTTTACACATACACATTTACACAGTTCATAATAATCTGAAGAACCCCATCTGCTGAGGAAGAACTAAAGGTAAAAGTCTTGTGCCATCATTGTTTTCGAGTGTTACAAGTGTATTGTTTTTTCCGTCCTCTCTTTCTCTCTCTCTCCACACCCTGTGGCCCTCAGCAGCTGGCATAGCCCACGGCCCAGTTGTATTGGACGAGGCTCAAGTCCACCGCAGCAGAAGCTCTGTGCATGCCTGCTCAGTTAGCGCACGCAGCTGAGGTCTGACGCACTGGGCTTCACGGGAAGTCACAAGATGTTTCCTAAACTCACTGGAAATTCCAAGGAGCGTTGTGTGTTTTACAGTTACAGTATGAAGACAGACTGGGATGAGTTTGAACAAAGCAGCAGAGGTGAGAAGAAGAGGCTGCGGTTGAGATTATTATTTGTCCTCATTTGCCCTGCACTAACAAATGTTTGTTTAAAGCTCTTCCTGTTTATACAATTATAACGTTTCCAGAAGCACTGAGTAGTTCTTTGCTGAGCCCTCGTATGTCAGACATTTGACCCTGTGTGACCTGGATGCTTGAGCCGCCTCAAACCAGAGCAGGAAGACACCATGTCAACACTGATTTTGGCTATTTGAAGCAGCTCAGTGAGGCCCCTGAAGAAAACAGACAGCCTCCATGTTTCTGTTCTGGGGAAGCACTGCACTCCAGTGGTGGATACTCTGCAGTGCTGACTACTCCTGTTCTCTTTCAAATCGTCATTCAGTCCATCCATATTTTTTTCAATCGTGAAACAGCACCTCCATCAGACATTAATACGACACCATAACACCCAAGACGCACCTGCACCGATGGCAAGGGCTGCCGTCACAGATATTTATACCTGCTGTGAACTGTGTTTTCATCAGAGATGATTCAGTGATGTCACTCAGGCTTGCTGTCGACCACTGATCGTCCCAAATGATGGATATTCAAGCCACTGACTTTGCCCCTCTGTCACCCTACTCTCACCAGGGTTATAACCACCCTTCCCTGAATAAATAACATTACTTGGATTTTATTTGCCAAACCCCAAAGCTGAATGATCAAAGTGAAGCATCTGCAAAGAATTAAAATTTGTTTAATCTAGGATTACGCACAGTAAACATACTGTTACTGGTAAACATCCCTCATAAAAAACAAGCCAAACTGAGATTGTTTGTCGTAGCAGAAAAAGGCACACAGACTGAAATGGGCTAAATCAAATCCTGACCAAGACTCTAAGAAATTATTTTTCAACCAAATACCACAATTAGGTGTTTTTATATTTTCATTTCTGTAGAGGGGACTTCGGGTGGTGTGAGCCTGGCTATAAGTACAGTATTGTGGAATTTTATACCAGTGTTTATGCTAAGGTAAGATAACATTATACTGGCTGCATATTCAATAGCCAGATATGGAAATATCTAATCTAACTCTTAGCAGGTTAGATTAGATTATTCCTTCAAAAGTGCTTTGGAATAAAACCAAATGAAAGCTGAACAATGTTCTCATCAGTACACTATAATGGCATGCTGATGTGACTGTGTGCATGTGTCAAATGGATATTTCAGTTAATTTTATAGTCTAATCTAAAAGATATGAAGGTCAAAAGTTCATACTATTCAAATAGAACAGAAAAATCAGTGTATGATGAATCAGTGATGAATTATGTCACTGTTTATCGTTTTAATCAGGTAAACAAAGACTAATCTGGAGGTACAGCCCTCTCCACCCCAAACAATGCCTCCTCCAGTCCGCCTCCGTCTTCCCTACATGGAACCTCAGAACACCTGTTCCTGACCAATCCAGACACAGTGAGCGAATGTAGCTCCTCCCACTGCAGCTGATGGCGTTACCATGGGTTACAGGGTGGTGGCCAGCTCCCATCTCCATCCCTCTTGGTGAGGAGAGACATTCTTCCTCACCTCCTCAGGATCCGGCAGCACCACGCACTAGACTGCAGCAGCTCCCTCTGCGCTGACTGTCTGTCAGGAATGTAATGACAGTAATGATTTACTGTGGCAGATTCCCTTCTGTAGCTGCCGTGTCTGCAAATTAAGACAGCTATTATGTGTTTCATATCAGTTGTGTTCGTGCTTTTTTTTTTTTTTTATTAAATCAAATAACAGCTGATAAAATAGCTTTAATAACTATAAGTGAACTGTGCAAATTC
Source organism: Trachurus trachurus (assembly GCF_905171665.1). Classification (NCBI taxonomy): domain Eukaryota; kingdom Metazoa; phylum Chordata; class Actinopteri; order Carangiformes; family Carangidae; genus Trachurus; species Trachurus trachurus. The sequence goes on from NC_139908.1 coordinate 21,961,277, forward strand.
TAGACACAGTAACAGCCATGACATACTAGAGAAAGTAGCTTCTGGTGTATCTGACATGTCTGTTCACATGAGAAGGAAGGGTCTGTTTGTCTGCCCTCCTGCCCACTTCCTCCACTGACTTGGACTGAAATCCCCTTATCACCAGTCACAACTCTGAGTCAAATCACTATTTCAGATTTACTGTCCATAGTGGGTTGCACAAGTTTGAGTGTACAGGTCTCAGACTGTGGGAGCTACAGACATAAACATGATTGTGTAGTTGTGTGCAGAGACAGCCTCTTGTTATCAGTGGTGCGTGGTTGTTAAGAATATAATATCTACACTGACCTGTGTTGATATTTGTGATTATGTTTTTAAGCCATCCGGTGAACTACAGCCTGATTGTCTGCAGACTAGAATTAGCAGCGGATGTTTCTGGGCTGTTTCCATGAAACATAGAGGTAGGCTTCTATAACAGACTGTTACAATGTATTTTTGTATGAAGATGTGTCCCTCTGAGTTGCCGTAGAGTTCAGGTTGGCGGGCCTTTCCGCTGGTTTTGTTGTGGCTGTGTCTGACAGGTGAATAAAGATACGGTTGCTGCTGGATGTCTGTCATCCATTTGTTGTTTAATTAAATATATGCACAGTAGGCTACAGGCGAACCCAGGACGCTTAGTTACAGTACTTAGCTAAATGCTAACTGCTAAGATTCAGCAGGTGTGTTTAAAATATTCACCATCAGCATGCTAACATTAGCTAAACTAATCCAGCTCCATCTGATGGGAATGTCCTAAATCTTGCAGCAGTTTCAGTATAAACATTCAGGACTGTACTAACTCAACACTGGACCAACATGCACAATATCTACTGTAGCCTATGTATTTGACTTTCAGAGACAGGTCTGGTCTGGATGACTTACTGTGCACCATGGCCTCAGTCGACAACCAGGGGCCCAAAGTCTCAACCTCTTTGTCTCTGTGGCCCAGTTCATCATTAGGAGGCTGCTGCACAAACACTGTGTCTTGGTGCATGCTGATGATGAAAGAAAGAAGCCTGAGGATGAACTCTTTTTATTGTAAGTATTGGGTTTCAGCTCAATTGAAAAGCTAATTGTGTAATAGTAAAAAAAAAAAAAAAAAAAGCATCAAAAACTCTCTCTTGTTTTTGTGAAACAAAAAGTTTTGTGTTGTCACTATGGTTTCTGGGCAACATGAGCAACAGTAAGGGCAGGCACAGCTGGTGACGCAAAGCCTAACTCCTCCTGAGGCTAGACTGTCTGACTTTGGTTTGGTCTTCATGGTCTTTGACAGCTACGCTACAAAGGCCACACACACAAACACACACTCCATCCACAACCCTGTGGATCCTCAACTGGGAGACACTCTGTGTGTCAGCTGGTCTGTTGTGACTTTAGCAGCCGAGACTAGTATTGCTTTAACCATTCTCTGTGAGTGTGTGTTTGTATGAGAGTGTATGTGTCATCATGGTAACGTGGTCGTGGAGACACCTACTGTGGACGGATTGCGGAGAGTTCAAAATGCTGACCCATAAATATTCAGTATTCATGAGAGTAATAACAAATAACATCATGATGGGCGGATGATTGTAAACTTTTATCTAGCCAGTATAGTCTTATTGAGGTTGGAAACCCACTTTGGAATGCAGACATGGCCGTTAAAACAGCAAGTTCAGACAGTTCAGTGGGGGGCCACGTCTCAAGTTTGCCCCAGGGCCCTAAGCAGGTCCATCTGTCTGTGGTTGGGGAGAAATATGAGGAAGCAAACTTTCACTTTTCTTGGTTTTGGTTTCTTTTGAAACTTGAGCATTAGTTTCATAATGTCTGCTGACTGATTTCACTCTCTAACATATTTGGATCTGTTTTCCTGTAGAATCCACCAAATTGGTGATACACGGTTATATACTATTAAAGGGGATATATTATGGAAATATCACTTTTTGAAGGCTCTTTAACATATAGCCTATTTGGGTGTTTGTCTTGCCTTCCGGCCCCCAAAATGTGTGAATTGACAAAAAAATCTGTAATGTGCAGACTCACTAGGTTGAAATCCAGGTGGTTTTAAGAGCTGTTCCCTCAGTTGTCTTTCAGTGATCTAACTAGGATTCAAATTTGCATAATACCACCCCTACCTGGGACTGGTAGAAGGGGTGGGGTGGGGCAAGCAGTGGTTCATTTGCATTTAAAGGGACAGGCACTGAAACCAGCCGTTCTGAACAGGGCTGTTTTGAGAGTATGAAAAGAGCTGTGATGTTTGATCCTTGGGGTATTTTGACCAAAGCATGTCACAGATATGTCTTTAAGACACCTGGGAACTATTTTAATTTGTGGAAAGGGGGCAGAATATGTCTCCTTTAAACTGGCCTCTCACCACCGCGTAATCTGAGTTGCACAGAGTTAATAATCTAATCCAACAAACAGCTTCTGTAGCCGATGATTTGAGGAGGAAGAGCAGCCGATTAGAGAATCCACACATACTGCTGATCCGACTACTTGTCCTACATCTGTTCCTGGATGCCAGGACCGTGCCCTTCCTGTCCAGAGACCAGACCACTCCCCCCTATGTCTCTTCCAACTGTTTATTGGGCATGCAGCCAACTTTCCCTTCTAATTATCTAACACCCCCCCCCCCCCCCCCCCCCCCCCTGTCTCTGCCCTCAGCAGGGGATGTTTGTTTTGTTTTGTGAAAAGACAATTCAGCAAGAAGTGGGGCCGGGGGCATAGGGGCTGCCAGTGGACTGTGTGGGCCTTTGGGTGTGGCTGTACCTTCCACATTCTCACCATTCAGGATCCACCTCTGACATTCAGACAGCAGACTTTGTCGGCCCTCTCCTGCAGACTTGACCACCCACCCACACATGCAAACGCACATGCAGCGGCCCTCACAGTCCTCTGGGAGAGGAAATAGTAGCGGCAAAGCCATTTGCTGCCCACCACGTTGTTATGGAAACTGGGTTGACATGGCGTCAGTGTTTAAATGTTTTCCATGGCCACTTGTGCAAGAGCTTTTGTCTGTTATATCATGAGTCAGGAGTTAACTATGTGTGTTAGAGCATGCTGTTGCTCCCTGTTCTTATTGATCACCATGCAGCACTGATTTATTTATACCTCACAGGCGTCCATCCTGTGCAAAGCTCAATTGTGAATGAAAGAATGTCCATTACAAGGCATAATTAATGTAGATGTCAATTGCCTAAGTTGACAGTCTAATTTCTGAACTCTGAGTAATACGTCGTTCATGAAGGTGAATGTTAACAGGGCAGTTGATTTTCCTGTTGTCAAAGATTTAAATCAATCAGTTCGTGGTAACATGTTATTCTAACACCACATGAAACTTTGGATAGGATATTTAAAAGTAAAGAAACATTTAAAAGGAATAAGATTCCAGTACCACATTCATGATGCATGTTGAGATATTAGCCTATCGTATTTTTTTATACAGAGCACTGATGATGTGCTTACAGCGTGTGCTTGACGACTCGAAGGTCGTTATAAACAAACGTTCAAGTGATGTTTCAGAGGAAGTAAGACTGACAAGCTTTATGAAAGCTTTAAGGTTGGATTTGCAGTTGAAGACACAGACATGCACATCAAGAAAAAAAGCTGTAATAACCCCTTTCTTTACTTGACTTACATCCATTATTTAGGACAGTATAAATCTGTGGGATTGTGGCTGCTGCAGATCAATGTACAGTAGGGGCATTATTCTGCAACATCAGAGTAAAACGCATCAAATGCATTTAATCCTGTGGGAACAGACAATAAAAAGAGTTGAGTTTGCAAAGTCTAAACACACTGGTGTAAACAGACTTTTACAGTGCAGGGTTTTGCAGAAGGGACAATCAATATCAGGATTAAAGTGGGTGTATTGAGGATTATACTACTGGATTGTAAGGACTTGAACTACTATACTGATAACTATATAGGTGGCGATATAAATAGGCCCTAGTGATTTGTATTTCCCAAAAAATGTGGGGATTTGTTAGAGACACACTTTATAAAATAAAATCTTGTAGTAATGGTGAAAATAAATATTGTGTGCCCCTTATTCCCAGGTCGGTCAAACTCCAAAAAAACAACTTTTCTGCTTTATAGTGCTTCATATACAGTAGTGCTTTATAGTATCTTCATGTTTTGTATCTTAACTTGTCTTACATGGCTGCTAAGACATTTCAGTTTGGGAATCAATAGAGTGGTGTGATACCGCACATATCCACTTATTGTTTTCATTAAGTTTATATACAGTCATTAAAATAAAATAGTAGCATTGTTACAAATCATAATGTCTTTGTAAGTTGTAATAAATGGCTTTAATATATCATTTATAGTGCCTTATAATCATGCCATTCATAAGAACAAGTTATTGCCAGGTTATTAAAAATCTCAATGTTTTATATTCTCCACTAGGATAACTTGCTTTGTTCAGCTGCTCACCTTCAGGAGTTCTGCAGTGTATCTGCAGTAAATTCAGTTCATCAACTCTTTTTGCAAGTGAACAGAAGAAACTGAGAAATACAGACCACGAAACTGATTTTTCTCTATCAATGTTTCTCTTTGACCATTTTGCCCTGACAATGAAGAATACCTTTCTGCCCAAGTTAGAACACTTTATAATTCTGTATGCTCATTGCTGTTTTGAAGTGGGCGGGGCTTCATTGGCAAAGTGTGATGTCATGTAGTCAAACCTGATCAAACCCCACTGCTCCTGAATTAGCTGAGCTCTTCAATGTCTAACTCTTCAATAAATAATTACTAAACATGTATTTTTAAAAACTTTGATCTATTATTATCAAGATGGTCGATATGTAGAAGCCAAGTTTCCAGTGGCTTTAATGATTTACAAGGCAAGGCAAGGCAGCTTTATTTATATAGCACATTTCATACCAAGGGACAAGAGATACTAAAAACTTAACTAAAATAAAGGCCAACATGGATGGGTAATGAACTAAAAATATTTCTTTAGGCTATATAAAAATGCCACTGCAAATAAGATAATATAAACCCATGTTGTTCCCAAACCATCTCCTTGTGATTACTTACACCTTCGTGATCTGGACTGTTATTCATGCCAGGCAGCTGGCACTGAATAGTTCAAACCAAACTAAGTATGGAACATGAATGTGCAGTATGTGAGTGTGGGAGCAGAGGGTGTGGTGCTGAAGGGACAGCGCCCTTCATTGTTGGACTGGGTGTGACTTTGTGGAACTCTCCGTGGTGCTGATTGCCTCTTGACCCCAAACTTGTGCCAGCAACGCCCTGACACACAGACACACAAACACACAAACACACACACAGGCTGCAGACACGACATGCCGAAGTTATTAGATTACACACAGCCTTGAAGCTCTGTGGCGGGCAGGTCACCGGACCCTGATGCGTTGGAGCTCTGGACAACAAGTCTTTACTTTGGACTATAGAAAAGGACCGATCACTTCCGGACAGTCAGAGCTGATGCGCTCCTGACACCACCAGTCTCTGGACGGGTTCACACAGGCTACAGGTAATCCCTCATCGGGAACCATCCTTCTCCTCACAGCCCATTGGATCTTTGTTTTGACACAGCGAAGGTCTAGGTCTCTCGCTCATATGCTGACTTATATCTGGCTGGCACAGTGATATTTGGCTGAATAGGCTATAGGAGCTAATATAGACTCATGAGTAAGCAATTCAAAAGTGTTTGCTGATCATAGAGCAGGGACACAGGAGGAGGATTCTCTCATATCGCAGACCTGACATCAGACAACATCTCGCACATTTTACAGTGCATTCTCTCTCTCGACAGTGGGAGTGTTTTCATGCAGCATTAGCCCTTACAGATTTTCCTTTTTTTTTTTTTTTTGTTTGCGCTTTTGTCACAGTGCGACCACCTGCGCTTGAGAACCGGCAAAGGCGGTGGCTGTCCAGGGCGCGCGGAGCTGAAGAAGAAGAAGGGGGGAAAAAAACCCACACTGAGCATCTGTGCAGCTACACCCCGAGAAAACCTTTTACAGCTCCCTCCCCGCCTGCGATAGGCATGTCGACCACCGGGGAAGTGCCAGCCTTCTTCAAGAGCATGGGCTCTGACAGCCCCGGCAGGCCCAGGCAGAAATTCTGTGGCATGTTCTGCCCGGTGGAGGGCTCGTCGGACAGCAAGACGCTGGACTTTGATGCACTCTCGGTGTGCAGGGGTAAGACTGACCGGCCAGTCATTGACCGGCAGACCGACATCTCCCAACCGAGGGTGGAGATAAGGGAGAGCACGGGAAAAGAAGCTCTACAGAATCTGGATGATAAGAGGGTAATTATCTTGTATTTGTGCATGCATGCCTGCTGCGTAGCCTTTCTATTTACACCCCTCCTTGTCAGTCTGTCTCTCTCCATCTCTAACATCTGTCATCCAGCAATGAGATTGCATTGCACAAACCTGCGCCGCTCATTTAAGTTTGTGTAAGCTTACAGCCCTGTGTATAGCAGACAACTTGCCATGACTACATTTCCCAGAAAGCACTGTGATGTAAAAGAGTCCATGGATGGAGGGGCCCCATCATGCAGAGCTGCCAGAGGGAGTGGCTCCTGTCCGTTACCTATAGGCCTGAGAAGTGTTGATTTTTTTTCCTCCTGCTGCAAACAGATGGCTACGTGCTGCATATGTGTCAGTGAGCTGCTGAAGTGTCCTCGAGCAAAGCATTAAACACCTGCCAAATCAGCAATAACAGGTCTGAATGAGGAAAAACCTGCAGTGAGGCATATGTCATCCATTCATCCATCCACACAGGCCCGGTCATAAACCAGACACACACACACACACACATGTGAAAACACAAGGTTGGATGCTTCTATATGATGTAATGCATGGGTGCAGCATTACCATGCTCAGAGCTGAGGGTGGGGAGCTGATGGACAGGAGATGGCAGCTCTTGCACTTGCATGACTTGCAGGAAAATTTGACAACTTTTTTTTCTCCTGCTGGTTTATGCCATTGTCCAGCTTTTTTTTTTTTTTTACAGCTGGGTTCTAAACCGAGGCACCAGAGCATCCTTTGCTTAATATTTAAGCACACAGGATGCTGGTAAAAGCTTTTTGTAGTGGTGTTGGCCCCTGGTATCGCGTTACATATTGATTGGAAACATTAGCCACACGATCCACTCCTCACTTACCTCCTCTGCCCGACAACTATGGCACTCACTCTCTTCTTCCCTGATACACATGGAATTAACTGATTTGTTCTTGTATATCAATATTGAAACAGATACGATCAAATGATGGGATGTTTAAATGCTATCTAATGTCTTAGGGTCATGTATGATAAAGAAATTAAGCTAACGAGTAGACTGCAGTGGCGGAAAGTAAAAGCACATTATAGGCTACTCATACAATGTACAACATTAGTACAACCTTCAGGTATTTGTATCTCTGCTCCTATACTTCTACAGATTAATAATACAAGACAGTAAATGATGATGTTTTATTTAAGGTTACAGCAAGAGCCACGCCTTAACTCATTAACGACTTAAAGTATATAACTTTGTAGCCTACGTCAGGGAAATATTCAATGCATATACCCATATATATATAAGAGTATTAGTACAAATCTGAGGGTTAAAGCTGAACTTCTATGGCTCTGTAGCTGAGATCACTGACTGCAACATCATTTATTATCTGCACTTGTGCTACTTTTCACATTAAGAAGTAGCGGGCCACAGATAAACATTGAATGGTGTATATAACACAATTAGCCTGCAAGAAAATATGCAAAAGAGAAACAAATATTGAGGTAACCTACATAATCTGCTGCTATTAGACAAAACTTCAAATCCATTAATCATGAGGATTTTAAATTCACTCTGAAGTTAATTATTTCTCTTGTGTGCAGGAATCAGGGCATCCATTGTGTTATTGTACACAGAGCACACACATACAGGCCTCATATAGGTAGCTGGCCTCTGTAGTGCAATAAAAACACTGTTGGTTTTATTAACAACAAAAAAACAACAACATTAAAATACATCAAAGTATGAGAAATATAAATCCCATCATCCCCACACACTGCTCACTCATTGTGTCTGGTCACATCTTGAAAACCTTGGGACCTCTGAGACCAGACTGGCTGATGAAAATGGCTGAAAGAAGTTTATCAGGGCCAGGACTGACTGAGGTTTTGACTTTGGCTCTGGGGGAATAAACATCAGGTGTTTTGAGAGGCAGCAGATAAAGTGAGTGAGTGGAGTTAAGATGGCTGCTGGGTGTTTCTTCATTTGTTCAGCCGGTGCGCCCTGCCTTCACTAATCCAAAGAGAGCAATTGATGGCATTAGTGGCTCTCTCCTGTCAATGGGAGCAGGGCGAGGCTCTGCGCATGCTCCGTGCGGTTCTTTTATGGGGAAGAGGCTCACGAGTGGTCCCTCCTCCCTCCCCTCTTGTCTGACTCCGTCTGGGAAGGAAAGGTTTGGTGCATCGGCGGAGAGTCCGGGAGGCGCAGCCAGGACAGCGATCTGGAGTTTGAGAGATAGTTTGATTCTTCGCTTTCCCCGCGGGATCAGCTGGCCCTTCTTCTTCATCATCACCACCACCATCATCATCATCCTCGTTTCAACCAGCCAGTAAAATCCCCACCCCCCGTCCCCGCACATCCCGTTGCATTGATAGCGGTCCACGGCGCGGCGCAAGACGAACCAACCGGTGAAAGATGTCTGGCTACCAGGGCAAGAAGAACATCCCCCGCATCACAGTGAGTGTTGGGGGGGTTGTTTTTAGTGCTCGTGTAGCCTATAGTTGCGAGTGGGTCCGGGTCCAGAGTCCGCGGGCTTCGGGTGGTGCGGGCCTGCGGGTGTGGGTGCAGGATGTCACCGGGGCGGCATGGTCCCTGCGCCGCTGCCGCTCCTCCGACATGTCTGAGCTGGAGGATATGACCGCATGAGTTTCTCTCTTCTTAAATGCATTTTGCAGATGCACATCGGTTGTTTAGTCAAATCCAAATCCACTGGAGACTGGGCGCATGTTATAGCTATAGGATCGATAAATCTCGGAGGCCAGCCCCCTCCCCTCCCGATGGTGTGGTGAGGCTATAAAAAAAAATGTGATTTTTTTTTTTTTTTGCAGCATCTTTGCGACAAGTGCTCATCCCAAAATTAACCGAGCTCCCTCTCCAGCTTTAAATATTTATGTCTGCTGCAGATCCACACTCAGTCCTACAACCGCTCCTTTGTCCGTGGCATGCATGACAGTGGAGATTTCACGCCGGTGGTCTTTGTTAGGCGGAGTGTCTGGTGGCCGGGTATCAATGCACACCAACTGGTGGGGCAAATGCTTCCCTGCATCCGCTGTAACGCTCAGTAGCCGGCCCCCTTCTCCCTTCTCTCTCCTTTCACAGTGGAAAGAAAAAAGACTCTCCGATTTGTTGCGTTTTTATTTTTCAAAAGGTGCAGAAACATTAAAGGACACTTTGACTGTGTCACCGTGGGGGCAGATTGTTTCCCCCTGGATTCATAGCGGAGCTGCAGGGATGGTGGAGGTGGTTCAATGGAAAGTAGAGAATAGGGAGGGGAAGGGAGGGGAGCCAGGGGAAGGGAGGGGACAGTGGGTCCCATTTCCTTCCATGTTTTCTCTCTCAGCTGTGTAATGAAGGGAAGATGCATATATAGGCAGAGCTGATCAGGAAGGAGGTCACTGTCTTGCCGGTAAAGTGAAATAATTGGGTTAAAAATGTGCAGCCTGGCTCCGACACAGCGTGGATGAAGCTGAGTGCTTCTTTTTATGCAGATCTTAAATGTGTTTCATGCTTTTTTCCCTGGCTTTCTAAGTGCTTTGCTGCAGATAAAACGAAGTGATTTGTTGTTTTATACTCATTATGTAAGGTAGGGTTTCTCAACGGGGGCGGTACCGCCCCCCAGGGGGCGTTCTGAACTTTGTGGGGGGCGCTGGGAGCGTGAGGGCTGAGAGGAGGGCGCTCAGGCAAAAATGGGGGGCGCCACAACTTGGCTCCTACAAAGTTCATTTGAGCTCTACTTTTTAAAATTTAATGTTTTATCAACTTTTTAAGTGCAAATAACTGACATAAATAACCTATTTTTCAACTGATTTAACCCTCAAATCTAACACTCATAATGCGGGAAATTCCCGCACACATGTCAAACCAACCATAGTGCGCACTACAGGAGCGCTGCGTCAGACGGTCTGACTTAATTGACACACACACGTCTTTGTTTGTACAGTATAGCCTAGTTTACCTGTACTGAATGAAGTCGGATGGATTTTTTTAATACCAAGTACAGCCATTAGTGTAGGCTACAGGATGAAGAGAGAGGTTCAGCAGAGCTCCTCTTACAGCCCGTTACTGCAGGAGCAGGTGCGCCGTCCTTTTTTTTTTTTTTTTTTTTTTTTAAGCGGCGCCGTCTTTACAGGTGAAGCACACGCACATGTCCGCCCGACTTTACCCGACAGGGTTTTCCTGCCGATCTAAAGTGACTTTTGGCCGCCACCTTAATAGTTACAGCGTGCCTGTGGGGTCGTTCAGATTGAATGATGTTGCGTCTTGCACAAACCCCCGTTTGTTGAGGGATGCCCGTAAATCGTCGCCTCCAAGATGTGCATTATAGAAGAGAAACACAGATCTAAGGACCTCTGACTTGTATCATTAGAACAGGTCATCTCCTGTGATTTTCACCCTCCTTTCATATTTAATAGAGGGGGGAAATATCATAAAGACTGACACTGAGTTTGCGAACTGAAAAAAAAAAAAAAAAAAAATTGAACCGCTGTGTAGTTGCAGCAGGGCCGGATCAATACCCCCAGGGGCCCCTGTCCCCCCTAACATCCACACCCTGAGGTTGGAGGCCATTTTCTACATTTTTTCCATTAAATTCACCTTTTTAAAGTAGTACTTGCAGATGTAACAATACCTGGGTCGTCAAGTATACCCCCGCATAACCACCCCTGCCTGTAAAGCTAGGTTTCCACCGAATCAACAATCTTTTTTTTTCTTTTTTTTTTTTTACCGCAACATAGGGTTCACCTCATGATATCGTTTGTATTTTGAGCATTAAAACTTCCATAGTCCATAGTTTTCTTTGTTTGATGTGTCAAGAGACTTTTGGTTAAGTAACAAACCATGGACATGGACAGCTCCCTCATCATTACCATCATTACAGGCCATTTTTGTTCTAGAGAACTGTAAAAATAAATAATTTGGGCCAAATTCTGGAAATTTGAAGTCCGATTTTTGAAAATTTTCAAATCCCTTGTGAAAACACACCTTCAGTCATGAGGACGAACTGTTTTGGTGCTTGAAATATGTTTACCAGAGTCTTAGCTTCACAAAAGCAGTGAAATATAAATAAAGTAACAGATAAGTGTAGAAAACAAGTTTTGTAACAAATTGTTTTTTTTTTTTGGGGGGGGGGGGGGGGGGGGGCAGTCATAGGATCATGGTATGGTCAGGGGGGCGTTTGTTCAAAAAAGGTTGAGAACCACTGATGTAAGGGGTCTGCCGGGAGGAGGCTCAGGGGCCCCAAGGAGTTGGATGGCTCTGGAGCCAGAGCTTCTTGTGTGAAGTGTCTGATGTCAATATTTGAGTCACCTCAGTTTGAATTACTTACGGAAAACCTCCTCACTTTGATGCGGTCATGACAAAGACGCTATCAGGACACTAGCATGATGTGGGTGGGGTTGGGTATAGGTAGGATGAGAGGCCTTGTCTCTGAAATCCATTCATTCTTATTCAGACTTTATGAGAAGAGACCTCAACTTCCATCCATCCTGCAGCTTGTGGAAGCAGACAGTGGTCAGAGTCAACTACAGTATAACTGACGGGACCAACAACTCAGACAGGACAGACGTCGTTACGGAGCATTTCTGCTTGAAAGGATGAAAGGTTGATCGATTGACTAGTTGATGGATAGAAAATCAATTGACAATTCTGACAATTGGTTTAAGAAGCTTAGCTATGCAAAAAGAATTCCAAACACTCCAGCTCCAGCTTTAAGGATTTGCTTCTTTTCTTTCTTGTAAATTGGTTTTGGACTGTTGGTTGGACACAGCATGTCATTTGTAGCTGTGATCTTTAGCTCTGTGGACCAGGAGTCCAGAGCTCGATTCTTTCACGCTTCAAAGACTACACATCTCATCAATTCAAGAGAGTGTCGTGACGATAATTTCAAATTGTATTTTTGGACTGTATTGATCTGTGCGACCTCTCATTTTCCTCTGAACTCTGGCTCTGACTCGGGAGAGCTGGCGATGCAGCACCCAGTCGGAGGAGAGATCAGAGGATTAGTTGGAGTTGTAGTCCCAACAGCGATTAAGTCAGACCTAAATGGATAGACTGCCTATTCCTGAACGGTGCGTGGAAGGAAAAGCAGGTCAGAGACACAATTGCCTTCTTTCTAAACCAGATTTCTTTTTTTCTTTTTATTCTTGAGAATTTAGGATCTACATGCTCTGCTCACACAGCATCCCAGTCATGCACTAGTACACAATCATATCAGGGATGAGGGGAGTATGATGAATGTGCTGTATGAGGCTGTGGCTGCTGAACAGGAACAGGTATTCCAGTCAGTTAATGGGTTTTATTTGTTTAGGCTCCTGGGTCTCGACCCCTGTGAGCTTCAGGTAACAGACACCCACCTCACTGGAGCCCGCTGCGCCTCCTCGTGGAGCAGGAGTCGGTGTGAAGGGGTGGATGTGTTTAACAAACCAAACAGAAGCTGTAGAGGAAATGAATGAGGCTAAATTGAATCAAAATTAAACAGAACAGGCTGCAGCACTGACAAGGAAGCCCTGTGTGTTCCTAGGGGTTTTCATATGGACCAATCAAATTATGAGTTTAGATTGATAACATAGCGCAGAATTGACTCATTCGATTTTTTTCCTCATTTGTTAAGGATGGTCTGCGATGTTCACACACACACAACATTAGGGGCTGACTGGTCTGTCCCCGGGCAGATGGAGACGTACTTAAGGCAGCTCTCATCAAATATGAATGATCCTCCACAAGTTCACCACCTGGAATCTCTGTGGCTCTGATTCATGCAGCTCAGCCACAGCATAGTTTTAACAAGAGAGCAAGTAGGTCTGAAACTAATGATCACTACACCTCGCTCACCCAGAGTTGTCATGGTCTTCAAAGAGTTCAAACCTCCCAAAATGTTTGTCCAGTTGTCATCACTTATTCGTCATTTAAAGAGATAGTCCAACATTTTCGCAAATTGGCCCATTGCCATAATCTCTATAGTTTAAGGAGTAGGTTCGTTACCTTTACGTAATTGTCAGTGCAAGCTATTTTAAGAACAGTGGCGCAGAGCCGCAAGCTGCTCAGAGCTACGCGATGGAGGCTAATGGGACTTCTTGGTTTCCCTCATCAAACTCATCAAATACACAATCCAACAACTCCAAAACGCTCTCGTGGACACAACTTGCCTCGATAGCGTAGCTCTGAGCAGCTCGCAGCTCTGATCCGCCGTTCTAAAGATAGCTTGCATTGACAATTAAAGGTTACAAACCTACTCCTAAAACTATAGGGATTATGGCAATGGGCCAATTTGCCAAAATGTTGAAATATCCCTTTAAACCAAAAAGAGCCAAACACTGTCTGGTTGTAGCTTGAAATGTTGTAAATTTCCTGATTCTACTATGTTTTCTATCATTGCAAAAATGAATATCTTTGTCTTCTGACCCAGTGGTTGGACACAATTAACCGTTGATGTCACTTTGGACTCTGGAAACATGTGATGGGGATTTTTCTGGCATATTTTTAACACTGTAAACACATCATGAAATTATCTGCAGCGTGATGTAAAACACAGGCAATCCTCACATTTGAGATGAAGGAACTTTTGCTTTGATATTGGCCTAATGAATTATTAATTATGACAAATGTTGTCAAAAAAGTTTATCTCAGTGCATTGAGTTATTTTTTCTCCTCAGAAGGAGCAGCTTGTCTTCACATGTTTTGCAGCAACGAGAACAAAGTTGATGTTTTGGTAAAATCAATGCCCAATGTACAAAGTTAAAGGACGGTAAAAATAGAGTGAGGCTATAATAAGACCATCCTGGATTAAAGTCTCTGTCACTACAATCCTCAGAGGATGAGAGATCATTAGGCAGCCTGTTAGTATACCTATAGTACAGTAGTTGTCCCTGGTGGCAGCTCAGTGTGTGTGTGTGTGTGTGTGCGTCTGTGTGTGTACTGACTGTTAAGGTCGTTGCAGCTCTTTCGTGCTGTTACCTCACTGTGCACAGCAGCCCGGGGCGCTGTCTGTTCACACATCACACACACAGCCTGCTGGCGTCCAAATCACCACCCATTGGCTCAGCTTCGTTCACACTCAGTATCATCCCAACCCCCCCCCCCCCTCCCATTCATAAAGCCAGAAGTCAGAAAATATGCAGTGTGTGTGTGTGTGTATGTGTGTGTTTGTCTGTGTTTGTGTAGAAACGGAACTTTTTTCATGAATCAGCACCTGAACAAAGGAGAACAGTGTTGAGTAAAACAGTCTGTAACAGGACCGTGGTGCCTCCAGCTGCACCATGTCCTCAGCAGCCTGCAGTGAGAGGTCAGTGAGTGGCTTCACACAGAATTTAAATCAGTATTCAAAAGTCAGAGCTAGAATTAAAGGGATTTCCCTGGTGTCAAGAGGAAAGTTTCATTGACTTTTTCACATTGCAGATGACAAGAGAGGATTTTTCACCGTCTGCCATGTAGTTCAAGTTAATATAGTCAAATATAGTATTTTATTGAGTTTTCAAAGTTAAAGACACAATTTTAAAGTAATTTTTTCACAGCTGAGACACAGTTTAATGTATTCAAAGAGAGAATGAAATGGACATTTTAATAATGGAAAAAGAAACAAAGAAAACTTTAGGAGGTTTTTTCTGCCAGAGGGAGAAATAATATCAACTTTTCATAGGCACTTAAGACCCCAGGGAACTGGTCATTAGTGAAAAGAACTTGAGAGTCTTTTCATTGTGAAACAGAGGTTAAGAGGATTTCAAAATAAAGAGAGAATGTAGATTAAATTTCAGTCTAAAATATTATACAAGTCAATATTTCAGTCTAATACAATATAAAAAACAGAATTTAGTTGAATATTTCACAGTGAAAAATAGTTTAAAGCTCATGTTCAAGTGGAGTTTTAGGTGATTTTTTCAGAATAAAATACATGAAGAAGGTAATACCAACCCAAAGCCACAGATCTGTTTTATATCCCCCTTTTTTCTAATAACACAAAAATCACTGTTTATATATATTTTGTAACCAGTTTGTGGTGTATCTGTGTAACCAGGATGTTAACTTATTTCCCCTTTGGGAATACATGATTCCTGTTTTGAATGTGTGAAAGCGCCATTTAGAGAAAAAAAAGAGTCGACATGTGTTTTTACAGCAGTTGTTTCAACATGTACGGAGATGGTTTTGGTAGCAGGCTGGTTTTTCAATAAAACAGGACCCGCATAAATCATAGCGCTGAATGTCTGACCTGGCAGCATTCTCCACCTGACTTCACAAATGTTCCCGGGATATTTTCCATTTGGACAACAACACAGCACGTTGCCGGGTTACGTCTAACACTGGCAGACGTTTTCATAGCGCCCAAGCTGATTTTATTCTTATTTCACTACACTCTGTCTTCTCAGTTACCAGCCGTCTTTTATTTTTTCTCCTCCTCTGTGGAGTGTTTCGGTTTTCACCTGTGGTCCTGTGGCTTTGTTTATACATGTTTTTAATAGTGAGAGCTCACAGGAGTCATATGATACAGCACATTGATCTGACTGGATGTAACAGGGGAATAATCGTTATTCCCACACTCTATTGTCAGTGGTCTGTTTCTCTCATGCTAAGTAGTGTTCAGAATTAATACTAAAGCTAAAAAGATGTTTGTTTACAGCTGTCATAACCAGTATTTTTACACAGCCAGTGGAGGAATATATAAAATGTGAAAGGTGCCACTTGTAATCATGACCCCACGGAGTATTAGCACCTTAATCTGCACCTCTCTGAGCTTTTTTAATCTTTTAATTATGACTCCTTGTGTTTTGATTTTGCTTGTCGTGACTCACAACACCTCACCACTCTCATTAGTGATGTTTTCAGCTGCTGCAGGCAGAGAAAAAGCTTTGATAATCCCACTGCAGGTGACCTACCTAGCAGCAAACAACAGAATATTAATCAGGCGGTGAACTTGGTGAACTACAGAGTCTGATATTTCAGACACAGAGCTAAAAAGAGAGTGGATGTTGGTCGCTGGATGTGTAAACTGGCAACTGCTTGGTAACACCTCGGAATATGAATTTTAAAAGGTGAAACAGTGTCAGTGTTGCTCTTATTCTGCTGCCCCCAAGTGGCTGAACAGAATGTGTTCATTCAGTTTTCAGTTTTTGAGCGTTATTGTTTATAATTCATTTTTAAGGGCAAGAATAGTGAGCTGCACCGTCGATTCGCCTCGCAGCAAAAAGCTTCTGGGCTCGGTTCATGGCCCTGACGTCTTTCATGTGTTCTCCCTGTGCTCTCTCCTAGTAGTCTGATTTCCTCCCACAGACGTACACATTAGGTTAATTGCATGGTGACTAAATTATCCGTAGGTGTGAATGTGACTGTGTGAGGTTCTTTGTCTCTATACGTCGGCCCTGTGATAGACTGGGGAGCTGCCCAGCCCTCACCTTATGTCAGCTGGGATTGGCTCCAGCCCCCTGGCACCCTGCACAGACAGGCGGTGTAGACAGTGGATGGATTAGAATAGTGAGTCATCAGCTTTTACTCAATAATGACATTCACAAAACAGAACAAAGTAAATCAAATGTTATTTTATTAAAAATGACTGTATCATGGCTGCACAGTTAGTATCATGATACCAGAGCTGGCGTCATATACCACACTTTTCTTTCTTTCTCTGTTTGTTATAAGACAGAAAACAGCTTCATTTCCACTCTCATTTTTCCTCAAAGTCTGACATGCACCCACTCACAGCGCCCACGTTGGGCTTCCCCCCATGTCGTAGAAGAAACAGGATGTTTTCTTTGACAAAACACAGATGAAAGATTTTGGGGGAAAAACAAAGTGATTTTTCTCCACAGAATAATCGGTGAAGGATCCATTGTGCAAATTGTTTGGATAACAGCGGCCTCTTCCCCGATGCTCCACAAATGGCACGGCACTGCCATGGCGTGTACATTAGTGCGGATAAGTTTTGTAGTCCGGAATGAAAAACACGGCTCTATAGCAACAGTGAGCCCATTGAGCTTTGTCCACATCCTGTTTGTGAGGCTGTAAGAGGTTCCCATGATGAAAAGGTCACTGTCATGTTTGGCACAGATCCACTACAATCAGAAACACTCTCCTACCCCTGTGAGCTCCACAACAATTAGATGATTATACTGTCCATGTCTGGATTCCAGGCAAGTCACTGTTCCACTAATTTCACGATTATTTCTAAAGTATCCTGCAGCTGAAAGTGGGAAATTGAGCCTTTTAGGACCAAAATCACCTTTGAGATTTTTTTTCCTTTTAAGATGATCTCCCTCTCCCTCACAGAGTAAACCCCCTAAACCAGACCTACTTCAGAAAATGAGTAATTGTTTCTGAAAAGATAATTTTGCCTCCCAGTCTTGGCTCGCACGACTTTGAGTCTGTGTCAAAGTCTGAGCGTCGACCGGAGTGCCGTAGTCCGTTGCAGAACTCCAGTACGTAATGTGATAATGACAGTCATGATGAGGCACATGATGTAACGGCAATATTTCAAAGCAGTTGTTGGGATGAAAGCTAGGCCAGCTGTGGGCTGGAGCCGGGCCAGTCGCTCCACCACAGCAGTCTGCTCCGCATAGATCGAAGATTACCACATGATCTATTTGCATTAGTTCCATCAGCGCTGTCAGAGCATCGCCACACCTTTCAGATGACAACTGCAAAGCATTTTTCAAGTTCGGCTGCAGTCAGCTGAAAATCCTCAAGTGTGTGTCTACAGCACTGCATACATCAGCGGTTAAAGAGAAGTTTCCCCTCTGAAAGCAAGAAGGATTAGGCTTCATACAGATGTGTTATGTGTCTCATTACTTTACAGCTGTGATAAGATAAGATACGATTTTGTTTGTATAGTAGTTAAATATAACTTAACACCCCAATGGAAAAACTTAAGCTCAGACTGGTGTAATATATTTAGTGAATTTATACTCTATATTTCTGAGAATAGCTGAAGGGATATTAGCCTACCTCTTATTTACATCACCTGCTATTCCTTGAAAAGGAGCAGGACTGCTGTCTTTTCACAGGTATTTTTGGACAACTACTGCAAAGAAAAAGAAAAGAAAAGGGGGAAAAAGTTGTTTGAAACCTTTCGTGGCTTCAGAGTCTGATAAACCGCCTCAGCTGATGTCACTTGAGTCAGGAATCACTGTCCTGCAGTGAGGTTACTAGGTTAGAGACAAGGCCTCTGTATTGAGGCTGTGTTACCCACTACTAGTGTAGCATACCTGCATCTCTGGCCACACTATCACTATTTAAATTGGGTCGAGTTGAACTGTGGATAACGTTGACATCAGATTTCGATCCATTATGAGTATGTTTAAATATTACCAGAGACAAAGATTATGAAATGAAATGAAAAAAAGGTGCAATTTACAATGTCATAGGACAGAAATAGAAAGAAATGTGTCAAGCAGAGGCTTCATCATGTGCTGAAAAACTAATTCCACCTGTTCCTGCTTTTCCTTCAATGTAAATGTAGCTGTTTTGTTCTCCACCAGCATTTTGGTTATTAAGACAGGAACCTTGAAAGCTATTGAGTAGGATTTCAAAGGGCTGAGTTCTGCAGTGCGGTGGAGTTGTACAGTACATGTGCTGGTTCTGATGCAGGGCGGGGCTCTGACTGGGAGCCTCTGCGGAGCGGCAGTTGTGCTCGGGGCCAGAGCTGCTGGCCCGGCAGCAGCTAGCGGCGGCGGCTCAGACAGAGCGGCCTTTGTTAGCCGGGGATGCTGGAGTCCTTGTGACCAGAGCTGCCACTCCCTTTTTGGACAGAGGGCCCAGGCTGCTGGGGTGACTGGAGGGGAGGGACAGGGGTTGAGAGGCTGTGGAGAGGTGGAAACTCCCCCTCCCTTACACACTGACAAGTGGCATCAATGATTGATTATGCAGTCCGTGCTCTGATTGGTTGCCTCTTGTGCCTGTTACTACAACAGCTCACACAACATGAGGAGGACAGAGGGGTGTGTCTGGAGACCGGCTGCTGTCTTCATTGTTGTGTCTCTGAATTCTTCTCTTAATTTTGGTGCAGATCATGGTTGTTTAAAATTTGATAGTGACTGAAGACCTGCATTTTTTTTCTCCATTTTTCATTCATTTTTCAAAAACTTTTTTTTTTAAGTTTACCAACCTTCAATCATGGCTACTGTAACTCACAGGATCCTTGTAACATGGATTGAAGATTACAAGTAAAAAAGATTTCTATCATGTCTTTACAAAAAAGACACCCCAAATAGTTCAACAAAACAAATACAACTTTATTACCATGAAATACAAAAATTCAAAAACATTGTGGGAAAGATATCTTAATGGATTGAAAATCACCAGAACCCCCCTCCCCAGAACAAGTAAATTACAACATTTAAATGTCACACAGAACATAAAACAAACCCCCCACAAAAAGTAGATACTTCCAAAAGCAACTTAGCTTAGTACAAAGACAAGAAACAGCCAAACCAAAATTTGGCTTACTAACTAATTAACATTTACAAAGTGTAAAAACAACACACATGTGTTTTACGAGTGTTTGCAGCAAACCAGTGACCTTATACGGTCTCTGTAAGTTGCAGATCAACATGTAAGCTAAGTAGTTAGCTCTGTGCTGGCAGACAGATTTTGTTAGTGTAAGAGCTAGCTGTTTCCCCTGTTTCTTGTCTATATTGTATGCTACGTTGGCTGCCTGCCAGTGGTATCATAACCCTGGGATCTCAGTCTGCTCATTTAAGTATCAGTGAGACACATTTATGCTACGAAAAATATTGCTTGACACTCACGTTCATAGACGTGTTTGATGGCTTTAAAGAAGTCCAGATGTGGATTACAGGGTGATTCAGACTGTGGTCATATCGTGTGTGAGCGATCATCACACATTTTCTTATTCTTCTCATTTGACTCCTCTCCTCTCGTCCGCCCTCTCTGGCTGCATCTTGTTGTCCTTCTTTAACTCCACAGTTGTGGTTGAAACATCCACACATAAACCTGTTACTGATCCAAATGTCACAGATCTTTGTTCTGCGTGTCACCAGCCGTTTCCAGATCTGTCCATGTGTCAGATTATCGAGTACCGAGACTTTTGAATGTGTGCAGTGTGTTCTCAGGTCACTGTGTGAGAACTGAAGCAATCCGATATCAGTGTGGTGTTCCTTATCAAACTTCATCCTAAAAAGGCCAGGCTAGAGACTGAGTATTTACATTTTGTCGGGAGTGCCAATCCGCCGCTTCATGTGACATTTCCCAAAATGTCTTTCATCAAACGCACTTAATCCCACATCCAATCAAGCCAGATCAGATGCTCACCCTCATAAGCTTATTTTTATAGGCATCCATAAAACTCCAGAGAGCTCTGGATGTGTTCAGATCTGCAGTGTCTGGTTCCCACAGCTTTTTCTACTAAATTTAATATGTTTAAGGTGCAGTGACTAATCTTCTCTATGGTTTTGCAGAGTGACCGTCTCCTGATCAAAGGAGCGAAGATCGTGAACGATGACCAGTCCTTCTGCGCTGACATCTATATGGAGGATGGAGTCATCAAGTGAGTTCTTAGTTTTCCTTCAAGCTGCTAACAACTGAGTAAAAACTCTCCTGTTGCAAGTAGTATATATGTCTCTTTGTACAACAGTGTTCATGGTAATACAGTAGTTTATTCACACTGACACAAAATGAACTTTAAATTATTTCAGTCTGCGCCTTCATCATACTGCAGTGCAGCACAATAATAGACAATTGATTGAAATTGGAATTTTTCTGTCTCTAAGTAAAGACCACAAAATATTGAGTTGGACAATCTAATTTCTGGCCCTTTTAATCATATTACACGGTCTTCCTCAGCATGATATGTTTTCCTGGTTGTTATGGAAATATGAATGTCTAAATTTCCATATTCTGGGCACTTCATGCACCTCTCAGCAGCAAGCAGCTGAATCAGGAGCAAATTGGAATTACAGAAAAACTTCCAAGGGAGAGACAGGGTCTGGAGCACACTTCATTTTTAACAAGGGGCAGATAGACCAACGTTTGACATTCCTGTATCTTCATCAGTTGGTCAACGTGGCCAAAAACAATGAGTGAGTAGGTTTAGATTTGACACTGCATTACTGGGTTTCATATATTTTAATAATAATAATAATCATCTGATAATAGATCAATGGATCAACGGATTCAAGATTAGGAGTTTCCACAGCCAGTGTCCAAGTGCCTCATACCTTGTGGTCTAATCACAGTATAAATAAAAGAAGACAGATGTAAAGTACAAATAGTGCAAGAATCATCAGTTAAAGGAAGCATGACTAATTTTGAACGTCATTTAGGATAAAAGGCTCAAACTGTTAAAGCACATGAATCCAATATGTTTCTCAGGAAAACTGTATGAATCTTTTTGCATAATCAAAGGCTGCAAATTAACCAGATGTTATAACTGAAATCTGTATCTTTCTTATGTTGGCATTTGTATTAAAGCAGAAGTGAGTGATATATTTGTGTTAATATAAGTCTTAAATAGTTATATCTTCCGACAGCAATCACTTACATAGAGTGTTTGGACTGAAACACGGGTCTCTCAGTCCCTCTGCTCTGCTCTGAGCCAAAGAGAAAACATTTATCGTATCCTACAGTTTTTATCCAGTGAGGAGAGAGAACGGCATGCAGGGCTGTGTGTGCAGCCAAGGAACGCCGTGAATGTGGTGACGTAGCGACGAGGACTGTTATGGTGCGTTCAAGGAAACTCGTATTTTTCCGACCGTGAAGTGGTACCCGTTCGATCTGGTACGAGTTCACCGGTCGGAAGTTACGAGTGGCCGTTATAGTGACTTTCACCGGTAAAACAGGTCGGAAAAACACGAGTGGGTTGCCTGGAACGCTACAAAGTCGTAAGTTGTGACTTGAAGCTGTAATTTACGATTTCAAAAGCCTGCCTGGAACGCAGCATTAGCGAAAACGACCGGATCACTCACTTCTGCTTTAAGTGTAATTTACCTTTTATATTTATGCTTGTACATGAATTTACCTAAATTTACATTATTGCTACAGTACTGTTATGTCTGGATAATTACAATTTGTTAAGTAATATGCAATTAAGAAAAACATAAATGTCCATGTAATTTATCCTGTAGGTTATCTGAATTTTTTGTTCCATTAGTTTCCGTATTTTGTGACTGTAAATTAAACAGGGGAAGAAAACATAGTTAAATCCGCATAACCAAAGGAAACAATGACTTCTGCTAATATATGAAACTGTAAAGTCACTTGATCACCCTTTATGTTTGTGTCTTCTCTGTTTATAATCCATGATATTCTCTTACTCAGACAAATTGGGGAGAACCTCATCGTGCCCGGCGGGGTAAAAACCATTGATGCCCATGGCCGCATGTTGATGCCGGGCGGTATCGACGTGCACACCCGTTTCCAGATGCCTGATCGAGGTATGATCGCAGCGGATGACTTCTACCAGGGGACCAAGGCCGCGCTGGCTGGAGGCACCACCATGATCAGTGAGTGAGAGTTCAGATAGAGGGATCACGCTGTCACTGATTCTTCATCTCTGTGAGAGAGAGGCTGACCGTGGTGTCTGCACAGCATCTGTCCCCACGGTGATCCTCCATTCACTGATTGGCTTTAATTGAAAATATCTTAATGAGAACAGGAAGGGTGCCAGACCGCTTCATGGCCGCGGCCAAAATATAAAACCGTCCATCTGCTCTGAGGACTCAGAGCCATGAGGTTCTCACTGTTGCTGTGGCAGACTGAGCCAGGAAGTGAATTAGTTTCCCTGTGGACACACACACACACACACACACACTGCAGATCGGTTGCTGTTATTTCACAAACACTGCATGGATTGCATTATGTTTAATACAAATCTCAGCCCTATTTTTTTTCCCTTCCTATTTGCGGCTCAGTTTCCTCATATGTTGTGACATAGGTGTCGCTGTTTGAATATTAGCTTTGATGTAAAAACATAATAAGGCTTAATGAAAATGTTCCCTGTAATTATCACAGCGGCCCTCCCTCTGACTCAGCAGCTACACCCTCCTCTTCCTCACAGCAGAACAAACACTCCCCCAATGTCACATCTCCAGGCTGTTACACTGGCTGCCGCAGCCTCAGACAGGTCTGCAGCTGGGACCAAACAGTGCAGCGGCCTGGTGACTGTGGATTGCACATCACCAAAGTAGACAGATGTAATAGCAGTAAAAAATGGAAAGGGACATTCTCAAATGTGGTTTGAGTCACATTTCGAACCACAGATGAAAGTTCATGATTAAAGCCCGTGTTCCATGTGGTCCAGACATAATAAAATACATCTAACGAGACACTTGTGACCACATGTAGTATGACACAAATTAGTGCTCTGTCCATGGATAATTACACAATAAAAGCTTTGGGAAATCGTGACAGACATTTTAACTCATTTTTTGTAATTTTACAGCCTCATTGACTCAGATTATTATTTTTTAAATTACAGTCGACAGATTAATTTAATGCAAGTAATTGTTTGCTAGTCGTAATGTGACGCGCATGGTTTCCTGAACCGCCATTTAACCAGCTAGGTCCACTCATATTTGTATGTTTAGCTATTGCTACATAGCCAGCGTTAGCACTAACAGTTATTTACCAAAATGGTTCAAGTTAAGCATCAAAATGTATTCCTCAGTTCCTTCAGTGGTGGAAAACAATGTTAACTCTTGTCTTTATATTGAAGTTAGCATGCTAACCATGCTAACTTAGCCCTGAGACCTTGATCATTTTCCGATAGCGACTCACTGGAGCAATAACCTCTCTTATAAACACAATAGTTCTTGTCAAATGACATAGATAGATAGATTTGGGACCCATGAGCTAAAGATGTTTGTACTTTGTGCAGGCTCTAGTTTGAGTAGAGACAGGAGTCTTTTATCTGACTAAAGATCAATACTCTTTGAGTAGTCACTTGAGACTACTTTGGAACAGACTGAGCCGCCATGTGTGGATCAGTCTGCTTCTGGGCCTGGACTCAACATTAGTAGATCTGGAGAACAGATAACATCAAATACAAGATCACAGGGTCTGAATCACTGTGTTTATGTTTGACAATCAATGTACTTGTGTGTGTGTGTCCAGTTGACCATGTGGTACCCGAACCCGGCATCAGCCTCATCTCAGCCTTCGAGCAGTGGCGGGAGTGGGCCGACGGCAAGTCCTGCTGTGACTACTCGCTGCATGTGGACATCACCGAGTGGCACAAGGGCATCCAGGAGGAGATGGAGGCACTGGTGAAGGATCATGGTGCGACCACACCCAACACAAAGTCACATTATTGATAATAATAATAATAATAATAATCATATAATAAACATTATTATTCATTAGTCATTGGAATTTCTCAGACTAATATGTTCAAACCAGAACATTAAAAGCTGCCTCTTTGCTTGGTTTGTTCATTTGATATTAGTTAATAATCTCATCAGTTTTGTAATCCGTTTACAGCAAATTGAATGTGGCACATTTACATGTTAATATCAAAGAATCTGATCTTTTTTAGTAAGAAAACAAAAAGGCTAGATAGAAAGAAGACTAAGACACCACAATACAGAGACAACAACACCACAAACCACTTTATTAATCTAAATTTGCCTTTGCATTCCCACTTTTAAGTGAGTAGTTTACATATCTAAAACAGCACACACAGCACATTTTGAAACAATGATATAATATTATATGTCACAGTTTGATGTATTTTCCATTGAGTCAGAAGTCACAACTTTACAGTCAGCTTGGTACATTATTGTTCAAAGATTTTTCACCTTCCATTTTAATCTGACCTTCTTTTTTTGATATCTTTTATGTTTTTTTCAGGTGTCAACTCTTTCCTGGTCTACCTGGCTTATAAAGATATTTTCCAGCTTACTGACGCTCAGGTGGGAATATTAAGAAATTCTAATATTATAGTAAAGCTCAGAATTACAGTGTAGTTATACATCCCAAGCCAGGGTCTAGTTTAAATGATACTCAGTGACACCAGCTGGCCTTCTTGAGGTGCAGCAACTCTGTCACTAAATCTTATTAAAGTGAAATCATTTAACATGCGACCTGCTGCTGCTGCTGCACATAAATCTATACAGATACAATACTGCACAAATTGCCTCATAGTGATCACCGTCAGGAGTATTACTTGGATTAGCCAACGTAGCATCTAAATCATAACTTGTTATTATTACATTATTCCTGGCTGAGAGCTGAGCCAGAGGAGTAACAGACAAAAAAAAAATAAAAAAAATATTCGAGATATTTTTGTTGGCCCGCCAAGACCTTCACCATGTTTATATTTGCATCTGTTGTATCTGGCAGCACACTCTTCAGTGGCATGAAGTTATAACTAGAAGAAGCAAGCAGAGTGGTAGCCTACAATACGTCTGACATTATAATATAATAAATGTCATATCTCACTCTTGTTTTTGGCTCTCGCACTCGTCCTACAGTGTGAGTTACAGTTGCAGCCTGTTTGTCTTGGCGAGGCGTCACCTCCCGCTGGTTATCTGTGTGTTTCTCTTAAGAGACTGAGGAGATAATGAAAGCCACATCTTCATAAGAGTGTTTCTTTGAGTCATGCTTAAAATAAATTAATCCAACTTGAAAGTCGTGCTGAAACACAAATGTGTTGGTCCCTGCACCTGTGTGAGGAATGTTTGCAGGCCGGTGCAGCCAGGGTTTATCATTCTCTCTCCCATGTCAAACTGTGACGGCTCTTTATTGCAGCATGTTTGGCAGCTGGGAGATGATGACTCATTCAACACATCAGTTTTCTTTCAGTCTGTGAAGTCATCTTATCGCTTAAGCAATCAGAGTGTGGGAGACTCACACACACACTGTTTGAAATCCTGGACCAGTGTTTCATTTCAGCACAGAGTCATTAAGGTTGTTATTGTTGTCATGCATCATTTTTTGGACTTCGTATCCCAGCGTAATTAGAGAATTAGTGTAAACACACAAGGTCTGATTGGAACTGCGGCCTTCATTATTCACAGCTGATTCTGGAGAGAAGCAGGTTCAAGCCAAAGCAATCATTTGATTATTTTATTTGTGAGTTGACCAAAAATCTATTGACAGCTTCTCTGACTGATCAATATGCTCTTAAATCATTTTTTAAAGGGAGATGCCAACTGGCTACAACTTCATACATTGTGCTGCTTTTCTATGATTTGTATGATTTCAGATCAATTCTCTTCAGGGTTTAAGACTTAAACCCAGCCATGGGAAATGAATGACTTTGTTTAATAATAAAAAAGCTATTAGTTGCAGACTTAGATCATAAATCATGCAAGTGTTCAGAACAGCATATCTGATCTGAACAGCTACATCAGAGGAAAAAAACATGTTAGTCTCATAGAAATGAAAAGTTAAACACTTTCTGATATTAGGAAGGTATGTGAGCTTTTAGCGCAATTCTTACACGTGTTTAACAGTTGTGTCATCCATGTCTTTAACGTTTTGTTAGCCTGTTAGCTCACAGTTCTGGAGATTTAAACTCACAATCAAATATCAAACTCATGGCAGAAGTAGAGCAAACGTAAAATAATCACATTATTCATTAGTCATTGGGATTCATCCTCTGGGAACTGTGAACATCATTTTATATTAAATCATCCGATATATCAGTGAAACCCCTAAAGCCATATGGCTGGCACGACTAAAACTCATGCAAAAGTCTGCAGTGATAACTTTGACAGAATTTGTGATATCTCCCAGATTCCTCAGCTGCTGTCTGACCTTGTGTTTTCTTCTCTTTTAGCTTCGATTTGCACTGAATAAAGACATAGTCAAGATATTCAGTATTTTTTCTTGTCAGTCAGAAAAAAAGAATGAGCCAGAATACTTACTCATGAAAGGACCATATCCCGACGTCTAGACGGAGTCTTTTCAGGACTAAATATAGACCTGTCTTTGGCCTAATTAGTCAAGTATTCATTCAGACGCCCTTATGACCATTAGCACATTTGAAAAAAGTACATCCCCCACACATTACGTGTCAGACATTAAAGGAGAAACTGGGTTATGTATTTTTCGAGCTCAGTCATTAGTCTCATGGTCTATAACAATAGATATAATGAGGAAAATTGTACTTGCACATCTAAAGTCATAACTGTGTGTCTTTGCTTCAGGTGTACGAGGTGTTCAGTGTGATCCGCGACCTGGGAGCCATCGCCCAGGTGCACGCTGAGAATGGAGACATTGTAGCTGAGGTACGACACTTCAGTCCACAATGGAAGGACTTCCTGCTGGATGTTCCTCTTACTATTGGCAATAAAAGAGATTTAAAAAAAAAACCAAATCGTGTCTCAACAAGGCATTGCTCAACACCGACACATGTAGCACAAGGCTGAGGGCCTCTCTGTGCTTATAAAAACCTGTAGTCTATGAGCTGTGTCACATCATTTTCTCCACATAAATGATGAAATATTCAATACTGAGCTCTTAATAGCCAACAGATGAACAGGGTGAATATTCATGGAGGTCATGACCATGCTTCGTTTTTTTTTTTTACTGCCAAGGCTGGTCATGAGGAACATGCATGAATCCACCTGCACATGACTCACTATCTTGCATTTCCACGGTGGTTTGCGTATGTGTTCATCTGTGTGCGTTATGTGCGTATTTAGGAGCAGCGCAGGATCCTGGATCAGGGCATCACTGGGCCTGAAGGACACGTGCTGAGCCATCCCGAGGAGGTGAGACAGAGTTTGACCACTGTGAAAGGGTGAAAAGCTGGGTTGACATGTTAGTTAACCTCTTTTTTCAGGCTTATCTGTGTCTGCAAAAGTCTGTTTCCCAGATTTATATCTTTCCCTTTGAACATTAAGATAGAGAATGAAATTTGACATTAAATTTTCCAAACAAATTGTTTCTGCCCTGAGTGAAGTATTGCTTTATAGAATGGTGACAGAATGGATTTACAGAATGAAGATTAAAACCCCCTGGTAATAATCAGTGCAGTCACACCATGAAAGGAAAGAAAATGTGAAATTGAAAGCAGAAAAATCCAAAACAGAGAAGATGAAGAGTCCACTGTGTTCTTTTTGCCCGGGACATTTTGTCAGTATCTTATTAATGACAAATCACCACGCTGGTATTTCATTTGTCAAAATAAGTTGCCAAAGTTCTGCACGCTCTTTTTCTTACTGCAGAGAGGAAATACATGTCAGCTTTTTTTGCCAAGAGTGAGATGAGAACACTGATACCAGTCTCATGTGTATTCGAATCTACAACCTACAGCTGTTTAGCATAGCTTAGCACATAACAGGAAATGCCTAATCTGCCCATATCTGAAAGTAACAAAATCTATGCACCTACAATACTAACATCACTATTTTAACAAACTATGTCATGTTCGTTTAATCTTTATGACAATGTACAGGTGCACTCACTTTTTGGGTTAGCCACTTCCTGCTGCTTACTTATGCTAACCTGCTTTTGATAGCTTCTTGTTCAGCTGCTAAGGAATTAGAGTTGTATCAATCTTCTCATTTTTTGGCAAGAAAGTTACATTTTTAAAAGAGTATCAAAGTGTATAACCAAAAAACTAAAAATAGAATGAATTTATTTAATTGGTTTTTGCAATAATTTATTTATAGGAAGAGCAACTCTTTATCTTTACAGTTTTTAACTCCAGATGTTACAAAAACACAAACATGGTCGACATGCTGTTTTTTTTCTCCTTCCCTACATTTTTGGGGATCAAAAAGCAGTAAGAATCTTGTGGTATCAATTTTTGTGTGGAAAACACTTTGCAAATAAAGTCTGAGCAAGCTGGGGATACTAAATTGTTTTGCACAGACAGAAGGAGACTCAGACCTTTCAAACTATGTATCATTTGTTGAGTCCAGTGCGGACCAAAAACACATGTTAAGTTGTTTTACAAGGGCCAAAGCCTCCCGTGGGTGTAGCAGCGGATTGTAAAAGGTTAATTTTTATTATCTTTACTTTTTTAAGAGAGACCATTGCTCAGAGTTTTATATCTACTGTTTTTTCTGCCACTTCTCTCTCCCTCAGGTGGAGGCGGAGGCTGTGAACCGCTCTGTGACCGTGGCCAATCAGACCAACTGCCCCCTGTACATCACCAAGGTGATGAGCAAAAGCGCTGCAGACGTCATCGCTCAGGCTAGGAAGAAGGGTGAGCCTAAAACAAGTGTCTGACCATGGGTTGAACAAATCAACAAAACCTCACTGCACTTTTTTAACACTGACATAAACACTACTTCTTTTTTTTTTACACAATTAAAGCTATGGTTTGGATAAGAAAACAGCTCCCCAATTAAAATAACATCCAATGCTCATTAGACACAGTAGTAAGCATGTGTATGGAAACATTCAGAAGTCCACATGGCAATGGCAATGACAACTTTATTAATATACTGTAGCACATTTCAGACCCAGAGTCATTCAAAATGCTGCACACAAAATATCAACATACAGACAAAATAAAAAGTACATAACCACACATTAAGTCACACAAGAAGAGAAAGTTGAAGAAGAAAAAATTGAACTGTATGACGAGAGCAGCAAACCAAAACACATGATGCATGTAAGAATAAATCAACAAAACCTCACTGCACTTTGTTACCACTGACATAAACACTACTTTTTTTTTTTTACACAATTAAGTTATGGTTTGGATAAGAAAACAGCTCCCCAATTAAAATAACATCCAATGCTTAGAAACAGTAGTAAGCATGTGTATGGAAACATTCAACAGTCCACATGGCAATGGCAATAACAATAGCAATGGCAATGACAACTTTATTTATATAGCACATTTCAGACCCAGAGTCATCATTACACAGTACACACAGCCATTATACAGTATCAAGACACAAAAGGACAGCACAATAAGTCACACAAGAAGAGAAAGTTGAAGAAGAAAAAACTGAATAATATCCACACACGTTACAGAATGACGAGAGCAGCAAACCAAAACACATGATGCATGTTAGAACCTGGAGGTGCAGTATCTGGTGTTATAGTGGGACTGAACTTTCAGGCACCGTGGTGTACGGAGAGCCAATCACGGCCAGTCTGGGAACAGATGGTTCACACTACTGGAGCAAGAACTGGGCCAAAGCTGCCGCCTATGTCACCTCCCCTCCCCTGAGCCCCGACCCAACCACACCAGACTATCTCAACTCCCTGCTCTCCTGGTGAGACCGTGATCCAAAACATCTAAAATGTCACAATGACCTCATCTTTGTTTCACACTTATGCTCTCTAACAATGATTCAACTTAACTCCATGTGCTCCCTGTTTTCTATCCACTCCTTTGACCTTCTATGTAGCGGTGATCTGCAGGTGACAGGAAGTGCGCACTGTCCCTTCAACACCGCCCAGCGTGCTGTGGGCAAAGACGACTTCAGCTTGATTCCCGAGGGCGTCAACGGCACGGAGGAGAGGATGTCCATCATCTGGGACAAGTGTGTGGTACGTATTTTATACTTTACATAATGAGCTGGGGGTAGGTAACATCATGGATAAAAATGTAACTTCATATCATGATATCTATACACAGTTATGTTGACGGACTGCTTCCGGATAAAATAATGAGGCTGTTTTTGGTTCATCCAGTGAATTAAAGGCCTCACAAATCCAGATACTTCATCCATCACATTGATGAAAAAAATGATGTAACAGCGCTAAGAGTTTACATCCATGCACCAAAAGCAAAACACAGGCAAGAAGAAGGGAAAAGGTGTGTGGATATAACAACACACACAAGCAAAATCCATCTTAACAGTGAAACTCACATTAATCCATTCTGTGCGAGAATGATTGACTAAACCCTGCAAGAAAATGAATGACAGAGAGAAGACTAGATTTAAAAAAAAAAAAAGAAAAGAAAAGAAAAGAAAAAAAGACTGCACCTCTTGTTCAACCGTCACTCTCGCTCTGATTTATCTCAGGTGACAGGTAAGATGGATGAGAACCAGTTTGTGGCAGTGACCAGCACCAACGCCGCCAAGATCTTCAACCTGTACCCCCGCAAGGGTCGCATCGCCGTGGGCTCCGACGCCGACCTGGTGCTGTGGGACCCAGACATAACAAAGATCATCTCCGCCAAGAGCCACAACTCGGTACGATCTCCGCTCATAAACACGCACATCCGATAACATTAACACCTCAGCAACAAGTGAGTTCTCATGTCGCCTAGTGTTACAACCACTATTTGCATCATTTTTATGAGCTTTCTGTCCACCGCAATGTCATATCCCCACTGGGGCCACTAAAGTGAGAGGATATCAAATTCGACCCAGACTGCAAATTAAACACAAGTACACACAGGGGTGTCGCATACTTTTTAAACATTAGCCGTTGAGTTAACACGACTCCAAATGAAAGTAGGAAAAGTGACCTTTAGCTTCTTTTTTTAGAAAGATCGAGGTAGTGAATTGACATTAAATACGTTCTCACAAAACATATAAAACTCTGCTATGTGATAGAGATTGACAACAGCAATGATAATAATGCAGTCAATGTAATTGATGGCAGAGCAACTGGTTTATTAGTCCACTTCTCCTTCGTTGGATGGGATGTTTTGGGTTTTATGGCCGCCTGACTGCTGAACAGGGTGTGGGCCTCACACGGCGTCAGGGGAGTGATGTCATCCTTAAAATCTTCCAGAGAACTGGAACACATCATTTCTGATTGTTAGCAGGCAGATCACTGTGTATTCATGAGTGTGTGTGTGTGTAAGAGAAACAGAGGGGCCATTGGTGCATATGTTCTTCTAATCCTGTCATGTTCTTTGGTTTCTTTTTATTCCACTTGGTCAGAAAATGACGGACTAATGTTCATGGGAGGAATTGCTCATTTGGATGTGTTTATGTGAGTGGAGTATAGCCTGTGTGTGTGTGTGTATGTGTGTGTATGTGTGTGTGACAGGATAGCCCTGCCTTCTGGTGATCTCATTTCAGGCTTTCAGCGTCCACCAGATTGCCATGACCTCAACTTTAGCTCCAGTAGCTTTTAGGAGAGAGCAGTCAGTCAGCTTCCAAACTGGTCACACAGCAAACCTCCCCACCCTCCTGGTCAACACACACACACACACCAACACACACCAACACACCCAAACACCCAAAGCCCTGAAACAACCACACTTCTTCTTCTTCCCTTGCCCTGAACAGCAGTTCTAGCTTTGCTTTCATTATTAGCGTTAGAGAACCAACAGGACGCTTTTAACTGTGTGCGAGTTAAATCAGTAAAGCTCCTTTCACAAGTGCACTTTAATACATAATCATTTTGGCAGTTTTACATGGCGGCATCATGTGTGAACACAGACCAGAGTCCATCAACGTTTCTCTGGCAATTTTTCGGATAATGACTTGGGTGAGATTTACATAAATCTGCAGCAACAGCATGTACCTCAGGGAGGTTATGTCATCCGTGCGATGGGGGGAAAAATCAGCGGGAGAGGATGAATCATTGTATCTGTGTCTTTGAAGGTATTCCTGTGATGATTTATGTAAGAAAACATCACAGGAACACAGCTGTCAGACATGAACTGCAACTGAGAACCACTACGGATCTATCTTTAAGAACATCTGCAGGAGCGTGTGATGGATAATGTTGTGTAATCCTGTGGGATTAAAATCCATCACTTTGGCAGTTTGTTTGAGAATTCTGCTTTGTCCTTAATTTCCCATCTCGGTGATGTTATCCAGCGCCGTTGACACCAGTTGTGACTACGAAACATCCATCAGACAATCATGTGTAAACAGACTCAGCATGGTTATGGTTAGGGGAGTTCTTCTACAGAGGAGCATAACACTCCCCTTCACAGACAATTTACTTCCCCAGCGAAAGAGTCTTGGTCATTCATGATTGTTACAATACTTGTGTAGCCAAATTATGTCACCTGACCAGAGCATTTGTGACCATAAAGACTGAATTTACTAATTTATTTATCATAAAATGACTTCACATAGTAATGTCTAATCCTGATAAACATTAAAACAATCAGAATGCACTGTAAAAAAAAGAAGAATAAATTAAGTGATTAATCCAATTTTAAAATATACTTTTATCGGGTGTATACTTTGTATGTACTGTATGCGTAGTATGTTTGTGTAGATATTGTGAGTTTTGTACTTAAGGCTGGGGTTGAAAACAAGCCTATAGCTCCCGATATCTTTGACCAACCAAATCTATTTTGGTCTGGGGGGAAGTTCCTGATTGGTTGAGGGGCTGGTCCTACTCTGTTCGGAGTCACTACTCTGTCCTCCCGATTTGTTAGGACAGAGTATAGGGTCGGTCCTTCAACCAATCAGCAACCCTCAGACCAGACTAGATTTGATTGGTCAAAGATATCGGAAGCTGTATGCTTTTCAGGCTGCTGCATACAGAGACATAGAGAAACACTGTGATTGCCCTAAACACACAGACCTTTCCTTACTGATAGCTGAATGGGAAAACAAAGTTAATATATATATATATATATATATTTTAAAACAAATCCTGCCTATCCCAGTTTTAACTGTCTTTCCATCTTTTGGTTTCCTACAGGCTGTGGAGTACAACATCTTTGAAGGCACAGAGGTGCGTGGCGGGCCTCTGGTGGTGATCAGCCAGGGCAAGATCATCTTGGAGGAGGGGAACCTCCACACCACCGAGGGCTCAGGACGCTACGTGGCCCGTAAACCTTTCCCTGACTATGTGTACAAGAGGATAAAGGCCCGCAGCAGGGTACCGTAATGTTGTCTTCTTTTTAATGTCTGTGTTTAGTGTTTATCAATCACCATTCAGTAGCCACTTTTCATTTTATCTAAAATCATACAGTGAGGTTGTGCTTGTTGGAGGCAGGTTTTTTTTTTGGCCTGATCAGAATTTCCTTTGTTGAAAGGACATCTTGCGTAAATGCTGCTCTGCACACTCAGCAGGTTTTTTTTATAACCATTCTGATTGTTTCATGGCAAGCTGGAGGGATGATGCAGCTTGTTAGGGACCGGTCGTAAATGTGTGTGCGTCCTTCTTGGAATGAATGGATGGGTGGAATATTTGCTTGTTAGTTTTCTCTGGCTTGACTCTGGTATCTTGTTTCCCAAAATGCAGCTGGCTGAGCTGAGGGGTGTTCCTAGAGGACTGTATGACGGTCCGGTCTGCGAGGTCTCAGTCACCCCTAAAACCATGACTCCCGCCTCCTCCGCCAAGACCTCACCCGCCAAGCAGCCCAACCAGCCCGTCCGTAATCTGCACCAGTCTGGATTCAGCCTATCTGGTCAGTGACACATTAAAGCAAATGTTCAGTTTTGGGTGGGGGGGGGTTGTTTTTTCTCTATGCTCAAATCAACTCTCTCAGGCTCATTCATTTCTCATGTTGTGTGAAAGTCTGCTTCAGTGAGCTTTGACTAAAGTTATTCACTACATAATTAATGGAAACAAGTAGCTGATCCATTCAAAAAAAAATAGAGACTGGAGCTTTAAATAGTTTTAGATAAATAGCTGATAAATTATATGTTAAAATTTACGCATTTGTAAAGTTTGAGATGTTTACTGTCTATCCAAAAAATAAGCTTAGAACAAATATAAAACATAAAACCTGTAGAAGTGGAGAAGGTGGATTTCTCTGTTCTTGATTGGCTCTGCTGTTAATGCCATCCAACAGTCATAAAAATGAGTTGAGCTGAGTTAAGTTAAGTTAAGCATTGAGCCATGTTATGAAATTTCAAGCAAATGCATAAAGAGCAGCATCCATGAAATTTGGCAAAAGGTCTGATCTCATCAGAATTTATGAGCAGGATTTTGAACCACAGTCAGTCCACTTGAACAGAGTCATCACAAACACATTGATTCTGTCTTTCTGAACATGAAATCCATGCACAGGTCAACTTACTGTAGGTGAAGTTTGAACTGATGATCTCTTACAGACAGTTTTCTAACGATGGGTGTAAAATGGATACTGGGCTCCAAGATGGCTCCCATTCATCCCAATAAAAGTTACTAATAGTTTTTGTTGTAGTAACGCAGTTTTCCACTGGAAGCAGGGCTGACTCCCCGTGGAGTATCTGGAAGGATCTCTTCTCCAGTGGGGTCAGCCAAGCTAGCACTACAGCTTGTGATGTTGTTTTATGGGTTTTTAGGCTAAAAGTTACAGTAACAACAGAAAATGATGAATGAAAATGACGTGTACAGTACTTTTTATAACTGTGACACTACAATGGTTTAATATGTGATTGTAAAAATATTAGTTAACAAATTTAGGGGACATAGGCAATACTTAAACTGAACCACAGAAATTGAAAAAGAAAATGGGTAAAAATGTGAATAAATATTCTAATTTGGATGGATGTTAAAGGGATAGTTCAGCTTTTTTGAAGAGGGGTTGTATGAGCTACAGTACAAATGCCCATTACACTAGATGTATTATTTTGAGACGGGACTTCTCGTAGGCGGCGAAAATATGCTTCATTGACAAGAGTGTATTGCCTGTGTCTCGGTGCAGCACGATGCTCCGGTGTTTCTCAGTCGGGGAGAGGAGAGACCTTTCTACTGCATCTAGTGTAGCTACTTAATTGGCATTTGTAGCTCATACAGCCCCTCTTCAAAAAAAGCTGAACTATCCCTTTAAGCTTGCTACATGTGTGCCACATGCATTTAATGAATTAAGTTTAATCTAGCAAGGATTCCTGAAATTAGCCTTTGTCTTCCATTGCCTTGTGTGTCATGGTGGTTTTCCTGCAGTATCCAGCTACATGACTAATAGAATTTATTACTTCATTAAAAATTGATGCAGTAAGATCCTGATGAACAGATCATTCTCTCTCTTTGATGCAGGGCAGAGCGATATAGGAGATCCTTTGTACCTTTAGCCATAAGGCTTTTTAATTCTTCTCTAAATGGGAGATGGGCTGCCAAATTAATGAATGACGAATGAATTTCCCTTTGGACATGAATAAAGTAATTCTTATATTATCTTATATGCTCTGAAACCTGTTTTGAATTATTGGCAAGCTAGCTAGCCAGGTGTCACAACCAGCTGGTATGACAAGGCTGAATAACTGGTTTGGAAATGTAGTAAAAATAATTTGAACCGTGAAATATAAGGTCGCTTTACATCTGAGCTTAGACGGCTAACTTTCCATTCGATCACACAGGTGCTCAGGTCGACGACAACATTCCTCGTCGGAACACCCAGCGCATCGTGGCGCCCCCCGGTGGCAGGGCCAACATCACCAGCCTGGGTTAGAGCTCCAGCCCCCCGGCCGCTGAGGGGGAAACAAAGATCTGAGGGAAGATGGCCAACAGGAGCTGAAGGGTCGAGAAAACATCATGTCACCGGGTGCCTCCCCCTTCTCTACACCAGACCACGGCCATCCTTCTGCCTTGATCTCTCACTTCCTCCTTCGCTGCTTTTTCACGTACCCACTCTCCTCTTCCCTGAAACCTGACCCTAGAGGACACAGCTAGAAATGAAAAACAAAAAAAGTCTGCCTCATGATGAAAAAAAGAGAGAAAAAAAAGAAAACACTCCTTATTTGAGCACTTTTGACAGCATTATTTAGTTTTTTTTTTATACTGTACTTTGTCCCTGCCATGTATCCTTTTGTTGTTTGTTTTCCTGTTGTTTTAATAGAAGGGTCCAGTGAGACTAAACTGAATTAATACAGAGGATCATTTTCATGCAGGATCTCAATTGTATTTCCATTCTTTCTCTTTTTCTTTTTCGTTTTGGGAGTAGTTTAACTGATGCATGGGTACAAAACCAATATTGTTGTCATGTTATTTTGGTTTGAAATAGGCCAAAACAGTAGGTTGCTTGAAATTGAATAGTCTTACAGTTTATTCAGCCAACAAGAATCTAATACTTCCTTCAAACTGTTGACTATCTGTGATTTGTATTATGTTGCATTTCAGTCACTTTGCTTTCCACCGCATCGCCATCTGTCACACACTGCTACGATCAATATCTAATCGATTATTTGCCATGAATATATGGCCTTAAGATATGAAAAACTGAACAACAACACCGATCTTTAATTAGAGCCATAGACTCTGGCTGCTTTGGCTCTCCTCTTGAGTTTTTCCGCCTGTGGCTTAGCTAAGGTACAGAAGTAAAAAAGAAACATATTCCATATTTGGCAGCTGCCTTTGAGCTTTTGAATTGGCGGGAAAAAAAAGTCTTGTGCAGCAGAGGGAGCTTTGGCAGGTAGTAAATAGAGCTTTATTCCTCATCGCTGAGTGTTCGGCCGTTGTTAAGTGAGAGGATTGAAGGAAAGATAGAGGGAGGAAAGAGAAAGTTGTATTTGCTGTCACATCACACTCAACCTTTCCTTGCCTTATTTCTTCTTTAATGCCGTCCTTTTAGAGAACATTTTAAAACTGCGGGAAGGTGCCATTCACGACGCAGCTACATATTTTCCAGTTTGTTTGCATTCCTGTGAATCATAACAGTCCAAATCTTTCAATTGACAGCTGTTGAAGCATCTGATAACCGTCCGTCACCAACCAGTGCATTTACATTCAGAATGTTTCTTCTCCTCCAAATGTGACTGTTTTATACTCATCAAAAATCCCTCTTTCCTTTCTACTCTTTATGTGCCTGAACCCACAGAAGTTGTACTGATAGTTTGATTTTTATTTCTTGTTTTGTTATTCTTATTGAGGTAAGTGAAGGATGTAAGATAAAAAGATGTAAAATAGCCAGGATTAACCGATTCAAAGGTGCCAGATTTTGCGCTTTCATAGGGCCTATTCTGCTGGTAGAGCCCCTGTAAAGACGAAAAATGCTTGATATCTTATAATGTTCTAATGTTTTAGAGTTTTTAACTTGTTGTCAAACTGCTTTTTAGTGTCATTCTGTATCTAGGTGCCTAAGGGCTGAGCACTATTGATTTACGCTTGAAAGTAGACATGAGCTAATGTACTTCTGACTAGTGTGCAGTGTTGATGTGTGAGGGATGGGACACACAGCAGGCTCCTGTACAGCACTCTTTACTGTTGTGGACTTGATGTCGCTGCAGGCTGTGCTGAGCGCTCATACGTTCTTGTTCCTTTTTTTTTGTGTGCATGATCTGGATTTCATTAAGCCAAGCAACTGACTTCCTGTGTTCCCTCTTATGTCAGCGAGGTCTTGGCCTCCAGTCACAATCTTTCTGCAGCCTTTTTCTTCCCCCATGACTCAACACGGAGCAACAGGCTCAGCCTGACATGGACACAAGCAGGGGCCAGTTACATGAATGTGGATTAAGACCTCTTCACTTTAGATTGGACTTGAATTCCTTGGTTAGACTTGTCTGATTAAGACATGAATACCAATTTATTTTTGAGTGAACAGAGTCAGAAAGCTGAGTAAAAAATGGAAACAACCAGTAAGGATATGCCCTTACAGCTTTGCTTTAGTTTACTGGACACATCAAACAGTGTCAATGGTCTTATCTTATTTACCCACAACCCAATGTCAGAAACCAGTCACCCCAGGATTGATAATTGCAGTCACTTATATAAACATGTTTGTGCTCATCTTGAACGGCCACATACATCAGGAGAGTGAAACACACTGAGGACACGACCTCAGTGCCTTCAGGAGCTGTAGCTATCTGCTGTAACTCAGTCTCATCGATCTGTGTCAAATCAAGTCCGTCTTGAGATTAAACTCAAGCCTGTCTCCATGCAGCTGGCCCCTGACTCACACCAGTATGTAACATATATAGATAAACTTGACACCATCTCTGTGTTTGTGCTTTCAACCCTTTAGCTTCTCCAGGCTTCCTCTGCTCTGATTGAACTGGAGGCCTATAGAAGGCAAAGTCCATCAGCGTTACCAATGATATATGCATGTGAAGAATCTGAAGCAGGAGGAGGGGGGGGGTGTAACAAATGTATGACTCTGAAGCATTCAAAGATGAGTCAAGATAGGAATGGGAAAATGGAAACTGGATCTCCACGGCAACTTACACATCACATAACAAGGTTTCTGTAAGTCAGGAGTGAGGCAGCTTTTCTCCACTCACTGCGGTCTACTGTTTCCTCTGTGTAGATGCTGTGTTACTTACTACTATGACAGCCGTAGCTACTTTAGGCTGGAGGGTAGATGGGTGAAGTGAGGTGAAGTCCTCAAACACTTAATTTTGGCAGCAGACATCACTCATCTGACGGTAAAAGTACACTTTCTTGTATTTTTGTTCTTTTCCATTTTAACCCCTCCCTGTATCCCTCTTTCTCTTCCTGTCATTCTCCCTCTCTCCCTCCCTCCCTCCCTCCCTCCTTTCCTCCATGCCTGGCTCTTTCCTTGTTTCTGGCTGTTGCCGTGGAGACAGCCCCCTCCACTCTGTCAGGGTTCTGCTTTTTTGTTTGTCATGGCAACGCTTGTTAGATTGCAGGTTGCCATTAGCAACTCGTCCCGACCTGGTGCTATTAGTACAGCTTTGCAGACGTACGCACAGGCACGCACGCACGCACGCAGACACACACACACATGCACGCACAGACACATTTTTATAATTAGTCTTTGACAGTGCTGCAGCGTTTCTACATAATCCTGTGCTGAGTTGTGTTGAACCCAGAGTCCTCTGCTGCTGAAAGAGAATCTGTTGGAGTTGAAAGCACACTGCACATTGTGGTGGGAACACACACACACACACACACATATAGTCACACACATGTTAAACAGCAAACAGCCGTCGCTGTGCTGCAGCACCCACGCCTGAAGAATTGACTTGGATATTAAAAACCAGCTGTCAATGCTGGCATCCACGCTGTGTCCCATGCCTCCTCCGTTTTCACACACACAGGCACACACAAACACACACTAAAAACACACACTAATACTCCTATTATGCTCTGTCAGCTTGGATGCTTTTCCTATGCCATATTATGCTAATGATATATGAGTATGTACACTATGTGCTGCAGACTGAGAGGAGCTTCCGTCCGTTCTGAGGTTGTTGATGCTGTTGAACACCTTGCCCCCCCCCCACCCCTGAACCCATTCGTTCCCCCCTCTGTAAGCCTTTCCCCTTTGTGAAAGTGAAACTGTTTGATGGTATTCGTCTTTGGTGGCTGTGGGGTTTCTGGGATGCTTGCTCACTATGGAAAAAGTGTCAAATCCCATGGATGGTGATGTAAAAACACAAAAAAAAAGAAAAGAGAAAAAAAAACAACAACAACAAGGACTTCAAAGAATAAAAAAAACATGAGAAAAAAATGGAATCTGTGTTTCTGAGTTTTATGTTAATGTCAGGAGCCTTTTCATAAAATATAGACACACACACACAAAATATGCAGGTGCTGTTGTAGACACGGACAACCGTGTCTTGGCAGTGACCACATCTCTGGCTTTCCATTTACTGGTGACTGGAAACACCATTATCCACTTAGATTAGTGGGCACATATTGTACTGAAAAGTTAATGAAGTACTGTGAAAGGTACAGGAACAATCATGGTGTGAAAACTCCAAGCTGTAGCAGATATGTTTTTACACTAAACCTATAAAAGTGTTTCAAACCAACTAGGCATATAGACATATCTTCTGACTTAATTTGAAGACAGCTGAGAGACGCTGCACTCCCTGCTGCATTTTCACTTAATGACAGTTAGGTTAGAAAAGGTTTGTCATCATGTCACCATGGCAACAACAAGAAACAGCAGCGGGCAACAATACAGGAGCTTATTTCACTGTGTCCGAGTTGAATGATGATGCACCTCCTCCACAGCAACAACAAGCATCCCTGAAAACATCAATGAAAAGTCTCATTATTAATAAGCAGGCTAAAAGTGAGAAGAAATAAAAACATGCTGCAGCAGTCCTGTCAACCATTTCCTCTGCTTCAGTTACAGCTTACTCTGCAATCCACTGCCCAGCAGATCCCTATAAACTCCTGTAGTCTCGCCACAGTGAATTCTACAAACAACACTGCAGCACACTTGTCGAGTCTCTCTGAAGCTGTTCCTGACGTTGTTCTCAGCTTTGCACACAAAGAATAACAAAATAGTTGTGTGAAGAATAAAGATGGAGCTTGAGGGGGGAAGTCCAAACCTGTCTACCTTCACACCTCCACATACCTATCTAGTCGCAGTCAGGGAGTGAGTTTGAGACACTTAGATGATCCATAAAAACACTGGTCTGAAGCCTACTGACACCTTTTGCACTAAAAGTAATCAAAGACTTTGGAAAGGCACCAGACAAATGTATAGTTAGGAACTGTCAAGTGAGAAGATCCTGTCCAAACCCACGCTGACCTGCTGTGACCTTTGTGTGTACCATTTGCCTCCATTGACTAAGACATGCAAGTAAGGTTGCACACAGACATGAATATGTGCCAAACTGAGAAAAACAGCTTTTCGTGTTTTTCATTGTCAGGTTAAACATCAAATTATGAATAACTACCAAGTCTATAATTGATAGATAGATAAAAGTGGACTGAATTAAATGTATCTTGTAGTTTGTCTTTCTGACCAATTTTGACAGTTTTATGGCAGATACTGCACTTTTGCCTTGGTATTAGCTACAGATACTGCACTTTGCCTTGGTTTCACATTGCTTTTTTGGATGGACAGCAAAATAAAAAGCCCAGTAACTCTGGAAATTTTAGCAGTACCAATATCAAATTCTACCAGATTGAAGAGAATATGCCACACTTTTGATTGGTCAAAAAAAAAAAAATTGAAAAAAATTGAAAAAATGTAGATACTGCACTTTGCCTTTGTAGGGCAGTGGGGTTGTCTCACCATGCAACCCATGGATGATTATGGATGGATACTTGTCTTCAGTTGGTCCCTGTTGGTCCTTTGAAGGTGAGTAATTGAACACAGCTTCTATGAGTACTGATGTGTGCTGGTGAGATCACACGCTCATATTTGTAACTGCACATATTGCATGGAAATCACTACCATGGTGTTGCATTAAATATTTTGACACTGGGTGGCAGTGCTGTCATGCTCTTCACTCACCACTCCTCGCTTCCTGTGTCACCGCCTTGATTCATGTGTGCAACAAAGTGAAACACTGTGATTATCTTCCTGGAGAGAGAGTCTGAAAATATCTGCTATATTATCCCCATTTTTAAATAATATTACACCCCCCTCCCTCTCTTTAGACTCCACCTTATCCACCACTCTCCACAGTTTGAT
This sequence comes from Trachurus trachurus, assembly GCF_905171665.1. NCBI lineage: Eukaryota > Metazoa > Chordata > Actinopteri > Carangiformes > Carangidae > Trachurus > Trachurus trachurus. Next base: position 22,003,559 of record NC_139908.1, read on the forward strand.
AAGATGATTTACATCACTGACCATATCTGAAACCATCTTGTGCATGTGTGTGTGTGTGATGCTGCATGTGGTTGTTTGCGTGTGTTCACTGATGAATTCAGCTCTGGCTTCTGTTTGTGATGCCTCAGCACTTCCTGAGTGATAGTTTGAAGTATGACCTCAGGGAACACACACTATCCATCACTCGCCACCACGTCTGTCTTACTGAGAAGGGAAAAGCCTGCATGTATCTGCGCACACAGACACACACGTGCGTGCAGCCGCCCCCGCACACACTTTATTCTGCACACGCTATCTGAAAATGAACGTGTGCGTCGGGTCTGGAGCAACAATATTTGTACAGATTGAAAAGAAAATGAAACAGCCATTCGAGTGTAATCACAAGCAGACGAGTGGGAGCTGCTTTGCTTGAAATGATCAAATAAAGCATCTGTGGTGTGAGTGAAAGAGGGAGCACAAGGAGATGAACTGAAAGATGAGCTTCACAGAGGCTGTGTCACATCACCCAGCCGTTGGATAAAGCTTTTAGAAATCACAGCACTGAGTGGTTATTACTTAAATGTGACATGTGCATGATGGGAATCATTTATAGTCTTTGTGATGTTCTGAAGCATCATTAGATTTCACTCGTGTGGATGGTCTGTGCTGTTTCTTGTTATGAGTCAATCACGTTAGTGCTCCAACTGCCAAATTACAGTAATAAAACGCATTCATCAAGTGCAACAAATATTCACCTTTGATTGGCACCAAATTAGCCAGAGCTAAAATGTGCAATAAGAAGTGGAAAGCAACTATCAACCTGGCAGGCTTGTTCCCAGGAGCATTAAAGTGAAACATTTCTGCATTGTAATGAAGAAAAACTATTTTCAACATAAAAGCATTCTTTGACTTAAGAGGCACTTTCATGTGGCGTCCTCGGAGGCACGTTGGGGAAAGACAAATGTGAGAAAAGTTGACAAAAATATACACAGGATGAATGGACTGTTTGAGATTTAAATGCCTCATTTCTCCTCCATGGAATGATTAAACGTCCCTGTCATGATAGGATACTTCCTCTGCCTGCAGGTCACGGCACACTCAGAGGACGATGGAGACAACTCGCAGTAGCTGGTGATGGATTGAAATCCTACTGTTGGTGATGCAGAGCTTTTTGGTGATGTTTGTGTGCAGTGCTGCCACACAGAGCCCTCTAGTGGCTGCAGGTCAGATGTTTTCCCACACTCGCATGTGAATGATATTCATGATAGGGCGCTGGGCAGACAGACTGGTCATGTTACTAACACTTACTATTAATATTCACAAGGGTTTTCACAACTATAGCAAAGTTAAAGTCTCAATTTCACCTATATCATTGTAAGTGATCTACTATTTCATACTGTATTAGGTTCCTACTGTACTTATGCATGAATGAATCTGAGGGGTCAGGAGGTGATTCATGTTGCATGTTGAATGAGGAAGAAAGAAGTTTTGCAATGCAAATATATGTTAATTTTCTCCAATCTTTATTTTTCTTGTGAAATACATGGGAAGATGATCTCTTTGGACCTCAAACTGCTACATGAAATAATCAGTCTGACACATGTGTCCTTGTATAGTAGTAAGTAATCCACCTCTTTACTCTCCAGGTCTGTGCACAGTTTGTAGGAAGCACTACTGCTGCTTTGCGGTAAGACTCAAATTGTCCTCTTTGTTGTGCTAAAAATAAATGTCCATGTTAAAGCCATAAATACTTTTTGCACATTTAATTGTGCTGTAGATTGAATTAAATGCTAAGAAACAACAAAAAGACAACTGCAATTTTAGCCATCAATCAGCACTCATTTAACCACAATTACAAAGTGAAAACATGTTTCTGGAAAAACAAAAAAAAACTGAAATGTCTATTTCCTCTGCCCAACTGTGTTCAAGTGCACCCCGCTTACTTTAATTGTCCTTGAGATGTGACTAGAACTTGACTGGAGCCCACCTGTGGCACACTGAAGTGATTGGTCACGATTTAGAAAGGAACAAACATGTGCACACAAGGTTTAACAATTCACACTGCCTGTGAGCACACACAAAAAAATAACAAAGAATTCTCTGCAGATCTCTGCTAAAATAAAATGTCTAAAAACATCCTCTCGCTTTGTTGTTATAGGTTATTGAGTTTAGACTGAAAAACATGAAACACCTCTGACTGAAAATTAATTAGATTTCTCAAGAATTAGGTGAATGAAAAACAAAGGTTGAGGTTTAAACAGCCAAACACCTTATGACAAAGGTTCATGAGAGAAGTCCCCGTAATTGAATTAAACCTGGAACACAGTTCTTTACACGTATCTGGTTTTCAGAGAAATGAAACGGTCCACGTGAAGTGCTAATTACTTTCCCACTCTGTTGTGATTGACAAGAATTGTATCCTCAAACGTGCACAGCGTTTATTGAAAAGGTACCGTAAGCTGTCACAATTGTTGGCATAGTAAAAGAGGAGATAGTACCGCTGACCTGACAAGTGTTCTGGCCTTTGGACAAGCGCACTGACCTTTTCATTTGTCAGTCTGGCTCTCAGAAATGACTTGAAGCATGGCAAAATGGAAGTCAAACTGTGGCTACAACAAAGACCACAGCATCATTTCTTTTGTCTATACCACACACAATATTATGAAAGGAACTGGAGACCTTCATAAGTCCATCACTCTGCTCAGTTACTGTGAAACATTTATGTTCACAATTTGACAGCTGAAATATTTAACACTAAATAAAATGCCTTCATGTCCAGGAAGTGTACAAAGAGCTGATGAAGTCAAGAGCAACTTCAGTGAAGCGGGAAAGAGAACTCAATCAACCAGATGGCAACTGACTGCTGTTAAAACAAATGGGGACATGAGTATTTAATGCATCTTATATGGCATTAGCTTCTTTTCATATGTGGAGGCTTTAAGTCTTAATTAATATATTCACGGCTGCCAAGAGAAAATGAGTTATTAAGTCCACGCACACAGATTCACAATGGGCTTTATTAATTCCAAATGCCAGCGCTGAAAAGGTGTCAGGAAGAGGTATATTATCTGTGGTTCACCGTAAAAATTCTGTATTTCACCACAGAGCTGAAATACATCGATAAAGACGTGTGTTCTTGTTTGTGTTCAGTCGGCATTATTTGCATCTCTGTGAACGGAACGACTGCAGGATTTGTTTTTTCCCCTAAGATCTTCAAGGACCAGTGCACCCACACAGCCATTTTAAGTTTTTTCTAAGTGATTAAACCTTCACTCAGGTTGAAATTTGGAGGAGCTCTGTCTGATACAACACAAGGTCACCAAACTCCATGTGAGAATGATAAAGACTCAATTCACAAACAGCTGCGTAGGTGTTACCTTATGTAGATAGTCGTTTTTTTTAGTCGTCACCTAAAAAAGCCAAGTCTTTGCAGATATGCACAGATGGATCCTTTTGTCTTGAATGGTGGAGACTCTGTGAGGGAAACTACAGAAAGGTTTCTACTTTCTTCACATTCCAGCAACAAGTGCTCCCTCACAATGGTGGCAACACAGTTACAGTACATGCTAAAGGGCTACTCTTAAACCAGATGAAGTTGACAAACTGACTGAAGACCACTCTCTGAAGTTCCTGGTGTAGAAGTCACATCATTTAGACGTTTTTGTAGCCCCTTATGTAATGTGATGTGACCAACGTCTTTGACTCTTTCTATACGACAGAATTGATTATGACTGTTTGACTTTTATACCCACTGCATCAAAAAGTTCTAGCACACATGGGCATAAACACAATTATATTATTTAGGTGATATAAATACGTATGGACAGTGTTATATTTAATTCTAGTGTCAGTTAACACATAAACCATATTCCATGTCCAGTTCCAAAAGCTACTGCAGGTACTGAGAAGACTAAGTTACTGTAATATTATTGTCTTAACCACATTTACATTTTTTTGGCGTTACCATTCATTGTCCAGTGCTTTCATACGTTACTGTAGTATAGTTACACATCGTTTGCAAAACCTAATAGTCTAAGGTCATTAAATTATTGTGGACAAGTTTAAAAGAAATAAAAGTCCATTGTCAGTGACGCTACTTCTTTGATTCTTACATGTGACAGAACTGATTATGATTATTGCTTATACCTAAAACACAAGTGAACTTAATGTATAATTGTTTTTTTGTTTTGTTTTTATTAGATAGATAGATAGATAGATAGATAGATAGATAGATAGATAGATAGATAGATAGATAGATAGATAGATAGATAGATAGATAGATAGATAGATAGATAGATAGATATATATATATATATATATTTACAGAATATTTACAATTAGAGGGGAGTAATTTAGGTTGAAGTGGATGACAAGGAAGATGAAGAACATGGAGCGTAGGAGGTGGAGGGGGGAGAGTTGGTCTGAGCTCCGTCTGCCCAGTATGAACATCCAGGAGTTTCGTCTGTCTGAGATGAACATCCAGCAGCTTGGTCTTCTTTGCTGTCACAGTCAGGATTCCTTTTCCTGCGCAGCCACCTGAAAATACCCTTCTTCCTCTTTGTCTTCTTCACATTGTCTTTGTCTTTATTTTCTTCGTCTGTCTCTTGATCTTTGTTTTCTTGTTCATGTCTCTCATTCTTTTCCTCTCCTGATCTCACCTCTTGCTCCGTTTTTATGTCTTCTTGCTCTTCCTCGTTGTTTGTCACCTCTGTTTCCTCTCTTTTAGTCGTCTCTTTCTTTACGTCTACAGACGTGGTTGTCTGCTTCCTACGAGGCCAGAGACGTCTCTTCTTCTTTTTCTGTGTTTTCACACAGAGTTCTCTGTTCTCCTCTTCCAGTTCTTTCCCCCTGTCTTCCAAACCTTTGTTTGTGGTTTCCAGTTCTTTTTTCTCCTCTTCCAGATGTTTCATCCTGTCTTCCAAACCTTTGTTTGTCGTTTCCAGTTCTTTTTTCTCCTCTTCCAGTTGCTTCATCCCGTCTTCCAAAACTTTGTTTGTCATTTCCAGTTCTTTTTTCTCCTCTTCCAGTTGTTTCATCCTCTCTTCCAAGTCTTTGTTGTTCTTTTGCAGTTCTTTTTTCTGCTCTTCCAGTTGACTTACTTTGGCCTCCCAGCTCTGCTTTTGCTCTGTGAGCTCAGTTGTGAGTTTTTCCTCCAGAGCTTTGAATTCAGCTCCTTTACTCGTGAGCTGGTTTGTGGACTCTGTGAGCTGCTCAGACAGATTGTCTTTGTCCTTCTTCAGTTGAAGGATGGCATAGTCTCTCTGGAGGAGCTTTTCCATCATCAAGGTGAACAATAGTTCTTTCTCACGTTTGGAGGCCTCGGTCTCCTCCTCCTGCAATTTCAGACTTTCTTGGAGACGGGAACACTCTTGTTCTTTATTGGTGAGGGTCTTGTGGCAACTTTGATAATCCTCAGAATACCTCTTGTCTCTCAAAGCCAACAGTTCCTCCAGTCTGGCTATTCTATGTTTGTTGTTGTGAATCCTAAAGCACAACTTTATCCTTTCACTTTCACAGTTTTTCAGTTCCAAACCTTGGTGGTGGTTTGCCTCTTGGGCAGCATCAAGGGCATTTTGCAGCTGGTGGAGCTCACCGTTGTGGTTTCCCTGGACTTGTGGTCTGTGATTTTGACGGCCCCGATGGGCAGGGCCATTAAACCTCCTTCTTTCAGCCATTTCGCTCAGAAATGAAGACACTGCAGTAGTTGGAACTGCAGTTGTTGTGTAGAAGTTTAGAAACTGTCTGTAGACAGTTGAGTGTAGACTATCACTGTACCTAGACGTCGTGCGTGGACTGTTGTCGTTGTGTAGACTGTTGTCGTGCGTTGACTGTTGTCGTGCGTTGACTGTCGTCGAGAACGTACCTGGCTCACATAAACGATACTGAGATACAGATGACTGAATGTCATCAGGGATTCTTTATTGGAACTTCACATGAAATGATGTCATAGATGACAATAATGGGTAATCACATAACTTCCAGATGATGTCATCACATCACCTTTGGGCGATGTCATAGTTACGTAATTCAATAGGTTGCCTAGGAAACGAAGCACACATGTTTACATTTGAAAAAGCCTCTGAAGTGGGTCAGCCTTGTAGCTACTGTGATGAAAGTAGCTAGTTGTTGTATCTGTCTTCAAATGGAAATACAGCTGTATGTTACTTAAATGACAGTTGAAGACATGCCCGTCAAAAATTTGAAAACTTTTACTCATTAGTCCTACTCACACTTACATGCATAAATGTACTTGAAATTAACTTAAAGGGATAGTTCACCCAAAATTCAAATTGCACTCATTATCTACTCACCCTCATGTCGACTAAGGGCTGGGAGAAGTTTCAGAGTTATCCGTGGCTTCTCTGAGTTACAGGGGGTCTTGGCGTAGCAGTGCATGTCCATATAACGGTTGCAAATGGATACCACTTTTCTCCGTAACAAAAAGACACACCAAAAAACATCCAAATACCTCCATGCTACTCGTATGAAATGTCCGTCTTGTATTGAAGCCCCGAAATGCGAAATTGTCCCGAAAAAAATTAAATAAGTCTTGCACTGCTACGCAAAGTCCTGCTGTAACTCAGAGAAGCCACGGAAAACTCTGAAACTTCACCCAGCCCTTTGTCGACATGAGGGTGAGTAGATAATGAGTGCAATTTGAATTTTGGGTGAACTATCCCTTTAATAGTGTTGACTATAAACAGAAGTCCATTCAGTGTTCACTTGACACTGGTCACCATGTGATTTCATCCATTGGTTTGTGAACTGGAATTTCAGAGTGTTCACTTTGGATCTATTCTTTAGATTCTTTAGATGTTCCCACATTGTTATGTCGCATAGAATATACAGTAAAAAGGATATAAAATGTATTGTATCATTCACTCAGGGTATGTATGCCTACACACAACCAGTGAAATAGGGCTATACAGTGATGAAGTGATGATGAAAAATGGATGCAAAGAAACTATCTTCAACTGAACAATGACAAATCAGACATAATCATCATTGGTCCCACATCCCACACATTAACCACATCACCAGGATCGCCTTCATGGCTATACCACGTCTAACTCTCTGTTCTTCTACCCTATCTCATATCTCCTTTTGACCTTCCACATTGTTTCTGTATTTTAATTGTGTCATTTTTATGTAAGCGTCTTTGAGCACCTGTACAAGCGCGTTATAAAATGTATTATTATTATTTATTATTATGATTCCCCTCAATATAGTAATATGTATTGTCTTGCAGCACGCCTGTTGAAGTAACTAGATAAATAGCGGGAATACAGACAAAATGAAACAGAAATATTCATTCCAATGTACTTTTGAAGTTGCACAATCGTTTTGGCAAACAGACAAACTTCAAAACAAATGAACAGGCACACAGCCTTAGCTTTTTAATCATGAATGCTTACTTAGCAAACAAATGCTTTCAAATACAAAAATATCTCATGAGTTTCAAATGGAAAGGCTGTGTACTCAGTTATTTTTATTCACTTGTGCCAAAAAAGGAGAGTGTGAAACTTGGCCAGGCATTCATAGTGGAGAAACCACAGGGGCCTGAGAGAGTTCGAAGGTTTATGTTATTGCTAGTGGACACCTGCCCATATAATTGTACAACCTGTGTGTTACTGGGATTATAGTTGTTAGTTGCTAATGCTGATAGCACACAGTTAAACAAACATCTGGCTAGCTGCTTCAGCTTTCCCAGAACATAGCTTTATTATCTGCACATTTTACTGCAACCTTCAACTACAATGCATCTCTTTTTTTTTCTTTTACCATTTTTAAGCCCTTGAAATTCTGCTGAGCACATTTTGGTCAGAAAATTCCTTGGTTTCAGCGCTGTTAGCGATGATAACATAGCCCATAGGTACGTCAGGTACCGTCATGCCATATGTTGTTGGTAGTTGATCTGAAAGATGGCAGATAATTCAGGAGCCATAAATTCACACTGCATCATCCGGGATCTGATTTGTATGGAACCGGGGAACATAGGACCCTTTTTTAGAAAAAGGGTCCTACTGTATGTTCCCCGCTGTTGCCAGTTGATGAACAAACCGGGGAACATAGGACCTTTTTTGGGGGAAAAAAGGGGGAACATAGGTACGCTCCCCATCATCCAATTTAATTCCTTCTGGCAGACAGAGTTTGTGTTCTCAAACACAAACAAACAACAATGGAGAAATCTCACAACTTCAACAACAACCCCATGTGAGTTAGGCTACATCACATTTACTCAGTCATGTTTTGTAGCTACACACTTGTGTTATGTTAGCCAAAACCTGAAAGTGTTTTGTAGCCTAAATGAAAGTTTTTTCCGTGAGCAGTATTTTTCCCAGTTATCAATGTGATGGGAATGATAACACTCCTGAAAGTCAATGAAGAGTCCATTAAATTTCACTTTCAGACGTCTTACAGTGACACAACATAAACCATATTTTCCTCATCATAAATAATGAGCCCTCTGACTTCCTGATGCAGTTGCAGGTCTCGTCATCTGCCTCACTCACTGCTCAACATCGTTATTAATCATAATTGCCATTTGTAATGAAACTTCACTTTGCCAAGCCAACTGATTAGGTTACACTGCGCAAGCTTGTCTTTCCAGTAATAGGAGCCTGGATCCATTTATCACAACAGTGTCTGCCTTAATATGACAGCTGCTGCAACACTGTTTGAATCTTTTTGAAAATGACAGCCGCATGTTTAGTAGGAATCTGGTGCATTTATTTCCATGAATTTCCATGAATATCTGAGCTGATGGAAGTGTAGACACAACACAGCCTGTCTGCTCTTCAGACATCTTACGCCAGGTGTAGGACCCACACACACACACAAATATTGAATTGCACACATTCACAGAAAGCAAGCAGAGGTTTGATGATTCTGTCTGTACTTGCGCTGATATTTTGTGACGAATCGTTAGTTTCCCATGATTTTTGTTTTTCTCTTCTCTTTAAAAAGCTAACAGAAGTCAGTAGCTGCAGAGTGAAGCTGTGAATTTCAACAAGAAAATGCAAGGACAGATCGTGTCTGTTGGTTAAACATTCAAACTCGGCAAGGAGTCACTATGAAAACAAATGCTCCAAGTCTACACACAGACAAAATGAAGATTTAAAGGAATGTATAAACTCTCTCTCCCTCTCTGTCTATATATCGGCTATATATATATATATATATATATATATGTGCATTCAGTCATGCCTCTCAAATGAAATGTCAGCATATCTATTTCTGCTTCTTGTTGCTTAATGCAGCGTAGCACTGAATCCTTGGCTGCATAATCTCCAAAAATGAGAGCTGCATGTTTATTAGCTATCAGAGACAGTTTAGCTGCTTTATAAATGTAAAGTGTTGGAGCTTACAGAGTTTACAAGAATTTAAACTGAGACATTATCCTCTTGAGCAGTTATAATGTCACTGTAAAAATCCCAAGCATCGTTGCAGAAAGATGGAATTCTCCTTTTGCTCCCTAACCTTAGGTGACTGTGAAATGACAAATCATCTGTCCTTTAGACATTCTTCAACACCCTGCGTTTCACAGATAAGCATTCCCAGGTATTCATCACAGCTATGATGTCTGTGGGATAAAAAAAAAAAAACGCTTTTAATCCAAGCCCCAGCTATGAAAAACATCTCTGTTCGTAACAGGGTATATGCAAAGGATTATAGTTAAGAAGAAACATGTGACAACTTTTCAGAAAAGATAAGACACCCAAAACATGTTTCAAGACTGTTAATCAGTGTTCATGACATTATTATTTAATGAAACACTCACGCACACATTATCTTTACACAGAGTGACTCCTGTATTTCTATGCATTTTGATGATACGATGAGCTTTGTTTGGATAATTAATGAAACCAGAATTTCAATTAGGCAAAGAGTTGGTTGGCACAGCATGGACATCAATAGGATGTGACGCAACCCAATGCACTCAGCCTGCAGTGAAATCTACTCGTCATAAGGATTTTGGCTTGCTGGTCAGATAAATGTTAATTAGCTCTACTTCTTTCTACTCATGGCTCAAAGCAAATTTTCTGTTGGCTGATGTTATGATAATCTTTCACTCTTTTAAAATCTTCTATTATTTTTTTATGGCTTCTATTACAGGAGTTTATTTGTCCATTCATTAACCTTTACCACCCATCCTCTCAGGGTTGCAGAAGGGACAGGTCGGCGATCTATCACAGGGCTGACATATAGAGATATAGAGACAAACAACCACTGATGGCCACATTCACAGCTATGGGGAATTTATAGTTGCCAATTAACCTCAGAATCGCCCAATTAACCTGACCTGTGTGTCTTTGGACTGTGGAGGAAGCCGGAGCACTCAGTGGTTTAGTTTCTGCAAAATGAATATTCCTTTCATGATGCCACCTTTTACATTCGGGCAACCGTATGCACATTACAAAGGTGATTACACTGAGAACGTGTGAGCTGAGCTGAATACCAATTACCAACAGCGAGTAAAGCAACAAATAGAAATTCATGTGCAGCCACACTAAAATAAGTTTTAATTAACATTCTGTCAATATCTGAGCCTGCACAGGTTCCTGTATGGGGGTGCGTGTCTAATGATGGATAATAATGACTTTCCTATACTAGAGAGGCAGCCCTCTACTTCGTCAATAAGTTAACAGATGATGTCGGTCATTCAAAGACACTTTCATGGCATTATTCTTAAACAGATGGGAGACTGTGAGATGCTTCCAATGGATCAACTTTCTTTTTTAAAGAAATAATAGAAATACTACATACTCCCACACACTTGGAACAAGGTAATGTTTTATGTTTTTGGCCTCTCTTTGCTCATTATTTTTTATTTTGGTTTCATGGCACAGATACAATGACTTCCTGTCCAGCACCAAATGGCAGATTATTGTGAGGAAAGTTGTTAAATGAGTGTTGTTGTTATTGACCGAGCGGACAGAAACATGACTCAATATGGTTGCTCTCTTGAATTTGTAAGTAGACACTTGTTTTGCTTGTAAACTTTAACACCTTGACAAGTTGACAATGTTTTCAGGGCTGTGAGTAATTCTGCCCCCTTGTGGCCAAGAATCTCAGCAAAATGCAGCTTTAATGACAGCACACAGATGCATCTCACGGACGAGACAACAGATAACCGCCGATTGAATTGTTCATGCATCAGTTTTCAAATAGACAGAGAATATGCCATTCTTCAGTGTTTGCATGGGGAAGACACAGCTCTGGCAGTAAAACCAGTAGTCACAAACAGCCCGTCACCAAGACTAAGAGAAAAGCTTCTGACGCCTTTTCATGTATGTAACACCAACACAAGCAATGATCTCATACATCAACATCTCTGATAGAGCCACAACAGAAACAAAGCATTTAAGTCTTGAGAGGTACAATGAAGGCGTGTAAGGTTTTACCATCTTTTCTTCTGTGACAGACTTTAGTCTTAGTCCCTTGTAAAAAAAAAAGCACATAGGCTATAATCTACGCGCTCCCAAACAAGCTTCCACGCTCTCAGTCACTGAATGTTAATTATTCTGGAATTTACATATAAGAATCGTGGCCTTGAGGGATTTTGTGCAATCTGCAGAAATACCACTAGTATTTAAAGAAATTGTGTCTCTGGGGTTCTTTTATAATCTCATTTCTGTGAGATGCTATTATCTCTTTTAGTCCTTGCCAAACACAGATGGTTATCCACAGTAATCTGGTGTCCACACTTGCACAAAAAAAATAAATAAATAAAGGTCTGAATTTTTTTTTTTCTCCTAAAGTTTTCTCATGTGCATTCATACTTCACAGTCGTCTACTTGTGAGGATTCTCCTCTTGAACATTTTTACATCAAGTGCCTTGTCGGTGAGTCGGTTTGGTGGTGGCTGTTGAGTGTGTAGCCTATGCAAAGTATTACACTCAACTCTCCAGGTATTTAAATGGAGCATGAAGACTTAATTCAACAGAGTTACCATCTGCTCTCTCTGTAGGAGAGTCACTCTCGGCTGTGCTCTGATGCCTCTGTGGAGGAAAAAGGTGACTTCTGCTGTAAATGTTCTCCCTGAGGCACAACTGTCATAATGCTCAGAGTTTCTGTGTTGCCTCAACCTGCCAATCAAACAGCTTCTCCTTTAACCCCAAGAGAGAGATGTAAAACCTTAGCTGACCCATGAGCAGAGGAGTTCTTCTTAGCTACTGGAGTTCGACTTGCTGAGGCACACCACACCTTCAGGAGACTCTTACTCTGCATTTGTGCACGTTGAGCCTGATCTGGACCGCAGACAGACGGCGAGGATGCTGACAGCGCCCTGCAGCAACACCATGAGGAATCAGTGACACCGTCTTGGGCTGAGGGATAAGAGGTATTAGACGTGGGGCCTGAACTGGAGGGGTTGGGGGTCTTGGTAGAGGTGTATCCTTGAGGTTTGCCAGTTCTCAAGCAGCGCCCGCGGAGCACGTTGTGGAAGGCTTTCTTGAACTCCCGACTGAAGCACGGGTAGATAACAGGGTTAATGCAACTGTTGAGGTAACCCAGCCAGAAGGTTATTTTAAAGATGGGTTCTGGGGGCTTATAGGATGGGAAGATAGAACCTAGAAAACACACAGAAACCAATCAAAAGATCAAATTATGATGTATACTTATACAGCACAAAGCACTTAAAAAGCATATTCATCTGCCAAGGATGAACAAACCTTTACAGTACTGTAATAAATTAATAACATTTTAAAACAGTTTAAAGCAAAGATCATGCTGACTTATGCTGAGAATACATCTGAGCAATATCATTTATACAAAGATGTACAAAATATCACTCTTCATGACAAAAAGTATGTGGATACCCCTGCATAAATACTGTGATATACTGTTAGTATTGATTTTGGCTGCTTTGTTCCAATCAGGAGGAAATCTTAATGTTACAGTGGTGTTCAAGATGACTGTGTGCTTCCAGCTTTTTGGCAACAGTTTGATGAAAACCCTTTTCTGTCCTGTTGTGACAATGCTTCCCAGCACAAAGCAAAGTGTGTGTGTTTGTGTGTACATCTGGTCCGTTTAAACTGAAGCTCCACATGGCACCTTTAAATGAATCATGTTGATGTAGCACCACTTGTTGAAATTACGTTTTACAGAATTGCTTGGAGTTGATATATGCATGTGTCATCTTTATGTGGTTACAATGACAACCCCAAAGTTGTGCCTCCAGTTTATTTTTATGGTAATTAATGATTGCATAGACATGCTGATATATCCAAACACAAAATAACAAAACCCGATGGACCATTGAATATATAAGGCTGGTGGATATAAAAATGTATGTAAAAGACTAGAACTAGAATAATATTTTAAAAAGACTGCTACCGCCTGAGATTAAAAGCTACAAAACATGGACCAAAGCTGAAACAAGCCAGAACTATATAACTATACTTTTCCCCTTTGAAATTCTACAAAACTTTATTCACACCTGTACAAGACCAAAGCATCTGCTTACTTGATGGAGACAATAAATAACACTAAACAATAAACTCCAGTTACAGTTTTCATGTTCATGAATTTGGTAAAATTAGTTTATATAGCTGCACATACACATATACTACTGAGCCACTTGCATGACCTCTGTGAACATACTTTAATATGTGATAGCAGCATAGTGGCACCTGAGGTTAAAGGTGTGCAACCAAGTGCCTCAGCACAAAACAGGCTTTCCATCTGAGGGGCTCGGGAAAGAAAATGAAAAAATGAAATATTCAGTAGTTTTTTTACGCTCTCAGTCTGGGAATCTCAGACTATCATTGCCTCGGAGCTTGAATCAGTGCTGCGCTGTGAGCCATGAAGGCCTGTCTCAATTGAAATGCATAACTATTCTCGGATGACCGTCTGCCGGGTGACTGAGGATGCCTCCTAGCATTACAGCCCATTAAGCCCCACGCTTGTTATCTGAAACAGCTTTCATAAGAGGGAGCAATAGTTTGGTTCATTCCATTTCATCTCACAGTAGAAGCCTATTCTGCTCCGATGTGGTGTTTCATTTGGTCTGTGTGGTTTGCTTGTAATTGAATTTCTTCATGTCCCTTCGGAGTAACTTGAGTAGTGGAGTCGAGGCACGGTGGGGAAGGAGAGCGGTCCTGCCTGATGTTGCGTTCAGTGTAAAAAGTGTCATCAAGCAACATTACACAAATGACTTAGGGAGCAAGAAGCTTTTTGCATCACAGTGGTAGCTACAGGAGGGGCTGCAGCCTGGCTCTGGAGCCAAACATCTCAGCCACTGTTGTATAGAAGCTTATTGGTAGAGAAATTCATGGTGCCCTGAAGCAGCATCCTCACTGCTTTGCTGATCTCCTGACCTTCCCGATAGCATTCATTAACTGTCTGTCAAGATGTTGCCCACAGGTTTTATGCGTAGAGTGGGTTGGGATGTTTGGAGCCACAGCTGTGTTGAATGACAGTTTGTGGCAACAATATGCTCACCCACCTGTCACTCAAAATAGCCATATCAATCATGCTTTAAACTGTAAACCTTAATAAAGGTTTCTTTCTTCTTTCTCAGGATGTGATTTTAGATATTTTAACTTGGGAGCCTCTGGGTAATGATTAAAGCTTAGATGAATGAAGGTGAAAGAGGATGAACTTTGGCCCCCTGACTTTTTCCCTGGCGCCACCATGTGGTTGATTTGTTGTTCTGAGAAAAGTATAAATGGGTCACATTAAAGGTAGGATTGGACATCTAATCCTGGAGTTGTTTTTTTTTTTTTTTTTTTTTTTACTAAATTGCTTAAAATCCTCTTCACATCCCAATTGCAACCATTGCCTTGAATTCGTTTTCACAAAATTAAAAAAGTCAGTCACCTGTGGAATGGACAATCCTATAAAAACACCATCCAATCATCTTGAAGGTGATTGTGATGTGTCAATAAAACTTCCATCTCTGTCCCTCCCTCCCTCCTCTGCACGTACCGCGTCGCTCACATTGGGATTTTATTGGGTTGTGCCACTAGCACAACCCAATGAGGCGTGGAAGAGAAGTCTGAGGAAAGGGGCCTGGACTTTTGACTTGTGTATTTTCAGAACCGTTTTTCTAGGATCTCCAACCCTACCTTTAACACATTGTGCAAAATTCTTGCTCCCCACAGATGAACTGTATTTAGCTAGGTGATAAATATTAGCCTGTTAGAAATAGTTTGACAAAGACATTCTGTTCACTTACTACATATTTCTGGTGCTTTCAGAACAAAAGTCGTACAGTTTATATGGATGAAATACCTGTATGTCAACATAAGCAGCTCCATGGCAACAGACCAAACTCCATCTATGTGGTATATACTATATGAATATATATATAATAACTATTGTATAGGGATAATCCTCGTACTAAAAGACATATTAATCCGTTTATTAGAGGCACAGCTTCCAGTCTTTGATGCTACAAGCCTTTTGTTTACATTTGGATTACACACTGTGGGTTCAATACGTCTGTTTATGAATGTAAACAATGTGGGAAAAAAAGTGAAAGATAACACATATTATTTGTCCAGATGACGTGTTTAATCCATGTCTCCCCCGCCTTGTATCATATACAGGTCACCAGATTACAGTTTGTGTGTATGAATACATGTGTCGGTGATAACCTCACCGTCTGTGACCTGGGATGTAACCGCTGACAAACTATTGTGCTTAAATGCAGAGCCGTCCACTCCCACAGTCACTTATCTCCGTCAAGCCATGAGAGTTATTTGGGAAGCAATTAAGATTTTAGATTAGCTTCACAATGGTTGGTTTCTGTCCTCGCTTACATCTGCGATAACATCACCATTATCATCTTCTCGACAGAGTCACACAAAATCCAGGTATAATTTATCAAAGATAAACTTAAGACTGTCTGGCTTAGTGAGCATTTACCGATTTCCTGAGGTCCTAATAGTTAACTCCTGCTCATATCTGCTACGATGTTACCAAAGCAGCAGAATCAACTTTAATTAGTCCAGTTTTGCTTCTGCTGAAATTCTAATTATCATTTTATATATTTTTCAGAGTAAAGCAGCATCAAAGTAATCATTAAAGCTCTCCCATTATGACACTGATTTATTCTTGAATCGTTTCAATCCCCCTTTTAGATTCAGAAAAAAAATTGTTTACTCAAAATTTAAAAATCAGATGAATAATTTTTACGGCCCCCCCAGTTTGTGTCACACATGTTTTTACCATTACACACAAACAGTTTTATTTTGGAAGATAACCCCCCCTCGAACCCCCCCCCCCCCCCCCCAGCCAAAACAAAAATAACCCCAGATTGGTATAAAGTATGAACTTTGTGCTGTTTTACAAAGACGTTTCTGAATTCCATTTCATGTCCTACATCTTTCTGCAGCAGTGTTGTGATGTATCTCCTCGTTCAATTTGTGCAATCAAATTGAAATATGTTATTCGTAGGAACACTGATCTATAGCAGGCCTGAAATGTTTAATGGTCCTCTCTGGTAGAAGGTTTAATGGCATGGTATTATAGATGTGTCTGACTTAACACAGAGCTGTGCAGAGCTCATTTAATCTGATGCACGCTGCTAAGAAATTCTGTGCGACTTTGACTGGAGCTGCAGTCACCTTGTCTCATGACATGAAAACACTGTGGGAGCAAGGAGGCTGGGAACCCCCTCTGTGTGACACAACTTTGTCCTAATTGGCTGAAACACACAATAACTTCTAAAAGAATGTTAGATCTGTTATCTCCCATGGTTCTCTCCTGCAAAGGGATAGATACATTTTTATTGGACATCTTTCGTCTGGCAGCTCATGTTTTATTTTTACATAAGGACATCAACCTCTGGTTTTTATTCTGACATCTACAGTATGGATCCCCTTTAAAACAGAAATACAATAATGTTTTCTGTCTAAAGGTTTTGCTCTGGCAGTTTTTACACGTGCAACAACCTCATCACCCCCAGTGTTTTCATCAGAGATTGCCTCAATCTAATTTCATGTCTATCAAAAGACTAATATAAACTGTCAGCCTTGAAAAGCTTTTTTGGACCATGAAGCTTTTTTTGGGGGAGAAAGCAAACAGTTCTGGCAGACAGTCTCTTTGTATTCCGGCCCTGCTCTCACCAGCAGTTCACACTGGCTCTCAAATCCATCACAAGTCAGACAAACACACTTCGTGACACAACCTGAGTGTATCTCTACATCACAGTGCCAAGGCTCGGTCCTTGGGTTTAAGTTGTCCTTTAATGTTATTTCTGCTTTTAAATATTTCCATTCATAACAACACATTTACATTTATTTATTCAGTAATATTTCATTGGGATTGTATTTAATATCAAAATGTTCAATTGCAAAGTATTCAGAATTCATGAAACAGGTTAAAAAGTCCTTTGACTGCTGCCGACAGAATATTTATGTTAATATATTTAAAACAGCACTCTGTTGTTTTATGCCTTTCTGGAACACTTGGCTTTGTGACTTTAATGTTAAACACATATATGAGGTACAAACTGGGGCTGTGTCAGGTTTTCGGAGCAGAAGATGTGAGGAGGTATACCTACCGATGGGTAAGACCAGGAAGAAAGGGAGCCAGCACAGAATGAAGCACCCGACAACAATGCCAAGAGTCTTGGCTGCCTTCTCATCTCTGGGGAACTTGAGAAACCTCTGCCGGGAAAAGGTGGAGCATTTCTGCCTCTCACTCCCCTCCTCGTCCTCCTGCCTCCCGGTCTGAGCGGCGTTGCCCCTGTGTATCCTCAGCACCACCCCTCCCATCTCAACCCCTTCGCCCTCGCTGCTCCTCCGGATGTTGATCAACTCTCTCGTCGCCACGGTGTACACGCGGCAGTACATGGCCAGGATGATGGCCAGAGGTATCCAGAAAGATCCTAACGCCGAGAACAGGGCGTATCCCGGCTCCTCGGTGATCCGGCACACCGTCTCGTCCTCCGGGTCGGGCTCCCTCCAGCCGAACAGAGGGCCCACAGATATGGCCGCCGAGAGTCCCCAGAGAGCAGCCACCGCCGTCAGACCTCGCCGGCCCGTGGCCATGGCTGGGTAGCGAAGAGGGTAGCTGACGGCCAGGTAGCGGTCGATAGAGATCACACACAGGCTGAGGATGGAGGCGGTGCAGCAGAGCACGTCCAGGGCGGCCCAGACGCTGCAGAAGATGCGGCCGAACACCCATCTGCCCAGAGCCTCCGAGGTAGCAGAGAAGGGCAGGACGGCGGAGCTGAGCAGAAGGTCTGCTGCTGCCAGGTTGGCAATGAAGTAGTGTGAGACCGAGCGCCAGTGGCGGTGGAACAACACCGACAGGATGACTAAGATGTTCCCGAGGACCCCGAACACGGCAAACACCACCAGCACCATCCCCAGAACCACCACCTTGATGACATCCACCCCAGGGTGGGTGGAGGAGCTGCAGTTGGGACAGACATCTGCAGCAGAGAGGACACTCGTGTTCTCAGCAGGGACCATTGTAATCTGTTTGGGGTGGGGGGCTGAAGATGTTAAGGGTCTCGCCGACTGCCAACACTCATATCAGATCTGTTCCTCAATTACCACAGGCTCAGTCCTCTGCCTTTTCTCTGCTCCGACTAATGCGGGAGATAAAAGCTGTTTATGCAGCACACGCTGCTCTTCCAGTTAATTTTCAGATGCTGTGCTTCTTTCCAACTCTCCACTGATCATGTGGCCTTGGCCGGGGTTTCTTGGCAGAGCGACATATTTACAAAGAGAAACACTGCCACAGCTTTAGTCCAGAGAGGCTGAGCAGAAAAGAACAAATATTCATGGTTTGTGTGGCGGCGACGGATGATTTTGGGATGTCATGTTCATCCATGCTGTCTGCATGGATGAACATGACATTACTGCAGGACACCTGTTAAAACAAAAAATAGATTTAGTATGGTTAAAGGAATAGTTCACTGAAAAATTAAATTCAGTCATTATTGACTCACCCTCATGCTGATGAATACTCCAGAGTAGTTTTTTATTCCTCAAAGTGCATCTGGAGACCTGGGAGGGGGGTTCGTAGTCCAACGAAATCCTTTCATGAGAGTCAATAGCACCTGACACAAAAAGATCCATAAAACTACACAAAAACCTTGTAATCTTCCTCCACACTGCTCGTCCACTGCAATCCAAGTGTCCTGAAGGGATATAGTCCAGAGTTTACTCGAAACGACGTCATTTAGGACATTTTTACAGCCAAATGAGTCCTGTATTGAATTTGCCTGGGGCTGTAAATGTCTGTAAAAACTCTGGACTATATCCCTTCAGGACACTTGGATTGCAGTGGACGAGCAGTATGGAGGAAGATTACACGGTTTTTGTTTAGTTTTATGGACCTTTTTGTGTCGGGCACTACTGACTCTCATATGAGGATTTCGTTGGACTACGAACCCCCCTCCCGGGTCTCCAGATGCACTTAGAGGAATAAAAAACTACTCCGGAGTATATGCATCAGCATGAGGGTGAGTCAATAATGACTGAATTTCATTTTTTGGTGAACTATGCCTTTAAAGACACATTTATAATTCAGGGTTTTTATTATTACCTAAAAACAGACACATGACTGCTAAAGTGCTGCTCTCTGAACAAATCAAAACTTCATAAATGCTATATAAATTATTAAAGGGTGAGCGCCTAAAAAAAGAAATCATTACAGCACCCCAGCATGATTAAAGGGTAAAAATATCAGTCTACTGTCTCTCAGTTTTCAATTTTATCTCCCATCATTAAAGCTGTGTTAGAGAACACAGGTTATGCTTGAGTGAACCCAACGTCGTATTCACAATTTCCTTTTCATCCAAAAAACATTACAGATGGTTGTTTGCCTCTGCAAGCAAACAACCAACATCTACATAACATCCCAATGTGTTTTTGATTGACCTTTATTCAACCATGCTACTAAAAATGGAAGGAGAGCATCTCTTTTCAGAGATGTTGAGCAGCAGTATAGAGGGAGGCGAGGATTATATTTGAAGGCGAGGAAAAATAAATGAAGAAAAACAACACAGTGAAGACAAAGACATCAAAGAGGCAATAATGAACCTTGAGGGCAAAAATAAAATCATGTGTGGCGTAATGAGCAAGGCCTTCCGCCCATGCAGGGAGTGTAAAGGTAAACGAAAGCAGAGATGAGCTTCTTTTTCAAGAACAAACATTCAGCTGGAGTCTGTGACGACTTCCTTGAAGGTTCCTGCGTCTGCAAACAGTGCTCTAACTCAGCCGCTGGATGACAGGCCAGGAATTGAGCCTTGAGGAGGGCAATATATATTACAGCAGGAGAGGCTCTGCGCCCCCCCCCTCCCTCCTCCCTGCCTGATAGACCCACTCAGTACCACTCTCGGTGTACGTGTCAGAACATCAGGATGTCATCCAATGAGATAAACGGCGGCGAGGCAAAACAGAATGAAAAAGCAGCTGCGATAAAGCCTTCGGAGAGCGGAGTCATGCTTGTCACATGTTCACGCAGGATCAAAGGCTTTCTGCTCGCTGCACATCCCACCAAGAGGCTGAATGAAATTCATCCAAATAAACACTTGATGTTGGGATTTCCAAGTCACTGGCCTGGGGGGGGGGGGGGGGGGGGGGGGGGGGGTGAATGGGTATCGGATTGTTTCAGCAGAATGGTTTAAGGCGGTGATATTTAGAATACATTTTGGGCTGTAATGAGATTTCTCAGTGTGAAGAAGTGACTGCGGAAGGGGATTAACCATATCCGAGAAGCAAACCTCCGTTTGAGGGCTGTTGTCAAACAGCACATAGATTTACACTGACCTGAGGTAATAAAGAAGAACCATTTCAACAATGACAATAGCAACTTCATTCAGGAAATGAAAGATGAAAGATGCTATGAAGTGTTCCCAACTTCTGCAGCACTGCAGAGAACGCAGGGCAGGGCAGTGCAGTGCAGCCGGCACCGGAGCAGCGGGTCTGGGACACAGGTGACACATTCACGTTCATAGACGAAACACATGCAAATGAAATGTAATGTGTTCTGACACATGGCGCACTTTGCATTTCGTTCACACGCGCTTTATATCGGCGCCTTCCACCAGCCGTGAAACACGATTTAATCTCTGAGGTAAAAACTCCCCTACATGTCTTTCCACTTCATGTTTCATTCATGCATGTATTCATATGGGAATGGACAGCGGGCTGATAGCAGCGCTGTGACGAAATGATGAAGTGGTGTTAGTTGTGTTAAATGACGTGTGCAGTCTGTTCCACTATTGACTGCCTCCATGTCCAGCTCCATCCTGTGAGTTTTTTTTTTTTTTTTTTGGCATCTTTTATTCATAATTCCTTTTTTTTTCCCTCCAGGAAAGGGCATAAAGAGGAAATGCAAATGTCTGTGGTTTCGCCATTGTTTTGACAAAAGGGCAGAGGCGGTCAGGAGATAGCACGACAAATGCAAAAATGAAACGGACATGTTTGTATACCGAGGAATTGTGACGTCTGTGCATTTCCCAGATAGGACCCTGGACTAAAACGGTAAAGCCGAGTCCTTTAGTGCTGTAGTCAAGTGAAAATGACATGAAGAATTAACTCTGTCTCTGTCTCGTATTGAAACACTGACCTGCTGCTATCATCAAAATGTAAAGGTGTGTGATCAGTCCCAACTTTTTGGAGCATTCATAACCACTTTACCCAGCAAATATACCATATCTGGACTTTATATAATGATGCCATGTTCATATATTTTTTATTCCGGCTTCCGAAATGTTAGGATTTGTGTTTTTCCTATTTTAGACAGTTGTAAGATGAGTTTTGCATAGAGTGTCAGCCAGGCAAAACTTCTAAACAACAAAAACACAACATTAACCACACAGAGACGAACAGTCATAGTCATCATTATAGTTGCAGCCATAAGGGAATTTTACTTTCTGCAGACTGACAATGAGACTGCGTAGATCCCTTATTCTCTAAGGAGGGTAATATTTGATTAGAAGCTATCAGTGGACATCATTACACTGCCATTTACATCTGAAAACCAAAGGTGTACCACTCAGGTTATTGCATTAGTCAATCTCCTGGAAACTGGCCCTTACAAAGCTGAAACAAAGTCAGCCAATTAAATCTATGATTGGGGTTATAATTAGGGTTTTGTTTTAGGGGAAGGCGACATCAGTGAGAACATTAAATGGCTTAATGTAGCCTGACTATGGGCATATTCAATTTGAGGAGCAACTCATAGGAATTGAACAGCATTATTATTACTATGAGGGTGACAGACGGCCACACTATGATACTACTTTGTCCATGCAGCAGTTTCTATTAAAGAGTGTGTCCATGTTTCCGCATTGCGTCATATAGATTCCTATACAGTACTTCTATGTTTTCTGATAAAGAAAAACAGATTCAAGCTTCAGTAGGCTACTTTGTTTAACTTCTTCACCTGTATTGAACATAGTTGGAACTTTAATTGATTTATCGTTTGATTAATGGGTAAAAGTTTTAACCCCCTGGAGAGATTTTCTAATTTAACAGTGATTTAAACATAGGGAAGCAGCTAATCCTCACATCTGACAAGCTGTATTCAGCAAGTGTTTGCCATTATTTTCTTAATCAGCGTCTCACAAGATAAATCTTTTAGCTAAACTGAGTCTTTATGTTAAAATATTTATTTCTTTTTTTTTTAGATATTGAATGTTGGTGATAATAGGTCTATAATTTTCCTCCAGGTCACAATCGAACAAATAAATCCCAACATCCTCTTCGGGGGGCTCCCATGAATCTACTGGCCATGCAATCCATCCCAGTGCCAGTGTTTGGCCCTTGGAGAGTTCATCTATCACTAGTTTCTACAAACAACTGAAATATAACGGTTTGTGTCAGGTCTCTGGAGCGGTGCGCTCCTGTGATGAATTGAAGTCCATTTCTAAAATGCTGTACACTCTCTTGGGGACGAGGAGTTGGGGGTGGGGGGCTTGGAGTGGGGACACACAAGTTATTGCCTGAAGTTCATAATTCAGTGCCTTCATGACATGAATGATTATGTGTTTTCAACCTTGAACATAGTCTCTGCACTGCCCTCCAGCAAAAGGACAAGAGGTCTTTTGTTTTCTGCTTTCATTCATCTCAAGAGGTTGTCTTTTTATCTTTCATTCCCAAATGGCAGATATATTATGTCCCTGAGGACAGCAGTGTTTAAAAGCACAAGCCTTCACCATCTGCTAAGCTAAAGCTATGATTGGTCATCATTTTATTCATGCTCATAAAGAATTTAGATTAAGGTGGCCCACCTGTTGAGGGGAAATGTTCTGAATATTAATGTAAATAGAGATGCAAAGGGTAACAACATACATATGAGACATTACTGTTTACTTTAAACATGTTTGAACACTTGTTAATTATGGGAATAATAAACAAACACAAAACAACAGGCTGCATGAAATAGCATTAGCAACTGATGGTGAAAATGAATCAATCGTCACAATGTTCTCATCAGTGGCCTATTACAAAAAAAACAAAAAAACAAAAAGAAGAAAAAACAATCACCGCATTCTCCATCTGATTAAAACCAATCAAAACCAATTTTCATGAACCATTAAGGAAATTAAAAGTCACTTCGGCTGTGAAATGAGCTGTTGGATGAAGAGAAAGAGAGAGAGAAGAAGTCTTACCTTGTCCAGGCGCATAGCTCACTGCACCGAATCCCCCAAAATTAAATAAATAAATAAAAATGAATAAAAGAGGGGAGGGGAGAAAAAAAAAACTGATATTTCACTCTGAAAGTAGTCATGCGTTCTTCTGTCGGCAGCAAAGTCCAGAGCTCCCTCCTCTCCTGACGTCCTCCTCTTCCTCCTCCTCCTTCCTCCTCTGGCGACAGTCAGAGCCACAGTGGACCGCCCCACCTGATCCGGCCAGGCCCCGCCCCCCTGCCCGCGCCCGACCGCCTCAGACCTTTTAATTGGCCGGTGTGCACGTGCCCTGCTGCTCATTACTCACTCTGTGTAAATGATCCAGTGACCTCAGAGCCAAGTTACAATCAATGTTTAGAATCATTCAGTGACAACAGGCAACACAGTGTCAAGGGGAAATGATTGAACAACTATCAGAGAAAATGAGAGATGGGGGGTATGCTGTCATCTGTATCACACATGGTGGATAAATCAATTAAGAAAGCTGTCAATGAAATATATTAACACAACTCAAAATTAGTTAAAAATAAATAGCCTAAATAATGAAATACATATTGTGAATAATAAGTAAATGACCACATCTAATAAAAAGAGTTACATTTGGAGTTAATGTTGAAAAATATCTACATTTGCAGCTGCTTTTGGATCCTCAGAGTATGGAAGTAAAAATCTGCCTCTCTAAAGGGGAATTAAAAAAGAAAGAAAGAAAAGAAAAGAAAAAGAGAGGAAAAAATGAAAACGGGAGCCTGACTGGAGCCCTGAAGCCTGCACCCATATTGCCTGAAACTACGCTTTAATGATTTTTTTCTCCCATTTTAAACACATGTTTTACTTTTAAATTTGGACGAGTTGGATTCACAGTAAACTAACAGTATGAAACCCTGCAGGAGGAGCTCTCTGCTGTTTCTCAGTCTGAGTCATGTTCACATCTCAACAACACAAACAAAGAGCTGATTTGAAAATCCTGTATGAACTGGGATAAAAATACTGTACTGGACAAATACCAGACAATACAGCAACACATGCCCCCACTCTTCATATGCTTCATGGTAGCTTAAAGGTACAAACATGTACTTATATGTACAATTACAACATCTATACAACTTGTGATTAAGCCCCAACCTTTTCATTTCTGTATTTCAGTTCTTTTGATATTATACAGTTGTCATATTGCCAGCCAATTGAAATGATGAATAAATAAGTATAAATAAAACATGATCAGGCTGATACTGTATGTTAAACGGAAGCCTGGTGTGTCTCATTCCTCTGTGCCATGGGACTCATTTACAGACTATAACTGGTTACAGTTGTGGTTGTAACATCCCAAACCATGACCCCATCTACTGAAAGGAGGAGGAGGAGGAGGAAGACAAAAGCCAAGGAGAGAAATACTGGCAACTCTAATCGACCATGTCCTTGTCCACATCTTCCATCCATATTGCAATCTGGAGAGCTTTGTATTTGCTGTAGTGTTTGCTCCACTTGCTGTGTGGAGTCTGAGAAGCTTTGCATCGTATCACACACAGTTACAGTTTGCTCCTATTTTGTGAAATGGATCGTCCACTGTAATCCCATCAGCAACGCTATTTCTGTAGAAGGGAGAGACGACGACCACCAAATGGAGCCATAAGACAGGAGGCTATTTTCAGAGGAGAAAGTGATGGAAGTCGCCGATATGGTTATAGCCTGCGATATCATTTGCTTGTGTGAAATACAAAAGAGAGTTACTGAGGGTGAGGAAGGAGAGGAAGGGAGCAGAGGATCACCAGCTAGGCTACCAGGCAAAAGGAGGTGACGCTTTAAATCACTGATGGCTCCTGTACCTGAACCTTGTGAATGTTTGTGTGAATGGATGAATGGAACACACACACCGTTGAGCACTTTGAGCGGGCTCCAAGACTTGAAAAGTGCAGCACATTTAATATTAACATCTCCTCAACGCTCTGTGAGATCACACAGCGGCTAGACCGGAGGGAGCCAGCACAGCCACAGCTGCCATATTACATTGTTGTTTGGGGCAATATCCGTATCCACCGGGCTGATCTGGATTCAGGACCATCCCCACCCCCCTCCAGGAAAGGATTTTATTTTGGCCCGGTGGTGGACAGTCTATGACAGGGACGCCTACATCCGTGTTCACTTCACCTCCGGGCAGCGGAGGAGGAGGCTTGCTTAGAAATTACAGTTGCAGCTTGTCAGAGGGAGGAGAAGGCAAACAAGAGCCCCCCACCACCACTACCACCCACACACCCCCCACTGCCTGGAGAAGGCTGATTCCCTGTGATGTTGATGAGAGTATCCTCCCGGACACAGACAGGAAGCTGCAGCAGAATAAATGTGATTTCTGTCTTTGTGTTGTGTTTTTCTTCCAGGTTTATATTGGTAAATGCATTGAAATCATTTCCACAGTACATTTAGTTTTTCACTCAATTTCATCTTATTCTACTACAATGCTCTGAGTAATGTGTTTCTGTTAGGTTGTTCTTTAAAGTCCCCATTATTCATTCATTCAAATGTCTAACGGCTATTTTCATGTGTGTGTGAGAGTGTATTTGGTGGCTTTTGTGTGATGTCTGGAGGCGAAGTGTAGATGGATTCTGAAGATGTCTGCAGCTTTGCATTTGTATGTGTCACTCGTGCTACACTGGGTGACACATACTCCCTGTGTTACACTGGGTGACATGTTCCTTCTTTTTTTTCAAATGTTTTTATTGTCAGGTCTCTTATCAATTGAAGTAACAGAAGAAACAGACAATATACACACACATATATAATATATATATACAAAACTTGACACAAACCATAAAAACAGTACACACAAAGAGGCTTAATAATGTCAGAGTTTAATGTCCACTTGAATGCACCAATTATGTAAAAATAGATACTCTTTAGGGGGGTTAACTACAGTTTCAAGTACTCCAGGATACAGTAGGTCTCCATACAGTACACCACAAAACTTCTGTAAGTTACCAGATATCTCAGTTTTTTAATGTGGAGGATTCCTACCAGCTCCCTCAGCAGGCTTCCAACTTAGGTGGTGAGTCAGGCTACGTTTACACGGATCACGATCTGAACAGAAAACGCAAAAGTGGCGATGCGTTCTCAACTTCTCACTTTTTATTTCGCGTTTAGACGAGCGCTTTTGGGGAGGAAATCCATAATGCATATGGTGACGCAAAAGTCTGTGGAATTCAGTGTTGTATGCACGCCAGGCCGCACAACACACGCTTGTGTATCATGGATGTATTATAGTAGATCCATGCTGTGTACAACCAGAGCCAGTCTACGATTCAATATTAGAAATTCTTTGGTACAACCCAGAATTGTTCCCTCTTCTTCTTCTTCTTCTTGATTTCCAGCAGGCTATACGCCGGCCATCGTAATGCTGCCCTCCGTGCCCTCCACATGTCACTGCAATCGGAGCAGACTTTTACGTTTTCACCCTTTACATGGGGATGCAACGGCGGAGCGTTTTTAAGATTTCCACTCTGGAGGGTGGTTTCACTTTTTTGCGTTTTCAAGCCCCGAAAACGCTGTCGCCGTCTAAACGAAAGGCACATCCGATTAAATATTTTGCCGTTTTCATACAGGGCCTCAGATTTTACACTCTCAAAATGCATCTCTTTGCTCTGACCATATAGGCCACCACCATACTAACATGCCAAGTAAAGCGGTTTCTGGGTCAGGATCCAGGTTTACTTTAAGTACATCTGAAAATCGAACAGCAGAAATCCTGAATCTCAGGGCATAGCCAAAATTGGTGTGCAAGTGTGCTGTCTGATTTCTTGCACCTTTCACACAGGGGAAGTTTGGGGGAAGATTTTATGCGGTGACATGCTCCTTCTGTTATTGTTTGGACCCAGTTGTCATTTCCTTTCCCCGCTCTGTTGTTTTCTCCTCACTCATGTGTTTGTTTGTCCCCAGTTTGTTCTTTGTGCTTGTGTGTGAGTGTGTGAGTGTGTGTGTGTGTGTCAGCTGGACGTGGCTTCCTGGATCCTGCTCCCTCCAGCCTTCATACACACCTGCTTCTCATCCTGTAATCACCTCCACAACCAGCTGCAGCTCAGAGGAGCGCTTCCACTCACCATTCTTTACCCAGATCATTGCGTGTCCTCATGTGGGACAGAAGCTACACAGCCAAGCTTTGTCTGAGATGTTTGTTGCTCAGTGTGCTCCTCTTTTGTTTGATGACCCTGCTATCCCTGTGTTTCTGGTCCAGACACCTGCCGCAGTCCCGTCTCGCCTGTTCGAGTTCTGTCTGCCTGCCCGGCTCACTAGGAAACTGTTTGTTTGACTCACCAGTTCCTGTTTGTGTGCCCACCATGTTACTCTCTTTCTACAAACCCTCACCCCATAATAACCACCACCAGCTGCATTCAATACAAGAACTACAATAAATGACTTCATTCCCATAAACACATTGTTTAAGTCAAGCAAATGCTGGCAATGCTCACCATAGCACCAAATCTGTATTAATCAGTGGTTAAAAATAGTCCCCAACTAATAGATGACATCCCTATTGTTGTTTGCCAAAAAACTACTTTGCCCTTTTAAGGAAATTATTATTTCTTTAGTTGCACTATTTGGGGTACAATTGTAAATAACTGATGAGACTGAAAGTATTTAGAGACTATCATTTTGTGAGCTGGTGTGGTTCTGTCCTAGTGCAGATCAAGTTTCAAGTAAAAGGCTGTCCAAAACTGAAGTAGAGTCCAAGGCACTCTGGGGTAAAAATCCTTTAATTCTCAGGGATCAACATGTTTCGACTTAACAAGTCTTCATCAGGATATGAGCTAACCGATTACACAGGTGTTTTAAATTGTAGAGCCCATACTAAGAATCATGTGAATGAGTCATGTGACCCAGTCAGCAAGAAGGAGCAAAAACATAAGATACTATTATGTATAGACATCAGAAACATTAAAAGATAAACACAGCAGACAACATTATCAAGAAATGTCATTCATATTATTTCACAAAAAAGGAGAAAAGTCTATCTCCTCATAAAAATAAAAAACAAAAATATTAATGGCTTGCAAAATTGATGAAATTGATGAATATTCATCAATATTCTGATTTTCCAAGTGTTTTTTCTTCAGACCCTTCAGGAGACCCTTCCAGTGACCCATGTTTATGTCTTTCTGACAGGTACTCTTGTGACCACATCAACTACACAGGTGGGACCAGTGGGAGAGTGTTTTAATGCCGTGAAACCTGTGAGGAACCAAGGCAGGTCGTGGTGGGTCAAGTGCCACCCATCACTTTGCACTTGAGAAAAAAACTGCAATGGTAAGGTCAGAAATTCGTCAAAAAAGTAGACATATTGCCTCAAATTTTATGCTTGGCTGAGGTGCAAAAGTTGGTGTATTGATAAAAGCAAAGTGCATTGGAAATAGACTCAGCAAATGAATCAAATGCACATGTGCATTTACCCGAACATCCTCTGAAGCTTCAGCTTCACTGGAGAGATGAAACATACACAGGACGGGTTAGCTTACAAGAGCCTGCAACCTTCCCTCAGTCTCACATGACACAAAATGTCATTTTAATCATAATTTCTTTTTACTGACACTTATTTAAATTCACTGTTCCTCTTCTTCTACACTGATTCAGTGTAATGGCACCTAACTGGAGAACTGGCACCAACTGCCATTTATCTTCACCTGCTTAGATCCACATAACAGCTGTAGATGGAAAGTATCAATCAATCAATCAATCAATCAATCAATCAATCAATCAATCAATCAATCAATCAATCAATCAATCAATCAATCAATCAATCAATCAATCAATCAATCAATCAATCAATCAATCAATCAATCAGTCTCATGTATTCAGGTTTCTATGTTTTTCCAAATGTATGTGTCTGCACTGTTCATTTAAATGTTATGCCAGTAAAACATCTCCTGTTTTCTGAGAGCCTGATAAAAATCTTTTTAAAACATGACAAATTATTTTAGGTTAAAGCAGAAGTAAGCGATCCGGTCGTTTTGGCTAATGCTGCGTTCCAGGCAGGCTTTTGAAACCGTAAATTACAGCTTCAAGTCACGACTTACGACTTTGTAGCGTTCCAGGCAACTCGCGTTTCTCCGACCTGTTGCCTGTGAAAGTCACTATAACGGCCACTCGTAACTTCCGACCTGTGAACTTGCACCAGATCGAACTGGTACGACTTCACAGGTCGGAAAAACACGAGTTACGGGTTGCCTTGAACGCACCATAACTTCTTGTCAGCCGACGGAGTTAGCAGCCCCCGCCCTCGTCATGGATCTATTGGTCCTCGTCCCTACGTCACCACATTCACGCGCATCCCTTGGCTGCACACACAGCCCTTCATGCTGTTCTCTCTCCTCATTGGATAAAAATTGTAGGATACAAGAAAAGTTTTCTCCTCGGCTCAGAGCAGAGCAGAGGGACTGAGAGACCCGTGTTTCGGTCCAAACACTCTATGTAAGTGATTGCTGTCGGAAGATACAACTATTTAAGACTTATATTAACACAAAGATATCGCTTACTTCTGCTTTAATAAAGCTAAACAAAAAATGGCCGTAATGCTTTGGGAGCTAAAAAAAAAACAAAGTGATAGGGGTGGCTTTGTAGGGCATTAATAAATACGCAATTTTATTATTTATTTTGGAGAACTTATTGAACAAAATACTAATGATTGAATTTCCATAAATTTCCTTCTTGCATCGTATACATATTCACAAATGCCTAGAGGCTTAATCATAATGTTTTTGATGGCCACTGACTCCTGTTTGCATCGCCATCGGCCAAAAAATGATATTGGTCCACCAGGCAATTCAGAAACTAATTGGTAGGATGCCATCAATTCCTTTTAGCACCGGCATCGGGCTGAATCACTACACACAGGATAGTTCAAAATGTAATGGTCTGATTGAGATGAAAGAACATATCCATCCTCCCGAAGCCATAAACACTCTTGACTTAGATAAGCTCATGACTATTCCTATCACGCAACTCTAAAAACTGGTTTAAATCCAATAGTGAAAGAGATGCTGCTACTGTGCTGTTGTTGTGGACTGTTCTCATATCAAAATGCTGTTTCTTATTGTAGAGAGCACACTAGTGTCTAAAAATATCTCTGTATGTTGTAAAATAAAAAATTCTCTTCACTGTAACCATGAAAAACAGCCCAGGCACACAGATGTTTCCTCGTGGGCCTGGGACAGTGAATCTAGTGTTTGGAGGACTTCTGGAGGACTAGGACCGCTACAGGGGCTTAAAGTACCTGTCTTTTAATTTGTAGAGGGAGCCCAGATGTACTCAGGTAGGAGCCTGAAAGGGGTCGGGAGGGGTCCAGTGCATCAATAATACCTCAAAAGATGACAAATGGGCTATATCTTCTCTCAGTTATTGTTTCAGGCTGTGTTATTTATGGTCACTGCGATGGCTCGATGACCTGACCACAGGTATCACAGATCCCGCTGAGGACATGGGCAGCAGTGCTCACTTTGTTATTTTTTCCCCCTGCTTCTTTCTCAAATGCCACAGTGATGCATTCATATTTAAATAACAGAGTTGTGTCATAACTCTGTTGGCTGCCGTGCCGTTGCTGGCTCTATCGATCCAGTGTATCGATTTTCCAGTCCAAGGGTTTATATTGCAACTTGCAGTGTTTGTGGAGGGACACCTTGAATTCTTGTCCCCATCTAAAAGAGAAAAAACATGATTTGCTTTGTAAAATCAGTGGATGGAGAACATTTGGAAAACATTAGGATAATTTTTGCTTCAGCCTGTAAACACTAATGTTTATTCCCAATTTTGAACACAACGAGCAGAAACTAACTAGTAGTTGGATTCATCTCAGTAAACAGGTCCCACTGCCCCAGGACGTGGGGCAGAACACAACAGTTGAGAGGATGAATATTTTGTGGTGCACCTGGTATGTTAATGTACTTTGCATTAGCACAGAGCTAGATCATGCTTCTGTGAGTTCTTATTGACTGCACGCTCCAAGAGCACAAATCACACTGGGTAATTCCCTTGAATGAGATTCTGCAAAGACCCAGAAAGTCACTTTGGTCCTGGCTGAAAAATCTCAATACCGGTGCATATGCATTCATGATCCCCAGATGTTTAATCATGATCCCAAAACTATCACTTGTCTAGGTGATCATAAAAAAGAGAAAATAAAGGTAACACAAACAAACAAATAATAATAATAAAAAATAATTGCATGCTTAGCTAAGACAGTAAACATTAACATAAACATTATTCATTGCCTCACAGAGTTTCTAGTATGACTGTGCAATGAAAAATAGATGTACAGTATGTGTATATATGTGTGTGTGTGTGTGTGTGTGTGTGTGTGTGTGTGTGTGTGTGTGAGAGAGAGAGAAGAAATGAATGTTTGACAGATCACGTTAAGTAAATAAACATCTGGCCACAACATTCCTTTGTAACTGTAAATAAATGTTCACATTTTAAATACAGTAGGCTACAATAAATGTTAGTTAATTAGTTAGTTTGACTTAATTGTTTCCGAGGGATTGCTTTTCCACAGCACTGTACTACCTCTCCAACAACAGAACATTCAACAACATACATTTGACACACTGTAGCACAGCACAGTACTCGATCAGGAAATACAAGAATATGGTGTAAAAATGACAGCATCACACTTGATAACACAGCAACACCTGACAAACAGCAAGCAACTGCAGATATTGTGGAGACTGTCTTGTTACAAGATTGAACGCTGTTTGTTGGATTTAACTGTGACAGCTCCACAACCAGCTGCATGTTTATCGCTGAAACAATGACAACACCGAGCTTATGGTGGTTTATTTGAACTGAAACCACCATCTGTTGCTCTACCCAGCCAAATAGTTCTTGTGCCCACACCTAACCAAACAGTGCTGTTCCATAAACATAACCATACATTTATTAGTGTAATCAAATGACAAAGCTCTGATCTATCTGTTGCCATATAAACTCTGTTTCAGTAAATGCTCCTGTGGGTCATATTAGGGTACAAAGTAGGACAAACAACTTTTATGGTGTGATGTTGGAGGACTTGTTGCCTCACTGATTTAAAGGAGGTGAAACACCTCAGCTCACAAGCTAAAATCCAAAATGTCCACAATGTTAAATCAATACCCTTTTAATGAAAATCGGAAGGTTTATATAACCTTCATTACGCAATGATTTACTGAAAGACTGGTGCTACTGAGACCTCCTGAGCATTAGTTTTTATGTTTTTTATCTATTGAAATATATTGCTTTTTGTAAGGGCACATTCTCATGTCACACATTGATAAAGGGAGTACGGATGAAAATATTAAGAGAATGAATCACAGTATTGTATATTGGAGAAGAAATAATATTGACTTGGTCTTGGTCAGCAAACACAAAGACTTTATTCTTAGCCAAGGTCCCTTTACCAAACACTTTATTAAAGCCATTTGAACTGTAAAACAAAAATGTGAATATTTGCCACATCCACTGAAGAAATTCTGACTGGTGACAAAACGAACCTTAACATAAAAGCACAGTTAGTCTCAGGACACGTCTACATGTGTCAAGTTGCTCTGAGTGAAGATGTGAGAGGTCTAAACACCGAGAAGCCAAAGGCTGTTTATCTTTTTTCTCAAAAATCATGTTTTTGAACTCCTCTGCTCATTTGAATGGGTCATGAGGCTCCATCAGATGTAGACTATGTGGAGTTGCGTTGAAAACGTCTGTGTTCCTGCCCTGAAATGACAGCCTGACATTCTGTCTCAAAGTTTAGAGCATGACTCATGTCCTCAAACTACACTTCAGACTTTAGTACGAGTTTTTCGTCAAGTTTTTCTTCTTCTATTCTTCTTCTCAGCCTTTCCTTGATCTTAGCAATTGTCAAAGCCGTATAACCTGTGAGTTGCTGCTTGCTAAAGGAAACTCACTCTGATGTTTATGTTATGAGAGATGAAAACTCAGACTCTTTTGTCAGTCTTTTATCTAATGAGAGGGTATGCTCTTCTTTTCGGCTAATGTCTACAATTTCCCTATTTTGATGTTGAACCTTTGGATCCCACGTTATACTTCTATAATGTCTAATGTCTATAAAGTCTTTCAACTTTAAAGGTCAAGTCGCTTGCCCTGAGCAGACAGGCTTCTCGTAGAACCATTACCGTGCCGCAGCACTCGCGACTTCCTCTCATAACTGATGTTCTCTCACATTTGCCGACTTCAGACATTAAACTGATTACATTTTGGGAAAAACCCACTCTCTCCTTTCATTGCCAGGGGAATGCAAACACGCACGGCTCCAGCCCCCGCTTGGCAGAGGGAAATACATTTGGTTGTTATCAGCTTCAGTTGGGTAAATGCGTAAATTATTCATAGGGAGGTAAAGGCTTGCCCTCATGAGATTAGTACGCCTAATTGTTCATCCAGTTTGCTGCTTGAATGCAGGAGGGAAGCTGGCTGAGCACCAGCCTCCTGGATGATTTCTTTAATGAGAAAACGAGACATGACATTCAGAAACTATTTACAGAACTCCCTAAACTTTTAATATACTGTACGCCAAGTAATAATGGCTACGTCCAACTTTGTGGGTTGGTAAAATTAAAGGGAGATTGGACACAAACATTAAGAGAAGGTGGCCATTGTTGGAATCTTAAGTACGTCTACACACTTTTACTGTCAGAAAACTGATGCCTCTATTATTGTCAGTGTTATAAAAACGTCCCAGCTCATCTCCTGAACATTCAGTCAGTATTTGCACTTTTTCGAAAATGTCTTTAATTGTGTCCTCCAGATCCTACGAATTTATCCTGCCTTTGTTCTTCTTCTTCTTCTGTTGTGCTGTTTAGGCTATTGGGCTGTTTTCAGGCTCCAGCAGATTCACTGGGGTTCTGTGTGTGTCCTTCCCAGGTTAGACGAATCACAAGTATTAAGATTCATTCATTCAATTTTAGAATAAATAAGAATCATAACTCTAGTGTGAAGTTGTTTATATAGAAAAATTGGAAAGTTGGCTGAAACTGACAGCAAACACACAGTATATATATGGACCTGTTGGTTAAAGGCTCTGAGGCTTATTTGTTTTTCCTGTTTCTCTGAGTCAGTATTGAGTGGCTCAGTGCACAAGGCTGTGAAACGGGGGAGTGATATTGCAGTTACACTGTCTGCACCGAGTATAAATATATTTGTTTGCCACACTCAACTCAAAAACTTACTTGAGTTTAATCCTATTAATATTCTCCCTTGTTGCCAAACAAGGACTTTTCCTGTGGGAAGAAGTCATAATAGTGTTCAAAAGTTTTTTATTATCATTAATTACAAAATAAATCATTTAAGTTATCAGTCAATAGTGGCATATTAGTATTTAACTGACCTCCAAATCAATCAAAACAGATAATTGTCACTCTTATTTTTTCTCTTTTAGCTTGTTATTTAGTTTATTTTATGGCAGACAGAGTTAGCTAAGCAAGAGGAACACGTAGACATGGAGCCACACAAAGAAGATAATGATATGCCATGAGTCTGGCAGCTTATTTTAAAGTTCTTCTGCCCCCTAGTGGCCAAAACTCAACTAATTCAACTTTAATGTCTCAGGTATGGGGGGGTCAAGAAATGAGGTTTTATATCTGTAGTTTTGAAAATTTGTCTCATTTAAACATCATCCACCTGTTAAAATGTTTCTAACAGGCAGGCATTAGCATTTTCCCAGCATGCCCAGCTGCCTGTGTGACAGCAGGTCAGGACACTAAAGCAGAAGATTGAGCTGTGATAGCTGAACAAGGAAAGTGAGACACATTTCTGGGCAGCCCTCCTCGACCACACAGTTCATTTTCAAAGCGGGACCGGTGGTGCACTTACATCCATCAAATGTATGACACGCTGTTTTCCCTCCCTATGTGGACACAGCAAGGTAGGCGTTTCAAAGAAATGATGTCAATGTTAATTTAATTTTCTCTGCTGGCTGGAGCTCTGCAGAGGATGCTGGAGGATGCCTGTGATACCAGGGGCTTGTTTGGGGAAAAAGATATGGTAAGTCCAATTAATCATGGAGTGCACTTAGAGATGGGCAAATGGAATTTGAAATGAGCACTTTTGTTTCATTAACTTATAAAGCCTCTGGGGTTGACAGAAAACCAGGATGGATGCAACAACAGACAGGGCAAGAAGAGGAAAAAAACTCAAATGGAAATGAAATAGAAAAACAGCCTATAGCATGCAATTAATGACAAGGACTTAACGAAGATAACTCCAGGAATGTCCTATTGATTGCTACAAATACTGACGCTGCTACATTTATCTGAGGAAACAAACAGGTAAATGGTTCTTTATCATTATTTTCTTTTTTGGATGATCAAATAAAGATGTCCATAGTGAAATTCCACTTTTTTTTGCTTTAAAATGTGGTGACGATTGAGAGATTTCTAGCAACATTTCTTTATGGACCCATGACTCCTCATTTGATTGAGAACTGGTGATGTTTTCTTTATCCATGACTCTTTCTTATTCATATTTGTGTGAACATGTTTAAGATTATAGTCCCATAAAATTATCTACCTGTAATGTATGTTACATTTTCAAGGATGCATTTTGCTTGAAAAACATATTTGTTAAAATATCCATATGGCTCTTGCAGGGAGACAACACATTGTAGTCATAATTATCCAGCTTAAAAACAAATTGGACCTATACTATATATCATGAACGTAAGGTGCTACCTCCACATCTGGACCAATTCTGACACAGGAAACCTTCAAGCTGTCATTCAGTAATATAGGAGAACAGCTGGACTGCCAAATGTGGAGACATATGGACCAGACTTGGCCAAGGACCATGGGAATATGTTGATCTAAAAAATTTTAATATGATATTTAACTCTTTTATGAGTATGTTTACACACTCACCTGGTTAAGATTATGGAAAGATTGTGGTCTGAATGTTTCCTCAGCACATAATCCAGCTATTGACAATGTTGTCACTCCAAGGAAATCGGGAGCAACAATTCCTAGGTGCTAATTTTCAAGGTTAGTACGGCCACTTGTAGGCGATAGCATGGTGGCACCTGGAGCAGTTCAATTCTAATTGAATCGTTGTAAGGTGTGCTGATGTGTGAAGCCAGCTCAAACCTTTCTCTCGCTGCTGAGTTAATCAAAGCAGTGGCGGAAATCTGGGCTGAAATATAACCTGAGTTACCAAAAGGATCTAATGTGAGTCTGCTGTTCTGCTACACTGATTCTTTTAATGGTCGGCCGTGTGAGAACTCTTGAAGTGTTTTGACTGAACTGGCCTTGCTTGACTGAAATAGTTGTTTGATTTGATTAAATGTACTGTCATAACTGTGAATTCTTCTGCAAAAAGAAAGATGTGTATGATGAGCCAGCATAACGGATACTGCTTGTAGAGAGTTGTGTTGTTTCTCCACAGAGCAAGCTAGTCTTCTCTTCACACTGGGTGATAAGCTTTATGAATTTTATTCACTATAATCAACAAGGCTTTATAAGTTTGCAGTTTAAACTTTAAAGTTCTGTTGTGTGACACTGTCTTGATGTGTCTCTACTGAGCCACATCACAGTGGCTGAATAACACATGCCACAAGCCTCCTTTACTTCACCGTATTGTTCCCTTTTTATCCACTGTATCTGCGTTTTGTGTAATGGGACTAAAACACCTTTGCAGCACAAGAGGAAAATGCAACCAATGCAGCAGTTCATACATTATGGTTCTGCCAAGGTGAACAGGATGTCCTGCCAGGTCTGCCACAGCAGGCGAGGCAGCATGTACATCTCAAGAGTTTTTTTTTCTTCTCCTTTTCTTTATGACCACTGGAGCAGCAGCAGAAGCTCACATCTTGTGAAAATAAAGAATAGGATGGCGAAGCCCACATAATATTTTCCACGGTAGCTGTAGCAGCGACTTGGCATCGATTCTGGTATTCATTTCCAGCCGCAACTTTTCAGCACTTTCTGATGGCCAGCGACTGAAACAGGGGTTTACGTTATTAAAGTGCCACAAGCATTTTGATAGATGGTTTACTGTATGTGCACTGTGTGCCTCAAGACTTTTTGTTCGTTTGATCATATCGGCTTTATTAAATGTATCAGTCTGACCATTAAATAATAGAGAAAGTTTGGGAGTGTCTGGGATTGCTTTTAAGTACTGCTTTCATAGTTCACCAAAGGAGTTTGTGAAAGTCCACAAGTTCTGATAAAAGTGGCTTCCTGCGGTTCTCTGGTGAGAGGTGGGTTGTTGCTTGAGTTTTAGTCTGCTCCTAAACTTTAATACTGTTCATAAATTTCTCAGCTGTGGAGTCTAGTGTTTGATTTAACATAGAGAGAATGTTGCTGATATGACTTTTGTATTATATTTCATTTCAGATGCTCTGGGCCACAGTAATGATAGATACAGTTAAGACTTCTCCAGGGGTTCTTACTTGACTTGTTTTATTTGACTTTCTGGTAATGTTCAAAGTTCAGTAGTCTTAACTGTGTTGTCTTATTTATAGCACATAGTTAATATGTGAGCACATTAGGCTCCCAGAATGTCCCTGGTTGCCTGACATCAGTAGAAAAATACAGTTGACTCCAGGCTCAGACGGTTTCAGTCTTATTACTGTCAGCGGCCTCCCAAAGTGATGTGGCTGTGGCTGTAACGGTGGGCTATTCCAGCTTGAGCTCATTAATAAAAAAAAGGTCGTTCTGATTGAAATTGCACTGAATCCATGATCTGTGCTGTGATTCATTGTGTTTTGGATGTTCATAAGGAGGATTTGGACATAGATGCCATTATTTCAGATACGATCTACAGAAGCCTGTGTTGTTGATTTATTGATTTGGCTATGCTCACAGCATGGTGATCAGTCAGTTCACCACTACTGCCCAGGCTAACATATTTGATTGATTGATTGATTGATTGATTGATTGATTGATTGATTGATTGATTGATTAGGTTTATTTATAGGAGTCAGAATGATGATTAAAGGGATAGTTCACTCATAATTGAAATTTCACTCATTATCTACTCACCCTCATGTTGACTAAGGGCTGGGAGAAGTTTCAAAGTCCTCCGTGCCTTCTCAGAGTTACAGGGGGGCTCCGCGCAGCACTGCATGTCCATATGGTAGCAAACGGGGCTCACTTTTCTTCATCCAAAAAGACACACCAAAAAACATCCAAATACCTCCACACAGCACGTCTGTAATGTCCCTCTCGTATTGAAGCCCCAACATGAGAAATTGTTCCGAAAAAAAATTAAATAAGTCTATATTTCAAGCTTATTTGTAGCGGAAGCTCATGTTGGGGCTTCAATACAAGAGGGACACTACAGATGAGCACTATGGAGGTATTTGGATGTTTGGTGTGTCTTTTTGGACGAAGAAAAGTGAGCCCCGTTTGCTACTGTCATATGGCAGTGCAGTAATGCACGGAGCCCCGCTGTAACTCAGAGAAGGCAAGGAGGACTCTGAAACTTCTCCCAGCCCTTAATCGACATGAGGGTGAATAGATAGAGTGAAATTTCAATTTTGAGTGAACTATCCCTTTAATCTG
Source organism: Trachurus trachurus (assembly GCF_905171665.1). Lineage (NCBI taxonomy): Eukaryota > Metazoa > Chordata > Actinopteri > Carangiformes > Carangidae > Trachurus > Trachurus trachurus. The sequence continues at coordinate 22,042,651 of NC_139908.1, forward strand.
GATTTCAGACAGGGGTGGAGTGGGGCACCAAAATCTACCGGGAAAAATCTGACTGCACTGGCCCACCATCGGCCCAAAACACACACACACACACACACACACACACACACACACACACACACACACACACACACACACACACACACACACACACACACACACACCATTTACATATTTCTGTACCGCTCAAACAGAGCTGTGACTGTGACATTCCATATGGCAAAGTCTATGGGTGCCAGAAGCAAAAAAAAAAAAATTAATAGCCATTTCCCTCTGGTGCATTTTAACACATGTTACTTTTATCTAGCTATAGCAAAAGAAGAAATATGGGTAGCTATATTTTGCTATTTCCTTCAGAAGTGGGCACCAGTTAGATCATGGATTTGTATTAAAAGTAGGCTACAGAAATGTTGAATGGGGTGAAAGAGCTGCAATTAGTGCCACTCAAGCAGATTTACTTAAAGCAGAAGTGAGTGATCCGGTCGTTTTCGCTAATGCTGCGTTCCAGGCAGGCTTTTGAAATCGTAAATTACAGCTTCAAGTCACAACTTACGACTTTGTAGCGTTCCAGGCAACCCACTCGTGTTTTTCCGACCTGTTTTACCGGTGAAAGTCACTATAACGGCCACTCGTAACTTCCGACCGGTGAACTCGTACCAGATCGAACTGGTACCACTTCACGGTCGGAAAAATACGAGTTTCCTTGAACGCACCATAACAGTCCTCGTCGCTACGTCACCACATTCACGGCGTTCCTTGGCTGCACACACAGCCCTGCATGCCGTTCTCTCTCCTCATTGGATAAAAACTGTAGGATACGATAAATGTTTTCTCTTCGGCTCAGAGCAGAGCAGAGGGACTGAGAGACCCGTGTTTCAGTCCAAACACTCTATGTAAGTGATTGCTGTCGGAAGATATAACTATTTAAGACTTATATTAACACAAATATATCACTCACTTCTGCTTTAAAATTAATTAAATACAAAAAGTTTTTTGTTGTATCCATTTACCATTGTAATAAACAGACAGTGCTTGAAAGGTGGGTTGGCTTTTCTGGCCCAGTTCTAAACTGGTTCAGAACCTACCTTCATGATAGGCATCTCCCATATTATCCCTCACTCAGTGTATCAAAGATACAGTATTAATCAATGGATGTCAGAATTTTTTTTTTTTTTTTTTTTTTTTACAACTTAACAAAGACAAAACAGAAATTCTCATGTTTCGTGCACAGGCTCGGAGACAGAAAAACGCATCGCATCTCAATTCTCTCTCTCTCTTGACAGCAAAACTGAAGCAATGAATCTGGGTGTAATTATCAACAGCAATCTAATGTCAAAGTCATATCAACCACATTACAAGATCATCATTCTATCACCTCAAAAACATTTCCAAATTTAGGGGCTTTATATCAAAATCAGACTCAGAAAAATTAATGATGCATTTATAACAAGTAGACTAGATTACTGTAATGGTTTATTCACTTGACTCCCAAAATCAAGTATTCAGAGGTTACAACTAATTCAAAATGCAGCTACACATATTCTCACTGGTACCAAGAAATATGAACACATCACACCCGTTCTTAAATCTTTGAGCTTCTCGCCAACCCCGCGTTACACACTGGTTACCCGTTAGAACAAGAATCAATTTCAAAATACTGCTCAAAGCACTACATGGCCTTGCACCTCAGTACATCACAGATGTGCTCATCACTTACACCCCAGCAAGAACACTTCGGTCAAGAGGCAGTGGCAACCTACTCATCCCTCACACCGGATCCAAAGAAGGGGGGGGGGGGGGCAGCTCTCAGTGTATATGCCCCACGAAAATGGAACACCTTGCCACAGTTAGACATGCCACATCAGTAGCCATTTTTAAAATCTTTTTTCCACAGCGTTCTGTTGAACCGTGTGTGTGCATGTGTGGCTGTGTGGGTGTGTGCGTGAGTTTAAGTGTGTATGTGGTGAAGATGGCATACTTATGATTGTTTACTTGCACTTGCACTCTCTGATTTCTAATTGATTTTTTAATGATTACTGTAATATACCTGTTGTGAAGCACACACAGTCTGCCTTGTGCATGAAATGCGCTTCATGAATAAAGTTGAATTGAATTGAATTGAATTGAATTGTTTTATCTTTTTCGACTAACATCTTGCGGATGTATTATTGTGTGTGTGCCAGACATTTTTACTCATTCTCCACACTGGCAATCAATTGGACAAGAAATAACCACAATTAGATGCATTGTTAAAAACTTGTGCAGATGTTCATAGTCCTAAGAGGAAGAATAACTCTGGTCTATAATGATCACCCAATCAGCAGGACAGTCTTCATTTATTCGATGAAATAAGCTGTCAACATCTACTAAATCCCACCAGTGTCTCAGCCTCAGCTGTACTTTGTGCAAAATACTAATGTGCAATTAATTAGCATGTGAACACACAAATCTAAGATAATGAGCACCGTGAACATTACCTACTATAACACATTGTGTCCCTATGAATATATCAACATGCAGACATTAGCATTTAGCTCATAGCATTGCGAATAGTATCTCAGACAGCATGTGCACAGTATAGGCCTATACAGTACACATTGCTATATTTAAACTTTATGTAAAGTGACCTAAATATATTTGTACATTCGCATAAGTACAGTGGAGCTGCGCTTTCATGTTTTATCTGCAGGGTAATTTATTGAGACTTCCTGACCTGTGTGAACTCTCCTCCTTTTCCTCTCTGATTCTCCCTCTGACAGATAGAAGAGATGCTGCCTTCATTGGACGATGCGATTGGTAGTCTGCACAGGCTGTTAAAGCAGTGAAGCAATCATTAGTGATATTTCTCAGCTGATATGATTTGATAGGAGCATTGCTGCCCTTTTCCAAATCAGTTTCATAAGTGTTTATTGCACTGCCGCTGTGTCTAACAGAGCTGATTGGCTCTTTAATGTAGATATATTTCGTAGATACTCGAACAAGCAAACAATTTGCAGTGGATATTATTGCTTTATTGAACTTCAACACCTCAGCCTTCGTATACAGCAGATAATAATGACAGAAAGTGACAAACTACCTCAGTGCTGGTGCATTTACTTATCAGGAAACGAAGTAGCTTACACAAGATGAATAGGTGTTCATGCAGACAGAAGCCGAAACAGTTTCTTAAAGGCTGCATTATTTCCATTTTCTATCACAGTGCCTAAAAAAGAAAGTTGACACCATACAAAGAATAAATCTGGTAGAAACATTGAATAAATGTAGGCTATTTCTGAGAATGTCTATAGCAACCTCTCAGACTGGAATGTGATTACTTAAAGAGGCACATGACACAGTAGATTTTGAGGTAAAAGTATAGAGATAAAGACAGTAGATTTTGAGGTAAAAGTATAGAGATAAAGAGTATAAAGAGTAAAGCTAGATGATGAATAACTGAAGTTTAACAAAAGCTTTGAGAAACCCAAGGATGATGTGTTGGATTACATTCAGTTATTGTACCTTTATTTTGGACTTCAAAACCTCAATGACAAAAACACAGACTGTTAATACCAACAAACAATCATTTGTTTTTGATTTTACTTTGATACATTATGGACTGCTAATCAAATTAGTATGAATAACACTAACAGACAAGGGGATGGATAATGTCTTATTGACAATAATAATACAATATCATACAGTAATAACCCAGTAATAATAGAGATAGTGTTTTTGCTGTAAAAACTTTATTTTAGATGCTACCTGATAAAACAGTTAGGCTATTGTATTTTATATTATATTTATCAAGGAAAAAGGAGAATATTTTTTACACAGTGCACATAAATAGATGATCGGGCTACCGACTACAATTTGAATCAGTCTGGGCAACTTTGAACGAATTTGTTCAAAGTTTTTGAACTGGTAGGCTATTTGAGTAACACTTTGTGAACACATTTTTTAATCCGAGTTTCCCATTACTGGTAGCCTATAGGCTATCTACAAGAATATAGGCTACTTATATACATATCAAATTACAGTAAGATTATAACATAAATGCAATAAATAAATAATAAAATAAGACTAATGAAAATGCATAGTGAAAATACATAGATAGGAAAAGTCAAATAAAATAAAAATTCTTAGATTTCTCTAGTCAGCAACTACGTCTAGTTTTTTGGTATGACTCTTCAATCATCTATGTCCGCTGTGTTGAGATCATGGATGTATTATTACATCCATGGTTGAGATGCTCTGGTCCGGACAACTTTGTCATGAAGCCTGGGAGCAGACTGGAGCAGACGAGTGTGTAGTTTGTGCGCATGCGCACTGTAGGAAAACAAGGAAGTTGACGCAGATTTTCCATCAATAATTGTAAACATTGTGGATGTGGCACCACAGAGGGGCTGTCTACGCTGGATAACAGCATTTACTGTCTTTGTTACACACCGGGTTCAGGTAAGAGAAAGACGAGAGGAGAGGAAACGAGTTTTGAACGGTCGTGTTGGCGCAGGTCACTTTACAGCAGCTTGATTTTAATGGCGCAACTTCGAACAAGCTAATGCTGCAGCTAATTAGATAGGAGTGACTGTCAGACATGGACTCGTGTAGACTTCCACTGAGTGGCTCTGCAGCTTCACTTTGACTTGTTTGCTGGTCAAAAGTCTCAGTTACTGTGCGTGCCGTGATGCTATAACTGCACAGAAACGACTAAGTTAGCTACTTTGCCGTTACCAGTAATTAGCCATAGCCCATGTCGTGATTTTAGATGGCTTAAAGTGCGTGGAGACATGGCGACACAGTACACCGTAGTTAAGGAGAGATTACACAAATAGCTTTACAAGAACTTAGAATAACGCACTTTACATGATGCCACTGACTGAAAATACAGTAGAGAACTAAAATATTAATAAGTAGCACTGTACACAACATGTAGCCTAGGCTAGGTGTACATTACAGGGTGCACTGCATAAAGCTGACGCATAACTTACTGCGTCCTAAGTCCACATTTTACCTCAAATATTTGTGTCCATTTTCAAATTTAGCTTAATTTTTTAAATCTCTATCTAATCTAAAATAATTCACAAATATTTTCTTATCTCTTTAGTGTCTGAAAATGCTATTTCAAAAATTCTCCATGCTGCCAGGGCATTAATGCTGTGTAGACATATAGTATCAGCCCCTGTGTTGTGCACTTATATAAAAAAAAATCAAATAAAAAACAACAAGAGAGATTTGTATTAAAGTATTAGCCCAAGTCTTGTAAACAAACCATACAAAGTGTGAAATCATAGAACGTAACTCGTGTAGCGGAGGAAATATCAAATTGCCTCATGTTATTATAACAGAAACAGAAAACAAAAGATGAAAATCATCAAAACTCAAGGAGAGGTATTTTTTCACGTCAGGTTCTGTCTCTCCCTTTGAAACCAAAGTATTCCCCTGCTGCAGTAAGTGCTGCAACAACTACAACCTGCAGCTCTCCTCATCACAGGAGCTCCACGGTGAGTCGCTGTGACAGCTGCCAGCAAAGTAACAGAATGCTGAAAGCTCCGTCATTCTTTGTTCAAGCAAGAATAACAGTTTTTATTCATGGATGTAGTCTCTCGTGGGGGGGTGGGGGCTCAAGTGCAAGGAAACACAGAGCTACGATATATGCCTACATAAACAAATCTTTGGCTTTAAACAACACCAGATCATATGTGTTGTCACACTTCTATGAGTCCCTTTTGGGGCACATGACTGTTGAAGTATTGTTCTTGTTTCTTTTCCTGTTTGTTTTGTTTAATAATGCCGACTGGCTTGTGTAGAATAAATACAAGAAATAGTAGATGGGACAGGGTAGCAAAGGACTGCTAGACTGTTTCTCTCAACAGAGGCAGCACTTCAAATGATTCTTTCCCTGCTGTGTCTGGAAAATTACAGCCTCTGTTCTAGCTGGAGATTTTAGAAAAAATAAGTCTTTCAGAAAAGCAGACAGATTAAAAGTTCTCCAAATGACCACGACAGTGTGCTGCATGCATCTCATTTCACTAAAAAATACAGGGACCCTTTGTGACCTTGCCCCAGTTTCAGCACTGATGAAAGTTGTATCAGACTTTGCCTGAAAACATTAGTTTGGTGATGTAGTGTAAATGAAAAGAGGGGATGAGAGTCTTCTGATCACAAACAAACATTTTTAGTCTGGTCAGCTGAATGTGTGCTGTACCTTTTCAAAATGAATATGTGTTGCTTACAGTCGGTTGTGTGATAGTCCACATTCACTAAGCTTTTATTAGGGCACCATTAGCTCTCAAAGCAGCCTCGGGTCTGGCATCATGGGCTCCACAAGATGTTGGAGAGACTCTCCCTTGAGACTCAGCTCCATGGTGACATGACTGTATTACATCAGACCTATCAGCTGTACTTCCATGCTGTCCATCTCCTCTTCTCCCACATTCCCTACGTGTTCAACTGGATTCAGATCTGGTGACTGGGGAGGTCGCTGACCCTCAGTGAACTCATTGTTATGCTCGTTAAACCCGTTTCAGACGACTTCTGCTTTGTCACATGGGACCTTTTTCCTGCTGTAAGATGGTAAACTGTGACCCAGAGGAGAAGCACATGATCAGCAACAATAGTCTGTTAGACTGGGGCATTCAAACCATGACTGGTTGGTTTTAAGGAGCCCAACGTGAGGAAACATTATGTTATGTTATGTTTATTAGTACATTGAGACAGTCCCAGTGGACAGACCAGATGCTTTGCTTGGGTGTAGCAAACGTGCTGATTTTCACCAGTCCATAGGCCGCTTTTCTAAAAACACAGAGCTGACGATCAACAATAAAAAAATAAAAATAAAGCAAACAAGTTCATGTCTATATACTATGTGAACACTGTTGTTTTGATTTTAGCCATACTTTGAGCCTCTGTTAAAAACATTTAGCCTACATCTCCAGTTTTAAATGAGTGGAGAGTTCCATAGGTTCACCCCTTTACTGAAAAGGCAGACTGTCCAGATGATGTCAGCTTATTTGCCTACCTCCCTTCAGGCAAGCGTCTGAGGAGCATCAAGACGCACACCAGTCGCCTTAAGGATAGCTTTTATCACACAGGCCATCAGGCTGCTTAACAGTAGCACTAAGTGCTTAGTTTAATTCTTTTTATTGTTTATTGAATGCTGTTTAGACTATTTTAATGACTATTGACTTTTTTATTGTGATGAGGGTTGAAGAGGTGGCAGACTGCTTTTCATTGCATTGACCGTACAGTTGTATGACAATAAAGTAAAGTAAACCAAAGTAAACTTAACTAAATTAAACTAAACCAAACTACTGAACTGAACTGAATTGAACTAAACTGAACTGAACTGAACTAAACTACTTAACTGAACTAAACTAAACTAAACTGAACTAAACTAAACTGAACTGAACTGAACTAAACTACTTAACTAAACTAAACTAAACTAAACTAAACTGAACTGAACTGAACTAAACTACTTAACTGAACTAAACTAAACTGATGTTGTGCACCTGGGAACAGTCACCATTGTACAGTAGGATGCTTGTGTGTTTACTTGGCTCGAGTTCCAACAAGGTTGTGTTTTCTCAGGACGCCACAGTGGTGCCATCTCGCTCCTTCCCACTACCATCAGCAGCATGGACTGCTGACCCAGCCCAACGCCATGGGTCCATGGTCCATCTTGCTGTGACCTTGACATCTGTTGCCTGAGCAGAAATCCAAAAATTCACCAAACCGGGCTACATGACTTTTCCAGTGTTGATTGTTAGTGACTCTGCGCCCTCTGCAGCCTCAGGTTTCTGTTGTTGGCTGACAGGAGTAGAACCCGGCGTGATCCTCTGCCGTTTGCTGTCTGTCCTCAAGGGTGGACATATTGTTCATTCTGAGAGGCGTCTCTGCTCACCGCGGTTACAGAGAATATCTGTTGCCTTTCTGTCAGCTCCAACCAGTCGAGCCATTGTCCTCTGACATCTCTCATGAGGCCTTTCTGCCCACAGAGCCGCTTGCTTTACTGGATGAATTTTATTTTTCACACCATTCTGAGTAAAAAAAAAAAAAATCAAGAGAAGGGTTGTGTGTGTTGTGTTGTGAAAATCCCAAGAGATCAGCAGTTTCAGAAAGACTTGAATCAGTACTGTTCGTACCCTGGCTAGTAGTTATAACTTTAAAGTCTCAGGATGCAGTGAGCCATATGTTATGAATAAATGAGCAGCGCTGTCGAAACGTACAGCAGAGAACTGAGATCACAAATGATTGTGGTGATCATGGATGATTACCTCTCTGCATCTCTCTTTCCAAACAGCTCCGATGCCATAATGAAGGCAGCCAGAAGCAATATGTTGGGTGCTGGAGTGCCTAACAACAAGGTCAAGTATTCACGTCTGGCTGCTGATGAGGACGGTTACATAGACTTACAGGTGAGAGACTTGTTTTCCTTTTGGTAACTCGAAAACTGATGTTGTGTCATTCAGCCCTTTGGATTTTTGAGCAGCTTGCTAATTACTAAATGATTGACCGCCATAAATTAATTCCCAATTAATGACTTCCTGGTAATGTGCCAAGGCCTTTCGTGATTAAACCAGAGGACATACGAGTTGCTGCCAGCAAAAGAACAGCTCCGATAAAGTTTTAAAGTCTCAAGCTGAAGCTCAAATACGCTGAAATAATTCTAATATTTATCATGAAAGTGATGTATCTGTCTGCCGTTATGAACCTCCACACTGAATGTCTTGTATTTTGTCCACTTTCAAGTTCAAGAAGAGTCCACCAAAGATCCCATACAAGGCGATCGCACTGGCAATATTCCTGTTTCTGATTGGCTCCTTACTGATCATCTTCGGGTCCCTTCTTCTGGCGGGCACCATCGAGGTTGAGGTGGGTTTCATTGAATCTTTTTAAATGTTTATTTGGTTCTTAAATCTGTTAAAAAGGCAAATTGATTTTGTTAATGTAGATATACTGTGTTTTAAGTGTGTGTCCACATTATTATGTATTGAACTACAGTCTCTAGTGCTGCCAGGAAGCTTATTGTTAAACATGTCACTTTCTCCCATAATGGTTGTGTTCTGACAGTAAGTACATCTGGCCTGTTCCCAGAATACACATCACACGAAAATCCATTTGTGCCAAAAATGACTCTGTTTGAAAGCTATACAATATTTATGTCTTTGTTCTCCCTATATATGTGAAATAGAAGAGATTTGTGCTTATGTTTGTGTTGTCTCTAATCGCCTTTGTTTCTTCGGCTCAACTTTATGTTTACACGCACACATAGGTTTACATTTTGGGACATAATGCCTATTTGCTTTCTTGCTGTGAATGAGATGAGAAAGCAGAGACTACTCTTTTATCTGAATGCTAAATATGAAAACTATGGTCAGTTGTTGCGAGGTTTAACTTAGTGTAAAGTCGAAGAAGAATGGGAAACAGACCGACTCTGAGTTCAGGTAACAGAATTAGTCTAAAATCATCTCCAAAGCTCACAAATTAAAATGTCATTCCTCACTTATTTGACCGGTATGAAAACTGTAAGTTATCATTAATATGGTAAATAATTCTGTGGATCAATTTCTTTTGACGTGGGTTGACTCACTCCATAATTTAAATCCGGATCACAGAGTAAGAAAACAAGACAGTAAATCTAACAGACCACTTGAGACTGTTTTTTCGTCTTTCTTTTTTTCTTTTGGACAGATTTCAATTGTCTGCCCTTTTTTTGACACACATCTAAAACGGGAACCAAACAAAACCTTCTGAATTTCAACTCAGCAGTAATTTGAAGACTCCCGCTGCAGCTAATCATCTCTTTAAATAGCTGTAATTGAACAGTCATCCTGACATCTTATTGCTCTGCTGCCAATTTCCTGCTGCACCCTTTTTTTTTCCTGGCCATAATGGTTTGTTGTGTGTTTGAATGTGACTAATGATTTTGATATTTTATACCTTGGAGTGCCAACTTTGGTGGCTTCCCCGCTGTGGCTTCTGCTTCTGAAATTCATGACTCCATGTGGGAGATAACGGAGCCTGCACATATTATATTTGTAATTATCAGTAGGAGGTTAATGTGAACATTATTTGTAGTCTGCGGATTGTATTTGTAGAAATTTGATCTTACATGAAGGCAGAGTAAGACTATTTGTGTATTTGCCAGTTAGCCCACATGGGTTTAAAATGGTGTATCTAATATCACAAATTACACTAGGTTCAAACAGTAGGTAATCGAGAAATGGGATGCAGGAGTTTTGGTTTGAAGGAATGTGATTAATCAGTTTTTTGTTTCAGACGGAGAGAGAGAGGGTGTTTGTGTGTGTTCTGGTGAACTGTAGCTACTGTAAGTCAATGACTCCACTGAGAATTATGAAAAGGAATCCTGAACACAGTCAACAACAACCCTTTAGTTACTTTTCACTTTACAAAAACACATTTCGGTGCCTTTTTGTATGTTAAATTATGTTTTCTTTGGACTTTGGATGGATGTGTCCTTTAAGTACCGCATCATATATGTCAATATACATGACACAGGCAAATGAAAGGTTTAAAAAGATGAGGAACATGACTCTGCTTCATGCAGCAGTGCATCTTTAAGGGAAAAGAAACAGTGCCATGGTAACACAACGTGCACAACGCTACCATCTGCTGGTGAAACGAAACACATCACTTTGGCGTTGCTCGAGACCGTGTGTGCCTTCTTCTGGTTCTCCGCCCTGCATGTGAAGTGACTGGTGATTTACATGAAACCAGATCTCGGGCAGATGAAGTCATCACGTCTGTGTGCCTCCTGCGCACCCTTCTCATTCAGAGGATGCATACATGTCGTGCTAGCGGGCAATGTGGAGATAAGCATGTTAAAGCTTGCTGAGTACATTAAGAAGTCTGTGATGCCTCCCCCAGCATCTCATTAGAGAGGCAGCACAGTGGTAAGCAAACAGTTGATCTGACACAGACCTGGAGGAATGTCACCTCGTAATCTCCTCTGTTCTCCTTTGTCCTCAGCATCCAGACCGCACCATTCCTGTCATCATCATAGGGACGCTCGTTTTCCTCCCTGGATTTTACCATCTGAGAATTGCATACTACGCTGCTAAGGGTTACCGGGGTTACTCATACGACGACATCCCAGATTTTGGCGACTGAACTAAATGACAGCTGCTGATTGGAGGAGAATCCCCTCTTTTATGCCACACTGTGTATCCTAAGACTGTTGCCTGCTGTTTACTTTGAGGTTCTGAATGTATGTAGCAAAAAAAAAGAAGTTTGTAAAGGCGCATTGTGTTCAAACACAGGTCGACACATGACTTTACGTAGTTTGCTGATTTTTAATAATCTGTATTATTTATTCTCTGCTGTGTCGCATCATCCCCTACACATACACACATGATGATGGAGACCATGGCAGCACAGCTACGTTTTGATGTTCAACACTCATTCAAGAGGTGATAACAAAGCTTGGATGACTAGAAGCATTTTTTTTTTTAGTCTACACAGATGCCTTCAGTTTACTACTGCTAGAAAGTCCTTGACCTGGATGACTGAGAATCTATGTGCATATAGCACAGGGTATCTTAACCAAATATTTATTTATGGCTGTAGTCTGTATCCTGACGAGCTGGAGAGGCTGTATTTCTCCTGGAAGATTATATATTTACAGAACGAAACTAAAGATTGATTACTTTGTTAAAGTACAGTATATTTTTTAAATGGAATGTATTACTTTATAAAGTATTGTTATTTGTGTATAGTGGTTTGATTTCATAAAATGTGGAAGGAAGATGTATTTTTACATGTATTTGCTTGATTTACAAAATAAAATAAAAGTGGAAATCTGAACAAGGATCTGCAGTTTGGTTGTCTGTGATTGATGATTGCTGCTCAGACTATGGACAATTTTGTTATCAAAAACTTCATTCTGAACATGTACTGGGAAACAAACAGATCCAAAGCTTCACTCCGTCCTTGTTATATTTGCTGTGCAGATAGAAAAGAATTATGAATATAGAGGAAAAAAGTTAGTAAGAAGAGCAAACAAATCATACAAATAAGTACTTGCTGAAGTTGTTTTGTTCAGAGGAAGTCACAAGTAGAAAGAAAAATCAAAATACAAGCACAAATGAAAAACACGTTCAGCATTGAGCAGTTTAGTAGCTCATCATTCCTGAGACACTTTCAGAGAGAATAAGATGCTCAGAGATCACATTTTCCACTCCAACGGAAAGATCTCATTAAAAAATGTTTACTTGGACTTTCACAAGTCCAGAAAGTGTAACTTTTAGTCTTGGTCTGGTCACAAACAAAAGGTAAAGGACACCCTCTTGTGGTTACCACTAAACTGGATGTCATCAAGGGATTAAAGGCTAAAAAAAAAAAATCCCACCGTCTTTCATCCTGTGCCTGCGCAAACAAACTCTTTTATTAAATATGCATTGGTTGAAACATTAAAGGGCTCATGGGACGCTGGTAGGTAACTTTAGTTTGATGTGGTTGAAATCTTTTGATCATAACAAGGAAACAGGAGCAGCCAGAGCAGGGTGGAATTGGAGAGGAGGGCAGGAGGAGGAGGAGGAGGGGGAGGGGGAGGAGGAGGAGGAGGAGGGGGTTGGGCTCGGGAGATCCGCGAGGACGCAACACAGTGCGTTGGTTGTCACCTGTACGTGAGAGAAACACCTGTCGCCGGTGGCTTTCCAGAGAGAAAACGCTCCTATTTTAGGTGGATTGTAACACCACGAAGCCACAAGGCCTGAGTTCAGTTCTCCGGACAGTGACCTGATCTCCACACCGAGCAAACTGTGGTAAAAGATGGATTAATAGAAACCGGACCATGCGACAGATGAGTCTTTAACAGGAAATCTACCAGCGGCCGTCACAAACCGTCCTACAGGTAAGAAATAAAAAGTAATGATTTTTTTTTAAAAGGGAGGGAAACAAGTAGGATGAGTTAATGAATATGAAAGTTTCCAGCAGCTTGGAAGGATGAGAAATTAAAGCTCAGAGCTCACACTGAGGAGTGCGAAATTTCCTCCTCAATCCCCGGAACTATGTCATGCATTTAAACGTCAGTAATACATTTTCTACGGTGGCTTTTCATTATAATGTGAAATATGAAACCGACTGAAAGTTTGTGGTGCTTGAACTCAGCAAGCAGTCACTTCTCAGGACCAGATGAAGCCTGAAAATGTCACTTTGACCTGTGTTTATCATTTCCACTGGGTCTGTGATGTTGTTTATCCCTCTGGCATTGATGGGTTTAATTGGTTAATAGTGGTGTGCTAGCCATTATAAGAAATTAATGGGCTACTTGAACCCTGGGAAAACTGTGGGGGAACATGGTCAATGTCTAGAAAACTGGAAACTTTACTTCCAAGAGCTGTTATACATAATGCAGAAGCTCTTCTTCATCTGTTAAAACCATATGGAGGGCTTTGGAAATACAGCAAATCATTGTTGTTTCATTACGATTAATAACTGTTGTTTGAAAGGAATTTGCATTCTGATTAATTAGGCTGTTTTTTAATAGTTTGAAAATGAAGTCTTGGCATTACTTACTTGTCAGTTAATTCCACAAGGGAGCAGGAAGTGAATACATGTATAAACTTACATTACAATTGTGCAATATGTAACACAGAAAATGAAATCTTTTTGTGCTGTTGGAGGCCAGAGTCGATCTGTATTTCACAGATTATTAGGAGAAATATTCTCATAACTTTCTCCTGACAAGGTTCATTGACTGATTTCAAATTCTATTTCTGGTTTGACTGAGTGTGCTGAGGATGGGCGTAGTTCCCACAATATAATATTTTTCCATAAAGTTTTACATCAAGCGAACTGAGTGGAAAATAATTTTGTGTATTTTTTTTTTGAAGGACAAGTATTTGCCTCACTCCACGTATTATAAAGATGCACTTCACACACTTCTATTTAAAGCAGACTGAAGTAGATGCACATTATTACCTCCAAAACCCTATCAAGCCCACACCAGAGTGTGTTTTTTTCATGCTTTTTCCAATGTATTGCTCATGGCTGTTTTTATTTTCTTTATTTATTTATTTAAAAAAAAAAAAGCTTGCTGAAGTGTTTTGAATGAGAAAAAAGTTTCCCCTGCTCTGAATCACCACCCAGCAACAATAATGTAGCTCTTACAAAAATGATGACATGATAATTTCTGTGATGAATTATACATAAGTCTCTGTAACACTGCAGCTACCACAACTGTTTTTAAAACTTATATTCAGCTTTAATGAACTTCTCTGTAGCACAGAAATCTTTTTTATTATTTTTTATTTTTTTTATACATATTATTTGAATTCAACACTCAGAAAACCAATAATCCAACAGCTGTCAGATTTAGATTCAAAGGTTGCTGAATTGTGGTTGGTGCACCAAATTATGTGACATCACTGTTTTCAAATGTAGCCCCACCCACTTGAAACTGCAAGATGAAGGTACAAAAGAACAACAGAGATCTGTAATGCTTGAATCATCAAAACATTTAGTAAAAATAAAATACTGAGTACAGTGTTTTACATCACTGTACATCCCCAATAAATTGGTTGTTGCAAAGTCCAGATTGTGTACTAAGACTTGAGTCATGACTCTGGTGACTTTAGACCTGACTTTATGAAACCAACATTGGACCTTTGCGGTATAATGACTTGATATCCTCCTAAAAAATAATGATATAAAACCACTGACAATGGATCTGCTGCTGGCAGCACATTAGCCAATCACAAAAGCCAGTAAGGTGCTTGAAAATGCAGCACAGTGCAGAAGATATAGACAACTGATATCTTCCATTACCAGATGTGGTGGATTAATGGCAACAGGTGAAACATTTAGCTAAGAACATAATAAGCCGGTGCATATTCTCATTTGTCCAGGTCATAGTATTTCAAACTATTTTGAAATACTAAGAACATAATGTATACAATATAACATCTGTTTAAAACGGCATCTAATGATCTTTTTCTCTCATTCATGTTTCATCAACAAAAGGACTGTAGCCTTGCATGCCTACCTGCACTCTGGTTCATTGCAAATTATACCTAATGCTTTTACTCTGAGCATATGCAGCACCCCCATCGTTGAATCCTCTTCCACTTCTTCTTTTTCCTTTTTTTCCTCTGCTCACTTTTACTCTTAAGTGCATATCAAACTGAGCCATGCAGAGGGCTCCAATTGTGATGGAAATTTTGTTAGAGTTAAAAAAACAGGACCTCACAAAAGCCATGAAAAAATAAAATGTATACTTTCAGGGGGCAGAGGAAATAATATAGCCCTCGTGTGGAGCAGAACTTAAGCTCTGAAATACCTTAATCACAATGGCAATTACTGCTGCAGAGGTGGTTAGAGCAGGTTGAATGCCAATGAGCAGCAATCTTTCAGCTGTGAGAGGCAACTGGCAATCAGCGCTCTGATGTAAGATCTCAAAGATTTCAAAGCATGTCAGCTAACAGGGCTCTGGAGATCTGGTGTTGAAATGTTGACTGTGTTACAGAGTACTAAAAATCTGAATGAACCAATTGGTGAGGAGGATTTGAAGCAGGAATTATCAGGATATGGCTAATACTGTTGTGAAGGAGGTTAGATCTGGAAGTGGCAATTTCAAGTCAATTTCAAATCTATCCGGTCTCTGACTGTTAAAATTACATGGAATTTAAATCATTTCTTTTGGAAGCTCGTTTGATAATAGCCCATTTTTTCCTTACATAGGTTAACCAAGCCCACATATTTAAACATTCAAGCTGTCAGACCACAAGGCCTGCAGTTCACTGTCAAAGTATGCTTTACTTTTCTGTGTTTTTAAAGCCACGGTCTACGATTTGACAGTAAATGATGTATCAGATCTTCATTTCTAGCCACCTAGGTAGCAAAAGAAATTACATTTGAAACTTTGACCATATGCTTGTTTTAGCCTATTCTTGTCCATTGAGGTTCTTTAGTCAAAATCTGGCCCATACACAGCATGATTATAAGATGCTTTAGGATGCTCTCACATCTGGACCAATTCTGTTACAATGATAGCTGGACTCTGCCCAGATGTGGGCATGTATGGACCAGAAGTGGGCCAAGGACACAGGCATATGCTGGGCCATTATTCTGCCATCTGGGTAGTTTATAGATGTCAATTCTGACCTTTGACACTCCCACAGGCTTTTCAGCAGCACTACATGAAAGGTGTTTATTTAGACATGGTGTGTAGTAGGACTATGGTGTAATGGTAGCATAAAACTTAAAACTTGAATAGCCACTACGTTGTGTGAAGCTTTGTTCATGGTTAAATACTTAGAAACCTATGACATTCACATCAGTCTCAAATGCACTTTGTTTTTAGTGCTAATTATCCCTGCAGGCTAACAAAGATGGTAATAAATATCAGTACAGTATGCTTGTAAACGTTAGCATGTTAGCATTGACAATGGAAGCATGTTAAATGCATAATGTTAGCAGCAGGATTTAGAAAAACACTGTTAAGGCCAATCTTAGAAACCTGCTAGCATGACTGTAAACTACTGCATGTCACACATGAATGGACAATCTAATACAATCGTTCTGCAAAAAGCCGAAAATAGGCTATGCCATATTTCAGTTCATTGTAGGCTATTTTGCATAGGTTGTAGCAGCAGTGACATACCTACCAGCCTTGGTAGCAAAAGCTAAACCAGCCACATGCACCTCAGTCTTATCTGCAATTATGTCTTTGGATTGAATATTAAATTTATGACCACACATATAAGTTTAAAGCTAAGTTTTAGTGTACGGACCTTTGTACTTGACTCAAGGCCAAGTTTCGAGTCAGGTACTCAGCAGACCTTTGAACAACATCACTCTGCTGACATGGGGCCATAAGTAACCCACAATGACTGAACGGCCATGAGAAGATGAAAAGCTGTTTCTGTGTCTAAGATTTACACAAGTGATGTTTATTTATGAAAAAAGAATGGAAAGAAGGAAACCTGGCTGTTATTGGCTGTGAGAGCAGAGTTAGCTGTTCAGAGCCGTGGATTTTATGGCTGGATTTACACAGAAACTGCAGGACTGAAGGTTTAATGTAAGACAGCTCACACTGTTACAATGTGTTTAGGGCTGTTTAATGAATGAGGCTCTGTGTTTGACATGCGTTTAGGGTTTCACTCTGGCAGTGGGTGACAGCTGACAGAGGAGCAGGCTGATGGCTTTGGAGGGAAAAATGTTGTTATGATTTTTGCAGAAAACCAGAAGGAAAGAGTTGTCAAATGTCTCTTTTCATGAGCATGTGGGGCTGATCAATAACACTGATTGAATCCTGTATTGACACAGTTTGTCAGGAGTGAAGCTCCCTGGTTATACTGAGTCACCTCTAATATGATAGCACATCAGGCATTTATGCAGTGTCTGGTTTATTCTGAGGGGCGAGCAGGATTTTCATACTTATTGTTGATACTATGATGATAATAACCACAGTGAGCACAACAGAGCTCAGCAGGGAAACAACATGTGACAGTTTAGTTGTATTTGAATGCTATGGTCATTCCTCTCTGCCCATGGAGCTTATAGTTGTTGTGCTATAGCTGAACAGTATCACTGCCATGGCTGCCATTTCCCACTGGGATACTTGTCATGCTAGCTGCCAGCGTTGGCAACTAGCAAAGGTGGCGTCTGGTTGAAAAAGTGCAAGTGCAAGAACCTCAAATAGTAGCCTGTTTCAGAGGGTTTTCAGTCAGTGACTTTATTTCTAAGTGGTAAAAATGTCCATACATAAGCTGTTATGACATTTTGGAAACCAGTGTAGCCTTTGCAGCAGTGCCTATACCATTATGATTTTGTTATAGCTCAAAGTTCAAAACAAAGACGTTAATACAAGGTCACAGTGCATTAAACATTTAACTTTTTCTCCCCTCGTTACATTCACTGTGCTCAGATGTTAATGTCCAATTTAGCTCCCTGGCAGAAACAGCCTCGACACAGTCCTTACCCTCTGACCAATCATCATGTTTCACATTCCCCAAAGGATACATGTACTACAAATCAATACCTGTATTTAGGAACTTTCAAGAATAGACCCAGACAAACATGAACCATGGCAACACTTGTGAGGAGGAAATGGAATTTGAACAAAAAGCAAAACATTGACTAGGAGCCATTTTATCTTTTGGTTTCAAGCGGAAGAGGGGGACAGAGCTGCTGATAGATCTGTTACTGTGCCTCGGTCACAATTAATCAGCCGCTCCCCATTGCTCCGTTTATGTAGATGAAACCAGCAACGGCACAGAATTCCAGCAGCATGCCTGTCTCTGACATTTCTATTTCTGTCAGCTGATAAATCTGCGTGACACATGGCGCTTTCCTTTGTGAGCCACTGGCTCATTTATTACAGCGCTAAACATTTTCCAGAGTGTGGAAGTTGTCACTGTGCTTATGTTTATGCATGTCCTGACTGTCAGAGGAAGGAAGGATAACGTCTGAGGGAAATGTCTAGAGACCATCTGTGTTACCATGGCTGAGTGTTTCACCTGGGCAGGCCGCGTTTGTTTGGCAGCTCTCTCAGTTTCTGGTTCAGATTTAATGACAGAAAATGTCCTGCAGCTTAAAGAGATTTTGTCGCCTCTCATCTTTCTCCTTGCTGTGTTTGCCACACTCTCTGTGCTCCCTTTCTCTCACACAATTGATTTTTTTTTTTACCACTTTTGTTCCACTTTATTGCCTCGCTGTTTCGCCAGACAATTAAGTCCTACCTTGACAGAGCGATAAGACTATAAACAACATTTAATTCATCTATAGCTGTCACTATTTGAACAGAGGCTTGGTTATATTTCTCTAATCAGTGGCACGAACATCATTACAAGGTTGTTGCTCCTTATTGTCGGCCGTCGTATGAGTTAACAAGAGGCAGTAGACGAAGAATGAGAAGATGCTGAGCATCTGTTCATTATGTGCCAAACAGGCAAGAGTCGCTGCTGTGAGTCTGTCTCTGTCTGCGTGTGAGTTTGTGTGTGTGTGTGTGTGTGTGTGTATGTGCGCATGCTGTTCTTTCATCTTCGCCCACAGTGTGAATATGAGAAGCAACAGAATCATAATGTTGAAGCTTTACCTTGGCATGCCTGGCTCAGCCTCAGCAGACACTCAATACCTTATTCAAATCTAATAAGTTCAGGATAAACTCTGTGTTGTGCTGCTTTGCATAAAGCCGCGCGGGTGAAGGACGGAGGATAGAAGCAGGTTGATGTGCCAATAGGCTGCAATCAGCAGACGAGCTGCCGATTGAGAATTCTTCCTGACTTAACTTTGATTTTGTGGAGAAAAAAATTGTGTATGCTCTGCTGTTTGCTGAAGCATGGGAGTGTGTTGGAACAAGCGCAGCAGCTGTTGACAGCCTGCGTAATTGTTTTTCACCGGTTCAGACTTTGTCCCAGCCATGAAATGAAAGATCCCATAAAGGCCTCATGGTTAGGGAGAGCAGCAGCAGCAGCAGATATGGGCTGTGCTGCAGGCTGGGAACCAGGGCGCACTCACTGTTCATTTTCAGGAAGGTATAAAGATCACTATTTACAACTGACCTTTTATCATGTATGTCAAAGATTGAAATCCTGTGAAGCTTGATAGATATGCACAAAGGAGAAATTCATAACATAAAGGGCCCTTTAGTTTCCATATGAGCATTAATTATTTGTCTTTTCATGTGCAGTAGCTTTGACGTTGTTTTTGTCTCAAGTAATGCTATTGTTTCTGTGCATGTTGCTGTTGCCTGTGAGTCATAATGTTGCAAGGTATGAATTTATGGGATGAAGAGAAAAACTGATTCCATGGTAGACAATAGACTTAGATTGTATTGCATTGTGTGTGAGGATGTTGACATTGCGCAATTGTTACAGAAGCACATACCTCTCTGACAGGATGTGAGCTGCAGCTTCAAACTTCATATTTGAAAAGTTAGCAAGTTGTTTCTTATTCAAGGTTTATGAGTGTTTTTTGTTTTTTTTCTGGTATATGCTTTTTTTATGAGCTGTCATTGGAGCTGTTTTACCTCTGCCAACCATTGTTTACTTCTGTCCTGCTGTGTGCGGCTCCGTCATTGCCGCCGTACCGTGAGGAATAAAAGTGTCCATCAACATCAAGACCTACCCAAATGGCTGCGTGAGCTTTACCTTATTTAGTCAGTGCCTCGGTACGTCTCGCTGCTTCGCTGCAGTTGTGGCAGCTGAGCAAGGAGCATTTACTGTTACTGGAGGGTGCTTTGCATTTCCCATGTCCTGCTACTTTACAACACCATGTCAAAAAATTAGCGGGTTTGATTCTCGTGTCGGACGTCACACTTGCGACTCTTCCGGTGACAATGCTCAGGCCAATCAGTGGAAGGCAGTCGGTTGACGTCACGTTTTAGATAGACTTTATTATAGACTCCAGGTCCATTTAAAAAGACACAAACAGCACACATAAAATAGTTTGTCATTTCACAAAAAATCGTAATCTGAAATTGGTTTTTGAGAGAAGAAAATCTGGATTTTATTTTTGGGCAATATCGAACAGCCTTAGTTACAACTAGAAATGTCAAATCCACTGTCATTGGTTGCATAGTATCACCAACTCTTCTGTAAGATATTTGAACCCCAAAAGTTTGGAACCACAGGTAACTTGATGTATTTTTAAAGCTTGTTCTATCGCTCATGGTGTAAAGTCTTTACCTTAAAAGTAACGTGTAGCCTACCTAAAGCTGTCAGAAAATGTAGTGGAGTTGAATTATAATGGAAATACTAAAGTACAAGTACCTTAACATTGAACTTTAAGTGAAAATGTCACACATTTTCATTCAAATGAAATTCTATTAAACCACTATCTACTGCTGAATGGTTGAACTCACTGAATTGTTATGAACTCAGTGTCTGTTGCTTTATTAATTGAACAGTTCCTACTACTTCAGCTTCATATTAAAAGTATTTCACTGGCAAAACATGTCAACGTAAGTCAAGTATTCACAGGAAAGTGTTTTTTCAGTGAGCTTAGCACTACTGTCCATCAAAAATGCATCTACAGTACCAAACCGCACAGTAGTCAATGACAGTGGATTCATCTTGCAGGGAGTAATTGAACAAGAAGGTGCAGCCACAGTGAGCTGTTCGATCAAGAGCTGTGGGCAACAGGCTACACACCTTCAACTTCTCAGCGAGGTAACTAACTCCTTTCACTGTGCCCCGCTGTTCATGGGATCATGCCGTGTGCAGCTTAACGTCGGATCACGGACGCTCACAGAATGATGGAAAATGCCAGATATAGTTTGTTTTGCTGCTCACAGACTTGTGTGACCTGCAGAGTTAGGTTAAACTGCATTTTCTGTGTATGTCTGCTCTCCTCACACCTATTAAATGGATGTAGTTCTCAGTTCTTACAGCACATGGAGGTCTCCTACAGCACTGGAACTGTAGCAATGTCCCTCACCTGCTAGACACTCTGGGTAAAAAGAGTCTGCAAAATGGGTCAATGAAAATGGAAATTTCAAAAGTAAAAAAAAAGTGACTGCAGGCAGTTCACAAAGACTGAAAAGATTGTGACATTTCTTAATTAATATATAAATATAGTTACTCGCTAAGCTTCTTTATATATTATATTACCACTCTATTGTATTATCCTGGTATCAAAAGCTGAATTGTGGTGCACCCCAATTTAAAGGCACCAGTCGAGGTTAAACTGTTCCCTCTAAGAATAAATAAACTAAATAATGAATTAGATACACTGCTGCTTCAGCCTTACTTGGTTTTCTATACGATCGGATCACAATGGACTGAACAGCGGACTCTGAAGAACTTAATTAACCTGCTCAATGTTGCATAGTCCTGATTAAAATGACAAGCATAGTTGTCTTATCAGCACCAGTGTAAACATACTACACTCTGAACAGAGTTTCTGACTCTTATCTGACCTACTTGTTGATGTTTGTCCTTAAAGGTGTGTAGCCCTGTTCAACACGCGCCTGTAGTATCTGTGCTATTTAACTTCAGCCCTTGCCCTTTATTTGGGTGTAGTAGCCTACACACTGCAAACCGGGCGCATGACGTCTGTCCGACTACCCATTTCTCCGACCATACATTTCTTTATTTTTGCGTCCATTAGTCCGACCTCCCACTTCTCCGACTTAAGTGGCCCTAACCCTTAACCTTACCCTAAACCTAACCTTAACACTGTAGAATGGGCAGTCGGACTGACATATGCTCCCCCTGCAAACCCACTCCATTCCTATTTAACATTTAGCATATTTGTATTTTTTTTTATTTTATTTTGAGTTTTTATTGGAAATATTTTATTATTTTTAGCTGATTTGCAGTGCTTGCCTTTGCTTTTTTTTTCTTGTTACAGTACTATGTTATAAGCATCAACAGTGTAGAAATCTAGCCACTTGGCTCTAGAGCTGATTATGAGTCTGTGTCTAATGTACAGTAATTATCTTAGCAACTTGAGACATTTTAGCTGTGGGCCAAAGCCAGTGAGACATAAAGTTCATTAGAGGGCTGCTACCTTGCAGTATGTGAGATGTTTACTGATTTAGAAAGTGATTGTGCACAATAGCGGAGAGTGACTGTGGTAAACAGGATAGATGCCTCCAAGTGTGTATCTGAAAATCTCACCCATCATGTTGATATCCTCCCTCCAGTAACACATTTGATAAAGTAGAAGCAGGGGCTGTCTGGGCAGGATCAAATCAGCCACTCTGTCTTGACATTAAGTTGCACTCCCGGACACCTTGCTGCAGCCTACGCCTGCCATCAGCTCAGCTTATCTCTGTCTTTGAGTGCTGAGTCTCCTGGCTGCTCCAGCCAAACGTCTTCATTGATGTGCTCTAAATAAAACACTTAGATGTCACTCTACACGTGACTCTCAGAAGATTTATGTGACATTTATGACATTTACTTTCAGAAAGGGATATAAGGCCAGGGAGTTTTCTGGCAGCAGAAGCAGCTCTGCCCATTTGTGTAATGATATGGGATGAATTCCAGTTATTGGAAAGCTGTATAAAATCTGAACGCTTCCTCTCCCCCCGTCTGTAAAATTATGACAGAAGCGGCAGCTCTGCTGTATCCCTTAGCTTGGAAATCTGTCACAGATGGCTGTCTTCTTGCGTGCAGCCAAGGAAGTAATGTGATTGTGACAATTGTGTGTCTTTTGCCAATAGATTGAACATGCTGCAGGTTGCATGAGTGACAGATATGGGGCCAGCAAGATCACATTTGCAGACTTTCACTATGATGGCAGCTTTCTGCCTATTTTGTAAGTATCTCCATTCTTTTACTGAAAAAATATTTTTGCATCCTTACTGTCAGCTCATTTTCTCCAAGATATTGTGCACACCATTGTTTATATTGATCATTATGTTTGTTGAAAAGTAAAGTAACTGTCATTTTGCTCCTGATAATCCAGCGCCAGCTGCTGAAGGTGTGAGTCCGGACGTGCGTGGGAAAGTTGGAGGTGCCGTAGAGCTGGCGTGTAGTTTTCCTCCATCAGATCCAGCTGCTGTGACCTCTGCATCGTTGCATGTGGTGGAGTGGGTTCGACAGGGACTCGACATACCCGTCTTGATAAAGTTTGGATCCTATGCGCCTCGGGTCCATCCACAATACGAAGGTGAGCTTCAGTCATCACAATACACAGCATACACTCAGCTGTTGAAATTAGAATGTTAAACACACCCATACCATTTACTATGATTGCTATAATTGTCTGTCACATACCTGAGCCAGCTTCCTCTGCCATATGTAGACCATAATTGAGATTACAGTATATTTAACGTGCACTTTGTTTTTTATGCGATAACAATCAACCAGGTTTGAACTATTGTATTTTTGTCCTTTTGCACACATTCTGTTATTTGTTTGCTGAGGTTTACAGTTGTGACTAGAAAAGTTGCAGAAAACCACCACTTCAAGATGAACCTGAAGTATCAGCATGCCCAACATTGCCAGCAAATTACATCTTGTTTTCATACTGTCATATTTTTATTGGCATATAATCTCAACTGGGAAGTAGCAAGAAATTTACAGCATTTAAAGCAGAAGTAAGCGGAATGATTGCGTTAATATAAGTCTTAAATAGTTGTATCTTCCGACAGCAATCACTTATATAGAGTGTTTGGTCCGAAACACGGGTCTGTCAGTCACTCTGCTCTGCTGTAAGCTGAGGAGAAAACTTTCCTTGTATCCTACAATCTTTATCCAATGAGGAGAGAGAACGGCATAAAGGGGCGGTCCTCTCTGTGTGTGCAGCCAAGGGATGCGCGTGAATGTGGTGACGTAGGGACGAGGGCGGGGACTGCTAACTCTATCTGCTGACAAGAAATTAGCCAAAACGACCGGATCGCTTACTTCTGCTTTAAGATAATTAACAGACAATGTCACAATGACATCCACATACAGAGTTGTAAAATGTACATGTCTCTGTCACAATTATCACCCAAACTGTTATCAAAATTAGTTATCATCTGGTTCTGCTGGAAAAAAGGTTGATATGTGTAAGTAACACGTAGTTGTATTTATCTAGGGTCTATGGTTAACTCTGGGTGGAAGTGTCAGTCCAGCACTCTCAAGACATATCTGCATGAACTGAGGATGAACTCTCCCATTGACATTCATGATTTTGACGACAATGCCGCAACAAAGTTATAATAATTTTTCACGGTCACATGAAGACTTTTAGGCTCAGCTTGAAAATGACTACAGTGAGGGCTGTTTATGCTCCAGTCCAAGTTTATTCGTCTAAAAGAATGAAACTGGTATCTGGGTCTCAGACTACATTCAACACCACACCTTGATGGCCTTTCAAACCAGCCTCGGGCGGAGCTACTTTTTTAAAGGAGCTGAAACTCTCGCATTGCATCATCATCTATTGTGCACTTTCTGCCCACAGCTCTGAGAACAAAGAGAGTCTGTAGGGAAACAGATCCTCAATGGACCAAGAATACCTTAGTGTATGTTCTGTTATCCTTTAAAGTCACAAACAATGGGACTAATGTGAACAAAAAAGAAAGCATCTATGGGTGGCTCACATCTTCCTTTTGTCAAAGTTGTTTTTCTCCCTTTTCCACGCAGTTGCCTGAAGAGAAACTCAACCTATCAACCTCTTTAAAGGCTATTTGAGTTTCTGCAGGGGCACCATGTTATAGTTCTGACTAAAGAGTAGTTTCGGAAAGAAAAATGCATCTCTAAAGAGTAAAATAATCCTGACTGTTTAACATTCAGCTGGGGCAGACAGTTACCAAGCTAAACATAGTTAATCTTGTTATTTATTTTCAGCAACGTGAACACTCGTTGACAGTCAATATCAGCAATCAACATGTC
Organism: Trachurus trachurus; assembly: GCF_905171665.1. NCBI lineage: Eukaryota > Metazoa > Chordata > Actinopteri > Carangiformes > Carangidae > Trachurus > Trachurus trachurus. Next base: position 22,067,916 of record NC_139908.1, read on the forward strand.
ACTTAATATGCACTCCTTAAACAATTAAGGATTTGACCTGTTAAACCCTTCTTACACACTGTTGCATCAGTCATTACAAAGTCATGCGGTGTAGCCAGACATTGTTCAAACCCACACAAACTGATTTAAAATTCTAGTGAAGCACCCAAAGTCTCCAAAGATACCAAATATGTCAGGTAGATTTTTTTAGGGGAAATGTTTATGAACCGATGAATAAGTCATGTGGCGTATATCCATTGGATGGAGTTTGAACTATTTCACCAACGTTAAAGCAACAAAAGATGAAATGAAACAGGAATATGAAGATTAGTCTAGTGGCACAATGCAAAAATGTTGATAGACATGCATGTATGTGCGTATCAGTGATGGACTGGCACCAAAAAGAGGCCCTGGCATTTTTTACAGAGAGGCCACACATTACACAAACATATATACTGTATATATTTAGAGCAGTGATCATACAGTAATGAAGATGAGAAAAGAAAATACATTGATCACCACAGTCGCACAATACTAGGTGGATTTGAATCCAGATTGCAACAAAGTTCTGGATTATAGGGACAGCTAACCTACCAGGTGAGCTATATACTACACTTGGTTCTACATTGTGTCTACCATCTTTCAGAGTTGGCTGGCCGTAAACCAGCTGGCCTCGACCGACCTTTTTTTTTTTATGTGGCCACATCAGCACGGCTGCATCTTCACGCGGCCACCTTGGTCGGCATTTGCCCATGTTGCCCTATGGCCAGTCTGTCCCTGGTGCATATACATCTTTATCTATGAATTCTACTTCAGTTCAAGGCTGCTATGACACAGAATTCAACAGGAATAATACGTATCACAGAGATGGATGTAGAGAGGTTCATCAGCAAAAGATTTTCACCATTTTGTGCAGCTTTCTTATGTCAACCTTACTGAGGTCCTGAGGAAAGTATTCACTGTTTGCCGAAAAGCAGAGGTTTGACCCTGGAAACAGCAACTGGGGAAATCGATGGATTAATCAAAACTGAGATTTCAGATCAGATAATAATAATGACATAGAGCACATGTCTATAGAGAAAAATTCATAGGCTTTATATAAAGACATCTGAACTGCCATGACATCACCCACAAGTTTCATTGGAGCAGTTTGAAGTTTAGAGTTGGCTGCTACTGCTACCATCTTGGCCATGCCTGACTCCATGGTAACCCCTTGCAAATTGCTATAGAGACCAGGCTGTGCACATGATGATCTCTGTGTGTAAAATTGCTCAGTTTAACATGGGAGCAGTTATTTGTACCTACTTGTTGGTTTCACTTTTCAGCCCCAGAGGTTGCCATTGGGTAAATTATGATTATTAAAGGATAAGGCTGGTGTTTTTCTATAATTTTCTTACAGTCCCAAAATCCCATGAAAGACCAAAATCAGCAATGCATTATTCTCTCTCTGCATTTCCATACCTCACTTGTCTGTTCTGACTGTGGCACTCAGCCCTGGCTCCTAGCTGGAGACATAAATCTTTAAAATGTCTCACAGAATATATACTTTAATTTCCTGAAACACCTGGGTATTGTGTATTTCTGTCTTCACTTTACTGAAACATAAGCCAGTTGTGCATTTCTTTATGGACTTCTTTTAGCTGTGGATTAATAACAATTGATGTGCTGCTGTGTATTTACAGCACCAGGATGATATAAGTCGTATTGACTCAAAATAAACTTCAGTGTCCGTGATGGTTACAGTCAAAGGAACAGTGCAGCTGATGTCTTTTTAATACTTTTTTGACAACAGTGGATCTCAGAGGAATAAGACATACCTGGCTACAAAAACAAGACCATAATTGAAAGTGAGTGTGATGCAATTTGTCAAAGAATGATAACATAGCCTTGTTCTGTACATAGTTAAATCCAAAAACAATGTTTGGCAACACAGATTCATTGGTTGTACTGCTAGGAGCAGTAATTGGTGAATGTAGGTGTGTGTTTGTCAAAGGATCAGAACCTGCTTTCAGCTGGGATGAGGCCTTTCTCATTTGAGTTGGACGCCACTCCCTCGCCCGTGCCGAGCAGGAAATATGATACAGACATTTACATAGCAATAAAGTCAGGGTGAACCTTGGCTGATGAATTATTGTAAGTGGGAGAGGTGCAGACTTTAATTCCAGCCCGGGCTCATAAAAGACTGTAGCCTTTTGTCGCTGACTCTGAAGACAATCCTTCAACGTACGGTGATGTCACACCTCATTACACTGGATGTTAGTTTCAGCAGAGGCAGAGCAATATACTGGTAGTAAAAACCCTAAATTTGTCCACCCTTTGGCCCCTGAATTACACTTTTTGTACACTTCACTCAACCATAAAGCACCTCGCATAGATAAGCTACCTCAGTAGGAGGACAGGTATGCTAATCACATGGCTCTCCGGTGACAAGCGGGTATACTTGCCGTTCTTTGTGGAGACAAAAGGTTTGAAAAGAAAAGAAAGCTTTGTCCAATCTGATGTTGATTGGTCAAGCTTTCTCACAGGTACCGGCTTGTGTGAGAAGAAACAGGTGCAGTATGGGAAACTAACGTTAAAGTGATGGAGCGGCCGGTGTGGATTTCACCTCCTCAGGCCGTGAGTGCTCTCAGGTGTCTCAACAGTTTGGCTTCAGGACCCAGAATCCATAACCGTGTCCCCCACCACCCCCCACCCCCGCCCCCTGCTTCCTTTACACCTTAAATGGATAAAAATTGAACTTTTCTGATTGCAGGCCATGTCCTCCATCAATAACCATTGCCTTCAACTGTGTGTGTAGCTGCACCAAGTGTGAGATACATTAGATTTTCTTCAGATTGCTCCCTTGAGAGTGTTAGAGCTAAAAGGGTTTAAATGTATTTGTTGTAATAGAGCAGTAAAGATCAAAGGATTAGCGTCTGCTCTGTGCACAAGATAGAAAATCCCTCCGCGCCCATACAGCTGCTGACTCCATAAAAAGTAAATACAGCTGTATAAATCCAATGTTTCCATGTAAATCCCATCACAATCATCCAGAGCAGACCGCGTGCAGGCATAACACATCATACGCAGCGAACGTGGCTAATATGCTTCCTTTTCCACATGGATAAACAGGAGAGTTTGCACTGGGATTACACGTGTTCGTTAAAGCAGTGAGTAGGCCTCAGCCTCTAAAAGGTACAGAGCTCTCAATTCAAATTTCAAACGATGACACAGTGGAGCTCAATGGAGCAACAAGCAAGCGAGGAACGAAACCTTATCTGCTTCTTTCTCTAACTGAAACCTGAATGCCTGTACGCAGTGCGCCAAGAGCTGACGACATCTCAGAGAGGCGATGTGGGCTTCCTGCCCGTCAATATCACATTCTCAGGGACATAAACGCCCGGGTTGCACAGAATGGTATCGAATTTAAATAATTTTTCATATAGAGCCCTGTCAAACCAAACAAGACACTTTCCAGATAATTCCCCAAGAGACATTTTTTTTTAGAATTTAAAAACCTAATTTCCAAAATGCTACAGATCCATTTTAGAAGAAAGAAAATCAATAGCTCTGGTGCATCCTTCACTCTGAATAAAACTGAGCCCCCCCCCCCCCCAAAAAAAAAAGAAAAGAAAAAAGAACACACCAAAAAAACATAGCCTTCAAAGTCAAAGGCCTGCCTGAAAAGACTGGAAACCTGCAAACATTTTATCAGAGTCCGTGCCAAAAATAGGGAATGAAATAAACAAAAACAGTGAAGCTGTAAGATGTACAAAGTAGAAAACACAATGAAGCTGAAGAAATGCTGAAAAAAAGGTAGTTTGAGAAGATCTAATATTGTATATTGGCTCTCATGTCAAACCACTCCATGATCCATCTTCAGTAATGTAACAATGGTTTTTAATTAGCAGCTCGCTGATGACAGTTTGTTAACTCTCCTTTGAAAGCTGACTTTTCGGTTCAGACTGAACCTTTTCATTGGTGAGGAGTTGGATTTCGTCTCATTGTTGAACGGTTTAGTGTTTCCCTGCCACCTGAGAGTGTATGGGAGGGGGTGGGGGGCAGGGTGTAAAAGCCCCTAAATGAATGGGGTTAGTGGCAGAGGTGGTGGTGTTGGTGGGGGTGGGGCTTCTACTGTACCTGCTGTCAGTATCATTTTCAAGCCTCTGTTGTAGAACTCTTACTCAGTTACCTGCATTGTGTTCTATGGAGTAAGATCAGTCACTGTTTCAGCAGAGCTTTAAGTTTTTTCTTTCAACTTTTTTTGTGGTTAGGACAGGCCAGTGAGGAGAGACAGGAAACGCTGATGAATGAGAGTCAAGATCAGGGCATTTGAGCTCACTTGAAATGCGCCTTAGACATACAGCTACTGGGACGCTCCCGTTTTCAATATTTTTAATGCAAATTTCTAGTACTATATTATGTCCAATGCCTCATAATGTTTTTTTTTTAATTTATTTATTTGGAACCCTATTCTCTTTAGCAGCAAAAAAAATCCATTCTTGCTGGGGTTCCACTGCAGTTTAGGGTTTAGGGATGCAGGGATTTGCTTTCATTCATCCAAGAGCACATTAGTGAGTACCATCACTGATGCTAGGTGATAAACCCCAGCTCACAGTCTGTGCTCCAGTTCATCCCAAAGGTGTTGGATGGGGTTGAGGTCAGGGCTCTGTGCAGACCAGACCAGCTCCAACCAATATTTAGCATTAATGGACCTGGCCGGTGTTTGTGGGCAGAGACACTGCCAGGTTGTATCAGAAAAAGGTTTTTTTTCAAGCTTTTACTACAGAGATGGAGAAAAAAACTGTTTTATTTGCAGATATTACATATCACAGTATGTTGCAGCATTAATTAAAACTAAAAGCCAATGGAAAATAGTATATTTATCCCAATAGTATAAACCTTTGCAATGGATTGAATAATACAAAAAACTAATGAACAGTGCTGTAGCTTATTCTGTTGTATACAGTCAATAATTCAGTTTATGAGCTACAAATCTCTCTATTTTCATTATAATATAAAATGATGATAATCAACAGTGTGAACTGCCATTCATTGATCATTGTAAGGGTTCACTTTATTTATTTGATTTATGTGCAGCACTAATGATGAGGAGATTCTGATAACCACTCTGTATGTAACACCTTTCAGTTGTTTTTTGGTGCAGCAGTGAGGGAAGAAAAGGGACACGTCATATTCTGACATCAGCAATGCAAAGCTAGATTTACCTAAGGTCACCACGCTCTCGACTTGTTTGCACACAGAGAGCAGACTGAATCCCGAGCTGCATGCATGTGTGCCCTTGTTTTTACACTCACAGACGAGACATAGCAGTGAGACCTTGGCCTATGTGTGTTACGAGGCAAAACGGTCACGGTTTCCTATTTCTTTTTTTTGTTGTTGGCTCTTTCTGTGTTCTACCTTCTTCCCCCAGCCTCACTCCATTTAACTCACATTCAAATCTTTGCAAAATCATGCATTTTCCACATGGCAGCAGTCATGGCATTAGGTCATGCTCTTCCTCTACCTCCACCCTTCCCCTTTTTTCTTTCTCTTTGACAACTCCCAGTCATGTTCCCACAACATCCCTGCATCAGCACAACCTTTCCTCTAAGGTGCTGCGGTGACCTATATCACTCTGAGCCGCCAGTAAACATGAAAGAGGGAGAAAAAAAACTGCCAGGGGTCAAAGGGTAGGATTTTGAAATGAACTAATCCCCAGAGTGTATGCTGATGTGTGTTTTGCTCTACTTTAAACCCCCCCCCTCTCCTCTTTCCCCCCCTGTGGATTTAGTCCCCTCTGGCGGCTTGGAAAAGCAAATAGGGTGTGTTATCGCTGCCAGCATGCCTGACTCCAACTTCCTGGTTCTTTTCGACTGTCAGGACCGTCCCTCCCTGCCACAGGAAGTCAGATCCTGTTAATAATTACCATCACCACACACAGCCCGGTGGCACTGAGGCTTCCACACTCGCAGCACGTTTGCTGTTTACGTGCAGGGAGAAGACCCCGTGTCCCTCCATTATGCTATCATTGACAGTTTCCTTTCAGCCAGTCTGTCCCATGATGCGAGGTCACTGGACAATTGTCTGTCTGATTGTCTGATAAGGTGTGAAAACCAGATGGACACAGAGGGATGTGAGGCTGCAGACTGGAAAAGATAAAGGTTGATGTTGCGAGCTGCACTCTCATTCTCGAGGGAGCCGTCACCTGGCAACCAGGAGATCACATTTCCAAGTTTGTTGTGTGAATGTGTTGACTTTCTGTAAGGTGTGTGTGTGTGTGTGTATGTGTGTGGTTGTTTCAGGCAACGTTTGAGGACAATGTTCTTTTTCAGCTTAACAAAGCATCACCCTCCAACAGTTACACACAGCTCAGACCTGAGAGATGACAAGTGAAATCAGCATCACCTGGGGATGGTCTCTCTCTCCACCCCTCTCACCTCTGTGCCTGCACTCTGTTTCTGCAGGGCGGGTGTCTCTCGTACGCATCACTGCCCTGAGGCTGCAGGCCCTGCAACTGGATGATCAGGGCTTGTATGAGTGTCGAATCCTCTTACTGGATAAACCAACAGATGAGCTGCGAAACGGCACCTGGACTCTGCTTTCTGTAACTGGTGAGGTTTATGTGTGTGTGTGTGTGTGTGTGTGTGTGTGTGTGTGTGTGTGTGTGTGTGTGTGTGTGTGTGTGTGTGTGTGTGTGTGTGTGTGTGCTACAGTACATGCCTTTATAGCTGTTTTTCAAAGTGGATTATACTTAACAAGGATTTAAACATTAAATAATATTTGGTCCAGAGTATGGCCATTTCCCAGTTTTTCAGTCAAAACGTAGGAAATCTGCACGGATAGCTTACCTTAACAGTGCATAATTATGCCAGATAAAAGTCCAACCTTAGCATAATTGTTGCTGGTAGCAGCTTCTTCTCAGATTTATAGTCTTGTTTATTGTTTAATTATTTAAATATAAGTTAAGGGCGTCGAGTGATGCAGTAGGAAGAATGAATGAAATTTGTTTATTTTGGTAATACAACACCAATATCAAAATCAACCATTTTGCGTGAACAATTTAGCCAGCACATGTTATACACAATTGCAACCATACACATTACACACACACACACACACACACACACACACACACACACACACACACACACACACACACACACACACACACACGCACACAAAAAAAGAAAATATCATACAGTGACCGAAAAGGGAATAGGCTGAAGCCCAAGGCCTACCTATATATATTTTTAGATTACCTAGAATATCAACAGTACAAAATAATAAGATGAAAGTAATCATATACTGTATTTTATAATTTTTCATTATTTTACATTTAAAGGCTTTCTTAAAACTCAACAAAGAACTACATGTCTTCAACTCATCACTGAACTTATTCCACATTTTAACTCCCAAGACTGAAACACATTTGGATCCGGATCAGGCAGCCCTTTCCTGCATGTCATTCCCCCTCTCTCTGCCTCCCCATTTCCTGTCTCTCTCAACTGAACAATAAAGGCATGAAAAGCCAAAAAAAAAATACTTAAAAAAAACAAACAAACAAAAAGAAACACAAGTTAGAATCACGATTCTACAATTTTAGTATCGTTTAAACACAAAGTTATTTTTCTGAATCTTTTTTTTTTTTCAGTGCCACCAGTCTGATAAAGGAGATTTTCAAAAGTTTTGCTATCACAGCCGGCGTTAGCATTAGCGTTAGCAGCTGTTTGGGTATAGCACTCTATCAGAAACATTATGAGTTCAGCCTCAAGCTTCATTCCTTTAATCACTGTCTCCAGTGGCAGCAAACAACCCTCGTTAAAATCAATTTCAGTGCTCAAGTTAACCAAGTAGCAGCAGCAAGCTAATCATGTAGCTCCATCCAGGCCGGGCCACCTCGTCATTTTCTGATAGTGAGTCACTGTAGTGTAGGCGTTGCACATATTTATTTTTTTCAAAAAAAGAGAATTGTTTTCTTTATTTGATTTTTTTTTTTTTTTTATCTTATTTTACATAAATAGAATCAATGCTTCAGGCCTCTGGGTAGGTGTTCCCATGGCAGCTAGTGACTGACATTTGAGGGTTGGCGTTGCTAGGAGATGAGATGCCCTGTAGCCCATGAATATATAAATCCAAGATAAGTTTCCTCCTTTGTTCAACAAGCTAACATGGTATTGCTTTTTTAGACTTTAAGATGTCTGTCACTTTAACATTTAGCATTTGTGAGAACCTACTGTGGAGTTATTTTGTATTCCCCATCGAAAGTCTTGGATTTCATTTGCTCCGTAGAGCACTGGTTCTTGTCAGGAGCTTCTTTAAACTGAAACTTTTGAAAAAACCACTCCATGACAAAACTTTTTTTTTCAAGATACTATATCTGTCTGAAACTCAAGACAGTTCAAGTAATTTGGACTATTCATTCCTTATAAACTTTCCTGACGCCGGTATTTGGAAAGAATCATCTCTGACTCAAGAGTTATCGTCACACATATTGACAGCTTTGAATAATGAATCTAAATATAAAAAATGGATCATTATTTTTGTGCTTTGAAGTTTAAGTATATTTGGAAAAACCTTTGCTATGGCTCCACGCACAACCTATCAGTGCACACAGTAGATCAAAGCGAGGGGAGACAGTTTCACCAAGCTGGTCTCTGTGAGCGTCAGGTTAGAGATGAGAATTATAATAGAGTTCGACTTTGTACTTGAGGCGTTGGATATAACTTCACTGACATGCCCTGCAGGTACACTCTTCACATCCTATTGTTTGCACCTCAGCCGCAACATGTGAGATTGTCAGTGGTCTTCACAGGCCACAAAACGGACAGCAAAAAGAAAAAAACCATATATATATTATATATAAGAAAAGAAAAACACCCTCCTGCATGTGTGCAACTAAATCTATTATACAAGCAACAAAGCCTCTTTGTATCTTTTTTAACTTTGTAATTTCACCAGATCTCTTCCTTAAAAAACTAAACAAAACATTTTGTGTATAATTAAATAAATGAAAGAACAATTAGTCTTAATAGATAAATTAGTTGTTAAAAAATACATTTTCAAATCCTCATAACAAACTGCTTATCATACAAAGCTACAATAAAGATACAAGACTACAGAAATTGTAATGAAGTGTTGAGGCTGCAAGTGATTTGTTTATGTCTTTGCAGACGTTAACAGGCTCTGTGTATGCTCTCTGATGAGATCTGAGACTTTTAAGTGGCAACAACATGTTCATGTTAGCAGATCTGAAAGACGGCATTTAGATCTGACATCTTCACTTTTAGTTGTGAAATAATAATGTAAGTTAATGTCAGTAAACTGTGCACAGGCTGCTGCTGTTGAACAAATGAGGCCAAGCTGCTGTCATGGTACATATAAACTGATCTTTTAAAAAGGGATGAGAAAAACCTTATTGTTTGGTCCACTCTTTTTTTTCTCTCTCTCTACAGTTTTCTTTCTTACTGCTGCTGTGTGTGAGACAGTGGATCTTTTAGATGTCTATGTTGCTACTGAAAGGAAGGCTCCATATCTGCCATCACTGTTATTGACACACATGTTATATTATAACTCTTTTCAGAGAGAACAATTCTCCGGTGTAGGTGTGTTTTTCTGCAGATGTACAGATGCATCCTATTAAAAGTTCATCTAATTGTTTTGTCAGCTCCACCCACCATCACAGAAGCCCCGCCTCCTGCACTGGAGGCTATGATTGGAGGTCACCTCTCTCTTCTCTGTGTTGCCATTGGCAACCCCCCTCCAACCATCACCTGGCTTAAGGATGGCAGTGTGATTCAAAGAACAAATGATCAGGTATGTGTACGTGTTAAATGTATTCATATATATTAAATTTAACAGCCATATGTGTAGCTATTGTATCTGTAATATTAGTAAGTAATTTCATATGGAGGTGGAGATAGTTTTAAGTTGAACTCAGGTGTTTAGTGACAAATCTTAATTATTGTTAATAGTATTTGACTTTTCTTTAATATGTTTTCATTAGATATTGTGTAATTTGAACAGTTGTTTAAATATAATTATCTAAAATGTTCAGAGTTGAGAAAAAAAGAATCAAAAAATGTGACAAAGTCTCTGCCAAAAAAGACAGGAAACACTGGTTTCATGTTTAAAACTGGGGTTGGCAGGAATCTAGAAAAAGAGGTGCCAGAAACACCACGCAACACGAGTTAGCAGAAGGTTATATACCATTTTTCACGGTTTGAAATAAAAGATCCAAGACATTTGCATAAAACACTAACACACACACATGTGCAGATAACACTGTGACGATGACGAAATCATCATCCCATTCATCTGCTGCCATCGTCTCATGTTGCGGTGAGATATACACAATTCCTGGAAGCTTTAAACATCCCAGTTCATGCGTGGCCTGTGTCTCACTAGACATGTCACCCTCTGAACCCGTCTCCATCTGTACACACACACAGCGTGTTCCAATTCCTGATGATATCCAGCAACCTTACACAGCCATTAAAGACGAGGGGTCTGAAAATCAACAAGCTAATCAACTCTGTGCAAAGCGTGTGTCACGCCGCATGAAGCAAATGTGGTTACACAAAATACTCACTCATTTCCTCTTTACACACAAAAAAATCACACACTTCACAAATGTTTGTTTTAGACAAAAACTCTGCATTTTAAAGCGGCCTTTAAATGTGACAAACCCCAGACACATCTGGTTGATAATGGGGCTTTGTAATCAACTTGATATGACACCTGTCAGCTGGGAGGACTGGGAGTCTTTGCAAAGGAGAAACCTTCACTAACAGATCTAAACCCGTTAGATCCCCTTAGATCTTTATTTCATCTCATAAAAAACAAAAACAAAAGTGTTGCATTTATATTTTTATTCAGTTTACCTACTCAACCATCCACTGATGTAGATGTTACAGCTCGTTTCCAGTTCAAAATGACAGGCGAGTTCTACCCATCTCTTCACCAATATTGACACGTGTCTATCTGAAGGGACGACGTCGCGCATCTGCGTTAGTAGATAAGCCAATAGCAATGCTCCCTCTCGCTGAAAAGACCAATGATTGGCCAAAGTGTTGTGTTGCAGGCTGGATTAAGTAAAACCTAAAAAAAGAAAAAAGAAAAACAGAACCAAGAGGCGGAGCAGATATCCACTTTGCTCTCAGAGCACTTGAATCACAAGGTGATTATAGAGGTTTTACCCTTTGATGCCAGAAAAAGCCCTGTGTGCTCCTGTTGTAAAGGTTGTGAAATGTTTTCTTTTCTTTAATCAGATACTGACTGACAGGATCCGATCTGAACACCTTTTAGTGGTTATATCTCATTTAAGTCTCTCAAAAGTCTCTTTTTACTGGTTGAAAGTTTTGAAAATTATGAAGTCATGTTCTCCTGTGCAACGAGACTGAGTGAAAGTAGTCACGATCAATCAAACACAGTCCTGAAGAAGCGGAGTAACTTTTAAACTTGAAATAATTAATACCTGAAAAACTTTTTAATTTCGATTTTTGCTTAAATATTGAAATCATAAATATAGAGGAGTAGTGTCAGATAGTGAAGTAAGAAGCACAGTATCTCTTCTAATATGTATCTGTTACTTTCTGGATATCTATCTGCAGTAAATGTATGTATCCTTAAAGTATTCAAATATTTCACTCTTTGTCATGCTGCAGCTTCATGCTCTAATAAAAACCAACACGGGTCCATCCTGACTACCTCATAATGATAAGGCGAAATTTGAGCTAATGCAACATCATAAGTATTCAGACAATTTTCTGTGACACTTGAAATTTAGACATTTCTCTTGATCATCCTTGAGATGCCTCTCAAACTTGACTGGAGCCCAGCTGTGGAGAATTCATTTGATTTGACATGAAAGGCACACACGCACACAAGCACACACACACACACACACACACACACACACACACACACACACACACACACACACACACACACACACACAAAACGTCTTTTTATTTTATCATATCATATCAGGCTGCATCATAACAAAATGTGAACAAATCGAAGCAGTCTGGACATTTTGTGAATGCGGTGCATGTACCACATATTAATATAATATGTTTCTATAGGTGTTGTTTTCATGCGTCCACCTTTCACTTTATCTGTCACATCATATTTACCAGGAGGGAGCCTTATCTCTGCGAGCAGTGAGCATGCAGTCAGCAGGTCAGTACACCTGCCACGCCTCCAACTCCGAGGGAAACGTGACTCGCGTGACAAAAGTGAAGATCAAAGGTCAGTTGCTGCATGACAGCCTTTCTGTCTCTCTGTCTCTCTGTCTGTCCTCCCGCCCGCCCGCCCGCCCGCCTGCCAGTTCCCTCCGTCTCTGTGATGTCTGTGTGTCTGACTGGCTGCGAGCCACCGTAATTTACATTTCTGTTTCTCTGTCTTGCATCATATGACAGAGTTGTAAGGAAAACTCAAACTGAATTTAACTTGCATTCTTTCCCCTGTGAAGATAACATTCATATCATGATAGGAGGCCAGATGTCACCCCATCGTGATAAAGCTTCATGTTTTGCTCCATTTTTAAGGCTTTTTAAGCGTTCAGCTGATGTACACAAAAAGTCTCTATACGAAAATCCACACAAATTATTAATTCATATGTTTTTCGAAGAATTTTCCTCCTGAAGAAAACAAAAATTGGTCAAAAATAAGATATTTACAGCTACTAATAGTCCCTCGACACATTCACAGAAGTTTTCAGGATATTTGAATGTGTTGTCCAGTTTGAGGACAAACACAGAATATGCAAATGTACTTCTGAGCATCAGTGGATTACACCGACACACTGCTGCATTATATGTTTCTGACTTCTTAATGTCTTCCTACTCGTACTCCTACTGCGGATTTTCTCCGGAGAGCCAGGACTCTTCCGGAGCGCCGTGCTTGAGGGGGAAAATTTAGATTTGCCTCCATTTCTTCAGGAAGTTTCACGTTATTTTAAAATGTCAACTGGTTACATTTTGAACAATAATCATCGTGCGAGCACACTGCCCTTATCTGAGGTTTTGGCTGCGTTTTTGCAAATCGTCGCCACATGGATGGATTATCATACACTAATAGCTGATCTGGATGAAGCCGGTCTAAAATGCCTTAAGTAAACCCTAAACTGTCGCCCATGCATATATACAGTATGTCGAGCATTTCAGATTATCTGTAATAACAGCAGCACAGATCATGTGGTTATATACATGAGACATGTGTTGTGTCAATCCTCCTTTATTAGCTCTTTGCAATAAGCACACATGTTGGCAGCTGGCACGACAGAGCCGAGTGATAAATGTCATGTGGTAGAGCCGTGATTACAGTGGTACATGTGACAGCACAGTTTTCAAAGACAGTGTGATATTACATTTGTTATAATTCACTTTTCTTTCTTTTCTTTTTTTTGAAAAGGTTATTTTTGACAGTTTCCCTTCCTCACATTGACAAACTTCTCAATGATTTCCTGAGTTTTCAAATCTCACACCATGATGAATTTCCCTCACTATAACAGTATGCAGAGACTTTGTGTTGGTTACCTAACTGGATAACACTGTTTTTCTGGTGATATTTGTGTAACTCTTTGTTTTTTTTCATATCACCACCAGAAACCTTGAAACATGTTTTTTTTTCATGGTTAGAGAAATTATCATAGAAATGCCAAGAGCTGAGATAGACAATAGTGTTTGGATAGGCAGTGAGGTGTAGACAGGGCTTAACATTTAAATTGTTATTTTTTTGTATTACTATTGTTTTGATGGTCCTCCTCATTTTTTTGTTTTTCCCCTTTAATATGTGTTATTACATTTAACAAACTACACATATTTATCCACATAATCCTGGTCCTTGCCCACAGTCTGTATTGACTCTAAATTAAACATCAGATTATTCAATAATGAAAATAATTCTTAGTTGCAGCCCTACGTACAGTAGTTATTTTTAATTTTTGATTAACATGTGTGTAAAAAGATATCCAACATACCTGACATGAGATGACTTGACCCAATGAAAAATATTTGTTTTGTTTGTTTTTTAATTTTTAATTTAATGTAATTTGTCTTTCTTTGCTTCTCACTAGGTCCACCTGTCATTGTTGTCCCTCCCAAAAGCACCTCTCTCAACATGTCCCAGAATGCACTTCTCCAGTGCCAGGCTGTGGCCGATCCCCCCAACATGACCTACGTGTGGCAGAAAGATGGAGAGAACGTCTATCACATAGAGTGAGTGCAAGTATTACTCTTTGTTCAGGTGCGATCCATTATCACACTGTGATGTCTGCACAGTGTTACCCTTGTTTTTTTGGTTTTTGTTACCTGAATATTGGAGCATCGGAGCAATTGACTTTTTAAAGAAGGTTAAAAACTGTGTTTTAAGGAGACAAAAAAATATTATAAAAGGTTGAAGCAAGAAAATAATGGGATATTACCAAAACAAATAAACAAAGATAAGAATAAATCAGAGCATTTTGTTTGAAAATGAAAATGTACCTAAATTCTGCATTAGGCTCTACTGTAGCAGATGTGTGAGAAAATGTGCTCCTGCAGTCTCCACAGACACTAACTGAAAACCTTCCTCATCAGAGCCGGTAGTTAATGAAGCAGTGTCCCTGTGGGGATCGATAGAGGTTTTTTTTTTTTTACATTCTGATTTTGGTGTCTGCCTGAGGAGCTACAGTACATGAAAGCCAGCCCCGGAGGACCAAGCAAATCTTGCAGCGACATTTCTTAAAAGCCTGTCTGACATGCACTCCTGTGCAGAGGGCCCTGAATGATTTGATGACAAGTATAGAATTTTCCTCAAAATGACCAGGAGTAAGAAGAGCGACTTTAAAAAAACAGGAGCAGCTGCGTTCTGGATGAAACTTGTCACAGTTCTGGTGACCGAGGGCCAGCTCTGCATTAGACGGAGGGACCACGGGAGAACTCAAAATGCACAACAGTAATTTTTACTTGACACCATCCATTTTAAATGTTATTGTTGCTCAATAATGCATGAAAACGCCTGCCCCTCAGGTATGAGAAAAGTCGGCTGGGGTCACTTTTTCTTTTAAACTCTTCACACTCATGCTGTAATGTTGGAAGTCCCTCCATGCATGATATATCATCAGCTGTGAGGTTGCCAGATAAGTTTAGCCTGAGCTAAAATAGCAACACTTTAGCTGGCGACTGGAAAAAAAAATAAAAAATCTGGATAACGCACCACAAAGTTTTTGTTATTCACAAAGACAAAGTGGTGTCTGACCTTAGGGAGTGTCTGTGGTTATTTCTGCTTTGATTGTCACAATGTGTTAAAGGGACAGATCCATATTAATTTAAATGAATGCATGAATAAGAATTGAGAGGTCTCTAAAGCTGATCTCAGGGCGGTGTTGGAAAACTCAAGTTTATACCTGAACAAAAGGAGCTTTGCCATTATCGAGCCTGCTGGGAACGACACGGTGCTTTATTCCTCCCGTATCTGCCCAGGAGAGTGAGGGCTCTACATCTGCAGCACTCTTGACATGATTAAAGGTGGATTTTTTTTTTCTTGCTTCTGATGTGAAATTCAAATCAGCACAAAAGAAACAGACCAAGGTTATTTGCTTGGGGCTTGACATTTTGTGCCTGAGATCTTAAGTTAAAGCACAGCTTCTACGTATACTGGATTTCTGTCTCAGTGTTTCACACCTGAGTGTTTACAAGTGTTCTCTTGCAGGGTGGGGGGGTCGTTTATTCGTATGTATTCATATTGTAGCTACAGCTGCGCGTCATCTGTTATGAAAGGCTGAAAATAAATAGTGATGGAAGCATTTCAATCTGATCTGATCAAGGGTGTGAGAGTCACTGTCAAAGATGTCATCGTGTTTGAAAAGGAGAGCTATGCCTCCTGTGGATCCTCACAGTGGAGGTGGTAATGGAGAGAATAATGAGCATAGAGGATGTCGATGAGGAGAGGACGAGTGCTTATGAAGACTGGAGTTGGAGGGTCACAGCAATTTGCACTGAAATGACAGCTGACAGCAGGAGAGGTCTGAGAAGTTTGTCAACCACATCCTGATTGGCTGGTTGAGGCACTGTGGCAAAATATGATATGGATATGAATAATCAGGTGATTAGAAGAAGCTGATCCTAGAGTGAAAACCTTGAGAGAGTTGTGAATGAAGAGGACATAAAGACTGAACTGTAGTTAAACTACAGTATGTGAACATCAGGTGTCAGAGTGGAGCCTTGGTGGACGAAACCCACTATAATGAAATATGACATTTTCTATTATGATGCTGACATGTTATATATTAGTATAATAATCTATATATAACATTTTATAATAATAATGCTATGATTTAATTTCTAGGAAATGATTTACACGTGCAGTACACACACACACACACACACACACACACACACACACACACACACACACACACACAGTATCAACCATCAAAGATGAACTTAAAGGACAATTCCGGGCAAATTCAACTCGGGCTGTATTTTCCATTTTAGGTCTAAAAGAAGGAATCTGAAGATTTTCAGTTTAATTGCTCCTGTTTTGTGGTAGTTGTGTCTGTCCCCGCATCCCCCCCGAAATGTGATTTCTTTGGTCAACTGTTGGAAAACTATTAAATCATACCTTTTGCAGGTTTGTTTATCTGTTCTTCATATAACAAAAGAGTTGTCATCGTTTTCTTAATTTTTTGCTTCCAAGATCATCTTGTTTATTCAAAACGAATACACAGACACAGTGTGATTCAGTCCTCCACACAGTCATGGTTTTCATTTTTAGTCCTGTAATATGAATCTGAGTGTGAAAGCATGTCAGACTCTGTGTGAATGTGGTTTTTTCACAGGCTATAGATTTTATTTGGAATATTTATAGCTGTCTTTATTGCTCCCTCACATCTGCTCTATTCTTTCAGTGTTGAACAAAATGGGATTGTCTGTTTGTTTATTTCTGTGATGCCCTGATGCCGTCTAGGTTTATATGAAGTGTTTGAGCAGCAGTCGACAAGCGCCAGGTGTTTTTTCCTCTGTTACTTTTACTTGTTGCACACGTGGAGAGATGTTGTTGGCATCGCATCAGAATGACACCGGAGGGGGTGGAGATGCAGGTCCTCCATCCTCGCACCTCTTGCTCCCATCCCTGCTGGGAGGAAGTAGAGATGCACATGGCAGGAAAAGTCAGCAAAGCCTTTAGAGTCACTGTTGTTCTGCTTTTATTTGTCAAAAAAACACGATCTGTTTCTCATCTAAGTGTAGAAAAGTACAAGGTGCTTATGCTAAAACCACAAAAAATACCATCTTTTCCTTCTTATCGAGCAAATTCATTAAATATTCACACTGCCGGTGGGGAAAAAGGAAGTGGACCCTTGGTTTTAATAACTGGTCGGATCTCCTCCGGCTCCAATAACCTCAGACCAGCTCGTCCAGTAGCGGCTCATCAAACCTGCGCCACATTCAGGACCATTCTCCCTGCAGAGCTGCTGCTGCAGCTCAGACACATTCTCAGGATGTGAGCAGCTCCGTTCAGGTCACTCCACAGCATCTCTCCTGGATTAAGGTCTGGACTCTGACTAGGTCACTCGGAGTGGTAGATTTACTGCGTTTGAAGTCATTTTGGAGTAGATTTACTTCGATGTTTAGGTTCCTTGTACTGCTGCACCACCCAACCCCTGCTGAGATTCAGCAGCTGGACAGCCACCCTGACATCCTCCTATAAGAGACTAAGGAGACCTTGATAAACTTCATTCCTCCCCTCTTGTCGAGCCGTCCAGGCCCTGAGGCAGCAGAGCTCCCTCCATCCTACTTCATCTTTTGGATTATGTTTTCATGCTGGTGTGCAGTTCCCTGACTGCACCATATATATACAGTATATAGAGAGAGAACGCTGCATGTTCTTCGAAAAACAATTCAACCTTAGTTTTATCACTCCACAGAAGACCTTCCCAGGAGTGCTTCGGAGAGTTAAGCTGCTCTTTGGCAAACTTCAGGCGTGCAGTGGTGTTTGATTTTCTTTTTTTTTTGGGAGAGCAGCAGGCTCCTTTGTAGTGTCTGTAGTGGCATGCTACCTGCACCATGATTTGCATATGTTTAACCCATGACCATAGATCTTAACCAGCTCCAAAGCTTCCTCTGAAGCTTAAAGGGACATTGTGTAACTTCTCCTGTTATCTATTCACGAAAATCGTTTTTTTCATTGATCAGTAATCACCCCCATCAACAAACTGAAGTGTTCCGGTAAGCTCTGAATTTGCCGTTCATATCATTCATATACTATATAGATGGAGCGGGTAAGCTCGGTGCTGGCTGCCATGTCGTGTCGGTGTCGCCATGGTTTTACGTTCAGTGGCAGCGTGACGGTAGGAAACCACGGAAACTCAGTGGAGACACCGGAGCTGTCGGCTCTGGTCGAGGTGGCGTCTGTAAAAAGTCACCGCGGTAACGCAGTGAGGAGGAATGGAGCGTTACACTGATGCTGCATTCACCTGCAGTCGGACAGACGGCCGTCGGTAACAAACCAGATGTCATTTTAGTCACAGAAGTCGAGACAAAGCCGGTAAAACGTGGGTCAGGTAAACAATACCACATCGCCATGACAACATATTGTCACGTCACGTGTATTGTTTTGCCTCGTGCTGACGGACCACTTGTTTACATAGAGGCTTGTTTATGCCGTTACGTCTGCCCAATTTCACGTGAATGCAGCATGAAAAATACGATTGAGTTGCTTGCGATATACAACTGCAACGCTAAATGGGAGTAATTCCTACACAATGTACCTTTAAGGCTCTGGGCTGCTTTTTACCTCACTGGACATCTGCTTTGTGCCTTCCGAGTCATCTCTGCGTGGTCCCATCATCTAGGGAGGATATTAAGCCATCCCCATTTTTCTGTTTTCCTAGAAGTGAAATGATAAATATGTAAACTCTATGAGATGACTTTGTAACCCTTCCAGCCTTATGCAAATCACTGGCTCTTAATTGTCGGTCCTCTGAGATCTCTTCTGTGAGGCATGGTTCACAACAGCAGACTTGACAGAACAGCAAACTCAAAGTTTGAGTGTTCCTTTGTGAGTCAAACTAGCCCGCACCTCCATCTGGCTTCATTGGTTGGACTCCAGGTTTGATAACTCTTGACTGCAGTAAGACTCTAACTTTAACCGAGGGCTTCACACACTTTTTTCCCACCAACACTGTGAATGTTTGACCGATGTTTTCAGCATACCACAACACAAACAATATGAATAATGTTTTTGTTGTGTTGGATGAAGATCTGACCAAATTTTAAAACAAACAAATCCATAAATGCACTAGTATTTGAGGTGTGATTACAGGTGCAACCAGGAGAGGTCAGTTTTCAGCATCCTGTTAAAGGTGCCCTCTGGAGTTTCAAGTAGACAAACACACCATTGTTTACATCTGGTGAAACTTGTGTTGTCATTGAAGTCTAACAAACATGTTGAATGTTTTTCTCTCCTCATTTGCAAAGCTAATTTTTTCACTGACAATTAAAGTTGTGCATTATTTACATTCATTTTCATTAGCTTCTCCTCTTCACTGTGTTTGTCAGCGCTTTACAGCATTTGTGTGTGTGTGTGTGCGCTGCTGCTGCTGCAGAATAGAAGCTCCAGAATAGGAAAGTGTGTATTTGTGTGTCCTTGTGCGAGGTACCAACAAAATGGGAACCTGTTTGTAAAAACCATTGCAGAGCACTATTTGTGCTTAAAAACTCCACAGAGCACCTTTAAGTTACTTTTTATTGCCAGTTAAGGAGTGGTCATTAAACCTTTTTAATGACAATTAACTGGAGTATTTGTAATGTGAAAAAGGGGTTACACAAATTGCACACAGTATTATGACAAACCTCTGCAGCGTCGCAGAGCTGTTTTAATTCATTATTTTGGTTTTATGGTACATTAACTGTACAATTCAGCCTCAGGGCTCTCATCAGCCCCTTTTCCACTGGGTGCTACAGCTCAACACCAAATGTCAGACAAAGTTAGCGACTAGCTGATGAAGAAAGTAGTGGAAGTGCCAGAGATTTTTCTTAGAAGTTAGTGGAGGAAAAGCTACTGATAAAGAAGAGTCCTTCCATTTATCAAGCAGACAGACACAGGAATACAAATGAATAGCCTACTCATTCTATTCACCATGTGTTTGCTGAATGCGTATGTAGGTTTGTTCTCAACACCTGGCCATAATGAAGACAGTATGTGACATTCTCTCCTCAAAGAAAAACAAACAAAAACTAAATGTATACAAGAAATACTGTAGAGTGAAGGCAAACATGTATAAAATGTGGATTTTCAGATCTAGGTTCATACAGTGAAAGTATCAAAACCTCAGTCCACAAAGAAATACACACAGCCTGTATTCAGAAACCGAGCCCTTTGTAACTTAGTTCATGTTTATGTTTATTGAGATCCCCATTAGCATCTGCATAGCATCCGCTATTCTTCCTGGGGTCCAAAACATGGAGACAATAAAAGAATACACATTCACACTAAACAATATAGACATAGACATAAAACACAAACAATAAATACAAACAATATAGACCACATAGACAAATACAAAACAATATGCAGTATACCTTAACAACATGACATACATTCGCAACATGACCAACACAACAACAAGATAACAAGACAAGACAGCTCCAATCAGGTTTCCATAATATAATAATACCCCTCCACAAATAATTAATTGACTCTACTATAACCACTATCTATATAACACTATAATAATAATATATAATACACTAACCCATATATTTATAATACCCATATATTTATATCAAGTACCTAATCACGATTAATGGAAATTCATTTTCAAATGATATTCATTTAGAGCTTTTTTGAAAGCATATACTATTTGATTGTTTAATATAACTTGGTAGTGAGTTCCATTCTTTCATTGCTCTGTAGATGACCTTGTTCCTGGTTGATGTAGTTTTATGTTTAGGTAAAATAAAACAACCTTCAGCTGCGTGTCCTGTTTGTGACTAAAATAACTTTTTTCATAGAAAATAAAAATATATCGACTCTTTGTGGTTAAAACAGTTCTCAAAAAAATCATTAACGAGTACAGAAGTCTATGTTTTACATCAAGCCAAGACAGAGAATCATGCATTCTTCTAACATTGGTTCTAAAACCACAAAATAATGTCACACGCGCTGCTTTGTTCTGAACCAGTTGCAATTTTCTAATGTTCCTTAGAGATGTACAAGACCAAACTGCAGAGCAATAATCCATGTGTGTTAAAACCAAGGCTTGAATTACTTGTTTTATATTTTGTTATGTTAAGTATTTAGTGCATCTTTTAATTACTGATAAATTATATCCCATTTTTATCACCAAATTATTTATATGTTTATCCCATGACAGTTTATGATCAATAGTTAGTCCTAATAATTTAGTATTTTGTACTTGTTTTACCTATTATCATTTATAGATAGATTCAGCATTGGTTTTAAAGCAGATATCAGCTTCACGGCCGTTTCGGCTAATGCTGCGTTCAAGGCAGGCTTTTGAAACCGTAAGTTACAGCTTCAAGTCACAACTACGACTTGGTAGCGTTCCAGGTAACCCGTAGCTCGTGTTTTTACCATCCTGTTGTCTGTGAAAGTTCCCTATAACGGCCACTCGTAACTTCCGACCCGTGAACTCGTACCAGATCGAACTGGTATGACTTCACAGGAAGGAAAAACACAAAGTACGAGTTTCTTTGAACGCACCATGAGTTAGCAGCCCCCGCCCTTGTCAGGCATCAATTGGTCCTCGTGCTACGTCACCACATTCACGCGCATCCCTTGGCTGCACACACAGCCCTTCATGCCGTTCTCTCTCCTCATTGGATAACACTTGTATCCCACAAGGAAAATTTTCTCCTCGGGTTACAGCAGAGCAGAGTGACGGAGAGACTCGTGTTTAGGCTGAAATACTTCATGTAAGTGATTGCTGACGGAAAATAGGACTATTTAGGACTTATATTAACAAAAACATTCCACTGATATCTGCTTTAAACACAGAGAAAAGTTGTTTCCAATCACCATACTCGTTGTTTTCGCTACATTTAAAATAAGCCAATTACTGTTAATCCAATCCATTACTAATTTCAACTCTTGATCTAGGTGCACATTTAAGTCATTGATATTTGTCTCAGCTACATAAATCGTAGAACCATCGGCATACATCGAAATATGTGCCTTTTTCAGTACTGAAGGAAAGTCATTAACACAAATTGTGTACAAGAGGCAAGCTTGAGGTACCCCTTGTTTAACACCCAGTAATTCTGACTGACTTCCATTAAAATATACAAGTTGCAATCTATCACTCAAATAACTATGAATCCACATTAATGCAGACTGAGAAAAACCATAACATTTTAATTTATTCAATAGTAACTCGTGATCTATTAGTATATCAAAAGCAGCGGAAAAATCAAGCATAACTACCCCTATTAGTGATGTCACAACAAAGCTGTCATCGCTCTCAGGCATTTCTCAAACCCCGCCCACCCAGATTCATCATCTGACCTTGATGGATTTGGTCTGTCTGCGTGTTTACCAGAAATCTGCTGTCCTGAAATGTTTTCCGTGGGGATTTAAAACTACGAAAAGACTTCAAATAAACACTGAAATGTAGAACATGGCCCCTTTAAGAAGCATGATGATGAACAAAATCTTGAATCAGTACTTTTTGTGTAATTCTGCTGGCACACACAAGGCGCACACATACACACAAACAGATGACAAACAGAAACGAGCAAAAACATTTTCGCTGTTGGAGGTAATGTAGGAGAAAAAAGAAGCCTCACTCATGTCTCTTTAAAAGAAAAAAAAAAGAAATTGGCCTGAAACTGTGAAACACTGAACGAGCTTTTCTGTAAGAGAGGTTTCACAATAGGAGTGTTCAGAGCCAGAAAGAAGATCTGCGTGAACGGGGAATGGTTCCTGATTGCTGGTACATCATCCACCAGACAGTTCACCACTCTTAGAAAAAATGGTGGCTGGGATAGGGTCAGTTGAGCAGGTGGAGGGCTTAATTTGCATTACTTCTGCTCTTGAGCATTTCCCTATCACACATATCATTATTTATAACAGTTACACTCAGGTTAATACTCAACCTAATTTGAGGAGGGGAAAGTTTCAGAGAGGCTTTTTGGAGCTGATATATAATGCTGTTCACAGTTGAGTGGAGCACACTCGGATTATTCTGATTATCTGTTACTAATTTTGGGAAATAAGCTCTTTTGTAATTGCCTTGTTAAAAATAGGGAAGTACTCTTTGGGAAACCAAGTTGTCTCCATTAGTTTTCCACTTGAATATATGATTTGTTTTATGGCATTTGGGGGTTTTATTTTGAAGGATTTTGGCTGATTTCTATAGAATTTATTTTTCATTTTCGGGAATTAAACCATCCATGTAAACAGAAATCTAAGTTTTTATCTCTTGTTAGCATAAATGACAAACTTATTAAGGTAGGCCTGTTTTACATGCCAACTGGCCAGTATGAAATGTTGTCTAATTAATGTGCTGTATAAGCCATTGTCTGTACTCAGCCAAATGTAATTTGTGTTCTACAGAAAGCATCAATCCTTAACCCATTGTGTTGTAGATTAGTGCTGTTGTATTCACTGGCAGTGCAATTATTCTGTGGATCAGGCAGGACGAGTCAAAAAATTAACGTTATGATAAACAGTGAATATGTTGCAATGGGTGAAATAATGTATACAGTAATATAATGAGCAAAATATTAATTACAATCTCTATATTTTTGCTGGGCATGAATTATACTCTGTGTTTAGACTCCTGGACTGTTATTATTCATTTTGGGCAGAGCAAAACATGAATATGAACATTTAAATGATTGTGTCTTGGAAGTAGCGGTGATTTAAAAATGTCAGCCTGTGTTTTGGCTGCTGTGGTAATAACATACCCGTTGGCCATCTTCATTCAATTATTTTTTTTCATATATGTTACAATATAATTACCCATAATCTCTCTCTCAGAAATAGCAGTGATGTGTGATTGTGTGCAGGACTATAAATTGAGGAAAATAACTTAATTGAGTGGGTGGCAGGTGGATGATTTATGCATACATGTGGCATCAGAACCGATCTGCACATAGTTTATGTGTATTTTCATTGTGTTTATGCACCACTAGGAGTAGCATCTCCAATTTCGTTGTATCTGATACAATGACAATAAAGTTTCTATTCTAATCTATTCTATTCGAGATAGTGTGTGGTTCAAAAAGAGCAACAGAGTTTTTTTTTTCTTCAGGCTTTTTGTGTCACTTTCAGTTCATATCATATCAGTGTTTTAAGCTGATCAACGTAATAACTCTGAACCAGGACCTCCAGTATTTAGAGCAAGGAGCTTGTCAAAAATAAGGCCTGCAAAGTCACGCTGCAGCTTATATTTCCATGTGTCAGAGACATATACTGTATTCATGTTCTTTACTGGGATCTTAGAGTTTGTGACCAATAATCTCAAGGCCTCTCAAATCTTTAGTGTAAGTTAAGAAGACCTTTACATCTCACTGAAATCTTTTTAAGTTTTAGTTTTTGTCACAACTTGTGTTGTAAATGTTTGTAGTTGGAGGAAAATGGATTCAAAAATCAATTCAGATATAATAGCATGCTGCTAACCTCTATCTTTAGTCCCAGAAATTACCATTACTACTACAAATGTAATACATTAAATTATATTAGTAAGGGTGACCCGACTCTAAAGTGTATACAAAATAACTTTATAACCAAGACGACTTGCAGACATTATAATAAAGTTACTATGATTTATATAATTGATGTCTTGTTTTTGATAATCAGTAATTTTTGTTAAGGCACAAATACCAAACCTTCCTAACTGTAAGACTTTTCAGATTTTGTTCAGTGTCAAAATTACTTGGATTTTAGACTGTTGGTCCATCTCATTTCCGCTCTCCACCTACCACTACTAATACAACTACTACTAATTCTGACTGTGTGGTGCAGAGCAGGTCGAGCACAGTGAGCTTATCAGAACTTGTTTGCTGAAAACAACAGATGGAAACATGGCAGAAGAAAGCGCTGACACCGAACTGCTCAGTGAAAGTGCCATAAAACCGAATCAATGGGCTAGAACGGGCTAAGAAGCTCTGTGAGAGCTGGTGATAATTCTTTGTGAGATTGTCACTGCGAGCGCCCCCCCCCCCCCCCCCCCTTTCCCATTAGTTATGTGATTGATTGTTAATGTAAAAAGATTGTTGGTAAATGGAGCTTAAATAACAGCAGCTTTCAGTCACACAGTGACATCGATGTCAGTGAGAAGAGAGAAAAACAGAGTAGTGATGAGAAACATCCAGGTCTCGTACAGTACATGAGTCATCTGACCTCCATGGTAATTAGCACAAATGTGTGACTGTGAGTCTTCCCACGAGTGCGTGCATCGCCTGTGTACATATGTAACCTGCTAGTGAGGTGTTGCAGCCTGGTAGACCCCATAGCTTTTTCCTCTGCTGTCTGTGTAAATGTAAGAATGTATATGAGTGGGCACTTCTCTTCCCACTCCAGCTGAAATGAAATGAAATTTCCTAAACCTCCATCTGCTCTCTCCTCTCACAGGAAAAAAAAGAAAAGAAAAACCCTCCTACACTCTGTGAAAACCTCAGTTTGACTCAACTCGATTGGAGGAGCTGAATTACCTCTCACTGCTATTCTGAAGTAGCCGATTTGTCCTTTACCTGCGCAGTAATTCCTTTGTTTTGTGTTTCCCTCAAGGTCTCTGAAAAAGCGAGTGAAGATCATGGTAGATGGAACTCTGCTCATCTCCAGTCTCATCCCAGAGGATTCTGGGAACTACACATGCACGCCAACCAACGGCCTGCTGACCCCGCCCACTGCCTCCGCCAACCTCACAGTGATGCGTACGTATACTGTGTCTGTGCCTGCTCTGTGGTTAATGCACAGTAAGTCCTCCAGGGACATCATTGTCTTTCTTACGTTCTCATTCAAGAGTCCAACACTGAAACAGGCAACTCAGTTTTTTGTCTTCCCAGCGCTAAGATTTAATTCATGAAACATTATTCAGCCAAGAATTATCCAGTGAAATATTGAAATATAAACATTTCATCAAAGTGGACAGATGCAGGGTGGGAGTCCTCTCCAACAACATTCAGTGCCTGATGGAGCCAAAATTGATAAATTAAGGAAATACATTTGAGAGTCGCCAGAGTTTAAGATTCAGATATTTTATCTATGCACTGCATGGTTTCAGCTCAAGCCAGAATATACTAGTCAAACCGATTTTTAAACCCCCTCAAAAAACAATAAAATTGATTATCCGACCTTGTAAGTCCCATGTATAATTGGTACGAATTCTGTCTTTTTAGATTAGAAAGCAAACCTAGGTTCTACATTAATAACATGTAAGTATCAAAGCCTCAGTCCATTGAGAAATACACACAGCCTGCATTTAGAAACTCAGCCTTCAAATGAACTGTCAGGACTTCTGTGACTTTGTGATGTTGCAACAAATCAGTCATCACTCAGTGTTTATGTAAAATCTGACATATTTTTATTTGATTGTCTTACACACATTTTAAGATGTAAACTTTGTTGATAATGGCCAAACCATATTTTAATATGTCAATATATTTAAGAAGTTAAGCAATTCAGACTCTATTAACTCATAACTGTAACCTTTTTACAGATGTAAATCCTTTTGTAGCATCAGAAAACCTTCTAGACTTTGATTTATTTATTGTAAAATCTGTATCAGTTGGCAATGCAGACTTTTCCTCTGAATATTTTACAGTTGCTTGTAGACCAGTAAAAACCCCTTCAGACACATTTTGTCAGCTGTAAATATAAGCGGTAGCGGGAGTAGTAAAAACACAGGAAACAGACTGGAACAAAAGCAATCTGTTCTCCAAATGAATCAGAGGTTATGGATCATCGTATAGGTTTTTCTGCGCCAGTAGGTGTAATTTCCTTTTGGTACTGAAACAGTGAGAAATTGTAGTTATTCCAAAGTAAATTACTTTAATTTTCACTCTTCATACAGACCCAGCACAGGCTCTTAAGATGCCTCAGGAGACGTACCTTCCCACAGGTATGGACGGCGTGGTCGCCTGCCCAGTGGCAGCTCAGCCTCCGCTGCTCCGTGTGGATTGGATGAAGGATGGAGCACCACTTGACCTGTTCTTGGTAATAAAAAGAATAATCTCCACAGGGAGCAACTTTCTCTGTCAGACCTTTATTCTCTGCCCAAACTCAAATTTATGTTCCAACACTCTATTTATTGATTCCTGATGCTGCAAACATCACAGGGAACCTGGCGGCCTCCATTCATTTTCTTTTAGCAGAGATATGTCAGAAACCACTGCTGACTACAGGCTCCTTTAAAACAGCCACCATTAGCAGCCTGTGATGTGAAGCTTTGTCCAGCGATCAACCCACTCAACATGCCTACGGTGCAGCAGAGGAACAATTTTCTTACTATTGCAGTCTGAATGTTCAGGTAGATGTAATGAATCTTTTTTTTCCCCCATGGATGAATCTTGTGTCCATGGATGGAAATATCCTTCAGGTTTTCAATTGTTATGTCATTCAATCACATATATCTTAATGGACAGGGATGATGTGTTCGACCTTAAAAGCTCTGGCAGCATTCCCCAAGGAACTCCTAACTGCCCCCATTACTCTCTCTTTTTTTCCCCCCTCTTTTGCTTCAATCGACGGCTCATCTCTGATGTCTGAATGATGGGTGGAGGAACAATTATAGAAGAGGAGCAGGAAGTGGGACCTCCCAGCATTTCTTTTCTTAACTTTTGTGATCCTCCATGTTTTCAGGTTGAAAACAGACCCTGTTGTAGCAGCATCTAAAACAATTTCCTCTGTTTTGACAAGAAAAAAAAGATCTGCTCACCTCCTCCTCTCCCTTCCCATGCTGCGTTGACCCCTCCCCACCCCCTACAGAACACTTTGGTCCGAGCGGCGGACATGATGGTGGATGAGAAGCACCACAGGAAATGTGATAGATCCCTATAGTGTGGCACACAGGCGTTGTCAGGCTGTTATTCTGCCAATTATTCCAATTTCACCCTGGATGTCACTAGCTCTTATGCCCACAGTAATACTTTCTCACAGCCTCATTCTAGGGAGGATAATAGCAGTTTTGACTTCATTAAACTGAGTGGGAACCTTTTGCGCAGCCAAAGCGCCACACAAGCCTTTCTCTGTGGCTTAATGGGGAAAAAATGACTTGAAAATGTACCTGCTTTTAATGCAAATGCTTCAGAAAGTGATGTTGAAAGCACTGCAGAGCGTTTCTATCACATAGGTATCAGGTGTGTGTGTGTGTGTGTATTCAGCTCAGATGCCGTGAGGATCATATTGACAAATGGGTTTTTCTTTGTTTTTATTCTTTAACTTGTAATTTTTTAGGATATCATCTTCTACAAACTGTGACAATAATGCACAATTTAAAAGAAGTTTGGAAATAATCTGCCAGTGGGGATTTAAGTACTTAACCACTGCAGGACTGTGGTAGGCTGATATCAGAAACATTATTTCTGTAAATCCCTCAAACACAGCTGAGAAGCTCATATGTGGCCTTGGAGCCGTTACAGATTTCCTGGCTTTTAGCTCTTAAAGCTTTTTGCACCCTTACTGTATTTTCTTTGCCATTTATGCTACATATCACTCCAGAGTGTCCTAGTGTGCCTTTCATTTCTGAGTACTTGTGTTTTTCTTGCAGTACCCAGGATGGACTCTGACACCAAAGGGCTCATTATTCATGGCCACAGTCAATGACGATGCAGCAGGCGTTTACACATGTACCCCGTACAACAGCTACGGCAGCATGGGCTCATCTGACCCAACCAACGTGATTCTACAGGTTAGTGAGACACCCAGGCCGACGAGGTCACTCAGTGTAGTGAAAACACACAGCCATGAAAAGTAACTATTGTAAGTCAGACTCAGTTCCCTTCATTGTTGATGCTAAATTGTTGGTCAGTTGCACCATGACAGCTTGGAAACTGCCACTGGATCTGTCCCTCTAGTTCTACTAAACTGTCTCTCTGCACCCCTGTGTATACTAATTAACCACCACTGCATCTGTCACGGCGAATTAAAAACTTAGCCGAAACGACATTTTATTGACCTTTTCACTCTGACGTGTGAGCCCTCTGGCATTAATGGGAGTCAACTCAGACTCACCACAATGGCAGCACTATTTAGGAGTTAATTGTGCGGCTAATCCTTTTGTTATTAAGATAATCTTGTCCAAAGCGGCAGTAATCCAGTCTTAAAATCCATTGTTGGCATTGCTGAAATCTCCTTGATTCAGCTATATTGTTTTGGCAATTCGCAGGACCCCCCAACATTCAGCATCACTCCAGAGAAGCAGTACACGCAGGAGGCTGGAAGGACCCTGCTCGTTCCCTGTCAAGGAAATGACGATCCAACTATTAAAGTGACCTGGAGCAAGGTAGGTATAACCCAGTAGCTACACGTTATTCATTTTGTTTCGAAAGATAAGCTGCTTCTGTTGAAGTTCACATCACAAGAGGCAAATTTCAAACTGAACTCACAGTGGCTGTGGTATAAAACACAAACATGCATTAGCAATTAGCAAGAACAATAATACATCTCTCTGGTAATATGCAAATAACTATGATTCTGCAGAATTTATCCACTTGTAAACACCTTAAGGCAGAATAAACAAAAACCTTTTTGAATTTTAATCCAGTTAGTGGACACAGCATTTTAGCTGTTAGCTAATTGGTTGCTATCTTGAAGGAGGTGTTTGATAGTTTAGTTTATAGAGTGGTTGTGGTCTAACTTCATTCATTCATCAATTTACACTGCTACATCCTGTGCACACAACCTGTTGCAACAGAGCGTTGGCTCTCTTTGCAGCGAGGATCAGATCAGAAGTAAAGCAGACAAAATCGTTAGATATTCAAGCACTCTGAGCAGTGTACTTATCAGAAGTCTGATCTTTCAGTCCATGGAGGTCAGTGCACTGGATGATTTTCCTCCATATATAGATATCGGTGAGAAGTTACTGCTACATGTCAATACTGTAACAGGCAGACAGACAATCTCAGCCTGAATGTCCTCCCTTAAGCAAGTAAAACATGCATTCAAACACACACCACCAGCCTATGGACCAGATCAGCTGATAGTATAACAAGGTGGCTGTGTAAAGCTTAAAGTGTGGAGATGTACTTAGTGCAGGATCAAAAATATGACACTGTTCTAATACATTAAGACTGCACTGTATAAGTCACTGTCACTGCACTGTCAGGTATAATTTCATAATGATAATTTTACTATAATGAAAAAACATTTTAATGCATAAATGAATCATGACCCCTCATTTGTATTGGCTCACTTTTGATTTCTGATTGGCTGGTTAAACCGCTGAGTTATCCCCAGTTAAATCTTGAGATGTGTGCATTTATTTGAACTTGGTGGATAAGAGATCAATTTTAAGACCTTTTGATTATTTCATAGAGCTGCATATAGATGTGGAGACTTTAGTTACTTTAGTTTAGTCTGTTGACGGTCTTTGCGTGTTTTTGGCAGGTCGACCTGGCCCGCCGCATTTCTTACTCCATAGAACCCAACGGCTCTCTGCTGCTGCAGCCCCTCACCAAGGACCACCAGGGGGCGTGGGAGTGCAGCGTTGCTAACCGCGTAGCCTCTGTCAAGGCCATCACGAATGTATTTGTCCTCGGTGAGTACAAAACAGGAGGGTTCCTATCTGAAGGGCACCCGCCGTAATGTAGAAAGCGTGTTCTGCTATTACGTGACCAATCCACATTTTTTTTATTTTGTAATACTGTAAACCCCTATTACAGCAGCACAGCACAGGACGGATGCCTGTGCCTCCACTCCGCCTCCAACGGATAAATGTGGCACATCCAGAGATGGCCTCTAAACTTTAGTGGTATCAGGTAGTTGAAGTGCTGGCTGATTTCCATCAACTCCTCTCCATTCCCTCCATTACAGGAACCAGTCCCCATGCGGCTACCTCTCTGTCCGTCTCTCCAGGGGTGAAGCAGGCCAACTTATCCTGGGAGGCAGGCTTTGATGGAGGATCAGCACAGACATTTTCAGTTTGGTGGGTGTAAAGCCTCCCACTTTCTTCTCGGGCTGTAACCATGGCAGCCATCGACAACGCTGGTATTACTCTATTGATCTCGAGGATGAGGAATTCATTTATCTGTTATCACTTCTTGGCAGCTACAATAAAAAACGCTGCTGCAGAGCATAGCTTCATAATGCAGTGGCCATGCTAGCAGCAATGGGAGGTTACTGGCAAAACAGGACGTAATACATTTGTTTCTTGTGAATCAGGGCTTTTACACATGGTGCTTTAGATACGCCTGTGATGAATTAAAAAGAGAGGGCTAGACAGAGTAAAAGGAATGTAAAACTACGGCCAGCTGGATAAAAATGACCCAGAAGTATACGATTAAAATTGTATTACCCTTTCAAAACAGTGCAGTGTAATAGCTATTATAATGCATGGAATGTCTTAAAAAGGAGTTTAGTCAAATAGAAATGCTAGGATTCACTTAAAGGGATAGTTCACCCTAGAATGATATTTCGCTCATTATCTACTCACCCTCATGTTGACTAAGGGCTGGAAGAAGTTTCGGAGCCCACCGTCCCTTCTCTGAGTTACAGGGGGTCTTAGCGTAGCAGTGCATTTCAATGCCATGGTAGCAAAGGGACACCAGAGCTCTTCGTAAAAAAAACACACACAAAAAAACATCCAAATACCTCCATGATGCTCGTATGTAATGTCCGTCTTGTGCTGAAGCCCCAAATTGCGGAATTGTCCCGAAAAAAATTAAATAAGTCCACATTCCAAGCATGTTTGTAGCATTAGCTCCCAGTGTTGTTGTCCGGTCTTCCGCTGCCAGCGCGCATGCGCAAGAGCACATGAGAGCACTGAGACCGACTCGAGTCTCAGTGCGAACGTTGCGCATGCGCGCTGGCAGCGGAAGACCGGACAACAACACTGGGAGCTAATGCTACAAACATGCTTGGAATGTGGACTTATTTAATTTTTTTCGGGACAATTCCGCAATTTGGGGCTTCAGCACAAGACGGACATTACATACGAGCATCATGGAGGTATTTGGATGTTTTTTTGTGTGTGTTTTTTTTACGAAGAGCTCTGGTGTCCCTTTGCTACCATGGCATTGAAATGCACTGCTACGCTAAGACCCCCTGTAACTCAGAGAAGGGACGGTGGGCTCCGAAACTTCTTCCAGCCCTTAGTCAACATGAGGGTGAGTAGATAATGAGCGAAATATCATTCTAGGGTGAACTATCCCTTTAATAAGACTATTCTGAGATGTAATGTTTTCCTGATGTCAAAGAATGCAAGTGATGGCATACAGAAAACTTCTCCTAATGCTCGTCTTAATCACATTGTAACCTAGGAGTGCTACATCAGATGAATGTGAGATGAGCTATCTTAATCCCTGAGAGGGAACTGGGTCATCACTCCAGCAAGGAGCAGGATCGAAAATAAATATAAATTACATCAAAAAAATATATAAAAATAGATCTGAATAACAGTATAAACAAACCTTCTGAAGCCTCAGCTACTCGTCGCTCTGACAACCCGACACGTTACGGCCGAAGATTAAGAAGTGAATAGACGCTCTCTGTTATGAGAGACAAAAAAAAAATCAACACTTTTTGCTTTTCACTGTGCTGTGTGAACTTCAGCGGGAAGCAGAGTGAATGTTTTCCTACTGATATTTCAACTGCAGGCTAATAACGATTGCAGATAGGTCTTGTAAGGACATTGTGGCGTTCTGCAAATGAAATTTTTAACAGTCACAGTTTTTTGTTTTACAGCTGTGAAAGCTTTATGGGTAAATCTTCACACCACATACTTGAAAAATGAATTGTTAAAGAGCAGAATAGACAAAAAAATACTTTTTTTTCTCAGAAAGTGAAGTCTGCTCTTGTATTTCGCCTTATAAATATAACCTGCTTTAAGCACCACGATAACATACAGTGTTCATGCTTCATTCAAATTACATTGTGCGAATGAGGGGGACCAAACAGTTAACTGCAGCATGACATATTCTGTCTTGATTGTTTCCTTATAAAGAACATACCCTTTTTCTACTGAGCCAGAGCCATCATAATGTAATTCTCTGTATAAAGTGGATGTATAGAACCACAGCTTCAATAGGAGCATGAACCTCACCATAATTGGAGTTGCAATAGCAGGGATACATCAGTGTCTCTGCCACAAGATCTGGAGATGATGATGAGTATGAATGATTAATGAAACCTACTTTTCTGTCATGTTTCATAAAACCAGACTCCCAGAATTCCCCGCCACTCTTTTGTTCTCACTTCTCTTTTTCTCGGTCTCTCTCCCTCTGCAGGGTGAAGAAGATTTCAGCAAGTGATAATGATGGGAAGCAGGACTGGTACTCTGTGCCTGTGCCTCAGTCCTCTGGCACCAGCCTGCAGGTGACAGGCCTGTCTCCTGCCACCGACTACCAGTTCAGTGTCCTGTCACACAACAAAATGGGCACAGGACCCTTCAGTGAGATCGCCACTGCACGGACCCTGGGTCAGTACCATCCTTGGTTTTGGTTGCGCATTTGCAAAATAGTAACTGCGATCCAGAGGGGGGTTAAAAAACAACTATTATCAAATTTTGTGTTTTTCCTCAGTCTTGTATAAAACATTCAGCTAGCAGGCTTTTCATCTGTTGGCTGGTGCTGAACTTCTTTTTCATCAGTGATGAATATTGCCAGAAGCAGATTATATCAGCAGTGGTTAGTTAAAGTTATTTCCACAAGTAACTTGCCCAAAGGTCAAAACAAAACGTATATGTGTTGTTATCAAAGGATACAGCATGGATACAAAATAGTACAAAATGACACAGAGCAATGACAAACAAGTTAATACAATGTAAATAGTAAAATTGTTTCAATTAAACTATAAAATTAATTTAGAAATCTTTTAAAACAGACACAGTCAACGAGTTTGAGATTATGGATTGAAACACACAATAGGCTCGAAGTAAATTCTGTTGGGTGGCGTCATGAAATAGCACGGGATAATGGAAGTCTTCCTCTGTGCCTTGACCTTCTTCACTGTTTTGGATTCCTTTAGTGTTTTTAAGGAATTTCTGTGTTTTCTTTTTTGTTTGCTTCACCTGCAACTGAATTTTCCACGTGTTCTTCTTCATGTTGAAAATCAGTGATTCTTCAACTCTCTTGGACACAGGATGAGCTGTCTAACATTTACGTGGATTTTTTCTTTAATAACTTTCGATCCACTTGTCCAATAACCCCAGTTAATCCTTCACCTGGCTAAAATGTAACGTTTAGGGAAAAAAAAGGTGCACAGAGTATTAAAACTGGATACAAGTACATTTTGAGCTTCTGACAGGCAACCAGGACACTGATACATGCACATGTCACTGGCAGGTGACCAAATGATACGCACCGTTAGCATGATTAAAATCAAACTTCTCCAGATTTTGAGAATTTCTGTAAACATTTGGGATGATTAAAATACAGAAGGTACCAACAAATTAATGTTTAAAGGGGCGAGTTCTAGGTGGATGGTGCAGAGAAGCCAAATGCAGCTCTTTCGAGCTCAGTGTGAACTCGAGGGACGTGGCGCATAAGCCAGTCATTAGTCCTGGTGTGATGTGGTCCACTGAAGCACACCAGCATGGGAGTAATATATGAAGGTGGCTTTCCAGTAAAGACCTTGTAAACAAATGTGTATGCAAATCAGGCTTCTCAGAGAGAAAGAGAGAGAGAACCAGACAACCTTTTTATACAGGATATAATGATGAGTGTTTAAAGCATCACCGATAATGAACCTGAGAGCAGTGTGGTAGATAGTATCAGCAGGGTTTGGAGCTGTGGTCCAAACAAGCTTATACAAGATATCACCAGAATGTAAAACTGATAAGTTTCCAGTGAGATTCAGGAGTTAGAATGGAAGAAAAAAGCCGGACTTTGGCTGAAGTTCTCGCACCGTATTTGATGGATGGTTTTTGTAGGATATCTTCTCACCAATCCAAATGCCAAGCTGCTTTGCTGTTGTGTTTTAAATACAGTATGTGAGGTCCAAGCCAACGTCTGTACTCAGATAAAAGGTTATTAGTTTTGTTTTTGGTCCCATCTGTCTGGGCCCCCTATAGGCATGTGCCTAGTTTTCCTTTGCGTTAATCCGACTCTGAACCTTCGGTAACCTTTGATTCCTGCATAAACCTCCAGCGATGTTGCTGTGTGGGATGGTAATATTAAACTGTCAGTCATTCACTTCACATATTTGGTCCAAAATGAAATCTCTCAACAAGAAATGTTGGTCCTGTCTGGAAGAACTGACAAAACTTTGATGATCCATTGATTATACATCAAGCAGCTCCAACCACCACCTAAGCGCAGCCACAGAGAGTTGCTAGAGTGACTGGAGACACTTAGGCTTATTTAACCTCTTGTCCAGCAGTTAGTTTAATCCTCAAATGTATTTTCATGATGGTGTAACATGTCAACAGTTTTTTTGCTAGGATGAAATTTTCAATCGCAACACAGCCTCACGCTCTTCCCACTGTGCAACTTTTCTTTTTACCTGAATGTACAGTGCATTGTTCTGCCTTTGCCCGTGGCAGGTCAGAGCAGTGGAAATGTGTGAGTGTGTGAGTTAAATGTTTGCTTTTTTGCCCTTTGGGAATGTTTTACTGTTCTGAACAGAGAGTAGACATCTCAGAGACATTCGAGAGGTCGTGAAAATACTTTTTGATGATGCAACCCTTGCTGGATAAGAGCTTAAAAAAAAAACAACAACAATAAAGTGTCAGATTCTCCTTCTCAGAGGTTTGTGTTGTAAATCACCAGGTCAATTTTAGCAGTTGGAATCTCCCAATTTAACATTTATGCGTAAACAGTCACCATCTATTCTTCAAGCTCATTAGTTTAATGGCCCAGAAAGAGGTTTGTGAATTCAAATGATGTGCCAAAGAAATGATGATGATGCTGTTACTCCAGTGTGTCAGTATTACATTTTCATAATGTGATTATTGTGGCCAAATGTTAATGGTAAACATTACTGTTGAGTTTTAACTGGACAGTGAGCTGTATACTGTACTGCAATAGTCTTTATTCCCTCCCATTCTCAAGGTTGAACATCTGTGACAGAAGCAATTTCCTCCACTGTAATTTAATTTTTCCGCCAGAACGCAACTGGCTGATCCACTGAAGGTCTTTCTGTTTTTTTTTTTTTTCCCCCATCCCTCTGCTTCAGATCCTGCTCTGAGGAGAAGTAAACTGAAGCCTCCTGCATCGCTGTCAGCTAATCAGGCCTCAGCAGGAGTTGTTCTGCAATGGTCGCTTCCTGAAGCTCATCACCCTCCCATCACAAGCTTTGTTCTTCAGTCCCGCACCCAGCAAGGGGAGTGGTTTGATTTGGTGGAGGACATCAGTGCCAACAGTAGCGAGATAGTCGTTCCGGGTCTGCACAAGGTAACAAGCCAGCCGCACGGCTCCCTCTGAGACTAATCAGTCCGTGATGCTTGTTGAATGCCTTGGAGATTTTTCTTTTTTTTTTTATCTAGGCTACACCTCCATGTACACTTCTCAGTTATGCACACTACATGGCAGCCATCACTTTTCTGTCGTCTTTCAATCTGTGTGCGCTGCCTTTTCTTCTCTCTGCTCCTTTCATCCTTCCCTTTTCTCCCCTATATAGGGCTACTCAAATTCAAATCAACTTCATTAGCATTGCAGACACAGTCCTGTGTTGACAAAGTGTGGCTTCTTCCTCTGTCCTCCCTACTCTGTATGTGTGCGTGTGTGTTTGTGTGTGTGTGTGTGTGTGTGTTTGTGTGTGTGTGTGTATGCTGGTCGCAGGACTGTGTGTACGAGCTGCGGCTGCTATCTCGTCGCGGGGAGTTGCTGAGCGAGCCCGGTCCATCAGTCAATGTCTCCACCGTGGGTAGGTGTTCAAGAGCAACCTTGCCCCCTTCGCATTCTCGCCCCACCCTCTGTTTCAACCCATCCTCCTCTCACCCCCAATTCCAATCCGTTCCCTAAAGACTCAAGCCCTGAACCCTCACTGACTAAAGTGACGTCAGCTCTAAGTGACAGAGTGTGAGAGTCTGTGAGGGTCCAGATGCTGTAAACATGAATGGAACAGCACTTACCCACTCTCACGACACGTTACCTTGACAACAAAATGTTTTTAACTCCGCCCTTGGACCGATAAATTTACTGTACTTTCAATACGCACAAGGTGTGCGAGGGAGGCGGACTCAAAACAAAATATTCCTGGATCAGATCTGATCAAATCATCATCAATAATCACAAACTGCACGTTAATACTGACAGTAAACTTCTTTTCTTTTTATTTATTCCTTTTTTTTTTGGCTCCTGTCCATTAACAATAAAGAGACTGGCGGAGCTCTCTCTGACTACTTGTGTTAATTTCTTTTTTTTTTAACACTTGCGTTCCGACGGCATCCCATGTGTTATGGTTTGACTTCACAACGCTATGAACTGTGGGTAATTCCCCTACCCAAAGTCAGCATCGGTGCTGACTTACGGTAAGGGGGCAGTAAGGGCTCATTCACTGACTCACTGACTTGATGATCTGACAATGGAACAGCCCTCACACACTCACGGACTTCCCGTGAACGCGCCTCTAAGTCAGTGAGTCCGTGAGGGGTCGGATTGGAATTGGGCCTCAGTCTGCTTTTCTAACTTCTCTCTCTCTCTCTCTCTCTCTCTCTCTCTCTCTCTCTCTCTCTCTCTCTCTCTCTCTCTCTCTCTCTCTCTCTCTCTCTCTCTCTCTCTCTCTCTCTCTCTCTCTCTCTCTCTCTCTCTCTCTCTCTTTCTTCCCCCGTCCCTCTGTTCCCAGCGTTAAACCAAAATTAGAGCAGGGCCCCGGGGAACACTGTCCATTAGAAGCCGGAGTGATAGAAATAGCTCCACTAATAACTTCTCAAAAGAGTTAGCGATAGAATTTATACTGGTCTTTTCTGATTCTTATGCGAATGTGACATGAATGTTAATCAGATATGGAAATCGACACACACAGTGCTGTTACCCGAGGGCTGTCCCAACAATCTGATACACACTGTTGAACGTAGCCCTGCTGATAATCAGCTGGACGTCTTGCGGAACATGTTGCAAAACAAAACAAGGTTATGATAGGGAGATAATGATCATCACAGGGATGTGGAGAGGAGATTAGATCCACTTAGAACTGCTAACGCCAAAACCTCACAGCAATTATTTATGAGTTTCTTTCTTTGTAATGTGAATTGTAGTTATTGTAATTGTAACACTCTGATGCAAATGGCATGAAATATGCATGAAGTGAAGGTCAGACAGCATGATCAGATACTTGTACAACAAAAATGAAATGAAATGATTTTTAAAATCATAATAAATAATAAATAAATAGAATTTAAAATTTTGATCAGACATTAAATATAAATGTATTAAAATGATAAACATACGTATATATGATCTCTTACAGACAATTTTGACATTTCTTCCTTATTTTTGAAAAAAAATGAAGATAATAATTACACAGACAAGTAGAGTTCGATATTATTATTATATATTGTATTTTTTAACTTTATTTTACTGTCATGTGTTTTATCCTGTGATTCTCAAGCATGTGTTTCTTTTTCTACATTATTTGTAGTTTTTTATGTTTATTGCTGACTCTACTATCTCACTTAGCTCACCCTTTGCTTTTTTTGCTTTTTTTTTTAATACGAACATATATCACTGATGAAATGACATCACAGGGATGGAGATCTACCCCAGCACATCCCGACTCCTGGAGTTCGTCCCGGAGCCATTACTGGCCGGCGTGCTGGGCGGGGTGGGCTTCATGTGCTTGGCACTGGTCTTGCTGCTGGGGGCCGCCTGTGTCATCAGCCACAAGAGGGACCAGCGTCGCAGGAGGAAGAAAGATGGTAAAATGCCCCTCACTCCAGAGACTCAGCAGACACTCACTTTGATGAACTGCATCATGAATATCATCATTTATTCAATAAAATATTGAAGGCACTTTCAATCCATTATATAAATCATACCCCACTGCATGGATTTGGCGCTCCTCTTGTCCCCTGCTCATCCATTCAGTTGTAAAAGTTATTGATGTCATTTACATTACTTGCTAATTAGGGTAATTTCTCATTAGGGGCTGATAAATGTAAGTGTAATTAACTTTTTGGACAAGCCTGGGTGCCTTGGGCCCTTTAATGGGCTCTTATTGGGGTTGATTATGTTTTTACTTCTTGGTCAGTGTGGTTGTATCCTAATGAGTCAGATACCATCTTGCCCCTCTCCCTCCCTTCCAGAGCCCCCTTCAGCCATCTATAAATGCTCCCCATCAATGTAAGTACCCCTTTATCATTTCATTATAATACCTCCCATTGACCTTTTCGCGCTGCTTCCCATACAAACTAATATACGCTGAAAATGCCAGCACCACACTTGTTTCTTTTTTTCATCCTCATCTTCATGTGTTGTTGTTGTTGTTGCTGCTGCTGCTGCTGTTTTGGTCTCTTCCTGTCAACATCTCTGCCGCCCCCTCTTTCGCTCTCACTCAATCTTATTCTCTCTATTTTTCTTCCTCTTGCACCTTGGGTTTCTCTTCCAACCCTCCTCCCCCACCTTCTCTCTCTCTCTCTCTCTCTCACACACACACAGAAAGACTTCAGGCACCGGCAGTCCAGACAGTGTGTTGAAGAAAAGCTTACTCCCAGCCAGCTCCCTCTATCCCACCACCTCCTCTTCCACCACCACCACCACCTCCTCCTCCTCACAGACAGACTGTTCTTCCTGTAGCGCTGACAACCACCATCAGCGGCGGAAGTCCCTTCTATCCAACTACAGCAGAGGCCGCCTCACTAGGACGACTTCTTTTCCCACTTCTCCTTCAATTGAGTTGATCTCCAGAGGGCCGGATGGCCGCTTCACACTTCCACCATATGGAAACGACACACTGAGCGTTCACAGCAAGAAAAGCGGAAGGTACGACCAACCTGCGAGAGTGCGACGGTCGGCGTCGCTGCACTCTGGTGCGGAGGACAGGAAACAGCCGCCGTTCGTTCTCTCCGTTGATCTCCCTCCTTGCAGACCAATGGACGTCGACTCCACAAGCCAAATCTGTGAAATGCCTCACCACAGTCCCTATCCTTACATCTTAGATCAAAAGCAATGTGCCTTTCCCGACCTCAGCAGTCTGTGCTCAAACAGCAGTCTGGCCACGATTCCTCGTCTGCAACCGGCGCGGACTCCCACCTTCCCGGTGCTCCCGCATATCCGATCTAGCCTCGGCCAACCTTCCACGACCGCCAGCGCCCTGGTGCTCCAGATGGAGCACGAGCGGGAGAGGGGGAACCTGAGTCGCTGCCTGATGCTGGCTCAGGAGAGGGAGGAACTGGAGAGGGAGCTCCAGAGGTACACGCTGGAAAGAGGCTCCGTGAGGCAAATGGAGACGGAGCAGCCGGATTTAGAGGGGAGGGAGGACGATAATGAGTTTGTCTGGGAGTATAAAAGCAGCACATTACCACACAGATATACCCAGGGCAGTAAGACCAGCTTTGGTTTATCCCCAAGTCCTTTCTCTTCAACCTCTGTCCACTGGGAAGCCCGTCCTCTCGCTGCCCCTCCCGCTCTGACCTCAATCGGGTCTCGTTTTGATGCGTCTTCACCCGCGAGTCTATCTTATTTTAACTCTGACGACCGTCATCTCGCCACGTCGTCCGCCAACCCGACCCCCTACCGATCTGATGAATACGGCAGTTTTTCCAAAGACACATTAATAGTCCCACATCTCTCCTTAAAACAAGGACATGAAAGGACAGAGGCAACAGCAGAGGGTTATAATAATTCACCACAATCCACAGTCTTAGGAATGCAAACGAATGATTCATGCTCTGAGGCACGGGGACAGAGCAGTCTTAGTCATGGCAGCCTTTCAACGTTGACTTTCCGTGGTAATAAATACACAGAAAGCTCTAATTCAGTTCTGGATGCGGTGCCAGACTCTTCGCAAGCGGAGGCTTCATTCCCTAGACCCTCTGATGAGGCCGTGTGTGTGGAGATGGAGATGAGCGTGGATGAGCCAGAATCAGAGATGTGTGCGAATCGGCCGACGGAGCCGATGCTGCACCACAGAATCGCCTCGCACGTGCAACACGGGCGCCCGCTGAGTCACAGAGGCAGGTTTGAAGACGTGAGGAGGAGCACGAGCTTTAACAGCCGGCGTCCCGCGTCAGTGGACCACACCGTCAGGACACGTGCTTCTCCGCAACCTCGGGAACCGAACCCCTGGGGAGCTGCGACCAAAGGCCATCACCTCTGGGACTCTAAGCAGCGAAGTCGGAGCCTGGACTCGAGGAGACGGAAAGAGAGCAGTTTCCTTACCCCTGATGCGTGGATAGACTCTCTCTCCCAGGAGAACTGCTCCCTCGCATCACCCCGTCGTCCGGACGCTGTGTTCTGGGAGCCGCAGAGCCTTCCCACCACGAGGATCTCCAAGTCTCCTGCAGATTCTCCTGCTGCTATCCGAGCTCCCTCCTCCTCACCTCCTACTGCGGCCCTTCCATCTGCAAGGTGCAGTCCGGAGAGGGCCGTAGCAAACGTTGACGTGCCTAACCACTACAAGCCAAAAATGGAGGCATCCGTCTCTCAAAACACCGCCATGAAAGAAGCAGAGCGATACTTGGAGGCCATGAAGGAAGCAACCAGATGCTTGCCCCCCAACAACATCGAACAAGAGCTAGTGGAAGTGGAAGCAGGTGGATACAGGGGGGTGCTGGAGTCCGGGAGCAGCTACAGCAGTTACGCCAGCAGCGGCCGAGGCAGCATGGAGCCGGCTAATGGACGCCTGTCTTTGTGTCACCTTTCCCCAACTCTGGACAGCTCACCTGAGACTATAGAGGAGAGCCAGGGGAGCTCAGAGGACAAGCACAGTCACCAAATGGACCCCTGCCAAAGGTATTAAGGACATAATGAAGAAGTGAAATTATGTTTTATAGAAGAAAATGTGCCCTGCATTTGTAGTGTAAAATGACCCTGTGTGGTCGATACAAGGCTTTCAAAGTGAGCCTAATATACATTATCCAATATAATTTATCGTTGGGAATAAAGAAAATGGCATTTCCGGAGTCCTATTATCTTTCACATACTCATGTTGGACAGATTTCTAATGTTGCAAGATTCCTTAAAAAGGCTTCTTCTTCAGCGTCATCTTCAGAACTATATTTTCGCAAAACCTGTATTTTTTAAGTGCACAGGTGTCCAACTTGTTTCAATTCTCAATTCAGTTCAATACTTTATTGTCATTGTCACCTGCAACAATGAAATTGAGATAGAGCCATCACAGTCCAGCATAATAATCCAGCATAATAACAACACAAATAATAAATACATTGTGCAACCCATAGGGTCCAAGTGCAATGAGGTACAACAATGTAATTGTTTGTATATCACACTGTGGTAATGTGGTAATATGTAGTGTGAGCAGTGTTAAAAACAATATGAAAAGCAATTAATTCATTTGAAATATTACGTTTATATATTAATGCCTTGGTAGGATGTT
The DNA here is from genome assembly GCF_905171665.1 of Trachurus trachurus. Classification (NCBI taxonomy): domain Eukaryota; kingdom Metazoa; phylum Chordata; class Actinopteri; order Carangiformes; family Carangidae; genus Trachurus; species Trachurus trachurus. Next base: position 22,110,477 of record NC_139908.1, read on the forward strand.
AAATGAAATATGCGCAAGCAAACCCCCGGCAGCTTTTTTTTTTTTTAAACAAAGTATGAAGCAAAAATGTAAATGTTTATTCATAAGAATAAAAGCTAAATGTTTTAGAGGAAAAAAAGTGCCTAATGGATTTGATGTACTGTATAGCTTATTGGGAGAGCTTTGCCATTTGCAGTTGTTAATGAGCATGTGTTTGTGTACATTAATCTATAAACCCTGTCTGTATTTGGTACTAAGTGATGTTTTGTGACCTCTCCAGGAGAAAGGCCTCTGTTGATGAGAATTATGAGTGGGACGCTGCTGATATCTATTCACAGCCTGGAGACCGTGATGGTGAGGATTTTTTATTTTTTCGTTTTTATTTTGGTCCAAAACACTGGTTAAACCATTTGTCTGTTAGGAATCACTTATTGGGATAATGTGACAACCAGAGTCAAAGCTAAATGGCTGATTGCTGTGTCCAAATGGTTTCTTCAGTTCAGTAGACAAGTTTAACCCGCTGAGATGCCATGCTGTCTAATGGGACACTGCAGGTCACTGGACAGGGATGTGGCATCAACTCATGAAGGGACATTGTAGTCTGTGAAAAAGGAAAAACCTCTAATGGGCTTGCAGATCGAGCAGATATGAGTTTAATTAACAATATCCACTGGTTTGCAAAGAGCTTATAAGTAACAACTACGTTCTTGAGCATAATTTATTTCTATAATCTTGTGTAAACCATTCACAAAGTATCCACCGCCATGAGCTGCCATCAATTACATAAGGAGGACTCGCAGTGTTAGCCCCATATTCACCACTAGTGGTCTCAGGAACTATGGGCCATGAATAAGTCAAACGTATTGATTTAAACATTACAGTGTTGTAGCTCTACGGTTTTAAAGACTGTAAGATGTTTTAGTTTTTCTTTTTGTTATTCATAAGAAAAAAAATCATAAGAAAAATCTATGTTTTATTTCTGGTTTAATCGTGGCCTGCCGAAATCACTTCAGCTCAGTTTAGACCAGACAAAATGTCGACTTTGTTTTTAACCTTGATAAAAAATCTCATTAAAAGTTTATCTCTTATGATTTCAACAAGTCCTTCAAAATAAAATGAATATATCATGTTGCTTGCAACTGTTTTTTGAAGCATTTACTAGTCCCCAAAAACCTTTCATCCTTCAAAACCGTTACAAATCCCATGTGAAAAATAATTCTGTTTCATGACATGACAACTCTAGTTCAAGAAAACACAAAGGTTTTAAAACTTGTCAAGGTCAGGTGACCATCATCATCACCAGGGTGATAATATGGTGCATTGAATGACTGTGGTTATGGTTAAAAAAACAAAAGCAGCACTACAAAGTCTTCCTTCTTAAAGCCTTAGAGTTTTGTTGACCTTTTCTCTTAGCAGACTGTCACTGTGTAAAAACATTACAATAAAATGAAGTCACCACCATCTCAATATTGATATTCGTCACCCATTACTTCAGTACTATATTTGGCAAAAAAAAGCTATAGCAGCTGCAAGGTTTGTGTTGGACCAGTGAGCGATGTTAAGCCGTAAAAACTCTGCTGACGCATCACAATGAGCAGCAGAGACAACACATACTCTGCTTTAGGAGAAAATCGGAGTCCCTGGACACTGCACAGAACGTAGTCGCCTTGGTGTCTTGAAACAGTTTGCTTGAAAAGTATTGATACAAATGTACGTTTTAACTAGTGGGGTTTATGTATCCTGCGAACATTTTTAAATGTTCATTTAGGAACTGCATGCAGGCTTCTATTCAGTAGCTTGCAGTGGTTGCTTAGTATGACTGGCAAAGAGCAACGTTTAACAGGCTATTACTGGAACACTTAGCAATTTTAGACTGATCTAGGGTGACATTTGTTCCTGTAATTTCAGCAACAATTTAAGAAAAAAGACATCCAAGTTAGCCTGCCTTCGCAAGCCAATATTTGATATCCTGCTCTTAACCTGTGCGGTGCATATCCGTGGGAGTTCAGGATGGAGGGGACAAAACCAGCGGGGCGTAGACATTTAATGAAATAACATCTGTGGTAAAATATCAGAAAAAGTCAAATATAATTTCACATGTGCCTTTTTTTTCACCTACAGGCCTGCTTCCTTCATTGAATCTACCGAAGCCCGCTCCGTGCTGGAGCCTCCCGAGCATGCAGTGCTCCACTAAGGCACTGAAAAATTGTACTCAGCTGTCTTTGCTCCCAGGGCATCAAAGCAGCTGCTCTGCTGAGCCAGAACCAGACACTGTGCTGTTCTGACAGCACCAGCCTTCGGCTCATCTCACTGGTGTGTCCTCTCACTTATTGATTCGCATCACAAGGCGACAAAAGTTGCATGTAGCAGAAAGTGAGCTTTCATCTGATCGATTGAATTTTCTTTTTCAAAGTGAAAAAACAGAGAGAAGAAGTGCAGAAGAAGACTTTTTTTGGCATATTCTCTATGAAGAGATCAAGCAATAAGGGTCTAAGTAAAAATAATGGAGGGCCCCCATGTACAGTAGAGCTTTAAAAAGTTTTCTTTGCATTCTGACCCATCATCATCACCACCACCACACTGTTAGACATTTCTTTGGAAACAGTCCACCAATCTGCCAATTTCAAATCATTTCCCCTGCTGATGGGTTTCAACACATTTTCTGGTGGTTAAGATGCATTCATCATCCAGGGACGACTCAGTGGCCACACAAGGAACAAAACAATCTCAGCCATCATCAAGTGACTGGTTTATGCTTTGGATGATTACGTTTTTCAATACCATCAATCACCACTGAGTTTTAACAAAAGAGATGTTTATGAAATGCCAATAAATAAAGAAGATAGATAGAATATAAAAGCTATTTTTGCCACACTGTTGCTGCTTTGCTTTAGTGTAATACTAGTCCTCAAAGTGTAATTTCCCCAAAGAGATCATTAACTGCTTTTTTTTTTTTTTTTTGTCCTTGAAATACTGTGAAGTTTTTTGGAATGCAAACATCTACTCAGTCTGGATAAAAGCCCAAGTTTCCTCTCCAGGCCGTCTCCTTGTTCAGTGGAGCAGGACCTCTAATTACGTTTGATAATTGAAGAGGGTCAAGTTAACTTGTCGGGCTTGTCCTTGTTTATTGTGTGTTGGCATGAGGGGAAATTTAGCTTTTATTTCTTTATTTTGACTGGAACAGACCAAGGGTCAGTTTGTTGAATGATTACAGCCTTTTTTTTTCTCTCTCTCCCAGCAACCTGTTTCATCCTTACACTGTCACTGAAAAGATACTTGGAGTTAACATTGGTGCTTTTATGTGTCACCACTTGAGTGGGTAAATGGGTTCCCTTTTTGAAGGGTATGTCAACACATCCACAGAGGGCTGCTGCGTAATAATTCAACATTATTGTCAAATTGTCAAATGGTGAGTGCTCTGTCATATCACTATTTATACGAGTAAACAGTCAGAGCAGAATCATTTTTTTCAGTGGGATCCCTGTGATGGATTCACTCACATGTGATTCATGTTATATGTGGATTAATGTAATCACCAGCGTCCATCATGTTAAAAGCACCGTCGCCATTTACATGCTGAAACTGTTAAATATGAGAGGCCTGGTAAATCAATCAGAGTGATATAGGTACTGTAAAGAGGCACGAATGCTTCATGGCAACTAAATTATAATGTAGCATGTAAATGTTCTGCATAAAATGGCGATTTGACTCATTTCTAGGATCAATCCCATAGACACGTAGCTTTAAATCTTAGTGAATTGCAAATTTGTGCTGTTGACTATTTGCAAACTCTCCTGACAGTCCTGACCTTTGGGAGAAAGGAAAGAGTAAGAGAATCCAAAATGGAAGAAGCCATCCCATTACCTATGTTGCACCACTCACCCAGGGCAGTTGTTTTTTCTCTCATACAATAGCGAACTAAAGGTTGCCAGAGAGGGGAGAGAGAAATAATACTGGCTGTCACACTCTACAGGGGCTGTCATACCATTAACTAGATATTTGCTCCTGAAATGACAAAAACAGCCTGTTGACAACACATCGGTGTAAGTGAGTGACCTACTCTGCCACAATATCATCCTGTATATTTAAAAATAGGGGTCATTAGTTTCACTTGTGACCCCCACGGTATAACCCTGCTCTACTGAACGAAAAGAGATTTTCTAGTCTTTGCCACAAATAAAAACCAGCCACAGCCATGTCACTGTTAGTGAACCGAGCTTCCACCAGCGAGCTATTTTGACGAGGAAGCACAAATTAATTTTTTTTGCTGTCTGGTTTGACTGGGCACTTGTGTGTGTGAAGGGTTTTGTTTTGTTGTAAGGCATCGCAGTGGGACACAGCTCATTACATCCAGAGATATTTGATAATTACATGTGGTTTATAGTGGCTTCAGAAAGGCATTTAATTGTACTGTAAATGGATGAAATTGACATTTACCCCCATCATTTTTCACTCAGTGCTCATGACAACAATGTGAACGCATGTCTTAATAAATGTGCACCAATTTATTAAAAATCAAAACAATCATTTCCGAAAGTAGTTAGACCCTTAATTCAGTATAATGAGGAGAGACTTCATTCTGAGTCACTGGATCAGCTTCTTGCCGTGTGCAAAACAAGAGATGAAAAGGGAGAGATTAGAGTCTTTGGTGTTTGGAGCCTGTCGTGATGTCATTATATTTGAAAAGGGGATTCATACACTTCATACACTCTCTTCCAATTGCTGCAACCCCAGGGGGGTTGTGTATTATTGCTGTAACCCCAGGAGGGAAATGACAGCCGATAGCAGAAGAGAGGAGAACATAATTTAATATTTAGGATTGTGGCAAAAATCTGAATGAAAACACCTGTTGTCAGTTCATTACAAGAAGTTGAATGAGAGACAGAGAGAGAAATGTCAATCAATAAGGTGCGAAGCTAGTCTTCCTGACTGAACCAACTAATCCCCGGTCCTCAGCGTGATCCTGCCACCATCATGCTTCACCACAGACTCTTTTACTGCCACTTCATCATAAAGGCCTGATTTATTGTGTGCCTCTGAGATGGTTGTCCTTCTGGCAGGTTCTTTTCTCTCTGAAGAGCACTTCTGAGGCCACTGGGTTCTTAGTCACCCAAGTTCAAGACCATTCTTTCCTGATTGCTAAAGTTTGGTACTGATTTGCTCTTGGGAGACTCAAGCTTTAGATACACTTTTATACCTTTTCCCTGATCTATCAGCACAATGATATCACAGAGAGTTTGTTGGACGTTTGGTTTGATTTTTGTGTTTATATACAGTGTGAATTGTGGGACCCAATATACAGTACAGTAAACAAACTACGTCATCAATTCAGGTTACTTAAGTAAAGGAAAGGCAAAAATTGTTCTTCTTTTTTTAAGTGTGGACTGATGGGCCAAAACAGAAATTTACTCTATTTGAAATTAAATCCATAAGAGAGAAGAGAGAGAAGGGAAGAAGAGAAGAGGTTTCTGAAGCCACTGTATTTCCTCCATATTGACAATAGAAAATTGGACCCACTGAAAGCATTGATTTTCACTAAGCTCTGCATCCCAGTGCAGGTTGAGATGGTTCCTGTTAGTTCTAGTGGATCAACCCAGTGAACCTGAGCACAAATCTGCCAGCGAGGCACTAAAACCGCTGTGAGGAACATGCTTACTCCTCATGCTCTCTTTTCTTCATGAACAATGGAAGAAAGGGAAAAAATAGGTTTTGCTTGCTGCTCTAGCTCAAGGCCTTCACATTAGTCAACCAGATAATTAACTCAGAACTCCACAGTGAAGCGGAGCATTGTGGGGTTTCCATCCTATAATTGAAATTCCCTCATAGAGGCCACATTTACTGCAAATCAATGTTTCACTTCTGTAGAACATTTTCATTTTCGGGTCTACACGTATTGTACCTTCAGTCTATGAATGATCAAACCCTATGTGCTGCTCTGGGGATTTGTAGTCAGCACTACTTTTTTGCCTATGTTTCTTCCACTCAATCTAAATATTGTGCTTACAGTAAACCAAACACACAAAAGTAGGTGAAAATTTTGTTTTTATATACTGGATGAAATACTTTTAAAGGAATATTTCTACCTGCTTTTGACAGTCAGGGTTAAAACCCAAACAAGAGAATTCTTGGGGGAACTACTCTATATTGTATGTTCAATGCTCTTGAGGATTCACTTATGAAATGTTCCTGCAGAAAGTAAAAAACACAACATTGACGGAGTAGAAATGTGGATAAACCACAGCAGCGCAGTGAAATAACACATCACTGGGTAAACCTGTTCACAAAGAGGTGTGGACAACAGAGAGGGCTCATAAAGATGATTGTTATACTGCTACCTTTTTCAGTTATTGTGTGTACTTAGGGGGATTAGCTTTAAAGCAAGCACACTTTTATTATGCCCATTAAGCAGCGAATGAATTATTTGCAAATGCCAGGAAGTGACTCTCAAAGCTAGAAACTAATCAAGGTCTTATGAAGGGAAATGTCACGTGCAAATTGCGGACCATATGGGGCTCATACCTGAGGACCGTATATAGTTCCAAACTCATCAGAATAAATGAGTAAGTGGCGCCTCTACATGAGTGAATGTCAGCAGAAAACCTTCCCCTGAGTGTTCTCTCTGTACGTTAAAAGTATTTATATAATTTGAACATTCAGCATATTGATATGGCAAACAAAACTTCCACGGGGTAAGTTTCTATACAGCACGCAGCAGCTGTAAGGCTCGTCATTTTCATTTTTATGTTTTACTGTCGCAGGCCTCTTTAGATGGATTGCACTTTTTAATTCTTCTGTATCTCCAGGCATATTCAAAAGTTTTCTACTGCAAGAAGGAAATGCCCAGCTCAGTAGCCTATGCTTCTTTCCAACTCTAATAGTTTGAAAAATGTATTCATGAAAAGTCCAGGAAAAATGGAGAAAACATTAAACTAAGCAGCTGGTTTTGCCCAGAAATCCCTCCACAAAATGTTAGAGATCAGACATGTTGATTAAGGTGATTGATGTTTTAATAAACCAGATCTCACTTTTTTGATTCTGTAACATCCAAATTTGTAAATGTCCTGATAACAGTCTTCAAATCATCAAATCAAGTATTTTTCTACATTAAACATTTATGACTAAAATGCATGTTTCATTAGAATTGAGTAAAACTGACAGAAAACCAAAAAAGCCCAATGAGATAATGGTTGAAATGACGCTCAATCCTGATTGGCACGAGTCTTTGACATGATAGTTTTTGAACTGAGCCCCGCCCACTTTAAAGCAGCAAAAAGAGCAGAGAGAAAAAAAGAAAACCAGGGACCTCTCAAGCGAAATGACCGAAACAGTTTTACCTTGGAAAGAAAATAGTGCGGTGTAGTGTAGTGTGTCATTGCTCATTGTTAGAAAATGGGTTTTTGGAGCCTTCAAAATAACAATGTAAATAACAAACTTATTCCATTGTGCTGCTCTCCTGCTCAATTATATCAACTCATTAATGTATAACAATGAATCGACCCCTCAACTGTTTACTTAACTGTTGGAAAAATTGGATGTATTTACTGCTTGATATATTTGTAGACGTAGACAAACATTGTCTGCCAGTTTTTCATGGCAACAATAGACACTCTCCTCATTCAGCTCCTTTTACACTGTGTAAACCTGAGGTACAATCTGTGATGGTGCACAGATATACGGCTTCGTTCTGCTCTTTTGACACCGAGTGGGCAGCTGACTTCATTGAATGATAAAATGTACTTGTCTTACATCTTAACCAGCCTCCAATTATACTAATGGTATGAGTACCACAGCACTGGATGAGCCCCATCCTGAGAAAATGATCAGATGTAATGTCACAGTCATCTTTATTAATCCTCCTGCAATTCCAATTTATTTAGACTTTTATATCACTTTGACAGAGATTACAGGGAGAAACAAACACGTATTTCTTGTGTCTGACTGTGGAATAGAGTCCTCCACCATGCTGAGAGCAAACATTGGAAGCATTAATGAGAATATCCAAGTAGCCCAGGTGCTTCAGCAGCAAGGTCGAAGCTCAAAACACAAGATGGTAAGTAATTTGTATTTCTACCATTTCATGACAGTTCTGAAGATGTGACTGTTTGGTGTTAATTAACCTTAGGGCTACTTGTACAGTAGGTGTGCTTGAAGTGCCTCATCACATGTTATGACCAGAGCACGTATCACTACAGATTGTGTCTCTACTGGCTGTCAGCGTTGTGTGTGCGCTAAAGGAAACTCTTGCTCTGAAAAGGTTTTGACCCCGTCCTCTGGTTTCCTTGTTATAATGTATGAAGACTTGTGACCGATGCTCTTAAGTCACAAGTCTATTATTATTGTTTCCAACTCAGATCGTATGTCATGCAAAGCAATTTTCCATACAAAGACCTTGTTCTGTTACTTTCTATAGTACTTGAAAGGAAAAGTGAATCTCTTTCACAATAAAAGCCTGTGATTTAGCAGCTTTTAATGTGAAGCAGCAGCCGTGAGCAACTTTGAATTTACATTAGCACTAAGTGGAAAGCAATTTTGAATATTGATGGCAGACTCATCGGCTGACAATAGTGTTGTTTGTTAGTAACAGAATGTAAAAACACTGAATGGCTGTTGTTTGAAAGTGCTGACTGTAATGAGCATAAAAAATGGAGCATGATATTTGAAAATGTTTGGCAACGTAAAGGATGTGCTGATCCAGCCGAGAGTTATCACCTGGCTCTGCAGGTGCCCTCAGCTTTATAGAGATGTGTAGTGAGTTTTCTGCTTGTTGTTTGGCTGTCAGGTCTGAACATTTACTGCTTAGGTTCATTGTCACTGTTCTTATAGCATTGTTCGCAGCAGGCAGCTGTTTTTCACTAAAAAGCTCTAAGAACCAATTGCCCATTTCCTGCTCTGTACCAGACAGCACAGAGGCACAGTTAGTAAGTAACCCATGAACATACAGTAGTGGAGCATTGTTTGAGCCTGATATTCCCCCCAGGAGTTGGTAGAGAGACCAAAAGAGGAAAAAAATAAATATATGGAGAACATATGAGATATATTCAACTGCTGGATGTATAAAGAAGCAAATAATATGACATGTTTACCACTTCATATCAGGGCCCTATATATGGGATTAAACAACCTGAGGACTTTTTCATTATTGTGCTCAAGATAGTTTTCTATCTGCAGTGGCGTGACATACAGTGTTCCACTGCAATGCAGTTGTTAATGTTTCATTTAACCTGACAGACATTGTTAATTGTTTCTGTGTTTTCCATCCTCAAGAGGGTTAAAGCATGAACTATTTTTTCTTTTTTTCTTTGCATGACAAAAAATAAGGATGGCAGGTTACGCTTGTTGCCGAGTGTAAGTGGCGCAGCTATTATCTCCCGCCAAGTGTAAAATTAGAACGATTATCAGCAATATTATTGCAGAAGTATGGTTGGATGTGGATAATTTAAAGATTGAAACCTTAATGTGAGTTTTTCAATCAGTTTATCTAAACATCCACAATTCAGTCTCAGAGGCGGGAATTCACAACATGTCAATGAAGTTAATTACTTCTATGAATGCCTCCCAGCAGAGAGCGGAATAATGGCATCGGAGGAGGGGGGAGTGACATTTCTTCTGTTGTGGTTTTATAGTACAGCAGAATCTTTCTTCACCCCTATTTCACTTTAATTAGGCATTTGCCCAAGAGACTGAGTTTTTGAAAAACATCTGTGTTCTTGTTATCCGACGGGTGGTAACCTAGCAGTTAGGGTTTCTTCTTCTCTCAATGATTCCAAAGCATGTTCCTCCAGAATTGATGACCTTTATTATAATGGATGGTTTTAGTGTGTGTCCTTGAGACTCCACTCGCACAAAAAGATAATTGAGCTCAATTTTATACAGCGCCTGTTGACATTAAGAAACACTTTTCAGGATTTTGATTTTAGACAAATATATTCAATTTTCAATTAGCTCTTTTCATTGCATGAAATAGCTCTAGGTTTATTATGCTGATTTTTAATAAGGAAATATGGGCAATACATGCATTTTATATTGTTATACAGATATATATACAGATTCATATGATTAATGTCAAGCATTTATTTATGAATATTGTTTGCTTTTGTAAATTATTCTAACATTATGCATTTGCTTTGTTGTCATTTCTGTGAGTTTAATACAATGTACATCAATAACAACAAAACAACAATGACACAAAAGGGGTTGTCAAGATGAAAAATACATTAATGAGGACTGATGTGATTCTGTTTATTTTGTTTTATTAGTTTTTTGTAGGTGTGACTCTACCTTATGTCAGGATGAATAACAGCAGTTTTCCAATGTTGGTCCAGTTTTCAAGTTATATTTTGTAACATTAATTGTTCGATGTATGTGTGAGTTTGATTTCTGATGTTGTTAGCTCATTAGCCTTTATTATGTTTTGTGTCCCTTTATTGAAACAATTAATATAAATCTCACAGTGCACAGTGAGATGATATATTTGTAAATCGCTTTGATCCTTCACTGCCTCCTCACAATGACCTTGTTTTCCCAACATAAATCATAATTATAAGAGAAATACTGTATGTACTTATTTTTTGTCATATTTTGATAAATAAAACTGTACTCAGCATCCAGATTTTCCTACTTCAGTCTCTTCACATGTTTTTTGCGATTACAGTGTTTATGAGACACCAGATGAAGGGTGCTCACAGGCATTGATCGCACTCTCCTGCACCAAAGAAGTAATGTGAATACCTAAACTGATTGGTATTCCCCGCCGCTCATTTTAAGGGTTTTGCATACACAAATACTTTCTAAATCAATGTAAATGTGTTGATCTAAACCCTTTGAAAAACCGAGCTATTTTTGGGAGACTGCAGGTGCTCTGTGGCATAGAAATGTATCATCAAAGTTAATTTCCAAACTGTAAAACAAATAGAAATACATGGTGCAGAAACTATGGATTTGACTTTGAAAGTTTTCAGAGAAGGAAACCAGGACTATTTTTTTTTTCCTTTGGGGTGGAAGGGAAGCGACGTCTTACTGTTATTGTTCAGGACCTTGTTTACAGTCCAGCTCAGAAGCTGTAAAATGAAAATAGTGAAGTACAGTGTAATGGAAGTAGCCTACTATTAAATGGAAATACTCTGCACAGGTGCAAAAAGTACAGTATGTAATAACTCTACTTAATTACGTATAACAACTAAGGGTAAAGTGTATTGAAATGAGCCGGATAGTTACCTGTCTGAGGCATAGGGATAGAGGAGGCAGACAATTCACATTCAGCTACAGGTTAAGAAATGATGAGACCACTTTACGTAGCAATGTCTGAAATTGAATTATTATTATTAATGACACTTCATCTGTGTTTCCATAACACCTGCACCTCGCACAGTTCTTGCAGCATTATTTGTTTGAATGTGGATGCCTGCTGCTGTAACACAGTTATTTCCCAGCCTGGGATCAATATAGTATCTCTTATCTGATTACAAGACTCTTCCAGGTTTAAATATGGATATATATTTTGTACCCACAGTTACAGGTTGTTAACTTAGGAAGACTGTAACACAAAGGATATAGACCTGTACACATAACCCTGACCGTTGTTTATTTCTGGGGGTCGTACCCCTCTAACCCCCCCGCCCCATAATTTGAACCCTGAGCCCTGAAGGTAACTGATGCATTTCTGTGATTATACTTCTTATATTCATCAGATTCAGATGACACAGCTCTTTTTTTTTTCATCTGCATCTCTCCATCTCATTTGGATTATGATCAAGACCGGGTGTGATTACCATGTATCACTACAGGAGATGGTATGAATTCGCAGCATTTAAACTAGTGTTTGTCAGCAGGTAAGCCCTTTAACTGGCATATTAAAAATATGCTCACTTCTCATCAGATGAGACGTGCAGAGCGTAAAACGCCAATAAACACACACACACAAACACACTTCTAAGCACTTTTCATTTAAATAGCAATAATGCTCTAAGTGACAAGCACCATTTATATTAACACTTAGAGTGAGTATTATATGGCAACGCTGTGGGTCCACAAACTAAAAGGCTTTGTGAAGAAATGAAATATAACCATCATTATTACTCCTACCCTGATTACTGACTTTTTATTCATTACAGTGATGCATACTAAGCCTCTCCAGGCTGAGCTCAGTAGTTAGTGTGCTTTATGTTGTGACTGCAAAAACCTCTTTGTTGTTCTAGAAAGCCCTTTGATGCTCACGTTTGTCAAGTTATTCAAGAATTGCGTGAGATGAAAAGGATTATTTAGCCTGTAATTTTCACAACATGAATTTTAAATGAAATGTTTAGAACATGGATCTCCCCTGCCCTTGCTCAGCAGACACACGATAAATGGAACTTAAAAGTAAATAAAGAATAAAACTGAATTGCTCTTAAATAACTACATTTCCATTGAGGTTGAGTGGGCATTTTCAGACTTCCTCTTTAATCATGGCAGTAAACCTGGCAAATGTGTCTTTTAATTATAGTAAAGCCAGACAGTAATGCGACAGATCAGTAAAGGGGTAAGGATGTTGTGTCTCCAAAAACAACACTAAAGTCAAGGTACAGTAACTAATCCTCATAATGACCATAGATATTTAAGGTCTCTGTTTTTAACCCTATTATAATAAAGACATCATGATAAAGTGGACCGATTTGGACCAGGTCCACACAGGCCAGTTGGGGTTGACCGTCAGGAGATACAATCTCACACTGTGTTTTGTCAGGAGGATCTGATAGTCTGGCTTCTGGCCCAGTCACAGTCTATCATTCTCATTAAGCTTTGTGAAAACAGTGTTTGATTTTTTACAACTGGAATTGAGGCCAACATCATCACAGGTGTTGATAGGATCATTAATAACACTTAAAAAACCTGACATCCAGGTTTCAGTGCAGAGCCACAGCTCAGTGGGCTGTGGCTCCAGAGTTCACCTTGCTCTTCATAAATGAACTCACCTTCAACTCTGCAATTTAAACTTTCATCATTTACGTTGGTGGATACACTATGTAGGTTGTTTTTTCATTCATTTTTTTATTTATATTTTATCAACATAAAACATGTTGTTGTTTTTCCCTCTATTCTTTTATTTTATTTTATTGCTATATCAACTTCAACTAACTGAAACATGAGTTATGTTTCTAGCCATGCTTGAAGCATGGCTCCGGGGTTGGTCTATTGATCCACCACTTTGGTCCAGAAATATCCCCACAACCTCCCTCCCTCCCTGAAATTAAGCAATGTCTTCTTCCAGCCGAACTCATTTCCAGTAGGACCAAAACTAAAACTGTAAAAATTACAGACATTTTGCTGCACTTTGTATGTAGTTGTAATATACAGTGTACATGTTAAGTACATAACCCCTTTTCTACTTTTTTTTTTTTAGGTGTTTTTGTTTCAGCAAGGAATCTCTTCTCCTCTTCTCTTTGACAAAAACACATTACATGGATCAAAGTATAATAAAAAAGAAGGTCAATCCAAACATATTAGGAAAAGCACACTGGCAAGAGACAAAGTTATGAATCTCTCTTCTGTTTCTTTGCTTTTCAGTCCAAATGTAACCAGACTTTATTTGACAGGAAAAATATGATTGCTAAGTCCACTGTCCACTGTATTTACCCAGTTGTAGAGGCTAGGAAAAAGTGTCTGGGTGGAAATAAATAATCATATGTGGATGTGACAAGTTCCACTAAAGTTTGAGACAAACTGTTTGTAAAAATGGGCTATACAAATAAAATTGCCTTGCCTTGCCTAATCCTCAGGCATGTACCCAGCTTAGAGCGTCACTGTGATCCCATGTGACGTCACTACCATGACTGCTTGCCCCCAGTCGGATGAGATGGATGCTGCTCGGAGCTGTTTATTTCATTCAGAGCAGCTCAACAACATCACATATCCATACAATCTCCATCTTACACCTGTTGATTTGCCTGTATTCAAGATCCCTCAAAATGCCGCCAGTAGCAGATATAGAAACATGTGTGAAGAGATTGTCCTTGACATGTTGTCTGAGTTTGGCAGTGATATCCAAACTGTGTAATGATTTTTTTTTTTTTTTTTGTGGTTGCAGGCGGTGTGGCACAACAACACATTTACTCTCTTCAAAGACAAGAGTGCCACATGTTAACAAAGTGGTGCCAAATGTGACAGAAAAGAGGGAGTGCAGTGCTGTCACTATGCGCTGTCATCCAGACACTAACGACAAGCAAAATGTCCTGCAGGAATGCACAAAGACAGAGCTTGTTTGTTGCCTCATGCTGTATAATTGCTAGTCTGGGGATGAAAATGCATCATAACCTAACATTTTCTAGAATCTCGATCCTCAATATTTCCATCTATTGATGCAGGATCTGAAGTCTTGAGATAAACCCCAAAAAAAGAACATTGCAAATAGTTTTCACCTTCGAATACAGTCATCAATAGGCTATTTTGCACAATGGATGTTCACTTGTTTCAGAGAAATAGATTATTCCATTAGTCAAATTGATTTCAAATGGGTTGTGGGGTCGATTGTGTTGGCCGAACAACAAATCAGATAAAAAGCGAATGCAATCAGTCGAGTGTGCTGAAGTCTTTAGAGTTAATTTATCCCAGCTTTGTTGTCGTTGCGCACTGCTCTCTCCTTTGACACTATATATAATCACATGTGTCCATTTTCATCTCCACGTACACGTTTCTCTCTTGTGGTTCATTGTGTGCTTGTTTGACATTTGTCACTGGTTGTAAATCAGTGTTAACACCTGTCTGATGTCCTTACCTTCTGTTACATGTGACTGTCCATCCTTACACTCATCTGAGGTTGTCCATTCTCTCTCTCGAGTTTGTCCATCAACTCCGATGTCTGAGTTTGTCCATCACCTCCGATGTCTGAGTTTGTCCATCACTGCTGCTGCTGCTGGGCCTGCCCCTCTTCTTTTGTCTTTTAAGTGTTTTGAGCACTTCTGTCATTTGGGTTAGCACATCACTCGGAGCGTCTGTCAAACAAAGAAGACAACAGATGTCAGGCCATATTACATTATAGTTTGGGACATCAGACGCATACAAAAGACCAGTTTCTTTCATACGCTATTAAATCAGATTAAAATGCCACTCGTATAAGTGTAACATCAGAGGGAATTCTGAATGGAGCCTGCTGTGACTATACTGCATGACACATTTTGCATAATCTCTACTAGTAAAAGTTGTTCCACGATTTGTCCTCATCTGCACTATAGCTGGCACTGCTCCGCTGGCTGAAACAGGGACAAAAGCCATTTGGCACCACTGACAGATAATTCATATGGTGCAGTGCTACAGGATTAAACTTAGGAACCAATAATGAAATTGAGCACAAGACTTTGTCAAGGCTATTTTCAAAAATGTCCTTGAGCAATCACAGTACCAATTGTGTGATCTAGCCTGGGCACATACATACATGCTTTTATCAGAACCTCCCTAAACCTTGATACTTTCCTTACACAGAACACTGTTGTTTTCATAGTGATATACAGCAATCTACCTTTTGTTTAGATTGGCTTGTAATAGTAGTTTCAATAGTTTTGAGCAAGTTCTAACAATTTGGGCTACTTTCTGTAACATTTGTTCATATTATAATATTAAATAAATCAACATACTCAGAAATTATAATGTTTAAGACACTCTAAGAAAATCTGTTTTGTAAAGTGAAAAAATATATATATTTTTACAATTCTGCACTATTTCTTGGTCGGCAGTTTGAAACACTGAATCAAATCATCTTCAAATGACATTTAGGTGGATTTGATCTACTCATCGGAGGCTTGTTCAAATAACTCAATTTGCAGCCTGTGTTGACCTGATATAAATCAGGCTGTGCCTCATGTTTCCAGCAGATCAATGCTTCCTAAGCAGCATCATGATAGGGGTAAAAATGGCATCATTACTAAGTAAAGGTGTCAGACATTGAATTGTTATTCAAAGCAAAAAAGGGGCCTTCTCTGCATCAAATTATAGCTAAATGCTACGATGGTGGCCAGACCATTATATGATAATAACACCAAGCTTGGTTCCCTGAGAGATAGAAAATCAGCCTCCTGACACATAAAGAATTTGAATCCAATCTGCAGAAGAACTGTCAAAAGAGAGCTGTTTGTTATGGTCTCAGAAGATGAGTGGCACTTTCTTAAGCGCTTCTCTGGGGAGGAAACAAGGCCAAACGCCCGGGGTGGGCTGAGAAATATACCAGAATTTCACAGTTGATAACAAGAAAGTCCTGTGTGAGATTCATGGCAGCTACACTAGGAGGCTAATAAGAGGGAGAATGATACCAAAGTGTTTCAAACCATTCAAATCATGTACTGAGCTCATGACTCATAAAATCATTACATATTGCTCTATAGCTGATGATAACTGGCAAAAACAGCTGCCAGGGCGAGGAGAGAACCAAAACCCACGGACTGGGGAAAAAAATATCAGAAAGGAGAAGCAGGAATAAATCACATCACCGGTTAAAAACATGTCAATAAGGTCAGGTATAAGCTCCTTCTGACCTCAGTACAGTCTAAATGGAGAAGCCTTTGTTCCACCTCCTCTCTCTCGTATTCACTCCCTTGGGTTCACACTGATGTGGAACAAGGTTGGGGTTATTGTGTGACCTGGATCCTCAGCAACAGGTGAATTTCTTAGATTTTCACTTTGATTCTGCCCCAGTGACATCATGTTTCAGTCCCCGAAGGATCAAGTTGAGTCAGTGCCTTGAATCATATCTGTCTTGGGGAAACTTATGACTTCTCATAAGTTCCAGAAACTGCTTGGATCAACGATGATGGTGGTATCACTGTGGTGATTCCTCTGGGCCTGTCAAGAGCTTGTCCCCTTCAGTGCTAGGTCAACCCCCCTTTTTTGCTTCCATCTGAAAAGGGACAGAAAGGTGAGGCTGCTGTCATGTGAATCCTGGAGGGACAGAGTCCTCCTTGTCTGGGAATCTCCCCTGAGGAACCTCCCACACAGGAGATCAGGCTTATATACAACCCCGATGAGCCGGAGAGCAGTGTGGGAAGGCAGGACAATGAGAGGCAGATGCATGGGAGTACTCTCGATCGTTGAAACAATGAGTGTACTGGAATTAAGGGCTGTTCATTTTATCCTCATGAGCCTGTTGTTGTCCATATATCACAAGCAGGCGCTGGTGAGAACAGACAGTGTCCCTGCAGTGTACCACATAAATCATCAGGGTGGAACAAGGTTGTTGTGCTGTCTCAAGGTAGCAAGGGATCGGCTGACATGAGCATGACCTGTGCCCATCAGATGCCTATTGCAGCATCCCAGTAGAGCGGCTCACATCAAGTCCTAGTCTGGGCCTCTGCTGGCGTAATGTCGGTTACACCTGTAGGTGGTGTCCAAAATAGAGAAGCGGGGGTGACCTATTAACCCTGGAAAAGACGACCCATTGATGTTCCCTAATGAGTAGCAATTTTGGATCTGGATCCTCTGTTACGAGAATGGCTGACAAGCTTGGTAACTTTAAAAAGAACAAAAAGCCAGGAACACTCGGTGTCCTTCTAATATCTTTAATGCCTCACTGGTACAGGCAACTCACACAAACCGGTTTCGACGGTTAGTCTTCGTCAGTGTGTGAAGTGTCAAAATGCTGTGTGGGAAATAAGTACCCAGCATTCCCAGCTCCACAGCTGTCTGCCATCAGGCAATTAGGAGCAACAAGCAGGATAGAGTTGCATCACATGGAAAACACAATCTCTGTAGGCATCACAAGGCCAATAGAAAGTGGACATACATAAATATATGTGACAGTGGTGGTCCTGTCACTATGCCTCCAATTGATCATGTGCCCTGGCTACTTGGCCAAGGGGATGTCCCTTTGGGTGACTGGCAAGCGCGCATGACTCTTGCCCGGGAGGTGTGGGTTCAATCCCCGCCCGGGCCCTCTTCACCTTGCCACATTCTGGCGTTGTTGGCAGGATCCATGTAGCACTAGGGGTGGGTCCATGGATTCCTAATATGTGTGGCAGCCTGCGCGGAAGCACGAGGACGTGCTTGTGAAAAGAGGGGGAGAGATGTGACAGTGGTGGTCCTGTCACTATGCCTCCAATTGATCATGTGCCCTGGCTACTTGGCCAAGGGGATGTCCCTTTGGGTGACTGGCAAGCGCGCATGACTCTTGCCCGGGAGGTGTGGGTTCAATCCCCGCCCGGGCCCTCTTCACCTTGCCACATATACAATAAATTAGATTAATCAACATTAACTATATCCATCCACAAATATACAAGATACTCATAGAACATGGTTGGTACAGTAAAGTATATAGAGCACCACTGGTCGTCAGAGCATCTTACCAATCGAGCTTGGTAACTTTCCCTTCACTTCCTCTGATTCTGCCCATACAGGGTCATGGATGGTTGTTATTTATTTATTTGGGCCACATTGGACAGAAAGGCCATGGTTCACAGACCCAGAGTGATGCAGGGTCACCCTTGGTAACCACTGCCTCAGGGTGACCTCCTGATGCTAAAGCCTTTTGTCAGAACGTTCTTGGTTTCTGAAAGGCTCTTGTCTCTTGTGTTTCATTAAATTGTGACTAACGTTTCCAGCACAGACCCTATACATCCATAACTTCCACTATTTCTCATATGTGGGAGAATTTGGAGCTTTATATTGTATTACTTTACATTACACAACTTTGGGAATGAAACTATGGAGGTGCTGAGGGCAGTGAGGGAAAACAAAAAAGTGTAGATCCACTTTCTAAGTCTTACAGTACTTCAACTGTTTTCTTATCCTTTCTTTATGATATAAGAACAGTACAGTCTGAATAGGACTAGAAGCATATTTTTTTATTCTCCACAAAAGGCTAGAAAGTAATCTCACATGACAACAGGACAATCTAACAACAACAAAGCAAAAACAAACAGTTCTCAAGTCATGAGCGAAAACTATGTGGATCAGCATACGATTTATGTCTTTTTTTTTCTTCCATGTAACCTCAAAAGCTGAATAAAAGATCAACAAGAAAGCACTTCTTGTTCAACAAATACATACACTCAAATACCCGCATGCCATTCCCAGACATAGTCTGACATAGTCTTTCTGCACAGACATACATGTACATACACTCTCCTAAGAAGTCACTGCTGCAATGTCAAAACATACAGAATCATTTCTTTGTCAGGGTAAACATCTGTCATGAGGAAGAAACCCGCCTCTATATGTAACATGTAAAGATATTCTGAGCGATAGGAATTTAATAAAGTAATAAACTAAAAAAGGCAGCTTGTTACCGAACACCTAAAGTACAAAGTGTGACATTTTTTCTTTCAAGGCAGCACAGGGAAGCTCAGCCTATTGTGCTACGGCAGTGGACGAGCAAGTCGGTCCACAGTAATGAGGGTGCTAAGTTAACAGTAATTGGCACATTCTGTCATGAGGATGTCAGATGTGCTCACAGTCGCATTCTGTCACATTAGCATCCACATGAGCCCAAGTGTGCCAGGCAGCACATAAGCACCGAGCACCTCAGCATGTGGCGTGACACACTGTTAACTAGCATTTCAGCATGCTGGCTTTTTAAGTTGAGAAGACGATGAAAGTGAAGAAAACCTGTGGCCTCCATGAGGCTGTTTCTTTTTCTTTTTGTTTTCTCCCATTACCAGGCCTGGTATCGATCAGGCATTCCACAAGTAGCGGCAAACATAGTAGAATACTGTACACAGGTACATCTATTCAAACGCTACTGAAGTCGCCAGATGAGACTGTATTCTCTCATGGACATAAGGTAATTTCTCTAGAATGCATGAAAGGACTTTCTCTGAACTACACAAAGGACATTTTCTTGTCAGTCAACGTAACTATGATCATATAGACTGCAGTAATGTGTTCTACCTCTACCTTTAAAATCGAATGTCCACATCAATGCTTTGTTTGAAGTACATGCATTTCAGGATGCCTCTTTAATATTTTGTCATAAAGAGAAATAACTGCAGTATGTGTACAGTACATAAAGCCACATTTTATGTCATAAGAAAAATAAATTGCACCATAAAGGACACATCACAACACATATTTTTCCCTTACTGTGGCAGCAGTCTAACTCAATATGGCAAACACATGTATTTATTTATCTATCTTTTTTTTTCTTTTCTGAGGTGACCACTTTTTATTTGCAGCACGTCAACTGTCAGACAACTGAGAACTGCTCCAGATGCAGAGGATCTGATCAAACGAAAAACCTTTTTGTGAGAACAGTGGAGGAAGACAGGAGGCAGAACACCTGTTGTTCTGCTATGTGCTAAAGCGGTTATTCAGCAGAAAGGTCACTGACACACTGCTGGGACCGAGCGAGTACGTGAGGGTTCTCCCAGCGAAGGAGGACGGGGATTTATTTGACCTTCTTGGTGCAATCTGTGTCTGGTCAGATTAATTTACTTCATACAGATCTCAGAGACCTAGCTGAACTTAACGAGGACCTCCACAGGGCCAGGAATCAAGCACTTTGTAGCTCCAGGATGACTCACTGTGTGTCTGAGGTTACAGGCCTGACTTTATGTTTGATTTTTTTCTCTCCTCTGTCTGTTTACCACAAGAACTTCCCACCCTGTAGTGAGACTGAGCACAGACATAACCTAACATCCTGCTCAAGTTTAAATTCTCCTTTCTAGATTCAGGGGGAACTTAGAACAGAGGCAATCCATTTCAAGCTGCAGCGTGATGTCGTCATTCTTGCACGGATGTTTTTTTTTTATTATTCGTTTCGTTTTTTCTGATACTTCAACCTAGCAATAGCTGGGAGATCATTTCTAAGACAACACACAGATCTGGGCTTTTCTGCTGGAGAAACCATTTCTTCTTATGCTTGTGTAAAAAAAAGAAAAAGAGAGAGCATATGTTCTGATACAGTTTGTCACATATAACACCCACCCAGTATACATTCAGTGACCAGACAAACAAGACAGCTTGTAGAGTTGGATTCCAGTCAGTATAACAGCCTTTGAAGAAATACCACTAGTGCACCTGTGTAAAGCTTCAGATGCTCACTTCATATCGTGGGTGAGTCCATCAGTTTGGATTCAGCTCAATAAGTTGATAGTTTCAGAGGCTGGTGTGTGTTGTTCACTGTGGCACTAAGTGATGCAATTTTAATTTTACCTGTATCCTGAGACCTGGAAATTGTATAATGAGAAATTGGCCCCTGAACTTTTGAACCATGAGCTGTGGTACAAGGACTGCAACTCGACCTGTGAAAACAGATCCAGCCTATGGGGTCTTCCATGGCTGAGGATTCTGCATTTGCAAGCGCAAAATGAGAATACATTTTTCAACATCAATTTATTTTTTCAAGATAAATAAAAATAAAAAAAACTGCTGAATTCAAAAGCGTTTCATTTTGATTAGAAAGAGACTTGTGATTTCCACACAGACTCAACAAGTAATTCATCCAACAACAAAAAAACTAAGAAAATATTCCTGGAAAATCAAATAAAATGTGTGACATAAAGTAATCAAACATGTGCTTCACTCATAATTAATTTAAGCAAACACTTGAAAACATGTTGCTGCAGGTAAAACTGGCGTAATGGAGATTCGCAATCATCAGTTTTCCTGAAATCATGACAATAAAGTCACTCCAGAAGAATGAAAAATATTTTAATTATTTAATATGGCACTTAAAGAGGCTAAGAGCTGGCATGCTAACTCCAGAGGAAGAAGCGATACTTGTGTGGGTAGCAGCAGTAAGACGAAGCTCTTCAAAGCAAGAAAACACTTGAGAAACTGAGCTCCAATGGGAGCAAAACAGAAGGGACAGCGCATTAAATATAGATGATCATTTGCAGCTCTTAATGGGCTGTTTGCTGATAGATGCCTTTTGTTAATGTAAAACAAACAATCAAACAAAAACACTATGATTGTTTGACAAGTATTCTTTGCTGCTTAAAATATCTTCTCCTCTTTTTGATTAGTGATTGCTGTTTTTTTTTTTTCCTTTTTGCAAATTCACTTCCCCTTTGATTTTCTAAAGTAATGTGAGCTGTGTGATTAAAATGAGGGATGAGTATAAAATTGCAGGCTCATTACTTTAAAGGAACATCTTTGAAGCTTTGACCCTAGATATTGTTTTACTGCCTAATTTTCACTCAATTTCAGTCAGTCCATTTCTCTCTCTCTCTCTCTCTCTCTCTCTGTCTGCTCTTCGGCTCACTCTTCGCTGTTTAAAAGCTGAATGTCAAAAAAGCCATAAAGAGTGTTTGGTAGGCGTTTGGTTAAAAGGTACGCATTTAATGTCAGCGTTTATCTTCTTACCTGTAGCTCACTAGAATTGCGGACAGCTTGAAGGGTGGTCAGGAAATGTCATCATTCACTGTTCTCAGAGGATGATTCTTACAGTCTTATTTTGAAGGCTGGAGGTGGATGGTGTGTGAAGAAGGTCACAGCAGTTCCCACTGGATATTGAGGTGAAAGGGCCGGAGGAGGGTTGCAGTCTGCACTCTGAAATGACACTGGACAGTAGGAGAGAGGAGAAGAGTTTAAAGGAGACATATTATGCCCCCCTTCCACAAATTAAAATAGTTCCCAAGTGTCTTAAAGACATATCTGTGACATGCTTTGGTCAAAATACCCCAAGGATCAAACATCACAGCTCTTTTCATCCTCTCAAAACAGCCTTGTTCAGAACGGCTGGTTTCAGTGCCTGTCCCTTTAAATGCAAATGAAACACTGCTTGCCCCACCCCATTCCTTCTACCAGTCCCAGGTAGGGGTGGGATTATGCAAATTCGAAACTATAGTTACATCACTGGAAGACAACTAAGGGAACAGCTCGTAAAACCATGTGGATTTCAACCCGGGGAGCAATTACAGACTTTGTATGTTATTTCTCACATTTTTGGGGCCGGAAGGCAAGACATACACCCAAATCTATTAAAGAGCCTTCAGAAAGTGATATTTCCATAATATGTCCCCTTTAAAGTATGAATGGGACTACACAATTGGCTGATTAAGGTCTGATTTGTTGCTGAACACCCTTGTGCTCGTAATGGGGGAAAAAGTGTGTGGGTATTCACTTCTGTAATGTTATACCATGCTGCAGTTCTGACAGAGCGCTGCCTGTTAGCCAGAGTTACTCAGTAGCTTTCAGCATTGAAAGGCTATTAGTGATGACATGTCACCAATCAGATGTCGCTGCTGGCAGGACACCTTTTTGAGTTCACTTTTCAATCTCACATGTATCACAAACACTTGACTACACCGATGGGATTAGCCCGAATGCTAAGCAGTGATGATTGGTTACAAGATGTGGGGTGAGAGAGGGTGAAAATTTGAGAATTGTGAATAGAGTAGAAATAATCTCTACATGAAGCTTCATTATAGCTGAGCGTGTTTGTCATTGCGACTGTAGGCAAATATCAGACGATGCAGGCTTTCTCATTTGCCAATATTGTTGTGTTTTGAACATACAGTACAGTTTTAATTTTGACCATTACGATTTTGTGAGTAATTATGTGTAATCATGTATAATTATATCTATTTACAACTTGCGTAAACTCTAAGTATGCAAACAAAATATACTTATTTGTGTCACCTAATCAAAAAGGGTCTCACATGTAATTAGAGGAGAAAGCAATAACATTTTCTTTCTTCTGTCGACCTCTGCTTTCTTCTCCATTCTCTCTGGAGTATGTACACAATCCAACCACCACCAACCTATCTCTCTCTCTCTCTCTCTCTGTCTCTCGCACTGTGCCACCCTGGAGAGTTGACTGTTCTTACTGTTTTAACCTCCACCCCGGGTTGTCCATGCTGGGTTTGCAGCGTGTCGCACGCTGAACTGTTTGTTCGCCACTCATCGCTCACTGCCCGGCCCGTGTCCCCACACGGCTCCCTGCGGCCCACAAACCACTGGAGTGATTCCACATCTCCAGCGCTGTCTACATAGGCTGCTTCCTCTCGCAGCAGCTGGTAATTTAGTCCAGACAAGGCTTCAGCTCCTATCAGTGAGATAACACTTTATTCTTGCTTTCACTACCTCTCTACAGCGGCTCCACATGTCATATGACTCACCATGCAAGGTGTTATCGGTGATAATACTGCAGCAAATGAACCTGTAATACTCCAGTATGTGATCTACTTACCAAGCAGCCTGTAATCAAAAGTGTGTGTTTATTTTGACTGGACAATTTAAAAAAAACATGTGCCTCACCTTCCTGAAATCTACAGCGCACTAAGTCTAAACAAATATTGACACAACACATACAATACTGTACAGTGAGAAAGCCTTGAAGACTGAAATCCTTGCTTGGTTCCGCGCCAGTGCAACAGTTGCAATGAGGAGAATTAACTAAAACTTGGCACCAGGGCAAAACACTGACTATGAACGCTGTCACACTGACGCACTTCAACAAATAGCCATTTACAGTCTGCTGCACTCAGAGCTTCCTCCTGTTCCCCCCTGTCTCTACCTCAGCCCTGCTCCTCCAAGCTTTACTTGCATCAAGTTGTTTTTGGAATTGTGACAGAAAAATACCTTCTTATCAAATCCTTTCGTTGTGTAACGAAACGTCGTACAAGTGAAAAGTTGAAGGGGAAACAGTGAAATATTTTATGTTTCCAAATATATATCAACATTCCTTCCAGAAAAAAAAGACACGTTTGCAATAGATGCAAATCTACTTTTAAATTGAGTTGCAATCATAACATGTTGATGTATTTTTGCTCAGGGATGAAAAGCATCAATACAAGTGCTGTTCAGTCCGTCTGAAATGATGAAGCATTTTTCTGCAGTTTACTTTCCATATTCCACATTCAAGACAAATTGCCATCCACCACAGCACTCATTACTGAGCATTTTGATTTGAATTGACCAAAGTTATCCAAGAATTATTTTGTGAGCATCGGAGAAACATAGCTCCAGTCCCAATTCTTCCTCTCGGTCCAGAGTAGACAGGGGTGTTGACTTGAGTGTAATTAAATGCATCAGAATATTGCTGCAGAGGTTGTTCCCTTTCCCCGTAACCCTTAAAGGGATAGTTCAACATTTTGGCAAATTGGCCCATTGCCATAATCGCTATAGCAGTTCATTACCTTTATTTGTCGGTGTAAGATATTTTTAGAACGGCGGAGAGCTCAGAGCTACACTACAGAGGCTAATGGGATTTCTTGGTTTCCCTCATCAAAGTCATCAAATACACAATCCAACAACTCCAAAACGCTGTCGTGGACAAGTTGTGACCTGCACATTCACCACGGTATGAGATAATAACGGAACATTACGAGACAGAGTTGTTTTAGAGGTAAATTCATGCAAAACCGCTGATGCGCGTTGTCGTCAGGGACAGTTTTTCAGCAAGCAGTCTCTGTATTTACCTCAAATACAACTCTGTCTCCTAATGTTCCATTACTATCTCATACCGTGGTGAGTTTGAAGTCTATGCTTTGTCACATCACTGAAAACTGGAATTACCAGTGGATACTTCAGGACAGGAGGTCTGCTGAGGTGGTCCACTTGTGGTTATTGACAGTGCATGTGAATTACACACCTCAGAGTTCTAATCCGTCAAAACGATAGATGGCTGTCAGACTTTCCTGTCACTGACAAATTCAGTCAGTGACTGAAAATATTTGGTCAACATGGCTCCTGGTGTGGACACCCATATGTTTGGATTTGTTGATAGACACACGAGACAGGCAAAGGGACAGCAATGGGTGAGGAAAGTGGGGCTGCTGTGGTGACTCGAACATACAAAACAGACATTTCTTGGGAAATGAAATGTTTTTCTCCAGAAAATGGAAGGAAAATAGGAAATAAGACACTGCTGTGTGGTGTTGCAGGGCGCCAAGCCGACCACCTGTGTTTTGGTCTCATCAGACCTACTTTTCTTCGCTGTCATATTTTTCAGTTGCTAAAAGAAAATATGAATGTAAACACTTAAATACAGTCAAAAATGACTTTTTGCCGGGTTCCAAGTTGATCACCCAGTATTTTTCATGTTTTCATGTTGTGACATTTAAATACCACAAAATAAAACTTAGTCATGTTAGATTTCCGCCTTACCCATTACACAGTCATGTGTAGGAAACCAAATCCATTTTTTTTAAAAGACAAACAACCCTCTCTTCTCTCACATGAATTGACTGATTGTCAGATTCATTTCACATTACTGCTGCAGACAAATGCGACTTAAACTGCATTTTGTCAGCCATGAATTTTCCCCTTTTGTTATCAGTGTCATTGTGTATTGAGGAATATTGCTAGGAGGGCAATTAAATGGATTCCTCAGGCTGTCATGGCAAAGCATGGAAGTCTTTATTATTCATGGAGGAAAAACCCAATCTGTACTAATGGCTATGCATGCTAATCATATAGGTTACTGCTAGTCCCACTGCATATTGGATTATAAAGTTTTCACTTGGTGTTGCAAATTTAACACCAAATGTAAATACTCTCTAATCCACTCACTGCTGCGAAGACCTTGCAACCTATCAATGTAAACCTTACATGCATCAGTTTATATGCTGCTATATGGATTCATTTTGGAACGTGTTTTTGTTCTTTAGTAGTTTTCTATATAAATTATGTATGTTTATTTTTTGCTGTTTCATATATTAGAATATCGATTGGACCTCATGTGCCATTTACTCATTCCTATTTACAATAATAATAATAAAAACGAACAGTTTCAGTTAGTTTTTGCCGTTAGGGTGGCTTTAAAACTTGGGAGGTGTCACCAGACATTTGTTTTTATTCTCATGGAAAGACTGACAGTTTTCAGCACCATCAACTTTTTGATGGAATTTTCAAACCATTAAATCTTAATTAAAATCTAAATTAAAATGGGAAATTGTACGAGTGTATTATTTATGTTGAGAATAATTTTGGTCCAAGTTCTTGTGTTTTTGAAAAGAGCCACAGGGCAACTCACTCTAAAGTCTTCATTCATTCATTCATTCATTCATTCATTCATTCATTCATTCATTCATTCATTCATTCATTCATTCGTTTTGCACATCAGTGAATTCCAAAGTAGAATTCAGAAAATGTTTAGCTGTTTCTGGGATAACAAGGAACACGAGGTGATCTGTTTTGTTTCCTGGAGCAAAGGTGATGGACAGATGAATGAAGTGAAATAAGATTTTCAGAAAATTATCTTGCTTTCAGAACACAGAAAAGCATCATTATTGTGTAAAGATACTGGAAATGACTGGCACTAATGAAAAGAAGAGTGGCTGCACAATGTGTTATTTATCATACATTGTATAAGAATGCATATCTACAGTACAAGAAGGAACAATTGCCACAGATTTTAACTGAGCACAATCTATCCGTTTAACAATCCATCCCACCACCCTTCTATCTGGAGTATATGGCTATAAAATTATGAGGGCAAAATACAGTGAACACAAAGTCCTCATCCCACCCACGGTGAACAGACCAAAAATATACTGCAGTTGGGTCTGTGTTCAATCCTAACCTACAGATGAGCAGAGCAAGGCAATAACATGCAGTCATGCGTCCATATTTACCCTTTCTCTAAAAATGTATGTGTACTGTATATAAGTGTATATAATATTAAGGATGTCTGAAAATTTTGTGACAAATTCTTGGTACTTTTTGACCATTAATTATAACATGCATTTGTACATTAAATTCCAGGACAATCCATGCTGAATCAAACCCTGAGAGCATCATTTCATGAAGTTTTTTGATTTGAGATTTCCTTGTGATCATACAATGCACCCAAGGACACATTACACAATACACTGTAAGATTCATTCATAAGTTGATGGAGTTGTCACAGTGGAAACATACACCTTTATCCTACCAATATCATCAAAATCACCACTGTTAACCTCATAAATCTAGAGTATGTACATAATTCGATGGATATCCATATAATAGTGGCACATAATAAGATGGATATCCATATAATAATGGCAGATTGCCACAGAACCACACAGGAAGCGTGGATGAAAAATGTTCATTTTACAACCAAGTTTATTACACGATAAGGTCACTGTGAAAGATTCCATTGAAAACCTGTTGTATGTTTTGTAAATCTAGCATATATATATATATATATATATATATATATTGTGTTCAGTGAAGATGTCTGTTTTGAGCATGCTGATTATATGGGTCAATGGGTTACATAACAGTTTAGACCGATACGTTTTGAATTTTTGTCCCTGACGGTCATTTGCAAAAGGGAAAGACAGAAGATTTTCACCAACAGTTTTTTTTTTTCAGCCTACAGTGGTGGATGGTGAATGTTGGATACTAAAAATAAAGATGTTCAGGGGCATATTTCCTTCTGGAAAGTCTCCATCTCATGCGGTCCTAGGGCCACCCAAAAGCCTTCTATTACACAAACTGTGACACTGAGAACAAAATGTGTCCTTGTTAGGTGACTGTATGTGTGTGTGTAAGGCAGGGCAGTGTGACAGCTTGAGCAGCTGAGGGGTCACCGGCTGACCTTGAAATCCGTCTCTTCAGACAAGATAAGAGAGTGGTTGGGAGCCGCAGGCAGGAGCAGCACTTGGTCCGGCTTATCCTCTGCTCTGTGATGTCTGCTGTTAAATGACCAGTTCACTGGGATTTTTTGTCCTCACCTACAACAGCCTCCAGCCTGACACGGTGACAGCCCTGCATCAAAGGCTTTAATCATCACTGTTATCGCAGGCAGGTAGGCGAACATTTCCCCTTTGTGACTGTATAGCTTCGTCGTTAAGCAATGAACCTGTCAGCAGGTAATGTCATTTGATGGCTAGAGTTTGGTTGAGTGCGTATGCATAATGCTGCCCATCTATATTAATCACACAAGCTCTTTCCCTTATGTGATCTGTGGTCAGTGTCTTTAAGATAGAGGTAGTGGCGATAATTATTTTAACTTCTTTTCTTTCGTGGCTTGTGAACTGGAGAAACTTTGATACGTGGAAACATAAAAGACGTTCATTCCTGTTCTGACAAAAAAAGAGAGAGAGATTTATTAAATGGCATTTAAAATGTGGGAAATTACACCCTTTGGGGATAGATTTAATAAATGCAGACAGAAATGTCTGAGTGTTTTGATTTTTCTTCTACTCCCAAAGGGGGCTTGAATTTACAGAGTAATTAGTTGAGTAGAATACACCCTCTAATTTACCCCTAGCCCATCCTGCTCTCCTCTGCAGCAAAGTTTACATTTGGTAATGAATTAAGAGCCTTGTGCTATTAAAAGGGGGTTTTGCTGACATCTCTATAAGCTTAAGATAAGCTGGGCCTAAATCAAGAAAAATGCAGACCAAGCACATTGCAGTCCAAGGAAAATCTTAGCAAGAGGAGCTTTCAGCGGAAGATAACAGTAGGTATATTTGCTTTTGCATTACCCATAAAACATCCTGGTTTGTCTTAATTTGAAAATGCTTTTAGAGGGAGTCCTGTAAAGGTGGGAGAAGAGAACAGAACCATTTTATGGCGCTGCCTCATGTAAGGAAGTGGGTGTAAAAATACAGTTTAGATGCAAAATTGCCATTCAAAATTATTGATTTAAAGTGATCATTTGAATTTGATTTGAATGATATTTAATTTGAGCTCAATATCCTCCATAGTGAGTATTTCTACTACAGTATCCAACACAGAAGCCATAGTGCACTCTGTGTTATGTAAGCAGAGTTTCACTAGAGCCTAGTGTCTGCCACTTTCTTCTATATACCCTCGAGATGGAAGTTCACAAAAGAAAAAAGAAAAGAGAAATAAAGAACAAAGGATAGATGACTTTGGCTTATTTTGTGGAAAGCCTGTGAGTGTA
The DNA here is from genome assembly GCF_905171665.1 of Trachurus trachurus. Taxonomy (NCBI): domain Eukaryota; kingdom Metazoa; phylum Chordata; class Actinopteri; order Carangiformes; family Carangidae; genus Trachurus; species Trachurus trachurus. Next base: position 22,140,196 of record NC_139908.1, read on the forward strand.
TGCTCTGTAGGCTTTGTCCCTGATCTTACTTTCTTTCCCACAGACTACACACACTAAAGCATGTTGTATATTGACAAACAAGCTGATGTCAAACATGCTCCGGCAACATTGCCCCCTGTTTGCACCTCCATGCGTCTCTGTGACGAACGGCAGGCTCCTGTTCAAAGAGTTCAACGAATCAGTGCAGTATGGATCTGAATTATCTCCATTGTAGGGGTCAGTAATGTTAATTATGTGTGAGAATCAGGCAGTGATGATGAAAGTGTTATCTTAAAACTTAATCTACCTCGCGGCAAAAACAAGCGGTGATGAGGGGTTGTTTCCTGGCGAGTCACAGGTTTGATTCACACAATAATCAAACTGTCAAAAGATCCTTGTTAAAGTGTCCTTGAGCAAGACACTCAACCCCCATTTGTTAATAAGTCTTCCCTGGCTACAAGTGAGGGCAATGTACAGTGATGGTTATAAGTGTGTTCAATTCCCGAGTACATTCAACATAGCATAGACCTTTTTTTGTTTTCCACAGAAAATCTTTTTACAATTAAAATACAGCAAATTTCTGTTATGGGTCAGTGACAAATAAACATTGTTATAAAAGCATGCATCTAACTGGTTAAAAATTTACATTTTGTATTCATGTTGGTTTGATGTCATTTGAAATGACATTTGAACCTTTTTTTTTTAACAAAAGTCAGACTGAATCCCCTGAAAATGTCAAATGGTGTAAGCACATAAGGATGATGAATATTAAATATTTTATCCACCTACAGAGGATTTAGGTGTACTTATAAAAAGTATACTTTCTTCCTAAAACATTAAATTGAAATAGATTATTTGCTGTATTTCTTCATTAGAATTTTAATGCATTTTAGCAATACTGGGCAGGACATATCGGACACAATAGTGTTGTATTGCAAAAGTGAATTACATTTATTCCACATTTATTTTCCTGTATCAGATGATGGAAAAATACCAGGTACACCTACATCTACTCCAGACAATATCGGACGTCGAGGGGTGTTGCCAACCTGTCGGATCAGTCATAACAGACAGGTTGACCACGCCTGGTAACATCGGCTGATAAGACCAACATTCACAGTCATCAGCTGACTTCTGAGGCTACTGTGTGCTGCTGCAGTCGAAACATGTCCAGGTAACATCAAAAATGTCCTTTTGGCTGTTAAAAAGCAGTAACCCCCCCCACACACACACACACAAAAAAACCCCCAAAAAACTGGTTGCACCAGTCGACATTGGGTGTCATCATGTCAATGACGCTTATATGGAAGCCAAACACACTATGACCTTGGAGTGTCACTGCCAGTTAACATAGGGAAGAAAATAAGAAATAGAATTTTGATCAGACATAGCGCTGCTCAGAGAATGAATTCTAACCTCTTATACAGAACGAATCGCCTTGTTTTTTACACATACTTCCGGGTAGAAAACCAGCGTAAGGACAATAGTGACAGACGAGAGTTTCGCTATATCTCATTTTTCTTGTCACTATATCACCATTTAGACTAATCTGATGATTGTAAAGTCTATAAAACCAATGATTAGACAAACATTACTATTTATGTGTGCACATTTTTGTAATTAGTAATGGTTATCATAGATTAACCGGGCTAACTGTTACCTGTTTAACTTTAATAACTCAGTGACTCAATAAAAATTTTTTTTTTTTCCAGCGGATAGCGGAGTTACAACATGACTGAGCTAACTGGAGTAGTTTCATGTCGTGTCCAACAACTGGAGGGTTTTAACAGTTGACGTCCTGATGCTACCACCGTTAGCTTTGCTACAGCTGTTAGCTGTCCCTGTCAGCTGCAGCCACTGATGCCAGACACTGTGATTCCCCCAAACTGAAATACTACACATAGCAACACAAAACACACACAGAGAAATATGTTTCTTCAATCATTTCAGATTTGTCTAAGCGGTGATGGGGCATGAAAAACTTGATAGGCTATCTAAACTCTCGTTCCTACTACTGTTCTCATTCAAATTACGTGCTGGTTTTCTACCCGGAAGTAGTCGTAAACAACAAGGCGATTCAGTCTATTATGAAGGAACAATGGCTGAAGCTCATGTCGAAGGATGATCACCACCACCACCCACACACTGCAAGAATCATATGTTGGTGGTAGGGTATACTAATGCTGCGTTCCAGGCAGGCTTGAACCCGTAAGTCACAACTTCAAGTCACAACTTACGACTTAACTTTATAGCGTTCCAGCCAGGCAACGCATAACTCGTGTTTTTCTGACCTGTTACCTGTGAAAATGCACTAGAACGGCAGTCAAACCAGTAAAATACACAAGTTACGGGTTGCCTGGAACGCACCATAATACAATCCATCAGCACTCTGAGAAAATCATAAATTGGACTGATATCCTTAGGCTATATTGACTAAATAATACAGAATCTGATGGGAGCTTCTGATTTTCACCGTGATTTATAATATTTTACAGTGTTGCAATGTAAAGGTAGCATTATGATATACAAGTTTCTTATGGCTTCTTGGCTTCCAGAGCTTTACAATGAGATTCAGCTCATTGTTTGGGTGTCAGAAAAACAAATGTAGGTTTAAGGTCAGGGAAAGAAAAGGAACTTATATGAGACATGATTTGAAAAGCAGTTCCTAGTAGGCTATAGATGCAGACTTTCTCAACAACTATGTTAGCTATAGCTGTTGGAATGCAAGCGTTACTGTCTTTATGTGTATGAATGCTTGGACTAACATCACATTGTTTCTTTCAACTGCTAATTCAATTGGACACAAACTCACATCTTGTACAGCTGCACAATAAAGGACTACACTGCTTTTGTTTTGCATACTAGAGAGAACAGTTGGTATTCACATGGCTGAAAGACATGACAACTGAAACAGGTGACAGGTCATCAGTTATATATTGATATTTCTATGAACATGATTGTACACTACATTTCTTGAATTCATTTTTTTTTCAAAAGCCAACAGGCAACTGTGTTCAGAGATAAACTACTAACACAGTGGAACATACTGTAGTGGCTAAGCCAGATACTTCCCTCAGGGGTGATGGCGGAGACTGACTGAGTTAAAACAGAGTGAATACTGTACCTCCATTCATGAGGTGCACAGACTTTAAAATGAATGTTAATGTTGTTCTATGTCTCCAGGGTGTGTAAGCATGCAATAAGATTGTCATATTATTAAATCTGATATTTTAGGTTGACAGATAGACCAAATACTAAAGCTACCCGGTGAGTCTGTGTCTTTGTGCTGTATAATGTCCCACTGCCTTGCAACACGTGTGTGACACCTCTTTGGAATGCAAATTGATTCAGGATTTAATAAAGGCTGCACCTACTGAATGTCAACAAGTAAGAGTTGAGGCATATTTAATTTGTTTACTGTATTAACAGGCAGCAGGGAAGCGTTACTGTCCTTCAGTCGCCTAATTCCTACTGGTTCCAGCAGCACTGACCCATCTGTGGAGGGGCGAGCGATAAAAGGATTTCCAGAGCTCAACAAAGGATCACATCATCCTAAGACAGCTCTAGGTTTTGTGCTCAAGTGCAGCTTTTCCATTGGCCCAATGAAACACAGTGAGGACCCACTGTTTACTTAGGTGAAAACTAAAGCTTTGCAGTTTTTTCCCCCTGCTAATTGTGGAGGCTCTGGGTAACAATGACAGTTTAACAGAAACTCTAAATCTTGTATGTTTATAATAGAATTATTGTCAAAGTAATAATTAGTTTCAGCAATTTTAAAGACGTGCATATTTAATTGTTAATTAGCTGTTGATTGTAGAGCACTGTGGATACAAACTGACATCTTCATTAAGTGCTGTGAGTCATGTTTATAAAACAGCGGTATGAGTAGATGCATATGACAAGTCAGCTTCATGTGTTAATTAGGCCAGCTTGATGTTGTCTTATTATATTTGCAATGACTTTTTTTTATTGAATCAAGTCTTTTTGAACTGGAAACTGTAGTAAGAAATTACGTGTAGCAGGGGAAGCTTTCAATCCTTTTTATGCCAAGTAGCCTAATAAATAAAGTAATATGCATAGGAATTGTGACTTAAATAACAATATTAACTGGCAATCTTTGTGTGGTAACTATAACCTGTTGCAACCATAGTGACATGTTTAATTTGTGCAGTGTAAAAGTTATTCAAAACAATCTATGTTTAACATAGCTGTGTGCCTTTTATATTTACATTTAATACCAACACATTTTGAGAAGCTTTGTTACACATTTATGTCACTGATAGAAAACACAAATACATGTATTACATGACCCTACTGTATCTGAATGTATGCACAGTACAGTGTTCCATGTTCTCTGTGGAACCAGCTCGACATCATCCTCCTTAAGATCTGTAACCTCGGTTTTTTCCCTCCTGCTGTTTGCTGCCGGAGCGACTTATTCATGTTTCAGCCACGCAGCTGATTGGCCGATCAAATCTGGCAACTCGTTCCCAACTCACATAACCAACATGTTATGTGAGCCAGCAGTGTTATATGAGCTGGAGATTTGTGAGCAGGCGCAAGAAGCTGATGCCTGCTGAAAATGTCACTGGATTTGTTGCTTGGCTCTGGTGTGATGCTCAGTCACTGAGAGGACTATGAGAGGTTGCAGCATCAGGCAAGTAAAGGAGTTGGCAATACTGGTGCTTGGTGAGCAGGAAGTTGATTTAGGAAATCTGATCAAAGATGTGCAGATCCAGTTTTATTTGTTTACAAGGCCTTTATGATAGCCTACTCTTGCTATACTCTTCCTTCATTGCCAGAAGCGTACAGTAAAGTGTAGAACTGTGTGTGGTTACTGTTGGAATGGAAAAGTTACAACACACTAATTAAAGTCGGTACTCTGAAAGAAGCAACATTGTCAAATGTCTTCTTCTCTAAATCAAATCTACACAAGCTGTTGTTCAAGTTCACTGCATTCATTACATTATAATAAAGTACATGCATATCTCATCCCTGCTGTGGTGGAGGAAGTCTGCTGATTCCTTAGCTACTCAACTACTATATTACTATGTAAAAATACTGAACGCTTATCTGCAGTTACCTAAATGAGACCATCTGTAAAAAGGTAAAGGAGGAATGTCTCCTTGATGGCACTGCAGAAAGATCATAAACAGCTGAAATATGATAACGTGCCTCAACTAGAAAGGAATCGACAAGGCAGAAAGGTTGGGAATCGCCACGCGAGCAGTGCAAGCTTCTCATATCTGACTTTTACAGCTGTACATCTGTCAGATAAATGTAGTACAGTGAAAAGTGCAATACTTCCTTGTGAAATGTAGTGGTGTCAAAATTTAGAGTAGCATAAAATGGAGATACTTGATTATAAGTACAACCACAAAAGCGCTTGAATAAATCCATCACTGCTTCTGCAAAAGTTACATTCACTTGCAACTATTATTTGCTGCACAGATAGATAGATAGATAGATAGATAGATAGATAGATAGATAGATAGATAGATAGATAGATAGATAGATAGATAGATAGATAGATAGATAGATAGATAGATAGATAGATAGATAGATAGATAGATAGATAGATAGATAGATAGATAGATAGATAGCAGTCCTGGGACACTAAGTGGTCAACAAGTTTTCCTTTAGCACCTTTAAATGACTAAATAGTTTGTTTTTACTTTACAAACTGAAATAATTCTGCTTTTATTACGGAAACTCCATCAGTCTAACTTTGTGTATCTAATTATTTGCCTGGTCTTATGTAATTCCTGTTATCTGTCCACCACATTGTTGTGGAACTTACTGTTTAACTGGAATGATTTTTAGGCTGGTCTCACACTCTGCTGACTTCTTTCTTGTTTACCTCTCTAATGCCTGCAGCCCATCATTAAAATGTTTTTTTCCATAGCTAAAAGGCACCTGTTTTTGTGTTTATCACAGTCAATAGAGTGGAGGACTTGACAAACTACAGTACCTACAGCAGACTGCATCAAATGGAATAGAAAAGCAAGGATTCCTAATTACTGTTTTTTGAATAGTGAAAAAAAAATTGTTTTGTTTTGTTCCTTTTTTTTTCTTTCTTACCTTGAGTTATGCATTTTAATAATATTGTGTTGCTGTTTTGCACTCACTTAAAAGTGTTTATTTCATTTCCGGAAACTCATTTACATAAAGATGCAATCTGTGATTGTCCACTCCACGCATTATTTGTTTGTCCTTTGCATCATTATTTCCCAATATAAACACTAAGAAGGAAACCAGGCTGCCATGTGATAGGCACAGGCCAAAACAACAGCTACCGTGTTTTCCCTGCATTATTTTCTTTCTATTACTGCAGGCTGTCAGGCACTGTGTTGTGTGGGGCGATACTGTAAAATTGTTTTTCTAAGAAATCCGCGATTGAATTTAGAAACATTTATGTAATCGTTATCTCATTTGCATATGACCATGTGTAGTTTGCGAGGGTGGGAGTGAAATCACTCCACAAGATGATTGTATGCTTCCCTCAGGGGAATTCACAGCTCCACGCAGACCCCGCCTCAGCCTTTCAATGGTGGAAATAGATTGATGTCTTTGAAATGCCCTCCAGAGTCCTGTTCCTTTACCACAGGAGATGTGATGATGGTGATGGTGTCGTGACTGAAGATGCAGGCTTTTACTGATAGTCACTACGGCTGCTCTGACAACAAACTATTCATTTAGGTAAAAATGTTCAAGGTGTTTCAATATTTTCTACCCAGCTCAGTCTAGGGAGAGATGCTGCGTATCATTAGTCCTAGAATGAATGGACATGTTTCTGCTAATGACAGTAAAAGCAAAGCAGCAGCTTATCTAACTGTCACCCACTTCAGAATCTGCTGACTCTGTTTCTTTTTTATTATTTGCCCAGGTACAGTATAGAGGAGCGGTTTATTGTTCTTATCCTGCATGGCAGAAAGAGAACCATGAGCAGCTCAGTGTAACATAAGATTTAAAAAGTGAGGTTTGTTTTGAGAGCTGAGGGTCTTTCGTTTTCAGTGATTTTCCGAAGTCCGCCACAGATGTTATAGAATTAACTGTCACATTTAAAGCCTTTAAATACCTGAGTAACCTGTTGTGCTGTGAGAGCGTGCTGCTAAACATCCAATAAAAACGGAATCTCCTGCAGATGTTAAGAATCATTTCTCCATATATCACCTTTATAGAGAAAGTTGTGAGCGTTTGCAACATTTCAGATGCTTTGCATCATTGAGGCAGACTCCCAGACAGTTTCAGCAATTAGTGTCAGTTTATAGAGTGAACATTCCCTCTGCATAGTGGGAATGACATGTTGTGTTTTAATGTTTTATCTATGTGTAAGAGATCATGCAAGATATCAAAGCAAATGAGTCAACTTGATTTACTGTTCCTGACAAGCTGTAGTATTTTTTTCATGTGTTTGTTGTTTTTATTCTTACTAGTTTCTTCAGTACTGCCTGCTCTTTCATATAGACTGAAGCATATTAATGTTGGGTTTGGTCTAAACATTGGTCAGAACATGTGGACATGAATGCTTCATGCAGGAAATGAGTTGTTAAGATAAGATAAGATAAGATAAGCCATTTGTCTCTGAGTGGGGGAATTCACAGTGTATCAGCAACAAAGTAGACAAATGTAATAACTGTAATAATAGTATAATAATATAACAACAGAGGAATGCTATAGAAATAAGTAAGTAAAACATCTAACATCTAAGTGAGTAATAAATAAACAAAATTATATAAAAAAAATTATTTACATATATTTATATGATAGACACAACGTGGCAAAAGTGGAGAAAAGAAAAAAAACTAAGAACATTTTAGCCTTTTTGCTCCCAACATTAACATTTTTATTTTCTCCTTTTTCCTTTACATTTTAAAATTGCTTAAAAAAGAAATTAGCCACTTGGCTATAATCCCACATATTTACATGTCAGTGTCCATCAATACAGTATGTACTGTTCCCATTTTTTTTTAAATAAATAAATCTGAAATCTGAATCTGAAAAAAAATATAATAATGAGAGGCCAGTGACATTCTGTCCTCCAGAAATATTAGTAGGGAGATGTCCCTTCCCTTCTATTTCATTCAGGACACCATGTAGCAAGTAGTAATCTTGATTTAAGAAATTTTAGCATTTAGCATGAACTTCCCTCCCTCAATATGTTCTACGTAGTATTTGACCATGAAAACAAACATCAAGACAATGAGGAACACTCTCTTCATGGTTTGGTGAGGTTCAGTGATGGTTACCAAGCTGTCTCAGACTCAAATTGAAAGCTATTGCTTTGTGTTTTTAGTTTAGTAATCTCTCCTTACATTTCCTCTGTCCTCTCAGTAACATGGCACTTCCTTCAGGTGTGTCGTGACAATCCTTTCAGGAAGAACAAAAATAAATCGTGGCCATACTTATTGTGACTCTTGACTGCTGAGAAAAAATAAAGCAGTCGGGTGATTTTAATATGGAGAGACACAATGTTGGGCCTTAGAATGGGATGCTGCTGTTTGTTTCCTGTTACCTGCTGACAGTCAACATCAGTTTCTTTTACTCATCACCGCATCTCAGTGGCGGCTGCTGGTCTTTCAAAAGAGGGGGAGATAATTTTTTACCAACATTATAAAATTTGTCCATTTAATTATAGGTCCAACCTAGCTTATGGTATGAATGAATGAACAAACTAACAAAGCTATATTAAACTTGGACAAGGAAATGTGAGAATTATGTTGAACCTGAAACAAGGAAATGCTATAATTGTGTTGCCAAGAATTGAGCTGAAGTTCGTCTCTCGACTTCAAATCTTTTTTTTGCCTTTATTTGACAGTACAGAGACATGAAATGTGGAGGCAGAGAGAGGGGGAATGACTTGCAGTAAAGGGCCGCCCGATGCAGGATTTGAACCAGGGCCGACTGCAACAAGGACTGTAGCCTCTGCATATGGGGCGCCTGCTCTACTTCATGATGCCCCATGACTTCAAATCTGCAATGGGACTGAACTTTTAAATGTTTCAAAATACCTGTCAATGAAAAAGGGATTCCGCCTTTAGACAGATCCTCCGATCACCATACAGATAGCGAGGCCCAGGCCCGCCCACTGCTCCTGTCACTCCCAGAGACACTGAGCGTCTGTGGGAGGGACAACATCGCAGCATTTATCCAATGACTGTCTAGTTTCACTTCAGCGTCATTCATGTCCATGGACACTGAGCTTCAACATGTTAAATGCACTGAGAGACTACAGGAACATATGAGAAGAAAATCTCATCAGTCGACCTGCGATAACACTAGCTGATTCTGAATGAACTGTTGAACGCATTTCAATGCATTTTTAGTCAATGAGGTGTAATCACAACAGTTTATTTGACCATTTATTTTTTACATTCTAGAGGAAGCAGAGCTTGCATGCAGTCTCAGAGCAATCGCCTTTGCCGCATCTCAGCCATGCCGCACCAACCATGATGGCGAAGGCACCCTAGGTGCATTGTACTTTTTTCTGTGAGCTTCCTAGATCACAGAGAGAAATCAGAAAATAACTCTTTGTACCACAGACAGCTAAAAAAACATATCTCATAAATACTTTTTTTCCTTGAGTGGTCAGTATTGATTTGATTTGTTTAGTCTCCTCTTTTTGCTTTTATGTGGATGTTTACACAGAGCCAGAGCGTGAAGAATCACCAATATGTCTTAAGCCTCGCTCTTTGTTCATTGGGGGGGGGGGGGGGGGGGACATTTCAGTGACAGTTCAGTAAGTTACTGTGGGACTATTGACATCTGGGCTGTTCAAGGAAACAGTCGAGATAATTCTGTCAAAACACTTTTGAATCACAGTGGACCAAGAGAATTAGAATCTATTTTAAAATCCCCTCATTCACCAACTTTATTTATCTCTGCAATTATTATCGCCTGTAATATGGACTGGGATATTAAAAAAAAGAATGTCAATTTAAGATGTTATGGTCATTATCAGCCACTGCTACAGTGTTTGTGGGGTCTGGGCTTGCACTGCTTGTGCAACTGGTTTAGGGATCAGAGGTCGAGTGAGTAAATGAGCCGCTGCTGTGAGGTGTCAGATTATAGTTAGCCAATACCGACGCACATGCAGCGAATTAGCTAAACGAGACATCTGGAAGGTGACTGCAAATGATAAATGGCAATAAATTAATCATGATTGGAAAACAGCTCAATAAGTCTATCGCGTGAGGACACTGTAGGTTGGTAACCAGAGAGCAGTGATGAAGTGAAATGAACAGTGAAGTAACTGCTTTCCCCGCAGACAGACCAATCAGACAATTAACTCTAAATGAGGTATGTTTATTATGTAAAATCCACAAAGAAAAAAGGAAAAAGAAAACAAACTCTCCAACCATAAACGACTGCTAATCTACTCAAATGAAGGTAAAAAGCAGCAGAGCTTCAATTCTGATTCTGCCTCTGAGGTTGTTCATTTCCAAATGCATTTCAACATTTCTCTCTCTCTTCCAGGGAGTAGAACAAAACACACAGCACATTTTCCCTTCACATCTAATTTTAAATGTCATTGCTTTTACAAACACATCATGACAGGTATTGCTGATCTACAACAATGGACACTGATTAACACCTATTAGTCGCCCACTCTGTTGGCAGCTAACGCTACCGTGGCTTCATCATCTACCACACAGCCGCTGGTTGACTGAGAAGACAATACATGCCAAAACTTTTTTCTATTTTTTTCCACATGTCAGTATACGATATATATATATATATATATATATATATATATATATATATATATATATATATATATATATATATATATATATATATATATATATATATATTTTAAAAAGGTGGCAAATATAGACATGTTCACTTTCACACCACAAATGTAAGGACAGGTGACTAGAAAGCTGCACATTCAGTTGAATTGTCAACTTTGTATTTGTCATGCTGGAAAATCAAGGTTATCCAGCTCAATGACATCTCTCAATACTGTTACTCTCATTTTATTTGCAGTAATCTCTCTATTGCCGCTGCAAGGCAAGGTCAAAAAGCACGATTTAAAAAGTGGAAAAACATTTTATATTATATGATTATCTAGGCTGTAAATATATGAATACACAGCACCACATACAGTACTTGGAATCAAAGGCTGATGATGTGGGTGTTTTGTTGTTAGTTAGGGCCACGGGCTATGAAATAGCTACAGGGACCAGTGCCCGGGCGAAGAAAGATGATCATGTGATCGTGGGTTTGATTCCCATGTTGACAGAGATGGCAAAACCGGCAGTAGCCCCGTGGTCCTTTCAAAATTTACCCAGAGGAAATTTTCTAGTTAGTAGTACTGTTGTGGTATATTGATGTGTTGATGAAAAGAAGTGATCACCGGCAACACGTCTTCACTTGTATTGAAAAAGAGTTTATTTACAAGAAGAAGAACAGTGTTCAAATAATGCCGAATCCTGGAGCATCTCTGGTGCCAATGTGAGATCTCTCTCTCCTGGCCCAAAACTCTGACCTTATATACGCTTTTCTGACTCCAAAAACTCTACCTTCATAGACAGAGAGGAGCCCCTATGGTGAATGACCTTTGACCTACCCCTTAACCTTGAGGCCAATGAAGTCACCTCCTATATCCCACAACACTTAGCCATAAGAGAAAACAAAAGAACCAATCATTCACATTGATCCAAACACCTTCCATTAGATCAGATCACTTCTAAGCAGGATATGAAACCCATTAAGCAGAGCATCAGTTCACACATTTCTTCAGTTCCAAAAAAAGCACACACACAAAGAAGAAGATAAGATAATTCAAGATATTAAAGTAAAAAAAGTCCAGGTGGATAATACACTACTGTCAAAGTTAATGCATTAATTTTGGCGATTAATTTTCTTCATGCGAGTAATTAACCGATTAGATGCCCATTATGTGGTTAGTTTATCCAAATGATGCCTGTTTGGAAGTTTGCTCCGACGTTTTGGGAGAAGTGAAGCTCCAGCTGTGGGAGCAGCGACCAGGACCAGCAGGTCATATCAGAGGCAGCAGCCCGGTCTCCTGAGGGGGTCGGCCGGTTAACCTGCGTTGTCATCCCGGGGTAGGAAAGAGAGCCGATTAACTTACCCGCAGGTCTTTAGAGGCCGACTGGTTTAATTCTTTTTAGGAGATAAATATTGGTCTCACTGATTAGTTGTTGAATGTTTGTTTGAATGAAACAAGATTTAATAAGTCTTTAAATTTAAATACTTTCTTTGTTTTAAATATTCGTTATAAGCTTCAGTCTTAAGAGGACAAATGCAAATAATCCGTTTAATAGTGATCAATCGTGATTAAATCACAGAAAATTGTGCGATTAATTAGTTAATTTTTTAAAATTGATTGACAGCCCTATTAGTTAGTTATTTACTGACAACAATACAAATAAAAACAATGAACAGCAACAACTGTTGCCTCAAAAAGAAAGAAAACAAAGTAGGATCATGTAATTTAATGAAACTAAAACATAATGGCACCCTGCCACTTCACTGTGGTGCTACATTTCAAATCTTACACTTTGTTAACATTATGCATCCTACTGCTGTCCTATGCCAGGACGTGATGAGGTTCCATATAATCATACTGTGAAAGTATTTAAATGCTCCGTCTCCAGGGAAAGGCAAGGCACACATCCTGTATTCAGAAAACTGAGCCTCAAAACAAACTGTCAAAGCCTCTGTGACTTTGTGATGTCACATCAAAGCAAACGTTGCATCATCCACTAAGTACTGCCCACCTGGACCTGGGTCAGAGCCTCTCTTCTAAGTGGCTCACCAACTGATGTTCTAACCAGTTTTAGTGATATCAGTTCATGCACTGGTTGAGCAGTGTTTAATTGGTTATAATTACTCATTTGCACTTGAAATATTGAACAATTATTGCTGCTAATTTGCTGAGATCTCATTTCACACAATAGAAACACCTCATCTGAACCTGGTTGAACCTTTCACCTGTTCCTCCCACGTATGAGCAAAGGGGCAGTTCTGTAATTAACAACTTAATTAATTGTAATTAAAAGCCAGTATATTTTCTTGACAGCAGAAAAATACTGCAGGTCACCAGTCCATGGCAGGAATTTATTCATTATTATACATGATCTGGACACATTTCTCTCCTTAGGTGTTTCATAAAACCAACAGTCGATGAGCCTCTTTGCAGCGATCTGCGTTTCCTTTGAACTTTTCTAAAAGGCAGCCTGTCTTTTTCCTTAATTCCTTAATCAGACTTGGCAGGTGATTCTAGCCAATTACTAATTTTGATATATAGGCATCCAAACAAAAACAAATATGCTTTGTTCATCGACAGCAGCAGCTATAAAGAGGAATACTTTCCTTTCATTCTGCGTCCAAGTTCTTGCACACAACTGAAAATCAAGAAAAGTGTCCGCTTGTGTGTCAGAGGATGTGGCTCAGTGACAGGAAAGCTCAGAAGCAACCCATTTAGCTGTGTAACGCCATGAAGAGTGGCGTGGAGTGCCAAACCCAGTTGGGGGCTGTGTAACATTTTTGTTCATTTGTATCACTCTTCTTCTAGTAGAGGAACTCCTGCTAGTATGTGGCCTTTTAGTTTCTAAAGTCAAATCTTTCTTCGTCAACTAGTCGTTAACTTTGAGTTGTGTTGTTTTGGTGCTGGGCTGCTGGTGTTACTCAGCTCTGTTGGCTGGATTGCAACAGCAGCGCTAGCCCTATAATCATATAAGTCTTTGACTGAGTGAGTGAGTGACTGATCATAATCCAATCACTGATCAGCTCAAAACAACATGATTGAGTATGTAGTTTATTTTAAATTGGATTGGAACAAACAGTCTCTATTAGGTCTTTACAACCTGTAGTGTTGCCAACTTTTTTTGCTGCTCATTTATCACTAGATTTTGAGAAAAAAGCACCTGGCAACAAATCGAGTGACTTGTTGGACAAACATTGGATGCTTAGAAGAAGAAGGCAGCCAGTGCTGTTCTCTCTGTGCATCTGCTCTGTTACTGAGTGGCAGAGGTGGAGCAGCACTTTGTAACCCAGACGGAGGCTGTGAACTGAGAAAGATGTTCAGTTGCTTCTAAGTGTCTCTCTGAGTGATTATTTTACAAGTAAATATAGATGAAAACACAGCACAGCCTTTGTTTGGTGTTTGTGTTAGATTATTGTGTCACTTTCAAATCTGAATTTTAGAAGCACAGCAGCGGCCTTGTACTTGACATGTTGTCTTAACGGGGGACGCGTTACTGTCTGACATGACTGAATTAGATTTGAATGGGAACAGCTTTACTGGGAATCCAACTGTATTAAATGAAGTACAGAGGACCACAGAGGAGACACGGTGACCTTTTATTGGTAACAGTGGTTTTACAACAGTTTTCAGCCACATCCTTATGCTGTCCAACTACAACTACTAACTACGTATGTTTGGACTCAGTCTTTTTTAACAAAATCGTCAGCTTAAAGGGGAAGTCTGCAAGTTCAATCGCTGTTTTGCTAACCCTCCTCCCGATCATGTGCATCTGTTTTCAACGAAGCTGACCAAAAAAGCAATCAATGGAGTGGTGGATATTATGTTATATATTATATATGATGTTGCGATGTGAAAATTTGTTTGGTCTTATCTGTCATGAACAAGAGATTACAGGTTACGGGTTACCTTGTGTCGCCGTGCTGCCCAGGCGAGAGCTGGGACACGGGGTCGGAGGCGCTGATCTTATGGCAGAGAGCCTCCATTCTCCCTCATAACAAGTTAGAACTCATGTATTTAAAGGTACATTGTGTAGGAATTACTCCCATCTAGCGTTGTGGTTGTATATCGCAAGCAACTCAGTCGTAATTTTCATGCTGCATTCACGTGAAATTGGGCAGACGGCAGACGGACGACAGTCTCTGCACATAACGGCATAAACAAGCTTCTATGTAAACAAGTGGTCCGTCAACACGAGGCAAAACAATACACGTGACAATATGTTGTCATGGCAATGTCGTATTGTTTACCTGACCCACGTTTTACCGGCTTTCTCTGGACTTCTGTGACTAAAATGACATCTGGTTTGTTACCGATGGCCGTCTGCCCGACTGCAGGTGAATGCAGCATCAGTGTAACGCTCCATTCCTCCTCACTGCGTTACCGCGGTGACTTTTCACAGACGCCACCTCGACCTGAGCCGACAGCTCCGGTGTCTCCGCTGAGTTTCCGTGGTTTCCTACCGTCACGCTGCCACTGAACGTAAAAACATGGCGACACAACATGGCAGCCAGCACCGAGCTTACCCGCTCCATGTAGATATGAATGGCAAATTCAGAGCTTACCGGAACACTTCAGTTTGTTGATGGGAGTGATTACTGATTAATGAACAGACTTTTGAACGAATCGATTTTCGTGAATAGATAACAGGAGAAGTTACACAATGTCCCTCTAACCATCACAATTCCGCCAAAGCTGATTATGTAATTTAGGTAAAAATCCTGCATAGCTCCTCTTTAAAGGGTTGGTGACATGAGTCAGCAGAGAATTCTCTGTGTTTATCACCATGAGGGTCAGTGTTTGGTGGTTCGATTCCTTGCTCAACAGTCCACACATATCGCTTAGGAAGATACTAAACCCAGTATGTAGCTGCATGAATGTGTGTAAATTTAAATTTAATTTAAGTTCATATAACAGCGAATAGTAATTAATTATTTGAATTATTGAAACATATTAGGTGTAAGGGAAAATTTTACATTAGGCATTTCAAACAAGCATCACAACGAGAAGAAAAGCAGCAGTAATTCTGATTTGAAATCCTGACCTGATGGAGGTGATCATAAAGTTGTTTATCAAATTATTTCCTGTAGGATGAGCTTCCAAGCATTTGTGAGATGTTGATGCACTCTGAGTCAATTAAGTGATAAAATGATGTTGCAGTTTACATTCGTGCTAACACTGACTGATTCATTGTGACATGAGTCACAGAGTTAGAGGATTACAAAAAAAAACTACAAAAAAAGACATCCAAACAACGAATGGTTCCTGTGGCGTGCCTTAGCTTGAAATGCATCACCATTTTAGCAGGGGGTAGCCACCCTCAGCCAAGAAATTAGCTGTGTTAAACTGTGCACACTAACCCACACCCCCATCCCTCCATCCATCCCATGCACCCCCACCCCACCCCCACCCACCCACCGGCTAGTGGGAGTTAAATCAAGTGCAGAGTGAGAGTTCACTGTACTGTATGCATACATTATGTTGTATTTGCTTGTGTGTGTGTGTAAATATATGGAGGTATCACTGGCAGCTCGCAGGTTCTTCTGTTTGCTTTTGTTTTGTCTCTGAAAAGCTGGTGGCACCCTCTGAAGTACAGGTTAGCAAGCGTAATGTTTATACACTACTAACATCCAAGAGAACAAAGGGCTCCTGGGGCCTGCTGCCCGCTCTCTGGCCTGAGCCTGTTGTCACTTCATAATGGCTTTTACAGCTCAGAAAAGGAAGCATTATTTTTATGCAGGACAATAATGCGGTTTATTATGTGTGCATTTTGTGTGTGCTGATGAGCAACAACTGATTAAAGACAGTGGTTACGACTTTGAGCGTGTATAAAATATATAGTATGAAGCAATAGATTTAGATTTTTTGTGGGGAGGAGTTGGTTTTGTATGTATTTATTCTGTATGTAATAAAAACTGTACCTGGAACATGGGTTGTCTAAGAACCTTGAGGTGCCAGAGACTAACAGGGAAAACAGATTAAAAGAAAAAGAAAGCATTATCATTAAGGTGAATGGTAAGACCTTGCCAATGAAACTCAAGGCAAATAATGAAAGAAACATAAATTCATCTGAAATATGCAGCCGTTTCAACAGCCATTTGGTGCTTTACTGTATATATCAGATGGAGAAAACTAACATTACTTCAATGTAAGATTAAGAACAGTTTGTTTTTTCATCATAATTATTATTAATTGTAATAGTCATGTAAAGAAATCTTTACTGAGTATAATAAGGTTCCATTTTTCCTCAAATTAAGTGTTTTTTTCAAGAGCTATTCAAAAAAGAAAATCATACCCCCCTCACTCTAATTAGAGACATCAATCTCACAGGATGTACGTCAGGCAGACTATTCCAGTTTGTGCTCAAGTTGCTCCCTGTGCATTGAATTACTGAATCCTGAAGGTCCATCCACTGCTTAGGAAATTACAATCAAGATTGAGCAGCATTTTAATGAAGAGGCAGACACAGGGTGAGAGGGTTTTGTTGTCGAGGTTTTTCTCCATAGTATTGACATCACTGAAATGTACAAGCAACTCAACTCGGAACTACACACTAACTTTAACTGTAATTTCCTATTCACACTACTTGATTATGGTAATGACTTTGATTTGAAAGGCTGGAGGGCGTCTCTGGGAATCGGAGAGAAAGAGGTGGATAAGTGATAATTCTGTGTTGGGGAATTAGATGCATACATAGTGGTGAAGCATTAGGCTTGGAGTTGTATATTCTGTCAACATGTGACTGTTGTCATTGATGCTACTTGAGAGAAACAAACAAGGGACCAGATTTATTCCAAATGAATGATTAAGAACATTGATTTACCAGAGGCACAGCATGACAATGCACTCAGCCCTCATTACTTTTTAAGCAGCTGTGAGATCCCACGCTCATCCAGGGCTAAAGTGCGGTAGACATAACAACTTCTTCACTAAACTTCTCTTTGGAGTTGAGGCGTTCTTTAGAAGAAAAAGAAAAAAAAGATTGGTTCATACATTGAGTCAGTGCATTCCTCTCCAGTTTGTTCAATGAGTTGCTCTTTAAAGTGGCACTAAACAACATTGTTTTGCCTAAAGTGCAGACAGCCTTGAAGTTCAGGAATTTGCTCTAGTGAATGAAATTTAAAAAAGGGCAGAAGTGGAACAGCTGGCGGTGCCATATTACCCAGGCATCCCAGTAAGTGGTACAGTGAAAATCACCCATGTGTCCTTGCAAAAGAGGTGACCACATCAAGGTCGACCAGGGTTCATTACTAGTTGCATCTCATTGTTGCTCATCTCATTGTAAACACATTAGCTGCAAATTGCTCACAAGAAATGTGCCTCAGCTCTATATTCCTTACTGACTTTGCCTTGGTTGGGAGGAACACAGTGGATAATTTCACAGCTTGTTTTCTGCTTTTTGAAAAAAAGAAGGTTGATAAAAGTGCTGAAGACTGGACCATACAGTAAATATCTTGTAAAAACCCAAAGCAATTAGCTAAAAGGTGCTTATGTGTGCCATACATTTGTAGAATTGAGTGATTATTCTCCAGTGCTACAAATCTTGTAACATTACACTGACTCATCTGACTCTGTCTGAACATACAAAATATCGATTCGTCCAAGCTCCCTTCAGGCAGTAACTGCATTCACCATTAACCCGCAGTTAGTGCAGCGTCACATTCTCACAAGGTCAAGTTACCCTCTGTCCACCCCACTCAGAGCTGTTAAACCCGTTAGCAGCACCATCCTGATTTGACATGCGTCGCATGCGCCAAACCAAATACAATTCCTCGCCATATTATGCCCTAGATGAGATGGTAACCAAAACAACTGCCGAAAGCTTTCAGCGACTACACAGTGCTATATCCAGCATCAAATGGAAGAGGGGATGCACATCTACATGTCTCATTGTGCTTGTTTTTTCCCCTACCTTGACAGCATGTAACACTGACATCTGAGATTAGAGCTGTTTTCTCATATACGGAGCCGTCCTTGGAAACACGCAGTGTTTATGTTACTGTCCTTTCATCCCCTACTTCAACCCTGCACTGGGAATTTTCCGAAGCCACTAGTGAGAGCTACATTTGAAGTCTCATCATCTCCCAACCCTCCCAGGACTCTATTCAACATTAAATGGTTTTAAATATTTCATCGTCACTTGCACTGTCATTGACACTGAGCTATGGCTTCGTCTTGACAAGAACTTCGTACTGTGCTTCATGCGTGGTGGCTGCCTGTTCAATATTCTCTGCATTCACGCAGTATCCTCAGTGCTGTTGGTGTGTCACTGCATATGAAGCACAATAAGGGTCCTGCGTGGGATGAATCCATTGTAAAGGTACAGAAAACCAAAGAAAAAAAAAGATTAATTGGTTGTTGTATTTTTATGCTTTTAGATGAGTTCACACACTGATGTATCTCTATAACATTATTCATGTGCAGGTGGATAGGAGGGGGAGGGGGTTCCCCAGATGAAAGCGGACTTACTTCACAACCAGCTCACAGTGTAGTGTACCACACAAAGCTTTGTTTTTTCTCCAACGAGGCAGAAGGATTCTTAGAGGTTTTATTCAGCTTTGTCAATGTCTTTACGGATTGGAACAAAAGTCCAAACAACGAGCAAACAATCAGCACGGCAACTAAAAGTCAGCAGTCAGTCAGCTCCGGTTCATCTCTCCCCTGACCAAGTAGGGTTTAACTCTTCTCTGGACAGCTTAATGTCCCCACTTGTCTCTCTCAGACAAGCAAAATAAATGGGTTGGAATATGTCCATTTATTTACAGAGGGGGTGAAAGGCCCGAGCAGCAGATGTCAGGCAGCTGTTTTCTGCACCACAGTGTTTGTCACATCAAAACTAGAAACAGATACCGCCTTCAGTCAGAACTCTTACCCTGGAGTCGCCACTATGACTACAGCAAATATGAACATGTCACCCGTCATGGACAACAGCACAAAGCAGTTTGAAGCCTCAGGGTTGTTTCATCAACTGGAACATCTGCACCAGAGAAGCAGGTGGACTGAAACCACCTAAATGGAGGTTAGCTATAAATATGGTTTGTTAAATGAAAGCTTGTGTGTAAGAGTCAAGGTCAGGTGGCTTTGACACAACCACAGCCCAGGTGGAACATGGCCTCATTGACGCTGACTGAAAGCAAAAGTTGATAAATAAGTTAAAGGTGAGGGATAACAGATGACTCTTCTTTTCTATTTTCTAACTGGTAAGCAGACACCTACCTAAAAAGTTACATGTCAAAATAATTTTGTTTGGAAAATTAATCGGTATCATCATCATCATAGGTCAAGAATCAAGTCTTTAATTCTATTGAGACAATTTTTTCTTTAAAGAGCCTGTCTTTTTCTTTTTCTTTTTTACCTTTTTAAAGAAATCTGAAACCAGACGTATCAAAAATAAAAGCAGCTGACACATGACTGCATATCTCCAAACTGGAACAGCAATGAACCAACACCCATGAAAATGGATTCAAACAGACAGGGATTCATTTGTCACATACCGTAAATTCTCCTATAGAAGCCGGGGCTTTTTTTTTTTTTTTTGCTTTAACTGCTGACCTGGCTTATATTGAGACATGGCGTCTATATGGGACAGGCTTTTATTTAATTTTGAACAAATGTTATGCTCAGCAAAGGTGGACAAATACTCAAATGGTTCTGTTGTTACTGTTTAAAGTCAGTCGAAAACATGCACAAATAACTTGGGTCGGCTTTCTTTATTTTGGCCGCGTCTGTGCCTAGAATTAATGCTCATGACTCACGCTGTGTCGGATCCGAAACTTCAACAAATGTTTTAATTTTCTGGCCTGTTGAGAACTCAGTATAACAGCTTAGAAACTGCTCAAACGGGCGATCGTGGACTTTGAGAGGTTTTATACATTCACAAGAACTTGCAGAAAATAGAAATAGACCCGGCTTCTACAGTATTTGAGACTTGGCTACTATTTGAGAATTTACAGTAACTGTGGAACCAGTCTCGGCAACTTGTGGGGAAGAGGGGCGGGACAAAAATAAACCTTGTCAATACAGAGAATAAGACTTTACATTAATACAACCACTGACACTGTGTCAGCCCCATCCCATCTACCAGTCAACTTCTGGATCTGGAGTCTGGATCTGACTGAGGCTAATGTTTCCTCCAGAAGCCATCTTGATAGACACTGATGTTAACCTGTCAAAACACTACTGGTGGGGGGGGCATGAGGCCTGATGTAAGGTTTTCAGTGGGGAAGAAAGAGTAGATGCTGGTAGATGTGCCTTATTATGTTAAATAACATACTGTACTTACCAGAGGAGATGTTTCTACATAGCCTCAGTAACAGTTACAATCACTATTAAATCATATGTTTAATAACATATTTTACAATGTTCTAATTTCTAGTCACTGAAATCAACATAGAGTTTATCACGACATGTGCTCTGTATATGTTGCTGCTGCTATAGATTCTAATGGGTATGGTAATGAGGCTGCTGAGAATATAGAGATCTCCTCTGCAACACAAATAAACCTCAAGTTGTCTAAAACTGTAATTTATCTTTAAGGAAGTGATTCTAAATTCACAGTCAGCCTCAGTTTACTGTTTTTTGTCACTACTCATTATTGTGGCTTTGCTTTGGAGAGAAAAAGGATGAGGAAGAGAAACTCCAACTGTGATCAAAAGCATAATTTATACCAGCCATGTACAATCCGTCAGATTTCAGAATCACTGCTGATTCTAATGTAGGAAAGTGAAATTCATTGTGCATGGCATAGGTTAGAGCACTGAGACTGCACTCTGTGTACAGAGGGAGTCGCTCCATCACTGTGATCTCCCAATAACTATTAATAATGACTTACTGTAACATTTAGACTTTAATTCAGTGCAGATGCTGCGTCTGCAGGATTAGACAGCATGTTCAATTTACTTGACTACTTTGGTAACTGAGTTTAATAAACTGCCACTGACAGTAGCACTGGATTCTTCCTCCAAAACTCCTGTCACTTTAAAGTATTTTCCTGTTTAGGGACTGTGCCATTCAACAGTGCTCTGACTACAACCGCCTTCCACTTATCCATCTTGTCATATTACTGAGTCTAACCGAATCTGCCATCAAATTGAGAGTAAATAGAGATTGTTGACCTGGCACAGTGAGAAGATTGAAGATTATTCACTTTGCACAGCTCTGTCAACAAGTGCTGTTTGGAAGAGGCACGGTTGTACCATGAAATTACAATCATGCTGTCTGTCACAATTCCACTCAAGATGTTCTATAAGATATGGCTGTATGCGTTTCTGTTCAGCATGTACTTACATAAAATTATGTAGACTGTTTGTCCACACCAATGAGGTGATTATTTTAAAGATTCCATATCTGACAATTTTACAGGGTTTTGTTTGATGTTTTGATGTGCACAAAAATGTAAATTTGTGGTTTCTGAACCAAAAACCATCTCAATCAAGGTTTACACTGCTTTTTTCAGGCTTCTCTTTGGAGCTCTATAGCAAAAACAGGCTGGTTAGCCAATCAGGAGAGAGGCTCTGGGCCTTTGTGAGTGTCTCTCCAAGGACAAAGCTTTTTGATACATTCATAGTTCATAGAACCTTGAATAGCTTTAGTCCAAAAATACATATTTTAAAATCTAACAATTTCAACTGTTTCCAACTGTTACTTTCCACTAATCATTTAAAAACAATCACTGATTCATTTTATTTTTATTTTAAATCCTTAAGTCGCTGTGGTGTGTGAGCAAGCATCTCCCCTTGCCTTCACAGCCTCTTTTTTTTCCTGACTCTGTAACCTAAGACAACATAAGCTGCTTCTGTGAATCCTCCTGTGGCACCGTGAGCACCACAACAAACAGTGTGCTGTGACTCTGACCACCGACCAACATTTGAGATCACTATCTTCAAAAGGATTACAATCTCCCTTTTGTAAATCCCTGACCATTTGTAGACCTTATCCGTCCCATGTGGCCTCTGCTGCTTCTTGTGACATACAGTACTGGTCAGAAAACTGAAAGCCATGAAGAGCTTATTCCAAAAGGATGAATACGAAGCATCACTTTGGACAACCATTAGCCAGATAGGTGAAACGGCTTTAAAGATCCTGTGAAGCAAATTTGCCCGTTCTCTGACTTGAGGATTTTTTCGGCAAGTCCCAAAACAGGCTGCCAGTGACGCTCTTTCTACCCTACTCAGCATATCCCTCCTGAAACAATATAACAGTCAGCAATCAGGGAGTCATCTCTGTCTTCTCTCCCCAAGTGCTTCTTGCTTGGATGTGATGTGTTGTTTTTCTGAGATGACAAGAAGAGGAAGAAGGGGTTGCATTTGTACAATGGCGAAATGGAACCAAAGTTAAGCCCACAGCTAATAGCTGCCTCTACAGTCGGGGTATTTTCAGCAAAGTGCTTTTTAAAAAAAGTCTCCACAAACAATTGGAATTCACTGATAGCAAGCTGAAGAACACTTTGAAGAACCATCTACCACTGACTTGCAATGTTTTTTTGTTTGTTTCTTTTTGTTTTACTTTGTTCAAGCATGTGTTCTTTTTTTCTTTTTTTGGCAGGTTTGGGCTCCCACAGACTTGTAGATCTAATCTTATCTTATTTTCCATTAACTGTTCATCAATCTTTTCCACAAAAAAATTATATCACTTTCACTTGCCACATTCACAATGATAGGTAGCTGCTCCACAACAGTTTGTAAAACTTGGCTTCGTCAATGTGACGGATGAGGCCACATCCGACCTTGGGTCGAAACACTCGGTCTTCAGTTTTAGCCGTCTCGCAAAAAAAAAAGTCCTCCATCTAACAAAGTGGTAAGTTCCTGAACAGTAGTAACAACTGTTAAACACATTAATGGGGGACTTTCTTGAATAATGGACATTTTAGCAAAGCTTACCACTCTGTCCTTTGTCTTACTCCTGGCAGTACCTGATCACACTAGCGTTGGCAGCCGGCCCAGGGCTGAAGAATCTACTGGGTGAGCTGTTCGCTTGATGGAGAGAGTCTTGAACAGGGTGTTGGGTGTTGGAGGAGAGAAAACTAAAGAAGATTTAAACCCAAGCCCTCCAAATCTGGATGGGAAGAGTGATATCATGTGGTGAAAAAAGGTCAACGAGCTCTCATCAGGACCTATCGGGAATATTGTGAAAATAGAGTTATGTGCTTCACAGGGTCTTTGCTACAGGGGAATACACCAGGCTCTATGATCACACTCAAGGGTTTGATGAAAGCAGACACGACGAATCAAAGCAGTGAAAAATAAGAGGAGGGGCTCTTGCTGTTTCTGCTTAAGTAGTAATCTATAAAAACATCTCTTTTGCTGAGGGGGATGTGGAGGAGGATTTATTTTTCCTTGGAAAGAAATACTTGGAAATTGGCACAAATGTAAAAGCTTTCATAAGCTGCAAATTGCATGAATAATCATTGTACAGGAACAATCAGGGCATCAAATTGTTTATTATACCCTGTCTTCCTCTGCCATCGTTCAATACATGAAGTGCTGGAACAAGGTGAAATGTTAAAGCTGCAAACAGCTTCATTAGTTCAGGCCCTTCAGTCTGACATTAGCAGGTGGTCCTGTGAGTGTCCAGAGGGAAAACCTGCACACTCTCTGCCCCCCATGGATATTGATTGGGTATGTGACAAAACACAGTGGTCTAATGGCAGGGGCATGATTTTAGATGTACATCACCAGTAGAGGGTACATGTGTTGAGAAACAAGAGCTTGATACACACCAGCTGATTGATCAGTAGCATGGGTTAGGCTAATGATGCCGTAGCCCTTAAAAGCAGCATGTGTGTTAGAGTGATAGCCTATATAAATATATGCTGTAGAAACACATGCTCTACATCAGCACTTAGCATTCACAGCAAACAACATCAGTCTTTTGAAGTGCTACGTCAATCATCTGTTGACTGGAAAAAAATTAATCAGCAAATACATTGATGATAGATTGACTCACTTCCTGGTTACACGTTCTTTGTTTTTGGATTGTTCTCAAGACAAAACAGTGGAAAACTCTCCCCAGTTTAAACTATTGGTCTGTGTATTCGTCACATTATCACAGGATTTTATAGACATACAAATAATAATCATCAACATAATAATCATTATTCAGTTTAAAGAGACCCCGAGGAGTTTGCTTTTGGTTATAAAAGAGTCTCATATTAATGTGGATGAATCTACATTACTTGTTAATGGGTCCATTTTAGATAAATATACCGTTTTGATTCTATAGTTATTTTGATATTATTATTTAGTGGTCGACTCGCCCAGCATTTCCTAGTTTTGGTTCATGGGAAATGTAGTGTGACACTTCCATCAACATTTCCATGTTTCCCACATTCTGTGTCACAAACTATAAACCGTTTTCTTGTCTGTAACAACATCTATTGCACGTCTGCCCGTCCTGGGTGAGGGATCCCTCCTCTGTTGCTCACCCTGAGGTTTCTCCGATTTTTCCCTGTTAAAAGGGTTTTCCATGGAGTTTTTCTTCAGTCGATGTGAGGGTCTAAGGGCAGAGGATGTTGTTGTGATGCCATGTAAAGCCCTTTGAGACAAACTGTTTGTAAAAACGGGCTATACAAATAAAATTGCCTTGCCTTGCCTTGCTTTCCGAAACTCCTCGTAGTCCCTTTAACCTTTTACTGGGGAGGTAACCTCATGAGTAGCCTAACTTAAAGTGTAGTTTTTCACACATTTTGATAACTGCTACTTTAATTTCATCTGTGTGTGTGTTTTTCTTTCAGTATATATTTTTGTACAGCTTTTTGAAAAATTATTATATTCAAACTAACACATAATTACCATATTATGGAAACTTCATTAATCTTGATTTTCAATTGATTTAAAAAAAAAAATTAAAGAATTAAAAAAATAAATATATTTATTATATATATCTAAATTATATCCTCCAAAAATGGTCCAGGGTAGAAAATCTAAATTTCCGAAGTATTTAAAGGTGTACAGAAAAGAAAATTGAATTTGAGCCCACTTTGGGTCATAAAATTAATGTGATAACTCATCTTTCAGACGTTGTAGGCCAAACTTTGTGCAAAATTCTATTTTTGAGTAAATCCGGGATGAAAGTGTGTATTTTTTTTTTCGCATTGGATAATGCAGGCGCACGGATTATACGTCAGCCTGTACACGATTCACCAGCCACTGATATTGGATCCGTCATCCGTCATTCAAACGTCTGAGACACGCACACACACACGGAGCTCGGGCTCACCCCAAGCTTTGAATATCCCGCCCGCTCGATAACGACCAATCAAATTCGTTCTCCTCACTCGGGTAAACTCGTGTTGCAGCTCGTGACAACTCGGCGCGACAAACAGGACAAACGGCCATTTCTGTACACCTTTAAATGAGTGGCCTATGAAGGGTTAAGATCCAGTTCTGAATTCCTTGAGAAACACAATGCAGTCCAGTGTGTTTTGTGTGCGTCAGTGTTATTCTGTATCTAATTCATCTTATGCCAAACATTTGTCTGTGATTGTATTGAGGAGATTGCAAATCTAAAGAATTCATGGAATCTTCTGTTTATCCAACAAAAGATCCAACAAGGGACATTGAGAGAAAAAGAGAGTTTCAAGACCACAGACTGCACCAAGGCTGTGCCCATCAAAGGTGGCTGAAGAAGAAGCTGAAGCACTGACAGCACACTTAGTGGAAGAAGACTGACAGTCTGACACTGCAGCAGTAAATTGAAGAGAGAAAAAAGAAAAGACTCTGAGCCAGTCCATCATGTCCATCAGACCTGGGGTCAGAGCCACAGTGATACCCCCTGTCTGCCTCTTCCCCGTCCCGTCGCTGCCACCCACATGAGCAACAAGCTGGGAGGCTATTCTAAAACGAGGGGGGGGGGGGGGGGGGGGGGTTAGGAGTAGATGAGAGGAGGCAGACGTATCAAAGCTCACACCAACACAAAACTCAAATCATGGCATGTCTGTGATGAGCCTTGGGTGACTGTTAAGTGCAAGCCCCTTCCATTGCCAGGTCATCATGTACAGTAGTGACACTTTGTCAAACCTGCTGGCACCATGGGAGAGATACAGCTGCATATCAAAGAACAGCATTTTCAAAAGACTGTAATGTCAACTCAACCAGAACAACAGATATCTGTCTGAATGAGGTGACCTTTTTTGTTAATAATTTTTTTTTTTTAAGGATTTTTTTTTCACGTGGCCTTAAATCATGCATCACAACATACATCAAATCAAGGCCCATTATAGTCCTTACAATAATATAAAGAGAAACCCAGCAGTTCCACGAATGAGCAGGTGCTTGACAATGATAGAAAAACTCCCCAACATGTTATGCAGCATATGGATGAACATGAGATTAAACCATTCCCATATTGTTTCTGAGAAACCCTTTTGCACCTGTTTAAAATAGCAGGAGGCTCCAAAGAATAAAAGATGAGGTGTCAACAGGGCTAGCTCGTGCATATCTGCCATACAATTATGCCGCCCTGAGCCCTATTGGTCCTAACCAGCAACAACACACAAATACCAACATAGACATTATAGGTAGTCTGTAGTCTACAGCTAATGCAAATGCAACTCACATCTCAACATGTGTAATTTCATTATTTATATGACCTATAAAGAGGACTAGAGTTCTCAACGGGCCGGAAATACTGTATATTCTCCAATACTATTCCGAGCTTTTATTTAGGCTTCACCTGCTGAACTGATCTGGCTTATATTAGAGATAGGCTTCTATATGGGACAGGACAAATATTATGCTCAGCAAAGATGCAAAATCCTCTCAAATGGTTCTGTTGTTACTGTTTAAAAGAGTAAGAATAGAAGGGAATAGTCGGATCCAGAGCAGCATTAATTTACAAGTTTAATCAGCACCGATTAAACTTCTTGTAAATAAATGCATGCTCCAGCCATAGATTGTATGTAGCCTAGGCTCTGGCTCTCCTTGGGTCAGTCGGAGTTCTCAACTGGTCGGGTCGAACCACACGACCGGATGCGCCGCGTTCAGGTCGAAAACATACAGGTTGGGTCGGCTTCCTTTTTTTGGCCGTGTTTGGGACGAGAATTAATGCTGGTGAGTCAGGCCACATCGGGTCCAGGCTTCAACAACCGCGGATCGGACCTGGTGTGGATGAGAAAATAGAAATAGACCCGGTTTTCTATTTGAGACCAGCTTTTATTGGCTCAAACCCCGTAGCCAGACCTGGCCCAGTGGAGACTGGCACCTATCTTTTTCTTTTTTTCTGTCTTTTTTTAATAGGTCTATATAAAACACATCTTCTCACTGCTTGTAGCATAGGCCAACATGCAAACGATGCACCGCCCAATGCATTTTATTTTCGCCCATGTAATCAAATTGTTGTGAGTATAGGCTGGATAGATTGGCTCGTGAGACGTGAGGGCAGGGGACTGTGTGAGTGAGGCGGCTCAAGGTGCATCATGATTAACACATTTCTCAGCAAGTCATTGTGCAGACAGAACGCGTAGTTTTGTGAGTTTGCAGTTACGATTGGTATCGCTCATGAGTTGGCCAACATTTCGCCGGCCTCCCCAAAGTGCCACTCTAAGCAATCGCTTAGTTCGCCGATATGCACAATCCGGCCATGGGTGTCACCAGTATTGCCACGGTGATGAGCACTGAGGCCTCTTTTTTTCCTCTGGATACATTTAAAGTCTGTTTGAAGACACCAGAGACTGAACTTAAACTTCTATGTTTTGTTCACTGCAACATTAATATGATGAATTACGTCTTTTTGTTAGTTGCATAATTCTATCCAGTTCAGTGTGCTTGTGTAAGGTATAGCCAACTAATGTGTAGATGGAGGATAGCCTGAATAAATAATCTGAGTCTGTTTTCTTCTGTTTGTCAGGGATGGGGCCTCTGTGGATAGAAGCATTAGCACATCCAGCCTGAAGAAGACTATTGAAGCTACCTTTCATTGCACTGGGAGTTTGGGGGTAGCCAGGTGAAACAGTTTATGGAGCTGCACGGCAGTCCATTACTAATCTGAAAATTAAGATTTTTGCACATTATATACTGTATGGTACTGTAGAAGTACAGCAACCAAGGGGCCTTTTCATGACCCAGCAGTGAACAGCATAGTTGACCACATGACCTCAGTCCAACTATGTGGGTGTTTAATTTAACAGAAAGGATATACAGCTGGAGACTACAGTATATCATTGACTTCACCCAGTCAAGGAGATTAGATTAGATTAATCCTAATTTGTCAACCTTTTCTATTTGGGTTTTCTTAAGTGTGTGTATTTTCCCCACACAGTAGTTTTAACGAGACTCATTAAAATACCTTGTAAACAATACAGGGTGCAGACTGCTGCATGCAGAGAGCACACAAACCATGAGCCAAGTTTGGTCTTGGCCTCCCGTTGAGTCACTCACAGAAATAGCATTAATTAGCAACAGATCTGTTGCTATCAGTGTTGATGTTGTCAAAAAGTGGGAGTGACGGTCAGCAGAGGCCACTTAGCAATCTGTTCATTTAGCTAGACCCTGCCCCCTATTCACGCCCATTGTAGAGAACAAACAGAAAACAGAGCAATTTAGTAAAAGGGAGAGACTTTGATCTGCTTTATTTTATACTGATCCATTCAAACAAAACAGCTACAAGTGGAACATGAAATTGTTTGCAAAATTGTACAATAAATACAATTTCTGGGTTGGATGTGTGTCACCAACAGTTTTGAGATGTTTAAGTGGGCCCAAGATGGAGGATGTTGGAAACCACTGCATTGTGTATTCCCACAACAGCAGTCATATGACCCTTCTGGACAGCTCCCTGATACTGTACATCCTGTCAGCAGCACTGTTTCTTCAAGGCATATTGGACACTGGCTGTTTATATATGTGTTTGTATACAATGTGTATGAATGGATGGCCAGCAGGATAGTTTTCAGTGCCAGGGTGGTGTGTTCAACAATAAGCCCACGCACTGATGCTTGTAAAACCTGCTGCAGAACACCTAAAATAGTAACATAGATTGGCACATCTACATGTATGCTGTTTCATCTAAGCAGTCCATGCTGCTACACACTAAGACTGGTACTGTTGCACTTTAGACTCTTTATACAGTAGATCAGAACTGACATGCCAAATTGTGCCATTTATGAGTAACTAACACTTTCCTGAAAATAGCACTATATGGTGTGTCTGGCTGAAATAAACACTGACTATGCAATTATCCCAAATATAAAAGGGAGTGAAAGACAGCCTTAGGTTCCAAAGGTTAATGGGAGTCATTCAGAGATTTCTGAAAGTGCTGTAATACTGGTGTTGATGCAGTCTGAATGCAGAGAATCACTGGGTGGTGTGTTTTAAGCTTTTCTGCAGTACATGCCACGCTGTGTTCTGAAGGTGGACAAAATGATCACTATGCAGGGAGAGAAGGTGAAGCCACTGCACCGCGGCACCGCCACAAGTGGCAGAGAACACATGACGGTCAAACAAGTGGGCCGGTGCATCAATATGGAGCCACTTTGCAGAAGAAAGTAGACTATCCTTCAATTGGTAGTTGATGTGAGGTCTTTTAATACATGCAAAGACAAGATTAAATGTTCTATCAGTCATTTTCAGCCAGTTCTCAGAGTGCTGCAGCTCACGAGGCAGCTACAAAAATACATGGGAAGGAAGGTAGGATAAAACAACGTGGAGAAAAAGCCTCATACTGACAGTGTGGCCAACATCCTAGCTACCCACAGTGATTCGTTTGATCCATCCTCACAACAAGGAGGCCTATAGGATGGAGGTGTTGGAGCTGCACCTGTGATGTGGTGAAAATAGCCTGTGTTTTTAAGACAAAACTATTATTGATTTTAGCAACTTTTATTTTACCATCACTTCACTGCGTATCAATAGTGCTGTTGAGATGGTCAACACATTTTAAATGTTAGAAAATAACAGATTTCCTTTAGCTTCGCTTGATCTGGCAACAACAGGTTCAAATGCTCTCATCCTCTGATGTCTTTAAAAAAAATGGTATTCCAACAGAAATGGAACTGACAATGCCATCTGGCACCTGGTCTGGTAAGAAATCTGAAGCAGATGAGATAAAAAGAAAGAAGAAAAAAAACAGCTCTTGTATTAGATGGAGAGATGCACTGCTCCCATTGCAGGGGGGCAGCACCTGGTATTATTATCAAAGACAATTATATTTCAACCCATCATTTATTATCTATATTGTTACCATCTGATGGTTGTTATCAAGTCTCACACCACCTGCTGTAGGAAGAGCTTTTATCCACAGGCAGTGAGACTCATCAACAGTCAGCCTACAGTCACGGATGAGAGGAAGATCCTCTTGTACTGATAATTCATGGATGAAATTAGTGGGCCATGTTAACTTTCAGCTATGGCACAAATTACAAAGAAAGTTCCACTTAATAAGTTGTTTTGAAAGAGTTACATCTATATAAGAAGCCGCCATATTTAAATCACTTCACTGCACAATTTATCACGTCCAATATAATATAATATAATATAATATAATATAATATAATATAATATAATATAATATAATATAATATAATATAATATAATATCATATCTATATATGGATGGGTTGTAAGCTGTCCAGAGGGACATAAGCATTTAACTGCATTGGAAGGCCTAGCTGTATCTTTTAATGCGTGTGATAATAAACTGAGCGGATTCTTGGTCCAATCTGAAAGACTTTCGTACAAGAGGAAAATAAAAATTATGCTCGGCCAAGTTGGCCTTCAACAGCTGACATGCCAGCTGAATGTATTTCTATCTATACAGCTTTGTTTGCCCAGGCTGTTTAAATGCACAGACTGTATCAGAAATATGGCCTCAGCAGATACATTATGTGGGTGGGTTTGTAAATACCGATGAATTAGCTGATGCATCCTCAGACGACACCTTGTGTCCCATTCACTCATGCAGGCAGGTGATAAACTAGAGGGAAAAAAAGAAATGAGAGAGCATAAACATAGAGAGGTAGGGCAGACATGGCATAAAAGGTGTGAATGTAAATGGTAAATTAAAGCAGAAGTGAGTGATATATTTGTGTTAATATAAGTCTTAAATAGTTATATCTTCCGACAGCAATCACTTACATAGAGTGTTTGGACTGAAACACGGGTCTCTCAGTCCCTCTGCTCTGCTCTGAGCCGAGGAGAAAACATTTATCGTATCCTACAGTTTTTATCCAATGAGGAGAGAGAACGGCATGCAGGGCTGTGTGTGCAGCCAAGGAACGCCGTGAATGTGGTGACGTAGGGACGAGGACTGTTATGGTGCGTTCAATGAAACTCGTATTTTTCCGACCGTGAAGTCGTACCAGTTCGATCTGGTACGAGTTCACCGGTCGGAAGTTACGAGTGGCCGTTATAGTGACTTTCACCGGTAAAACAGGTCGGAAAAATACGAGTGGGTTGCCTGGAACGCTACAAAGTCGTAAGTTGTGACTTGAAGCTGTAATTTACGATTTCAAAAGCCTGCCTGGAACGCAGCATTAGCGAAAACGACCGGACCACTCACTTCTGCTTTAATGAGTGTTCACCTCAGCTGACCACCTATGGGTGATATGTTCTCCACTAACATCATCAAAATACAAACTGAGAAAAATGTTGGAATAATGGTCCTCAAAACCTATCAGGGCCTTCTTATTGAGATTATTTATAATTGTACCCCCAGTCTACAGTATATGTTGTGAATATAGTTAGAGCTAAAACAAATGGTCCAGTTACCAGTGTAGTTCAGTTTCTTAAATGTGACAGTTTTTATAAAATGAATATACATACAGTATATGATTTTTTGGCAGTCAGACAGAGCACAATATTTGAATGGTTGAAGCCTAAATTAAGGTAGTGATCATCTAAATTAATTCACTGTATAGTAAGTAATAATCTACCCATCCATTAGCTATACTGCTTATCCTTATAAGGTTGTGGTGGGGGCCTGGAGCCAATCCAAGCTGACAGAGGCTATAAATCAATTCAACTCTACAAATTCTGCACATATCGTTTTCATCCAAATATTATCTTGATTTAAACTGTGTCAATACTGTTTCAGTAATGTGTGTACAGTACATCAGATTAGCTCTGCATATCCCATCTTCGCTGTTTGATTTCCAAAGTGAACCTGAGGGTTGTCAAATGGACATGTACTGTAGATGTCCATATGTTGGCTCCAAACCAAACTCTATACAAGGAACAGTAGTTGTATGTAGTTTTAAAATGTTTTACATTTTTAATTTCAGTTATTGTTTATTTGCATCCACAAAGGAGTTTATGTGTTTACCCGTGTCAGACTTGCGGGGTTACACAATAGCTACTGCACTGAATTGCACTGAACCTGGATGTTCACAATTGTCATGAGCACGATCTGTCGAGGTTCATCTCTTCAAACGGGTGATTCCATCTGCTTCAGTATTGTTCATTCTCATAGTTTTTTAATAATTCCAGATCTCAATTCCCCTGCAAGTTTGGCATAAGAGTACAGCATAATGCTTTCACATTTAATTTATACAAACAGCTAATCGTCATGCATAATGCAGCGAGGCAAGTGTGGAAACAAGCTCACAGGCTTTGGATAATGCTAATTGAATTTGAAGATGAAGTATCTTGTAGACAAATTGTTTGTGACTTCATCCTGTGCTATAATTACTCATGTTAAATGAGGGTGAAAACATGCAACAATGTTAAAAATGCATTCTACAAACAAATATGATGCTTGCAGTGTAATGTCTCTCCTCCCCATCATACACCAAGCGGGATGCAAATTTAACCAGCTGTTTCTGTTGTGCCTGTGTGCATCTAAAACCTGAAACGAATAAACAAGAAACTTTGGGTTACATATTCTGTAATTATATTAATAGCTTGCATAATCAGTTTTGGAAGTGGATGAGTAAAAAGTGGAATTAGAGTACAATTAAATGGACTTTACTATATTTAGCAATACAGTGCAGAACAAGATCTGCTATAAAAATAAATAATAAATACTGAAAGAGAGCGTACCAAGCCAAACTGCAGCAGCATGACTTCTGACATCCAACCTGCAGCCCTTTGCTGCAGGTCATTTCCTCTCACTCTCTCCCCTACCATCCTGTCTCTCTCACACTGTTGCTATAATAAATTCCTGAAAATCCCTAAAACATTTGTGAAATATGGTTTGGTCAATGTTTCCTCCAGTTCATCTTGATTTCATTGCCATAGGTCCACCCAGACAACTTCTGTAATGAACTCCTTGCCCCAAACAAATCTCCTCTACATTGTTCACATTTTGTAAAAGCCAATTAGACTACAGTGTCATTTGCCATGACCTAAGCCTAATGTCATCACAACCCATGCTGCTAGCTAATACGATGTGCCCATTCATGTAACAAGAGAGCACAAATAATACCATAGAAAATGAGACACGCTGTCAGGACTAATAAGGCTTCCCCACACCTCTCACCCTTGCTTGAAGTAAGTACGGTAAACACACAGACACACACATAAACACACACGTACAGGCCACGGC
Organism: Trachurus trachurus; assembly: GCF_905171665.1. Taxonomy (NCBI): domain Eukaryota; kingdom Metazoa; phylum Chordata; class Actinopteri; order Carangiformes; family Carangidae; genus Trachurus; species Trachurus trachurus. The sequence continues at coordinate 22,174,381 of NC_139908.1, forward strand.
ATCTACAGTAAGCATTAGTCCATCCAATAGTAAAACTGATTGCGTAGCTGACTGGTCCAGTCAACCAAATACGATTAACCCTGTGTAAGTTTCAACCCAATAAACATCCACTTACTGTTTCTTTGCCAGATAACCTTCAATAAATAGTTTGCTTTTGGTGTTACAACAAACAGATCAAGTATTCCCCTCTCTAACTCTTAAATTGCTCAGCATAGATTTCTGCAGACGTACATAACAGAATTTACAGAAATGAGTATGCAAATATTTTTACATAAGAATTATAAGTACATGATCTAAACCAACTTTGAGACACCATGATGCTCCTGCAGTGTTGCACTTTGCCAAAACCGAGAGCTTTTCTGGTTGAGTGGGTGGTAAGGCCCTTTTGGGGCTTTTGCACTGTGTCTTCTGTTCATCTGGCATCCTTTAGCCCAACTTCCCGCTTTATGGGTAGCTTGTAATATCTGGCGGGCACAAAGTTCAGCTCATATTATGAAAATATGCATTTTGCCTGAGACTATGGACTGTTACTATGAAGATGGAGTCCTGCCAGCTTGCATCTGTGATGGTAAAACTACTTAGCGCATTCTAATACTAAAACTGATCATCCAGCTGATGATTTATTTTTGGTTTTTATTTTTGATTACTACTACTTTTTTAATACAGGTATGTATGTGTGTGTGTGTGTGTGTGTGTGTGTGTGTGTGTGTGTGTGTGTGTGTGTGTGTGTGTTAAAATGAACTCAAAACTTAAACAACATTTTTTCTACATGATAAATTATTAAATTGATTGCGATAAGTGTTGTTGCAACATTTCATGCCATGTCTCTTAATGGTTTTATATTTTACATCTCTCCTTTGTTTTATTTCAAGCATTCATCTGTAAGAAGATATATTATGGTTTTAAATACCGACAACCACCTCCCAGCCTTCTCTCTGAAGCTACATGTTTAACAACAGCAGGATGGTGAGTCAGTCGGAAGAGAGGGTTTGGGAGTCAGTGCCTCTCCCTCTCTCTGATTGGCTTATGGCTTTCTTAGTGGTGGAATCTGCAAGGTTGGATGAAAAGCCCATGTGGGCGTGGCCTGGCATGACTGAAAGCTGTGACAGCTTTATTGTGACATCACAAAATTTCAGAAGTCCTTATGACTCATTTTAAGACTCACTTTTCTGAATATAGGATGTGTCCCTTTTTCCATGAACATAGCACTTTGATACTTTCACAGTACAACAAAATACAACTTTCATCGATTTATAATTGCATCATGTAGCGCATCTGCAAGACTGGTCACGTCCGCTGTTTTGCTGAGCCTCCTCCCGGTCGTGCATTTGAAGCCTTTGATAATCAATCAGTGGATCGATGGATTACCATACACGTGTTACTGTGTGTATTTTGTGTAGCCTTTTCTGTCAGAAACAAGAGATTAACTTTACTGTTTACGGGGTGCATTTGTGTCACGGCGTCGGGGTGCCACCAAGACAAGAGGAGAGCTGTGACACCGGGTCAGAGGCTCTGATGCAGGTTTGGTTTCCAGCCACAATGTTGAAGGAGCCTCCACTCTCCTTGTAACAAATTACACATCATTTATCCAACATTAATATTAGTCCGAAGCTGTTTAATGACGGTAAAATGAAACATAAGGTAAATATCCTGCATAGTTTCTCTTTTCTGTGCTGCGCTGATCAGAGCGGCGTCCCTAGCAACAGTCTGTTATACATGACGACGGTCATTATACAGAAATAACAGACCGCAGAACGCAGAGAGCAGCATTCAATAGAGCCGCGTAATAAAATCAAATAAAACACCCATGTGGAGGTTATACAAAAGGAGACCTTTAATCCAGCTCATGATGGCAAGAGGTATTCTCAGGACAGAGTAGGTCTTCTACCAGCCTCTTAGTCCACTTTCTGGCAGAAATGGACTCCTCTAATCTGTTTTTTGGTCTGCTACTGTTAAAAAAAAAGATATAATTACAACTTGATATTCAGACCATTCCAGCAAAAAACTGGGACCCATTGCTTTGGACAAGCCTTGATTTTCTCTGCCTTTTGTATCTGCCAAAAAGCTCAGAAGAGTCTATGAATGCTTTTAGCATTTAGCATAGCTTTTAGAAGAGATTTTTTTTTTTTTTTTTTTTTTGAAGATGGTCGTTTCAAGTTTCCAGTTTATTTCATTTCCTGAGGCAAAGTGCAGAGTGGCAATGTCTATGTGTCTATCATACTGCGAGTTGCTGTTCAAGATAAACTAAATTGCATTAATTGCTTCAGTTCTGTTTTGATGTAAACATTCAGCGTCTTTATTAATGTAGAGACTCTGTCTATGAGATCTGCTGTGCATATCTGTGCAGCTCCATTAATAACCTGAGGTCCACCCTGACACTTCGCACCTCACAAATGAGGAAATCATCAGTACTTGAAGACATGCCATTTCATGGTGAGAAGAATGATGAGAAAATGCACTCACTGAGTATGAGGTCAAGATTTCTCAATGTCTAGATAGTTTCAAAGTTTGACTAGATTTGATTCAAAAGCTTTGTGGTTAAGCATCACTTAATGGAGCCAAACATTACATTTCCCATTGCAAGAGAAAAATACTTATTTTACAAGATATTAAAAGGTTATCACAAGGAAAAAAGAAAGAAAGAAAGAAAGAAAGAAAGAAAGAAAGAAAGAAAGAAAGAAAGAAAGAAAGAAAGAAAGAAAGAAAGAAAGAAAGAAAGCCAACGTAAAACAAATGAAAAGCTAGTCCCTAAAAATGAACATAATCTATATTAAATTTTAATACTTTTGGTCTATCCACAAAGTCCCTCTACCCTGAGTATCCAGTCTGGACTACAGGACAGCAATGGATCAGCAAAACACAGGTTATGTGCAAAATAGAAAAAAAGAAGGCCAATGAAGTATGATGGGGCAAAGCTGAGCAGCTTAAAGATAAGCATAACAATTTTAAGTCAATTCTGAAGGCCACAAGGAGCCAAACCAGTGCAAGTGAGCTAAAAAAAGAAAGGTTCTATTTTCTACTTCTTGTCAGTAACCTGGCGGCAGTATTTAGCTGAATGTGTTCCTTTGAATAGTGAGTTTCATTAGTACAGATGATGAGAAACAAAGGCATGAATAGGTGTTTCAGCAAACAGCAGATCATAGCAATGTTTCTGAGCTTAAATATGCTGTCTTTGAAACAGAAATGAATGTATTAAGCTAAGAACAAAAAAATCAACCTTTACCATTTTCTTGTCCAATAGGTTCTGTTTTTAACACGAGTCACTACCAAACCTTGATGATACCTGCCAAACCTTGATGATACCTGCCAGGCAGGTTGCAAGAGAGGAGTGAGGTCTGAAAGATTATTATACAGATTTGTGTGTGCACCGTCGGCGTAACAGGGGAAATACATGTTGCAACTGTAAATCACTTGGCCCAGAAGTAACACGTAGCCTACATGGAAAACAATGAGGGCTGAGAAAACACCTCTGAAGGTTCAAGTTCAAGTTCAAGTTCAAGTTTATTTATATAGCACATTTAAAAACAACCGTTACAAGTCATATCAGACACAGGTCTCCTCAGGTAATCACTACTGGAGGATGAGGCACAGACACAATCTGCTACTTGACCACTAAAGCAACTCCAGTCACATTCACTCTTACAATATTCAGACAATAACAACCAGCAAATGAACTCAGCTGTACATCCTTCGCAACCCTTAGATGGGCACTTATATTTTGTGATAGATGGGGAAGCCTGACTGGAGGTTTACATAAAGAGACAACTCATATGAGCTGTGTATCAATCATTTCCTCCAATGCTTTAGCAGGAAAAGGGACTTTAGGCAGTAAATGACTAGAAGGTCTGACTAATGGGGAAGTTTTTAGCTGCTGAAAATATTTATGAGTAAATGTATGAAAGCAAAAAAACACAGCAGATATACAGTATCTATAGCGGTTGCTTTCAACGTGAAGCACCCTCTTCCATGTTTCTCAGAGCTTCTCAAGCCTTCTCAAGCTTCTTGAAGCCCATGATTTCATCCACTTGCATCAATGGTCAGTACCCAAGGCTTGTGACTGTAATTGAGGGTTGGAATACAGAAGGACTGGTAAATTAAAAGCTTCAGCTTCACCTCCTTGTTCAGCTCCACAGTTCTGCATCTGCATGGCTGGAGATGTAGCTCCTATCTGTCCACTGATCTAAAGCCCCATCTTATTCCAACCAAACTCCTCCTCTTGGAGCAACACCTAACATGTGCAAGGGTTTGATAAACTTCTTTTTATTTTGCAGTTCTCTATTTTTCTTACTGAGCTGTGGTTTTAATATGATAACTTTCACTTCACAATGTGTGCTTTACTACTTCCTTGTCTCATTTCAAGCCAGACAGCACATTGATCCTTCCCCTAAAATGCATGATTTAATTATAGAGAAAAACCTCAAAGAACGAGACCGAATTTGTGTGTTGTTTACCTCTCAGCTATTTGCTTGCCTCTGTTTAAACTTGTACCTTCCATTAATTGGTTCTTGAAGTGCATTAATCCCTCCGAGATAGCTTTATAGTGCTCTATATTCAATGGCGGGTATTAGAGAGCCAGCAGCAGCACCTTGCCTCCTCCTCTGAGACGGAGAGAAACAGTGGGTGCTTTCTCCAGAGAACAGACAGCCGTATTCATTAGGATATTCATGGGTGCAGAGGGATGGCTGAGAGCAGCTCAGAGGCATACAGTATGCAAAGCAACAGTTTAACCAAAAAGGTTAGTGCCTGAGCAATTATTCAAACTCTACATCACACAAAAAAACATGGAAATACTTGGATTAAACAGATGTACATGCACTCGAGAAATACACATTCACCTCTTTCTGTGCTTATTTATGTATCCACCCTTGCACTCATCCTTTTAACCATCTATGCCAACTGTAGTGTTGAGTTTTCACACACCAACCATGGCTGTTAGCCTTTTTCCTTCTGCTGTTATCATGATGCAATACAAGCTTGCGATACAATACCAATAAAGTGAGGCAAATATGTCTATATAGCTTTCAAGTTGCATGTTCTTCTGGCTGCTTTTGACTAGAGTTTCCATGGATGCATCCTGCAGCTCATGGCTGATGCACAGCAGCAGCCAAAAATACAGTGTTGCCTAAACAAAAAAGATGCTGCACCGACATGCTGCCTGTCAGTGGTTTTCACCAGCCTAGTTTCTCTATGTGGATTTCTTTCTTTTTTTTCTGGATAGATGTGGATTCAAGGAGATGTCCTCAATCCTCACAAATACAGGCACATTAATGCATGTAAGCGCACACACACCCACACAGACAATCATCCCCTCCTACGTGCCCTCCCCCCGCGGAAAGTACCATTGTGGAGTTTGAGCTGCAGTGTGAATTAAATTGATGTGGTGAATAAAGTACACTGCTCGCTAACAGTTATCAGCTGCCTGCTCAGGGAAGAGACAGTGACAACTGTGCATGTGTGCGTGCATGTGCTGAGAGGAAAGGGGGAATCACTCACTGTGTCAGTGGGGGAATTAAAAAGCTGAAAAGTGAGGGAAGATGGTATCAAGAGACAGAAAAAGTAAAGGGGTCAAACGAGCTGCTCGTTTCAAAGCAGAGGGACAGTTCTGGCTCTTGAATAATTGGGGATCTGATAGAACAAAGAATTGGACAAGGTGGAGACTGCTGCTGCCTCCACAGGATCATATAGGAATGTTTTAATCTGTTTTCATTATTTTTTATTTATGTTTCTATCTAGCTAGTTTACTTTGTTGTCTGGTAAGTTCAACTCGTGGATGGCACCATACAAACCGCAGAACTCCCACATCATAGACAGGGGTCTCTCTGGTTAGGTTTTGGCAATAAAAACACTTTGATTAAGGTATATTAAACCAGACCACAGTTGGTTAACTTTATACAATCTCAATTTTACTGATGTGCTCTGTACATAATTTGTGTGTACATTATAGCAAGAGAAAACATAATCCAGTCATATACAGTATGTTTCCTTCAAAATGTATTTACTGTTAAAATGTGTGCATATGACAGGGTCATTCTGGAATGTAGAAGCACAACTGTAAAACTATACTACATACTGTGGGTAACATTAACTCTTTCGCGACCATTGACGAGTAAACTCGTCACAGCCTGCCGAACGTTCACGACCATTGACGAGTAAACTCGTCAAAACCGTTTTTTTTTACAGATTACGATAATAGACACTCTGAGGTACCCTGTGTGTGAATATGGTAGTCCTCTGATATGTAAAACTGTTTTAAACTAAAACCAAAACATAATGTTTTTTATAAACTGTGTGATCTTGGTTTTGTTTGAGTAATCGTTCTCCTTGAATGCTGCTGGGGACAGCGTGCAGCGCTGTGCGGCTGTCGGCTACAGTGTTGCAACTTTCTCGCTGAATCTGGCGACTTTCCAAACCCTCTTTTGACAAAAGCGACCGACGACAAATCTGGCGAGTTTTTCCGGTGTTGTTTACAAACGTTTCTGGTTTGGAGACTCGGATCTGAAAGCCCGTTATCACTGCTGTTTTCACGGCGCTGTGCAGCAGAGCGGGCGCTCTGCAGCGGGGGCTGTGACCGGCCGCCCCCCGCCCCAGAGCACTCATCGCCGGCCAGTCACACAGCAGTGTCACGGAGCTGCTGCGCTGCGGCCAGAGACCCACACCGCTGCACCGCTGCTCTCCAGGCTGCCACACCCCCCAGATTTACCTACAAATATATTTATTTAGCCGTAGAAATGATTTGGGAGACGCCACACTGCAGAGTAGCGGTAAAATGAGCCGATTGCCACTTGACACAAAAGTGCGTTTTTCTCTGAAACTAGAGCGGGAGCTCCGTTTTTGGAGAAACCCAGCTCTCTTCTCCTCCTTCGTACTCACGAACGAAACGGCGGAAAAACTCGCCGTTTTTTCGAGAAGCACGTTGTAAAGTCACTCTTCAACCACGTGAAGACCGTTTGTTTCTAGGTGACGTACATAGTTCGGTTCGACGTGAGATAAAAGGTAAACAAATAGCCAAAAACATGTGGTCCTGAGCGGATGTGCTGAAGAATTAGTGTGGTCGCGAAAGAGTTAATGGTCGTGTAAAGGTATGGGTAATGCTAGTAGAGGTTGGCTTGACCAATTACATCCTGTAAAGCACAGGAATACAAATAGCTTTAGAAATGTAGCGTCTAAGCCTAGAGGGCAAATATTATTTTTTAATTATGTGTAGACTTACAGTATTATAACCATAGAGATGTTTTAACCATGTGTTGGCCTATTATAACCAGAGAGATTTCCATTGGTCCTTTTAACATAATTCTGAAAACAATGGTGCAAAGAACCATTGGTTGGACATGAACACATGTTCTTTTTTCTTTCTTTTTTTCCTGAGTGTTGAGCACTCAGAACTGTTGTGTTTTTAAGTTGTATCTGCTGCCATCTGTTCATGTGCATCATGATATATTTTACATTTTGTATGTTTTTTCTGTGTGTAGAGTCATATATGGATAACCACATATTATATAAGACAAAAAGGTGGACAGTAAAGTCCATTAATCAATTTTCATATTTCATATTTTAGCTTCTGGCTGTGATATGTTTTGCTGGCATTTGTAAATCTGTCCTTGCAATCTATTAAAGGCCAAGGAGACCAGACAACACCAACACTATATTCCAGCCACTAGGCTGATTATTGACCCATTTGCACTCTTTGACCTTCTATTACTAGGAGACTTTTAAGGATTTTTCCTGTACTGTAAAATGTATTAATTAGTGTGTTCTTGTAGCAATAATCCATCAGGTGTTTGGGGAAATCAGACCAGGATTAGAGCCAGTTTAAACCACTTTGCTTATGAAAAAAAAAGAACATAAAAGTTTATTTACTATTAAACATAATTATTGGTGAGCTGACAGTTCATTCTTCAACAGAAATGGCAGCTGTGGTAACGGATTAATAAGGTTTTCACCGTACTGTAACCCACTTTGTGAAATGATTTTATTCATTGTTGATTCAGATCTGATTACTGGTGACAACTTTGACTTTTCTCCTTATTAGATTTCCAGACACAGTCAATCAGGTACTATTTGTCTGTGTGGAAGTCAGACATATGGCCTTTCGAGGACAAGTTTTATTGCATGTATATTACATGCATATTCACATTGCAATCATTATTAGTGCCATAGGGCTCATGCTCTGAGGCACTGACTGTTGTTATCCTGCACGTTTCCTCTCCCGTCTCTTATTAGTGTGACTGCTGAAGCAGTCACACTATTGTTCTTCTGTTTGGCCATTTTCTTCCGCCTTTTTACGGTCTTCTTCTAGTCCTTCATACTTTGTGCTATTTCAACAATTCATATATCAAAACGTGCAGCTTTTTTTGAACTTTATTGGCATTACTTTTCTCTTTTTAACTATTTATACTTTTTCAAATATTTAACTTTTTAGATGTTGACAGTGTGCAGATCATTAACAGACAACAGTCTTCTTGACAACTCCACTGTAGTGTAGGGGTTAGGGTGGCTGCTTCCCAACCCTAAGGTCACTGGTTTGAATCCAAGGGAAGAACTCTTGTTATGTTATGTTGAATTCTGCTCTCCTCCCCCGCCTTCAATTGGTCACAGGTGTTTGTTATCTCCTTGATTACTCATACCAGTTTGCAGCACATCATCACATTACAATAAATGACAACAGTCTTGAAAGCAGTGTGCTCTCTGTAGCCGAGTGGCAGAGTAAAGGTTTAGTGATCATATGGTCATGGGTTCGATTCCTGCCTTAGTCATTTCACATCATTGCTTGACTTTTGATTCCAATTATTCAGCTGTCATTGGACAGTCTTTGATTCCTCATAGTATAAAGCTCATTGTATCAAAGGTTTTCTTTACCCCTCACATACTGTCTCTATCTGTAGCCTAGTGGTTAGCCTGCTGGTCTGGAGACCTGAAGGTTGCTGGTTCAAATCTTGCCTCAACAACAATTATAGTGAATTATTTTCCCAGTCGTCATCTGTTGACTTCTGATAACTTGCTTCATGTTGAAACTGCTGCTCTCAGCCTGAAATTCACAGAAATTTTCATTCTAAGTCATTCAAGCTGGACTCTCAAGCTTTCTTGATGTTGACAGTGTGCAGATCATTAACAGACAACAGTCTCTGCAACTGTGTGTGCACTGTGGCCTAGAGGCAGAGTGGAAGTCTAATGACAATGAGGTTGTGGGTTCGATTCCGACCTTGGTCAAACATTTGTATGGTGATCACTGCTTGCACTATTTGCTAATTCTGCAACAGCATTCAGTTGCTATCAGCAGTCACACCATTTCCATTCTTGGAAATGCTTTTTCTAGTTCATTTTCCTTGTCACATTTCGGTTCACTTCTCCTACAGCTTTGCGAGGACCTATAGGCATATTACTGTATCAAAATGTGCTGCTCGATTGGGATCAGTGTGCTATTACTTCTCTTGACAGAAAAAGAAAACTATGAAAAAGTTTCCCACAGAGAATTAATTGGATGAAGTCAAAAAACAAACTGATCATTGGAATTGTTCTAACGTCTACTGTTCCAGCATAGCCTACTTTAGACTCCATTTAAACTTAAAAAATGTAGACACAAGTCTCTTCTCTTGACATAGTATCCCCATTAGCATATGTATTATAGTTACACTGTTCAATGATGATGATCATTTTTGGAGAAATTTTGAGATGATAATGTCTGTGTGTTGCATGTAATGTTCAGCTAGAGTGGGTGACATCATCGGCTCGAGTGGGAAAATTTGTCTGAAACCTTTCTCTTTACACTCTCCTGACACCACAAATTACACTCCACACACATGATTTGAGGAGTTGTTTTCCAAAACACTATAAATCCATTTTAATAGTTTTCAAGGAAATGACATTTTTTACACCCATTTTGTTAATATTCAACATATCCTGTTAAAATGATTGTTGGCTCAGTCTGAACATGTTGAAAAATGATACGATGATACGATGATGTAGTCTGTCCATGGTTACTTTGTCTTAACCAAAAGTCTCTTGACATATTGAACTATGGACTGTGGAAGTTAAGTTTCGCTTTTAGCCACCACGTCTCTCCCTCGACGCAGAGGGGAGGGGGGAGGAGGGGGCGCGGTGATTCGTACCCGTGCAGAGAAGTTACATAGTGCAGTTTCAGCCGACGCGACCCGGCTCAGGCTGCAGCACCATTCATCCTATTAACCATTTTTATACCATTGCAATGCGTCTGGAAACATTATTTTAAGGCCAAAAAACTCTGCAATGTTACTTTAAACAGAAACTTTTATTTGTCAATGACAGACCTATTATGGTAATGCATTATACACATCATTGAGATGTCAGAGAAGCTTCAGCTGCTGAGCTGCTTTCTCTGCTGGACACTGAAGCTCCGATTGAGGAGAGAGACAAGCTGGTCCGGTGCGATACCTGTGCCAGTGCAGTAGACAGCCTTTTTGGCCGTCTTCCATGTGTCCATGTGGTAAAGGAGGCAGGAGGAGGCCTCTAAAGCATGAATATATCAGCGTGTGCCATTTAGATTACAATTGTTTTCAGACACCAGATTTATCAATGCCATGCTAGTTTAACACCAAAATTGACACATCTTTCGTAAATACAATATACAATACATATTTATTTATATAGCACATTTAAAAATACAACCCAGGTTGTCCAAAGTGCTGTGCAATAAAACACACAAGCAAAACTAGTGGCAATACAACTAGATGGGATACAGGTAATGTAGCTACAATAAAAACATGCAATAAAACAATAAAACAAGAGTGAAGACATATAAGACTAAAATGCCAAGGAAAATAGATGAGTTTTTAAAAGAGATTTAAAGTGCTCGAGTGTTTGTGTAGTCCTAATATGCAGAGGTAGGCTGTTCCACAATGTCGGGGCCACCACAGAGAATGCTCTGTCTCCTCTCATTTTTAGTTTTGCTCTCGGTATGGTTAAGAGCAGCTGATTAGCAGACCTTAGTGCTCGGGGGGCATGGTGAAGAACAAGAAGGTCAGACAGGTAGGGTGGTGCCAGGCCATTCAGGCACTTAAAAACAATAAGTAACATTTTAAAATTAATTCTAAAAGAGACAGGAAGCCAGTGTAAAGTGCGGAGAATTGGGGTAATGTGCTGGTGTCGCTTTATCCCTGTCAGTAGGCGCGCTGCAGCGTTTTGCACAACCTGCAATCTGCATATTAAAAACATATCGATGCCAGCATACAGGGAATTGCAATAGTCTAAACGAGAGGTGATAAAAGCATGGATAACTGTATTAAGATCCTTACGTGGAAGATATGCCTTTGTCTTTGCGAGCAGTTGTAAGTGGAAAAAGCTCGTCCGGACTACAGCGCTGATTTGCTTGTCAAACTTAACATCATTATCAAAAATGACCCCAAGGTTCTTGGCAGAGGAGCGGCAATAAGAGGACAGGGGACCAATAGCACTGTTAATTAAAATCAACTTTGTCACTGTGACTGTTAAATAAAATAATTTCAGTTTTGTTATAATTTAGTTTAAGAAAGTTCTGGTGCATCCATGCTTGAACTTCCTGCAGACATTCCAGTAGGACTTGTACAGAGTCATTGTTGACTGCTTTCAGGGGCAGATAGATTTGTACATCATCAGCGAAGCAATGAAACTGGATATTGTACTTTCTAAAAATAGAACGCAGGGGCAGCATGTACAAAGAGAACAGGATTGGACCCAGAACAGAGCCTTGAGGCACTCCAAAGTGTAAAGGAGAAGCCGAGGAGGAGTATTGTCCCAGCTGGACTGAGAAGCTACGGTTGGAAAGATATGAGTGGAACCATTTCAAAGCGACTCCCTTGATCCCTACACAGGACTCTAGACGTGTCAATAGGATACTATGATCCACCATGTCAAATGCTGCTGACAGGTCTAGTAGGATCAAGACAGCAGGCGTGCCAGTATCAGCAGTTAAAATCATATCATTAAAAACTCATAAAAGGGCTGTTTCTGTGCTGTGATAGGATTTAAAACCGGATTGGAACTTTTCGGACAAACCATTACAATCAATGTGTGCTTGAAGCTGATTCAGTACCACTTTCTCCAGAATCTTTGAAATAAAGGGAAGTTCAGAGATGGGCCTATAGTTAGCTAAAAAAGTGGGGTCCAGGTTATGTTTTTTTTTAAAGAGGTTGGACCACAGCATGCTTCAGGTCAGGGGGGACACATCCAGTTAACAGGGATGAGTTAATTAGTTTTAATATGCAGGGCCCAATTACCTCAAAAACATCCTTTAAAAGACGAGGTGGGACGCTGTCATAAGGACAGGAAGAGGGTTTCAGATGTTGGACCGTGTCAGACAGGGCTTTCAGGGAGATTTGTTCAAAATTCTCAAAAGAGGCGGAGCAGACAGGGGAGGCAACAAGGTCTGGAGTTGCTGGAGGGAAAGATGATCTGACATCAGAGATCTTCTTATTAAAAAGCTTAGGAATTCTTCACACCGCTTGCAGAAGGCACAGCACCTGGTTGGTCACGGGGATTTAAAAGGGAATTAAGGGTGCTAAAAAGAAGCTGAGGTTTTTGACTGTTGACCGACACGAGGTGAGATAAAAAACGGACTTTTAGCCTTTTTGACAGCTTTCTGGTATTCTGAAAGGCAATTTTTTAAGATGTCCAAAGAGACCGGAAGGTGATCTTTTTTCCATTTACGCTCAGCGCGTCTACAGGTGCGTCTTAGAGTGCGAGTGGACTCGTTCAGCCATGGCTCTGTCTTTGCCTCACACGTGACACCTAGCAGACGCTGATTTTTACACCAGGATCTACACTAGACGTTACGCAAGTTTGTCACTCATAATGTAAATAATCATGATTTCAATAGTGACCAAAATAATCGTGATTATGATCTTTGCCATATTCGCCCAGCCCTACCACATACTGGCTGGTAGCCGGCATTGGGGGTCACTTCTCCGCTGTTTTGCTAACCCTCCTCCTGGTCGTGTGCATTTGTTTTCAACGAAGCCTTCTATAATCAGTCAGTGGATTGATGGATTATCATATACATGTTACAATGTGTATATTTGTGTAGTCTTATCTGTCATGAAAAGAGATTGCGGTTTACTAGGCCCGTTTGTGTCGCGGACTCATGGTGCCACTGAGCTGTGACACCGGGTCAGAGGCTCTGGTGGGATGTGGAAGCGAGCCTTCACTCTCCCTGTAACAAGTTACAAGTCAGTACCATCAGACCATTTGACTAATTATTAGTCTGAAGCTGTTTAATGAAGGTAAAAATGAAACATAAGGTAAATATCCTGCATATTCTCCTCTGTGCAGCTCTGATCAGAGCAGCGTCCCTAGCAATGATGTGTTATGGTCTCACAACAGACTGCTGGGATTATTTTTCTGTTGTTGCAATTCATAGATGGTTGTACTCTGCTCATTCTCCACTGACTAAACATATTCAACCTTTAAGGTCGTGGGTTTGATTCCCATGTTATCAGAGATCATGAAACTATGACACTCCAGTAGCAACACCCCCATGGCACTCTCAACATTTGTGTGCGGAAATTTTCTGGTTAGATGTGTTACATTGTCACGGCATCTCCATGGTTGATAGCTCAGGCACTGTATACTGTGTTTCTATGCAACTGTATCAGTTTGTCACTGTTATAATGAGAATGGCAGGCTGATCTTGTGACTCATTAGGTGGGATGATCAACTCTGTCACACTCATCTCTAAACTTTCTCTCCACACGACTCTGTGGGCTATTATTAGTCACTCGATGAAAGGTTGGACACCACTGACATGTAATTATCTCACATTAAAGAGTTGAAACACCTGAACTTATCACAGTGACACATGTGCAATGATTTGATTTGTCTGTGTGTGTTGTGGGTTCTGTGAACTGGGTCTTAAGTGCCCTGTATGTTCATTAAAGCACTGAAAATATTAATGAATTAGAAATTATTACATTAATACAACTAATGCAACTTTTGTGAATAGCTTTTTTTCTCCTGTGGTCTACATGTGCTTTGACACCAGAAAGCCTGAAAGCAACAGTTGCAGATGACTTCAATACCTTAACACAAAGTAGAATTAACACAAATGTGTGAAAGACTATGGCCAAAAATAAAGATAGGATTATATAGATGACAAATCTTTTTTTTCTGCCTCCTACTTTCTCCTTCCGTCCTCTGAAACATCAAGGATTTCTTATATTTGTATAAGCACATTCTTGTGACCACACATTACCTTTCAGGCACTTTAAGTCACCCTACTTTTGTTGACTAATTGGAGTATAGACTGCAACAAGAACATGACACAAAGAGCCCAATATCAATGTGCATTTTTTTTTTTAAATTACAAAGCCGATACAGGCAGTACATCACTTTTTTTTACTGCAGTAATTTCTTTTAGTGTCAGAACAATAAAGGAAGCTACCAAATTCATTCTATTCAGCAAAAGAAGAAAAAATGCATCAAAGAGAATCAACTGAGAGAACTAGCCTGTTTTACATCGAACATTATACAGTGGTAGACTATTGGTCATTTTAGTTTAATGTTTCTTGGGTTTACAGAGAAGCAGAACATAACCATTCAGCTGCACAAAGAATAGATTGCAAAGATCCTGAGGGAGGTCTAGGGAAAAAAGAGAATAGAACTGAAACTAAGGGAGAAACACTAGCTTCAAGATTTAAGATGAAGGAGAACAGATTCTGCAGAAACTAGTGAGCGTTGTGAAATAAACCTCAGAGAAAGAAGGACTAAGCAGCAGCTACATGCTTCAAAATAAAATAGTGATGCTTTAAAACACAAGTAAAGAACATTAGATATATTTTCATGCATAGCAACATTGGTTGTGTAAGGTAAGGCTTGATCACTTGATCAATTATTTCATGAAAAGCAGGCTGCAGAAAATCATTGTTAACAATTGAACACTAACAGCCCGCAGTCATGCTAGCGGCTCTGTGAGAATGTACTTGGGCAAAGTTAGTCCTCTGAGAAAAACGCTAACATCCGCATGCTCACATGATCTAATTGACAACGCTAACATAACAAAGATAATGCACCCACTACCATGTTTAAGCCTAAAATGACTACCAAAACCAATACAGTCCATCCAAAGAGGAATATAATTGTTTATTTATATAGTTCCATGGCAATCAATCCAATAAGTTGATACATCACTCAAAACCACAAACGTCAGATTAAAGCAGAAGTAAGCGAAATGTTTATGTTAATATAAGTCTTAAATAGTTATATCTTCCGACAGCAATCACTTATATAGAGTGTTTGGTCCGAAACACGGGTCTGTCAGTCACTCTGCTCTGCTGTAAGCCGAGGAGAAAACTTTCCTTGTATCCTACAACCTTTATCCAATGAGGAGAGAGAACGGCATAAAGGGGCGGTCCTCTCTGTGTGTGCAGCCAAGGGATGCGCGTGAATGTGGTGACGTAGGGACGAGGGCGGGGACTGCTAACTCCATCGGCTGACAGGAAATTAGCCAAAACGACCGGATTGCGCTTTAAGAGTGATCAAACAAATATGATCTACCTCTGGGGATCACAAATGGAGATGCACAAGCAGTGGACATCTATCCTACACTAGTTGATATATACATATTTTGAAGGATAAATGACATTTGTTCTATTTACAAGTAGCTAAAAGTTTATCAAAAATAATTTGGATTCTTCCTCTGGGACCATGAATGTGTACAGAACTCCATGGTAATCTATCGCATGCATCTGGATAAGTCAAAATATAACCCGTTGTTGGGAACTAATGGGAAGTTTTCTTTAAAGTAATTAAAATTCTGCTGCTGGGAGGATGTCTATGCAAGAGTTAGTTAATGTTTGAATGACCAAACAGAACTGCCATCATATGTTTAACTAACACTAACTTTAAAATATATATATATATATATATATCTTGTTTATGTGGCGACCACTCTCGTCTATCTTACAACCACTTAGCATTTTTGGGAACTACCAATTCATAAATTGATAATGGACAAACTTAAAAAAAAAATGAATTATCATTTATTCTGTGGAAATAGTTCTTATGTGAGAGACAAAACACACTGATCTGGCGAGTGAAGGCTATTACCAGGGTGAGGTAAAGAAAGCGTAAAGTAATAAAACATACTTCAGACAGGAACGCAGTGCATGGAGTGCTTCTTGGGTGTTGCAGAAAAGTGTATCCCTCAGGTGCTCTTCAGTTGGGGAGATCCATAAAGGGTTGCAGACAGAAAACTGAGGCACTCGTGAGGGTACGACCAATTAAAATGCCTTTATTGGTACATGGCTAATCTATTTAAAAGCGAGTCAACGCGTTTCAGCCAAACTGGCCTTCGTCAGGACAAAAGTGAAAATGTTTGTCAGTCTCAGTTCACAGTTAAGTAGGTAATTGCAGACAGCTGCTCAGTGTGAGCAGGTAGGAGGTCACATGACCTGAACAGCAAGACCTGCCAATGACAAGCAGACTCTGTACAAAAAGAAAGTATGGGAAGAAACGTTTGTTTACTCTGACCTTAATGTTTTCTTGGATAAAATTATTTGGTGGGGAAGATATATTGATGATATCATTTTACTCTGGTCAGGTTCAAAAACTGAACTTCTTTCATTTCATTCATATTTAAATAACACCAACAGAAATCTTAAACTTAGTCTTGATTTCTCCCCATCTGAAATAAATTTCTTAGACTTAAAAATCTCTAAAGATGGCAAAGGAGATTTACATACCTCCATCTTTAGAAAACCAACTGACCGCAACACAATTCTTCGAGCAGATAGTTTTCATCCTCCTTGGTTAACAGATAATATTCCTTTTGGTCAGTTTCAGAGACTTATGCCCTATTCGCACGGGATTAGTATTACCTGGGGACGTCTGGTAATTTGTAAATTACCCCCCCACGTCTGTGTTTCTTGCGGTGCATTCGCACGGGATAAGTGATGTCTGTATTTTTACTCGAATTTACTGACATTAAGGCTCCGATGTGACGTCAAAGCTGTGCACGTCGTAACATCCGCTGCTGCATGGACCGCGGAACGCATCTGGACAAGGGGGGGCCATAACTTCAATAACTTCAAGTCAAGCGGGGGGGGGGTGTCCTTGTACCGGGGGTTATTGTTACCAAGGATACGGAAATAAAAGTAGCGAAGCTCCGGACAGAGTTGCGGTGATTGTATCCACTTTATGAAACATTATGAAAACACATGAGTCTATCAAGACAACAGATTTTCCGGGATCGATCAAATCCATTGGATCATCACGCTGATTATCCATACCAGAGGTAGGCCTAGGCTGCCGGTTCTCACAGCCCGGACTTCTGCCAATAGTTTTTTTTTTTTTTTTGGGGAGGGTGTGTGTGTGTGCGCCGAGCGGACCCGTCTAGAGAGACACGCGTCTACTGTATATGGGACAGGCTTTTATTTAATTTAGAACAAACCTTTATATGCTCAGCAAAGATGGAAAATATAGGCTATAGTCTAATATAATAAAAAATGGTTCTGTTGTTTGGCCACTGAGTCAGAATATAAGGAAAGAATCGTATCCAGAGCAGCATCATTTACAAGTTTAATCAGCACCAATTAAACTTCTTCTAAACGTAAACATTCAATAACTCGGGTCAGGTCGGACCGCAGGCTTCTTTTTTTTTCTTCATCACAGGAGAAATAAGGCGTGCGCTGCGCTCACCTCGCTACTCTCTGCGGTGCTCTGGTTGATTCACAGATTCACAGGCATGACGTATTGATAAACAATGCACTTGATAGACTCACGAATTCAAATCGAAATGCAGCACTCGGTGACAGTTTTTATTTTATCGGCAGCAGTGAAGGTGTGTGTGGTGGTGACTTGTGGTGGTGACTTGGCTCTTAAAAACACAGATACAACAAAAAATGCCCCTCAATTACTGAGATGCAGATTCGCACGGGACTAGTTTTACCACGGGACGTCGGTCTTTGGTGAAATATAGTAGGTCATTTGCGGGGGAATTTTTACTTACTTTTTTACTGACATGGCGCATTCGCACGGGATTAAGATCACAGACGTCCTCCGCAATTATTACAAATTACCAGAGGTCCCCAGGTAATACTAATCCCGTGCGAATAGGGCTTTAAACGTATATGTGATTCAGAAGAAGATTATGAAAAAAATGCTTTAGATATGACCCAGAGATTTAAGGCAAGAGGATATCAACATAAAACTATATTCAGAGCTTACAACAAAGCAAAATGTCTCCCTAGAGAACAACTATTAGCCCCTAAACAGAAAGAAGAACAAAATTCTGATCAGGTATATTTTGTGACACAATACAGTGACCATGCAAATGCAATTAAACAAATTGTTCAAAACAATTGGGGCATTTTGAAAAGTGATAGTCTTCTTAGAGAAGCTCTTCCAGATTCACCAACTATTAGCTTCAGAAGAGCTCCTACTCTGAAAGACAAACTTGTTAAGAGTCATCTCCCTCCTGTATCACAGAAAACCTGGCTTTCAACCTTAAAGGGTAATCACAGGTGTGGACATTGCAATCACTGTAGCAATATGATAAATGCCAATTATTTTACTGATGTGACATCTGGTCATACATTTGACATAAATGCATTTATTAATTGCAATACCTCTTATGTTGTTTACAGACTTGAGTGCCCCTGTGGACGCTTCTACATTGGGAGAACAAAGCGTAAATTGAAGGCAAGATTGGCAGAACATAAGCATGCCATTAGAACTAGTAACCCACAGTACCCCATGGCTGTCCATTACAAAGATGTAAGTCATGGTAGTTGCGACTCTTTAAAGATATCAGGTATAGAACATATTAAAGACTCTATCAGGGGAGGAGATAGACTCAAAACACTCCTGCAAAGAGAGTCATTCTGGATTTATACATTAAAGGCCACTCAGTATCCAGGGTTGAATGGAGAACTTGATTTTTCTCCTTTTCTGTGAGTATATTTTGTGACTATTGGTGTGTTTTGTTGTCCTTTAAGATTGACTCTGATGACGGTTCCTCAGTCTCTTATTAGGCTCAATACTTATACTGTATGCATTTCTGATTTGTTTAATTGATTATGTAATGTGCAATGCTGATTTATTGACTCTGTGATTTTATTATTTCTTTCTTTTTGTACAGAGTCTGCTTGTCATTGGCAGGTCTTGCTGTTCAGGTCATGTGACCTCCTACCTGCTCACACTGAGCAGCTGTCTGCAATTACCTACTTAACTGTGAACTGAGACTGACAAACATTTTCACTTTTGTCCTGACGAAGGCCAGTTTGGCTGAAACGCGTTGACTCGCTTTTAAATAGATTAGCCATGTACCAATAAAGGCATTTTAATTGGTCGTACCCTCACGAGTGCCTCAGTTTTCTGTCTGCAACCCTTAATAAAACATACTATCCATTCAAACACAGACACCAAAAAAGTACTGTATACAGTATACGTTTCAGACTATCCTTACTTTTGCTCATTAAATACTATTCCAGTGTTCAAACAGGCTAAAAGCATGAATATAATAAGCCATTTTACTGAATTTCCTCAAAGGAATATCTGATTAAAAGTAAATAATATTGGAGCTTACTGTAATAGCTTGACCACAGTTGAAATAGTACTGTCAAAGCTAATTGGGCAGAGGCATTAAGTGTGTGCAGCAGTGCACTGGCTTCTTTCTAGCAAAAGAAGGGCACTATTCAGAAGACAACTCTTACGACATTAGCTGTTACATTATACCTATAAAACAGCACTTTTAAATAGTGTTTTTGACAAGGTAGACAACCATGTATTTTACAAGTACAGAACCTCAATGTAGGCATGACTCAGTAGGCATTCTTTGATCTGATCCGATCTGATCTCAGCACTTTAACACACTGTGCTAAGGCTCCAGCTTTGTGTTTTTATGTTGATTTGCTATTCTGTGTTGATGTTTTTATTTATTTTATTTACTTACCACATACTTGTTGAGGGAACAGAATTTATTTTTCTTTTTTTAAGTAGGGCTTTTTACCTTTAATTGATAGGATAGTTGGGAGAGACAGGAAATGGGGAGGCAAAGGGAGCAGAGGGCCACCAGATTCTGTATTTGATCTGGGACTACAGTAGCTGCAGGGAGGACTGTAGCCTCTGCATATGGGGAGGCTGCTCAACACAGTGAGCTATATGGTGCCCCAATATTATATTTTTATGTACATTGGTGCATAAGAAAAAAAAAGTGTAAATCTAACCCTAACCACAGAGACTACAGGTCACAAGGCCACAGTAACCTTTATTATAATGATTTCAGAACATTTTCAAGGTGGACTATTTTATTTACAACAGTGCCACATTTCTAGCAGAAAAAAAAAGATCTGCCCCTGAAGTGATCACAGGCTTTTTGCATCAACTCAAAGGATGACACATTTTTAAAGAAAGACTTCATATGTAAACACATGCCAGGGTTGATATTTTCCTGCATGAAGAGGATGATAGTGTACTTTCATTACTGCCACATTTAATTAAGTTAATTAATTAAGCAATTAATTGATGAAAGCATCAGTGTGTTGTCTTCTAGACAAACATAAAGGAAAAAGCCCCCCCCACCCTGTATGTAAGAAAGCTTGCTTGGTGTTTGTGCAGCTGTTCACTTTTCTTCACATTTCCTGTTTGGACTTTGAAAGTGAATTTTGTATCGGTCAAAAAGCCCAGGGACCTGCCTTACAAGGCAATAGTATTCTCCAGAGCTGCTCTCACAAAATCAAACAATGGCAAACCTGCATGACCAACCACAAGGAGGTTTCCATCAGCTGTTAAATCAAGTATTAAATGCAACCAGGATAGATTCAAAGCAGAATATTTGAATAAGCTGGTCACAGGAAATTAATCCTGACCAATTCCGATGAGTCATTTCCCATGAACAAATGTATGATCTCCAAGTTCCACCTTTTCGAATGTGTCAAATTTGATTTTTGCTAGTGACAAAGTTAATTTCACTGAGCTGGGAAATGACAAATGGTGTAAGCCACAGGACTAAAATATGACTAATGTGGAAGTAGTATAACAACCAGTGGAATATGCTAAATAATTCTGAGATTGCAGTGATATAGGCTGCAAACAATTTCAACACATTAAGCAGACTGTGAAAGTGGATATGGGAAAACTACTGTATGTAATGACTCGGGAGAAGGGCAACTCGAACACAAAAACTGTTACTGCAGCTCTGAGAGGTAAAGCGAAATGGTGTAAAAGCATGAGCAGGCTTATCACTGCCTGTTGTTAAAGACACAATGGGAAGAACCATCCATCGGTATAATATTTTCTCACAGAGTCTGGGAGAAGATCCTCTGTTCATCTGGTATTCTACAGGAGTTTGGCCATGGGGGTATATGGGGACAATCTGCTGCATTAATCACTGTGTGGACAGTAATGAAACGTCAGTGCATTAATATGCACTGACGTGAGTGTCGTCCATGACTAATAGCATCAGTCAGGCTACCTAGAATTTTGGAAATGTGACAAACATTTCTAATATGTTACTATTAATGTTTTTATTAATCATTATGTAAAACAAATTAACGCTAAGCTCCAGTGGAAACAGGCATCTGCCCTATGTTAATTCACCTACACAATATTGTGGTTGTTAGATGCAACTGTCAGAACAAGCCTGATCTATTCACCTGAATGCTATAATTTTCTCGCTCAAGAGTTAGAGTACAGGTTATGCAACATGACTTATTTAAAGTATAATTATGTTTAAGTCAACTTCTCATAGAGTTGATTGATGAGGACTGAGGCCGTCTTCTATTGAATAAATTAACTTTGAACAAATTCAAGCTTTGTTCCAGTTCTTTCTAACACAACCCACGTAGCCTCGATCACTCTGTGTAGACTTAAGTCAGGCTGCACTTTGACAGGTAAAGTCCCCCAGCCACTCCGACAGAGGATTGGAACTGAACTCTCATTTGGGAAACATTGATTGTTGCACGAGAAATAATATGAACGCCAGTGAAGGAGGACACTGCTGCTACACTCAGTAAACATGTACACAAGGCAATGACAATAATGATCATAATGTTTAAAAAGTGCCTGCTGTTTGACTCAGCATGCAGCTCACTAAGGCAGTCCCAGAGTGTGGCCAATTTCTGAGTTTAGTCACATTATGTCAAAAGAGCCTTTTGGGCTGAGGAGCAAAAAAGTAAAAGTAAAAATGTACTGTACAATGGGAACAATTACAACCAACTATGGAATTACAGAACTAGCAGCTGCTTATCTTGATAACTTCTTCAGTAAATCACCAGATGCTAGCATGTCAGCAGTAGCATTACCAGTTATCTATCACTTTCATTGCAGTCAGGAGATTTCAGTCAAAGCAAACATCAAGGAGGCCTACACTGCTACAGCTCCACCACCACTTTGCCAATCAGATTTTAATGTGGTTATTCTTCAACCTTCCTACAAACCTTGTGTGCTGAGGCAGGCTGAAACCACTTGCTCACCCCCCAGAGAGTAGACAAACCCTGGATAACATCAAGACCCTCCTCAAGTGTAAAAGAGAAGCTTTCAATGATGGAGGTGGGGAGCAATTCAGATATTTGCAAGTCTCCTGTTCTTTACAACCGAGGGGGTGAAAGTTCTGCTCAATAGGCGACATCAGCACAACTGGATAATGAATAGTATACACAAATAAAACAGAGCTACAGACAAATGCAGATCTGTGTCCCACTCCCTCACATACACTGTGAAGGCGGCTACTTCTCAGAGGCCACAGGTTCAACATGAAGTACAGTAGACCCACAACAGTTTACTGTACATTTAAGGACATATTGGAGTGGAACATACCGTCCTTCAGGTTCCAATGTTCTTACTTGGATTAGTATCACTGTCAAAGGAGCAGCTTCAAAGGATCCTTTGTCTCGACTACCATGACGCTGTACTGTATAACACACACACACACACACACAAAAGAAGAAGGAAGAGGCAGAAAGTGAGAAAGACAAAGAGGCCATGGGAGAGGGCAAGAGTTACTGTAGATGTCTTTCAATTCTTATAAGATATAAAATATGAATCTATACTATATATATATATTTTTTAGTATTTTTGGGGGCTTTTGCCTTTAATTGATAAGATAGTTGAGGAAATGGGGAGGCAGAGAAAGCGGGAATGACACGCAGCAAAGGGCCTTTAGCGCCACATTATGTAATAATAATGTTGCATTATGCAATTATGTAATAAATTCACCTGATGATGTAATAATGACTCATTTTGTAATAATCTGCCACATTTTGAAAAAAAATTCTTGAACGCAATATGTAATAAACGTTGTCGCTTTTTGTAATAAGTTGTTACATAATGCACCAAATTATTACATTTTCTTTATTTAAAAAAAGTGCAATACGCACATATTGTAATAACTGATGCAATATGTAACAACCAGCGGTATTCCAAAATGCGGCAAAGTTTATTACATATTGCGTGCAAGAATCTTATTACAAAATGTGGCATATAATAACAAAATGTGGTGTTATCAAATCATGAGGCGAAAATTTATTACATTAATACATAATGTGACGCAACAGGCCCACCTGGGGATTCAAACTGGGGCTGACTTCAGCGAGGACTGTAGCCTCTGCATATGGGGCGCCTGCTCGACCAGTGACATTTACGGGGCCCGACGTACATTCTTTTGAAATAATTCATTGTATACTATGCTGTCATCACTCAACATGTACTCCTGCTACCTTTGCACATATGATTACATCTGCAATCTATCATGAAAGCAAATATGATTGACTCAATATACTTGATAACACCGAATATTTCTAATTTACCAGAATTTCCTCTTCAATTCTGTCATTGGCTTTGTTCATATAATTTCTGCTCAACTTAAAAAGAAATGACTAATATTTTTGGAAATGTTATCCAGGGGTCAAAAGGCTCAGCCCTCAAAAGGTTTACATTCAGGATTCCTCCTGGGAGGTGTTTACATATGAATCACTACACCCCTGAGCCAAATTAGCAGCAGACACGTCAGCCTAGTTCTCAGCAGATCTCAACACTGCAGAGAGAACACAGAGCAATGAATGCAGTTGTCATCTACTGTAGGATAGTTTTCCAGACATCGCTTTAAAAAAAAAGGGCTCTGAAAATGAGAAAAGAGAAATGCCGGTTCTGTGTTGTCTCCTTGAATTCCTTTGCATATTTTAAGCAAAAATACAACTCTGTTCTCTGGCAGTGAGGTGCAATTTTCTTTCAATGATCCATCATGCATTTGGAAATATATTTAGAATTTCATCCAGTTAAATTTGATCATACATTTTGTGGGGGATGCAGCGCACCTTTCCCATCATTTCAAACCAGCGAGCTGACATTTCTCCTTGAGGATACGCTTTCTGATTTTGTTACAGTCGAGTCTTAGAACATCAGGAGATTTTTTATTTTAGGGATGCAGCTTTTCCTCATAGCAAAGACTGGGAGTTCAGCTGTCTGCAAAAAAAAAAATCTGGTTCCACCAGATGGGGTCTGTTTATATGGGCCTTGCAACATCATATTAATTAATGGGACCCCTCTCACAGCTCTATTTTGTAGACTGCCACCTCAGGAAAAAGCTCCCACGTCCTGTTTCATGTCAGGCTATATTTGACCTTTAGAGCTATTGCTAATGCATATACACAACTACTGTGCGACTCTCAGAAATTGAGTAGCAATAATGCATCTTTCATATTATGCTCATTTTGTCTTCTTGTTGAAATAGATTTTTTTTTCTTGTGTTCAGACACAGAGTAAAGAGTGTTACCTGCTTGACAGTTTCGACTGTGACTCCAGTCTTCCTGGAAGTCACAGTCAAAACTGTCAAGCAGGTAACACTCTCTACTCTTTGTAACACAAGAAAAAAAAAATCTATGATTCTTTCATGTTGTAACATGGACTAAAACATAGCAATCAGAGGCTCTGATCTCCTCAGCTGCACTGGCTCCATCCATCCATCCATCCATATAGAGGTATCAAACTTAAAAGCGTATTTTCATGTCTAGCCAACACACAAAACACCAAAACACAACAGAGTATGCTTATATTCAAAGCCAGTCTGATAATAATGTTATTCAGAAACTCTTCAAGAGGTTCAAATCCAGTGCATTAGAAATTAGATTGCAATATTGGACTATTTGTTCAAGTGCTATATCTAAGGCCAGATACTGGTCAGGTGTTTTGCACATCACAGACTTGCAAAAACCTTTTTTTGGTAACCTTCTCCCTTTCATTTATGCAAACGATGAAGGTCTGCCAACCCATACCAGCGACTCACAAGCAGAAACATAAAGGGTCGCATAAGAGTCTTCTACTGCTACAGCAATACTATCCTCTATGGCTCATCGTCCAAATTCCTCAATAAACTTCGATACATCGGTAATCCAGTAAAAGTGAGAAAAAGACTGATTCAGGCAACTTTTGTATCAATACTTGACTATGGTGACATCTTATACTGTACATGCATGCAAATCTCTCCTCTCTGAAAATGCTGGATTCGGTGACTTGCCCCCTTATTTGTGTTCTCTCTTGGCTCCTAAAGCTGTAGTCTCAGGCATGATAGATTGATAATGTACACTATTCCTCGTACGTGGACTGTCTTTGGGGAAAGTGCCTTCAAAGCATTCGCACCCTCGTCCTGGTATAAATTACAGAGTCATCTTAAATTGGATTATCTCTTATCTCTTATTTTAAAGCTAGGATCAAGGTCTATTTGACTACTGCATGCACATGTTCTCTTACTGGACGCAGCTGGTGCTGTAATGATGTGATTTGCCAAACTGTTTTAGCTGTCTTTATGTTTGTTTTGCTGTTGTTGTTCAAGTGTGTATTTTATGTGGACCTACTGTGCTGCTCTCTTGGCCAGGACCCCTTTGCAAAAGAGATTCTGAATCTCAATGGGATTATTCCTGGTTAAATAAAGGTTAAAAAAATAAATAAAATCCGCCGCCCACCTGCTCACCCACACACGTTACTGAGACATCACCCCCATCATATAAATCTCACACACCACATACAATTCAAAATTCTGCTCTTAACACACCATATAGCCAGGCCCCCTCCTACCTCACCGACCTGCTGCACCACCACACCCCTCCCCTCCCCGCGACCTCCACTCATCTGAAGACAATCTCCTCTCCCTTCCTGCACGGACCAAGCACCAAACCTGGGGGGACATAGCCTTTTCCATTGTTGCCCCCTCCCTCTGCAACCCACTCCCCAAATCCATCACCTTCCAACCTTCAAATCCATGCTCAAAACCCACCTTTAGCTTTTAATGTATAATTATGTGCATCTAGTACTGTTTTAATGCTTATCTTACCAACCAATTTGAGCTCCTCAAGTCTGGGAGACGTTATAGAGTCCCAAGGGAGCATTTAGAAAAGCATTCATCACAAATGCTGTCCACCTTCTCAATGTATCCTAAATGGCATTAGCAATGAACTGCTCTCAATTTCTTCTTTTTTTATTTATTGTATGATTGTGTTTTAACTGTTTCCTTATTTAACTGTGCTTTTAATGAAATATGTATCTCTTTTACAGTGAGCCGAAGACAATAAAGTTTTATTGTATTGTATTGTATTGTATTGTATTGTATTGTAATGAGTTTCATTTGCTTTATTTTTGATCTTACAATACAATTGATTTTACAATACAGTAGTATCTTTGTGAAGTGTCAATATGCAAACTGTTACAGTAAAAACAAAGCCAAACTCACACACATAGCCAGTAGGGCTTTGACATTTGCCCAAAAAATCATATTCGAAGTTTGTTTGTTCATTAATATTAATATTTGAATGTATTCAAATATTTATTGATAATATTTTGATTTCTATTGTGTATGTAGGTTTTAATTGTGTGTGAGAGCAACTGAATACTGCTGAATTTCCTTTGGGATCAATAATGTTGTAATAATGTAATCTGTCTAATTAGCAATGAACAGTAAAAATGACGCTACTAATCTTTGTGGGAGCCATGAACGTCTTCATCAAATGTCAAGACAATTCATCACCTATTGATGGGGGTACCTGAATGACACACTGGAGATGAAGTCTACTGTAAATCACCAATCATAACATGTCATCCTCTGGAGATGTTGAATATACTGTATATTGTGAATTTTATGGCAATACATTCCGACAGTTTTCAAGATATTTCAATCAGAAACAGAGAAGTCAACTTCATAAAGGTCCTAAAGGAAATGTTGTGGGATCGACCATGTCATCGGGACATACTTACTCATGGACATTGGGGTGATCTGTCCAATAACTGTACAGTTAGTCGACTCTGGATCAAAGCTGTATACCGACTGAAAGAGAACCGTTCTGCTTGATTGGCTAAAAATACTTCGGGGATTAGGGTTTTTATTCATTGTCTCAACAAAAGAGTTTCTCACTAATCTGCAGCATACCAACTTCCTTGCATGGTGTGTTTCTCCCCCTTCTTTCCTTTTTTGACATCTAGCGCTGACAAGCTCATACAATATCAGATTAAGAAAAAGACCCGCTTTCTTATTGTCAACCATGTGACTGTGATACTATAGTTACCTTAAAAATAACACATTATCAAGGCTTCGTTTGATTGTGTTATTATTATTATTTTTTTATATCTTTAGGAAAGTGATCAGAAGTGCGACTTATTGACAGACAGTTTTCAGATTGTGCTTAGTGCTATTGAAGTTTGAGTGAATAGTGACTGGTAATAGCTTATTGATGTGCTTTGTATTAAGGAGGAAAGATGAGCATGTTGTATCTTCATTGAAATGAAGGGAGAATAAAAACAATAAAATGTAGGCCTATGTGACATTGTGAAATGACAGGGTGAAAATGGTAGTTATCATTGAACATTGGTGTTTTTTCTGTTACATACAATACAAACATAGTTACAGTGCCACTCTTACTATAGTGACCTGAGTTTATACCTTTTATTGTGGTGCTTTTTCCAGTTCTCTCTCTTCCCATGTAATTGTGTGCATGGGCGTGGTGCTCCTCACTATCTCCCAGCGGCCTGATTGTCAGTCTGTCTCCACACCTGCTATCCACCACTCACCAGCCCAGAAGTGTGTATACACTGACTCAGCATCCACTTTCCGTCAAATCGTTCCTTCGGCCATTTCGGTATCAAGTGCTCTCGGCCTTTTAGAATTGTGTTTTCTGACTTTCCCTCTCCTCCTGTGGCCACCTTGAACTTATCATTGTTTCCCTGTGCTTCGGGATCAACTGCTGCTTACCTGTTTGCCTGCTCAACTCTCTGCCTGCCACACTCACAGCTCAGCTCACCTCCCCAAAAACCTGCTCATCTCTACCAGCCCCCGGCTTCCCTCAATCCCCTGTTATGCCTGCCAGCTTCTCAGCATTCACTCCTCGCTCAGCCCAGCCATGCCATCCGCCATTTCCCCCTTTTGTCCTCAACCTTCTCTTCCTGGCACTCTCTCTTCCCCATTCACCATCCATTACCAAAGCATTTTGCAGTAAATCTGTCTTTGCGTCATTTTAACGTCAACTCTGCATTTGGGCTGACCCCTCAAACATAAAATATAGAGGAAAAATCAAGTTATGAACGTTTTGCAGAGGCCTCGGCAGAGTCTGACACCTTGTGCTTAATTAAGAAGATTTTAACATGATAGCAGAAGGGAAATATATGAGGTGTAGTAGGAAGGTTATTAATAAAAACTTGTTACAGCTGAGTTAACACACTTTCTTTGTGAAGAACACTGACACGTATGTGCCTAGGTTCATGAACAAGGCAGCTATATTTACTGACTCCTTCACTAACTTTATCCTAATTGCATTGTCAGTTCCAAACTGAGAACATTTTCAAGTTCTAGGTATGTCAGGCACTAATGTCCTCTTATATCACTGAAAATATCCTCTTAATTAAATCATGTTTTGAACCTGAAATTTTAATATAATAAGGAGAATGTGTTCAGGTGTTTACACAGGAACTCAGCTGAAGTGCAGTTGATAAATAATGACACAAGATGAACTTGCAATAACTATATTTTTATAATACTGTGGGTTTTGTGTTGAAAAACTGGAGCTGAAGTACCACAAAGCATGTATAATCTGAAGCCCAGAATATCTCTGATAGGAAAAAGTGATTTAAATATCTAATTTTGTAAAACAGCTATAGGCTGTTATTCAGATTGCATAATATGCTGAACAGAAGATTACAATCTCCAGAATATCAAAATTATATAAAAAAAGAAAAAGAAAAAACCTTTTGTGTGCTCGTCTCAGACACACTTGGGTCCAGCACTGAACAGAAAGGACATGCAAGCTTGTTCTTATCAACTGTGAACAAGGCAGCACTTATTGCAAGATAAGGTTTTTCAAGGAACTGGGTGTATGATGATGTAATTTCCCCCCTTTTTTCCAAGCTGCATAGGAAGAGTAGTTCATGTTCAAATCCAAGATAGTTTGAAATTAAGTTTTTGTAAGTGTATAAAAAAGAAAACAACTGTATTGTACTGTGAGATTGGTGATTTCATATAGTGTTGTTTTGATCGTCTATGGGCAGCCATCACAAGGCTGTTCATTTGACAGAATTTGGTCTAAACATACAGAATAAACACAGTAGGTTAGTGTGCTGCTGTGATCCTGCAATAAAGATCATTTCTATACTAAACATTACAACAAGGCTAACAAAGTCAACGTGGAACATTATTTTCAGAGGTTAGCAGCAGCTTTAAGAACACTGCCAAGGAGCTGCACGCTCAGTTAGACGCTGCGGTTGAAAAAAGCATCACTGCTGAAAAGACAAGCTGCCGGGGGCACAAATATTCCTAAGTGGCCTGGTAAAAACGTCAGCCATATATCCCAGATACAGGGGTGGAAGCTGCTCAACTAAAGCATTTAATTAGAGGACAGGCCACCAGTTTATTCTGACGTGTTCAGATCCAAAGGCTATCATTTGAATACCATCAACATTCTTGTCTTCATCTTAGCCTGATCTGAGCACAGGGATCACCAATGACATACGTATTTGTTTACTCACTCACAGCAGCAGCATCATTGTCACTTATGTCAGTTTTACAAGGAACATTGGCTGCAAAGGTACAGCTTTAATGTCGGGTATTATTTACATAAAGATGATTACTTGTGCATGACATGCTTTGATTATCAGTAACAGAATTAGACCATTTACGGTATTATACCTCACACATAACATCTAATGTGATGATCAAAGTGATCGCATTAAAAGGACAGACAATTAACTAAATCAATTAAAGAATAAGCTCAGCATTAATAGCAATATGAATCCTGTACATGGCATTGCGATACAATAAGTAATTAATAAATAAATAAATAATAAATAATCAACAAGTTTTAAATTCTATTCATAGGTGACCGATTTACTGAGGCAAATGACACCCTGACACAAAGGCATGGACATGTTGTAGGGTTATATTAAGGGAATGTGTTAAAATTGTGTTTATATGCTACCATTGAGACACAGGTATTTTTTCTAAACACCAAGAAAAAGTCATGCAGATCTTTCCAGTAGTGTTTTCCTTTTCCTTTTTTTCTTTTTTAACACACAACTGAATGGAGCTGTTGACTCCAAAAAAGCTGTGCTCTTTTCCCCCATAGTTCTGTAAACAGTTTGTTCCATGCTTTTGCTGAAAAGAAAAACAACAATTATGGCTAAATCTCTGCAAATTGCATCACAATTTCTGCCATAAGCTGCTAAAGCAAACCTCTGTGAAATCCTTTGGGGACTAAGTTATGGTTCATAAGCTTGGCTATAAAGTTGCTGCCACGGGCGGCAATTTAGATGTGGTGAAAATATTACAGTCTCTTTGAGACAAATCACCACATGTACTGTATGTGCATCTATTTGCTGTCACGCATTAAAAACAAAACATAAACCACTAGAGCAGGTCTATGAATAAATTAATGTATTCATGAGATTGCCACGTGTGTGATCTGCTCCACTGCTGGGATTCTGATCCTCTCAGAAACAGCAGTGAATGAATTGAATGTCATGTATCTTTTATAAGTGTATATAAAAATATGTTCATACAGATTAACAATTATAGCAGGCATATTCTTGACACAGTTTGTGCACATGAGATTTATGAGGTATATCAAGAGATTCTTGAAGCAATCCTCAAATTTGATGTGATGTGACTTGAAAAGCAGAGTTGGATTCTGAAGAGGCACCAGCTGGATGATGGGAATGAATAGGGGCTCTTCTGCTTTATGCTGTTATTACAGTTCATTCTACAGTAAAGCTGCAGCTGGAGATCACCTCTGGAAGGCACTCCAATGTGAAGATGAGTTTGCTTTGAGGCGTCTGCAAACAAGCGTGAACATTTTTACAGGGTCAGCCAGTCCAGTCTGTGTAGTGTATGTCATATTAGTCAGTCTCTGCTCACACCCATATGCTGGCTCATATCCCATTCAACAGCTCCAAAGCAAGGGCCCAATGCAATTATATCAGGGCAAGATACTCCTTTCAGCCAATGTCAGTGGGTTAGAAATCAATGTGCGCTTATCTTGTCTGCTGTCACACGACTAGAACGGCAGTGAGGGGTGTGCATTTCCACACACAGACGCTGATACACGAGCAGGCTGGGAGTTTAACGCTCCCAGGAGCCTGGTCAACGGAAACACTTGCCCCTGCGGCATGGGAAGCCATTAATGGTTTATACCCATGTGCCAGAGGCAACGCTGTCATTCCTGCTCGCTCTCAGAGTCACAGAAGAGGAGGCATGGCTGTCAGGCAAACATGAATGAATCACAGTGAGTGGGGTGGGGGGGCAGTTCAGGTTGGTGTGTCAGTTGAAACATTGTGATGACTGGAAGTATGCCTGCCGGGGGGTCCGCAACTTGACAATTAACCGTTGTGTCACTGGTGTACCATCCACCAGCCACTCACACAAAAACGGGGATATTTAGAATAATGAGCATCATCTATGCAAGCTGTCTTCCCCCTGGTTATAATCAGAAACCCAGTTGTGCTTCTTCCTACACAGAGTGTGATCTCAGCACGCTATCAGCTCTTGCTATTTCAGACCAGACAAACAGTTATGATCGGTGTCATCTGGGAAACATCTGGCTAACCTCTGTTCAGCAGATTCCACATCTGGATTATTTTATATAGCAATTGTAGTAACGTGTACTTGCACCACATAGCAATAGTTTGTTGTTTTTAGGTTGTACTTTCTCAAGATCTGTGGAGGAGACATTGTCAAAGCAGACAGAGATGAAGAGTATTTTTTCCAAAGTACTTTCAAAGAAGTGACATCCAGTTGCAGCCAATTAAAATTCATGGGAAAGTGGTTTAAAAGAAGAAAAAGGAAGGGAAAAAAAAGATCGTTGTGAATGATTTGAGAAGCTCCAGTTTGGCGCAGAAACACTCAATACTCAAGTTTCTAATTCTTGGCTCTTATTACAAAAAACATCAGATTCAATGAAAGACCAATCACATTTTTTTGGAACAGTTGTGCTGCCTGACAAATAAGATGCTAATTTAATGTTAGTTACGCTTCAAACTAGTTAGCATTAGCATTAATGGTTGTTTACGTATCAGTCTTTGCAACTAGACTGGACTAAACTGAGTCTCAATATTTAAGAGACTAATTTAAAAGGAGTCATTTGTAAGATGTGCTAATGCTGCATAGTGTTAGCATTCACTGGTGTTTACTTATTATCAGTCTTACTGAGTGTTTCAGTCATAGTTAAAGAGATTATAAGACATCTTCTAATACACCGCTCTCCCTGTTCAGTGCAGACTGTACACTACACTGACTCAGTATTTTAAAACTGGCCAACCAGGCCAGGGCTAGCTCACAAGTGAAAAGAAGAGAAGCAAAGCTCTTGGAAAGTAAAGAAATAAAGATGATGAAGTTGCTGAACTCCTGGGTAAGTCCACTCAAAACACAGGAACAATGGGATAATTTACTTTGAAAGCTAAATCTTGGTCAAAAATGTCTCTTCTATTGATGTGCAGCAGTCGTCTTACTCAGCTCAAACTATTTTCTGAGTGATTTCCAGTAATTCACCTGATGGCAACATGTGGGAGCAAATGAACTTCAGAGCCAAAACTGCATCGCCCATGTACGTAGAAACAAATAGCGTATTTATGGCTCGTACCAAGCAGCACTTTTTATTCTTTTACACACCCCTTTCAAGCAGTGCCTTGAGACTTAGATATTCAGCGAGTGATGAAATCCTCGTCAGTAGACTATTGATGTTGAGTGAAGTGTGTTTGATAGGTTCTGTGGGGGTCCAGCTCAGCACCACCGCTGAGCAGGACTCCACTGTGCACCAATCAAATGAAACCAGCAGGAATCCCACTCCCTTTCTGAGGTTAAACTCCACCATGACTCAGGCAATCAAGGGCTTGGATTGGATGTCCAGTGGCATTGAGGGGGTCAAGCAGAGGGATGACCTGACATGGCTGAACCATGACTAATATGACTCAACTGAACTGAGAGGGAGAAATGTCCACATGGTCTGCAATACCTTACTGCGCATTAGATCCGAATTATACATTAATTAGGGTTAGATATACAGTAGAGGTCTATCTGAATTAAATACATGATTGGAAGGTATTTTATCAGCTTGTTGAAAAAAAACATCCTATAAATGAAATATTATCAGAGTGAGCCCTGGTCACTAATTTGCTATTTTTACCCCCACAATAGATTAATACGAGTAGAGATAAAGGGCAGCACAACCAGACTCTATCACCAGACAAGCTCCTCAATATTGGACAAAACGCACGATAACGTTAAATTAAATTCTGTCTCTGTACAACAATATCAGTTCCAACAATGGTGTGGAAAAGATTGTTGATACAGCCAATAAACTTTGGTTAAGGTATGTTTAACCAATAAAAGATATGGTTAAGGTTAAAGAAATGCTGGTATAATATGAACAAATTGAATCTTTGAGGGTGTTGTAACGCATGCATAGTGTGCATCAAAATGACTTCTGTTTTATCTGACCTTTCTACCACCTTATGATATGAATCAGTACAATTGAACCAAACAGTGAGTTTGGCATCAGTCATTTGTACAGCCTGATTACAGAGAGAGACGGAGCAAGAGCAAATTACTATGTGGATATATCTGACAATGTTTAACCACAAATAGGCTCTTTTATGATAAGGGATAAAAAGTGAGCAGAGATATATTCATATTTATACAATGCATGGTGACATTTCACATTATTATCTTGTAATTAGCCAAATGTCAGGCTTATTCTTGGATTGACTATGTATCTACCCAGCCATTAGCTGTACGGCCTATCCTTATCTTGACATTGGAGAGAGGCAGGGTACAGCTCCGGACAAGTCGCCAGTCTATCACAGAGCTGACAAGCGGAGACAAGCAACCACTCACACTCACATCCACACTGGACATGTTAGGAACAGAAATCAACCTGTATGTCTTTGCACTGTGAAAGGAAACTGGGGCAACTGGAGATGACTCATGCAGACACAGGGATATCATGCAAATTGGCATTGCACATATATATGCATACTATACATGCATGCATACTGCCGTTCCACTTAACTCACTGTGTGAAGGTCTGGGCTCTGATTTGACCCGTACACTGTAAATAAAGATGGACGTAGCCTCTGTGACATCCCCCATTGGTTTCTAAAGAGCAGTTCTGAAGCTCAGTGCAGCTTCACTGTCAGCATCTTGCCAGTATGTGCCAAAGCCTTTTTTTTAAACCAGGCTGCAAACATGTTTATTGCTGCTGTAAAATGTTGCATTTTGGAGTCTAGGAGTCTGAGGATTGATTTGAATAAGTGCAGTTTTTTTCCAGCATGTTTGGTCTTGGAGGTTGTCACTTTACTCAACCACTGTGTACACTATCCTTTAAGATAAATAAGCTGTCCAGGCCCAGAGGCAACAAAGCAGCTTGAAATAATCATGATCCCTCCCCTCATGTTAGTATGCAATGCCATACAATGTGCTGCATAGTGGAGTTGGAGTGTCATGGTGCTCTATGGTAAATTCCAGGCATCCACTAATGCTAATTTTGAAAGCTATGACTTCCTCTGTGACACCCACAACAGGACATCATGCTCCATGCAAGCATGCACCACATCTCCCTAAAGCCTTTTCTGTTATCCTCACAGAACATTCTGCATTGTGTTTTTGGACTCAACTTTAGCTGGGCAACAGTGCTTAATTTGTAAATCAGGGGGTCCCAGAACACAGAGGGTGCATCACAATATTCACAGAGCCTGGATCACACTGGACAGAGACAAGCTACTAGCTGTTGAACCTAAACAATTTAAACAACACAGCCACCACAAACTAAGCATGGATCCATTTACATTTAAAGTCAGAGTATTCAGCGCATGCACAGAAAAAGCTGTGTATGTCTTGCAGACCCATTTCTCTCATTCACTTCACTGTTGTTTCCTTTCCATTTGGTGAAATAAGGGTTCTAAGTAGAGTCAAACATTCTACTTACAGTATAACAACAAAAAGAAGGCAGGAAACCAAACTAAGCTATGCACTCCAACAGTCTCCTCTGCACCATTCAAGCTAAGTGTGGCACCTACACGCAACACCCAGCGCTGTCCATGGTCCTGAAACAACAACTAAGCAGTAGTCGCATATGTCTCGCTCCAGTGTGTAATAAAAAATGGCAGAACAGATTAAATCCTACACAAAATGTATTTACAGATATTGACGATGACAAAGGATGTGCCAGAGGTGTCAGCCCCAATCAAGGAGGTCTGAGAAATGATATTCTGGCAGGACATTAGATACAGTCCTAAATCACCTCCTTTCATAAATAATTTATCTACAAACAAAATGTTCTAGTATATGTCTCTTTTCTACTCTTTAAAATAATGTTGGGACTTCTTCAGCTTTATGCAAATGGACGTTTCTGAATCAATAACCGTACAGCAAATATAAAGTAATCTATATAAAGAGTAATATCACAATGTTGTCATGGTAAATGTTAAACTATTTTTCCAATTAGGAGATTGTGACATTGGTTCACAAACTGATTGTATATTAATGTGAGGTTATTTTCAACATTCATTCATAAATCTCAGATGTCAAGCGTCAAGCTATTTGCTAGGAACAACACAGTAGTAATGCCTCCTCCATCAGTTTTCAATGGCATGGATCCCAAAAGATGTTAGAAACATCGGTTTGAGATTCCGCTCCATGTTGACATGACTTCATCAGATTTGTCAGCTGTACGTCCATGCTGCCAATCTCCGGTTCTACCGCTTCCCAAAGATGTTGTCCTGGATTCAGATCAGGTGACTACAGAGGCCACAGATGTTTACTAAACTCATTGTCGTGTTCATGAAACCAATTCTGGTTTGTGACAGGGGAGCATTATCTTGCACAAAATACTTATTAGAAGATGATGAATTCTAGCCAGCAAATTATGGGCATGGCCAAGAACAATAGATAATAAGGAGCTCAAAGTTTGCCAAGAAAACATCCCCCCACACAATTACTGTACACCAGCAGCAGGAGCCTGGGCTGTTGACACAGGCCAGATTGGGTCCATGGATTCACGCTGTAGATGCCAGATACTGACCGGACCATCTGTGTACCTCTCCATTCCCCCCTGACCTCTCTCATCAACAAAGTATTTCGACCCGCAAGACTGCAGCTTACTGGCTATTTTCTCTTTTTTCAAACCATTCTGAGTCTAGAGACTGAAGATCAGCAGTTTCAGAAGTCATGTCATGACAGTTTTCACTGTATAGCACCAAATCATGACAGAAGCTCATCACCTTTCACACAGAGCATTTCTAGACCATACCCATGTACAGAGACATACATTCCCCTATGATCATGCACTTGGTGTCAGTGGAAAGACAAGACTTTATTTGAATGTGATGAGACCTTGAGCAGAACCAGGCTCATTGTGAGCTGCCACATGATGACAAAAGAAAGAGAGGGAAAGTAGAGAGAAAATGATAGTGGTATATACACACACAATAAGTATATATATAATTGCTGGAGTGTTGGGTGGTTTGTGGTGAAAGATCCAGACTCTACAGATGTAGAAGCAGAAATACCTGCAGAAAGCAACTGGAGGAGAGAGAGGAGAAAGTACAAAACTCCAGGTAGAGACAAGATACAGAGTTAGTAACATGCATGAATGGGATGTGAATAAGTAAAAATTGAGTAGTAGTTGAAGAAGTTCATTCCATGAGCCGGAGCAGGTCAAACTTTCCACAAAATGGAAAGTTTGAAGCTTATGTGCAGCGGGTCTCTCCCTCCTTAACTCCGATGATTCTACAGAAAAGTCTGATCTGACAGCTTAAGGCTCTGCCACCAGAGACCCCTGAGTTAACCGAGATTCTTCAAGTCAAGCATCTTTTTGTTTGTTTGTTTTGTTTTGGTTTTATGTCAGTGAAAGGACAGGATACATATTTCAAGTCGTCCCATCTGCTCTGCAACGATGCGTGTGATGCGTACAGGCAGAAGACGGTTGACCCAGGATTGTGGGTCTGAGTGAGACAGAAAACACCTGCCCTGAAGAATAGATGTCGTGCCCGGTCGGCCTCTGAGATAACGTTATCTTCTGCTTTCTGTGCAGAGGTGATGAATTTACAGCTGACAGCAAGTTAACACGATATATCTGGATTTTGTGTTTGATATCCAGTGTCAGCAAAAACTGGTGTTGCACAACTTTCACCAGTGCTGCCTCTCTGCAACGATGCACTCCAAATCCTGAGTGAAAATCCTCAAATAAACTAATGTTGTGTAGAAAGTCATGGAACTGTTCCGATTTGTGAGAGAGCATACGTCACAGACAGAAACTGGAGTTTAGTTGGCCATACACATGGATCAAGAGTCAACTTTTTAAGAAGAGGTTTAATTACAGCTCTTTTAAAAGACTGTGGTACATAGGTAGATAATGAAGACAGATCATGTCCAGTAAAGAAAAGCTAAATAAGGTCTAAACTTCTTGAAACATTTGTTAGATGGGATCGGGTCTAATAAATCACTGAAGTCAGCTGATGCAGGTCGATGAGAGAAAAACAGTCTAAATATATATCAGCTGTTACAAGATTATTTGGTGCTGGTGGAGGGCAGGACCAGTGGTGGACAGCCCATTTGGAGGGCCGAGAAATGTCCCAGTGGGTCATTAGATTAACTCCTTGAATCATCTCACCTGTGTGTAATGACTATTGTACCTTGCTGAACTGTGTCCATACTGCTGCTGCTGCTGCTGCCAGCCCTATTTTTCTACACAGAGTTTGCATTTGATAATGGTTCATCGTTCTAATAATTGTTTATGAGAGGTCAGAAAATTTAAGTGCTGTAACTGATTTATACACGGTCTTTGGTCGTAGCCAGAAAAGTAGTCACAAGGTAGAGAGAAAGAGGACACTATGGCCCTATACACTACATGTGTTATTACCTTATAGCCTATGGGCTTTCTGCTATGATTGTATACTACATACATATACGTAGGGTTTGCATGAAGGTTGCATGGGCTGGTCTCAAATTGCTTCATTGGTGGTGGTGTGTGTGTGTGTGTGTGTGTGTGTGTGTGTGTGTGTGTGTGTGTGTGTGTGTGTGTGTGTGTGTGTGTGTGTGTGTGTGTGTGTGTGTGTGTGTGTGTGTGTGTGTGTGTGTGTTTAATTAAGTGCTGATGGCATCACTTCTTTACATTTAGCTATATGCTATCTGATCAGGTTTAGGTTTTTTTTTTGTTTTTTTTTTTACCTAATAGCATTTAATCCAGTAACAAGAACTGAGAAGTTATTAAACTGTGGTCTGATAACAGAGTATTCTAAATCTTCATTTTCAATGCTGGGAGCCACACCAAGGTCAATGGAGGTTGTTAAAACACTGAATGGCTTTATTTACACTCTGAAAGAAGTGTGTTGAGTCCAATAATGAGATAAAGGCAGATGAAGGCTATCATTGTTTACATGAGTTTTAAAATCAGCCACTATAATTACTTCGTGTATATACTTTAAAAGTCCATAAAAGCTCTGAGTACAGCCCAGGAATGCACCAGGGAAAGTTCAGTCACCCCCCGCTGTCTGTGAGCTCCAGCTCATTTCCATCGTCATCCAATCACAATCACTCGCCTTTAGCCATGCACTTGTATGATGTCGAACTTCAAAAGTGTTTTCTTTCTAATGTCAATAGTGTCCATGGTGGAACATTTCATGACCCAGCTCCACCCCTTCACCATCTCATCTGTGACTACTTGACCATCTCCAATCAAAACCAAAACCAAAATCAGAGTTTCCTATCCATGAAGATGTCCTCATCACCACCACCACCACCAGTCTTCAGGCTCTGGGGAAGTTTACTCTAATTGAAAGACTCTTAAAGGGATAGTTCAACAATTTTGGCAAATTTGCCTATTGCCCTATAGTCATAGGAGTAGGTTTATAACTATTCATTTTCTGTGCGTTTTTTTGAGATCCGCAGGGCAGAGACGCGAGCTACTCAGCTAGCACAATTGAGGTAACGGTACATGGTCCCCTGTCTCTCAACATTCATTAAATATACAGTCCAACAACTCCATGAGACCTGCACATTCATGCTATGGAATAAATATTTATTTAATTTAATTTAAAGTATATTTCTTTTGGCTTTTCATGCCTTTTTATTAGATAGTTCAGTTGAATGAGACAGGAACTGGGGAGGCAGAGAGGGGGGGGGGATGACATGCAGGAAAGGGCTGCCCGATGCGGGATTTGAACCGTTGCCGCCAGCAGCGAGGACTGTAGCCTCTGCACAAGGGGTGCCTGCTCAACCTACTGCGCCACTCGGCACCCCAGAATAATCATGTTTAATTGTGTAACATTACGACACACAAAGCAAACACTCAAAACTACTTGCGATTTTGAAATCACTTCGCCGTGTCTGGAATGTAGTTCCGGCTCTGCATTTGCCCCAAAAACAATGCATGATTATTTCATAGCATGACCAATGTGTAGGCCACAACTTCTCCAGGAGAGTGTTTTGGAGTTGTTGGATTGTGTAGTTGATGAGTTTTGAGGGACAGGGGACAATATACCGTTCACCTCAATTGTGTTACCTGAGCAGCTCACGTCTCTGCCCCACAACATGCACCGACAATTAAAGGTAAACCTACTCCTATGACTATTATGGGATTATGGCAATAGGCGAATTTGCCAAAATGCTTAACTATCCCCTTAAACCTATTGACCACTTTCTCTGGTGATTGATCCATAAAGTCTACTCCCTTTGTTCGCAATAAATCCTATTTTACTCATAACTGCTCATAACACTCTTTTGTTTTTCTTATTACTCTCTGTTGATTTAAACAGAATTGGCTGCGGTGTTTTCCAGGTTGGGTTTAAAGCACTTAAAACAAGTCTGTCAGATGAGTTATGACTGAGTTAGTTTTTAGTGTTGATTGATAGGCCTTAGTTGAAACTGTGGCAACTCCACCTCCTCACTGCTGCCTTGAGGAATGTGTGTATTAATATGACACGGGGGAGTGAATTTCTTTGAACTAACATATTTATCATGGCACAGCCAGGTTTCAGTATGACAATATAAATGTGATGATCTTAGATTGTTTACTAAAAAAGCTTTAGTCAACAGACGTCGAATGTTTGCAGTACTTCACTTGTTTTTGAAGGAATTATACCTCTTGTTTACAGTTGATTTGATTCACTTCAAGAGGGACAATGCAAGATTATTTTTACCTTAAATAGCTTTGGAGTAATTGTGATGGTTAAATAAATGACTTTTAACTTGTTACGAGGGAGAATGGAGGCTCTCTGCCGAAAACCAACCTCGCAACATCAGCACCTCCGACCCGGTTGTCTGTAGTTTCAACAGTGCTAGTTTTGTGCAGCGCAACATGGTACGCGGTCAGTTGGGAAGTTTGGCCGAGACTGAGGTGCGCCAAGATCGTTATGACGGCGCAGCAGGGGGAGGTGTCGACAGATTCCGCATGGCACAGTGACAGTTTCATGCCAAAAGGCTGCGCCGAAAGTGCGCTGAAAGCTCACCAGCTCCAACCTGATCTAGTTTCAGCGCAGCCGGTCAAGTGGTAGTTTAGCTGACCGGTGCACATGCTCACAAACAGGTTTCCAGATTGTCAGGCAACATATCAATGTAATAAATAATCACAAAAACTACTATTCAATGCAACTATCTGAATCAGCACATGAATGTATCTCTATATCGACTTTCCCATCACATCTGATGTCAGATCAAAGGCGGTTGGCACACGAAATGGAAACTCAACCCGACTGAATTAACACAGCTGAAACTGTCATGCAAACTAACAAGTTCACATCTCTCTCGTCTCAGCCAGCCACAAACAGCCTCGGCATCAGATAGTGAGTATATATTCAACATCTCTCATCTCAGAAAATTCAAAAGAAAAGAGAAAAAGAGAGACGCTCGCCGAAAAGGGCCAGGCCACGGGGCTTGGCGATGCCTCCTTTACGCACAGGTGCTTCTGATTTCATCCCTGTTACGCATGGTATTTGTTTATGTTGTGATCTGTGCACATTACTTATCTTTGTTACACAGGGTTTAAAGGGTTCTAAAAGGGAGCGTCTTTATTAGTTGTTGTTGTTGTTTCTTCGGGGGTTTTTTTTACACTGGGCAACGGTTCTCAGTGTATCAGGGAAAACCTGATTAACAATATTAGTAACCTCCTCCCAGGTTACTTTTGCTTCATCAGCCCATGAAGTTCTGTTCACGTTGCCATATATTCGGCCATTACAACACAAACGTGCCCCGTAATCCGTAATCTCTTGGTTATGACAGACCAACAATACGTACGTATATGATCCACCGCTCCATGGGATGCTTTCTCTCCAGCTTTGTTGAAAACAAATGCACATGGCCGAAGGAGAGTGTTAGCGAAACAGTGGAAAAGCGACCGTACTTTATTGTTGTCGTGGTTTTGGTGTAGAAATGATCTTAGATTTGTAGACATGAGGGTTGTGACATCCATCGTGGGATGAATAATGTCTCTCCTAATCAGACCAGGTCGAGTTCACCAGCAGTCAACGTGTCATTGTTGGTCAGATGAAAATTCTGACGTTTACTTGGCATACGTACTCAACAACTCAACATTCCTTTTGAGTTTAGACACTGAACAAGCTTTCTGGCATCAACAGTCATGCCCCAGTCTGACAATCAGATCACATTTGTCCTCATTTTGATATTTGATTTCCTGAAGCCCCTGATCTGTGTGATTTGCCACATTACAGTGCTGCTGCATGTAATGAAGTGCTCCATGAGAGCATTATGAGTAAAGCATAGAAAGTGCCATTATGTTTCATCTTCTATTTTGTTGGGAAGCCACTCATTTCACCCATAGTACCTTGATTGGAATAAAAATCCCAAAATGAGCTGTAGTAATACAGTTAGTGTGATTTAAGTATAGCAGAAAGTTAAGCTATAAATATTGCACATTATGATTATAGTATTGATATAATACTGATGTGATAACTTTAGTGGAACATGCTTTTAGTGCAGGATGCTGGTGAAGGTTTTAGAATATCGTCCATTGTTTTCCTTTTTCCTTTTTCTTCTTCTTCACAAACACGTGACCTACACCAACTATTTTGATAAGGATCCTTGGAATTTGGTTATTGAAGTGACAGTTTAGGTCATTTGATGTGGGGTTATGTGAGGTACTTGTCTATGGAGATCCCTCAGTAGATTCTGGTTGGTGCGCTGCCAGTTTAGAGAAGGAGGCACGAGCACTGGCAGAGAAGCTGAGTGATGTTCTGCTGTGGGGTCAGCAGTAAAAAACAAAACAAAAAAAACAAAACATGTTTTAACTACTTAAAAATCCCACCACAAAAGTCAACATCTGTTGAATTGTACACTCTGTTTGGAGTATTTTGTAGCTCTTTGTCTTGCCATCAAACAGCTCTCTCTTTTCAAACTTCACTTTCTAAACCGCTGAACTACTCCACTTATATGCACAAGCGTACTTGCACATCTTTGGGATTGGTCGATCTGCCGCTTAACACAGTGTTGCTGCACTTGTACAGTAATTCAACTGTTGACAAAGTGTAGATCCAGAGGCCAAAATGTACCAAATGTTCTGCAGGTAATACACTGGCTCACACAAATAACCCAAACTATTACTTCCACCAAATATGACACATACATAAACTGAGCAACGACTTCTCAGTTGTGCCTCATATGCCAAGAGATGAGCTTTAACTAACACTGGGCACGGAAGAGACTTATAACCATTCTCTTAACAAATTATTCATTTAGTCCGTGACACGTTTACATTGAGGTCCCATATTTGAGATTTCAACATCCTATTAAATTATAAAACAGGTGAACGTTCAATATTAATGCTGTGAAAATATCAAACAGTTCAGTCTACAGAGAAATGCACGCAGCCTATATTCAGTAAGGAAGCATTCAAGACTTCTGAAATCTGCTGTATTTTTATCATATCAGTCAGAAAACAGTCAGCCAATCAGAAGAGAGTCTCTGAGCCTCTCCTCTGATTGGCTCACCCACCTGTTGTTACTAGAGCTCCAGAGAGAAGCCTGAGAAAGATGTTTTATGTCTGTCAATGCTATAAATAAAACTCTAGAAATGTGTAAAATATGAGACTTACTTATGCACATTCAGACTTACAGCATTTGCTTCTAACTGACTGTAAGCCAATGTTAGGCAAAGAAAAAAGTCCAGGTGAACACAGAGACAGATGGTCAAGCAAGAGAGGGGGGCAGGGGGATTCGCAGCCACAGAGAGGGAAAGAGTAGGGCAGGTCACATCTTTGCATCTGTAAAGTGGATTTCCATGTCTGTCTGAGAGTTCACACTAAGAAGTTAAGGGTAAGGGTATAAAGAAAAAAGGTAAAAAAAAGAAAGTAAACCAAAGGTTGCCTAAGGGTGACTGTTCACAGCCCAGTAATAAAAATGTGTTAAATGGACACCAACATGGGCTGGAGTGTTTGTAAAACACAAAACAGATACAGAGTGAAAACCGACAACTTAAATTGAACATGGCAACAAATAGGCACTTCTAACCAAATGCCACAGCAGCAGAAACATATCACTATAAGCACACATTGCAAAGTGCTTTCAAAAGTCGTCCAAATGTTTTTTTGCTGGCCTTCTTGCAGAAAAAAAACCTCATGCAACATATCTCTCCGTCCTTGTTCTTTTCCATTTCTGGTTGATATGCTAAAGAATGTTGTGTTTGTGTTTTCACGTGGCGTTGCCAATGTCCTTTGGGGGTCTCAGTATCTCTCCTCTTGCAACAACACTGAAAACAATGAAGTGGAAGTTGCCTAAAATAGAGGCACAGCCAGAAACAGCACGG
The DNA here is from genome assembly GCF_905171665.1 of Trachurus trachurus. Lineage (NCBI taxonomy): Eukaryota > Metazoa > Chordata > Actinopteri > Carangiformes > Carangidae > Trachurus > Trachurus trachurus. Next base: position 22,218,596 of record NC_139908.1, read on the forward strand.
CATACAAATGTATGTACACGCACTGCAGCTTTGTGTTTCTTTGTTTATTAATACTCTATAGCGACGGAGAACATGCAGATTAAAGACTGTAACTGTGACCTGGGGATACTGGAACCAGAGGTGACAGAGAAATCACAGAATAACAGCAACATCAGCGGCTCTGCTGAAAAGAGACAATATAGGCAGCAGAGGATTCATCGAGGTTTAATCAAAGTTCATCAGCATAATTTATCTTACTGAGTCCTCCCCAGCATTTCAATGAGATCTCCATGAACAGCCACGAGCGGACATTGAGCATGTTCATCACAATTATGATTACCTCCTTCATAATAGGTTGTAATGCAACTGCTATACAATGGATGTGCGCATGCACAAAAACACACACACACGCGTACCATGTATATACTATCTTCACAGAGATAGTCTAGAGACACAGGAGGTCTGACAAGCTCTTACATATATTTTTCATTGCTCCCTAACGTCAGGCTATTTTTTATATTTTCACAAATACATCCATCTTTTTCCTTGCAGGATAATTGCCCCTTTGTAGATGACTTGTCTTCTCTCCATCTATTATTTCAAGAGCAGCAAAAAAAGAAAAAAAAAACTTTCCCTGGTGCTCTATTACTTTCCACACACGTCAAAACAATCAGACATCAGATCTTATTTGGCTGCATTTTATGGAAATCTAATGGACTGGGCTCATTTACATCTGTAATCTTAGTAAATACCCAGCTGAATAGAAAAACAGTGGTGAGGCAAAAATGTTGCTTCTCTTTATAGGCTTATCAATGCTCCCCATCCCCATCCAGCTTAAAAACACACTAAATGCTCAATCTTAGAACCACAGGTTTTCATATTTCTTTTTTTAAAAGGTATAGGGGAAAAAAGTTGTTGCTCCTTGACCTAAACCACTTTTCATCACATCATCGAGTAAGAAAGTCAAGCTCTTGCCAAAGCACCTTCCACCACCAGCTCCAGTAATGTTTCCCTTTCCACCTACCTTTTCTGTGTTGGTGCACATTAAAGGTTGACCTGTCCGGGATGTGCCCTGCCCTCGCTCTGTGTCAGCTGGAATAGGAGGAACTCTTCTAAGTAAGCCTCTGTGACGCACAACCAGGCCAATCACAGGAAAGTGCTCTGTATTTCAGAGAAAAAAACAAAACAACAACAACACTTGAGCCACAATTGGAAGGTACTCTACTGCGATGATGTGTTTGCTTGCTTGCTGGCACCCTTTAATTTAATTTAATTGCATTTCCTGAAAAAATAAATTCTGTCTTGTAGTTTGCTAGCTCAGTGAGGGAAAGGGAATCAACCCCTGATGCTGAGTTATTAATAAAATTAAAACAACAAAATGAATACATCAATAAATAACCTAACAAACAAAGAAAATATTATGTGTCTCTACTGTTATCATAAGCACACGGACTGAAATACTGCTTCCGCAAAAAAGACAGAGATATCACTTCATACAATGTGGGACCTTCAACAGATAAAGAATAGTGCAAAAACCAGCTCAGTGCAACTAAACCACAACCATCCTCATCTTGAAGCAAAAAGACTTGGAGTGGATTATGCAGTTTATATTTTTCTGTCTTATTATAGAATTTGTATGATGTGATTTGTTGTTGCTTTCTTAGAATTACATTAGAACAAGAAGTGACAGGGGAAAATATTTATTCTACTGCAGCACATCATTATGCCTTTTTACATTATTAATGCTGTATGTACACAGCACTCGCAGATCAGCCTTGACAGGTAACAATAAAAACTTTGTGTCGGGGTATCACGCGCAGCTGTGATTGTACGCAAAACAGTGTAGTCACAAAAGTGAAAATGCAAACAGAGCTGTTAATAAGGAGCTTAGAAAAGCATGAGAACAGTGTGGAGATGCTCTGAAACGAGATTTATTAGAACAATTTCAGTTCCACTTGTTCATAACTTCGTAAACAAGACACCTTTTGTCTGTGCCGAGACTGAACAAACTGGAGTCTGTTAGTGACAGGATGACTTGTCACATGCTGTGTGATCTGACGGCAGTATAGATGCTGTCTCCTTCAAGACTTTGTCCTTGGTGAAGAAACAAATATGAAGTATGTCATAAAGTGTTCTCGCTGTTTCTTGCTCTTTCTTTTGTCTTTTATAATACTCCACTGCCCATGAAGTTGGAACATTCTGTTTTCAGACACATTTCTCTTTTTATTCCTCTATTTATACACATCAGTAATCACCTTTGACCATGTGCAATGATTACTGTGAGTCCCAGCAGTTTTGAGAAGATACTGTATACACTTTATGAATGAATAAAATCACATCATCACAATCATTGTATGAGAAGAGGTGAAAAATATATATTTTATTCCAACTTTATGGGCAACAGTGTAGATAAAAACCTTCATCATATCATCATATACAGACTTTGTGATTTATTATATTTTACTTACTAAGAAGAAGCTGATTTGTTTGCTTGGTACCCCTGGCTTTTTCTATTTCAGTTTATTTTAAGTCAAGCTGTCACCAAGCTGTGACGGCTGCTTCTCCTTTTGCTCTTGGGTCAAATTTAACAACTTTGTATTTTGCCTCATAAATGTAGCACTGAATATTTGATTCAAAACTCAAAACTTTGGGTTGTGTTCCTTCATTCTCAGTGGAATCAGCAACTTCATCCCAAGAATGAATAAGAAAGGAACTGAGTGGAGTTTTGTTGCCACCAGGTAAAATCACTTCGGTCTCAATGGCTGTGCATTTGTCACACAGTACCTCCCTACAGCTGTAGAGTGTGATTCCACAGCTCTGGTTGAAAAATCACCAAATATTATCTAACATTATGCAGTGCTTTCTCAGTTTGGACATGCCCTGCGGCTGTTCTTGAAGCCAGGCTTACAGAGTGACGAATACAGAGCAGCAAGAAGAGGAAGTAGAGCTTGTAGTCTACGCAGTCTGCAAAACTCCATCAAGTGATCTTTTATATCACTCTATGGAGATTTAAAAGAGAATAAAGGAAAGGAAGGGGGAAGTTTAATGCTGTAAGTATGTATGTAAGCCCAAACCAGAACCGTAGGAATCAAATCTGTGAAGTCACCCTTTCAGTTAATTATTTGGAGAATCTACGAAAACAATGTTAACCAACGTAACCACGTCATTTCTCGTTTTTCGTTCCCATGCGTTGAGTGCCAAAAACGAGATTTCTCGTTTTTTGCTTTTTTTTTTAACTGTGAAACTAGACACTTTAACACACCTTATGTGTAAATTTGGGGACTCTACAACGAGCAGAACTGAAATAGATGACGATCAAAAACTCATGACCGCTCATGATCTGGAAGTTTTTATCATAACTCAGCTTTTGCAAACGGAGTTCTGCATGTGGATGCAGCGCAGCTGCTCTGCTCTCACCCGCGAGGCTCCAGCAGCTCGGAGCCGAACAGGAAGCTCTCAGCCGACAGTCCCGCCCGGTCTTCATCTGGAGCAACACCGTGTCCTCCCCAAGGTCCTCCCGCGGTAAAATGTGATGATCCCTCGGTCAAAGCAGGCCACCGGCACCGACCCGTACCACAGAAGTACCGTGACCACCGGTGGGGCCGGTGTTCCCGACCTGCTGTGGCCGAGAGACCATCACATTCCGCGGCGAGAGGCTGTGACACAGCACGGTGCGTCTGTGTTATTGTTGTTTAGTGGCGCCCCCCCGCCCCCGGTGGTGGTTTTGTGAATAGAACAACAATTGTTGTATATATTTATCTTACACGAGCCCTTTGATCCAGAAATGCGAGTGTCAGAAGAGCGACAGACACAAACAGAGCACCATGTTTAGCTTGACTTTTCTCAGGAACGGAGGCACCTAGAAACAAACGGTTTGTGGCCATTTGAAGCATAAAGTTTCACCTTTCAAATGAGCCACAGTATGTGTTGGTGGCAATAATATAGAATACACTATGGCTCTACAAAAATCGTAGAAAATTGTCTAAATTGCCGGTACACTTGACTAAAACTTTGGAAAGGAGCGCGGCACTCAGTGAGTTAATTGATGATACTAAGAACTAAGCTTATACTACACTTTTTTCACCTGGTATAAAGTAGAGATTCATAAACAGATACAGAAAAAAACAGACCCATTCAGTAACTCTTCACATCCTGTTTAACATGAGTGATTTCCATTTAATGTGCCAACTTCTTCTGTCTGCAGTAAAAGCACTGTCTGCAATTAACAATCAGGTCCACAATCTGTCTGCAGGCAGAGACCAAACTGTTCTCACACACCAGCACCAGACCTCAGCCTCCTACTGCACGTCAACACCACAGTTTAGTCAGAGATGAGCAGAGTGCAACAGGAGGTCTAATTTTTACAGGTGTCAACATGTGGATTCAATCCCCCTCCTCAGCTGTTTTCTTAATAGAGTATTTAGCAAAGATAATCATTAAAACGAACACAGCATCTGTCTCTTGAGTTATATTTATGTGGGAATAAACACAGTGTTTTAGGCTCCACATGTGCCCACATGATGACACATCTGTCAGAGTTTTCGAACAGAAGCTCCCAGTGGGCCACTGTCAAAGTCCCACATGAATGACAAAAAATAAGGCTTTTTCTGAATTATGTTGTAGAAAACGTCTCTCTCTCACTCACTCTCTCACTCTCACACACACACACACACGCACGCACGCACGCACACACACACACGTATAGTGTTTTGTTTTTTCAGTGGAGAAATTTAACGGTCATATGGTTAAAGAGAAATGATCCTTAAACACAAGGCAGAGTGGATCTATACAAAAACATATTACTGGGAAAAACACATTTTGTCTTTAAAGGTTCATGAGGCAAGAAATGCACATGCGTTTTAAGTTTTTTACTGCTAATGGGCGATGAAGCGTTAAAAACCAAAAAGAATGAGCCCACTCGCGTATCTCTCTGTTGCCTTGAACAGGCTGTGTGCTGCATAATGCGCTGCAATTCTGGGTCCGAATTTCCCGCGCTGTCCGCGGATGTGACGTCAAATGACGCTGCATGCGCGTCCTCGACAGCTTCGGCTTTCCAGCGCTTGCGACCAGCGGTCGGCGGATGTCTTGCAGCCTGAACAGTTATGTGAGCAGCGAGTAGAGAAATAACGTCACTTTTTAAAATTTTAATATTTTTTCATGCGAGAAAGTGACGGTTTAGATTCCCAATCTGTTGTCAGTTTATCCAAATAACGTCTGTAAGTACTAGATTTGCTCCGACATTTTTCGGAGGAGTGCAGAGCCACACACACGCAGCAGCAGCGGCTCGTCACAGAGGCTGCAGCCGGGGAGCTGAGCTCATCGGCCGGGCAAACTTTGTCCTCCTTACAGGGAAGAAAACGAGCCGAGTAACTTCCCCACAGGTTTTTAGAGGTTTTCTGCCGGCTGGTTGAATTGTTTTTAGGAGCTGGTCTCATTGATGAAATCTAACAGTGGCACTGCGGCAGTCGCATAGTTCATTTGAATGAAAAGTGGAGCTTCAGGTGTGTGTGAGCAGCGCAGTCTTGGGGCTCTGTAGCCTACGTACAAAAATCACCATATTTAGGCTACTTCAATAAATAAATAAATAGTTTTACAATGAGCCGATTGATTCATCCGTGGTCAGTTTATCCAAACAACGCCTGTAAGGAAATTCTCCGACGTGTTCGGAGGAGTGCAGAGCAGCTGAGCCTGGGCGGTCAACCTCCCGGTGTCGCGGTAAATTGAGCACTGTACAATGAGCGCGGCATGGCGCATTTACTGTTTATTAACAGCCAAGCGCTGTGTGTGTGTGTGTGTGTGTGTGTGTGTGTGTGTGTGTGTGTGTGTGTGTGTGTGTGTGTGTGTGTGTGTGTGTGTGTGTGTGTGTGTGTGTGTCGTGAGAGAGACAGCAGGTAGAGGGGCTGACTGGCAGAGATGAGAGATAGTAAAAGCTGTTCTGTTTTCTGTGAGAGACTGCTGCGGCGGACCCAAACGAAACTGTGGCGGCTGATTAATGGAGAACACTGGTATAGTAACGTTATGCCGTTTCCAATTCAGCCACAGTGTCACTGTCACAGCATCAGCTGCACTGCTGTGGAGAGTTAATGCGCGCTCCCGCACCAGCTTGGCTGATGGCTGCAGTAACCCTGACAGCCGCTACGGCCGTTGTATCGCTAATGAGTTTTATTCCTTGATCTTGCCTCAAGCTCCTTTAAATATTAGCACAGTGTGAGACATGAGTGTGAAGGTGTGTTTGTGAAAATACCTATTCCACTCCTTCCTGTTTTTCTATCATTAGGGGTCCGAGCAAGTAAACATCAGGAATCCTATTGTTTCTGTTGAGATTATTGTTTATGGTAGCTACTCCTCTAAAAGCGTGTACAACAATGATAAATATCTACAAACATCAAACTTCATGACATGTCTCCCTCTCAATACTCAAGCCACAAAACACAAGGCACTGTAATCATAGAGGGCACTGTAGTAACAATGCTTATAGCATATCTCAGCAACAGAGAATTCATGCCAGTCTCTCTATTCAAGTGTATTTTTTCTCCATTGAACAGAACTTGACCGAGATCAACCACTGACCTTTCTGATTTCAAATTATAAATGCCAACAATATGTCATACAGTATATGTTACCAATGACTTGATTGTTTTGTTGGGTTTTTTTTTTCATTAAGTAACACGTAATTCTTTACAACATGCACACATTAGTGCCTCATTAAAGGGCAATGATGACTTGTTTTATAGTGTCTGGCAACCTTTCCTGAATTATCTTCCTGGTGACCTTGTTGACCTGCTTCAGAAAGGGCGACCATATTTTGCCTTCATCAATAAGTTATAGAACTTTCATTTCCATTCTCCTCTTTTTCCCAATATAGTCCCCATGTCAATTTTTGTATGTTGTATGATGTGCAATTCATGTATGTGAATTAGTGTATTTCTGTTTTGCAGTTTGGCTGTGTCTGTGCTGTATGGTTTGTTGTTTGTTTTTGTAAAATCAATAAAATATATTACAAAAAAAAATAGTTGAAGGGGAAGTACAATAACAACAACCTCCTTTTCATCGACAAACTGTGAGGAACAAGTTCAAGATCCTGTTACAGTGACTCATAACATTTTTCTTTCACAATATTGCTTAAACCAATGTCGCTTCCAGCAATAGAAATACAGCATCTTGTAATTTCCCCTATGAAACACCAATCAATCAAAATTGGTATGAAGGTTGATGGCAACATGAAAACGTTCAAAAAGAGTTCAAAACCATGGACCAAAAAGCCTCAACAATGACAGAGATATGTTTTAAATGACTATACTTTTTCTTTTTTTTTCTCCATGAACCCACTCATGGTGACTAACCTCCTATCACTGTTGCAACTGGAAAGGGGTTGAAATAGCAGCTCACACACAGAAGCGGGAAAAAAAAAAAACATGGCAGCACTAGCAGCCGCTAATTAGCGTGATTTGGCTATTGGCCCGGTTTCGCAGACAAGTCAAAAAGGTGTTCAGATATGGCCCTTTGTCCTTTTTGTCCCACCTCTGTCCATGAGTTTACGCACGAGTCTACAGAAGTAAGGAAAACAAATTTGATTGGGCGTTATCGAGCGGGCGGGATATATACTAACTTAGCTAGCTAGGCTAAGTGATGGACCACAGAGATCTGGAGGAGAGTGAAATAGAGACGGAGGAGAGTTTTGTCGGTGGTGGTGGACGAGTCTCCTCCATCGTACCTCTCGTTTTTCTCAGATGCTTGATTGATGGATGACAGATCCTGATATCATTGACTGATGAATCGTGAGCAATGTGACACATAATTTGCGCACCTGCATTATCTAATGTGAAAAAAAACTACCCCACTTTCACCCTGGATTTACTCGAAAATATAATTTTGCCCAAAGTTTGGGCTACATCGTCTGATAGATTACACTAATTTTAAGACCCATAGTCAATCAATCAATCAATTTATTTATTTCGGGCATGTCAAGCACATGGCCGAAAGGGAAAGCGGGAGAAGCAAAAGCTTATCTAGTCCCGCCCCCATTATTGTATTTGTTGATACATATATAATCCCATATATAGTGGGATCAAATTCAATTTTCTTTTCTGAACACCTAGTCCCAGACTAAAATGCTGTTTGAGCTGTCTTAACTTTAAGTCACATGTACAGACTTATTTTAAAAATAGTCATAGATTTAGCCTATTCTGGATTAAACAAAGACAATTGCAAGAGGGTGGATTAGAGCTAAATTGAAGTTTATATTAATCCTGCAAAGAGGCAGGTTTAACTGTTTGTGAAAGGGAGCATAGATGGTTTGGGAGCATGGAGTATTTGGACTATTTAAATGAAGACCAATATTCGCTACAGAGGCCAGCCAGACAAATAATTGTGGATAGTAATCCATTGAATCAGTTTGATGAAATAACTTTCCAAGATCGCTTTCGTATGTACAGAGAATATGCACTGGAGATAATTACTTTGCTTGACCCTAGACTTTCCTCCATGTCTCAAAGAGGAAGGCCTGTACCCAGTTCTCTCCAAGTTCTGATCACTTTGAGATTCATGGCATCTGGAACCTTTCATCGTGAAACTGGTCATTTGTGTGGTGTCAGTGAAGCAACAGTGTGTAGAATAGCTCACAAATCCTGCAGTGCCATTTTTGAACTGAGAAATCTGTACATTAAGGTCCCTGATGCTGCTGAGCAAGCCAACTGTAAAATGCGATTCTACGAATATGGGAACTTCCCAGGAGTGACTGGCTGTATGGATGAATGTCATGTTGAAATCAATTATGCTGAGGAGTACAGGAACCGTAAGAACTGGTTTTCCACCAATGTTCAGGCTGTATGCAATGTTTTCAAAACATTGTTGCCTGTTGGAAAGGAGCAACACATGATTCAAGGATGTTTCACTGTTCATTGTGTGCTTAGTTTGAGAGAGGGCAACATAGTGGACTACTACTTGGTGACAAGAGGATGTGCTCAGAATTTCTATTTATTCACGCCTTGGCCACACGCAGAAAAGATACAACAGAACTCATATTCGCACTAGAGGGATGGTCGAGCATATGTTTGGAGAGTGGAAAAATCGATTCTAGTGTTGACGCAATACACTTGAGCCAAGAAGATGCTGCAAGGTGATCATTGCTACACTTGTGCTGCACAACTACCTGAAGCAGCATAATTGTCCTGACCCTCAAATGGAAGACAATGATCCAGATGTGCCCATGCTAGTGGCAGAAAATAACCAATGAGGACTTGTGCTCAGAGCTACTTTCACATTGCATCACTTCAGTTATAAAAAAGATACATTTAACCATGGAATGTATTGGTTATGGTGTTTGTTGTATACAAGATATAAATAGTGTGCTGAAAAGTCAAAAGAGAAGCTCAACCAAGGATGTTCTCAAATGTAGGTTGGACTATAATACTCACACTCTTGTCAAGTGAGAACAATTTTATTTTCACAATGCAGGGTTTCCCGCAGCACTTTCCTGTTAAGGCGGCTGCCTTAACAACAAAGAGCTGCCGCCTAAACTAACGTCTTAAAAAAATTAAAATGTCCCCCCCGTCGGACGATCGCCTTCATTCATCTCCATTCATCTCCGCATCCTCTCACACACATGACACACCACAGAGAAGCATGCATGCATAACAGCAGCGCGTGGTGAAAGCGAAACTTAATATGGCGCGCCGAACCGAAGGCTGTCTTTCAAACTGCCTCTGCATGCAATAGGGTAGCGCTACGACTAATCAGAGCAAAGTGCAGGATGACGTTGACAAGCCAATTAAAATGTATGTCAACATCGCGTTAAGCCCGCCCAACGACTCTCTAAACAGATAGAGCGCTGTGATTGGTGAACACAAATGGTGTTCGAGACTCAAAAAGTTCCTGTGGCTCGTTTCTAGACCCACCTACGGAGCAAATATATTTGCTGCCGCTAGGGTGCGTCTAGATTTCTAGGCTACAAATGGTCATCACCTGGTATACCATCCAGAGGTTGCTGGTCCTCTATTATTCCAGTCAACAAGTCAGACAATTCATCAGTCTTGTGGGGATCCACCACTAGTAGTAAATCTGTCTTCTGGCCTCTGCATTCCTTTTTCAAATCTAATTTTATGTTCTAAAGTCTATGAAGGCAATATAAACAATGTCACAAAACTATATGACATCTGTCTCACCTGCAGTTGCTGTACCACTCTCGTGGTTACATTTTCATTTTCATTGAATTCACTGCAAATGGCAGCCCAAGCACTCCTCTTCTTATGTTCAATAGCAGCACTATGGCCTTTACGTTCAATAACATCATGATTTCCCACAATTTGTTTAAGTAGAGTTTTTTCATACTCAGAAATGTTTGGTGTCAAAATTCCCTCCAGCAAAGCTGTCCTCAATTCCATTCCAGGTTTTTATGAGCACCATTAGGCTAACAGGCTGTACCCCCCTTAGGCCAATGAGGCTTGACCCAGGTGTTCTCAATTAAGCTATACTCCATGACTCCACAGTCTGGAACTAACTAAGACAAATGTAAGCCACACTCATACAAGCCACTTAAATGAGCTTAGCTTTACTAGTCTGATTTAGGCATCTTGGCTTAAGCCTTGTCTGTGAAACGAGGCCTTATTTTATTAGGGTTCCAGCGCCACATCTGTCGGAGAAAATCTTTATTTATTTTTTCTCTCTGTGAGAGACTGTGGCGGCCGCTAACATAGTGACGGGTCTTCCTTGACGGCAATATAACACAATCTCTGTTTGAAAGGGGCTTCAGAGTGTGCACAGAGAGGAGGGGCTGTTCACAGACAAGTCCGTTTTCTATGCGTTTTTGTGTGTAAGAGAGGGAGAGCACGACAAGGAAATACGATTTTAAACATAATTTCTGCAAAAAACATGTACTGAAACCAGACTGAGAACCGTGACCCAAAAACCAAGGTACGGACCGTATCGTGTACTGTTGCATTCCGAGAGGTTACTATGCCCACTGAGCAGCGCTACATCTTTAGACAGACTGGAAGTCACAGTGAGTGACAAAATTGGCTTGCTAGTTAGCATGCTAACTTCAGTAGAAGAAAAGACACTCCAAATGTACTGAGGTCTGAATTTACAAGCTCTGAGTTGGAATTTTAATGTAGAACACCTACTGAGGTCAGATTTCCGAAAGTTAGACAAATTTCACAAGCCCCAGTATAACGGCAGGGACACTGCAGCCGCAGAAGCGCCAAAAATAGCTGTGAAGCGCCGAGAAGCGGAGCCAGTTTCCTTAACCAATTGTGTTGTTCACAACAGCAGGGCCACGACACACACCTCCACGGCTGGCTCACGCCCTGCAGCGATCATTTCGGCATTGGATCTATTTTGTGCGCGAGCCGCGAGCAATCTTGTCAAGCCGAGCAGAAACTCAAAGAAATTAGAGAATCCAGTCAATTTTCATAATACAACAATTTTCGAAATAAAACCCTGCAATTGACAAATGCGATGTTATGTGTGTGTGTTTATATATTTGTCAGTATCTAAACAGAGCACGAGACAGATGAACACACAAACACACAGCTGAGGGGCAGAAGCGCTTGTCACCTGGCGCAGAGAAAAAAAATCAGTCATTACCAAGATTTGGATGCACCATAATTGGATGTGCGGGATGTGCAGGCCTTAAAGCAAATGACGTATGATAATATAATTACAGCAGTGTTTCGGGCCGCGCCGCCACTCCTTAGAAAAATCTTGGAGGACAATGCAGTTGAAAATTGTGCAAAATTATGCTTCCTCAAATAGCTCAGTGGCTAGCTATTTCTCTGTCAATCAACAGGCGAATAGTTCAAGTCCTGGCAGAAACATTGTAAATTATAAAATATTCCATTTGCTGCCAAATATGCTCTCTCTCTGCATGGACTCTGATCATTGCTGCTTGTAGTTATATGTTTTAAAAAAAAATTTTGGGGTGATTGAAGTTTAATCTGAAAATGTGAAATGTCATGGCAGTAAAAGGAAAATAAAGGATGGCTGTGAATGGTGTGCACTTAAGGATGAGTGGACTGAGAAATGCTTATTCTTTCTGCCCAGGGGTAGCACAAAACAGTGTGCTTATTTTTCAGTGGCTATTGTGAAGGAAGCAAAATGCCTCTACAACACTTAGGGTGCCCATTTTGACTGTTTTTGAAGCTGTCCCTAAAGGCTGATGTATATACACACGATAGAGTATGGGTGTGATGTGTGTAAGGACATTAATTGTGCTGAGACCAATATCCCCTCTGTGTTATCAGCAAAGCTTACAGTATGCAATAATAGTTGTCAGACTGGTGTGTTTCCAGCAAAATGCTGGTTATTAGAGTGAAAAGACTGGGATACAGGGATACTTGACTATGATCTGGCAAGCCTCTACTTCAGAGTACATAATGCACTGTTGACCAGTCTGGCAGCGGCAGTGGAGTTGTTAGTGCTGGTGAATTGTAAACAGTACGTATCTATAAAGGTTTCAAAAAGCACAGGACTAAAAATGTCAAAATTAACAACAACTGATTTGAATTTGAATTTCACTGGCTACTGTTCACCAATTTGTCAGGTAAAACATATCTACTGTAGTGAATTAAAACATCAGGTCCCTTTTAGAGAAGAACTCAAGGGTAAGAAACAGCCAAGCTCAGCTTGGAAGTTTAATCCATCCAAACATGACATGTTTACATGAGCCATTGTATCTTCTGTGGAATCTGTTGAAAAATATTTAATATTTAAAGAGCTCCACTCCTTCTTTCTATGAGTAAATATACTTACTGCATGTGGGCCATTAAGACATTAACATTATTTAAAGTAAATTAGCCACAGCTTGTCCAAATTATTATTTGTTAACATCGTTTTATTTTGAAAATTCTGTTAAGACAACAAAGACACATACTGTAGATAGGTGAGCTCTGAAATCCTATTTAGATATCTTACAGCACATAGTATCGGATAGTTCAGAAACCAACTGAAAAATGATTCAAGTATAATTACTCAACATTTGTATATATATATATATAAAAAAAAAAAAAGTTTAAAGTACAACTTTGTTCATTCATATAAGTAAACTATTTCTACTAAAGAAAACTTAAAGGAGACATACACTATATTACCAAAAGTATTCGCTCACCCATTCAAATGATCAGAATCAGGTGTCCTAATCACTTGGCCTGGCCCCAGGTGTATAAATTCCCTTAGTTCCAGTGAAAGGAACTTTGAATGCTTCAGGTTACCAAAACATTTTGGACGATTCCATGCTCCCAACCTTGTGGGAACAGTTTGGAGCGGGCCCCTTCCTCTTCCAACATGACTGTGCACCAGTGCACAAAGCAAGGTCCATAAAGACGTGGATGACAGAGTCTGGTGTGGATGAACTTGACTGGCCTGCACAGAGTCCTGACCTGAACCCGATAGAACACCTTTGGGATGAATTAGAGCGGAGACTGAGAGCCAGGCCTTCTCGACCAACATCAGTGTGTGACCTCACCAATGCGCTTTTGGAAGAATGGTCAAAAATTCCTATAAACACTCTCCTCAACCTTGTGGACAGTCTTCCCAGAAGAGTTGAAGCTGTAATAGCTGCAAAAGGTGGACCGACATAATATTGAATTCTATGAGTTAGGAATGGGATGGCACTTCAGTTCATAGAATGAGTAAAGGCAGGTGACCGAATACTTTTGGTAATATAGTGTATCATGCCCCCTTTCCACAAATTAAAATAGTCCCCAGGTGTCTTAAAGACATATCTGTGACATGCTTTGGTCAAAATATCCCAAGGATCAAGCACCACAGCTATTTTCATACTCTCAAAACAGTTCAGAACAGCTGGTTTCAGTGCCTGTCCCTTTAAATGCAAATGAACCACTGCTCACCCCGCCCCACCCCTTCTACCAGTCCCAGGTAGGGGTGGTATTATGCAAATCTGAATCCTAATTACATCACTGGAAGACAACTGATGGAACAGCTCATAAAACCACATGGATTTCAACCTACATAGGGAGCCTGCACATTACATTTTTTTTTGTTAATTCTCACATTTTGGGAGCCGGAAGGCAAGACATACACCCAAATATAAAGAGCCTTCAAAAAGTGATATTTCCATATGTCCCCTTTAAGTCAGCCTGTTTTTCTATGTGCATGAGCCAACAAACAAGATACCATATTCATCACTTTTGAGGTGTTTGAGGTCAATCACATTCATTCATCTTTTTTTCTTCTTTTCTTCTCAGTTTGGCTGTGTTATTTGTAGTTCTTGTTTGCTACAGGATAAGTGTCATTTGTAGTTGTTGTTTGCTAGTTGCTACAGGATAGGTCTAGAGAATTGTCTTGAATGTCTTAAATATTTTAACATGTGTGTAATTTATGTATATGTGTATATATGTTTTCGGATTGAGGATATATATATTTTTTATTATTATTATTTTGTATTGTGATGTAGGACCCCAGTAAGAATAGTTGCTGCTGAGGCTATGACTAATGGGGATCCATAATAATAAACTAAACACTGCATTCGGCCCAACCTAAGCCATAGACTTTAAATAAGGATGCAACCGTGGGTCACCCATAGGTTTCTGAAAAACATTTCTGAAGCCTAGAGTGAGCTTTGCCAAACTCTGCGCTAGGCAACACTAGTTCATGCTGATTTAGAAAATGTACCAAAGCACAAACTTCCATTAGTATCATTAGCACATCTTACTGAAAGTTAAAATTAAACCTATAAGCCAACAAGCTAAGCTAACAAGACAGGCACTAAAAACCTAAATAAAAGTAGAATTTCACTTAACTCAAAATGCAGGGCCACACAGACATTGCTTTCTGTTAATCATTCAGCTGCACAGCTAACCAAATTATTTGACTAAATCAGCTGAAGGGATGCAGGGCAGACAGTCAGTTATTCACAGCGTTATAGCCCTACTAAAATTGCTTAGTTACAAAACAATTTTTGCCATGCTACAAACATGTTTATTTTTCATTTCTAAAGCTGAGTTTGTTTGTTTTTTTAACATGGAAGTATTTACCATTTTGAAGAACTGTAGCTTTTGGCACTTCCATGTTGGCTCCATTTTTCAGTTCTGGAGGCTAAACATATCTACATACTGTATCTACACTGGACCTTTGACTCTAGGACTTCTGTTTAAGGATCCTTGCTAAATACCATATGCACATTTGACTAATTCCTCTATTGGCACTGAATGTTGCCATAGAAATTAAATCATATGGATTTCCTGCTTTTAAGTTTAAGTCATAAAAGGCAGCTTTGCAGTCATTCATATGAGACTTGACAGTGGCCAACTGAGAGCTCATATTCAAACATCTGATGGATTTTTACATGCAGACACATGTACAGTCTGAAAACACAGCAGTGTTTATTTCCACATCCAACTTATTATTACTGACTCCAGAGGCAGAGAGCACAGATAAGTAGTGGGACTGAATCCACATCTAAAAGCATGAAAAGGTTAAACTTCTCCTGGTATCTCCTGGTGCTCAGCTCTGATGTGCAGTAGGAGGCTGAGGTGTGGTGCTGGTGTGTGAGAACAGTTTGGTTCCTGCCTGCAGACAGATTGTGGACCTGATTGTTGATTGCAGACAGGAGTTTTGCTACATAGAGTAATGTCTTAAAATTGTCAAATTTATTAGTGCTGACAGAGCCACTCATGTTACACAGTATGTGGACAGCGTGTAGGCTACTGACTGGGTCTCCTGGTTTCAAACATGACTAGGTCAAAACCTTATTTCTGTCTGAACTACTTATGGTCAAATTCTGATTTATATAACTATGTTATCAAAATCACCAACCACCAGTGTTGGGTAGTAACGCGTTATTAGTAACGCCGTTACGTAACGCCGTTACTTTTTTCAGTAACTAATAACGTAACGCGTTGTTTTTTTAAAATCAGTAACTCCGTTCCCGTTACCAAACGCTGCGTTACTCCGTTCCTTTTGGTGAGGTTTTACAGCGGCACACAACATTCCTATAACATTTCAGCGATCAATAAAGTTTCATTGAATTGAAAGAAAGACAGAGCACAGACCATAGAGGCACAGACACTAAGCACTAGTTGGTGGCCGCCCTCTAGCGTTCCACACGTAATCAAACACGCTACATGAAGAGGACTGGACAGGTCAGAGCGATTCTCTGGGCAGGGCATGACGGCGAGCTAAGGTAACTTTGCTAACGCAGCATCCGAGACCGAAGCTGTGTCTCAGTTCAGACTGCAGCCCCTGAACTGGGACACAGCTCGAGTCACAGCGCGCACACACCAGCACCCACTCCACCCGAGCAGCAGCGGTTGGAGTCCGACAGACGGACTCGAATTATGACGCCTGAAACGGTAAACACAGCTGATCGCTCTGGGAAAACACAGCTGATCGATCGATAAAAAAAATACCGCTGGAGTGAATTTACTTCTGTCACTGAAAACAGTCTTAAACGTAACTCGAGATTTTTTTGCAGTTAGGTCAAGCTGCTGCTGACATCATGCAGCATGATGATGATGGTAAAATTGTACAGATAAAAACACGTGTTCCTTCATCAGCATCAGTAGGCTACAGAACTGAAATGAGGTTAGAGGGGAATTCAATCAACCTTTATTTAAAGGGACAACGAGGAGTTTTGGAAAAGCGAAGCGTTTTCACACTACATTTATGAGCCTCCGCGCGCACCGTACATTTCTTTGACCGGGCGCAAGACGGACTCATGTTTTCATTCATCAATAATTAAAGTCAGAGGTTCAAAGAGGTTCACATACCACCGTAGTTCCGACCATAAACGGCGATGCGGCTGCGTTATTCTCATGATTCGCAACGAAGGAAACGCTGGTCGGCTCGACCAGCATTTCCGCCACCACTAATAATAACAAAATAACGATAGAGACAGAACGATATATTTATCGAAAATGGGCCCATTAACAAGTGTGGGTAGCGGAGATTCATCCACATTAACGTGAGACTTTTTTATAACCGAATAGAAACTCCTCGTTGTCCCTTTAATGGGAGCATTGAAAAAAAAAAACTTTTAAAGTAACGAAAAAGTTACTTTCTCAGTAACGCATTACTTTTTGGTTTAAGTAACTGAGTTACTAACTGAGTTACTTTTTTATGAAGTAACTAGTAACTGTAACTAGTTACTATTTTTCAGTAACTAGCACAACACTGCCAACCACCAAACACTGTGCTTTGATTCAAGCTGTATTTTCTATACATTTTCAATATTCAGAGATACAGCTAGAGACATATTTTATTTCTTTAATTTGGTCATTATTACAGTGAAAGAATTGGACATGGGGAAGAGCCAGATTTGAACCCATCCCGAAAGGGCAAATGCTAATCCCAAATGGCAAGAGCAATAACAGGTCGGGTCCCTGGGAACTTACTTTAAGCCTTTTGTTGTTGTTGTTGTTTTCATAATTTTGTTCCTCTAACACCTCGCAGCCTCTCTCTGTCATCCACAAAAGTTCAGTTCATTATTTTTTTTACCTTTATAGAAGCAACAGTCTTAAGAGGCAGTTATGTTTGCTAACTCCCACTGTATGTAGAGTTGGTCACGGTAGTTAGCCTTTTTCCCGATCACTCCACTCTCCTCCTTTGCTTCCATTAGTACCAATGATACTGTACATGGAAGTAGTTAATTTGTACTAATAGAACTGAAACTCATTGTAGAGGAAGCACTCCTCTTCACTACTGTTTGCGAGCAGCTGGGAAATCAAGTTAATTCATTAGACTAGCTGGGCAGTGGGCACAGTCAGTACGTTTACATGCAGAGCTTAATCGAGCTATGCTCAAAATTCGATTTTGACGTCAAGTCGGACTTCTGTCCTTGTCTCAATATACATGCAACTGAGAAAATCGAATAACTGACGGGGTCCGCCCCCTCATGCGGCGTCACCTGTCGTTTCAGCGGGTTAATACGCCGCCTGTCCTGTTGACTTTTCTGTCACCTCGTAAAAAACTGAATATAAACAACTTATAAGCTTAATAATAAATTCTCAACTGCAGTTCCCGACCAGACGCGTCAGTCTGGGCCGGATTCACGCTGAGAATAGTACGGGCTTCCTTTTTTCATGTCTCTCTCTCTCTTTTTTTTTTTTTTTTTATTTATTTATTTTTTATATAAAACACTCTCGCTGGTTGCGCTGTGTGAAATGCATTGAATCGGCGCTGACGTTTTTTTTTTTTTTTCTTTACTTTGCCTGGGTTTGGCCGGCTTCTCTGCTCCACTTTGTGCCGTCTCTACTGTTGTGGAGCATGCGCACACGCATTGTCCAGTTATACTCTGATTAAGGTGTATACATGACGGAGAAAATCGAATTCCAATCGCATTATCTGGGTGTCTTAATCGGAGTTCTCAACTCCGATTTCAGTCGGACTAAGGTGTTTACATGCACTTCAGTTATCCAGTTATAGTCGGATTAAGGCAATAATTCGGTTTTTTCAAGTGTCATGTAAACGTACTGACTGACTGACTGCTGATGTTTCCACCACAGGTCAACAATCACTGAGGGACATGTGCAACTTAATGGCTGGCTCTCCTGTTGCAGTTATGCAACAAAAAACAACAACAACTTAATATTCTTGTAAAATATAGGCTTAGAGTCATCCATTAACCTTGTTTTCATAATATCCTCTAGTAGAGCTAATTTACCTTAAAGGACAACTTCACGGATTTGCAACTTGATTCCTGTGCTTGTTCTCAAGGCTTAGGTGTGTTTGAATGACATTAAACTTCCCTCTGCCTTCTGTATATTAAAATATCACTCCGCACACCAGCCTGCAAAAAGATGACATCATTTGGAGGAGTTTTACAGCCTGCTTAGAATATAAGCTGTACTTACTCTTCTTACTCTCACTCATACCTCTTACGTATTCCTCCTCTGTAAGCCTGCCTTCAAGGACAGCCACAGGGCATGTCCAAACTGAGGAGCTAAAACAATCCCTCTGCCATCCCATTCTCTGGCCAAGAGGGAAAAACTGACACTAAAATACCAATACATTTGAGACAAAAATAGTTTCGAAGATATAATGTTGGATGATGTTTGGCTCTACTCTAGCCGGGTCAAATATAAATCTGTGGATTCACACACAACAGTGCACTGAAGAGGAGGCTTTTGGCTACAACTGCAGTTAAAGCAGAGGTGCTGCAACAGGCATGACTTGGTTAACTACACCTACACTACTGTTTCTCTGTGATGACTGGTGTAATGGACTCACTGCATCAACATATACCTCAGTTTCAGTTTTATTTATGGGATGAAGTTGCTGATTCCACTGAGAGTGAAAGAACACACCACAAAGTTTTATGCCTCCGTGACAGAAAACTGATGCTCAAATTAATGTACCAGACATTCTTATTGACTGTCCACAAGCGAAATAACAAGTCACAAACATGTTTGGATAGCTTTCATTATGAACACCTTCATCTGAAAACCTGTAGTGGGCTAAAATACTGAAGAGGAAGGAGTTGTGATGACCTTAAGATTTTCTTTTTGTTCAACAAGCAGAAATACTTAAAGGGACAGTATGTGAGATTTACCCCCATCTAGCGGTGCGGTTGCATGTCGGCACGTATTCTTGCTGTTGCGTTTACGTAAACTCGGGCAGAAGTCAGAAAAACAACACACGCTGCATGTATCAGGATAAACAAGCCTCTATGTAAACAAACGGTCCGCCAGCACGAGGCAAAACAATACAGGCGTGACAATATGTTGTCATGGTGATGTCGTATTGTTTACCTGACCCACGTTTTACCGGCTTTCTCTCGTCGAGTAAAATAACATCCAGTTGGTTTGCCGACGGCGTCACTCACGGCGTCATTCAGGTGTCTGACTGCACCTGAAGGCAACACCAGTGCCTCCGTCCTTCCTCACACTAGCTACACGGTGGTGACAGTTTTAACAGGCGCTGTCTGGAAAACTTTCTCCCCGAGCCGAGAGGCGATTCAACATGGCAGAGAAGGTTCGGTGAACCCCCCCCTGTATGTTTGTAACGACTTGTAACATCTCATTCTAAGGTACGAGAAAGCGCTCGTTTGTATGCGGGCGCGATTCCACTTCAGTGAAATACGTATTTATGAAAGCGATATTTGATTTTTGTCAATAAAAAGCCAATAAAGTCCCATACTGTCCCTTTAAACACAAGGAAATTTAAAATTAAGTGTGACGTAGCACACCTACACCCCAACTGCTCCCGTGTTTGCAGTTCACTCACAAGACAACAACATAAGATTTGTGTGGATGGAGGACGAAATACCATAGTACATTTTCTAAAAACATTAATAAAGGAGGAAAACCATCACTGCTATCCACTTGTCCTTGACTTACTTGACTTAAGCCCTTTGCTCCTCTCGGGTGCATAGGCCGTCAAAGAATGTCCTCCACTTCACACGGTTCTTTGCAATTCTTTCGAGTTCACCCCAGTTGAGCCCACTCCCTGACATTTCTGCCTCAACACTTCTTCTCCAGCTGTTCCTAGGGCAACCTCGTTTCCTTTTACCTTGGGGGTTCCATTGCAGGACTTGTCGGGTTATGTTTGTGGCAGGTTTTCTTAGGGTGTGGCCAATCCAGCTCCACTTTCTCCTCCGAATTTGGGATCCTGGCTTGTTCTTTTCCACAGGTCCGCATTGCTCACTTTGTCTCTCCACCAGATGTGCAGTATTCTTCTGAGGCAGGTGTTGATGAATGTTTGCAGCCTGAGTGTTGTGTGTTTTGTTGTCCTCCAAGTCTCAGATCCATACAGTGTCCACTTGTCCGCTTGTAACTAAAGCTTGAAGTCCTCTCTCTCCACGGTGATATCCACAATCCGGGTCGGGAAGGCAGTAAAGCATTAACATGCTGGTTGCCATGCCAACCTGCGGAGAACTCGCGCGAGTTTGTAGTTTTCACCAAAGTCCGTACTTTTAATGGAAACACACAGGATTCGAATTTCTTTGAATGCACATTTAAGTAAGTAAGTAACATTTCCCAGTAACTCGAGTCACTTGGATGGAAACATGGCTTATGTCTCCTTTCTTGCAGTTCCAGAATCTCACCTACTTTTAACCTCAGACTGTCACAATGATGTATCAAATGTCAGACTGCCTCATTCTTTCAGTTTTACAACACATTTCCCAACGATCAAACCGCTTGACCACAAAACCGTGAACCGAACCAAACCGTTCCACCCCTAGTCTGTTGTGTTAGAAGTAATAAAGTCATTCACGCTTCATAGACAAGCTCAGTGCTGGACCTTGGATGTTGCTTGTTCTTCCTCCATAAATGAGAGTTTTTTGTTTGTTTTATTTGCTTGCTGTTACGCTGGTCTACGCCACTAAGTCTGAACAGCAGATGAAATGGCTACTATACAGAAAATCACATTCTGCAACCATACCACCATGAGCATAGGGCTTTCAAAAAGTACAGTATCTATTAAAGAGTCCCAATCTTAGAGCAACTTCTCTTTGACTATAGGCCACCAAATTTGAAACGAACTGCATATGTTGTATCCGACAAGTGACCTAGTTTTAAGAAATGGCCCTTTTTCCAGCAGCAAAGCTCCCTTTTATGAATCGTAATAGAATAGTGGAGGTGAAGCACACAAAAAAAGAAAGAGTTCAGACAACTGGCCTCTATACGGCAGCGAGACTAGAAATGGTAAGTGTGTGCACCCATGAAAACCCTTATTAAATGAATCTTTCCTGTCTCCTCACTGGCGCTGCCTCTACCTCGCTGGTTCCCTACTGTGTATAGCACCACTGTACATGCTTATGACTCTGCAACCTAGCAACTAAATCTTCAGCTTGTGCCTTTGACAATATAAGTTTGACACCCACCTAGAGGCCGAATTAACTGTGCAAAATGGAAAACTGTACTTGGTTAGACTCATTTTTGTATGTATGTGTTATGATACTGAGATGAGTGAATATTACGTAGGCTATCTGGTTATTAACATTTGAAGCTTTGATATTTTTAATTGCAATCAATTATGTTTTCACTTTTCATCATTTTTAACACAATCTGCACTATGTGGGTTTTTGATAAGACGGAAAATGAAAGTACAACTATTTAGCCGACCTTCATAAAAGCAGCACAATCAGTTGTGTTGTCTTTAAAGCTGAACTGCACTCAGACCATCTGCCACAGGAGAGGCATATAAATGAACATTGATGACTGTCTGCCGAGTGATGAGAGGAGCTTCTTTTCTCTTTGTCTTATCCCTGTGTTTTTCTTTGTCTTAGCTCCCTCAAACACACACACACACACACACACACAGTGAGAGACACTGAAGATTCTATTAAGATTAACCTGTATGAAATTGTACAAATTGAAAAACTGAAACTTCATCTTCAGTTCCAAATAAAGTAGACTATGCTAGAGGTCTTTTATCAGTTTGCTGAAAAGGAAGTCCTTGATTCTTGCTCTACAGAAAAAAAAATCATCTCAGCAATCTCTGAATACTTGCCAACCAAATATGAATAGAGGCGTCATTGGTGAATCTATCCAAAGGAGCAATTTATAACCCTTGTAATTATACTTAATACCTAACATGAACTAAAGAAGTTTTCAGAGACTTGTTTGGCTGAGGAACACAGAAATCCAACTAGAACACTATCAGTACCACATATGTCAGGTTCATTACAGGTTACTGTTTTAATGAAGCTAAGCGGAAGTTCAGACAGGAAGAATCTCTTTAAGCACGCCTCAAAGCCCTTTCCCTGTTTTCCCGCTATCCTCTCGCTCCACCCTTATTCTCATAATTCAGCCAATCACAGTCTGCCATCCTCTTTCCCTTCCACCAATCAGTCATTAGCGTCAAATTTAAAAGTTCTCTCTCTCCTGTCATCCAGCCGTCATTCCTGCAAAACTCTCAGCCCACCTTCACCCCGGCACCACCTCCATCAACCGAGGAGTTCCCTCATCAGGCGACTTCAAGCTTCCCTACCACCACCAGTGTCTAGGCCCGGGGGGGATATAACTACTTCAGATGCAAGCTTCTCATCCCCAGATCAGTTTACTCAGCTGGTCTACACCCGTGGTCTAAGCACCACAGTTTAATTTGTGCACAATAAATGTAATTTCATCTTCATCTTCAAACCTGGCTCTCTTGTCGTAAATGGTCTGTCCTGATTGAAATGATTTGCTTGGAAGTTAAAGTGTATTTTTAATGGAGACAGTTTTAATTATAGTTTTACTTAATAGTATTACAAATACGAATTACTTTACTAATCCTCAAAGGGAAATGTGTTTGTCTGTCAGCTCATCTACCATTTGCAGAAAAATTAAAAAGCCTGATGGCTAAAGAGGATCTTCTATATTTCTCCGTCCTGAAGCAAAGAGAGGAGCCGTTCACCACCG
Source organism: Trachurus trachurus (assembly GCF_905171665.1). Taxonomy (NCBI): domain Eukaryota; kingdom Metazoa; phylum Chordata; class Actinopteri; order Carangiformes; family Carangidae; genus Trachurus; species Trachurus trachurus. Next base: position 22,241,875 of record NC_139908.1, read on the forward strand.
CTGCTTTCCTGGTCCATCAAGGTGCCATGAAGTGGATGATCCGAGCCGTCCAGAATGGCCTCCAGTGTGCATCTCTCCACCACATCCCCCAGTGCGTCCATCAGGGAAACATGTTTGAAGGCTCCTGATATCATTAAAAGTGTCTCAGGATGTCTGTATCCTATCAACAACTTCATGGAGAACTTCAGATGGAATGTCAGCAGTTGTCATTGGGTGAGTTGTAAAGAAATATTGATTATGCATTATACATTATTATACATAACAAGGTGGCATCCTCCAGGTCTGCTCCATTTTCAATGAAAGAAGCGCCTCAGCATCCTGAATAATAAATAATCCCGTCTCCCCACAGGAGTATCCATCAGTAGTTGACAAAATACAACAAAAATAAAGCAAAGGTCGAGTAAAAACTCAGAGCTACTTTGCTGCTACCAGTTGAAGCGCATGTTCTGGAATTACCATGGTTGCCAGAAAATTTCCAATCATGCTTTACAAAGTAGATGAATGAAAAACTTTCATCAGTATCTATAACAATAACAGTTTCTCACTTAATAGGCTACCATCAAACAGAAAGACAGGTTATAGGTGTGTAACGCCGTATTATGTAATAATGACGCATTATGTAATAATGTAATAAATCTTCACGTCATTATGTAATAACGCCGCATTTTGTAATAATCTGCCGCATTTTGTAATAAAAATCTTGAACGCAATATGTAATAAACTTCGCCGCATTTTGTAATAAGTTGTTACATTTTGCATCACTTATTACATATTGCGGGTGTTACACTTTTTTATGAAAAAAATGTAATAATTTGGTGCATTATGTAATAAACCACCAAAATGGATGTCTTAATTAGAAAAAAACATTAACAATAATACACGCTGCTCCTCCTCCCCGCTGAGCAGAGCGGTCGGGGTCCGCCCGCTATTCAGACATCCCGCTATTACGACATCCCTCTATCTAGACATGCCGGTAGTCCGACACTTTTTGATACCGCTATTCCGACACGTCTTTTTTTTTTTTTTTTTTTTTTACATCTGCGATACCCAGGCGCGTCTCTCTCTCTCTTTTCTTTTCAGCATGTCTATCACCGGTTTGATGAGGGAGTGATGTTCTTAATCTCAACAACTAAACTATCAAGTCGCAAACAAAACTGACACATATGATAAACAAACAGAACTATGCTGCAGTTTGTTTGTCAAGTTAACCTGTCACCTTCAGCACCACGGACAGCGCCGCGGATGAGCCGCGGAGCTGCAGCTGTGAGCGTCTGGGCTCTGGGCTTATGGCCTGGGGCCTCATTTATCAAAACTGTAAGTTAGCAGTGTAAAACTGCTGCTACTAAATGTTTTTCTTAGGCCTACGGCGAAAAGACACCCAACATATTTACACCTTTTTCAGATCTATCAAACTGTGCGTGCACAACTCTGCACCTCAACTTTGATAACTGGATCCAAGAATGGTGCGCAGTTGCGCACGTGAACACACCTCCGTCCCCGGAATGCCTACACAACCATATATGGTCAGCACGTGCATATTAATTAGCCATGTGCGCTCTGTGGAGCGACAACAAAGTGACAACGAAGACAACGGGCGGAGGGAGGGGGAAAGAAAGCGAGATACATGGCATCGGGCAATAAATCAGGCAAAAACCTCCCAAATCTCAACAAAAGGGAGCAGAAAAAAGAATACTCTTATGTAATCTGCCCCTTTATTCCAGACAATCTTTTTTTTCTTCTTTTACCTATGTTAAAACAATGTAAAGCAGCAGGATAAACTCAGGTGACTGAATAATAACAGTCTCAGTAGCTGCAGATCAGTGTGCGCTGCCGCCGGTGTGTTTTTAAACTTGGAGGGTTTGTTTTTTCTTCTCTAATAGGCCAATGTATTTGTGTATGAGAAACAGTGTCTCAGATGAAAAAATAAAAATAAATCAGAAGGACACGTCTGACTATAACGTAATCAATCAATGTCGGAAAAGCGGAATGTTTGAAAAATAGTAAAGTGCCGCTACTCCGACAATGAAAAAAAAAATGTTGGAATAGTGGGACGCTTAAAAAATAATGTTAATGCCGCTATTCCGACAATTAGAAGTCAATGTCGAAATAGCGGCATGTCTGAATAGCAGCATGTAACCAGAGCGGTCTCCTCCGACAGCGGGTCCCACGCGGATGGTAACCGCTCCGCGTCTCTCCCTCCCCCCTTGTCCACCGACAATAATACGCCCGGGTCATGTTCGTCTGTGGAGGGATGACATGGACCACGGTCCGACTGGAGCTCCAGGCCGGGTCCAGCTCTGCTCCAGCAGCGGCAGGGGTGGCTGGGATCGCCGCCCCCGGAGCCGCAGCTGGGGCGAGCTGGGGGGGGTCGAGCTGTGGGATTTCATCGGGCTGATGATGCTGGAAGTGATTTTGCCTCTGATTTTCACCAGATTTAACATTTTATCAAAATTTGCCCAGCTGATCCAGGCTGTGCCAGGCTCGTGCTCTGCAGCGATTTGTTTATTCATCTTAACAGAGCGCGAGCGAGATTTAACACACACATTCACACAGGCGACACACACATACGGGCTACACATGATACACATACCCACACACACACACATCTGAGGGGCCGAGGCGCCTGCCGAGCGGCACGGAGAAAAGCGCATCTGGTGGCGTGCCCCTCAGGGAGCACCCAGAGCGGAGCGGTGGGATAGATAGATAGTTAGATTTGACCGTCCTACTGGTTTTAGAAATTAATTCATATTTATGATTCATGCATGCTGGTATGCTTAAAGTCAGTGTTATTCTGATGGTCCTAATGTCTTTTTTTTCTAATTAAGACATCCATTTTGGTGGTTTATTACATAATGCACCAAATTATTACATTTTTTTCATAAAAAAGTGTAACACCCGCAATATGTAATAAGTGATGCAAAATGTAACAACTTATTACAAAATGCGGCAAAGTTTATTACATATTGCGTTCAAGATTTTTATTACAAAATGCGGCAGATTATTACAAAATGCGGCGTTATTACATAATGACGTGAAGATTTATTACATTATTACATAATGCGTCATTATTACATAATGCGGCGTTACAAGGTGTCCAACTAATATAGCCTAACAATGATGCAGCAGCCCTCTTGGAAAGACGATTTCATCAGTCCCAGGCGGTAACAGCTGTGTACCGTCCATCAAAATGCTCCCAACTTTAAAGGTAGGGTTGGGGATCCTGGAAAAACGGTTCGAGCAGGCCACATTTGAAAATACACGACTCTAGAGCGAAGGAACACGCAGCGCTTGTACAGTACAGCGTTGGGTTTACATTAAAGGTACATTGTGTAAGAATGACTCCCATCTAGTGGTGCGGTTGTAGATCGCAAGCAACTCAGTCGTATTTTTCATGCTGCATTCACGTGAAATCGGGCTTAAGGCAGACGGACGACAGCCGCTGCACGTAACGGCATAAACAAGCCTCTATGTAAACAAGTGGTCTGTCAGCACGAGGCAAAACAATACACGTGACAATATGTTGTCATGGCGATGTCGTATTGTTTACCTGACCCGCATTTTACCGGCTTTCTCTCGACTTCTGTGACTAAAATGACATCTGGTTTGTTACCGACGGCCGTTTTTCCGACTGCACCTGAATGCAGCATTCACGTGCAGTCCTCACAGTCCTCAGTGCATCGAGGTGACTTTTCACAGACGCCACCTCGACCTGAGTCGACAGCTCCGGTGTCTCCGGTGAGTTTCCGTGGTTTCCTACCGTCGCGCTGCCATTGAACGTAAAAACATGGCGAAACGACATGGCAGCTACCAACCGAGCTTGCCCGCTCGATGTATATATGAATGATATGAACGGCAAATTCAGAGCTTACCGGAACACTTTAGTTTGTTGATGGGGGTGATTATTGATGAATGAAAAACGTACTTTTGAACGAAATAATTGATTTTTGTGAATAGATAACAGAAGAACTTACACAATGTACCTTTAAGTTGAAGTCGCGAAGGTATCACGACCCAATGTAATCCCAATGTGAGTGACGCGGCTTTCTGCGATATTGCGTGGCACTGCGTGACATTTAGCTTACAGGTACAGGTGTGTGATTTGGATCATTGGACTCTCCCCTAGCTCCTCCAGGTAACGTCTAGGGCCTTGTCCAATAAACAGTTAGTCGAATAAACACAAGAATGTTGACAGGAAGTTGTGCCAGTCCAAATACCAGTAGGCTGATATGGACGTGTTTCAGGCACAGTATCCGAGGGACTGGCGGTAGTCCACCATTCTTGTTGTTATGTGATGTCTTGCGCTTTGACTGAGGTTACAGATTATTAGAGAGGTGGGGGTATGCATTTTGGTTGTCCACACAAAAATGCTGGGGTGGCAGTTTCCATGTGGACGAAATGGCAAAACAATAAAATAAACTTTAGTTGATACTCCGAAATCCACCTCCATGTGGACAGGTCCAGATGGTTGCAGTGTATGTGCAAACACATTAAATATCAGCAAGCTATGGGCATTTTTCATTGTGCTACACTTCCTGCACTGAAACTATTGATTAAGACAGATTGTTAATTGTTGCTGATGAGCTTAATGATCTATAACTACAATAATGTGTTTCTTCCCTGTTATTTTTCTGCTGAAGCTGGAGCTGGGTCATGGTGTCTGTGGGGGGTTGTTGACAGAGTGGAAGAGAAAATGTAACAAGTCCTAAGCAGTAGCTTCCAACTGTTCTTAATCCGTCTGATCTGCACCTCCTCTCCCCTCTCTCATCCTGAGCTGACTCATTCTCTATAGGTCTTAACTCTTATCATGTGGAAAAACATAAATGTTATAAAACATACTGTACATCAAATATGATTGATTTTAAATAAACAAGTTTGTTTTATAATTAGATTAGATTTATTATTTTCCACCTCAAAATTATGAATTTTGTGAAGAGACGGACAGGTTTGGGTGGTACCACTCTCCTGGGTCCGACTTAATATTAGTTTCCTGATTCATCATTATGTTCAAATGCCAAATGCTGAAAATATAAGTGAGTGAGAGGCATGGAGCAGCTACAGGCAGCTTTCAAAAAGCTTATATGACCACCGGAGGAGAGGCGGGTGTGATCCACCTCGCCTCACTCAGACTCAAAACACAAACAACTCGGTTTGATCTACAGAAAATACCCCAAAACTGTGGCATTCACAGTGGAGCTGGTCACAGGAGCGCTTACAGGATTTGGTTACTATGGAAACAAAGTGCTTATTGAGTCACATATAAGCTGCATCTGTCCTCATCTACATGTAGTTTAGGCGTAGTTTTCAGATATAATCTATAGAGCGTGGATGCTGTTGTTGATGCCGACTTCCAGTAATGTTTGTTTTCCTTCATACTCTAAAGAAAGGTATGCTTTCCTGCCTCATCAAACAGGCTACACTATCATTGTTAAACTGTGAGTGTTCCTATATTTAGCTAACTAATAACTAAGCTGGTAACTAGTCCTAGACTGCTCTGCTGAGGCATGTTAGTGGCATTCTGGGTAAACTTTACCCTTGCTGGCAACAAGCACATGGTCTATTTTGCCTTTGCTGTTAATTCTTTTTTTATCTAGATAGCCTACTTAGTGACCACCTGTAGACCCTGTATTTATCATGTTTAAGATATTACATCAGCTCCCTTTTTTATTAAAACTCCCACTGAAGCCGATCCAAGACGATGTTATGGATAATTTACAACCATGTGTTTGTAACAGGAGCATTTTCCACTTGAATCCAAATATTTTGGTTAGTTGGATAAAAAAAAGAAGTGCTTTTGCTTCTTGCAATTTGTTGTGTGTTTAGTAAGTCAATACAGTATTTGTAGCAGTAGCCCTGAATCCTTTGGCCGCCAGGTAAATACCCTGAGTAATGTCAGTCTGTAAATGAATTATTGGCTTGTTGTATTTTTCATGGAATGTGTGTTATTTCACTGTGTTTGTTTCAGCTCACAGCATCCTCACAAGTTTATGCATTTGATCGCAAACCCAGTAAGGAAGAATCGAAACCGACGATTTCAGTATAGTTTTGATTTGACATATCCTGGTCTCACAGCGTGGTGTGCACAGTTTGCCTTCCCTCATTTCAACCTGAAGGTGGTCATGATGGAGGATACTCTTGTCTTGGTATTGATTATCTCAGACGGGGGCTGAGGATGCATACATGAATTGTAATTATGTCCTGCGTGGTTGGCAGATCTTGAGTGGAACATGACTGTGTGCTGACAGCTGCCTTAGTAGGTTTTCTGCTCTACAGAAAACCTACTGTATCCAGTATCCAAAGGCAGCCCGAGGCAGACGAATGAAAGAGGCAGGACCCTCCTGCCACTAAAACAGAAAGGGTTACAATTTCTGCTACTGTAATCCTGTGACTTCTTAAGCTTCATCTTACTGCGCGTTCACACCAAAAGCTTCCAAAGACGCAAAGTCGCCTGAGGATGCGCTTCAGACAAGACAGCTTCCAAAGCGGCTAAATATTTTTAGCCGCTTTGGTCGCTCTTCACGTGACTGATGTCAAAGTTCGATCACACTGGTCATTTAAAGGAGCCGAAGGACACCTCTATTCCGACTGGTTGCTGCCGAACCGTGTAATTACCATAAAGTTAACTGAGATTCAGCTTCTCGTCTGGTGACGCTTTGGAAGCGTGGATGAGGGCAGTTGACACTTTGCTCGCTCAGGTCGCCGGGCTCTCATTGAAAATGAATATTCTGCCATTTTTGAAGCTTTTGGTGTGAACGCACAGTTAGAAGGGCTGTTTGTCAACTGACAAGCTAATTCATGACAAATATGCAGGGGAAGAGGAGGAAGATGTTAAGAACAGAGGCCAGAGCCAAGGTTGGTCATAATCTGCAGGCGAGATGCATAAATTATGCGTACACACACAAACCGTGACTCCACCATTCCCTGCATGTAAATTAACATTAGTAAACACACAGTGCCACAGTGTCACAGTGCGTGTGACAATGTGCGCACCTTAGGCTTTCCTTGAACCATGAATACTGTATATATGGTTTTTCCGAAGTAATCCAAATTACGGTTACACTGCAGAATGAGCCAACATGCGTGATATGTATGAGAGGTTATATGAATAAGAGTGTGTCTGATTGTAATTTCCCAGTGGGATTAATGAACTTCAACACCAAATTAATGGAAGGTACAAGTTTAAACTGAGGCAAGCAAATAGCTGAGAGGTAAACAACACAAACTCTAGGTCGTTCTTTGAGCTGCAATTTCAGCTGTATAAATCATACTTTTTAGGGTCAGGATCAATGCACTGTCAGGCTTGAAATGAAACAAGAAGATGAACTTGTCATGGCTTGTGATGGAGTTATTGTTGTCAGGTATCTTTGGTATTTCTGCACATACATGTTATATTTATAGGCCAGTTAATTGACACAGAAACATACATAGGTTAGGCATAGGTTTAGTTATGATCCAAAATATGTGCTTTTTGTTTGAAGGACACACCAGTTCAAACTACTCCCACCTGGGATTTTGCTAGCTCTCTATATATTAACAAGATGCATGGCAGCTGCACTGGCCCTGCTGCAGGCAAGGGGAATGTGAATTCTTGTATAGGTACATGACTGATTGCAGAGGACAAGGACACAGGCAATCAGAGACAAAGCGTCAGCATGTATAGCCAGTTTCAAAGCAGACAGTGTTCATATGTTAATAGGTTGTACTCCTTATTGAGAGAAAAACTAGAAAACTACGGGTTAGTTTACAAGTCCTTGATTAATTTAGGGGGCATGTTCATGGTTCACTCATCACCACTTCCATTAGATCCTCTGTCTCTTTGGTCTCTTGAGATCAGGCAGACTGGTGTAGTCAGAGCCCACAGGCCCAGATTAGTAGAGGGTTATGGTACACTGGGTCACATTTCCCTGAGGCCTTATCACCACAATGATATACAGTAAAACTTTTTAGAGATGTGCTGGTTTTCTGGTTCAGAGGCTCCAAAGCAAATGTCAACTAGGTCTTTTGACGATTAGCATTTTGTAGCATTTTGTAACCAGTTTTGGTTAATGAATCTAGTAAAAAACAAACCCTAATGAAGATTGATAGTTTACAGTCACATTACCCCCATCTTATTCTACTCAGAAAAGACAATGTATAAATGGTTTGCAAAGGATGGTTTTCAAAGATTAAATTGGAGGAAGTAAAGATGTCAATTCACTAAAATCCACCTTTTATTTCCTTGGTTCCCAGTTTAGTTCATTGCCTTTCAGGAAGCGCTCAAATGTGGGGTGGATGACAGAGCAGGCAAAACAAGGCAATTTAAGTGGCTGACTGGACTGATAGGGTCTAGAGGTGAGTGAAAAAAAGACAATATGATACATGCATTTAGTATAGCAAACATGACAATGTGTACAGGCCTATTAGATTCATGAAGTAGCCTAGGGAAAATGACCTCAAAACCAAAACAAGGTGCAAAACAAATGCAATACCACAATTAAGGCTCAAAATAAAATATTTGGCCCATGAGTGATCTGAGTGATCATCACCACAGTGTGGTATACAAGTTTGATCAACTGACTATGTAGGCCCATCACTGACTGACCAATTACTGTTTTTATTTAGAGTCAGCTGTTTATTCTACATGGCCATGTACAGTTCTGCTTGTGATGCAGAATTCAGAGAACCACAACATTTGTAAGATAAATTTGTATCTATATGTTTTCTCTGAGAAATAACATTATACACGCTAATTAGCGATTGTACACTGAAGTGACTTTTGGCTGTCAGTGTGGTGTATCGATGAAACTTCAGTGGAGAGGAGGAGCGGTGGCTTATTATGGTAATGTGACCTTCTCTGCTTGACTGACCTCTGGCAAGTAACTGACATGGATGCTCACAATTTATGTCAAATTGAACATGCACCATTTAAGCATTATTAAGAAATAGATTTGCCTTGAAGCCTGGGCCTGTTTTCAAACTGATTCGCAAAAAAAAAAAAAAAAAAAAAACACTTTAGGAAAGTGTGTGTGTGTGGGGGGGTGCTGTAGTTGCACAAACTATCCTCACTTTCCCTCCTTTGAAATTAAAACTTAAAAAAAAAATATATATATTTATAAATATATATATATATATAACATTTACCTCTCTTCATAATTGCTGATTTGATGGTCTGATTTTGTGTTTGACTGGGAGAAGTCCAAAGTTGTCCATTTTGTTCTGTTAAAGTCCAAAAGATTTAAAAAAAAAAGGGGGGGGGGGGGGGGGGGTTGTGAAATGTGAGACCTACTACGCTGGCAGGATGATGATTGCAATTCTTTGGTTCTTGAGGTTTAGACATCCGTGTCCACATGGAAATTACTCGCCATCAAAGTGGCCCATCAAAGGATTCATCCTCAAAGGCAAATCTGGTTCAGAGCTCTCATTCAACACAGATTCACTAGTTGGGTTGAATGCTTATCTGTTGTGTAGCATCCCCTATCTGTATGTCTTCAACCAGCATGAATGGCTACCAGGTGCACTGTGAGATCGACACACAGTTACACACACCGTTTAGAGTTTACATTTTACCCAGTGTGTTTTCATGATAGACTCTCACAGATACAGTAGATGACTGAACCATGAACTCATGCAATCATTTCCAGACCATCTCTGATGAAAATTATGTTCTGTCCTATTATTGTAGATATACTATAAAGTGCCTCTGCCATAACATTTTCACAATAGAACTTTAAAGACCCCCTCCGATGAAAATTGTGTTTTTTGTGCTTTTCACATGTTCCTGTGACATTTTTCTGATGTTAGAGGACATATCAGCAGAAAAGTAAGTTTTTCTGCCTTCAAATTGCTGTGAACCAACGGCAAACGCAAACTGGCAGTTTCAGGCAGACTGGGGTTGACGGCGTCATGACCCCAGGGCGGGGCATAGTGCTAACAAGCTCCCGCCCCTCTCTGCATCTGGTTTAAAATGAAGGGCTATAGAGCTCGGTGTGAGGCGGCCTGCAACAGTCTCATATGGGTCCGCCACAGTTTCTCACCGAGAAAAAACAAACAACCGTTTCTTTAAAGGTGTACAGAAAAGAAAATTGAATTTGAGCCCACTCTGGATCATAAAATTAATGTAATAACTCATCTTACAGATGATGTAGGCCAAACTTTGTGCAAAATTCTATTTTTGAGTCAATCCAGGATGAAAGTGTGTATTTTTTTTTCGCATTGGATAATGCAGGCGCATGGATTATACGTCAGCCTGTACACGATTCATCAGCCACTGATATTGGATCCGTCATCCGTCATTCAAACTTCTGAGACACGCACACACACACGGAGCTCGGGCTCGCCCCAAGCTTTGAATATCCCGCCTGCTCGATAACGACCAATCAAATTCGTTTTCCTTACTCGGGTAAACTCGTGTTGCAGCTCGTGACAACTCGGCGCGACAAACAGGACAAACGGCCATTTCTGTACACCTTTAACAGTGTTTCACCATCTTTCATCTGTCAGTCAGGTGCTGTGAGGGGGGTGGCTGGGTGCAGGCTGGGTGGGTGTAAAGCACTGGAATAAGAGAGTAACAACACTTCCATTGACTCCCGTGGTAAGCATTTTGCGCCCCGAGAGGCAGGATATGGGTATTGCAAAAGTGCCCAGAAAACCCATTCACTCCAGTGTATGTGTGTTGCCCACATGCTTGTAAATTGATGAAAACGGCCGTGTTTTTGTTTTTAGGTGTCTTGGTCATATCAAATCACACGTATAATTTGTTTATTATAAAATGTAGATTGAAACATTCATGTAGAAAACTGTTTTTTTTTGTTGTTGTTGTTTTTTTACTAGCTTATGTGTTAAGGTTTATCTGTAAAAGGCTGCTATTAACGTGGGTGATCTAGAAATGTCCTTAAATTATTGAAAATACCACAAACACGCTCATTCACCAACAATGCAGAGATGTCAGTTCTTGGGCACTTTTGCAATACCCATATTCCGCCATCAGGAGGCGCTTCCATTTGACCAATGCGTGTCGTTACTCTCTTATTCCAGTGCTAGGTGGGTGCAGAGCAGCGCAGTCTCCGCCCACCACTCAGCGGTGCATTGCTAATGAGCTACTGGTGCTGTGCAGAAGGAGAGCCCTGGGAAATGGCACAGGATTTGTGATTTTGGCTAAAAACTTCATAAACACAATTTAAAAACCACAGAGAATGCTTTAAAATAACGAAAAAGGATGGTTGGAGGGGGACTTTAAATAACCAGTGTTACATAACAGATTCAGACAGCCAAGAATGCATATGCTATACAAAAAAAAACCAAAAAACAATACTGTTGATTTGAAGGGGATGGTGGATGGGCCAAAACAACACTGGAACCTGTCAGCACAGAGTGACAGTTTGCATTAGCACAATCACAAACACAATGCGAGCAGCCTCCAGTTAACAAAGATAATATGGCTGCTAGTCTTCAGTTTTAGTCCACAACAAACCCCTGGGTTTGGCTGAGTCTCTCTGTGAACACTTACCCCAGTGATACAGACTGCTCTTTTACTGAAACCTTGTCAGTAGAGAGAGCAAGAGTTTCCTCATAATGATACGTGTTCTAGTTGTCCATTTGATGAACAATAAAAGCCTCACTTCCTCCTCTCACATCTTGACATGCTCTGCTCTTTCAACTGTCACCCAACACCAGCAGTGGTGGTGGGTCCAGCATAAGGCCTGATTCAGATTTGTATTCATTGTCTGTATCTCTATTTTGTACAACACCATCAACATTCATATGTTGAAATTCAGCAGAATCATTTTTATTCTGTTATCACTCATCACTGTACTTCCTATTCATCATCTGTGCAGTTTCTTTTCTTTCTTTCTTTTTATTCTGTATAGTGCTTGCTGTTCCCATCGGGAGGCAAACAAGAGATAATTAATGGCAGGGTAAATTATAGAAATCTTAAAAAAAGAAAAAAAAGGATGCATCCTGTATTCATAAGATTTTACATTCCCTTTTCTTTTGGGGCTGTATGAGGTAATGGAGCTGTCCCTACATCCTGTCACTGCACAAAATGTTGGATGAGCAACTCTCAGCTATCCCTTACAGACAGTGTAATTCCTCCTTGCAAGAAATCCAAAAAGCTCTAATATGAGCCATGATTGATTTTTACCGCATATTAAGGTGTCTTAAGGACTGATGTCAAGATTCATGATATTTTCAGCAGTTAATTAGAAGTGCTTGGTGCAACCGATTGCGGCAAAATTAGTAATTCACTTTTGTCCCCCTGTATGAGTAAACATTATAGAACTTTATGTTCAGTGTAGAAATTAGTTTGAATATCCTTTAGGATTACTGCATTGAATTATTACCTGATACAATATAAGCACAGACATTTCTGACGTTAAGTGTGTGGCAATGAGTCAGAGGAAAATCAGCGACTTTGGCCACTTGAGATTTACCTAAGGAAATTGAAGGAATTTATACCCATAAATGATGACAAGGAAAACTTGTCGACAGCAGCGTTCTTAGGTGTATTAGCTGTGGAATCCAGATGCTGCCTTAAATTCCAGCCATCTAATACGCATGTGATTTTAGACTTTGGAAAGCAGACAAATATAATTATCGACCTAGCAGGATAGAAACCCAGTGGGATTCTGTATCTTGAGGGTGGTAATTGAAAACCACTGATATGCAGATTTAATGGAGCAGCATGCCACTCAGCCCAACTCGCAGAATCTAGGAACTGTATTAAAGAACAGGTACTTCATGTATTTTAGAATTTTTAATGAGTCTTTTAGGGAAACCAATACTCCGCATGAAAAAGTGAGGAAGGTTGTCACACAATTTGTAAACAGATACAGCAGTGTGGCTGAAGAACAATGGCAAACAGACAAGCACCTGAAAAAGGCACTGAAGAAGCAAAAATATTACAGCTTGCAGTGACGAAACAATAAAATCAACAACAACATTCACACCAGGAACCAGTCCTAAGTGTACCACCATGCCGCCGGACTCTCTGGGGTCTATTTCAGGGTCTGCATCTGCATGTGCACAAGGATATGTGATGGGATGATTTAAGACAAGTTGCCTCTAACATGTTAAGCCATCGTGGGTTCAAATGGTCAAGAGTATTACAGTTTAAAGGTTCTGCATGGTCGAGGCCATGCCACGTCAGGTGGGTGAGAGTATGTTTGCCACAAACCAGTATTCACCAAAGTCTCAGCTCCACACCATCCAGGATTTACGGTAAGTTTTCCAACAGCTGAGCAGATTGCTCTGAGTTTCAAACTGCTCCTCATCACAACAGCTACGTCCATCTTACTATGCAGTCAATGTATATATTTCATCATCTGCCCAAGTCTGCAAGGCATCTGTGGTCAGCGCAACATTTTTCACCATGTACTGTGTATGTGCACTCACTGCATAAACATTGAAAAGAAAACTGGACCCTCTAACCTTAAATAAATACAACAAAAACATTGTCCTGTGAAAACTGTGTAAATCATGAGGGACCTCCTTAAGAGTGTTTCAAATATCATATTTTTCTAAATTTCAGTGACAATAATGAGACACACATCATTGTCCCTCTGAGGAGCTTATTCTGCTTGGCATCACTGCCTCAGCAGCAAACATAAATTAAATACAGTCAGTTAAAATAAACAGTAAAAAGAAGAAAAAAAGGAAACACTTTTTAAAGCAGATATCAGCTTCACGGCCGTTTCGGCTAATGCTGCGTTCAAGGCAGGCTTTTGAAACCGTAAGTTACAGCTTCAAGTCACAACTACGACTTGGTAGCGTTCCAGGTAACCCGTAGCTCGTGTTTTTACCATCCTGTTGTCTGTGAAAGTTCCCTATAACGGCCACTCGTAACTTCCGACCCGTGAACTCGTACCAGATCGAACTGGTATGACTTCACAGGAAGGAAAAACACAAAGTACGAGTTTCTTTGAACGCACCATGAGTTAGCAGCCCCCGCCCTTGTCAGGCATCAATTGGTCCTCGTGCTACGTCACCACATTCACGCGCATCCCTTGGCTGCACACACAGCCCTTCATGCCGTTCTCTCTCCTCATTGGATAACACTTGTATCCCACAAGGAAAATTTTCTCCTCGGGTTACAGCAGAGCAGAGTGACGGAGAGACTCGTGTTTAGGCTGAAATACTTAATGTAAGTGATTGCTGACGGAAAATAGGACTATTTAGGACTTATATTAACAAAAACATTCCACTGATATCTGCTTTAAGTCAGTCCTTCAATCACATTTCAATAATTAAAGCAGAAGTAAGCGGAATGTTTGTGTTAATATAAGTCTTAAATAGTTGTATCTTCCGACAGCAATCACTTAGTGTTTGGTCCGAAACACGGGTCAGTCACTCTGCTCTGCTGTAAGCCGAGGAGAAAACTTTCCTTGTATCCTACAACCTTTATCCAATGAGGAGAGAGAACGGCATAAAGGGGCGGTCCTCTCTGTGTGTGCAGCCAAGGGATGCGCGTGAATGTGGTGACGTAGGGACGAGGACCAATAGATCCATGACGAGGGCGGGGACTGCTAACTCCATCGGCTGACAAGAAGTTAGCCAAAACGACCGGATCGCTTACTTCTGCTTTAATTATTTGTGTAAGTAATCTAACAGGCAACAATGCCAAACCAAGTTTCAGTCAATGTATGTTCTTATTATTGAGATCCAGTTTGTGAAAAAAGAGACAAATAACTAAATCTTATGACATCTAATCTGCTTTGAGAAATTGTGATTTCCTGTATTTTACTTTCTCTCTGTTATGCTCTAGACCAAACAATTGATTAGATAATGTGGAGAATCGTTCTCTGATTAAGTGATGACAGGTATAATTGTTAGTTGCAGCCAAATAAAAGAATTATCATCAACATCCCTTTGTCGTTCATTAAAAAAGCAGCTTCACAAGAAATGTTGTGAGCCTGCTCCATTATCTTCATGAGTAAACCATGCTGGTAGAAAGTAGTCAATTTACACCTCAGGTTACGTGGCTTTTCTACCATTTCATTTACTTTCTACAGCTTCTCGGCTATTCGCGGCGCTCCCGTGGTCTGGTGTGTCGCCGGCGTTAATTGCACGATAAAAAAAAAATGACGCCGTTAAAATTGATTTGTGGTAACTTTGAGAGCCTTAGTGGTCACTGGTGTATTTAAAAATCTGCACAAGTGAAGATGACAGAGGGAGAGTGGCACCGTTCAGTCAACAAGAAAGTTAGTACCAGTTTTCTAGTGTGGGGAAATGCATGTGCCAGTGTACTGGAAATGCTCCTCTGCCTCTATGCAGGTAAAGCTCTTTTCTCGCTGAGAAGTGGTGGAAATAACATTACTTAGGACTGGTCCTGCTGCTGCAGTCCACCTAAAATGATCTACCGTTATGTTTGATTTGGGAAGTGGAATGAGCTGAAGTGTTTGATTCAATTCAGTCCAATGACTGTGTTAATTAATTTGACTACAGCCTTTCCTCCACAGCTTCTTTCTTTGACTTTGGCTCCAGTTATTGATTAACTTGATAATGAACACAGACAGGGGCATGACAGTGATCATGCCATGTCTCTTGGTTGTATAGCAATGTGAGTTCCTGGAAGAGATGCTCTTATCTCTGCCTCTCCGACAGAGTTTCTTTCTGTTGAAGGCTGATGGAAAATAGTCAGTTCAATAAACTCGGCCTTTGGTCTTGTGATGTGTTATTATACAGCTGTAAAACAGTTGAGATGATTTCAAAATTATTATGTTATCTTACCTAAACTGCATTTTCTTGTTGCATTATTTGAAAAACACACACAGCTAAACACAGCCTAAATACACTTTACATCCCCAATCAATCTTAACACAAATTTAACAATGGTAAATGTGTTCAAAGTCTGGATTGTGCATTAAAAATTAACATGTCTTTCATTCTTCTCCCCTTTAGAGTGCTGACTCTCCCCTGATAATTTTTAGACAGCAGTGGCTTACAACAGCAGGCATGATGTGATAAGGAAAGATGGCTGCCTAGTTGAGACATTTAACATTTGTTATTCACCGTACAAGATTTTGTTGTCCTAGATATGACAAAAAAAGTTTCAACCAGTGATTTAAACTTGCAGTTAATTCAACAACAGGACCACATGCACATTCGAATCCTAATCATCAAAACTACAAAGCAATGAAACATTTACAGCAATTTGATGCCGACTTTAATCCTCAAAGACATAAGACAGAGATGTCACGAGAGAGTGCCTTTTCTATTGTCATTCCTCTCATAGCCAATGAGCCTGTTTGAGCTGCAGGGACTGTATGTTGCAGAATATTAATAGCAACACCACTAATTCACAAACATTACCTTAGAGAAGATGCGTTTAGGTGAGTGGCTAGACTCATGCCGAGCTCAAAGAGTCCAAACTGTAGCTAGGTGCGACTAGATGATTTCATCATACGCTGCTGCGGGGGTGGACTTTGAAGGTATTTTTTGGAGCTCTTGCACCATTAAAATTGTATTTAAACAAAATATTCTCAAGCATGTATCAATACTTGTAAAGTCACAGAGGAAATAGTGTAAGGTTGTAGCAATCTGAACAATACTGTACTCAGCAGATATCCATTGACAAATCCCTCATCAAAATCCTGTCTTACACCCACATTGGTAAGAAGTTATGTCACTGAGTTGGCCTATATACTCTGATGTGACTAGAAAAAAGCAGAAGGCTGCACCTATGCTTATAATATGATTTCTTTTATCCCCCCCATACAGCTATTTTATCTGTGTATTCATTTAAACTCCCCCATCTTCTTGCTTCCATGGTTGCTTGTTTTTCATTGATATTATTGAAATACAGTATGATTTTTCATCACTTTAACAACATAATGCAGACTTGATGAAGTTTTCTATCAACATAATGAGGAATGTTTTGAATTAAAGTATGTAGTACTGTAAGTGTCGATGTGATGATACTACTGCAAGCAAGAGGGGCCACAGATGGAGTAAAAAATAAATAAATATTTCAATATTAACATAAAAGAAACTGATTACAGCTCATTTTCAAAGAAATGCATTGAACATAAGTAGAACACATTGTGTTTACTTTCTGATCAGATCATATACGTAGAAGAAAGAGTTTACGCAAAGACAAATGCAACCAACTGTCTGTCATTTCGTTGGCAACAAGCCAAAAACAAAAGTTACAAAAACCAACAGAGTTTGAAGAAATGAGCCAAAATGATTTTGCCACAGAAGGCTGTCAACTAACTTTTAAATTAATTAAAATACCTTACTCAAATTAAACAAATTTCACTTCATTTAGAGAACAGCTGGTGTCAAAAGGGATATGAATCAAACAAATACTTTTAAGCAATATAAGTTTGTGTAAATTAAAGTACATTTTGTGATGATGTGGGTGGATGTGTAAAGACTTAAAACTTGAATTGTGTAGCTGTGTATATCAATATCTGAAAAATGTTAAATGACAATATAGTTTAATTTGATCAAAATCCGATCCTGCACCATCCATCCACACACACACTCAGACCTGAGGACAATGGAGACTAGTCCACCTTTTGCACATGTCTTTGGACTGTGTGAGCAAGTTAGAGAACCTACAGAGAACTCAGAGCACATTCAAACTTTTTGTTGTCATGCTTGTGGAGTTAAAGCAGATATCAGCTTCACGGCCGTTTCGGCTAATGCTGCGTTCAAGGCAGGCTTTTGAAACCGTAAGTTACAGCTTCAAGTCACAACTACGACTTGGTAGCGTTCCAGGTAACCCGTAGCTCGTGTTTTTACCATCCTGTTGTCTGTGAAAGTTCCCTATAACGGCCACTCGTAACTTCCGACCCGTGAACTCGTACCAGATCGAACTGGTATGACTTCACAGGAAGGAAAAACACAAAGTACGAGTTTCTTTGAACGCACCATGAGTTAGCAGCCCCCGCCCTTGTCAGGCATCAATTGGTCCTCGTGCTACGTCACCACATTCACGCGCATCCCTTGGCTGCACACACAGCCCTTCATGCCGTTCTCTCTCCTCATTGGATAACACTTGTATCCCACAAGGAAAATTTTCTCCTCGGGTTACAGCAGAGCAGAGTGACGGAGAGACTCGTGTTTAGGCTGAAATACTTCATGTAAGTGATTGCTGACGGAAAATAGGACTATTTAGGACTTATATTAACAAAAACATTCCACTGATATCTGCTTTAATGCTCCTACTGCTACAACACAATCTGGTTTTCTTTTAGCACTTTTCGCATCCAATGCTAAAAAAAGAGCTGCAGACAAGAAAAACTACACACCAGCCTACAAGCTTAATTTTGGATTTGGGTTAAACTGCCATTTTAGTAAGTTTGCTGCTGTATGTCATCTCTGCTCAAACTTATCATTGCCCTTGGCTCCCTTGGCTGTCATCTCCAATGGGTTGCTAAATCATCTTCTTTTCTACAGCGACAAGAACTACAAAAATTTCCCAGATCCACAAATCAGAGAAGTTCATGAACACCATTGTCTTTGGTCCAACTTGGAGCAAGACAGCATGTACCTGAGTGCCTGATACCACTGATCTGTGTTTCTGGCTCACTGTCCTGATGGTGTTCCCCATCTTCCAGTCTCTATCACTGATAACTTCTAGACACATCTCAGGACCCCATGACAATACCAATCAGTTGGTCCTGGTCCCTCCACCTGCTGTGCCTGGACCCTCCTCCTGCACTGGGGCTTGGTGCTCCATATGGCTCTTAACACGAGCACTGTGAGGAGTCCCAGCCCCCTTTCTGTCCAAGATCCTGTATCTACTCTATATCAGACACGTCTATTATCGGACAAGTTGCTCTCCTGGTAGTGTCTCTGTCTCCTCGATTGAAGCTTCTGCTGCACACTCCCAGTCCTACATTGCTGATCACATTTAATACAAAATAAAATATTTTATCAAATTAAAAAACAGCAGTGACCCTCTGCATACCCAGTGTTAAGAGTAGATATCACACAGCAGATTCTATCTTTGCTCAGTGAATAACCACATGTACTCTGTCTTTTTATCAATGCAGCAAGAAACAACACGATCAAGCAGCAGCCTGAGATTTTAAAATAAGATTTTAATCTTTTTTTTTATATAAACTCAAAAACTGTATGGAAAGTCCTCATATAGTCTGCCTTACCCTAACCTTACACTAACTGTGCTGAGGTGCAAAATGCTTTTGCCATCTGGTTTCTCTGAACACCTAGCTGCAGTAATTCTGTCAATACCACAATAATACAGTTTAGTTTAAATTGATCATTTGAATCTTTTTTGGAACAGGAAGTATCTATTAGTAGGTATAGTGTCTATTCAAAATGCAATTATGATTATGAATGGCAATTATGATTATGGGTGGATGAATAGTTGGATGGAAGCTGATAGTAGTTACCTGATAGTAGTTACCTGATCTTTTGAACTTTTTGTGCTTGTGACATTTATGGTTCGAATATGATTTTTTTAAGACTCTTGCCAACATTTGTATGCCTCTTTCCTACCATCGGTATATCCTAGTGCAAGACGTCATTTATTTACACTCATCTGGAAAACCTAGAACCTATAACGATCCCTGTTTTTAAATACAAGGATCCAACTCGTGTTTTGAATTTCAGGCACCTGTTCCCCCAGAATTATTGGCAAACTACTTCTCTAACAAATTAAAAAATCATCAGAATAACAATGACATCAGACTGACATCTGACTTCCAATGTAGTTCTTTCTCCATCAATTTAACCGTACAGTATCTAAATTAGTATGTACCTTAGTCAACAAGATCATTATGTCATTATTTGCAATGTGTGTTGATTTCCGTTAAGTATTTGATATATTGAACCATCCGATGGTGCTACCGAAAACTTATTTCGGCCTTTTTCTTCAGTGATAATATATTCCCCTTGTAGGCTCCAACAAGTTAAACTAACATTTCCCCAAACCCTTCTATAACCTGTAATATTGGAGTGCCTCATGGCAGTATTTTGGGTCCTTTGCCCTTTCACAAATAACTCTCCTAATTTGTGCAGATATACCACCTGTCAATTATGCTGATGACACTGGATATTTTCTTTACAAGATTTTTATTTTTATTTGGGAATAACAATCCATCCCACCCTTCTTTCTATTGTTAGGATAACTATACCACAATTAAAAAAAAAAAAACTATACCACAATTTTAAAATTAATAGCGACCTAACCAAATGGTCTCCCTTGCACATGACTCTTCATGGCCGTATCTCAGTTATTAAAATTAATATCCTCCCCCGTATCAACTTTCTTCATGCTTCCTCTTTCACCTCCTTGTAAGTTTTTTAAGGACTTGGAGGCAATATGTAGAAATTTTGTTTGGAAAGGTAAGCACCCTTAATTAGTTTTTCCACCCTATCACGTCCCAAAGCATTAGGTGGACTCTTCCCAACTTTAAAATGTATCATTGGTCTTTTCAGTTAAAATCACTGACAGTATGGGCCGATTTTTCCTCCTGTGTTCCATGGTGAACTCTTGAGAATGCTTTATGTCATCATTTTAGACTTCATGATCTGCTATTTTGCGGCGCAAATATTAGGACGACGCGGTCACATATGGGGGCTATTATATCAAATTCTCTGACTGTCTGGTATCTAATAGTTAAATATTTACAGTGTAGCAATTGTAGGTTTCATGATTTCCTCCGTTCCTTTCAGGATCTCAAGGAGTATTACTCATTGCCAGGCTCCTCCGTGTTTCTCTATCTTAAACTCTGTACTGCTCTAAAAGCATATGGAGTAGCCTACTGTGGGACTGTCCGTGACATTCCAGACAGTTCCTCTCCAGATTCCAGGTGCAAAATGACTGAATGCTATTGCGGTAAAGATGTCCCTCTATCTTCAAAAATATCTTGAAGACCCAGCTGCATCTGCACATCCTCGCCTGACAATTACAAATTCAAGTGTTAAGATTTCTAACCAGCACTTATGCATTTTCACCTATGAAAAAAATGTAGTACTATCTACTCCAAGGTTTCCTGCTGCACTGAAGCCATAGAATTGGCTCTCAGTTGTTAGTTGCTCCTTTAAAAAGGAGTACACAAGAATATATGATAAACTCAACTCCCCTCCGAGCTTCAGTGTTTGTATGGCTGGTTGAAAATAAGTCATTAACGTATTACTATTCATTGTTATTCACATCAGATCCATTGCAATGGTAAATGGACTTGCACTTACATGTATATAGCGCTTTGCTAGTCACTCGGACCACTTAAAGCGCTTTACAATGTAATGGTCATATTCACCCTTTCACACACATTCATACAGCTCTGTTCACAGGCTTTGGAAGATAATCATTCACACACATTCACACAGGGCCCAAGGACACTTCGACATGCAGACAGGGGGAGCCGGGAATTGAACCACTGACCTTCCGGTTAGTGAACGACCCGCTCTACCACCTGCGCCCTCAATCTCACGCAATCTCATCACTCTACTGCACTTTCATATTCTAACACCTTGACACTTAGGCTTATAGTAATTGTACACTTTTTCTGTGCTGCAGAACACTGTTGTAACTTGTGGTAAACCAGTTTTGACTGATTCATACGACTGAAATATAACAGAAAGTTAGTGTTAATCTTGTTTGTTTTATTTTTCTTTTTTCTTCTATTTTTACATAGGGTAAGGTTTGGAAAAGATCCTGTCATGGTGTAAATCAAAAAAGATCATAACGACTTCAGGCATCATGGGTTCTCTGATGCCTGAACCTAACCACGCATACAGTAGTAGGCTTCTTGTGCTGCCATTTATACATGCTGCACAAAACATATCAGTGCAAGAATTACATTTTGTACAAAACACATTTCCTGTTGCTGTTGTTATCTTTTCAGCTCTGGCTCCCATTGGACAAGAGTCATAGTTCAGTGTACGCCCACTAGAGGGCCACTATAGAACATAAACATGTCATTTTTGCTTAAGTGACTGGTGATTTTTCTTGGGAGGACAGTCTTACAGTATGTGTCAACATATCACAAGGATAAATCAGTTTTTTTTCTGAATGTAAAACATAAAAGCCCTAGTTTGATCTTCCTCACTCTTCCTCTTCCTTGCTCACCTGTCTTAACCCCTGTGTTTTCCATTCCCCCTGTCCTTATCTGACATCTGTTCACCCCACTTGGTTGCATTTCGACCCTCCTCCTTCTCATCACTGGCATCAAGGCTCTGTCTGTGGTCAAGGAGAAGGAGGAGGAGGGGGAGGAAAATGGGGAGTGTGTGTGTGTGTGCGTGCGTGTGTGTGTGTGTGTGTGGGGGGGGGGGGTCCATAGCTTTGCTGATTTACAGCTCCACCTCCTTGTGACTGTGGCTCCAGGCGACCGGGCCACTGTCACACCTCCAATCAGACTGCTCCCTGTGCTTGTTAAATGAATTTCATGGTTCTTGTCACTCCCGGTCTCAAGTGTATTTCCTGTCTGAGCTGTACTTCACCAAACGTTATAACCAGATTAAATGTTTTGGAAAGAAATGTGAAAAATTCTGGGAAATGCAGCAGAGGTTTCTAATCGCAGTTTATGGCGTACAAAGATGAGAAAGGTCAGACCTCGAGGAGATTCTGCTAAACATGGTCTGTTTGTCAAAATCCCCCCCCAAAAAAGTCCACTCAAAAAAAGGTCTGGCCTTCAGAGGAGCACTGACCCATAAAAGATTATTGTGATACTATCAATTTGACCACTCAATCCTCAATACCACAGCTGCTTCACTGACCGCAGGAACAAACAGCTAGTTGGTCAAAATATAGATATTTTTCTATCTGCTCTGTTTGTATGAAGCTATTGCCAGTTCTCCTTCTTCTGGCACAGCTTCGTGTTAAAAAAGTGGACATGACTTTTGAAAAGAGACTGAAGAGATTAAAGTAAGATAATTACAATATTAAAGAAAAAAGCCTGTCCTGGAGAGAGAATTTTCTTTCAAGAGCACATAAAGCTCTCTAAAAGATGGTTTGAATTTAAACCAATCTGCCCTCCGGTGTAAGTAGCATAAGCTTTCCAGTCAGTCGTAGACAATTAAATAAAAACAGTGACAAACAATACATTACATAGCCAAAAGTAAGTAGACACCCAAACCTATACATTTGCTTGACTTCCCATAGAGAATACAAAGGATGCATATCCTCAGACAAAAACTAAAAGCTGGACTGAAGACAGCCTTTGTCATCACTTTGAAGTTCACATTTAGAATATCGCACTGCCATAAAACTTTCAGTAAGTGACTATACTGTGTGACACGGCTGAATCGAAAGTCAAGTCAAGCTAAAGCTGTTTCTTAAAATGGGAACATTCTGATAATTTATCATCGTTCTTCATCTCTTGCGTCTGAATCATCTGAGATAAGTACCAACTGTATGACTAACACCACTCCAGGAATTAATCACAATCTGAACTGATTGGAAAAGGTGGGACTAAATCAAACATTTGAAAGTGTTATGGACTGAGGATATAACTGCAACTGAGTGTTTCAAATTAGAGAAAGATGTTATTGCAGCAAGACTTCAGTTATTGCCAAAAAGGCGTAATCACAGATATTTATGATCACATAAAATCAAAAATATATTGGGGTTTTCTTGTTTGGACAGTGACGTACTCCATAATGAGGGGCTTTGAAATGTTTCACTACAGTATAATGCTTTTTTAAATTAGGTGAAATCTGTCCAACAGCCTCTCTGCTCCAATAGGAATCTTGCATTTAGCTTTCCTTAGCTCCAATAATTATGCAACATAAGGTGGGATCAGGCAGGCTTCCCACTCATGCTATAATGATCACCACATATAGCCCTCAGCACCTCCTCCACCACACCTGCATAATAGACTTACAGAAGAAAAGCATAGTAAAGGGGGGAGACGACTCCAGCGCTGGCTTGTTTGTGTTGGTGGTGATGAAGACGGGATAAAGCAGATCAACGAGAAAACAAAAGCAAATCTGGGATCTGACCAAATCTGCTTCCAGCTGCTAAACACTGCATTGAATGCTCTCTCTCTCTCCCTCTCTCTCACACACACACTTTCTCTCATTCTCGCCCTCTCCTTTTCTTTCTCCCACATGCGCGCGCCTGCACACGCTCCTCCACGCAGCCGGGCGCGCACACGGAAACCTGCTCGCCAGTTCACTGCACAGGGGTCCCTGACAGTGCCCGTGCCTGGCTGTGATCGCTGCCTGGCGTCTCCGCGGCTCCACTGGATGTTTGCGCAGAGGACATTTACCTCCGCCAGCGACCGCACCGCTCCCCCCGCGGCTCAATCCAGCTCATCCCCGCATCTGAACTTTTTTTTTTTTCCCGGCGTGTGACCGACTGCTTTGTGGCGGGCAGCCTGAGCCTGTTCCGACACTGACTATGTTTTATCTCGAGTGAAAAAACCCAATAGAGCCAGGCGTTGTTTGACTTCCAACTTGCCGGGGCTTGATGGCACAGTTATATGTTACAGGTTTGGAAAGTTAAGCTGCGTCAAGGAGGCATGGCCGCAAACTTTAAAAGCTTTTTATAATCCAGCGTCAGTTTTTTATTTTATTTTTTTCATTTTTATTATTGAATCGTTTTTAGAATGAAGGCAGGTGAGTCACCCGTCGCGTGAGAGGCGCACAGAGCTCCGCGGCTCTCCAGGTGCGGGAAAAGGAAGAGGCGGCACGGAGGAAGTCGTGATCTGTGCGGTGGATTGCGCTACGGAGGACGGAGGGAACGGACCGATGAGACAACATGGGTAAGTGAGCGGAGGGACTGTCTCGTTTAGAATCGATTGGATGGAAATTGAGAGCCCCGGGAGTCTGCAAATTATTCGTGTTATTAGTTGAGAGCACTTGTGGTCTACATTATCAGAGAGCGGTGTGTGTGTTTTTTTGCCTCCTCTGGCGCATCTGTGACTGTGTGAATGTTTAGAAAAATTCTCCCAATTTTTTTTTTTCGCGGCTTATTCCTGCGCAGCAAGCTGACATCTGCAGTAGACTGTGTTCTCCCCCCTCTCTCTCTCTTGTGTCTGCAAAGATTTCCCTCAGACAGACTCAGTATTATTAGTTAAAAGCATCATGATGAGCACTGATAGGTGTTCATCATCCTCTGCTCCTGAATGTAAATAGGCTGCTGCAGGCGGGAGTGTTCATGCCCCTGGACATCAAGGGGGAGGAGAGAGAGAGACAATAATGCTCTCACCTTTATCATGTCTAAGTGGTGTCGACCGATGTGGATGTGTGTGTGGCGGTGCACAATGAGTAGAAGCTTAATAATGCATAGAGTGTCAGATAAGGGTTTTTTTTTTTTTTTTTTGCTGTTTGAGCCGCAGTGACAAGTTCATTCACACAATCCCACCCTGACCTTAAATGTCCGATTCCTGATGATGAGATGTGTCTGTTATCTGTGGCCTGCCCCCCCACCCCTCCTCCTCCTCCCCCTCCTCAGCTTCCTCCCTGTCTTCTTTCAAACCTCTGACATGTTTTGACTCCATCCCATTTCTTCTACCTCCCCGCTTCTCCCTGACAGCTCTGGGCACCTACAATCACATCCCACACTGCCTATCACCTCCTCCATTTTACTGACTGAGAGTGCTCCAAAGCTTCAAATCACCGCTCAGCCAGCCTCACAAACCCACACTTCTTCTCTTCTTCAGTGTTTCAGGGGCTTTGCCTTTTTTCTTCTCCTCTCTTCTCTTCTTTGTGGGTGTTCAGAATTGTGACTGAACAGCCCCGCGCGCTGAAATGATGCTGTCACTCTGGAGCGGTCTCACGGTGTTTCACGCAGTTTCTTTCAGTGCAACTTCTGTTGTTGAAAATCGCAGTAGAGGGCTGTTATTCACGAGCGGGCGCGCGCTCCGCCCGTGCACGCACAGGGGCACACGCTCAGAAAACACACAGGGTATGTTTGACAGGAGGTTAGGTTGCAGGGAAAGAGAGAGGGAGAGAGAGCGCGCAGCACTCGATTTGCTCTGTAAACTGCCCTCGTTTTGTTTGTCTTGACCTCTCACTTGTTGAATGTCAACTGCTATTTTGTTTTATTTTTTACCTTATTCTTTTTTTTTTTATTCCTAAAATTGACGAGCTGACACAGGCTGGAGGGATGGATGCTGCCCACACATCTGTGCAGAATTGTGGCATTTTCCCTAATGAGTAGCTTAGTGCTGCTAATGAGCACATTCTATTACAGTTTTAATTATGTCATCACAATTACTATAAGCCATACTAAGTGTTTGCATTTGCTAGAATAACAGCACTCCTGAGTAAGGCTCTTTCTCTGATTGGATCCACCCCATCCATCACCTTCTGTTCCCCTCATGTGTGGGCATCTTCAATCAGACGGAAAAAGTTACTTCTCCCTGCGTTGGTGAAACTAGTCTCTGACACAGATGGGCTGGGTCTGGTTTGGCAGTGTCTGTGAGTAACAACTACATCGAGTAACGACTTTGGAGAGTAGAATCTACAGTGCAGCAATTAACTGTTCTTTTGAGTACTGATGGCTTTTTGATAAAGTCATCAGTAACTCAGTCTAAAATATGAAAAAATCCCATCACAAATTCCATCTGAGTTCTGTCTCATCCGACCGACCTTTCAACTCACATTCATATAAAACAAGAAAAAAAAGCAGAAAATCTTCACATTTCAGAAATGCACAGCAGAGAATATTTGGCATTCAAATGATTAACAAACGTGTTGCCAGCATAACAGAAATAACGAGCAGAGCAGCAAAAAGGAGTAAAATCCTTTTGACTAACAAGGCCAACACGGCTTCATTTAATCACCTATCTGTGGCCTGACCTGTAAATCTACGTACATCATTCCCATGAGTCCATGATAGAGCAAAAAAAACAACAACAAAACAGTGTGAAACCTTCAACAATAAAGTTCTGCAGCTGTAGCTGATATTAAAATAGCTGAGGCCATCACCAAGGATTATTCTGTCAGTGTGAAGCATGTTTCCCCATCCAGAGTCTGATTGAAAACCCCCATCAGGCACTTTTTTTGCAGCAGTTCAGTAATATTCACTTCAGCACTTCCCACATGCATCAAATCAAACTGTCACAAAACACAGAATAAGACATAGAACTCTTTCTCCATACCTCTATATAGTCATTAATTCAAGTTTGCTGTGCCGCAGTGTTGGACTGTGGTGCGTGATCAGGCTTCTTCCAAGTATGTAATTGTGTTCCTCTTCCATTATTGTGTTTTCCTTGAAATTCTCATAGAACTGTGAGAGACCTTCCCAAACAATGTCTTGCATGCACATTTAACTCATGCAGTGAAATATGGGCAGTGATACACGAGTGGGAACAGAAGCCTGGCAGTAAGCACTGGAAGCTGAGCTTGCACACATAAACAACAAAAAGACCCCGAACCGAGAGGCACATGATAATGTGTTGTGTATTGTATATGTCACTGGACATCTGGTTGTCATGGTTTTATACGTTTGAATATGCTGGCTGTTTTATACCGTTGGCTTTATTTGCATGCAAATCTTCCAGCCTCGGTGACAACAAGCAGTCGCGTCAGTGCCTTCCACAACAACACAACAGATTTTTCATGAATGTCTACCACCCGTAATGTTAACACATTTAGTATGAAGGTGGATTCTCTTGTATTTTTTGATTATAAAACAGGTCCAGGTTCTATATCAATACTGGGAAAATATCAAAGCCTCAGTCAACACAGACAAACGCACACAGCCAGTATTCAGAAAACCAAACCTTTAAACAAGCCGTCAGGCCTTTCGCAACTTTTTGATGTCACAACAAAGCAATCACCGCTCAGTCTGAGCCATGCCTCAAGCCCCGCCCACCCAGATCCACCATCCAACTTTTGGAATTCTTTATAGTTTCTCTGAGTTTTTGAACTTGTGAAATCTGTTAGATTTTTTTTATATCAAAAGTAGGTGGTATTTGTTTCTCCAAACCACTACTGTATATATGTTCTTATGGACCAACACTTCAAATAAAACATCAAAAAGTCTAAGATATGGTATCTTTAAGTTTAGGCAACTAAAATGGAAAGGGTGGTGACCATATACTGTACAAGAAAGACAAGATAAAAACTTTAAGTGATATAATAACACTGTTTCCGTCTTCCTCAATGACAGCTGCCATTCATTTCAAGACTTCAAATGTCATTTGTCAGGGAAATAGAACAGTAATTTTAAGCCCTTTCAAAGTGTTTTGATATCATAAGTATTTCTCTTCAACATTGACACTGCCAAGAGTAATAGGTGCCTGAGATGACTATTTATCCAGACTCAATGATATCAGCACAAATTCAGAAATGTTTTACAGGAAATACTGAGATTCTTTTTAACTCAGAGCAGAAAAATGTGAGTCAAGGTTTGAGCTAATAATAAGAGTCTGAAGTTAGGTCTTCAGGGCCTCTAATGAATGACCAGTGCTGTCAGTGGTCATCTTCTAATGAGGACGGCCTCTTTGTATAAAGTTCCTCCATGGAGACGGGACTTTTGAATTCTCTCACAAAAGTTTAAACACACAGTTTGACATTGCTCCACATCAGGAGTAACATTTGGATATGCAGAAATTTGTGCAAGATCTGTGCCAAATGTATGCGTTGTAGGAGGTGGTGCTTTTATTATTAAGGATTATACCAGGAGTCTTACTGCTGCTGCTACAAGTTGAATGCACAAAGCGTTTCTTTTATTCTCTTGCATTTATGATATTTCCCACTGCATTCATGCATTAACTAATATACTATGGATAATTTGTCGATGTGAAATTAGCGCTTACAGTGTATTAAACAGAAATAATTAAATTCACTCTGCTGCACAAAGGCCTTGATTAATCACAGGCATAAAGTGCTAAAAGTATATATTGCTTTTTACAACCCCGAATGGGTGGACATAACCTTACCTTTACTGATTACCGGCACACCACTCACACACTAACACTCATCATCTATGATGTCAACTCCTCAGGCTCTACAGCAGGCCCGCCTCACGGTGGCCAGCTTAAACGTCTCGGTTTGTGCTGATCTTTTGACATCAGCACTCATATCGATCAACGCAGCTCTCTGCCTCCCTGCACACAAGCCAATAACTTTTGTGTGTGCGTGTGCCACTGTCTGTGTGTGTGTGGTGTCCACAGGAAAGCCAGAGTCAGTAAAGTTCTTGATATGTGTGATTTTATGGGCCTGTGAAGACTTTGAGCTGTCAGCTCTTGACAGGCTGAGTCCAGATGTGGAGCGCTGCGGGAGTGAAGGCTGCAGACCTGGGTGATATGGCTGATTTATTGGGTGCAGCTATTAGGGAATCAAACTATCTGCCTCTTGCAGTTCACTGAGCTGAGTGATCGATAGAGGTTTTCCTTTATGAGTTGATTGTTAAAAATAAAACAACCTCACTCCTACCAGACTGCACTTACTAAAAGTCATCAGATTAAATAGTTTCTGTTGTGCTTTAATCATTGCAGTCGGAGGGAATCAGTAAGTTTTATGTATCTTTAGAGCAAGAGAAATTAGGCTTCTGCCAGTGTCTAGGAAAGATAAGGAGTAGCTACAGTAGTAGCTGGATAAAAGAGCAGATATCAAGACCAAAATAAAATCTCTATGCTGTTTCATAACTTAAATGCTTTTTTTTTCTTCTATATTTCATGGATCCTCATCAGCCACAAACATGATGTCTGATCAGAACACCACAGCAGTAGATAATTAAAGATTTAATAGGAATATGAGCTAGTGCTCCGACAGCTCAGATTTATGGAGATTGTTTTCAGTTTACCAACAGTGCATATAAAACAGTGTATGTTGCTTTGTGATTGTGCATCTTACATGATTCAAATAGCAGACTACACAGACAAGCTTTAAATGTATGCATGCTGGATATTCACAAAGACCAAAGACCTTCCAGTATCCAGCAGGGCAGCTGCTGAGAGACAGCTGTAGGCACCAGACCAGCACCGTTTGGCCCAAGCTCCTCCAAAAAGTCACTTTTCCAAGCGGACTTCCGTCCAGCTCTTCTCATTAAGCCCTGCCTTTTTTTCCCACGGAGGGAGCCTTTCATGGCTACAAAATCATGGCTACAAAATAACCTGGTGATATAAAAGACGCCTGACATTCAAAAATAACCAATTAACCTTTTTTTAAAGGTTTTTCTCCAGGCAAATTATATTTTACGCCCTGGAACGAATAGAGTATGTGGTCCCTACAAATTGGCTGTAAAAGGTTGTGGTTTCTGTGATCCAAATGTTTTGCTTTTAAGATCAGTTGTTTGTTGTCTGTGTAAGATTTATTGGGAAGCTTCACTGTGACAACTAATAAGATATCACTGGAAGCAGAGATCTAAATTGTCTCTAAAAACACCGATAGGAATGCCAAATAACAGTGCATTTGATAATCAATGAAAAAAATATATGAAATCTTTAGTTATTGATCTGGTAATCTGATAATCAGATTTGTTGATTTGAAATTTATTTTACTTTGTGTCTCAAAATGTCAGTGAAAGACAATTAAGTGAGATGACAAAGCTGAGCTGAGCTGAGCGATTTAAGAAATCATCAATTAATCATGAAAATACTATACTACTAGCCCCCATGTGCAGTTTTTATCCTCCCTTGGCCTTTTCCAACAAGCTGCCTCATGTACTCAAATTAAACTGACCTCTCTTCATTTAATCCATTTTCTCTGTTT
The DNA here is from genome assembly GCF_905171665.1 of Trachurus trachurus. Classification (NCBI taxonomy): domain Eukaryota; kingdom Metazoa; phylum Chordata; class Actinopteri; order Carangiformes; family Carangidae; genus Trachurus; species Trachurus trachurus. Next base: position 22,272,433 of record NC_139908.1, read on the forward strand.
GGAAAGTTTTTGAGATTCACTTCCAGTGTCTGGGTGAATCCTCTCTGCAGGCAGTGTCAACATGCACACAGCACCGAGTACGTTACACTCGGCTGCTCCTGGAGTTTTAAAAACCTTGACAAATTCAGAAATGGGGAGAAAATTTTATTTCTTTTCTTTTTGCTTTTTGCTTTTACGTCTCAACCACACTCAATACCACACACACACATACACACACAGGCTGTTATATCTGTTCACTTTCTATTGCTCCCTCTATTTCCCTGTCACAATCTCTTCGGCAGCTTCAACAATTTTCTTGATTTTCTGCTGGTTACATTTCCTCTGTCTCTGGTTCTGTCTCTGCTCTTCCCTGCAGCAGTCCCTCAGACCCCGCAGGCTGTTAGCTTTACTGTAGCTAACACAGCTAATTATACCAGTCCTTTTCCCCCACCCACGCTTTGCTGATTTAAACGCCTAAACTAACGCAAATGTCAAAAACATGATTAAAGTTGCTTTGACTAAAAAGTGATTCATCTGTTTCATTGTATTAGTTTCACACAATGACCCATAGCTTAAAGCTCTTGCGCTGCGTGAAGCCACTGCTGCTCTCTTTACCTGCTGGAGCACCGACCCAGTGTGTGTGTAACCAAGGTGCATGTGGCTATTTAAAGGCTACACCAGCCAGCCAATCAAAATCAAGGATTGCCAGTAAGCGTGATAGACAGTTCAGTCGATAGACATTGTGGCAAGCGCTGCTGCACTGATGTATGTCACAGGCAGCCCCTCTTGTGGATAAATAAGCATTCTACTATATGTGGCTAATCCCAGTGATCTGGAATCCATACACCTAATCATGTCATTAGTTCTTTAAGTGGCAATAATTCAGGCCCCTCTCCTTTTCCCTATTGAGTGGCCCGCAGTCAAAGTGTTGAGCGAACTGTCCGTCTTCATTCCCCTCCTCCACTGTTATGCTTGAGTAGGTCATGGGCTCACTAGACCTCGCTTACTACATCCCTCACAAATCCAGACAGAATAACTGGAGCTAACAAAATTGACTGCTCATTTCATTCCACTTTTTAATGGATACTGCCCCATTTAAGCTGTATTTTGCCATTAATGGTGTGATATTAACCAGCTGAGCTCTATTTTCCATATATCTTGTAAGTATGGCACACCATAGTGCATATTTAGGGCAGGCTGCTCCTCCTATCTCCGCATGTATGTGCACTTCCAGTAGTAGTAAAATAAGCTTTTATCATATATCACTTTTTCTTTTACAGCTTCATGCTTTTGCTGTGAGTTAAAATTACAGCTGACTCCAATTTTCAAATTAATGGATGTAAAATAATGGGTTTTAAGTGTGTAAAAGGTACTTCATTTCAATACTGTAATGCCAGTGTGTCCAATTAATCACCGTTGCATGATGGGCCCCGTGACTGGTAATACTTCTCATACTACAGTGCCCTGAAAATATTTTTAATTTTATGTGCCCTAAATCTGAGTGAACACACTCAATAATTGTAATATATCACGCATGCTGCCGTGCCCTACAATTCTGCTTGCCTAAGCTTAGTCACACATCACACACTTTAAAACCCTTGGCTTCCATGTCACGGAGGGAGACAGTCGAAGAGCGGAGGGAATGCAGGAAGTGGGGCTGGAGGAAATAAAGTGCATATCTTAAGCTTTAAGGTCTATAAAAATGTGTAATATCATCTATAATGATGTTATTTATCGTCAGAGTGAAGCCTCTTAGTTCTGCGGTGATCAGACTTTACCTAAATTACACCCCATCACTGAAGATTATACTTATATATACCAAATGCACGGTTCAGCCGCGACAATAAAACAGGTAACTGGTTTTAATACTTTGTAAATATATATTCAAGTTTGATGAATCACCAGAATTCACATACATTTTTATGCACTGGAAAGAAGTGAGAATACTGTAAGGACTAACTATAAAGCTATAGAATGAGTGCACATCAAAAAAGTTTATGTTTCTGTCAGTCAATAACCCTGAAGAGCTGCTGCAAAACATACACACAACTCCTCCGTTTCATGTGTGTAACCTGGGGTAGCCTACAGTAGACCATTTAATAAGAAATAGTAGATATATTTTGTTTTCTTGCGCACTTTTCATTTCTTTGAAGTGCCCCGGCATGCGGCCCTAACACTGTTGGCCAACCCACTCGGGCACTCTGGGTAATAGCCTTTGCATCAGTGCTCAGAGCAGCATGCATTCAAATGAAATATCAACTTGTCGCACAGCCAAGGAAGACGACAGCTGACTCTGCTGGGCCTGCCAGAATCCACTCTGTCCTCAGGGGGGGAGGTGGGGGCAAGCAGCCTCACTTTTATGAGATTTCAGAGAGGTTGCCATCGGAATCTGACCCTAGATGAGGTAATTGGGGGAAAGATGTATTTTAGGAATTATATAATAATTTAGCTTTTCGCTGTTTACCACATTTGCAGTGCGGGGCTCATTTCAGTAGGTGTTCAGTTTGAGTGTAGCTTCGGTCGGCAAGTGGAGCCCGGGGGGGGGGGGGGACACTGGTGCACAGAGCCTGCTCTTTAATTGAAATTTATTGGCTGCAGTTGTGTCTTCATCGGATGCAAAGTGTGTTGAAGTGTTATTCTTTGCGCACAATAAAGTCAATATGCTCCAGTTAGCTTCAGGCATAACTACACACCCTGCCCTCTTCTAAGAGTGCTGTTCCACAAGTTCAATCAAGGGCATCACTGTGTGTGTGGTGAAGGGATGGGGGCATTAGGGCTCGGAGGAGAAAAACATTTTTAAATGGTATGTTTTTAAAGCAATATTATGTGTCGACTGGTTTGACCAGAGCTGTTAATTATAGCAGGAAAAACATTGCACAGCAGCACATCGAACAGGCTGACAAAAGGGTCGACAAAACGAAAATACTCACATCAATAATACTCATGCATATAAATCACATTCACAGCTGCATCGCCATGTCAATCAAACAATGCAAACATCACATCTACCTACGCACCAGCACGTCAGTCAGCCCAGAGATAACAATATCCATTATTACTGCACCAGAATGTGACAAAATGAAATAACTGAAAGAATTAGTGTTAGCTAAGCCTAAGATAATAACTCAAGCATACCTTTGGATATTATGTTAACCTTGTCACTGCATACTCTATATTAGAGAAACAGTTTATGAGTGAAGAGCAATCAAAGACTCGTTCTAAAGGTAAGGTTAATATATGATGTTTAAACCTTTTAGTTATGAGATGAAACTGTTATGGCTGTTTGCCATTTTCACAGAGAGAAAAGGGAAAACAAGGACAAAAGTTTACGATCCTTAGGTCGTTTCAGAATCCATAGGCTTGGAGGTAAGTGCAGTTTGTACTGTAATGCAAAATTCAAACGCTAATATCTGGCTCTAAGCTGCTTTTCAGAAGAGACAGCAGTGGTGATATGTCTCCAGTGTAGGTGAAACCAATTAGCATAATAAAATGGGTTTAATCGACAACAAGCTACGACTTAAATCAGGTAAAAATCAAGGTTAATTAATAAAGGCAAAAAAATGCTTGAGTCAGCATTGAGTCTGAAGTGGAAAAAAAACAAACAAACAATTTGCATATACGAATTCATTTGGGGACAAAAAAAGTATTTTCTAAGCTTTAACTAGAAATTTAATTAAGAACAAAGTCATCAAGAGTCTTAACTCAAATTAAGCCAAGGACTAACCAAGGACACTGGGCTGAGTGACATTTCTTGCAGAAAGATTAGACGTAGGCTCAGTTAGCAGTGATCTGACCAAATGATTATAAAATAATCACAACCAACAATCTGAAACACTATCTGCTTTCAACTCACTCACATTCTTCTTCCAGTCATGACTTTCACAATTCAATCATTCTGCCGCTGTGACACTTGACTCTGATGTTTATACACTTCAATACTGCTCCCTCACATTGCTGCCCTAGTGAATTGTAGTGAATTGAATTTACTTATAATGAAATTATAGTGGAAACAAACAAATATTTAATGAGAACTATAAGATATATATATGTATTTTGACAGGAACTCTCAGTCGTTGCCATGGTTTCTCATCTCCTACAGGGGAGCTGTCTTGTACTGCATCTGGTGACAGTAGTGTTAGGAAAAAAAAGGCAGTTAAGCTGAACCGCAGTGAGTCGCTAATTGTTGAACAGTGAGCAATGGGCTGGCTGGTAGTGACTGAATATCACCACTGCCCAGTGGTTCACCTGGTAGAGCCATGTAGGCTTTGTCATAACAGCAGTGGCCATGGGCTTGAGTCCAATCTGCAGCACTTTGCCATTTGTCATCCCCCCTCTCTGTCTCTCTCTCACTGTCCCACCACAATTAAGGCAAAAATGCCTTTTCTTTAATCAACTTTAAATGATGTGACCTGTACAATTAATAGGGGTGTGCCAAAAAATCGATTCACATAAGAATCGCAATTCTCATTTAATATGATTCAAAAATCGATTTAAAAATGTCCCAAAAAATAAAAAAGTGAAACAAATCTGCTGGCTGTCGGCCTCCATTTCTTTAGAATTTAAAAGGCAGCATGCACTATTTTTTTTAAATAAAGAGGCACTTTTAAAGGATCATAGGGCAGGATTTGTGAGAAAATACCGGAAAATACCCATGCGTTTTACGTTTTTAAAATAATAATGGGTGAGGAAGCGTTCAAAACCAAAAAGAACGAGCCCACCCGCGTATCTCTCGATTGCCCTGAACGGGGTCTGTGCTGCAAAATGCGCTGCAATTCAGGGGGTGAATTTCGCGCGCTGGCCGGCGGACCTGACGTCAGCGCGTCCACGACTGCCTTCGAATGGATCAATGGAATGGACATGAAGAGGGCAACCGCGGCAGAGCGACTGATATAGTAACAGAGTGGCGACACTCTCCGTTATATCAATCGCTCTGAACCACGGTGGATCCAAATTACTGTTACTGCCAGCAAACGACCCAGCACAACTGAAAGCCCTGTTACCCCCCCCCCGCCCACTCTCTCTCCCCCTCCCTTCACACACGCACACAGCAGCAGGCTGGTCACTAACTTACACACCCTCTCCCTCATCACTACTGTCTTATTATTAGCCGTTAGCCGCAGCTAGCGGTTAAAAGCCGACGTTAGCCTATAACTTTAATGTTATCAGGCAGGTGGACAAACGTCCTCTTTTCCCCCCATGTCCACTTTTCACGTCCTGGCCGGGGTGTCCGCGACGCGTCCGTTTTTTTTTTTTTTTTTATGAAATCATGAATAGGCTATGTCCGGTGTTTATTGGTTTTCATGGGACCGCGGACCCTGACAGATGCGCTCCGACACCCGGACCCGACACGTTAATTCTCGGTACCGGCCTGTAGGAGTAGGAGCCCATACAGATCCATGCAGAGGAGCTCAGAGGAACAGACACGCAGCCTCCTGCTGCAGCACAGTGAAGGTGTGTGTGTGTGTGTGTGTGTGTGTGTGTGTGTGTGTGTGTGTGTGTGTGTGTGAGCGAGAACCTACAGTAAAATACCCCCCCTCCCTCCCCAGATAGGAAAGACTGTGTAAAGAGTAAAGTAAACAGTGAAAAGTCTGTGCGCGCTCCCGTGCCGGTGGCTTCGCTGGTTGCTGTAGTTACGCGCAGCGGCCGTCGCGTCACTGGCCGTTCTCATTAATCCTGCCCTATGATCCTTTAACTTTGTTATTTAAGCAATATGTGATATTACTTTTATGCAACAGTTTCAACAATTCCATCTAAGCATGGATAAATGTTTAAAACTCAATAAATGTGAAAAATACACTTTAGTCATTCTGTCTTGCATAGCAGACTGGAGTAGATCATGAGGATCCTTTGCACACCGATAGACTGAAGCAGAAATCATTATGAATCAAATCGTTTTGAATCAAAAATCGATTTTGAACCAAATCGTAGCCCCAAAAATCAGAATTGAATCGAATCGTGAGATAATAAAAGATTCCCACCCCTAACGATTAATCTAAAAAGTAGAGAAGTAGAGACTTTCAGGCCACCCAGATTTAGAGTCTACAAAGTTTGACACACAAACACATCTCTGCAACATGTTTGTAAAACCCAGAAAATAAACCCAACTTCCATTCATACTTAAGTTTACAATAAGTGAGAAAAGTGCACTTGTGATTCAAAGTTTCTTTGGAACAGATTTACCTTTGTGATAATTCCACTCAAGTTTACTTCTGTGTTGATGTAGTACAAGTTGTTCAAATCTCTAAGATTTAACTCCTACAAGATACGAAATCTTCAAAGCCCTGCAGCTCTGATTGGTCATGCTCTAGTAAGAAGAGAGGGCCAGGTAAACAGATGTGTAGGGCTTACCACATGAGATCAAATCTCCTCTCCGGGGAACAGATTTTGATAACAGCGCCTGCGTGAACTGCGATTGCACTGTTTTGATGATATTTTAGGTCCATGAACTCATTTCAACTTTTCTGTCTCACCCTCATTTTTCAGTCAGTAATGACACCAAACCACATGTCCTTCAATTTCTGATATTGTGTGAGATTCCTCATAATGGGACTGAAGAAGAGGGAACATTTGCACAGAGTGAACCTATTCCCAACATCTGATGCATGAAGCTAGAGGAAAACCTGAGTGGTGCCCGCGCATAACACCACGTTTAATGATTGAATAGTCAATCAGCACTAAAGTGAAAGTCTCTCCATTCTGAGCTGGAAAGCCTCCCATGGGAGCCCAGTGTACATATGTCCAGTGGATTTCTATTACTCCCATGTCTATGCAGAAATCCAGGTTGAACCGGTACGTACTAATTAACGATGCTGTCATGTGGAGAGCCAGTAGCTGAATACTGTGGCTTTCTATCACACTATCACACTGGAGTTTTCTGCCACATAAAATATGCCGGGACACTTCTCTCTGTTTTTATGGGCGCTTGATAGAAGATGTAGTGCGCTCTCCCTGCGGGGTTCACAACAGACCCTTCTAAACACCAGTGAGATTATCAGTAAAGAAGAACTGATGAGTGTGTGTGCGTGTGCGAGTGGTGCTATGGATACTTAACGATATCAGAAACACCTAATCGAGGAGATGGAAATGGTTGTGAATGTATTGCAGGGGATTTATTTATAGCGCACATTTTCACATTGCGTGTATATTAACTCATTCCCATACACTCACCATTATTAGACCCCATTTACCTCTCTAGTGCCTCACTTCTTCCTGCTGCTCTATTTTTTTTTCTTGAATATATTCATGCTTTTCTTTTCCCCTCATGTTATGCTTTTCACTTCCATTTGCATTAAAATGAACATTTACACATGTGGATACACTGTGGTTGGGAATATTTCAGAATTACTGACAAAATATTCATACCCTTTAGCATGGTGGCTATTTTAACAAGTACAAAATTCCTATTCTCCTTTTATAAAAAAAAAAAAAATACCTGGATTCATCTTACCTGGATACTATCTGTGTGTTACATTTGCCATTTATTTTTGCCATTTTATTGTACAGCCTTGGGACCTCTGTGGTCTTAACAAGTATGTAGTGGTCAACTGTAATTGTCATATAGGCAGAACCACTACTAAGCAGTATGCTCAAGAGCACCAATACTAACCAAAGGTTCTGTACAGGCCTGTCTTGGTAATCGATGTAAGACCACCAGCATCTCACACTTAAACAAATACTTTTTTCTGTCACTTCACCTTCTCAGTCATAAATGTATTGTGAATCCCAGTGACCAAAAAAGTAACTAAAAAAGTAACTAATAAACACAACAAGAACAACTGAATAAAGTTGCTCTGTGTACAACAATCCAAACACCACCATTACACCACGCTAACATTCCTTTGATACCGGTATGCACCATAGTAACACTAACATTCAGGCCTCCTACAGCAACATTTGCCAAACAGTTATCAGAGAGTTCACTATAAGCCAGCTGCTCCGTATCACCCACTCTCAGTATTGGCTGCATGGTTGGACTGCAAAAGAAATGCAGCCTTGGACTTCTCCCTGGGACCATTGGCTGCACAAATGATACTGATGGAGCTGACAGAGATGTTTTAGTAGTTCACCAGCATCTGTGATTCTAGCTGGTAGTTTCCAGTCCGGGCTCATCTCCGTCATTGTCAGAGGCCTTTTCGGCTGCAAAACCTACTTTTGACTTTCCCCTGAATGCTACTTTTTTCACTTTGACATGCACTGGGCTATATATCCACATGTGCTGCCAGATCAAAAGCAAAAACTAAAGAAACAGTGAAAGTGAAACTACACAACACACACATCCCTTCACATAGACAGTTGTTTGCTGCTACATCGTCAAACAGAGCCTTTGATATAACACACAAGCCACGAAGCGTCACCTCCACACCAAGTAACTTATTGTACAACTGTGTAACAAGGAAATTTCGTCACATACAGACTCACAATTTCAACATGTGAAAGTGCATTTGTTTGTGCTTGATTGTCTGTTTCGAGTCTCAACACAAAACTGCCTGCAGAGAGGTACAGCATAATCACACATACAGCCTGTGATTAATGCAGGTCATGTGCGACGCAGCATGGTTGCTAACCATTTTAGCATGAAATTGTCCGTGTTGTGTGGCACCCCCCAAGTTGTGGCATAATGGTGCATACTAATGTGCTCCGCATACTATATTCCTCAGCAGGTGAGCACGATGAAATGTTGTAATATATTATAGCCACATATTGAAGCTGGTAATGAAGATTTACAGGCGGCATCACAGAGCCCTTTGCATACTGTTTACCTACAGCTTATAGCCCACAGGAGCAACCTACGGGTCTCTGTGTGTGTGTGTGGGAGTGTATGTTACTCCTTCTGGGCAGTCAAGTATCCATAATGCTAAACATTAGTAATCTGATTACTTTAGTTATTCCGTGCCTTGTTGACAACCCATGTGTGAGAGATGAGATAATTGAGGGCACTTTGTTCATACACAATATCTGTGAACTTGTAGCCTGAAGCTTGTGCAATAACACCACGCAAAATGCTGGATGTGCTTTAGAGGTAAAAAAAAAATACAAAGCATTTACCACGGGTGCAAACACATAAGTCAACCACCATCTAATGATAACAGAAATAAAAAATATACGAGGGAAAAAAGAAAAAAATATATTACAATGTAATTAATCTCTCCCTTTGCTCTCTGTCTCTCTTTCACACTCACACACCCACCCACATGCGTACACACAAAACAAGCATAGAGTTATAATCTCAGCAATATGACAAAAGATTGTTGTCCCACCACACAATTAAGAAACTCCATGCATGTTGCAGCATTTATTGAGGAAAGACATAAGCTTAGATGTCCTTATGTAAAAATACTCATTAGATTTCTGCTGCAAAATTTTTTTTGTACATCTCCACATTGCTGCTTGCCGTCCCTTCCTACTCACAAGCACGGCTATTTCGGCCCGTCCGTACAAAATTAACACCCTCCCCCTCCTTTTGTGCCATTGTAGCTCTTCATTGTTAATTGTCAAATACATGGCTGTTAGCAGCAAAGCAGCTGCAGGAATGCAGACAGATGCCTGCGGGGCGGTTAGAGTACATTTGAGAGCAGCAGAGTCGTGAGAAATGAATATCAGTAGTCCAAGCATTACTCAGCGTGAGACTTGAAGAGAGCCCTCGGTCAAGGGTGTGTCCCCTGACATATTGTGCAGTCAAAATCTATTAGGTCACCTACACATCTTTCAAAGTGTTGAATCTGTGCCGCATAGTGTAAAATTTGAGATCAAACTAGAGTGGAAGGTTATATGGCTGAATGTCAGCTTAACATTTAAGTGTGTTTTTACATTAGCAAACTCACTCAACCTTTTAAAAGACTTTTCAGTGCCTTGTCTGAATAGCTGAAATGACTCCATAAACTGCAGGGTTATACATGTGAAGAGAGGCCATGAATTCCTGAAACGCCATAAAGGTGGTGCATTTACAAGGCTTTTAATGTTGTCACTGATTCTGATTACATGGAATTTATATTTGTGGACATTAAAGTTTTTTTTATTTTATGGTTTTAAATTACTCACGGGAGATTGTTTCAGGCAAGCTGCATTTGTTTAATTGCATGGTTAATAGGACAGTTATCACATAATATACAGTAGTAGATTTCCAATATAGACGCGATATAGACGAGAGGATACAAATTACTTAACTTTTAAACATAAACATAACAAAATGCATCTGATTTCCCCTTTCAAACCAACAATAGAGGTCAGAGGAGACTTGCACATCATGTCCAAACTTCAAAATTGAATCTGTGGAGCTTGTGCTAAACCTGAGTAAACAGTGCTGTTGCATGTTTCCCGAGAAACTTCTCAACTCCTCAGAGTTCTTGGCTGTATCACAATTAAGCAGTGAATCTATTGAAATCTCCACCCCGAACAGATGCTTTGGATATTTGTCCAGATGTTCATTATCCTTAGGAAGTCTGTGTTCAGAATATTAATATGTCAGAGGACAGCAACAGTGTGCAGTATACTTTTGCAGAGCTTAGTGCTGTGACCTGCAGTCATAAACAGACAAGGATGTTATGGAAAGTATGATATATAATATATGTGCTTTGAGAAGAACTGCCAGTTCCTGCACTATAGTAGTTTTCCATAAAAGTTAGTATTTTACAACATGATGTTATCCTAATTTGGACTGGGAACATATGTCTCTGCTGTATCATCACTGATGATAAGAGGAGAGGGATTCAGATTGTCAGTGGTGAGAGGATGCTGACATGTAATTCTTTACTGGGTAAAGGAGGGAGAAAACTGTCTGTGAGATCTGTATCTTTTAATTTAGCAGATTTCATATATAGCACAAGTGCTTTCATGATCTTTCCTGAATGATCATACATTTTTAAAATCACGTAACAGTATTTCATTTTGGTTCCATTCAAATTATTCAGTTATTGAATAAAGAAAGTAAAGGGTGTCGTATACCTCAGTTGATTGAGCAGGCGCCCCATATACAGAGGCTATAGTCCTCGCTGCAGTGGCCAAGGTTCAATCATTCCCCCTCTCTGTGTCTCCCTGTTTCTTGTCTCTCTCCAGCCGTCATGTCATTAAAGGCATAAACGTCCCCTCCCAAGAACAACTAATGCTGAATTTTGGGTCTGTCCTCAATATATCTAAAAGATCCTGTCTCTTCTTCTCTTCTAGGTCCACTGCTGTGTGATGGACGTCTGACACACCTCATCTTTCCTCTCCTCCTCCTCTTGCGGGCTCCCCTGCTGTTCAGCTTTGGTGAGCGTACCTGCCCCAATAGCTGCCGATGTGAGGGGAAAACTGTCCATTGTGATTCATCAGGCTTCATAGAAGTCCCAGAAAATATCTCAATAGGCTGCCAGGGCCTTTCTCTGCGCTACAATGAACTGCATACCCTCCTGCCGTATCAATTTGCCCACCTCAGCCAGCTTCTCTGGATATACTTGGACCATAATCAGATTTCAGCGGTTGACAGCCGAGCATTCCAGGGGGTCCGCAGGCTTAAAGAGCTGATACTGAGCTCCAACAGGATCACATCCCTGCACAACTCAACATTCCACGGAATTCCCAACCTCCGCAGTCTGGACTTGTCCTACAACAAATTGGAAATCCTGCAGCCAGGCCAATTCCATGGTTTACGGAAACTGCAAAACCTACATCTACGTTCCAATGGTCTCTCCAACATCCCGATTCGAGCGTTCCTTGAGTGCCGAAGTTTAGAGTTCCTTGATTTGGGCTACAACCGAATCAAGGCTCTGACCCGCACCACCTTTTTGGGCCTACAGAAGCTGATGGAGTTGCACCTGGAGCACAACCAGTTCTCACGGATCAACTTTTTTCTGTTTCCACGCTTGGCCAACCTGAGATCGCTGTATCTGCAGTGGAACCGCATCAGGGTGGTTAACCAGGGCCTTCCGTGGACTTGGTATACACTGCAGAAACTCGATCTGTCAGGAAATGAAATCCAGACCCTGGACCCAGCTGTGTTTCACTGCTTGCCCAACCTTCAAGTCCTCAACCTGGAATCCAACAAACTGTCTAACGTGTCTCAGGAGGCGGTGTCAGCGTGGATCTCTCTGACCTCCATCAGCCTCGCTGGGAACATGTGGGATTGTGGAACAGGCATATGCCCCCTTGTGGCTTGGTTGAGGAATTTCCGGGGAAGTAAAGACACCACTATGATATGCAGCAGCCCAAAGTATCTCCAGGGAGAGAAAATCATGGAGGCCACACGGAGCCACGGAATATGTGAAGAGACTGATTATGTTCTGACCGAAACGCCCTCACCAACGTCAGAATTCATTTCTGAAGCCACTGCTGAACCAACCTTTGCCCCTACCAGCAGCTCTCCATCAATGCCACCAACCAGCACCTTCGGTCCCCTCCCGCCGTTCAGACCTCGACCCATCCCTCATCCTACCTTGCCGGGGCATATGAGCAAAAACCCTAGAGACTCAGTTGCCCGCACTCGACCCACCCAGACACCACCACCAGAGATAGAGCACATGACTCTGCACAAAGTGGTGGTGGGCAGTGTGGCACTCTTCTTCTCCATGTCCCTAATCTTGACAATTATCTATGTGTTGTGGCGGCGCTACCCAGGTGCGACCAGGTTGCTGCAACAGCGATCCATGGTGGGGAGGAAGCGTCGCAAAAAGAGTCCAGAGCCAGAACAGAACCTGAGCTCCCAGCTCCAAGAGTATTACATGAGCTACAACCCCGCTGCCACTCCAGAAGCATTGGAGGTGCTTGGCAATGGCACCGGATCCTGCACTTGCACAATTTCTGGCTCCAGGGAGTGTGAGGTATGATCCATCGCATCAGCCTAAAAATAAAAAGTCAAAATCAAAATACAAAGGCTCAACACAGAGGTAAATTCTTTATCAAGTATGCCCTCTAAAATGACACTGTTGAATCACAGCTAAGCACCCTTGACTCTTTGTTCATAACACGCTTGACTTCGAATGTTAGATGTCTCCAATTATTCAGGTTTTTACCCTTAAATTGAACCCTAAAGTGGGAACAAGAGGACAACTAATCTGATCCAAGGGGAGGCAATCTGCTCCTCGGGTTCAGAGGACCACAACATGACTGTTAGGCAATACTGACTTTTGTGTTCTCTGAGATTAATAGAGTGTGGCTTTAATTACTCCTCTGCTGCACACTATTTATCTCCACAGTATTTATCGAAATTCTTACACTTTCCGAAAATATTCTTCATGCTGAGTCCGCTAAAGGGACCGTGACTAATTGGACACTGTCTAACTATTTCACAGACACCACTCCACAGCTGCATGGCATGGCTCACACATGTTTGAAGAATATGTGTGGCGTTTGTGTTTGTGTGCGTGTTTGGGGAGGGCGGGTTTGAGCGCAGTGCTTCTTTTGCTGGGAATATTCATTTTATATTAACAAAGCAGCGTGTAAACTTAATGACTGCCATTATTTTGCTTCTTCTAAGACACAACATTATCAGTTTGTGCAACATCCGCATCAAGTCTCGTTGAGGTGCTTTGGTATGGATCAGAGGCTTTTCTTGAATTACATTGTTCAAAACGGCTCAAAGAACCTACTCATTACAAGGGTGAAAATCAAGTATGTGAGACTAGGTTTTGTGATCTGCACAGTCCTGGGCGTGGACGTGCTTCGCAACTGCCCCTCCATGTTAAACTAGTCTCACTGCAGAAGTGCACACCGCCTGCAGTGTAGGGATATGTCTGGTAATCTGTAAAAAAAAAAAAAAAAAAAAAAGCAAAGAATTTCAGAAAACTCAAAAAACGAAACAAGAAAAAATAAGAACCGTATGACACAGCTTAGATGTAGATCCGTCTGGAGTTTATCAAAATGGGTAATTACAATCACTGACCCGGAAACTCAGATTTGTAGGTTGTCTTTGCTTGGTCTCAGGATGTGTGCAGCCATGGCAGCTTGATTGAGGGGTCTAAGAAGGTTAATTAAAACACAGTCTCTTAAATATGTGGTTTTAAATAGATGCCAAGGTGATGCATAAAAAGACAGTCATTTTCATGACATTGAAGGATATATTAAAAAATATATATTTAAAATGAAATTATTCAATTTACATCTTAGTGAATTTACATGGGTCTATACAATATGAACACTTGTAATGTTAAAGCAGAAGTGAGTGATCCGGTCGTTTTCGCTAATGCTGCGTTCCAGGCAGGCTTTTGAAATCGTAAATTACAGCTTCAAGTCACAACTTACAACTTTGTAGCGTTCCAGGCAACCCACTCGTGTTTTTCCGACCTGTTTTACCGGTGAAAGTCACTATAACGGCCACTCGTAACTTCCGACCGGTGAACTCGTACCAGATCGAACTGGTACCACTTCACGGTCGGAAAAATACGAGTTTCCTTGAACGCACCATAACAGTCCTCGTCGCTACGTCACCACATTCACGGCGTTCCTTGGCTGCACACACAGCCCTGCATGCCGTTCTCTCTCCTCATTGGATAAAAACTGTAGGATACGATAAATGTTTTCTCTTCGGCTCAGAGCAGAGCAGAGGGACTGAGAGACCCGTGTTTCAGTCCAAACACTCTATGTAAGTGATTGCTGTCGGAAGATATAACTATTTAAGACTTATATTAACACAAATATATCACTCACTTCTGCTTTAAGTCTGTCTTTTAAATCTTGGATATTTTCCAAAATAAAATATCTTTGTGTCTCGGGGCTAGGCAATTGAACAATGAAGCATCAAAACAGGCATTTAGTACTACTCACTCCCATGTCAGTTAATTCAGTTTAATACTTTCCTGTGTGTTCTTTTTACACAAAGTGAAGCTGGTGATATGGATGCAGAAGACACAACCTGTGTTACGAGTGCGTGGCGGCAGCGTCCCTGATTTTCCGCAGCTGCAGTTTGCCTTGGATATCCCATTCCTACTTGAATGTTGGATTTCTTTCCATTAAAACCCGATTAACCTTATTTACCCTTGTCCAGACTAAGACACACAGAGGGGGAGAGAGAGAGAGAGAGCGCACCAGTAAAATACTGTCCTTCACTTGTTATTGACATAATATAATTATAGGCTGCATTGGGCTTCAGCTCTGACCATGTATAGTAGCTGCTAAAACTGTACAAAAAAAAATTAAGACAAGGCTTTTTCCTGGTAATTTTGCTTTGAATGGTGCGGTGTGTGTTAAAAATGGTAGAAGTATTCAGCAGAGAAAACTGATGATGTGCGGTGCAACATTTATATTTTTTTATGGGACCTGTCAGCATTAAGTGAAGGTCAGATAAATTTAAAGTGAGTTAACCGAGTCAGTCTGTCGGGCATGAGTCGGAAACGTCAGATATTAGCAAAGGAACACTTACCTTTTTATACCTAATGTTAAAATAACATCTCAAGCTGCATTTTCTTTCATCTCTCTTCATTATCCCTGTTGACAGTGGGTCTACAAGCATGATAGCCTGAATATTTACCACTGTAGTAGGACTAGTGGGGTTGCGGAGATGGTGATTACATGGTAATTTCCTAAAATGTAGTGGTAGAGAACAGTATCCTGAGATTTTCTGGTGAACAACTGAAAGAAATTGCCTGTGGAGACTGCCTCAGTGAAACATTACTGTTCACGAACCTGGTATTTAAGCTCACAGGCAACTATGCGAGTATGATTTAGTAAAATAGGTAATGAAGCAATCAATCACTGTTTTCTAGTTCCTTCATTATCACCTTCAAAAATGTACAGTCCAGTAGTGGTGAAGTGGCAAAAACAGTGTTAACTGTAAAGCCAATTAGGCTGCTTTTCATGCTGAAAGTTTTGCCTGCTCTCAGCAGTTCCACTTAACTTATTTCTTGTTATAATTTCAAGTCATGGCAGGATGAAGAAGTAATTTTTTTTTTTTTTTTTCAAATGAGAAGTTTGCAAGAGAAAACTTTGTGCAACAAGACAAAGGCACAGCCCAATATAGAAGCCTGTGCCATAAAACTCCATTGTCATTCAACAACACATAAAAGAATGATTATCTTTGCTTTTGTAAACCTTTGAACAAGCTTCATGAGCATGTTCACTGACATCTGCCCTGTTCAGCCACTTTGCGGAGAGTTTCCTCATAATAAAATAAAGCCGGGGCGTTTGCATTTTGCATGAAAAAACAAAATAACTAAAAATCACTGTTTGGATGCATGTGGCTCATCAGAGACTGCAAACTGCAGAGTACGCCCTGATGTTTTGCAGTTTTGCAGCTGAAGTTGAGTTTAATTCTCATTCCTAATAATGTGACTGACATTGTTTTCTACATGGCATTGACAGGAAGCAAAGTTCACGACAGTGTCAATATCACTGTAGAAAAGAATGTAGGAGGTTTAATTTAGAGCATCTCTGAATTCAAAGACTTTTCTGCCTCTTCTTTTATTCCTGGGACTGAGGTATAAAAAGAGAAAAAAAAAATAGTGGCAGAAAACTGAAATTGTGATTATTTACATTTCAAAGACGTATATACCATCCAAACAGCTGCTTTGCAAAACACTAAATAATGATGTGATGTGTGATGTGAAATATATACAGTATGTTCCAAACCTATCAGTAATGTAAACTTAACCCTCTAAATATCCAAATGTCATCGACAAACTCACATGATGGTATATGTATGCCTGATTGATTTTGCATCTTGAAAACAGGCTGAGAAAATGCGAAGGGATTCAGGCTTAGGCAGTGTCCTGTGTCTGCAGGTGTTAGTCATACATTTGGCACCAAGTCACAGCTTGACTGCAGTTTGCTACACAACAAAAGCGCTGTTCTGGTTTTCTCACGGCTCTGCAAATATTTCTGTAGCAATCAGCATCTGCAAGTATTGTCCCAAGCTACGTAACTATAATCCAAAATCAAAAACAATCTCTCCTTTGGGCACAGTCGATGGGTGTCTACAGTTGTTTGTTGGGAGGAGGAGGGGTGGGGCTCTACACTGTTGCTTATTGCAGGTGTTTAATAATTGAAAATCTGGCGTCAGCCTGGCTTACTTTGATGAAAGTGCCATCTTGCTGGTCGGCACAGCTGGCTGTGCCTTTCATTATGACTCTGTGCAGAGCCAGCAGTCCCTGTGGATGGCAATGTGGAAGAACGAACGCCAGCACACGCTCACCCTGCTGTGGCTCGGATTCAGTGAGGTATTGAACAGTGGCACTGAATGGTGTCAGAGCCCAGCAGGAAAAGAGGTGGAATTGTTCACTTTTTCTTTCACGTTGTTTTTGTTTTTTTTTAAGGTCTAGAAGCTGGGAAGCCCTGCACACCCAGGCGGGTATTATGATTTTACTCAGGCTGATTAGACTTCCACTCAGGTTGGATGGAGCTATGTTTGCTGAGATCACCGAAATCCATTCACTAATGCTGCACTCACAACTGTGCAGAATATAAATATGAACAGCTGAATGGGTAATACAGATCTGGCTTTCTTGACGAGGGGTTATTGGGAATTTCTGACGGCTACAGTGTCTCCCACTTGCAGAAAAAGAACAACAGAAGTATGAACAAACTGCTCCCAAAATAACCGCAAAAACCATCGGCTCTGGCTAATCCAGTGCTAATCCAATCAGCTATATTGTTTATATTTGGAAGGTTGGAATTATTAATTGTTTTAGTATTGAAATTGTGATTTAAAAGGGTGCAATTCTCAAAACCCCAGAGCCAGAGTTGTAATTGTAACTTACATAATTAACGGTGCCTTAAAAGCAGGGTGAGGGAAATGCTGTGATTGATTCAAATCATCAATAGTAGTGGAGTTAATCTTCAAAGAAAGCAAGTGTCGGAGCCAATTCTGATTACAAGTTCCACAGTCTGGCAACAGATCTGTGTCCAAACAAAATTGTGGATGGATTTGCCTTTAAAAAGAAAGGCCAACACTTTGGTTTAGCAGAAGACATTTAGCCTGTGGTGGCAGCCAGTAAATCACCATAACACTTTCATTTCATTATTGCTTTTAACTTTAAACACAAAGCTGTCTACTCCCACGCAGTTTTCTCTGCCTCTTTCTGTTTGGACAGTGACAGTGACCTAATTTCAATTTGCATTTCAGTGGACTTCAACTTCAGTCAACATTTTGGCACAAAGGTCGCTGGAATAACAGCCTGAAAATAGTGCCACCCTCTCGATTTATTGAATCAAGAGTTTATTCAGAATTAAATTATCACGGCACAATAAATTAACTACAAGTTCACCTTTTTTTTTTAAAGGAACTTGAGGCAGGATCAAGGAATAAAACTTATTAGCGATACAACGGTCGTTGCGGCCGTCAGGGTTACTGCAGCCATCAGCCAAGCTGGTGCGGGAGTGCACATCAACTCTCCACAGCAGTGCAGCTGATGCTGTGTTACAGTGTGGCTGTAATGGAAACAGTAAACTATACCAGTGTTTCCCATTAATTAGCCGCCACAGTTTCGTTTCACCATCTCTTATCTCTGCCAGTCAGCCCCTCCATCTGCCCTCTCTTGCGTGCATGCGGGCACACCGCACGTACACAAACACACACAGACACACAGACACGGACGCATAGGTCGCACTTGGCCGTAAATAAACGGTAAATGCGCTATACCGCACTCATTGTACAGTGCTCAATTTACCGCAACACCCGGAGGTTGACCGCCCGGGCATCAGGTCAGCACACCGGCCGCCTCCTCGCTGAAGAGCCGCTGGTGCCGCTCGGCTGCTCCTGACAGTGGCTGTAGTCTGCACTCCTCCGAAAACGTCAGAGCAAATTTCCTTACAGGCGTTGTTTGGATAAACTGACCACGGATGAATTGATCGGCTCATTGTAAAACATTTATTTATTTATTGAAGTAAATGTGGTGATTTTTGTAGCCTACGTACAGAGCCATGAGGTAGCGCTGCTCTTCTGTCCAACACACACCTGAAGCTTCACTTTTCATTCAAATAAACTAATGGGACTGCAGGGTCCGACGTTAAGGTTTTTTCGTACTTGCCCTGTCGGGCAAGTACTTTTCAAATCTACTTGCCCCATCTAAATTCTTACTTGCCCTGCCTAGGTTTTTTTTTTCTGGTTGTGTGGTGCATACTTTCGCTCATGACTTATATCTTACTAAAATCCTTCCTGTTGACTATACACAACACTACACAACACTTCTTTCTTCAGAAAGCAGTATTTATTATTATCTATAATTGCATTTAAATGGCAATCATTGCAGACATGTAAAATTAACTGCTATTTCACATAATTTGACCAGTAGCAGTTACACCCTCCATGCCCTATCTGAACAGGTGAGCCACCTGTTTAATGCCCGATCACAGTTGAAATCTTGAACTGAAGGGCCTTTTAATGGCTAAAACATTAACCTGGACAACATTTTAACAGATAGCTGGCTCGTCCAATCAGATTTTATTCTTTTCATTGCATTCACATGCTGCAGTGGACAATTTAGCTTCAGTATTAATTCAGTATCTAAAAAAAAAAAAAAAAAAAATATATATATATATATATATATATATATATATATATATATATATATATATATATATATATATATATATATATATATATATATATATATATATATATATATATATATATTAGAAAAGACCAATTTAAAAAATAATTTTGAATATGAAAATGTTCATGTCCATCTATATGCTCTCAATACTTGGTTGGGGCCATTTGACTTGAACTACTGGAAATAGCCTAGACTTTTCCATGTTACTCTAGTTTATTGAGTTGCCCCTGTAAAACTCAAGGATGTGGGACATTGAAACAACAGTGACAGGCAAACAGCCAATCATGTGTGTCAAACTCAATTTAGTTCAGGGGTAACAAACAGCACAATTTGATCTCAAGTAGGCCTAACCAGTAAAACAATATCATGATAGCCTATACATATATTTTAAAATTTCTATTTTTCCTCTGTTTTAGTACATTATTAAGATGTTTACAGTTAATGAACTATCCTTTTACAAAACATATTATGAACCACCTGAAATTTCTTGATAAAAATATGTGCAATTTAAAATTTTCACACTTGCTGAGGGCCGGATTGGACCCACTGTTGGGCCGGTTTTGGCCCGCGGGCCGCATGTTTCACACCCCTGGTTAGCGCCGTCTCCACGTGTGTTTATTGACAACAGGATTATAACCTAAAAAGGGCACGTTAGCTCGTCGGTATGGTAACTAAACGGTGCGTCTGCCCCGAGTCTGAAACAGCGGCGGCGTTAATGAAGCAGCGTCAGGCCGCTCACCGTCAGTGAAATGCTCGGTGAAATCGCCGATTACGGCGAGCCGCGAGCGACGTACCTATCTCACCTGGTAGAGCACCCGCTGCAGCGACCCAGTTCGATCCCACCTGACAGTGCCTTTGCTCCGCGTCAACCCCCCCTCTCCCCCCGTCTCTCTCCAGCTGTCCTTTCAAAATAAATGCATAAAAAGTCCGAAAATAAAAAATAATAAAATCTGAGTCGGTGCTTGCCCGACCGGGCAAGTCCGCGCAGGTTCTACCTGCCCGCCGGTAATTTTTACTTGCCCCGGGCAATCGGGCAACCGTTATTGTCGAACCCTGGACTGCCACAATTGTTAGATTTCATCAACGAGACCAGCATTTATCTTCTAAAAACAATTTAACCAGCCGGCGGTAAACCTCTAAAAACCTGTGGGTAAGTTACTCGGCTCGTTTTCTTCCCCGGGACGAGGACGGAGGTTGACCGGCCGATGAGCTCAGCTCCCCGGCTTCTGCTTCTGTGACGGCTGGTGCTGCTCAGCTGCTCCCACACTGGCTCTCCACTTCTCCGAAAACGTCAGTGTTAATCTCCTTACAGACGTTATTTGGATAGACTGACCACAAGAAAGTGACGTTATTTCTTTACCCGCTGCTCACATGACTGTTTAGGCTGCAAGACATTCACCGACCGCCGCTGGTCACAAGCGGTCTCAAGCCAAAGCTGTCGAGGACGCGCATGCAGCGTCATTTGATATCACATCCGCAGGACAGCGCGGGAAATTCGGACCCAGAATTGCAGCGCATTATGCAGCACACAGCCTGTTCAAGGCAACAGAGAGATACGCGAGTGGGTTCATTCTTCTTGGTTTTGAACGCTTCATCAACCATTAGAATTAAAAAACTTAAAATGCATGTGTATTCCTTCACAAATCATGCCTCAAGTTCCTTTAAGTATTGTCTTAATCTAGCAACAGGTTGAACCATCCTGGACTAAGAGCTGTAACAGCCATTTGTTTTCATACACTTTGCTGTCACATGTGATGTCGCACCTTTTTTTTTCGAGTCAAAACAATGTCAGTCAAGCACGGCCAGTCCACACCCACACAATGATTACAAGGGGTCTAATTAGATGAAACCACTGAAAACACTGCAGTGTCACACATTCTATGATACAATGCATTAGTCCAGTATTGTTAATCAACTTTCTGTATGATTGAATGAATGTCTAAGCGTTGTTCCGTGAAAGCAGTGCTATTTATATAGATTCTCACAGTGAGATGTGCTATATGAACTGATTAACTAATAAAACGCAATAAAGTTCAAGCTACAACCTCCATTGCGTTTCTCTCAGGAGTTAAAAAACAAACAAAACAAAGCAGTAGAGGAGTGTATAAAATGTATTTTCACCAACAAGTAAATGTACATTATGTTTAATGTACAAACATTATTTAAACTACGTCTTGGTCAATAATTATAATGATGTCTGATGAGGATTAATTACTTAAGGAACCAGAAGCAGTATACTTTTACAGCGTTGAAAGCGAGACCTTACTGTATTTGGGTAATTCTCTCCACTGTGTGTTAGAACTAGATGTGTCGAATGAGAAAATCTGGATCATAACCTGAATAAGCTTGTTTTGGGCAGTCTGCAGCTGTTTTTAATGAGCTGGGACAACTGCTGTAGCAGAAGGTGGCCACATACGGTAATCAAAGTGACATTGAACCAAAGCCCGGGCCCAAATGTTTTATGTTACGCTATCAAGCAGGGCTGCTTTGCTTTTTAAGTGCTTTTAGTGTCATGGCCTTTGGAAAGAGTTGACTGTGGGAGATTCAACCTAAATAATTAACAGTAGCTTTCGTTAGAATAACTTTCTGACCTACCTTCACTGAATATGTAGGATACATAGCTACAAGGATATAGCTCGACTCCAAATACACTGAGCTCAGCTATTCTTAAATGAAGGGAGAATCTCTGCAGTCAACACATTTTCTGCAAATGTTTTATCTTAATGAGACATTATCAGAACAGCATCACCTGCATAAAGAAAGCCGTCACATGAAGAGGCAGATTTTAAGGCAATAAATAAATAAATAAAATAATAAAAAATAATGGGCCCAGGATACTCCCTTGAGGGACACCATAATGGAACAACATCCAATTTAAATATCCACCTGGCCTGAACCCATGTAATTGCTGCTGTTATTACTAATTTGATACAACAATATCCCAAAAATTACAGTATAAAAATATTTGGGGGGCTCCAGCAGAGTCTGTCTGTGTCTATCTCCATCCTGCTTTTTTCAAAATACAGGTTTCAGTTTTTAATCCCCCACAGAGAGTAAGTACTCGGTACCTTCTTTGCATTACAAAAGCCAGGATATCTAGGAAAACTAGTCCAGCAAAGACACAGAGTTAAGCAAAGAAAGTGTTTTACTTTGCACATTGTCTTGTTGGAAGGTGGCAACATAGTGTAATCAAGTGACACTAAATTATATCTTAGGCAGGAATAGGATTTTTTTATGTTACACTACGAACAAGGATTGCTTTACTTCCTAAGTGCTTTTAGTGTCATGGCCTTTGCTGGGAGCTGACTATTGAATAATTAACAGCAGTTTCAGTTCGTATGACTCTTTGACCTACAAGAACTGAAATACTGTCTTTGCTCGACTCGTGCTCCGAGTACAAGTTTTCCCCAAAATGAAGAGAAAATGTATAATCAGAGAGCAGTCTAACAACAATCTTCAACAACACTCCCTGCAGACAACAAATACTTACAAAGAAGAATAATTGCCCTAAACGATGGGCTTCAGACCAGAACAACATCCAATTCCAATATGTAAACAGGACTGAACCCATTTTATTGTTGCTACAGTTCTTCATTAGATCCTGTAGTTCTCAGAGGCTTTATTGTACTTAGATGCAGGTTTCAGTTAAATTAAATTTTTCCCAAATGCATACAATGTAATTAATTTTCTATATAACATTCAAGCTGTTAATTACGGTAATAATCCTCTTGATGATTTTTGACACTTCCTATAGTTTCCTTTAATGTATTGCATTTTTTATAGGGTGGAATAACTCTTGAAGTCAGTTGAAACTTTCTCTTGTTCAGTGTGACAGATTAATTATATGAGCTATATATGGAGTAATGATTTCTGCTGAGTCTGTAAGAATCGTAGCTGTTACATCCAAGCCAGTGGCTTCATTATAGCTTAGTTATTTTTGAACAATGTTTTCATTTACTCAGGTAAAAGAAAACGAGTTGGGATTAATCCAACATAGGGAGTAATATCTCCGAGTCTTAAACGCGAGAGAGACTAGGATGTTACTGTTAGAAATAAACATAAATAATCACTTAATTTCAATAAGGACCAAATTCTCACAAAATAGTCTTATTATGAACTCCATCTAAAATGATTTGTGTTTTCCCAGTTGGAAATGTTTGAAATATATAATCAATATCAGCAGTGCAACGGACACAGCCATCCAGTCTAACACAAGAAACACATTAAAATAGCTTGTGTTTGATCGACTAATAAAGACCCTACAAGGCGTTATACACACGATTGTCAGAAATCATTTTCACCTAGTGCACAAAAGGCCTCCCCGTCAACAAACGAGTACTCGAGTACTAATCGAGTAGGGAGTAGTAAAATATGCCGGCTGACCCATAACCTTTGGTGACATGTGCAGGCAAACCAGGTAAACCAA
Organism: Trachurus trachurus; assembly: GCF_905171665.1. Lineage (NCBI taxonomy): Eukaryota > Metazoa > Chordata > Actinopteri > Carangiformes > Carangidae > Trachurus > Trachurus trachurus. The sequence continues at coordinate 22,296,292 of NC_139908.1, forward strand.
TGTAGGCTACCAGCTGTAGGGGAGAGTGGGGTAAGATGAGCCAGTGGGTAAGTTGACCCACCCCTTATTTCTAGTAAACTATAGGAAAAAAATAGCATTTGACCACATTTTTGGGAGGCAGGCATCAATTCATGGAGTCTGTGAAGGTTAGAACCATGTGAGTAAATTGGTTTAACATTTATGACCCAAAAATCTTTTTATACTCTCGAGAGTGAATTTTGTCGATCATAAGTTTTATGAGAATTGTGTTTAGACCAAAAGAGATTATTGTAAATTTGTTTTATACATGGGTTGTGGTATCTATGAGCTACAACATGAGGTAGTAAACCTAGCATGAAAGTGCACAATTTTAGCTGTGGGAGTAATACACCCAAACTAAGGTAGCTGTGGGGTAAGTTGATCAATTTGGCCAGGGGTAAGTTGAGCCACCTTTCCTATACAGTTAATGAATGTATTTTGGCTATATATGTCCAAATGATTAAATCAAGATTCTGTATGTTTGTGATTACAGTAAGTGTGTTCCTATAAACAGGAAAAGTTGTTTATAGTGTGCCAAACTTTACTTTCAAAGAAAAATATCTGGGATTCTTCCCAGGATGCGATGTAATCGCAAAACTCCCCAAATCTCAGTGAGTTGGTGGCTCAGCAGGAAGTCCCTGCAGTTTGTGTTCACCTGTAGCCTGGATCGGTGAAATATTAAGTAAAGGGGGAGGTAGGAGATGGATGGAAGGAAAGAAGGGGGGGTTGATCAATTTACCCCACTCCTATGGTCGGTAAGTTGAGTCACAAGACCACTTTTTTTGAACATGCTATATATTAAAAACTGTTATATTTACACTCATTCTGTTAATTTGTAGGGATGCAAAACATCCTGAAATATATGCAGATGTGTTAGTTAGCAACAAAACTATAATTGTCTTGATATAGTGATCCTGAATACAAAGGTGGCTCAACTTACCCCACTCTCCCCTAGTGCTGTTATTTGTCACTTTATTAAGTTTTAATATTTTTTCATGCAAGTACTAAACCGTTTAGATGCCCAATATGCGGTTAGTTTATCCAAATAAGTTTTCTCCAACGTTTTGGGAGTGAAGCTCCAGCTGGCAGCAGCAGCCCGGTCTGTGGAGCCAATCGGCCGGTCAACATGCGTCATTATCCCGGTGTAAGAAAGAGAGCCGATTAACTTACCCGCAGGTCTTTAGAGGCATACCGCCAGCTGGTTTCATTCTTTTTAGGAGATAAATATTGGTCTCATTGATTAGTTGTTGAATGTTTGTTTGAATGAAAAGTGAAACTTCATGTGTGAACTGCAGAAGAGCAGTGCTGCCTCGGGGCTCTGTATGTACACAAATCACCACCTATAGATCAATAAATACAGTAAATGTTTTACAATGAACAATCAGTCTATATTAAATCTAAAGAAATAAGTCTAATTTACAGAGGGAAATTCAGTGTGATGTGCTTGTTTTTTGTTGCACATCCGCAGCGCACAGCTCTGTAAAGTGTTCGAGAGAGAGAGAGTTGGTTCAAAGATCTTTGTAAAAAGGATGAACAGCAGGTCGAGTCCGATTAAGGAAAATGGTTTTCAGAGGTCATAGTTTGAGTACTCATTTAACAAAAGTCACAGTCTTCGTCCTATTACCAAAATACTTTTTCTTTTTTGCCTCATCCTAACCACAGACTGGGGTTCTAGATTATAACTTCGGCCTCTGGTGAGTCAGACATGCTCATTATATACCCACTATCCACCTCGAACACGTCCTGGTGACTCCAATGCCATTAACAAGAGCAAAGGCTTCATCCATTTAAAATAAAATGTCTCTGAATTTAATGCCATCGGAAAAGCAATTTAGTTGCATATGAGCATCATTTCTAGGAGACAGCATTGCCTGTTCACACATCACACTTTGCATATACACTATGCTCAGAATTACAATAGTCACCTATGAAGATTTGGAAACACATTAGTTTAATGTTCTGTAATGTGTTTCAGGGTTTTATAAAGGCCACGGTCCTCAGCCATCATTAATCAGTATGATAGATGGTTGAAACCCACCACCAGCATGTGCAACTTTGCACAAAGTAGTAAACAGACGGAAATAATTTCACGGCAAACACAATCACAAACACAGTGTAAGAAATCAGCACTGGGTAGCCGAGGTTGTGATTGTCCCCTGCGAGAGACAGAGAAAACAGATTTGCCAGTTCACCGTCTCTCTCCGGTCTTTTCCTCAAGCACACCCTGCATCTCGGAGATACTGCCCCTCACCCCCACTCCCTCTCCCTCCCCCCTCCCCTCACAGCTTTGAAGAGAGAGGGATGTCACACAGCCAACCACAGCGCTCACTTTGCATGTCCCCTGGCTAATTTCCCCTCCAGTCCCGTTCCACTTGACAGGCATTCCTCCAAAAACCATTTAGAAGAACACTTTCATTTTCCGCTCCCTCTCCCCTTTACCTCATCAGTTTTAAGGAACCATTAAGAGCTTAAGTGCAAGCAGGCGGAGAGAGATCTCGGTGAATATACAGTAGGTTTCATATTCCAGATTCAAGTAAAGTCATTCACCCTCATGCTTAACTTTCCTCCCCAAAATTCTTCCTTGTGGGCACAGAAACAGCAGCTTTTAATGTGTGCATCGTGAAATCCTCCCTGGTCTTAAATTATTAAATTCATCATTTCTGTGATCAAACAAGATAGAGTTTTAAAAGACTGAATTATTAAAAAAAAAAGATTTTTATGGTTAATAGAAAGCTTTCTGTTACTCTTAAATGGTGTTTCTGAACTCCCATCATGAGTGGGAGCAGGATGCCGCTCCTGACAGCCAATAAATGAACCGCTATTAATGACAACAAGAGGGAGGGGGTAATGAGGGCAAGATGTATGTTTTTCATTGGTCGCCTCAAGTGTTTTTCTGGCTGAGAAAACGAAAATAAAACAAAGTTCGTTTTTTGGTCGTTTAAAAGTGTGGATGCTGAGGATAAAGCCACACAGACAACAACGCGGGCGAGCCCCCTCAGTGAGAAGCGTTTCCACTTACTGAGTGCAACAACCTCTCAACTATCTCCGAGGTGCAATTTCATGCACTCTTCCTCGATTGCCGGGTCATCCTCAGAAGAACTCCTCCCCACAGAAGCTGTGCTGGGTGATGAAGCATGTACTAAAATGTTGTAAATGTGGCTCTTTACCCGAGGCGCTCCTCCCTATCGTATACGCAGCAATACAGTCACACACACTCAACACAAACCCCAATGAGCGGTGTATTATTAGCAGCATCTGCAGCCGAGTTTGGCCCTGCAGCTAAGACAAATAGGGATCTTCCTCTTTACTGGATATCACAACAAAAACACAGAGAGAGAGAGAAGATTCTGTGGCTGAAGTGTGTGTGTGTGTGTGTGTGTGTGTGTGTGTGTGTGTGTGTGTGTGTGTGTGTGTGTGTGTGTGTGTGTGTGTGTGTGTGTGTGTGTGTGTGTGTGTGTGTGTGTGTTTGTGTCTCAGACTGAAAAGGGGAAAACAGCTCAGTGGCACCTTATATAAAAGATCCACCCCCTCTATTGCCCTAAATTGAATTTTATAATCTCCTACCTGCCCCCCTTCTCCTTTTACCGCAGGCTTTGGCAGCCGCTGTATTCTTCATCCTCAGATAACAGTAGCATCAACCCACCCACCTTCACTTGTTCTGTTGAAAACACACAAACATTTCATTTATGCCCGAGTCTGTAGCTGCAAAGCTGGCACAAATATATACACAAAACTGTGCAGATACTGAATGGGAATAAGTGTAACTAGCGGAATCACAACATGACTACACTACTCACATAGTGTAATTAAAGTCAACTGCCTACACAAGCTTACACAATGTCTTCATAAAGCAGTGAACCTGCAGAGTGATGCTGTGACAGATGCTTTGAGGTTTGAATTTATTCTCATTGTAAGAATTCTATGATGCTGAAAGAGAACAGTTGTAAAGCTAAAACAATCAGTAGATTAGATCAGTTGCCCTCGACATTGGGTCGTTGAGGGGGCTCCTGGGGGTCCCCATCAGGGAGATTGGAAATAGGGGGGGGGGGTTCCACCCATACAGTGAGGGCCACAATGACGCAATATGGCTAGTTTGCTCAAAGGTTTCTGAAATGAAACATCTACCACCAAACCTCTCATTGTCAATATCAGTCTAGTGCAGTGGTTCCCAGCCTTTTTTGGCTCGTGGCCCCATTTTGACATCACAAATTTCATGTGAGTGTGGCTGTCAATCAAGATGCGTCAGTTCAGATATTTTTATAACTGCATTTTATTTTAACTGGATTTATATTCAAGAAAGTGAAAGTATAGAATACTGTTGTTTAAGATTGTGTGTGGTGTTTTTTAATCATAAAGAAGAATACGTAGTTTATTTTTTAATCAGTAATTTTTTTTATTATCAATTACTAGACATTTCAGGCAACCCCATTTGAATTCCAGGCGACCCCATGTGGGGTCCCGACCCCAAGGTTGAAAAACACTGGTCTAGTGGTTGAAAAGTTTGGTGGTAGGTGAAAACGTTTGAGAGCCACTGGATGAGATGATTAACAGAAAAGTTTGCAGTTACTTTGACAATCAATCAACATTTTATTGTCAACATGACCGAGCTCCAGTTTCTTAATTTCAATGTTGTTTTTTGACTCGCCTCAGGCAGGCCTAAATATTTCCATAACACAAGACCAATTGAAACATCATGCACAATGATTTTATTCTCTATAGAGATGTAGGGGATCTCTGTAGAGAGGGACACAACACAGTCTAGTAGCTCAGGGTTGTTCCCACTGAGCAGTGGTTGCAGCCCCTTCTTGTACTCCATCCTACAGTATGCCTCTGGTTATTGCTTTCCCAGCCATAAGATGAGCTCACATGGGTAATAAAACAATCAGGGTGCAGTACTCAATAAATGTGTCCCTAAATGGTGTTATGTTAACCCCATTTGTAACTTTACAAATGTACAACACAGATCAGTCTCATTGGAGGTTATACAGAGTTCATCCTGTTACCTTCACCTTAAACAGAAGGTTCGCCATACCAGGGTCAGCCCTCTCTCCCTCTCTCTAAACGTTATTGAGGTTCGAGACCAAACTCTTTTCTGTTTGGGGTGATCAGCCTCTGTCTGACCTCGGCAGATGGACAAATCACTTACGGGATCCCTCTTCTGACACCAACTTGTTGTGGACATTTTTAGGTCTGCCTGAGGAGAGTCAAAAAACAAGACCATGAAACATCTTGCGCTTTATTCTCTATAGAGAAGTATAGAGAAGAGATCTCTATAGAGAGGGGCACAACACAGTCTAGTAGCTCAGGGTTGTGCCCACTGAGCAGTGGTTGCAGCCACTACTTGCCTCTGGTTATCTCATCCCCAGCCATAAGATGAGCTCACATGGGTATTAAAACATCAGGGTGCAGTGCTCAATGGATGTATGCCCCTACAGTTAACCCCATTTGTTGCTTAGCTTTAGGAATTTACAACACAGATCAGTCTCAGAGGAGGTTATACAGAGTTCATCCTGTTACCTTCACCTTAAACAGAAGTTCACCATACCAGGTACAATTGGTCAAAACTGACTCTTCTAACAGACTTTCCCAAAATAGGACTCCATCAAAACTTCCACTACAGTTGCACTGCTCTTTTTCATGTGACAGTCAGGAAATTGACTGAGTAAAAATGAAATTGAAATTCTAATTTGACATTTTTCTGACAGTTTATCAACCAAACCAAACAATCAAAAGGAAGAAAGAAAGAATCATTAGCCTGGGGACCCGTGTGTGTGTGTGTGTGTGTGTGTGTGTGTGTGTGCGTGCGTGCGTGCGTATGCCGGTACAATCGTGTCATATTACGTGCGCAGCTATCAACTGGACGTGTCACACCCGCGTGCTTTGACGCCTGTGCAGCAGACAGCGCCTGACGTGTAATGTAGTTTCCTCATTGACTTATAATGGCCCCCCGTTCACGCGCACGTTCACGCGTGATGGCTGCTGCACGCCGGTTATCACACTACGCGTAGTGACCACGTGTAACATTCATGCGTTTTTCAGCAAACGCACGCATTAACGCTCGCGTGAAGCTGATTGAACATTTTTGTCAGGCGCTCACGCGTACGCGGAAACGACGTGCGCAAACTGTGTCACGCGTGACAAGAAGCTGCGTTCGTATGAAGCAGATTGTGCACGTCTGTCTGTCACTGTTTGACTAATGTTGTTACGCGTTCACACGTGCGTGCGGTCGCAGACTCTATTGCTGCGCAGCCGGAAGTTGATCTGCCCGGTGTGCACCACTACGCGTAACGTGACGCGTAGTGTAACTTAGTTGTTCTGTGTTGCATTTTCATTTTCATCCAGTAGATGGTGCAATCGATCCAATACGAGATACAGATATAGCCTATAGGCTGTTGCATGACATGATTTATTTGTTCAATGAAGACAGAGAGAATAATCTGTGTCCCAGCTGGCCACAGCGGCCGGCCGGAGCCACTCTCTCCACACCTTGCGTCTGAGCCGCTGTGGACCGTGGTCGCCATCCCCGGGTCAAGCTGCTGCTCCGCCCCGCTGACCAGGCAGCTCACAGCGGCAGTGGCGGCTGCGGCGACGTCGCTCCCCGGTCCGGGACGGAGCGATCCGCTGTAGGAAGAGGCCGCTGCGAGCTGCCTGCTCCGCGGGGCGGATCAGCAGCGTGACCCGGGGAACTCTGGTGCACTGCAGGGATGGCATATGGACCACGGAGCTCCGGCCGGGGGGGGGGGGGGAGCGGACGCAAGCGGGGGGTGTGGAGAGAGTTGCTCCGGGACCTGGCCGCTGTGGAGCGAAGTTTCCAAATATCATAATAACAAAACAATAGAAAAGTCAAATACTTAATTTTCCACGTTATTCTGTTTTTGTTTTAAAACAGAATAACAGAAAAACAAAGTTGTTTTTTGTTGTACATTTTCACAGCTGTGTTTATTTTTTCACACAAGCTGATCGTTAACTAATCTTCCTCATGTACTGTTCTCCTCGCTCGTTCTCCTGATCCACCTGTTTGTGTACCTCTGTGTAGGCTCCACCGTGCCATGAGACAAACGTAGCGCAGTTTATTGTGTTTCACCGGCGAGGAGCTGTCATTACGCGCGACCATTACGCACGGCGATTCCCCTCATCTAAGCTGCCGATTAGAGTGCCCTGTGCCGGGAAGGGAGCCTGATGAAATCCCGGACTGTAGCCGAGGTCTGGGACTGGATCCCATGTGACTGAAAAGAGTAGAAAAGAACCATAAAGGGGCCGCTGCCACCTGCCAAATATGCCCGGGGTTGGAGACCTCAGGGTCGGGTTGAGTCTCTGAGAAGAGCTGGTCTATCACCCAGCCCCATGCAGCATTATTCCATAGGGTGGCGAACGTTACTGCAGCAGATCGTAATATAGCTATATTCCTCAAATAAAACAATCAGTCAGTATTCAATTAATAGCCTGGTCTCATATAATGGCGTTCAAGCCATATAAAATTAAATTAAAAACTATCTATTTCATAGGCTATTAATATAGGCTACAGTACAGTGGCTATAACTCAATTCACTGGGCTTTTATTTTGAAGTTCAGACACTTCCAGGCTGTCATCGGCGTTAATGCAGGAGTGAAGCTGACCACCTCACCCTCTGCTTCAGAGAGGGACAGCCTGTCCGGAGCCCGGTTGGGACCGGAGACGGGCCGCAGAACACGCTGTGAACATGATCTGACTGAATGGAAGCAAGCGAAGCGCTACAGCAGCGGAGACAGAGAGCCAGGCAGCGAGGAGATGAGGAAGATTAACTAATTAACGATCAGCTTGTCACTCATATGTAAAAATAAACACAGCTGTGAAAATGTATCCATGTGCTCAAAACACAACATTTACAAAGAAAGAAAAAAAGATTTTATAGGCCATTAATCAACAGTCTGTGGCTATAACGCAATTCACTGGGATTTTATTTTGAAGTTCCGACACTTCCGGTCTTAATGTGTTGTTTAAGATCAAAATCGAAAAGGCAATCAAAATTTGACCATAATTTGATTTTGGTTTTTTTTCGTTGTAAAAACAAAAAACAAAAAAACAAAAAAAACAGCCTGAATTGTGGTTTTTTTGGTTTTTGATTTGAAACGGAAAACCAAATTACCAGCTGACTTTCGTTTTCTGACAGTTTGGTTTAAGGAAAAATCAAACTAACGAAACGTACACGGACCCAGCTGGAGATGTGCGTTAGGTTTGTGCACCTGAATAGCTGCACAGAGGCTGCAACACTGTCCCGGCCAATTTTTTTTTTTTTTTTTTTTTTTTACACTTTATTAATAATTATATAGGTACTGTAACAAAACTGTCGAGCCATCAGGAAGGTTGAAATTGAAATATGCAGAATCAGTGTCAACCATGGAGCATAAAAAGACATGACATCACTGAGCCTCCTCCTGTCCTAATATAATTATCTCATGGGTCTTTTGTGGTGGCAAAAAGTTTTCTATCCATTCAGTAAGGAATGAGCCTGGCTCACAGCTGAGCAACACATATCACAAGGTGAGGAGAAGTTCTGTTTAAATACCAGAATTTTCCATCACACAACTCTTTAGGCAGAGGCCGTACAGGGCCGTTTCAAACAATCTGACTGTGCTCATAGGCAGGACTGCTGTTCTATGTAAGGCTAAGCAGTAGTACTAGTAGTAGTAATTTATTTGTCCCCGTAGGGAAATTGAGTTGCAGCAGATCACACGCTTGACATTTCATCTAGCAAGTTTATTTCTTGATTGATGCACCTTTTCTATAACTTAACATTGGGAATTGTGTGAAAGGTTACAGAGGGACTTCTGAAATCAATGCCTGTATGGCCTCAAAATTAACTGAATTTGTCCAAATCGTAGCAGTAACCTTAATCAGTTGACTCAAAGCATGTTGTAAAATATTGACTGGGTGTGTGAGGGATTATGGTGGATCAACGCAATGGGTTGTTTAAAACAATGCCACAAACACAGGGGATCCAGTTCATCGTATTTATTGTTTAGCTGGTTGGTTTCTGATGAAAAGGAAAAGGAAAGAACAGCAAAATATTAGTCCACAACCCACACAACTCAAATATTCAGATCAATTAACAACTAAACAAAGTGTACTTAATCTTGGTAAGCATAACTCACACTTAATAAAGAGTAGACGTTAGTGGTGGCATGGCATTTAAATGACCTCATGGTTTTTGTGGCCTGGCCTGGCTTAGAGGATTCACTTATCAATTATGCTGTTGTGACTGATCAACTGTATCCTATAATAAAAAACAAGATTTGATCCTGATGGGAGTGCTTTCTTCCAGCTGACCCAATCCACAAGGGAATGAGGTGTAACTTATATTCTATAGCCTTCATGGTGATTGGTAGAAGACCAATGGGTTGTTTTGGACATGTTACACACTAGACAAGACTCTCCACCATCAAAATAACAATTAAGGAAATATCTGTTGATACAAATGTGTGTTGCAATTTATTAATATTCATATTAATGCTCACACTTACTGTATCTAAGCTACTAAATTTGTGTCTGCGTTTTCATTTAGCCTAAATCTAATAATAAAACTATATAACATGTCTATATAGACCCAGCTAGCAAAAGTTATGTGTAATTTAAAATATGTTTTCAATCAAAACAAGCTCTGTAAGTGCGAGGGGCTGTTTAAAACCAAGAAAGTGCTTGGAGACTGTAAAGAGCATTTAAAACAATATTTATTCACAGAAATTATAAAATGGGGTGTGGGGGGAAGGAGTCCGTAATTGTGGTAGCTTGGCAACACCGATCCTCCACGTCCACCGCTGGTCTTCCACTTGCACACTGTCCTCTGCCGGGCGCAGACTCGGAAGCTGTGAGGGAAACAAGATGGCAGTCACTGCATTTACACCCAACACGCCACTTCATTTACGTCCTAAGATTGTTACTCACATGATGGGGCAGAGTATCAACTGTTCACCGTCACCTCGGGCCAACACCACTCTCGTCGCTTGGCACCACTGCTGTCACACCATCCTCGGGCGTCGGCCTTGTACGCTGTTATGTGGGGGGAGAGACTTCAGTCACTGTACTTTTTACACACATTCACAATAACTTTCCACGGCCAGGGATCACTACTCCCACAACGGGGGCAGAGTAGGGATGTAACGGTAATGGTAATACCGCAATATCACAATAACAATAGTGTCTCAATATTATTGTGGACATGTAGAGAATGAAATGACGCAAATACTGTAGATTTTAATACCATTACATCCCTAGGGCAGAGTATAAACTCACATTTCACTTAGTCCGACAGTCAATGCCCGTCTGTTGACGACAGCTGTCGCTCTCTTTTTTCTCCTTTCCCCGTGGATCTCACACTCCTCTTCCTCTGTCTGCTCGCTGCAGGTGTAACTGGGTCGGTCTTCAGGCCTTGACCACTCTGCTGTGTTCTGGTGTAGAATCAGAAACTGGCAACTCTTGTCGAACTCTGGTTTAGCCCTGTCTCAACAACACACCTGACGTGAAAAAGGACAAGCTTAGTGTATATAAAATGGTGAAAACCAGACACAACGTTACAGGCAACACTAGTTTTGTAGGCTCTCAAAACTCAGTTCTACAGGTGCTTTTCACCAGTGTGACATGTGTCTGAGTGGATCTGCTGTTAAACTATAATGTAAAAGTTCCCAATCATGATTTGGGTTTAAGGATCGCATACAGTATCTCACAGATTGAGTACACCCCTCACATTTTTGTAAATATTTATTGTATCTTTTAATGGGACAACACTGTAGACATGACACTTTCATACAATGTAAAGTAGTCAGTGTACAGCTTGTATAACAGTGTAAATTTGCTGTCCCCTCAAAATAACTCAACATACAGCTATTAATAACAGGATCACAGGAGCGCTGCTGGTGTCCCTCAAACCACCGGTGCTCTTGCAAAGGGTAACAGATCAAAAACAGAAAAAAGTGCAGGCACTCCGGTTGGTTTGAAAAAGTTAAAAACCCTTTATTTTGAGTGCCTGCACTTTTTTCTGTTTTTGATACAGCTATTCATGTCTGAACCACTGGTGAAAATGTCCAAATTGTGCCCAAAATGTCATTTTTCATCACAGCCTCAACTGTCTTGGACATGGAGTTCACTAGAGCTTTACAGGTTGCCCCTGGTCCGAAAAACCATTTTTACTCTCGAAAGTGAATTTTTGTCAATCACAAGTTTCATGAGAATTGTGTTTAGACCAAAAGAGATTATTATAAATGTGTAGTATGCATCAGTTGAACCTTTTTGCATATGGGAAGTAATAAAGTCAATATGGTAACTGTGGGGTACATTGTGCCACCTGCCCCATACACTACATCAATGTATTTTTATATTTTTCCTTTTTTTAGTTCAGTTGAGAGAGACAGGAAATGGGGAGAGAGAGGGGGAATGACATGCAGGAAAGGACTGCCCGATGCGGGATTCGAACCGGGGCCGCCTGCAGTGAGGACTGTAGCCTCTACATATGGGGCATCTGTTCACTTGACGCTCCTAAATGAATGTATTTTGTCTTTACTTGTCCTGATTACTAAATCAGGATTCTGGATGTTTATGATTACAGTAAGTACGCTGCTGAAAACAAGCTGCTGTTTATGGTGAGCCATGTATTACTTTAAAAGAGAAAGATGAAGGATTCTTCCCAAGATGCAATGTAATCACAAAACTCCCCGAAGCTCAGTGAGTTGGTGGCTCAGCAGCAGGTCCCTGCAGTTTGTGTTCACCTGCCACCTGGACAGGTGGAATATGAAGTAAAGGGGGAGGTGGGAGCTGGTGGGGGTCGGGGGGGGGGGGGACTCAACTTAGATGCTCCTATGCTCAACTTGCCCAATTCTCCTCTGGTGAATGTGTATATTAAATGGTTCATGTAGCCTATATAAAACCCTGAAAAGATGAGAAGTGTTGGTAGAAGCCCTTGTAATATCTGCACACTAGTAAACAGTATTCCACTAAAAACAACAGAAACAACAACCACCACAAGGACAACTTACTTTAGTAATCCTTTGCCCCACAATCTTGGAATAAGGGAAGCTCTACAGGTTTATGTGGACGTCACAGTCTGGAAATGAGTGAAAGTTTGTAAGTTTAGCATAAAAGCACAAAAAGCTAAATTACTGAAATGACTAAAACACTTGTTTTGATAGAGACATCCATGAATGACGTGAATACAAATATTAATACTTAGAAAAGACTTACACTAATAATTTTTGAGCAATTCTTAATGTTAGTGATGCTATCTACATAATGGATGTGTGTGATACACCTGCCTGCCTGTACATGTGCATCCCTGTATACAAGATCTTGTTGTTAACAGATAAAGTACTAAATAACTTGGAGAGAAGAGTATAGTGTCAGTCAGCTGCAAGTGCTGAAACAGTTACAGTTACCTCTCACTTGATGCCATATGCCTTGGCATAAAGCACAGACAACAAGGACGTCATGGTGGTCAGGTGGCTGTATTCAGGCTGTATTAGGACCAGTACTTGCCAACTACGTCCATACAGAAGACTGGAGGACTTGAGAACATGGGATATGCGAAGATCTCTCCCCTGTAGGATTGCATACAGCATTAATAACAGTAATTGTTGGACTGATGGTGAAAATATATTAACAGTCACACAAAGAGTAGTAAGTAAAATTGCAGTTAAACTCTTATTGTCTTCTTTCAAAAAACAAACAAACAGAACAAAACCAAAAGAGCCCAATAGATAGGTTAATTCAACTGGGTTTTTGTTAGTCTGTGAAAGTGAGTTAGTGAAACCTTAATCAATTACACTGATTTCCATTCAAGTGTAGTACAGTTGTGAATAGATGAAGTGCAAAATAACTTGTAGAGAAGAGTATAGTGTGTCAGCTTAAACAGTGAAACATGTTGGTTGCATAGATTTAGGAGAATGTAGTTGAGGACTATCAACAAGAATAAGAATGTTATTATACGGTACTTGCCTGTACATATTTAGAGCACAAAGAATAATGCCATGATGGCATAACTCTTGTATGATACACACCTGCTCATCAAGGCTGGAGCGACTCCTCCTCGTTGTCCTCACCTTTGCTGCATTCAGCTGAGACCGACCACAGATGCCCTTTCCTGGTGCCTACATAGACAAAAAGTTTCTAATGTTATTTTAAAAATAAACTTTCAAGTAGTACAAGAAGTTCAATGAGAATCTATGTGGAAAATACACAAAAACACTTACTGCACATGCTTGGCCCTCATTTGGAAGTCATCATCATTGCAGAGAAGCACCCGTCAAAGTAGCCCCCTTCCTCAGAGCTGGAGAAAATAAAAAATAAAAACAGTACATTGGTCACACATGTCCATTTATGTCCATCTTAGTTGAATGAACCCAAACATGTTGCAAAAATGTTGCATTTTGTTGTTATTGTGTGTCTCCTGCACCCACTCCCCATTTAACTAACTAACGCAAGCCAAAATAGTTTTGGCTCACTGAAAGATGACGCGGGAATCACGTGACCCGTGGGAATTTCCAACATGTATCATCCTCTATTCTGCGCACAACTTGTCCACCTTGAAGGAGCTTATCACCCACCCACTCCATGAAACTCTGGTAAAACGGTGTTCAAACACACATTGCCAGTCTGTTGACAGAATAATTGAAAATACACTTATATGTAGAATTAAAAGGTGGTAATTGTAAATATTGCATAAGCCAGCCCACCCTGGCATACTCCATTTTCTGCCAGCATCCATATGAAGTTTAGGAGAGAGTTCTCAGGTGGTGTTATGTTGCGTGTGTTGGAAATATGATTGGTAAGAGCACCACCACCGGTGTGATGCTGCACTGAGCTAATTTAAGGTGGTACTGTGGCTTAAATCAGGCCCTGTGAAAATCACATTCTAAATGAAGTATTATGGTGATGTTGAGGTGTGCAGGCCTACGACTACAACTACTACAGACTTCAGAAAGCTTCTTGGACTGGTACATCCGCATAGAAATCCTAACATGATGTTTTTCTACCAAAATTAGAATAATGATGCACAATTACATACCAAATCCTGGCTCTTGTTCATCAAGCATCTCCACACCGTTCTCCTCAAGGACACAGAGATGATCATCACGTTTTCTCCATCGTGGCAGGTCTGATGCCTTTGTCCTCTTTTTTGACCTAAAAAAAAACACACACAATATAATCAAAGTAATGCAGTTAACCACACAGACTTCCTGCACAAATGCATCATAATATCTGATCCCCATGCATGGAATAAGATATTTAAATTACCTTTGTGTCAGGCTCTTCGTTTTACTGAGCGTCTCATCGAACTCAGCTTCAGCTGTAGCCACTGTATTATCTGTAACCTGTAAAACAGTGAGAAAAGTACAGTGAGGGCTGGGCATGTAGCATTAATGTTAGCCTAGCTATGTTAACGTTAGCCTAATCATTAAAATCTACATCAAACAGTGCAGCTAGTAAAGTCAGCCAGTTTAACAACTTTGATCAACCACAAACAGTTTGTGGTTGACGACATTGGCTGTTTTTGGAGGTAAAATAGCTTTAACTGTTAATTATTTAATCACAGTTTTCCATGTTGTTTGTTTACCTGAACGGGGGCTGCCTGTCGGTGAGACGATGACGGACTTGCCGGAAGCTACGTCAGTCACAATGAAATCAGCTGATCGTTCACTGTAACCATAGCAACGATGGAACTCTGAGCAATCTTCGTAATAACTAACAAACGAAATACACATTAACTGAATAAATATAACGTTAATGATTAAAATAATGCAGCAAACGTTACCACAATAATGAAAAAAAACAACAACCACGACAGCAACTACAAGCTGAAAAAATCTTCGTCAAAACGAAAAAAGTATAAGCCCATAGGTCGTCAGCTGCCTTGAATGGTTACAAAGTTATAGCTAAAAATCTGTTTTTTTTCTCTTCTGGATATCCATTTCATTCGCACTTTCGGGAACCTCCAGCACCCACAGCATGCATGGATGTATTGGTCTTTTCCTTTCTCCTTTTCCTTCTCCTTTTCCTCCTCCTTCTGCTGCTTCTTCTTCTCGTCCGGCAGGCAAAGTCTGGCTCACTGCTGCCTCCCCTGGTTGACTAAAATGAAAAGGCCAACTACATTACACGTCAAGTTACGCGGAGTGGTGCGCACGGTGCAGATCAACTTCCTGCTGCGCAGCAACAACATCTGCGACCGCACGTACGTGTGAACGCGTAACATAATTTGTCAAACAGTGACTGACAGACGTGCACACGCTGCTTCATACGTACGCCGCTTTTGTCACGCGTGAAATACAACCTGCGCGTAACAACGCACGCACGCACGCACGCGTAACAAAGTAACCATGCGTGCACACACACGTCGCTGTGCGTCTTTCCAGTTGTTTTGACTTTGATTTCACCTCATAGCGTGCGTGCGTGCGTGCGTGCGTGCGTGCGTGCGTGTGTGTGTGTGGCAGCTGTGGAATATACTGATTTTAGATTCACATCATAGCAGCAAATTTGCACAAAAACTGACAGCTTCCAGTCTAATTGTCTAGTTGGGCTGAATCTGAATATGATGGACATAGATAATGTTTCTTTTTATTTCAACCGTTTTAGCAGTGCTGTTTGAAGACTGTGGCACTTTGTTGATATTTTCTGTCAGAAATGAATAAAAAATTCATTTATAATGATAAGAAATCCAACATCCTGGTGACCTGTAAACTCTATGTGGAGAGATAGATCTGCAGCAGCAGCGACGGAGCCAGTGTGAACACTTGTGCTTCTCTGTAGCAGCTTAGTGATATCTATACCACCACACTCACACCAAATATCTGTGTGTCCCTGTGGTCCCAGGATAATAGTTAGTTACAGTCCTGCTCCTTCGTGTTTGGAATATATAGCACACAACCCGACCCAGGTTCTCCTCCAGATAGATAGATGGAGCTGGTATCCAGTGTTTTATTCTCTTTAGAATAACATTTCCTCACAATGGAGACACACAGTGTGCCTCTAGTTAGTTGAATTGCTGCTATAACACCATGGTGAAGATACCAACCTTTCTCTAGCCTCATGTTGCCTTTCCCTATTGTGTTAATAATTCTTTTTTCACAAATGCAAACGTGATTTGCTTTTTATTTACACCATCTTGCGATCGGTGGGTAATGTGAAATCAGGCAAGATGTAGCATGAAATCGCTTGGATCAAGTTGGATGCAGAGAGAGCGTGACTCAAAGGGGGCCTGGAGTAATAACACAAGCGCTCGGTTTATGAAGGGCGAGGACAGAGCCGCCTTGGCCGGGTGTACGGCACTTCATGACTCTTGAAACAGCGAGGAGGTGCATAAGAGCCCCTTAAATGCTCCGTCATTTCTTCATGAGAGTCAGTTAGAAGTATAATGTGATTTCTCTGACAACACTGGCACAGGTTTTTGTTTGTGCTCCAGGTCTGTTGAGGAAAAACACGTCCATTCAAAAGGAGTTAGAGAATATTTGCTTCTTCTCATCAGAGACTTGCCGGGTCTTTTGATTTCAACTTTTTGCTTTGCCCTTGTCACTTTTAAATACTTTGTTTGTGTCTTCAGTTCCTCATCCAAATTCAAGATTTATCAAACTTATATTATTGTACTGTACTTTATGGCTTTGTCTTGCCTTGATCTTTTGCTGTAAGTTGCCTCTTGTGCTGAAAATATACTGTATTTGCCGTATGTTTTCTTCCCTCGTCGTCACATTAATTTTAATTTCACAAGGCGCGGGCTCTTTCTCTGCAAATGTTTGAATTATTAAAGTGTGGTTTTCAGAGGGGAGCAGAGACATTTGTGGAGATCACATATTTTTTAATAGTGCCCTATAGGCATGGTGTTCACTTGCTGGAATCAGGCGGCAGCCACAGCCACAGCCACCCACAGAGGCCACTCCTTTTAGCAGAACACAGTAACGCTGCCTCAAGTTGTTCTTACACTTGCGTGACCTGTTAGTTTGAAAAGTTTACATCGCATGCACTTGTCATGAGATGGAGAAGTGTGGAGAAGTTCATCGAGTTCTGACCATCCACTGGATCTTTGCAACTGGAAACTGTTTCATTATTGTCCGCAGACAGATATGCAACCAGGCAATCTAATACACAACCTTTCACAAGACTTTGATTGGATTAAGTAATGTCACATGCCAGTGGCGTGCGGTGACTTTTACAGATAGGCAAGCAGAGCTGAAAAATCAACTACCCCCGAGTCCTAATGTGCAATTTAGCCGTTTACTACACTGACAAGAAAAATGGATTGGACTAAAACACAGCATTACAGTAGTGGTGAGCCCATCTTAAAAAAAATCTGGGCCTGGACATCTTCTCCTTTCTCCTCCATGGCTTGAGAAGTTTCATTAAGATTCCTTTGCACTTAAGGTAAATGAATCACTTGTGCAACTAAGGGGAACTACTGTATGCAAGTCCGGTTGCTTTTCTGCTGTTTTGCCAACCCTCCTCATGGCCATGTGCATTTGTTTTTAATGAGTCCGACGAGAAGGCAATCCATGAAGCGTTGGATAATGTTCTTTATCATATACGATGTTACTACGTGTCTATTTGTGTAGTCTTATCTGAGATTACGGGTCAAGGTTGATTTTCGGCCAAGAGACGCTACGTGGAAGGCAGAGAGCCTCCATTGTCCCTGTAACAAGTTACAAGTCATTTATTTAACCATCACAATTACTCCAAAGCTGTTAAATTAGGGTAAAAATGTGGCATATTTAAGATAAAAATCTTGCATAGTTAGTCTTTAACTATTAAAATTACAAAATGGCTTCTATGTCCGTCTTCCCTGTGACAGTGACAATACAGTCAAGTATTTTCCTGCCTCAATGTGCCATCTCAAACTTAAGATCCTCGATGATCAATTCTTCAGAGCCCCTCATTCCCATCAACAGAGAAGAAAACAATCTTCATGTGACAAGTAAAAAGTAGTAATTATACACATGGTTAAGTGTAAATACGTCACAATAAAAGCTGCTCCACAATAAACCCTTTCCTTGTGTTCTCACATGCTGATACTGAGGCAAGGCTCATCTACATGCAACTGCATCAGCTATTATATACATTTCCACATCTGCACATGTGGATTACGTGAAATGCACCATTCATGTCACAACATGGCAGCTTGATGAGGACACTTGTCTGTAGCTGTCTGTGGCCTGCCACCTGTCAGAGCCGTTATCCAACACACGTCCAACAAATGACAGGCTCCAGCCTCCGTCATCAGGACCGAGTCCATCAAAACAGCAAGGGGGATAGACGGTGGTCTTAGTCAGGCTAGCGTCCAGGGACAGTAGCCCAATATGGCCACAAGAGGGCAGTGAATTTCAAGACGGACGTTGACAGGGCAGCGTTTGTCAAATAAAGGATGTCGTACTGCTTAATGTGAGCCTCCATTATTCTACTTGATGTCAATATTTAGCTTTAACTGAGCAAGTCGGCCTTGTTTTCCCTGATAGCATATCACTGGTAGCTGCTTATTGAAGACGGTGTCCATGGTTGAAAGTAGACAGGCGGTGTTAAGGATAAGGACCATTTAATCTAAATGGAAGTGGCAGCAAACGGAGAGAAAACAGACACAAAAGTTGTGCATTGTGTCAATCAATAGCCTATAGGGAAATGGGCTTTACTCTATCCAATCACATGGTCTAAAGTGCACAAAGCTTGTGCATTTTGGATGTTTGCAAATCCAATTTTGCTAGTTGCAGCGGGGCATGGGCGCATGGTTCACAAGGGTTGTATTCAGTCATTTCATTAATCATGGAGGTGTTTTGGGCCCAAACAAGCAATACACCAATGAGAGTGTCTTTTCTCTGTCCCTGTGAAAGCCAGGTGCATTTTGCACCCTTGTGTATTGCTATTTTGACAGTGTTCTTGCCAGGTAAGAACATTTCTCTGCAGAGGAAGCAGATCTCTGTCAGAGCAGAGACAGGACTCACAAACAGCTGTTTATGGCTTGCAGCTCTCACTCTCTTCATCTCTCTCTCTCCCTCTTATTGACTGTCCCCTGCCCCCATTTTTCCCCATTCCCTGGGGGAAATAGAATTACGGCTGAAAGTTTTATTTACAACCATGAAAAGCAAGTAGGCCAAGAAACCACACACTCTGTCAGTCTATGATCTCCTCTGCACCGTTTCAGTATTAGCTGGGCTTTGCACTCGGACTTGTGTGTGTGTGTGTGTGTGTGTGTGTGTGTGTGTGTGTGTGTGTGTGTGTGTGTGTGTGTGTGTGTGTGTGTGTGTGTGTGTGTGTGTGTGTGTGTGTGTGTGTGTGTGTGTGTGTGTGTGTGTGTGTGTGCAGTTCATCCACCTGGTGCACATTATAACGGGCCCTTAAGATGACAGTGAAATACTGTCTTCAGACTTGAGGGTGAAAAACAGACAGGCGAATGCATCCAAACAATCACCAGTGTGATGATTACTACTTCTGCTGCAATCATTGCAAACTGAATATATTTGGACTAAACAGACTGAGCAAACAACACGAGGACGTTACCGTATGCTTCTCATTCCATGGCCTAACAATTCATCAAAATATATCTGCAGATCAATCAATTAACCAAAATTATTGTTGCAGCACTGTATCACATCCCATATTTTCATACTATACAGGCTGACGAGCGAAACACCTCATGGCCATCACATATGTTGCAAATAGGTTGAATAATCTCATATCGCCAGAGCAGGTCATAATTGTTTTACTGTGACATATAAAAATCACCTTGCAATCACATGCACCGTCACACCTTATTTGGATAATTCTGTAGAGTGATTGGCTAACACATTATATACTGCTACGGGTTTTTTTCCACATTATTAGTCTTTCACATGAGCCCCTGATTGAACATATGATTAATTGAGTTAATTGTGTAATGATTACCCTTTAATTTTCCTTTAATCGGTTCTTGTAAAAACCAATAGTGTGGAAACTCTGTAAGAGGTTGCCCTTTACACAACACCACACAGGAGCTCTCCACTTAAAAAGCCCACATGTAGATTAGCTTTTGAGAGCCAGTCTTATGTAAATTGGGAATCTGCTGTTAGATTGAAAGACAGTAAAGCACTGAAATGTGCAGATATACTGTTATTACTAAAATCCAAGCTCAAAATGTTGTTACATGAAGATTTGTCGACTACGTACAGACACTAATGCAGCTCGTTAAGGGGTTACTGTTGTTGTTTAGGTAGTGTATTGTGAAATTTATTTCCATTATATCTTTTTATTTTGTAGCATATTATGATTATAAAGGTTCTATATTAATACTTTTACAAGAATATAAAGAACTTCTGTAACTTTGTGATGTAACTAGGCTTCATCAACAACATTAGATAATTTTTTGGTGCTCAAAACCACACATATCCTCTACATACATAACATAACCTTTAATGCTCAACAGAAAGGTTGTGACTTGAATTTGGTTAACATCCTCATGGTGTTTCATACCAGGGTGCTTGTAAAGTTCAAGGTATCATGTTCGGGATCATGATATGATTTGCATTTCATTTTCCGTTAAATGTCAAATTAGGCCTGTTATTTAGTATGACACTGTCACTAGTAGTTGCATTGGGGGTGCTAATTGCACTACTGCACCCTCTGGCAAGTGTCAACAGCCACTCCAGTGGGAAAGGGAGGGAAATGAGAAAGAGGCCTCCTGCAGCCATCTGGCAGTTCCTCGGGATCAAGTCCTATTATGTCAGAAAGTCAGAGATGATTTGGAACATATGAACAGGATCTGAATGAAGAACTTTCCACAAAGGATGAGAGACAATGAACATGCCTCGTAGTTTCCACTCGTGTCCAAAGACATTAAACATGGTAAAACACATTTTTGTTACTGGCATTGCTTCAGCATGGCAGGGCCAATCAGAAACTAAGCTTAAAGAATTAATTAGGAGGAACAAAATTGGAAAAATAAAACTTAATTAAACATGCTTATCCTTTTGGCCAGAAAACTAGAAACTTGACGCCAAGTAGCCTAAAGACCAAACTGTGTGGTGTTTTGTTGGATTAATAAGGGAGCTCAGCCAGAGTCCTGTTTTATTTGAATTTCCATAGCATGTCAACCTGCTAGAGACAGACATCCTCTCATGTATAGCAACAGTGAATTTTAGCCAGAAGTATAAAGAAGGCCTGGGAACATTTTTACAAAAGAATTGAACTTAAACACACTTATTTTGTGACAAAAAGGGGGAAAAAATGAAATGACTGATACAGTCCAACACTGATCCTTATCAGAGCATTCAACATCTTTTGATAAGCAGCTCTTTTCATCAAAAGGTCAAAACCATTTCCGAAAGGCTGGAAAGTGTATGAGTAACTCTTTTCCGCTCTCTCAACAAGTGCCAAAAATATAACTGAATGGGGCAGCGCCGCGATTCCTCCTGTGATTTCATGTAATCTGCACCATTGTATTCAAATGCAAATACCCTGTACACACTGGAGTGGGGGAATTGTTGTTCCAGGGTGGAAGGATTACATGAATGAGATGAGTAGATACATGTTATTGTCTGGATCTGAAATTGCTGTGTGAATGGGTAGAAATTTGACATTATTGCCCTTTTTAGACCTGATATTAACATGAGTCACTCTGCAGTGATCCAGTCCCAAGTGATCAACTCGGAGTACATCAATCTGTACTTGGATTTAAAATGTGTCTCCAGTGACAATTTGATTGGATCTCACTCTCACTTTATATGCAAATAAACAGGTATGTGAGGCTGCTGGGTGCACGTGTGTGTGTGCGTGTGCGTGTGCGTGTGTGTGTGAGAGAGAGTGAGAGAGAGAGGCGCTGATGACTGGAGTGAATCAGTGCGCTGTGCACAGCTCTACAGTAAAATAAGATGTCAGCCATTTGAAATAGTAAAATGTTTTTGGTTTATTCATAATGTTGCTAGTAAGACTAATGAGATGGGATGTGAGTAGAGTAGGAGGTCCATCAATTAGGAAACATTTGGGTTCACACTGCTAACATGTGGCCACA
Organism: Trachurus trachurus; assembly: GCF_905171665.1. Lineage (NCBI taxonomy): Eukaryota > Metazoa > Chordata > Actinopteri > Carangiformes > Carangidae > Trachurus > Trachurus trachurus. The sequence continues at coordinate 22,318,290 of NC_139908.1, forward strand.
TATGGCTCCAAATGTGCAGAGTGATTGGATCTCAGATGTGTCTTTAATGTGTCTCGGGTGCGTTTGCAGCCGTACTTAGGGCTAACCACTTCTGATCGGATCACCCGAGACGGATGCTAATACCAGGACTGAACAGGGACTATGGTCTATTAGGCCAGTCATTACAATGGTCTCTTATTCGAGATAAAACACAGAGGATATTTAATACACTTCAGTTTTCTCTGCTGATGAGATTGCACGTTTCATCAAGGCAGTTCTCACAGCTCTGCACCAGTCCCGAGGTGGGGGAAATGGACCTGAAGCTTTTGGTAACCAATCAAACTGAAAGGAACAATAATGCACTTCAGGCAGTTTAACTAGGCTTTGCTAGCAGTTAACCATAAACTACCACTAGCAATATCCTAGCATGTTTAGGGGCTGTATTAAAGGGACATTGTGGGAATTACTCCCATCTAGCGGTGCGGTTGTATATCGGAACCAACTCAATCATATTCTTTATGCTGCATTCACGTGGAATCGAGCAGACGGACGACTGCCGCTGCATGTAACAGGATGAACAAGCGTCTATGTAAACAAGTGGTCTGTTGGCATGAGGCAAAATGATACACACGAGACAATATGTTGTCATGGTGATGTTGTATTGTTTACCTTACCCACGTTTTACAGGCACTCTCTTGTCGACTAAAATGACATCCGGCTCGTTTGCCGTCTGCCTGACTCCACGTGAATGCAGCATCAGTGTGACCCTCCATCCTTCCTCACACTACACTATGGTGAGGGTTGTCAAACAGACGCCACCTCGATCATTTCTCCCAGAGCCAATCGCTCCGGTTGTCTCCGCTGAGTTTCTGTGGTCACCTATACGGTCACACTGCCACTGAACGTAAATGACACAACACACAACATGGCAGCCAGCACTGAGCTTACCAGCTCTATGTAGATATGAATGGCAAATTCAAAGCTTACCATAACACTTAATGACTTTTTAATGAAACATGTACTTTGAATGAAATAATCATTTTCTTTAATAGACAACAAGAGAAGTTACACAATGTGCCTTTAAAAGTAAGTACGCAGGTCACAGATTAATGCAAAACTCAGCCAACCAGAAGAGCATCAGACATTGACACAAAATGTCCTGTTCTTGCTCGACGTCCAAAGAACAGCATGAGATGTACTGTACTGTAACACATCAACAATAATACAGAGTTGTTTTTTTCCAGGGTTGAAAATCCTACTGATGGTATGAAACTGAAATTATTCAACTGATTCAAAAACAGACAGACAAACAGTCTAACTGTAGATGGTTGGAAAGTGAATTTCATGGAAACACAACGAAAGTGGAATGAAAGAACAACATAGTTGAGTCGCTGACTCAGAGAGCAGCTTTTGATGGCCCAACCATTTGCAAATGGAGTTATTCATACAATAATGACAGGCTAATTCTGCAGACATCATTGTGATATTACAAGAAAAGGAAACATGTGAAAATGCCCAATTAGAGTCCTATAAGTGATGATGAAGATAACTGCCATTATGATGAGCTTTGACTCAGGTATGTTGTTGTGATGAAGTCAATCATTTCCCGCCTGTCAGCTCTGCACAGGCACAGCTCATCATACCGCATCACATTTCTGTTCACGTGCCAGTTTCCTGGGGCTGAATATGCCAGTGACTGTAGGAAGACATCTACTGTACTGCTGCACACCATACCTTTGTGTGTTGCAGGATGCATAGGAAGGAAATAAAAACCTGAAGCTCAAAGCACGTGAAGTCCATAGAGAAACAGTTTTCAAGCTTGGTTTCCTGATCAGGACTAACAGTATGGCATAAAAAAAGAGAGATCTTAAGTCATCCCAAATGAAATTCTGGTGCCAAATATTCTAATTTTATATTATTGCAGTAATTTAATGTGATTACATTTTCTATTCAAGTAGAAATAGCAGAGAGCACCACAATGGCTTTCCAGGCTGATGGGCCATTGGCTTTGACAGTGGGGAGGGACACTATTAACAGTGTTGACAACCAGTTCATCAATATTCATTGTGTAGGCATCTGGCTCTGGAAAAGAATAGTGTAACTCTCAGTTCTTACTCCATAGTAATACTTCATTAACTCTGTGCAGCCACACATATTACCTAGGTCCATACTGTATGTATATGTTTTATTAGAATATCTTTGCACCTGTGAAATACACAAGGTCTTCGACAAGTCTACAGTTGATTTGGCATTCTAACTGCTCTCATTATTGTAGCTGAGTTCGTATTGATTATAAGCACATGTACTTTGGGATCAGATTAGTGACATCAAAATGCTAGGACATGTGTAATTACCTCTGTGAATTTAACCCCCTCAAGTCTCAGCCCAAGCTAATTCCAGTTAGATTTTATACTAAATTTTACAACTTCATACTAAACACAAAGGTGTAAAATAATGGCTCTGTAATGTGAGTGTTGCTCACAGTGGGTAGGCCAGTGATTTGTGCAGCAACCATCAGCGCTTGAGTGTTCATGTGAGTGACTGAGTTGGAGGTGCGTTGTAGAGTGCTGTAGTCTTTTCAGAGGAATATGAATGCAGTTCATTTATAATCTACCAGTGAGACAAATACTTCATCATCTTCATTATGCTCTCATTCATTTTTAAATGTCTAGTCAGATCAACAGCTCTATTCAGTTTATTGTCACATACAACAAAGCAATGCATCAATCGTCCAATTTGAGAAACTGAAACCCGTAAATGTTCAGCATTTTGTCTGAAAATATAACTCAAGCAATTATTCAATTCTCAAACTAATTGTTGTTTATTTTTATTCCAAACGGAGTAATTGTTGTCTACTTAACATTACTGATTATCCTTGGTTACCTAATTTTACACATTATGTCATTTGGAAGTGGCTGCAGCAAAGATAATAATAAAGCAAGTGGCCTTTTGAATTAATGAATAATGAATCCAATGTTTGTAGCTGCCAGATGCTCAAAGAGTTTTAAAAAAAATGTTAAAGTGAACAGGAAACCTCTCCACCTTCTTGGTAATACAGTCTCATGGTCAGCATAGAGACGTAAAATCTTCAAAGCAAGGGGGGTGATAAATATACCTACAGATATCACACAGCTACACTAACGGAAATGCTTTTTGACGTACATTCAGTTTTCATTTCACCACAATCATGTCGAATCACAAAAGAGCACGCTCCCATACGCCCGAGATTGGTGATATTTATAGTCTTTCATTTTAAAAGTGGCCTCTAACTGCCTTTGATTTCTTTAAAGTATCCCTTTTGTGAATGGTCCGCTTCACCTACAGCCAGCTGTAACACTGCCATCAGAGAGCTTTCAATATACACTATCCTCAACAGCTCTGCGTGGTCAGAATCAGTTACTGAGTTCGCTGCATATGTACGATACAGTATATAAAATCCAGCAGCCTAACATTACGGATCTGCAACAGCGGGCTTAATTTGAATCGACTTGTTTCTATTTTACCTTTAGTAAAATAAGATTGTGTCGATATCTGTCCGAACAGAATGTAATGAATCATCTGAAGAGGTTTTTATCATGATTATTACAATATGAAGGAGTCCATTTTAATTTACATCTTTCCCTCCTAGCGAGGCCAACAATGCCCTTCTGCAGCCAAAATACTGTCCAGTAGAAATAATGGAATAATAAAAGTGTTTACAACTATTCTATCATACTTAATCATATTAGAATGCATTGTGTTGCATGGACGCAGGCCTGAATTGATTTGCACTGAGTCACCAAGTACAGATTTTGATTTGTATAAAAGATGTTTACTCAGGCGGTATTAGAAGTACAGACACAGTGACATTTTCTAACATGGCTGGGTGCAAATGTGTTTGACTGACACGCTGCAGCACAGTTTTGCTCCACATTACATGAAATCAAAGACCAGAGCCGTGGTTCCCTCGTGTGGCTTTTGTAATTAGTTATTCATGCTTATAAAATGTTGATTAATTGAACTGTCCCTTACCACAGAAATAACACACAATACGAATATAGGGCAACTTTTTCTTCCCTCAATTAGTTATTATTGGGTTATTTCATACAGCAAGTCGTTACAGTCCGTCTAAAACCTATTCATTTCATTTCTTGTGGAAAAATAAAAGTCAATAACAGTAAATGAGGGAAAAATGACTTCAACTATGTGGCACATTTGCAGCCAAGAGAAAAAAAAAAGACAGCATAATATTGATGCTTTTTACCCGTTATTTAGTTATGACCCACAATTCCCAACTACAAGTAAGATAGCCTTGAGGAGGCAAAAAAAAAAGTACAGAAACCCAGCTGTAGAACCAAGTGTTGGTTCAGAGTAGAGCTGAGGGGGATGTCCTGAGCCACGAGAAGAGGATCTGTGGGGAAAGCAGACATGACCAAAGCAGAAACCCTGTGACGCTCCATTTCCAGCGGGGCAGCGGGAGAAATGTGGCAGAAAAGAAGTGCCAGTGTTACACTAGAGCACTCACAAAGCAGGGCTGATGTGATCTATGCAAAGAGAAGAAGGAACGTTGTGATCCGACAGAGGCTTGGCTGTCGTACGTCTGGATGCATAAATGCATACTGAGCATTGTTGAAAGTCAGGGAGTCTCACTTCTCTTTGTATCCCAATTAGAGGATTTATTTTTTAATCAAAATCAAGCACCTTGATTTTCCAGGTTTACAATCCACTGGATTAGCTAAACACATAGGTTCAAATCCACCTTATTAATTACTCTATCCACCTCTGAATTCAAGGATTCAAAGGTTTAGTCGTCGCATGAGGAGGCAAATACATTAGTGCCATGTTCTTACATTTAAAAGACCAGAGAGAAAAAGACTTAGAATAAAAGAGATATAAAGGAGGAACCTATTTTATAAAAAATGTTACAAATGCCACAAAAATGTTACATTTACAGCTCCCAAACTCAAGGAAATCATACAATAAAACTTGTGATTCATTTGCTGTTGAAACTTTGAGGACCAAGCGCTCGACAAGGCCCAACTGAGGCCATTCAGAGGTCCAAGTTCATCCGCATGGTCTGACGAAGGAACATTTCACTGTCTTTGTGTGTTGCACTGGCGGCCACAAAGGTATTTACCTTGAAATACAGGCTGGAACTGTCTTGCTGGAGTACTGAGGATCATTCATAATCCTACCAACTGTTGCTATCCTCCTTCCGGTGTATAGGTCCTACAGAGTGGCGATCACATTCCCTCTCTATCTCTCTGTATAAGGCTCTATAGTAGTTTCCAGACCATTTACTGAGACCTCCTTTTAAAGGATGTTTTCCACAGTGTCATATAGACACACGGTGGGTCGTGGCAGGTGAAGGAAACGCTGATATTGTTTATTGCTGGTGAGTCACACACATCTCATTGTTGCTTCTGCCTTCGCCTCCATTGTTTGTCTTCTCTCTGCTTTTTGATTTAGTTTTCTGCTTCTGTCCTTCAGTTTATATAAATACAATCTACCATAACTCTAGATCCTGCTCTCAGCCGTGCACTCGATAATCCACCATTGCATTCAGCTCAGAAGTAGTCAAAAGGCCTGCTTGACAAGCCATTAAATGTTGCTAGATGATGTGATACGCTAATTAGCTAATTACTGATTTCCTAATCAGCGTATTCATGGCGTCATTGTCATATTTGCTTTCTGCTTAGCGTCACCCGGTTTCAGCCCTTTATGTTTGCTTCTCTTCTATCTGTGCTCATATATACGGCACATTTAATACAGCTCAATTCCCAATAAAGCCGGTCTCATTTACATGTTATTTCTGCTTCTGTTGTCAGACAACAGAACAGGTATGAAGTAGACACCGGCACACAGCCTATTCAGATAAGATGCAGTCACTTTCGAGCCATTTCCAAGCTGCTGCTGCTGCTGCAAATCCTGATTTTATAACGGCCAGAATGTCTGTCTCATTTTGTCTCTTATACAGAGCACAGCCTACGTCTGGGTTACAAACTGCTGCTCCTCCTCTCTGCCACTCACTGAACAGAGCGGACACAGAGAGAGGTGTGCCTCTCGCTCGCGGGGCAGCACTGGCGGCTCTCTTCAACGGAAAGTAGCGAAGGTTTGTTCAAGATATGTGGCCTGGTGCTTCAAATATTTATTTATTTTTAAAAGCTGTTGAAAGGGTCTGAAAAGACAAACTGCTGTGAAGCTGTTAATAACGCCCCATAGGAAGTGTTTGCGGCACATTATTTTCAAATGGCAACAACCGGGAACGGTAAAAGTCCAACACTTGGTTGACCAATGGTGTGACCACCGATGGGTATATTTAGGGTGCATTCAGGAACCAAAAAAGTTTGAAAAAAATGCATCTGTTTGCTTGTTGTTTTTTTTGTTGAATTGGCTACCAATCAAGAATGGTAGCCAGATGGCACAGAAGTAAAGGTATTGAAAAAATAGAAAAAGCACACACATCCCTAACTGTGCGTTCACACCAAAAGCATCAGTAGCGTCAGCAGCATGGTCAGCAGACACTCTCAACGTTCTGTTCACTGGCATCTCACCGCCTGCCAGCTCCAGCGGCCGGCGACCAAAGAGGCGGGACTTTCAAGCAGCGCGAAAGATGTGTCCATTCAGGCGCTCTCAGTTTATCCCACTGTGAGACTCCCGGGCTGCAACTGGCTCCTCATTTGCATAAAGTTGAACTTCTCTCAACTTCTAATTTGACGCTCTCGACACCCGTCGACGCCAGTCTCCATTGAAAATGAATTAATTCCGACCGCTGCGACGCTCCCGATGCTTTTGGTGTGAACGCACAGTAAGTCTAAACGCTGGGTGCCGGACGACACAAGTAAATAATAAGAAAAAGGAAAGTCCGCACACCAACAACAGCTCCAGAGCTATAATTTATTATCACCAAAAAGGGAGTAACGTTTCGGGTTAGAAACCCTTCCTCAGACAGAAGTACAGGTAACCATGTTAAAATAAAAGTCAAATGGATATTGTGAACACAAGTGTATTAATTGAGTGTAAATGTATGTAATTTTTACCTGAAATGACCATGTAGCTCAGGATTTGGTCCGTCCAGCCAGATATAAATGGAGGGTTCAGACCGTGGTGAAGATGATTCAGTAGCATCTACCGAGTCATCTTGACTTATTCATTTAGCTGGCGGCCACTTTCCGTGTTTACTTCCACATAAGACTCAGTGACAGGCATCTGAAACAATTCATGTATAAACCATGTTTACTTGGAAAGCTTTACAATGGACCTGCAGCATAACTACATTATTTTGTAAGAGTCCTAGTTTCCCCCAGATATACAGCGGTGGTGGCCTGTAGATCTGTGCCCTGTAGAAATATAATAATGGGGTTGCGGCTGTTCCTGACCATATGCTGGCCTCTGATTTTCAGTTTCTGAACTCGTTTACTAAATAACATGTGTGTAATTTAACCAGTGTCATACAAGTTTGGGGGTCAGTTATGGGGGGGCAGTGTAAGAAAATGTGTCTGAACCTCTGAGGCTATATAAGTAAAGTCCAGGGAGAGTTCACTGGTTCAAGACTGAGAAAGAGAGAATGCATAATTGAAAAGAGGTGGAAAAAGAGGGAGTGAGAGGTGGAAGAGAGAGAGAGACTTATGTGATGCATATCTCGGATGGACTGATTCTCTTCGTATCACGTTGTGTGATGTGACTCCGTCCTTTATTTCTATGATTTCAAAGCAGACGATCACTTAAACTCTGATGAATCCTATTTCGAAACAAACAAACTGTAATCTGAGTGCAGTTGTCAAGCTGATATCAACCCACTGATGTTTAGCTAGGCTGCATGTTGCCTAGCAACGCAGCAGCAGAAATTTGAAGGGAGGAACTTTTGTTTTGATGATAGGCTACTTTATAACAAAAGGAACATTATTAAATATTACTTCTCCACCTACGAAACACTTGGTCATAGAAATGTCATCATTGATGAGATGGTTGATGAGTGTGTCGCTGCATACTGCTGTTAGAACATGAGTAATGGATGACACTGTGATCATGTGCTCCATTACCCCAGCTGGATGTGGTATTATCCCTTAAATGATACATGTGTCCTAACATGGGTAAAAAAAAAATCTTGCCTCCCTCCCTCATTTATTTATGTTTTGTTTTTTATGTTCCACACATGTGAAATGGAATTTATTGCGCAGCACATGATATATACAGAGAGAGACAGGGAGGGTGTGTGGAGACCCTGCTGTTCTTAATGTGGCCATCCATCACTTGCATAAATCACAATCATCATAAATCATAACCCTCAAGCACAGATAAGCATGCATGTGCATGCAGTTACATAAAAATGCTCACACACGCCGAGGCATTTCATTAGGGACTTGGTCAGAACATTCCTAACCACAGCTTGGTGGATCGGATTTCCTTTGGGATATTTTTGAGCTCTACCTTTAGACCATAGTGTGCATCTCATGCGTAATGCATACATGCACAGAATCGCTCTCTGTTTGACTTCAAATGATGTTCTCTCAGAGCAGAATAGTCTCACAAGCCCGTTTAGATGTAGGTCAGTATAGCCTCGCTTCTAATGAAGTGCATTTTGTGTGGTGAGAGGAGAGGATAGTGTAGGAGGGTAAACACGCTTAGGCTCAGTTAAACATTAACTGCAGAGACAAAACACACTAACATCTTCAAATTAGCATGAAAAAATACGAACTAATTTGAGGTGACAAAAAAAAAAAAAAGCATAAATTTGAAGGTAGAGTTTCCCACCGCTCAGTGGGGGCGGCTTCTCCTGCTCGCTGCTATGACAAATTTAGTCATCTGATGATGTCATTTACTTTCATATGCATATCAATCTGGATGTGACAGAATTAAATGGTAGTGACTGGTGTTCAGCTTCTGTTTGATTACAAGCAGGCTTTAATGATATAGTACGGTACAGTATAGTTGGCATTCAACACATTTCTGTCACTGCAAAGTTTGCATTTTCTCTCAATGTCATGGAGCTTGGCTGAAGGCAAACCAGGAATGATATAAGGCTATTCACAGTCCGCACAAGGCCACATTCTTTCTGATCAGAAAGACATGTAAGAAAATAACACAAATGACATGGAGATCAAGAACTGTCACCTTCACCATATCAATGCAAGAACAGTATTCGAGTGTCAAACTCACTGAAAACTAAATGAACACATTAGGTGTTATATGAGGCAGCAGGAGCAAGTAAACAAGCAAATTACCCACATTTATCATCTCTGTGCAGAGTAAGTTTGAAAAGTATGAGACTGAATATTTTGGAGCGGCTCTTCTCATAAAGAGATCAGTACAGTAGGTACGGTCTGCACCTAGCGAGAGATATAGAGACAGATAGATATAGCACTAATATTAATCTGCATACACATATTTATGGGATGCAAAAAATAATAGCAACTCTATACTGTATATTGATCTCTACCTTGTTCCCATGCATGTATTGCATTAATAATGTATCGTCTTTAGTTATGAAAACAAATTGAGAAGCCTTTAATGAAAAGCTTCCTGTCACACCATTATTAATCATACATTTCCATTCAACACTGTCTTGTTATCAAGCAGATGATAGCAATTATTTTTATGTTCTGTTCTATGTGCAATTGCTTTTATAGGTGAGGTTTAAATATAAGCCCATAGTGGGTTTCTACCTCACCTGCACATGTGTTTTTTATATGTATTTTATTGTTGCTTTTATAATCGTGCAAATAAAAATAATATAAATATGAATAAAATAAAAAATATATGTGCCACTACTTTGGTGGATGTAGACTAGGGGGGACCTCGAATTGTCGACTATCTGACGATTCGATTCAGAGGGGTCTGATCTGATTCGACTATCAACCTCGTGGTTATGAAAAAAAGATTGTACCATTCTGAATATATAGGGTCTCTAACTTTCACTTTTCAGCTGAACATCTGATTTTACAGAGAATTTCTTTGTTTTCTTATAATACAGGCGAGTCTATTTTGATGCAACTGAAGGACACATTCTGTCGATCGATCGCACAGCATCGACACACTAGGGCTGACCCAAAAGAAATCGAAGCTTTAAAGCTTCGTTCATTGCCATGGTAATCGATCATGAAGTCCGTGATCGATTTTTTTTTTTCCCCCCCTTTTTGAGACCGGGTCTCATTGCAATTGTTACTGTATTAGGCTACACTGAAATGAGTAGGCTACTTGGCATCCTGGAAACCTGCCTGATTTTGGAGACATTGCCCATAGTCGACTAATCGTCAAATCAAGTTGGCAAAGTCCGACGAATCAGATTCGACTATGAAAATCCTTAGTCGAGGACACCCCTAATGTATAGGGATATTGGTGATAATATTAATTTTAAATTAATATTATCACTTAATAGATAAATAAGAAAGGGGTAGGGTCATATAAGTTTTACCTCTACCTGCTCTTTTTCGGACACAGCTCTATTGTTTGTATTTTTTTATGTTCAAAATAAATAAAATTCATTCATTCATTCATTCATGTAGACATCTTTGTCATGTTTTTACATTCTTCCACCAGCCACTGACACATCAAACAAAAAATTAATCAATGCTTTAACTAGGAAATTTTTAATTGAAAGCAACTGGACTTGGTTATTTGTCTAGGAAGACGTTTCACCTGGTCAGATGCGAGCATGAACTGATGAAGCCTCTTGGATGAGAGGTGAAACGTCTTCCAGGACAAATAACCAAGTCCAGTTGCTTTCGATTTAAAATTCCTTTGAGATACCATGACCTGGACAAATGAGAATACGCACAGGCTTCAAAGCAGAAGTAAGTGATAATTTTGTGTTAATATAAGTCTTAAATAGTTATATCTTCCAACAGCAATCACTTACATAGAGTGTTTTGACCGAAACACGGGTCTCTCAGTCCCTCTGCTCTGCTCTGAGCCAAGGAGAAAACTATTTTTTGTATCCTACAATTTTTATCCAATGAGGAGAGAGAACAGCATGAAGGGCTGTGTGTGCAGCCAAGGGATGCGCGTGAATGTGGTGACGTAGGGACGAGGACCAATAGATCCATGACGAGGGCGGGGGCTGCTAACTCCGTCGGCTGACAAGAAGTTATGGTGCGTTCAGGGCAGCCCGTAATTCGTGACCTGTGAAGTCGTACCAGTTCAATCTGGTACGAGTTCACGGGTCGGAAGTTATGAGTGGCCGTTATAGTGACTTTCACAGGCAACAGGTCGGAGAAACGCGAGTTGCGGGTTGCCTTGAACGCTACAAAGTCGTAAGTTGTGACTTGAAGCTGTAACTTACGGTTTCAAAAGCCTACCTGGAACGCAGCATTAGCCAAAACGACCGGATCACTTACTTCTGCTTTAACTAGGAAATATAACTTGCTCATGATTAATCGTGTGTGTGTGTGTGTGTGTGTGTGTGTGTGTGTGTGTGTGTGTGTGTGTGTGTGTGTGTGTGTGTGTGTGTGTGTGTGTGTGAGTGAGAGCGAGAGAGCAAGAGAGAGAGAGAGAGAGAGAGAGAGAGCGCTTAGGAGAAAGTATCTATGTTGCAGAGATCAAGAGCTTATACAAGCATCAGCACCCAGGAAGGCTTTCCTTTTATGTGTGTTGTTTTCCTTTAAGCAGAAATAAACCCAGTGCTCTAATCTGTCCTTTGTCTGTATCGTACGCAGCGATTAGAGTTTGATCCATGTCAGTCATGATCTCATTTGACGGGGTTGTGTGGATGTAACACAGAGGCTTGCAAATACACCCTCCTACGTGCGTAGGCCATACACACATACATGAACACAGCTGCACTCACATACACAGACCTTGTTACGTGAATAATTTCCAACAACCGAAGTGGGGGTGCAGACGGCATTCCACTGGTCTCATTAAGTTTCACTTTTCAGAAAGAGACAATCAACTTGACACATCCAGCCTAGTTCCTATTGTCTGCCTCTTTTCCCGGTCTTTAGGGAAATGAGGGAACACGCAACTTCACACAGAGAGGGTGGGGAGGTAGAACAGGGTAATTGGAGCCCTGAGAGGAGTAAGAGGCTTCTGATCCCTCTGAGAGTGGCTGGCATATGTCTGTGTTACTTCCAGCTGTCCTGACTGAAGGCAAACTAATTACATCATGTTTGTATCCCGCTAATTAGTGTCCTAATTAAAAACACATAAAGGCATTAGAGGGGGGTGGATGATAGTAGAGACTGCTCTGGACATCTAACCTGTGTTCTTGAAAAGACCGGGGCTTTGTCTTAGAAGTAGTTTTCCTTTAGAATACGTACAAAGCAGGGGAGCGGCGTTTATATCTGTTTGCCTTTCAATTAAGGTAGTTAGTGTTGTTTGCGATTATATCAAAGCAGAGAAAGTATAGACTCACATGTGTCATTCTATAAAGTTCAGTTTTCAGTTTCCAGAGTCTCACAAAGTGGGTTCTCATGCACGAGGCATATACTGTACAGTATAAGTAAGATATGCTTTTTTAAAAATTAGGAATCAGGTGAATACTGTGGAGGTATTAAAGTCTACCCCAGTCCACAGAGTAATGTCTTGGGCTCTTAAAACAGATAAAATAGCGAGGGAAGAGGGATGAAAACACAGCACACTGCTGTTGTCCTCACTCCTGTGTAAAGGCCCCCACACACCGCCCCGACGCAAACCGACGGCCGACGACTGCTCCGCCTCTCGTCGGCAGAAAGGAAGCAGTGAAACACATCGCCTCGACTACTGCTGACTACACAGCAGCCTGTAGGTCTACGTTCTGCGCTTACGCGAGATGCAATAAGTCTCCCTAACAGCAGGTGGCGCTAGTCTCGTGCCAGTAATCCGAAACATGAAAACAGGAAATGCCGTAACAGAGAAACCATAGAAGAAACCATGGAGATTAAAAACAAAGTGCTCACAACATTAGCTTGTTATTAGTTTTGAGAAGACGTTTTGGAAAACAAACCTTGGCATTGATCGCTCTGGCTGAGCTGATAGTCGCCAATGATGTAACAAGAGTCAGCTGGCTTACACAGTGATGTTGTTTGCCTGAAATTCTTCAGCAACATAAACGTATAAAATTCACAGTCTTTCAATGAAAACCAATGATAAAATAATAATTATGTCACAACATTTATAGTGTTTTCTGTCTGGTAATTACTTAGGGAAGAGGGATGAAAGCAAAGTACACTCTTGTCCTCATCCGTGCATAGGCTGTTTCACTAATTTGTATTACCCGAAAGTTTATCAGCATAATTAGAATTAAACTAATTTATGCGCTTTGAAAGTACAACACAAAATATATTTTGACTGTCAAACGAATTGATTCTTGAATTGTTTTTTTTTTTCTTAAAAGCTACAAATGCACACAGAAAATGCACCTTGAAATGAGCCATCCAGACTTCTGTGACTTTATGATGTCACAACAAAGCTGTTACCGAGCTCAGACATAAACTCAGCCCTGCCTATCCAACAGCCCTAGCTATTAGATCACTCTAAAAACAGTGGCACAACAAACCGTTGTTCCTAGAGCTCCAGAAGGAAGCCTGAGATGTACAATGGTTCATGGTTCTTAAAACCACGAACACATTTTTATGGATCAACACTTCAAACACAAGACAGGAAAAGTGTAAAATATGGGACCTTTAAACAATAACTGACTCTTTTAATTACATCATCATTGTGTTGTCTTTTTCTGCAGTAGCAATTATTGTATTAGTGCAACCAGTCGTTTATCTTCTAATAATTACAAAACAGTAGTGATGAAATGCATCCATTCATTCATTTTGCTCTTTCTTTGGAAATTTCAGCAAATATGAATGGAGATCTGTCACATTGTTTGGCTACTGTTCTATCGCATACATCTTCTCAGAATAATGGTTGCATTTTATACGAGTGGCTGAAAGCTGAGGATTTTATTTGGTATAGGCCTTTGTTTACTGTATGCACTAACAATAACATTGGGTGCAAAAATACAGACTCTTATTTTACTAAATAGACAAAGAGAATCTGCACTTATTTAATATATTTTTTATGGAAAAAAAACACTTTGTCAGAAGAGTGATCTACAGCTGCGTGTTGGATGTATGAGGGCCCTCCATGTGCACTGATACAGCCTTTATACAGTATCATGAACTTTTTAAGGGTGTTCTCTATGTTTTCAAAGCGATGCACACCACTAGAGGGGACAATCCCAGACTTAGGAGCCAACTCCTCTCAGGATTTCATCACAAGCTGCTGCCCCTGTGACAGTGTTATAGGGAACTAACTAGGGAGGAGGAAACGTCAGCCAAGTCATTTCTGAGTGTCACTGTAAAGTTGTTCAGAACAACTGCAAGCGTTTTTTTTTTTTCTTTTCCCACTTGAACATTTTCCGATAAGTAAAAAGCTCAAGTGTGGGGAAGGACAGCATAGAAATTCCTCTTTTTTCAATGTTGCTTGTGCAAATGTAACACCCGCGGGTAGATTATTATGAGATCCACAAGGGACAGTTGGTGTTTGTCCCAGAGGTAAATTAATCCTTTTTTTTGCTCTCCAAAATTATAAGTCTGACTTGGATCTTGAAGATGTGTCTTGACAGCTATTGGCTTGTCACTGGATGTCACATTAGCTCTGGCATTTTATATGCCTGGAATGTGCTGTCCTCTGAGGCAGTGACAGAGGTTTCTCTGTGATCCTGAGCAGAATTAATAACTAACAGCTACATTTCCGCCACACGCTGCCATCCTGTATCAGTGGGAAGGAAGGACTCCTGACTGGAACGTCCGCCAAGTTCATCCCGGGTCATTGTCAGCTGGTTGTAACTCGAGGACGTTACCTTGGCCTCACTGTTAAAGACGAACTACTTCTGTGATTTTTTTTTTTTTTTTCTATCATGGATGTGGTGCCAGCATTTTCAGAGATTTCCACAGCCGGGCGGAGGAGGACAGCTGTGCCTTCAAATATGTGCTGCAATATTGCTCTTGTTGTGAAATGCGACTCGGGTGTCGCCCCCAGAAAACAATATTGGAGAAACAGCAGCAACCCTTCCTGCAACTGGAAAATTCCAGTACTGAGAAAGTGCAGAGGTTCCTCCTCTTCACTGCGGGGAAGCAGTTTGTCACCGTGGCGTGTACGTAGAGAGTGGTCAGTCTTGCTCACCAGAAGCAGAAGTGATGAGGTCTGGTGAGGCAGAGTGTGTTGACAAAAACATCTTAAGCTATCAAGTCCTTTAATGCAAAGTGATGAATAAAAAAATAAAAAGAAAGCATTCCCAACTCGTGGCTGAAAGCCATCAAATCACTAATGGCTATTTGCAATGCAAGTGTTTTGAGAGGTGTGAGTAGCAGAGTGAATAACAATGCTCCTCATTCAGCCGAGCACTTGAAGAAAATCATGTTGGAGAAGCGTAATGAGTTTCTTTCTGCAAACAACAGCTCCGATGTTTGTGAGGCAAGAACATGTGAGCTGTGCTACAGAAGAGCAAGACACAAAGATAATGAGCTCAAGTGACTGCTTACCGTGTGGAAACAGATAGCTTTAACCATCAAATAACAACACGCGATGGCCTTCAACCACAGTCTTACGGACAGTGCATTCCTGCAGTCACTCACCAGAGTGCAGGAAGAGTACACGCTGGATGGATTCAGGTTTAACGAGACAAAGTGAGAGAGCGACGATTTCAAATTGATAATCCCTGGTAAAAAAACAAAATTAAAGGGACCACGAGGAGTTTCGGAAAGCGAAGTGTTTTCACACTACATTTCCCATGAGCCTCCGCGCGCACGGTGAAATTCTTGGACCGGTGCAAGACGGACGAAAGCGAGAGCATTTGCCAAGAATGTTTTCATTAATCAAGAACGAAAGTCGGAGGTTTGAAGACGATCAGATACCGTCGTAGTTCCGACCATAAACGATGCCAACTAGTGATCCGGCGGCGTTATTATACCACTAAATAATAATAATAATAATATCAAAATAACTATAAAGACAAAAAGATATATTTATCGAAAATTGACCCATTAACAAGTGTGGGTAACGTAGATTCATTCACATTATTAAGAGACTCTTTTATAACCAAAAGCAAACTCCTCTGGGTCTCTTTAAATTATATGAATACACTCTAACCTGCAGAACCTATAACCGATCAGAAATTGAAGCCAGAAGCTAAAATAAGACTATATTAAAAAGGGTTAATGGGGTGCTTGGTGGTCAAATAATTAGAGCAACTCCAATGTTAGCAAGGTCTGAAGCGGTGATCGCTGGTTCAATTCCCCACCAAAACTATCTTTACCGCATGTCAATCCCCCAGTCTCCCCTGCCTATCTAATGAAAGGCATAACAAATTCCCCAAATATATATAAAAAAGGGTAATATATGTATAAGACAGTCACACTAGTTGCCATGGTATGCTTATATAACAGTGGATTCCATGTATCTCTTACTTCCAGTTATCAACAGATAAACAACACTGTCAAGGACAGCACACGCTCCATTACTTGTTGCAATGAGGCAAAACATGTCTGTAATATCCACAGTGTAATCTGTGTAATCACAAAAATTAAGTGGGTAGATGATCGGCTCATTTCTCCGTTGATGTTTTTTTTTTCCTCTCCCACCTGACTCCATGTGTGCATCTGACTGTGCAGAGGGCTGTGTGCCCCTGCGTCTCCTGTGGAGCTGGCATCAGAGCTGACATTAATGTGCATGTGTTCAGAGCTCAGCTTGAGCCTCTGCTGCGAGTTGTTCCTGGTTTTTTTTTGGTGCACTGCTGAAATTGTCTAAGGTATGACAATTTGTGCAGCTGTCTTCACTTCCTCACTCACATCCACCTGAGAGGTAGATAAAGCGTTGAGTGAAGACTTGTCAGCCTGTTTGATAACATTTAAATCAAAGCTCTGCTCAGGGCATACTCGTCTGAGCCCCGTGTTACAGAGATCTGCCTCACACCGACAACAATCTCAGCTTCAGCAGCAAAAAAGTTGAACCAGGATAATTTCCGGGCGAGATTCTGAAAGCTTTAGAAATTGCTTAGCCTGGCAAAACCCAATAGCATTTTGTGTAATAATGAGGCATCGTGGATTTACCTGTAGCCAAGTGGCGAAACAGCCTATTTTTGAGGTTTAGTCATAGAGTGGAGAATTCAAGAGCGCAAAAACCCTGAGGGAAACTTGGATGACTGTGCCTCTGCCTCTCTTTTTACTGTGAGGATCAGTTTATTGCTACATTTACAGGTACATGAGGAGACGAATGTCAAAAACACTTAGTAATTTGTAACCACATCTCAACAAGCTTGACTTGACCAATGGGAAAGCGCTGACATTTAAAGGTCTTGAATTATTCACTTGTTATGATTTCTAATGTACTACTCTAGTAAAGGAAACATGCTATGTAACAGGACAGAGCTGTTTATTTCCACTAGATGTATTTTACACTCTGTATGAAAATATAACTCTGCATTACACCGGGAATACATCCAAAAAGTATGCAAATGCCTTCACGCTTTATTGAAAATTGAAAAATAATATTGAAATTGAAAAATAATAAAACTACAATTTGTTTACTGTTTTATGTATAGATACAGCTATGGGCTGCATTTGGATGGTCATAGTTTTACAGTATTTGCCCCAGTTATTCAATAAGCCTATTATGTGAATGAAGAAAAGGCCTTTTATATCAAATATCTGTAAATGCATGAGTAATACAATATCCCATAATAATTCCACATAATTACTGACATTGTGCGGTAATTGAGATTTCAGTCGTAGCAAAACAATACATGACAAAAAGTGCAGGTAGGCGAGTTCAATTGAAGTTTTTCCCGTTTGATTATTTCAGCGTTAATTAACATTTTCATAATGAACACTTAGGAGAGTTCTGCAGGTTGGTTTAAGCTGTGGGAGACACTGAGGGAGTCCGTCCACCTCAGCCTTCTGAGCTATCTAGAAGCACATGAGATTTCATCATCTGCTTAATTGCTTACCCTAATTTGCTTTACTGGCACTGTCACAGCCCCATTGTACTGTTATCAAATCACTGGGCACTGTAATTAACTTTACATTGTAACCACCACCTCTGTAACTGGCACAGAGCAGCTGTTAAATGGCTTTCACTTTAATGTCTTTGTTTTTTTTTCTGTGTGTGTGTGTGTGTTTTTTTCTCTTTCCTTGCAGAATGAATACACATGTCCACGCCCCCTACCTGGTGCCTGGCTGGGAGATGTGCCTACCATCCATTAACCCCACTGAAAAAGTAACTGCGTTGGATGGTTGCAGGAAAAACCACAGAGAAACAGGGATACAGAGGAGAGGGGACATGCGAAGACAACCCATCAGGATCCTACTCCCATTACTCACGCCACCCAAGAATACATTTCAAACGGTCCTCCATGCTAACAAGGACAGCCGCGGACCGAGGGAAAAGAGGAGATACTACTGTCTTTTTCTTTTTCTTAAGATTTTATAACATGTTTGGTTTTTTTGGGGCCTGCGGTCATTAGCCATCAGCTTTGTCGCATTTCTTCATGCTTTCATCACACAAACACTGACGTCGATCATTGTGGAAATGCAGTATGGTGAACGGCAGAGCAGTGGAGGAAGACTCATGAGCGCTGATGGATGGATATAACCAACGCGGGGATGTATAGAAACTGCAATAGCTTATTGTCTCCATGAGGACAACGTGGCATTGTTAAAAAAAAAAAAAAAACACACAGGCAAACGACTGTACAAAAATCCAAGAGGCTTTAAAAAGTGTAAACTGAGCAATGAATCATTAATGAAATGCACTGAAGTAGCTCTGACCGCTCTGCTAACACAGCTGCGTATAATTTAAAAGTGAGTTTGCATAATTTGATTCCATACAAAGCATCATGTTTTCATCTTTCAGGATTTTTTTTTTCTAAAGAGACTAATCAAAAGACGATGTAAATGTGCCTCACTGAAGCGGAAAAGCGATGAGATGACTCACTGATTTCTCGTGCACCTGTCAGTAAAGAATCAGGGCGGAAATCGAAGTCAGCAGCTGGAAGATTGTTTGAAGCATGTGAAAAAGTTGCCAGAGGAACGCAAACTATCCTCCAGCCAATGATTTTTGGTGAGGTTTACTTTTGTTTTTGTTTGTTTGTTTGCTCTTTTTAAAAAAGTTTTTTTTCTAAGTCGGAGGACAGAAATCAATCAGAGACAAAAGAGGGAAAAAATGAAAAAAGCTCCTATCAAGGCTAAAAATGTACTTTTCTGCAATTGTAATGTTGTTAATGTTGTACTTTATGAATATGTGTTCCTGCCATTCTCAACACCAAAGAGCCAAATGGAGCACTTTTTTGGCATTTGGCTCTCCCAACCGCGGGTTGTAACAGATCCAGGATTTCTTCTCTTAAAGGTACTTCATGTAAGAATGGGAAGTCTTTTACACATTAATCACAGATAATTGAAATCTAACTGAAGAAATAAGACTTCCTTGGTTGCCTGTAATAGTTTGTGGACTGATTTCTATTTAAAGGACTTGGGATGTGATGGTTAGACTCTTGGGTGCCTTTCCTTAATGCCTACCTTCCACACCACGCAACATTGACTTCTAAAATCCACTACCGTCCATAAAAAGCTGCACAAAACAAGAATAAAGTCCAACGTTATCACATGTTTATAACAGATGGTCCATCATCTCAGCCCAGTGCAGTAGCATCATTGCTAGTTTTTCAAAGCCAGACCGAACCCCAGACTTTGTTTTAGCGCAGTGATGGTGAGTCAGAAATAATAACAGCATGAAGTTTAGTTACCTCATCTACTACGATTCTACTGCATCCAGACTCGTACATGTCACATCAGTGTTGTGGTTGATTCCAACAATGCTTGCCAACAGCAGTTCATGTAACAACCACCAGAGTCATTAACATAACATAACAAGGCTTTCCTGAACGTTACATATAGTACCTTTAAAAGAAATCCATCAAAGAAAAAAAAAATCTAAAGAAGCCTCAACTCCTCTCACATCCAGCAGTGCTCTGTTAACCGAATTGGCTTTCTTTTTCCTCCGTGTGTGTAACGTGTTCGTCTTTGTGAACAAATGTTGCAACGGCAGTCTTGGTTAGGAAGCACTTGTCTGAAAGATAACTCTGAGCACTGCTTTACATTTTGTGACTTCTGTTTAACACGTGCTACACTTTCCTCAAAATAATCCGCTCGTCTCTCTCTCTCCCCCTCTCTCACTCTCTCTCACCCCCTGGAAGAAACAGCAGATGCTGCTGTGTGCGATTCCGTTTGTGCTTGTGTTTCATCCACTCTAAGTTTTTAATTATATTTGAGACGCATTTAGTTGTGAATCGTTTTGTTTCAACCTGCGAACATAATCTTTCTACGCCAGAAAATGGTAATTTTCTATTGTAAATTTCTGCTTTCCCCCCTCTTCAATTTGTTGATATTTAGTAAGCAGCTGTATTCTTTGTTCACTTTCAACAGTATGTTTTATAATGAAAATAATGACTTTATTGGTGAGCAATATGAATTGGTCAAATTAAAATATTCAGTAATCATTTTTTTTTTGTGTTCAGGCTGTATGCATGTGTGTAGGGGTGTGTGTGTGTGTGTGTGTGTGTGTTTTGTGTTGGCCGCTGTAATTGAATGAGCTTGTACCGTGTTCATGTCTCCATTCATAGCCGCTGAAATGTCCACGCTGCTCCCTGCGGATCTGCAGTGACGAGGCTGTCACATCAACATTAGCCTCATTAATTTAGAGAGCAGAACATTGATCTCTGTTCGACCGTTCTGTTCGCGGTGACGTTCGCGGCGGGCCCCACCAGCCCTCTAATTACGCTTCTTGTGTAATGTGTTGCATATCTCAAGAGGGGGGCCATGCTCAGTGAATTTCGCTGCACATTCACTGCACTTGGAACACGTCAGGCTGTCAGCTCACAGGTCCAGATGGCCGATCTGCCCGTCGCTCCCTGTGGTATTTTCACATCCACACACATACACTACGTACCTATCTCCCCCCTGCTACTACATCTCTTCCCTCCACCCTTTAGCTCATCCTGCCTTCCTCTCTGTCGGGTGCCCACATCTCACTCACTTTTGATTTCTTCCCATTATATGTGACGTTTTTTGGTCACTCGCCCGCATCTCCATCCCCTGCTTCCTCCCCATCTGTCTAAAGGGTCACTTCACCCAAGTTACTGGACTGAGAGTTTTCCCTTTCCCTTTCCCAGAGGTATTTGTCCGTGCAGATAGTTTCGCTTTTACCCTCCGTTGCCATTATATGAGCTGACCAACACAGAAGACAGTTCCATGCTTTGCAGAAGTTAGCCTATAAGCTTATGTTATCTATTTCTGTAAATACATCACATTCCTGGTTCCTGGTTTCTCAGTGTTCAAGGTCATATTTTCAAGTTGTTTTATCTGACATCCAATCAAACAGAAAATCATTATTGCATTTTAGCTTTAAAAAAAAAAGCACTACTTGGGAGATTTATTTATTTTTTCTGACAATCAAACAACTAATTGTTGTATCTCTGCAGCAAAGATTCACAGCAAGACAAACCAAGGACGCAGTGATTATCTTGACCGACCACTTGGTGCCTTAATCAACATAAATCAACAAAACAACATGACTTAATCATTCAGGTTGTTTATCAAGCAATAATTCAATTCAATTGCTGGCTTTTGGACTGTTGGATAGAAAGAAACTGGAAAGGAAATTATTGATTTGATTAATCAAAGATTAAAGAAATCGCTTATTGCAGCACTGGTAGCAAATGAAAAATATATTTATAATTTGAGTGAACTGATCTTTTAATATATACACATTCCCTGTCATGCATTCAGTAGCATGTCTCTATACTCTGTGGTGTCTGCTGTATTTCTGTCCTCCCTCTGTGTCTGTCTTATCCACTGCTGTTCTCTATGATCTCCATAACTCAGTCTGCGTCTCCGCCGCTGCATGTCCAGTGGCAGCACAGACAGGGCTGTATGCCTGAGAGCAGACACCATGCATAATTCATGCAGCCTAGGCTCCCCGTTGACCCACGTCCAAACAGTTGGCACTCTATAACACTTCCACAGAAAGGCCCCAGGAAGAAGATTTAGACTATAAGCAAAACACACTGATGTAAGATTTATCAAGCTGCTCCCACGACACTGTAAACATCATAACTTTCAAACAACGTCTCTATCATGCCATCTCAGACTGGATGATAAAAGGCCAGTTTAAAGTCTGTGAAAACCTTTGAAGCGCAGATACGCACACGCAGGCCAAACAAGACAGTGGATTACTATATAGAGATTTGAAAAAGCTAAAATTCAGACAAAGATTTGATAAGAGAGAATTTCAGTACTTCATGGTGACTTCAGAGATGGTGAGATTTTGTCACACATTACAACAAAAGCACAAAATAGATGCAGCGGAGGAAGTTTTCAAACCCGTGACAAAAACAGAGCAGAGTTTGCGGTGGCAAGACTTTTTCAGGAGAAAGGAAACGCAGACATAATCAGCGCCCTTTCTTCACTTGATTGGCGAAGGCATGAAAGAAAACTGCAGATAACCTGTTTGATTCTCACATTCCTCCTCTTCATCATCATCCTCCACCTCCTCCTCCTCCTCCTCCTCCTCCCGGCTCTCACTTCAAACAAATGTGCCACTAATAACTTCACCTAACCTCACAGCGATTGATTCACAGAAGAATCATTCTTTTATTTAAAGCGAGTTAATTGGATTTGACACTCTGATGTGAAGTTTCGTTCAGGAGTCATTCAGGAATGTTTAAGAATGACTTCTAATTACTCATACCCTCATATAATCTGCAATGCAGCTCACCAGGTGGGATTCACTTTGATGATGGCTTCTGGAGCAGAATGAATCACTGACAGCTTAGGGATGAAGTCACTAAATTGGAAGGTAAAACACTGCAGCATAGAACGAACGGCTACTCTTTATGTAAGCACTGTTTATTTCGAAGCGGTCGAATCGCTGCTTTCGCAACCCACACCAAGAGTGATGTTCAACAGATCATCTGCTTCGGCCATCTGCTGCTGAATGAGGAGCTGCAAGGTTCTCGTTGCGATCATCTCTGATACCATCATTGCCAACTGCTGGTCGATTCTTCATCCTTTTTTTCCCACCTCCCTCTTTTATCTTTTTAAATCTTCAATCAAAATGAGTACACACAGTGCCATGGAAACGGAGGAAATGTTTGCCTTTTGCCCATTCTTCATCGATTTGGAGATTGCTGCCTGCAAGGTATATATGTCCCACTCAAATATTCACACTGCATGCAAAGTCAAAAGTACACATCCGCAAAACCTCTTAGCCTTTTCTTTTTCAATACACAGTGACATAAAGCGATAGCCCCAACACCAGTGTTGTTTTTCGGGGCTCTTTCTTCAAGTTTCACCAAATGTGGTTTCTCTGTGGGAGCAGGTGGTGGCAATTGTTGCTTGACAAGAGCCATATTGTTTTCTTCAGAGATCATAATACCCCCTCTGAGAAGTGCTACATCTTCAGGGCAGATTGGAGGCTACAGTGTGTCACCATTGTTAAATTATGAGACTGGTTGATACGAGCTGCAAATAGTTAGATTCTAACTTACGTGGAAAACACTATGTGAGAGTCAATGGCTTTGCTTACGATCGCTGTCGACAGCTGAATAAAGGAATTAGGTTTGATGTCTCTTTTAGTCTGGAAAGTAAACAGCTACTAATGTTATAGGGATAGGCTAGCAAAAAACCTACACTCTAATTGAAGCTCCTTTCAAAGTAACTCAAACATAAACACAAAGGATTCAGTGATGAAATTAGAAGAAAATCAAAGTAAGCTGCACTGCAGTTCATTCACTGAGTTCAGAGGAAATTGATTTATTCCATCCACTCTGACAATTTGGACTGAGTTAGAGACAGGTTAATCGCCCACAGGGATAGCCTAGCTACACAATTCAGCAACTTGTGACCCTGCAATCAACCAACACCCATCATGAGTGGAAAGTAAAAAAAAACAGCTGAAAATGTGTGACACAACCACAAATCTCAAACAAAAATTTCCTTTTCTGATGTAACCACCAAGCAAAACTTTCAATACTTCAAACGCAAACATCCTCTTCAGCCATAACCACCAAGCAAAATGTTCACTCTCAAACAAATAGGCCCAAGTCCTTTTCAGCCAGAATGTTCAACACAAGTACTGACAACAAAACAAAAGCAGCTCAAATAAATCAACAGAAAATTCAGTTTACCTCGGTTTGTAAAAAAAAATAATAATAATAAAAACAACAACAGTTAGGCTACTAACCTTGAAGTGGCCAGCTATCTTGCCGCTGTTCAGGTGCTTTGCAATCTGGGTGTAGCTCCAGTAATCCGTCCTGACTCGTGGGTCAAGGCTTTACTGTCCACAGCCTGTGACCACAGGGCGACGGCGACGGTCAGCACGTCTGCACCGCGGACTTTGTCCACCAGAGATAGGCTTGGCGCTGAGGAGAGGAGAGGCGAGGCGAGGCAACCTGTTGGTCCAGTATAGTGAGCCGCCATCTTGCCTCAACGGCACCATTAAAAAAAAAAAAAAAAAAAAGTGCGTGAATTTAGCTATACGGGACGCCATTGGCTGGGACTGGAGGTGTGAATTAACGGCGGAAGGAACGGCATTTATTTGTATTTATTTATTTATTTATTTAAGGGATATTTTGTTTTAAAATAACAAACAAACAAAAACTTTATTTCTAAGTGTCCACTAGTCAAGAAACAAGAAGAAAAACAAGTCACTTACAAAAACAAAAAAGAAGATAGCCTAGGCCTACTGGTCAACATTTTAAATAAAGACATTAACTCTTTCACTGCCAAAGACGAGATAACTCGTCTTAGCGTTTTTTTAATTGCAACGCCATGTTGAATGTCTTGCCCTACTCCTCTGTGAAGATCAGACTTGTATCATCAAAATAAAGTGCAGAAAAACACATTTGGATTGAGAGATATAAAAAAATATAGCGTGTTTTTCCCCCCTCACGGAGCGGAGCGGGTGTCTGACTGCAGCGGCGCCGCTCCGTGACACTCTGGCCGCCGGTGAGAGCTTCGGGGGCGGCGGCGGGGCTCATGGCGGCTCGGCAGCTCCGTGCAGCTCCGTGATACAAAGCACAAACGTTAGTAACAACAACCCCGTTGATCGCTCGTCGTTAGTCATCAAGAGCGTTTGGAAAGTCGCCAGATTTTGCGAGAAATCACTCGGATAGCAGCTTGAAAATCCCGCGATCTAGTGTGGATGAGGAACGGACGGCGCCGGCGAACGTGACGAGAGGTAAAGATGGTGGGAGTGTCTGTGAGCAGACTGTCTGTGGCTGAGTTCAGGGGGGCACGTCAGCCAGAGCTGTAGGCTGTGTGTAGATGTGTGTGTGTAGATGTGTGTGAGAGACAGAGAGAGTGAGTGAGACCGCTGCCTGCTGACCAGAGGAAGCTGGATCTGATCTAAAGCGCCGTGTTTCGGCTACAAAAACCTGTCGAACTGATCCGCGCACACGCGCACACACACACACACAGACACACACGCACGCACACAAACACGCACGTACATGCACACGCACACGTCACGTACACGTCACGTATGCACACACACTAAAAAAAAGGAAAGAAAAAGTTGTAACTCAAAGAAAAGAAAGAAAAAAGGCTGCAGTAGTGTGTGTCAGTAGCTAAATGTTTTGTCTTTTGTCATCAAAAGTCATTTGTCAGTGTTGATTTAGTTGTTGTTTACAAGAGAACAACTGTACAGATGTTGAGGCGTCACTAAAGCAAAAATATAAATGAGCCAATTGTACTGGTTCACCTGAAAATGACAGCCGACACAAAAACCTCTTTTTCTCAAGATTTTGGTGCCAAAATGGCATTTTGGGCTAAACTAACCTATATTCAACCGCAAATTTCACAAGACTGGAACAAGATAGAAACAAACAATTTTTTTTGCTGGAAACTAGAGACCCTAATCTTTCCTTTGATGGGTTGAATGTGTATGTAGTAACAGTACATAATATATGGTGGGTCTACGGAAATCAGTCAAAAAGCTGGAAAAAGCCTGGCAAGCTGGAGGAAGCTGCTGTGAGAATGGCTGGCAGTCAAAGAGTTAAACATTGCACAAATATGAATACCGGTAGTCTTAACTGCTTTTTGTTCTGTACAGGATAAAGAGTCAAGATGTAGCTATTAGCCTACTCCATTTCTATTTTTAGCAGAGAGAAATGTCTGCATTTGTTGATGTCAATAGGCAACAAGCAAGATAAGATTCATAAGAAAACATGCATGCTTATTTCTGTAATCATAACAGCTAACTTGAAAAGGCTTTTTTCGTTTTATTTTCCAAAAAGACCAGACTTTTTTCTTCAGTCTATGTTAATGACAAACTTACAACGGCAGAAAGTTGCACAGGGGGGCACTTTCTTCGACAGGCAAACAGCGGGCAGTGTTTGAGGGGTGACAACAAACCTCATGCCTGAAACTTCACAAAACACCAGCCTCATCTCCACAACAAAGCATCTGCAACTTTTACAGTGCCCTATCTACCCCATCACAGATGGAGATGCATAAATCTAAACGGAATAATCCACCTGACATGAAGCACCAAGCTAAGATATGTCAGCTAAGCAGCAGATAATTATCAGCTCACGGATATTAAAGTGTGAAATCAAAGCCTTGGAGCTGAAAGTCTCTTCTTATGAAACGTACTGCAGCAAAGATAAGCAAGAGATGACCATCAGTATGTGAAGCCTACAGCACAATGTTGGCCATGTATGCAGCTGTCTCTAGAAAGAGAACACACTACTGAAAGGGCTAAATGTTAATAGAAAAAAAATCCTGTCCAGTGGTGTTACTGTCACTTCCTGAAAAGAGACCATCTACATCGCTTCAGGAGCTTCACTCATTCTTGTTTTCTCAAATTAGTCTCCATGTATCAGCAGTTTTGCCCAAGAGGGTTGTTTTACACATATCCCATGACAGATCAGTGTAGTGTAGAGTAAGCAGGGACATGAATAATGTCAACTGTAAAGTAACACATTATGGATCTAAATTTAGACAAAAAGCTTTCTCAGTAAATGACTGTCAACTTTTGAACACATTAATTAAATCAAATTAATTAGACTCCTTAACCAGGGGTAAGGGCTGAAACCACACAAATTTAACACAGTACGTACAGAACATGTATTTATTTTTCATGTAAATGTACAGTGGGTACTAGTTTAATTTGGACCGATTCACGCATGATTCTCACGTGAGAAACGCCCATTTTTAACTAGTACCCACTGTATGTATATAAAACAAAATGTATATATGTAAAATCTGTTGATTGAAACAAGACACTGAGCCAATTTCACAGATCGGCTCATACAGTATGTCCAACCATAAACATATTGTAGGCAAATGGAATATAAATATATGCATGTCCATCTCAAAGCCTGTATTTTATTAGTATGAGAATAAGAAAAACATATGGCTAAAAGTAGCACTTTTAATAATTTCATAAGAATAAAAGCTATATATTTTATTGTGTATGCAAGAGATGAAAATTAGAAATAGCTACAAAGCACATCAGTTTCAGTTTCATGTTCCATACTGGAACTATTTCAAACTGCATCGTTCATATCTAATATAATAAAAGAGAGAGAGAAAATAGGAGCTGGAATTACAAAAGCTAGTATACAATAGTGAAGCAAGTTGCTACACAAACACTTTCCTTTGAACTGAAATAGTTGTTACATGAAACACTGATTTTGCTTTCAATCCAATAATACAGGGGAATAAATAACTATATAGATGGGCTAGAACAGCTGCAAATTCACAGTCTGTAGGAGACTCGATTGCTGATGACAGTGCTGGCCAGGAAGACACAATTACAGACTCAAAGATGATCAAGTGAATGAGGCGTACAGGCAGACAGGTAGGTAGACCTCTGGAACACAAACAGATAATCCAACAAGGAGCTGGTGACAATAGCAGATTTGAATGGTGGCTGGGGTGAGGAGGTAACGCTGAGCAGATGTCTGAGTGGGCAGGCAGACACAGGAGATTGAGGATAAGGAGCAGGTGAACAGGTGGGTGTGGAGACTGGGCACATCTGGTAGCAGGGCTGCAGGGATGAAGGGAGCAACCGATCCAGGAAGAAGTGAGCGGGGCAGGAGACAGGGGCTTAGGGAGAGAGCCTGAACAAAAACAACAATGAGCAAAAGACAATTTTCCTCCTAACACTCAAACACAAGTGCTTCAATCGATTAAAAGAGGTAAATAAACTAAAAGCATCATGTTGCACCTTCCAAACAATAACCAAGGAAAAAAAAAATAGTGCTCAGCCACAACAAGTAATTAACTCACAATCAATAGCAATACAAAAACAGCACCTGAGATAACAGTGTGACTTGAGAGAGAACAAATTAGCAGCAAGCACACACAAAACATCAAACACGAGCGCACAACACACACCGACTACACAGAGCAAAGGTAAAGCACAGCAGAGCAGAGGCAGCTTACTGTGGTGAAGTGAGGCGGCATCTCATCTGATAATTAATCTGTCTTTGGGAATTTGAGGTGTTGACAGCAGATGTGTGAGTTGGTACATGGCAAACTGGTATGTATGTTTATGATTGAGACGTGAGTCAGGATTTATTTAGAAGCCGATAAAATAAATAAATAAATATCTGGAGCTGAGTCGATAATCCCAAACCTGCAAGAAGTGCAGGCTTATCCACATTTGGCTGGATCATTGTGAGCCTTTTAAAGCTTTCTCCAAACAAAATCATTCTGACCAGGGCCAGCCATTTGTTAGGAGAGTTACCAGTCAATGTCAGTGAAATAATTTTCAGTCGAGCATTTAGAGGAGAGTGGATGCCACAAGAAAAGCTCAATCTTTTGGCGTCTCAAGATGTTTTTTTTGTTTGTTTTTTTTGCTGGAAAGATACCATCTCAGCCATGACAGTCTCATTTATCTCTATAATTTACTAGAGCCACAAATATAAGGCAACACACATTACATTAATGCTCTTAAAAGTATTCTTGCTATGCTTTGTGCTGTGCTTGATGGGAAAAGTGCCATTTGATTGCCCTGACCACTTTGGATTGCAGGTAATGTTACTTTCATTATTTTGATGTGTAATAGCTTTAACAGGAGACCGGTGCTACAGTGTTTGTGCAACAACTATTACCAGGCCAGCTGATGGCAACACAAGTCAAGATAAAGCCCCTAATTTGGCCAGGATGAGGTACACTGTAACATTAGGAGAGGACTGCACAGGAACTTGAATAGCCCAATTAGCCCAATTATATGATTCAGATTCACATCTTCATGCAAATTGCAGTGGTGGTTCTAATCTGATAATGGCAGGAGGGGAAAGTTTCAGTCCCTTCAGGATCTGAGGGTTGTACCTGACTGAGGATGCAACACCACAGGGTAACTTGCACAGTGTGCTACATAACATTGCCAATGCCAACATTTGAGGGAAAAAAAGAGGAAGAAAGTGTCCTGCAGTGGAGGTGCAGCTTGATAATGATCTTCAGCCAGTGCTCCTTGGCCACCCCAGTGTCAGGGCTGCAAGTGATGGGATTGTGGCCCAATATATTGGATAAGTGTAAATTAATTTTCTAAGATGCATCACATTGACCATATAATGAGTTTATTTTCATATTTGTTATTGGCCTTGAAAGGAAGAGGGATACAAAAGGTTCAATTAGGTAAGACATGATATGATTCAAGCTCAGTACCGCTGCCACCAACCTGCTATTTGCCAAGCCACAAAATTTCTCTTTTCAGCTTCCTCGCATCACAATCTCAGTGCTGCATTGCTTTTTCTATTTAATTTCGATCCATAGTTATTTTGTGTATAGGGAGCATGAATCTTCGGATCCCGCGGAATGACAAATTACCAAGTACATTAGAGACAAACAACTTTTAATATCAACTCACCTCTCTCCCTTTTTCCCACTGGCAGGCAGCTGATGGATTGTCTACGGGAGTGGAATCCTGCCACAATCACTCTGTAGCGACGCCATGGGCAAATTCATCTTTCCAAAATGAAGCACCAACTGGGTTTTAACTCACCCTGAACACAGCATATAATGATTCTCAGTACTGAAAAAAATTAGTATTCAAAAGCCAAAAAAGTCCTTGTGTGCCAATTAACACATTCCCATTTTTCTAAACTTTACAGATGGCTCCACAACTACTTGCTGAGGTACATGCAGCACCTTCATCACACAAACTACAGATGAGGAACCACAGTATAGCCATTGAAATATGACTATAATATATGTCTATAGTATTACAAAGGGGGAAATATACTACACTGTTGTGATGTCATATCCTGACACTGGCTATAAAGATGAGCCAGTGCTAAAATGTGCTAAAAGCTCAATTCTGGCTGTTTTTTGTTTTTTTTGGTAAATGCAGAGGAAAGGCGATACTATTCTATAATACCTTTTAGTCTGGACCACAAATGCAAAGCTGGAACTATAACCATGAATGCCTGTGACTGACTGACTGACTGACTGACTCACTGGCTGACTGACTGACTGACTGAGTGGGTGACAGAGTTGAGTGATCTCGACTCCACCAGTTGTCAGCTGAATGCCACATGGCTGAATTGAGTCTTCACATAACCTCATAACAGTTTAAGAGGCTGTTTAAAGCTTGCACTGCTGCTAGCTCAGGGTATTTGTTGCTACATCTGTAGATTGAAGGACATTTTTCAAAACAGCAGCAACAAATTAGTATTTTTTTCCAATCCATAACAGCATTCCAACAGACATGTAGATTCTAATTGATATCTAACTCTGCATGTCTAAATGGACAGGTAATTGCACACACGCACACACATCCCTATACTTTCTTTGTTGCAAAAGGAGCAGCACTCCACTTCTCCAAGGACGTATCAAAGCTCTACATTATGAATTAATGAGGTTAATACACAGATTGGTTCTATATGTGATTTCAAAAGAGAACAGAGGAACAGCATTTGAATGGCACTGTACTGATAAATTACCTGCTGGTGTTAACAGACGAGCTAATGCTCACATGCTCACTAGTCACAGGTTCAAACAAGAAAAGAAACAGTAATAAAAAAAAAATTAAAAAAAACATGTGGATTATTGAGCATTCTACTCATATGCAATTTCAAATACAGGAAGTCCTATCATATTCTACCATAGGTTTTGATCTGGTCTTTATCGTAACTTGCTCACAGGTCCTGTTAGGTCTCCAGCTCAGAGAGTAAACCATATAAATGTTTTCTAAAAAGTCAAAATGATAATGAGGGTATGTGCATTGACAAACATAAACAAATGGTATAGATTACATTACATTTTCATACTCATCTTTTCATAGTCACTGACTCCTTGTGGTCCATGGAGTGGGGGGCGTTGTCATCCTTGAGGAGACCACTTCCATCAGGGCAGACATGTTCCATAATAGGATAAAGGTGATCAACTTTGTATTGATTTGCAGTGACCCTTTTCTCTAATGGGACAAGAGGACCCAAACCATTCCAGCAAAATCAAAATGCCCGACCCCCCTCTCCCCCTTCCCCTCCCAGCGCAACAGAGCCACCAGATCCCATCCTGCATCAACATGTTCAGTCACCTGAGGAAGCCCTCGGCTAGTTCTGCCATCCAGGCCCCAACAATAACCACACAGCCCACACACACAAATACACTCACAGCACAGTCACCAGAGAGCTGTGAATAGATTTTCTTTATTGCACTTTAAGTAGGGTGGTTAAAGGTCTAATAAGGCCTTGGTAATAACCAATTAACTGTTGAAATATTGAATAGACTTAATTAAAAAATATTAAGCTATATTTAAATATCACTTCACAGTGTTACCTTGAAAGAAATGATAATTGACACTGATAGTTTCAGATCTTTTTTTGTGAACATACTTATTTCAGCAGATGTCTAGTTTGTGCTTTACCTTGAGCCTGCCTGACATTAGCATGCACATTAGCGATACATTTTGTTGAGTGGTGCCGCTTAACAGCTCTGTGACAGCATGTATGTGTGACATTTCTTTCCATTCTCCAGAATAATGGCTGTCTGGAGTATTTCTCCATTATAAAGTGATTTAAATGTTGACTCAATTAACTCAAAGACTGGTTTTCTTTAGGGGAACTAGAATTTTTGAAATGAGGCCAGAATTATTCAAATATGCAGGAAAAACATACGGAAACTTGTCGAAACACCATGTTATTTATGTCACATAACTGAAAATAAAAGAATACATAGCTGGCTACGTCCAAATGTGTCAGTCTTATCAATAAAGCAAAGCTGACAACAGCCACTGGGAATAAAAATGATGTAAAAATAATAAACTAAGCACAACTGATATTCCAGAATTGCAAAACAAGTCATCACACATGCACAACACAAGCTATAATACATTCAGAGCTATGCCCACTGGCACGAGAACGCTTACTAATAAAATGAGATTTTAGTGAAGGCTCTTCCACAGGCTTGCAACCTCAAAAGCCTGAGCTCTCTGTGGAATCACTAAAGAGTTTTAAATGAGCTGACCTAAAAGGTCTGGGCCATCCGGTCCATTTAAAGGCTTCAAAACAAGCAGCAGAAACTCTAGAGTCAAACTGGGGGCCAGTCAAAGGAATGAAGACCATGATTAGGTTATGTCATCTCTCTCAGCAGCAAGAGCAGCTTCACTGCATAATGTTAACAGGGAATTTCATACAATTGATTATCTGCTAAAATCCAAAAGGTTTAAGGAGACAGAGCTCAGTATTTTCCTCATAGCAATTATAAGTAAAAGTTACCAGGCACAATGAAATCAATGGGATGTGGCTGCGTCACCTCAGGGAGCCATATTAAGCATAAATTGGAGCCAGGATTGAATCCTGTGGCTGAACAACTGTGGTAGCCCATAGAATATAATAGCTTGATACTGTAGCTATAATGAAGAGGTGTTCTTGAACCCTATATTAAACAAAGCAACCTAATGAGTATGACAGAAATGTACTTTAATTCAGCTGTTACAGACCCTTGAAAAAGAATGAACATCAGAAGGAAGACGGCCTCAGCTAGAAAAGGTCACAGTATCAACAGGGAGGGGGTCAACGTCATCCACCAGGAGACAGTGGACAGGTGGAGATCAGTCAGGAAGTCCATTCACATTAAGAACACCCCCAATCCAGAGGTTACACTCTTCATCTCACCTCCATTCGGTGCACGGCCACTTGTTATCTCATGTAGTTCCATTCAGGTCACAGGACAACTCCTGAACCAACTCCATTTGATGCTGACCGCGAGGTCAGAGCAACCTAAGTGGGCCTTAGAGATTGGATTACAGTATATGGTCAAACATAAACTACTCACAAAAAACTGGGGATATTCGACTTTCAGATGACATTTCAGAATGCGCTATACTATACCTTCACAGGTGAACTTAATTTGACCTTCTCTAAACTTCTGAATTCACATTTCCTTTTTTTTTTTAAGTATATTTTTGGCTTTTCATACCTTTATTCGATAGGACAGTTGAGAGTGTGACAGGAAATGGGAGGCAGAGATGGGGGGAATGACATGCAGGATATAGGGCTGTCCGACGCGGGATTCTAACCGGGGCCGCCTGCAGCGAGGACTATAGCCTCAACACATGGGGCGGGTGCTCTACCAACTCAGCTAAACACCGCCCCTGAATTCACAATTCCAACTGTTCAGTGTTTCAGTGCTTATAACATAACATGCTTCTCTAACAAGGCAATTAACCACAAAAATCGCAACAAGGGTCCGATCCATCAATCCACCACTAAAAATACTCTGGTTCAATGACAGCTTGTATCGAGACCTCTTCATCTGGCAGTTCACATTCTGACATCATGAGACCAAGATGACACCTAACAATCCATCAACAGCACTTGGACATGGATTCACATGGAGGGAAGTGTCCGCTGAGCGAGTGTCATCATCAGGTTGAACAGAGTCACATAGAGACTGGAAGAGTCACAGAAAGGCAGAGAAGTGGACGACCTTTGACAACTTACTGAGACATTGACATTTTCTATTGCGGTACACCCTCCACTGTTGTTGGCTTTTGTTTCAATAAATTGTTTGAGATGAAGAAATTACCATTCCATACTTTCAACCGAAAGTTGAATATCCCTAACTTTTTCTAAGTAGTGTAGGCTACTGAGGCAAAGAATGAACTTCAGAGCTAAAAAAAAAAATAAAGTTGGAAATTAGGGCTAATTGTAGGTCCAGTAAAACCTTTGAAATTCTATTGAAATACTATCATCTGTTTAAAAAAAAAAAAAACATAATAATAATTATCATGAACATTTGGCACAATAGCATGTAAGCCAACCTTGATCCAATTCAGCCATAATCACTATGAAATCTCTGTAAAGGTCCCTCTTAAAAAGCATTACTTACTCCTCAGAAATATTTTGAAAGCAGCAAAAATGTATCCAAGGTTAAAGAAGTTGCATAGTAAACAAACACAATATAATTAACTTGCTTGGTTATTGCATGTAGCACCTCTGGAATGTCATCATATTTCGGTTCATAATAATTTAGTTTTTCATTATCCTGTGCTTCACACTGGCATTGAATTTAAAAAAAAGAAATAAAATAAAAGACGCATGAATGTCTTCCCACTCTCAACAAAGACAACTTTTGTTCAGGATTGCATGGAACTGGAGTGTATAATAGCCTGCAAGCACACACACTAACACACACAAACACACACGCCAAGAGCTAAACAGAGTTCAGAGGTCACAAAACACAGAAAAGTATGACATGAATGCATCACTGAAGAGATGTGTGTTTGCCTCACATCCTGTATACATGTGTATCTAATATCTATACATGTCTGTATATTCATATACAGTGTGTGTGGTTACATATGGATATATCATATAGTTCCTTTTCATACTCTTCAAATATACACCGACTCCTCGATACCATCTTGTTGGAGCTCAACTGGACCCGGTTAGTATGCATTAGCCACGTATTCAGGTCAGTCCCAGAGGGTTAACACTCAGCATAATCCACTCTAGTTGTTAAGAATATCCAAAAATATCTTGCAGCTGTCCAGAATATATAGCTCAAAAAAAAAGAAAAAGAAAAGAAATCTGTGAAGATGTCAACACGAGACACAAATGTTCTTTTCTTTTCCTTTGATACAACATATTTAAATGCCAAAAATATTTACCCTTGGACAGGAGGAAGCTCCATCACAATATTTTATATTTTTACATTTCCAAATCTGTGATATACACTAATTGTGTCATATGATTTGACATCCCCCAGGTGGTCCTCCCTGGGTGTCTGGCAACAACATGTCTTCTCAAAGAGGATGAAAGAGCCAAATAGAAACCCAGAATATGACAATCTGCTCTTGTCCTGCTTCAGTGTTGTCCTATTTTATGATCTGTCAAAATATGGCATGTGTATACCATTGTGTGGTGTTACATTGCTCTTGCCCCTCTTCACTAAGTCAGTCTCAGTATGTTTAAAATATACAAGTGTTTTGTGGAATTTTTCTCTGCTACGTCACAAACAGTCATTTTAACACCAGAGCTTCAAACAGCATGTCTGCTCTTTTGCTACATTTTATGTGGCTTTAAAATATTGAAGAAAAAAAAAGAGAAGAATATCGATTTCCAGGCGTTTGTATTCGTCCGTCTTCTCAAAACAGAGATGAAAAGGAAAAAAACAAACAGACTAAATAAAGACCATAAGAAACAACCCATGACATTTCAGCCTCAATAATATAATAACTGACCAACTGTTATCTCCTAATTCACATGTTAGACAGTTAGTCAATACGTTAATATTTCATGTTTGTGCAGGTTGGAGCAGCACTACTTCAGAACTGCACATGACACTGTGGGATTGTTCACTCAGGTGTATGGAACGAAGTGGATATTGTAGCTTAATTGAGCACAGTAACAAGTTAGCACTGAAGATGGGCACTGGACGGGGTTAGGCTTACTCCAGCAATTAGATAATGAGGGAACATTTGGCAGCCAGGGTAGTGCAGAAAGTAAAGAAAACCAACCCACTCATCCAGTGGATAGTAGCTGCTAAATCTGGTACAAGGCATCTCTTCTCATTTCGAGACTAATGTTATTTTGTATATTGTCCCCAATACAAATAAACTTATTAAACTAAACTAAATCCATCCATCCTCTATACTATTTTTCCATACAGTTTTGCAGGGGGGGGGGCATAGCTGAAGGTGGGACACGCCTTGGGCAGGACGCCTGTCTGTCACATAAACAGGACTGTGGGAGGAAGCAGGAGAACCTACAAAAGATTAATGCAGGTAGAACATGCAAACTCCACACAGAAAGGCCTAGGCTCAGGAATCAAACCCATAACCTTCAGAACAGTACCAACCACAGCAGGTGCAGCCCATTAACCCTCAATTCCCACCACCTGCCGCTACCTGGCCTGTCGTCACCAGCCCAGTGACAGCTGTGGGATTAAACCAAAAAGTAGCCATATTTTAGTTTGATTTAAGTTGTAGGGTCTTTTAAAAAAATATATTATTCAGCTCCTGCAATTTGCATACTGCAGTTGGCCATATTGCGATATCGATTACATTAAGATTAATTGTGCAGCCCTAATTCAGATTAACCAACAACATTAAAAATCCAATTATGGGTCTCAGGACTCATTGGTTGGGATTTACTGTAAACACAGATCCTAGTCCACATTTTCCCCTCAACACTTATGTATGTATGTACTTTTTCTCTCACTTAGATTGAGTGGCTATTGATGGGAGAGATAACTTACACCAAGTGCACTTATGTATGACTGAAAAGACGTTATTTTCACAAGACCCATCTCAAACATTCACCATCTTCGACATACTGTAAAGGGTATTTTTCAACCCTGGACTGTGTTCTGCTGTTGATTATTTTGAATACCTTTACCAAGGTATAAACGAAATTCAAATTGCAAACCTCCATGTGGTTAAAAATATCAATGAAGTAAAAAAAAAAAAGAAAGATATCTGCATCTGCCTGCTCTCCTGCTTTCAGTCGTTATTGTCAATGTCCTTAGTTCTGAATTGTGGATGTGACTAGATAGAGGGTGTGTTGTGAATGCAAAGGCAATGTACTGCCACTGCAGTGTATTGGTTCTCATTTTTGTTGTGCATTCATGGATGTTAGTCCTGGTTTGGCGGCTGGGCCTGATTTCTTCTGGTTGTGCATCCTCTGAGGCTAACTATACACCTTGTTGCTCATGTAATTATTTTATGTTCCTCCCCCACGTGGAAACCTGAGTGGAAATCTGCCTCTCGGATTTGTTCTGGCACCGACGCTGCGCCGCACATCGAGATGTTGGGCTGTTGTCCTCGATTCAGCCTGGACAGGCTTAAATGAAACCAAGGAGAACAGGCAGCTGATCCAGTGCAAGCTGGTGATAACAAAGACAAATAGTAAGCCTGCAGCACCAGAGCACTGTTCGGTGATCAGAGGGTGTTGGGGATACTCTCCAGGAGAGAAATGGGGGCTGACAAAAATCCTTTCAATCAACGGTGCAATCAAGTGATAACACTTAAATCACTTTCTCTGGGATCACTTTATTGTATGATTGGTTCATGCTGCTATATCTACAAGAGTGAGCACAGTCTACAGGGTCTACACACAATGTTGGCTTGTCTCCCTGAAAGTTAACTAATATTCCCTCAAAACCCACACACACACACACCAATTAAAATGAATTGTAAAGCTGACTTTTCTCAAATTATTTACATGGGTAGATAAAATTATCACAAACAGACAGAAAGACAGAAACTCAGCATTTACAAACTTAATGTTGATAATGGACTTAGCAAATCCCCAGATTTCATGAAAGTTTTTATGTTAAATCCCAAACACTGTTTTCACAGTAATTATGCATTGCAATTAGCCTATTGTTTATGAATTGGAATGGTTGACATCTAAATGCTTGTTTAAAGATGAAGGTTAAATAAAACATTAACTTTAATTGGTCTGAGACGGGAACCGAATACCAGAGTGAAAGTCAGATGACTCTGACCTCGTTGCCTTTTTGAATCATCATATAAAGAACATGGTTAGGATTGGGCACCGGATGTGAAACAGTGCTGTTCAATCTTTGTGCAATGTGGAATAATAGTATTTCCAAAGAAAACTACCCTGTAACTAATGTAACTGATTCACAGCTGCAAAGACAGCTGCACGGATGATTCATTAAGTTTTCAAAACAAACAGCAAAAATCATGATGTATGGTAAATACAGGGAAGCTGCTATGGAGAAGAGGAGCACAGGCCTTAGTCAACAACATCTCAAAGACACTTGCTGGAACATTAGCATAACAGAACAAAACACAATGAAAAGATAATTGACAGTCAAATCAGCCCCTTGCCGACATAATTCAAAATAAATGAACATTAAGAGGTCTATTTATTCCATGGCTGCTAAATTGCAATAGTGTTATTATTATCTCACGCACCTGTATGTCAGAATAACATAACAATAACATTAGAAAATGTCATAGGACATTTGTTTGATGGAAGAGGCTGTGGCTGTTTGGCTTTCTACAGCCACAAATACAGATGACACTGCAGTGCAATGTATGAATTTTTAAAGTTGGTGCTGTTGCCTGAAGGCAAACGCTAAGGCAAGTGCAACAACAGGTGTTTACAAAGGCTGCTGTAACTACAGCAATATTACTTCACTGGAAATCTTATACTGGACATACGAAAAAATAGTAATACATTTGAAAAAAAAAATCAAAAAAACTAAATAGGCACACATAAACACAAGGTCCATAGAGCCGAGTGGAGCCTGATGATGAAAGATGCTTAACTGCCTCTGCTGTTTTTAATCTATCAATCTAATTATTTTGGCCTCTGCACTTTAAGGCCTGAAAATGTATTACTACATGTTCCCCTTCCCCCAGTACAATCAAAACATCAAGCAAATCATCTTCCTCTTTGATTTGATCGTAAATAGAATATTTCCTCAGTATTACGATGTTACTGTGTAATAAAGACTGTGTAGTGATTTAATCAAACATGTGCCTTTTATCAGTGAAGATCTATGCAAAGAGTTCAGTCAAGGCTGCATGGAGACTGTCCTCCTTTAAACTACCCATGATACATCTGTGCAAGCGGCTCTTTATGGCTTCTACATTTAATTGTTAGGAGACCATCAGCAGAAGTGGTAATTACGACAAGAAGAAAGGAAGACTTCAGGTGAAGAAGTAAAAATCAAGAAAGCTTTAGGCTGAGGTTGTGGTGACTGGATTGATTTTCATACGGGAGATTGTTTCCTGTTTGAAACCGATCGATTGCTTCTTCTGAGAGCATTCTACAACCTTTACCTGCGTGTTTATTCCTGTAACCATGACGACAAAGCTCCTATACGCCTCCAGGATATACTTACTTTAACTCAAATCTCTTTATGTTAAGATATTTTAAAACTACACTTGTTGTTTTTGTTTCTAACCCGAGGCAAACCATGACCGTTAAACAACCTTATAGCTTCTCAACTATTTAAAGCAATAGTTCTTTTTTTCCTCCTGTACCCATGTCATGTTAAAACCAAGTCCAGCCATTTTAGAGGGCACCTCATCTCATCTATTACTATAATTCATTCACACAGTTGAGACTGTGTGAAATGCTCATGCTTTCACAATGATCAGACTCCACAGTATCCCAGAACTGACCTGCACTTAATGACAACTGTACTGCGACAGTGACAAGGCAAGCTGCCAGTCCCCCAGATGGTACATTACTGCATGCATGCCTTAAGCTGGTGCTGATATATAGCAACGAAGGAAACCTCCACACCATGGAGTCCCTGAAATAGCTCCCCCATCTGCTTTATCCTCCGTCTCAGTGGGGACAAGTTGGAAAATATGCGTGTTTATTATAATGTATGGGATTAGTTCAGAAACTCAAATCCACAAGAAAACTGTTACTTTTTTTGACTATCGACAAAAAAACGACCAAATCAGTGACTGATGGTACAGAAAAACTCTCACATGCACGGAGACGGGCTGCTGGCCTCGATTCAGCCTGGACCGGCTCAAATGAAACCAGGGAGAAGGTGGGCAGTTGATTCAGTGCAAGCGAGTGATAACAAAGACAAATAGTAAGCCATGGCGCCAGTGGAGACAGAGACTACCATCCAATGATCAGTGGGCGTTTGAGAGACTCTCTAGGAGAGACATGGGGACTGACAAAAATCCTTTCAATCAACCATGCAATCAAGTGATAGCGATTAAATCTCTTTCTCTGGGACGTTATCGTTGCGTGACTGCTTCATCCATCTTGCGCTCATTCGAATGTCTGTTGGTGGTTTTGTGGGCGCACAAATGCGCGTGTGGCTCGGCTCCAAGCCTCTCAAGCAGGTTTTATGGCTCTCTGGGAAACAATGCAAGGCATACGGTATGAAAGGTCCATTTTCCCCTCGCAAACTGGTTTAAACACAACGCGATCTCTCTGAGCTTACATGCACAAGCCAAGTGCATGGTCTCGGTTTTAAATGTTAGGGCAAATCAGATAAAACACTGATTCAAGTTCAAATATCTCCCATTGATTCGTCAGAAAAAAAGAATGAAAAACAGTTGAAAGGGGAAAAAATGGAGTGAGGGTTGTGGAATCAATAAATGATTTTAATTTGCAATCAAGAAGTGGATAAAAGTACATTTTACATCACTATCGAGCAACATGATAATGCATTTCAGTACATATTTCTCATAACTAATGTTCTACTTTGTTCTGAAATAAAACTAAAAATTAAAACTAAAAGAACTAAAAATAAAAATCAGTGAGCAGTGATCTGATGTCTGAATTAAAACAAATCAGTTATGCAGATGTTTCACTGGCATCTGTTACACTGGGAATATATGAGACTTGGTTGTTGAAACTACATTCGTCAAGTATGTTGTGACCTTCAGCAAAGCATTCTGATGCCGGGCCAACAAGAGAGCAGCACTTATTGTTAACGCCACACTGACCACAGCCTTGTTCGTGAACAGAGACGTTAGTTTGGATGATGTTGTTTCCTGCGCAGGATCCGTGACGGTTTGACCGCGTCGCACCGCCTCCTGCTCCTCCTGGGTCAGGGTCGTGGGACGAAGTTCAGCCAGTATTTCAAGAGCCGCTCGCTGTCCGGATTGCACCGCGCCACTCATGTATCCGCACCACTGTGTGGCGGTCTCCGTGCCCGCCCAATGGATCCTTTAAATCAAGATAATCGTTGAGCTTGATGTCGCTCTTCAAAAAGACATTTATTATATTCTCTGTTGGAGCAATTAGATCCCTTTCAGCACATTCATACAGTATCTTCAGCCTGTAACATTCATTTGTATCAGAAGTTTTACAGAGTACATGTGATGCTGCTGACTATAGTAAGATCATCAGATTTTCTGTCTGATGAACTGATACACTTCAAGTTTTTGCCCTTTAACAAGTCTCCAGTGGTTTCAGTGCTCCGTGTCTCTGTGCACTGAAATTTGCAAGAACATGCTCAGCAAATTAGGTTGCGCCTGTTCAACCCTGTAGGGCTTACTCACCAGAAAAGCACTGTAACAATGCTACTTCTCATTCACTTCACTGACAGCATATTCAAGGATGCCTCATAAGCCGTATAAATTACAGCCCATGGCACCCAAGTTTGTTGTCCACATTAGTCCAGATCATGTACTTTGCAGCTGCTGCACCAGTTAACCTTCAGCTCGGGTAAGCATTGTAATAAGACAAATGTGCCCATAACAAAGTACTGTACTGTAGTGGGCCTATCAATGGGAAATGGAAGAATAACTGTTGGGGTCAACATGAGGTGTGTTTGATATAGTAGAGGATGATCCTGCTGCAAGTAGCTAGGCTAAGTATGTGCACCTAGATTTTAAAAGAATAATATGAGTGACCTTTGAATAGCTGTGAATGACTGCACCAATGACCAAAGACAAGGTTTGTTTGGTCAATCACACACATGCCTTCAGTTACTTCAGATAACAATGAGCCAACAACGTGCCTCAGTTCACCTCATTATATGACTTACATGCACAAGGCCTCACAGATGGGCGCTAGTGTATTTGCTATTGAAGCGATGGGGGCACTGGATGAAAAAAATATGACTATGTCAGACTGAAACTAGCAAAGACACGTGTTGTATTTTATGCTGCATGTAAGATAGAGCACAGTGTAGACGATGCATTACTTTTTCATCAGTGGCTGGCCATGTGAAAACCTACTACTACCCACCCCCCACCCGAACATGTTGGAGAAACATAAGAAAACATTTTGCTCTTTCCATCCCATGGTCTTGAGAACTCACACTTTAAAGGGGTAGTTCAACATTTTGGCAAATTGGCCCTTTGCCATAATCCATATAGTCTTAGCAGTAGGTTCGTTACCTTTAATTGTCGGTGTAAGATGTTTTTAGAATGGCAGAGCAGAGTCACAAGCTGCTCAGAGCTACGCTACGGAGGCTAATGGAATTTCTTGGTTTCCCGCCATCTCGTAACGTTCCGTTATTATCTCATAGCGTGGTGAATGTGCAGGTCACAATTTGTCCACCAGAGCGTTTTGGAGTTGTTGGATTGTGTATTTGATGAGTTTGATGAGGGAAACCAAAAAATCCCATTAGCCTCCGTAGCGTAGCTCTGAGCAACTCGCGGCTCTGCTCCGCCGTTCTAAAAACAGCTTGCACCGACAATTAAAGGTAACAACAAACCTACTCCTAAAACTATAGGGATTATGGGAATGGGCCAATTTGCCAAAATGTTGAATTATCCATTAAACGCAAAATACAAGGTGGTGGCTAAAATGCAATGCTCTAGGATACACTTGGAGAGAGATGGCCGTCTGTTGTCCCACTGATTAGAAAGGTGGAGTTGAGCAAAACCACAACATGAACAACACCGATGAGAACATAGCGGCAGCGTGAGAGGAAAAGAGGTGTGCTGCCTGAGAGATTCATCGCTCTACAGCTGGCCACCCTACAGCCACTGATAGATAGATAGTATCACATGTGCTGGTACTGTATGTCCTAATGAAGTATCTGGACACTTGGGTCACATTATGCTCTTCAGTGTTCCTCAGAGGTGAGCTGAGTCACTCAGAGCCACCTCTCCAGATAATCGAGAGGCCCTCCTTCAGGAGGTTAAAGTGCTCTACAGAAAGCAGCAATTTCATCCAGTCTGTTATTTAGTAACTGTAGTGTAATTATTTTCTGCCATCTACAAAAAAACAAATGTCTGTAATTCTGCATGCAGGAAGGCGGGAATCACTAACCTGGGCTGCATGTAGGTGAAGATACATGGACTTCACATGGCTCTGTTTTTCATTCTTTTACAGATCATCTATCTATCTATCTATCTATCTATCTATCTATCTATCTATCTATCTATCTATCTATCTATCTAATTATTATTATTATTATGAAGCCACATCCAAAGAGGGGCTGTAGGCCTACCAAACATTCTCAAGTATTGGTGCAGATGTGAGAGCCAGGTGTAACCAGAGACTATGCTACTTATTTGTGATTATGCAGTAGGTGTTACTGTACATGGGTTCCATCATGTGTCAAACCATAATTCATAAGCGTTGGGAAGGGAAACTTCAAGGGGTAAATAGGTTACATCTTAGGTAGGTATTATGTCTGTATGCTATGATGGACATCTGTGATGTGCTATTGTGTACTATTCAATGTTGTGGTGATTATATGACTTGTGATTTACCACGAATATTGAAATGTGTTTATACAGTTTCTGAGTGAAAGAAATTAAAAAAGTAGCCACTCTAATGTTTAAATCCGTTTGATTGATGTGATTAGCTTTATTGCTAGTGTAACGGAGGTCCGCGGGTATAGCCACAGTCATGAGGTACCACTAAAGAGAAGACAGTGACAGCGTGTGGCGGTAAGCTGAAGTGAAACTCACTCGCCCATAAAAAAGACGTGCTAATCCACTTGCGAAGTGGTCATTGACCTCTTGGCGAAACGGTTAGCATCGTCCCCCGCGGTGCAGGAGGCCCAGGTTCGAAACCCGCGACCACAGAACAACATCGGTCACACTAGAAAAGGCTGTGATGACACTCACAGAGCTATGACTCTAGTTGTTGTCACCTCCAGTAGAAAGTTCACTCCTCACTCTCTGCTGCCACGTCTGTGCTATCTCGTGTGTGTGTGTGTGAGGGAGAGGGAGAGAGGCTGCAGCCCTGACACTGAAAAGCAACAGCTTTTTTTGGTTCATCTGGTTCAGGCTGCACCTTGGAAAACGATGTGACTGAACGGCGCGGGTAAATATTTTATTTACTACTAGGTATAGTATCTGACATCAACTGCTCCCTCTACATAATCTGTGGAGTGTATGTATGAAGGACGCTCCACTAATTTACCATTCAGACTGCTTGCGAATTCACCAGCCCATCATACTTGCATATCAAGGCTGTCCTCCTCCACCCCTGTCTGCCAATCGAAAGAGCGGAGAGGGGTTCCCTCGCTGGACAGCATCCTTGATGATTAATGTATGTTGTCTGAGCATTGGAGATAGAGGCCTCGGCAACAAACTCCTCTGGATGCCATACTGTATGAACGCCTCTCTGATGTGGTTAAACAAGCTTTGACAGTGAAATTCACAAAGGGGTGTTACTC
Source organism: Trachurus trachurus (assembly GCF_905171665.1). Classification (NCBI taxonomy): domain Eukaryota; kingdom Metazoa; phylum Chordata; class Actinopteri; order Carangiformes; family Carangidae; genus Trachurus; species Trachurus trachurus. The sequence goes on from NC_139908.1 coordinate 22,362,770, forward strand.
ATCAGCGAGGATCCAATCAAGAATTGGACACACAGACTAAACAGAGGATCGGTGTGTGCCAAAGCTTCAGTGACAGATGTTTAGAGGTGAAGATGTTCCGATAGCTGCTCCGGGAATATTTTAATGGACTATAACAGTGATCCAACTGCGATCCTTTCATACTGCAGTGAAGTTAGTTTGAAGTTGGATATTTGACAGACATTCGCTCACTCACTCGCTTCTCAATATATTAAAAATCCATATAAAATATAAGATGTGTTCAAATGCAATAAAAACAGGTGTGTCTCATAGAGGAGGCTTAGCCCTACCATCCTGTGTTGATTTTGAGCCAACAGGTCACATGACCTGAGAGTTATTGAGCTATAATGCTCATATTTACTGTATAAAATAAATCAAAAATCCATATAAAATATTACATTTGTTTAAATGCAATAAAAACAGGTGTGTCTCATAGAGGAGGCTTAGCTCTACCATCCTGTGTTGATTTTGAGCCAACAGGTCACATGACCTAGGAGTTATTGAGCTATAATGCTCATATTTACAGTATAAAATACATTAAAAATTCATATAAAATATTAAATGTGTTTAAATACAATAAAAACAGGTGTGTCTCATAGAGGAGGCTTAGCTCTACCATCCTGTGTTGATTTTGAGCCAACAGGTCACATGACCTGAGAGTTATTGAGCTATAATGCTCATATTTACCGTATAAAATACATAAAGAATTCATATAAAATATTACATTCGTTTAAATGCAATAAAAACAGGTGTGTCTCATAGAGGAGGCTTAGCTCTACCATCCTGTGTTGATTTTGAGCCAACAGGTCACATGACCTGAGAGTTATTGAGCTATAATGCTCATATTTACTGTATAAAATACATAAAGAATTCATATAAAATATTACATTCGTTTAAATGCAATAAAAACAGGTGTGTCTCATAGAGGAGGCTTAGCTCTACCATCCTGTGTTGATTTTGAGCCAACAGGTCACATGACCTGGGAGTTATTGAGCTATAATGCTCATATTTACAGTATAAACCTACATTAAAAATTCATATAAAATATTAAATGTGTTTAAATACAATAAAAACAGGTGTGTCTCATAGAGGAGGCTTAGCTCTACCATCCTGTGTTGATTTTGAGCCAACGGGTCACATGACCTGGGAGTTATTGAGCTTTAATGCTCATATTTACTGTATAAAATATATTAAAAATTCATATAAAATAGTAAATGTGTTTAAATGCAATAAAAAACAGGTGTGTCTCATAGAGGAGGCTTAGCCCTACCATCCTGTGTTGATTTTGAGTCAACAGGTCACATGACCTGGGAGTTATTGAGCTATAATGCTCATTTTTACTGTATAAAATACATAAAGAATTCATATAAAATATTACATTCGTTTAAATGCAATAAAAACAGGTGTGTCTCATAGAGGAGGCTTAGCTCTACCATCCTGTGTTGATTTTGAGCCAACAGGTCACATGACCTGGGAGTTATTGAGCTATAATGCTCATATTTACAGTATAAACCTACATTAAAAATTCATATAAAATATTAAATGTGTTTAAATACAATAAAAACAGGTGTGTCTCATAGAGGAGGCTTAGCTCTACCATCCTGTGTTGATTTTGAGCCAACGGGTCACATGACCTGGGAGTTATTGAGCTTTAATGCTCATATTTACTGTATAAAATATATTAAAAATTCATATAAAATAGTAAATGTGTTTAAATGCAATAAAAAACAGGTGTGTCTCATAGAGGAGGCTTAGCCCTACCATCCTGTGTTGATTTTGAGTCAACAGGTCACATGACCTGGGAGTTATTGAGCTATAATGCTCATTTTTACTGTATAAAATACATAAAGAATTCATATAAAATATTACATTCGTTTAAATGCAATAAAAACAGGTGTGTCTCATAGAGGAGGCTTAGCTCTACCATCCTGTGTTGATTTTGAGCCAACAGGTCACATGACCTGGGAGTTATTGAGCTATAATGCTCATATTTACAGTATAAACCTACATTAAAAATTCATATAAAATATTAAATGTGTTTAAATACAATAAAAACAGGTGTGTCTCATAGAGGAGGCTTAGCTCTACCATCCTGTGTTGATTTTGAGCCAACGGGTCACATGACCTGGGAGTTATTGAGCTTTAATGCTCATATTTACTGTATAAAATATATTAAAAATTCATATAAAATAGTAAATGTGTTTAAATGCAATAAAAAACAGGTGTGTCTCATAGAGGAGGCTTAGCCCTACCATCCTGTGTTGATTTTGAGTCAACAGGTCACATGACCTGGGAGTTATTGAGCTATAATGCTCATTTTTACTGTATAAAATACATAAAGAATTCATATAAAATATTACATTCGTTTAAATGCAATAAAAACAGGTGTGTCTCATAGAGGAGGCTTAGCTCTACCATCCTGTGTTGATTTTGAGCCAACAGGTCACATGACCTAGGAGTTATTGAGCTATAATGCTCATATTTACAGTATAAAATACATTAAAAATTCATATAAAATATTAAATGTGTTTAAATACAATAAAAACAGGTGTGTCTCATAGAGGAGGCTTAGCTCTACCATCCTGTGTTGATTTTGAGCCAACAGGTCACATGACCTGGGAGTTATTGAGCTCTAATGCTCATATTTACTGTATAAAATATATTAAAGATTCATATAAAATAGTACATGTGTTTAAATGCAATAAAAACAGGTGTGTCTCATAGAGGAGGCTTAGCTCTACCATCCTGTGTTGATTTTGAGCCAACAGGTCACATGACCTGGGAGTTATTGAGCTCTAACACCCATATTTACTGTATAAAATATATAAAAAATTAATGTGACCTGTTGGCTCAAAATCAACACAGAATGGCACCTGTTTTTATTGCATTTAAACACAGTTACTATTTTATATGAATTTTTAATATATTTTATACAGTAAATATGAGCATTATAGCTCAATAACTCCCAGGTTATGTGACCTGTTGGCTCAAAATCAACACAGGATGGTAGAGCTAAGCCTCCTCTATGACACACACCTGTTTTTATTGCATTTAAACACATTTACTATTTTATATGAATTTTTAATATATTTTATACAGTAAATATGAGCATTAAAGCTCAATAACTCCCAGGTCATGTGACCCATTGGCTCAAAATCAACACAGGATGGTAGAGCTAAGCCTCCTCTATGAGACACACCTGTTTTTATTGCATTTAAACAAATGTAATATTTTATATGGATTTTTTATTTATTTTATACAGTAAATATGAGCATTATAGCTCAATAACTCTCAGGTCATGTGACCTGTTGGCTCAAAATCAACACAGGATGGTAGGGCTAAGCCTCCTCTATGACACACATCTGTTTTTATTGCATTTAAACAAATGTAATATTTTATATGGATTTTTGATTTATTGTATACAGTAAATATGAGCATTAGAGCTCAATAACTCTCAGGTCATGTGACCTGTTGACTCAAAATCAACACAGGATGGTAGAGCTAAGCCTCCTCTATGAGACACACCTGTTTTTATTGCATTTAAACACATTTACTATTTTATATGAATTTTTAATGTATTTTATACTGTAAATATGAGCATTATAGCTCAATAACTCCCAGGTCATGTGACCTGTTGGCTCAAAATCAACACAGGATGGTAGAGCTAAGCCTCCTCTATGAGAAGCACCTGTTTTTATTGCATTTAAACACATTTACTATTTTATATGAATTTTTAATATATTTTATACAGTAAATATGAGCATTAGAGCTCAATAACTCCCAGGTCATGTGACCTGTTGGCTCAAAATCAACACAGGATGGTAGAGCTAAGCCTCCTCTATGAGACATACCTGTTTTTATTGCATTTAAACAAATGTAATATTTTATATGGATTTTTTATTTATTTTATACAGTAAATATGAGCATTATAGCTCAATAACTCTCAGGTCATGTGACCTGTTGGCTCAAAATCAACACAGGATGGTAGGGCTAAGCCTCCTCTATGACACACATCTGTTTTTATTGCATTTAAACAAATGTAATATTTTATATGGATTTTTGATTTATTGTATACAGTAAATATGAGCATTAGAGCTCAATAACTCTCAGGTCATGTGACCTGTTGACTCAAAATCAACACAGGATGGTAGAGCTAAGCCTCCTCTATGAGACGCACCTGTTTTTATTGCATTTAAACACATTTACTATTTTATATGAATTTTTAATATTATACAGTAAATATGAGCATTATAGCTCAATAACTCCCAGGTCATGTGACCTGTTGGCTCAAAATCAACACAGGATGGTAGAGCTAAGCCTCCTCTATGAGACACACCTGTTTTTATTGCATTTGAACACATCTTATATTTTATATGGATTTTTTATATATTGAGAAGCGAGAGAGTGAGCGAATGTCTGTCAAATATCCAACTTCAAACTAACTTCACTGCAGTTCCTTTCATTGCTGTAGCTCCTCTGCTATGTTTTGTCTGCTGCAGCCAGCCGGGGGTTTCAGCTCTGCTCTCTGCACTGTCAGTGCTTGTCAAAGACAGTTTGTGCAAGAAGAACCTCTCACTCTGTGATACCAGTGCACAACCACAATTGAACTAAGTGACTCTTTGGTTCCAACAAACCCGACAGAGTGTGACACCTCCTTTCTAGTGGATTGCATCACGTCTCTGTCGGGGATGGCATTCTTCCAGCTGAACTTTCATTTATATCATATTGGTAATTTTAGCTTATAAACTTTATAATTTTGAACCATGGCCTTCAGTGTTTGGATCCAGAAGCTCATAAAAGTTTATATGTGTGTGATTACGACTCTGTTATTTCACTGTTTCTGCATCGGCAATGTAATCAACATTGAGATCATGTAAATATAAGCTTTGGATCAGACTTGGTATCAGCAGATACACAATATTAAAAGACTCAAATTGGGATTTGGGCCAGAAAGAATTTGGTTTGGATTTGCCTGTTCAGAGACATTTTGATTGTTCACTCCAATCTACTCCCAAGAGTCCACTTCAGCCTTCAACAGCAGACTATCCAAGAGCTCAGACTGAGAGGTATCATATCAACAGGCTCGGTGTTGGTAATACATACCAGCTGTCTGTCCACCAAAGGATCATATGACTGTGATTGGACTCCTTTACTGTAAATGGCTATTCGTGGATTTTGAACATGGTTTCTTATCAGGGATAGATGGTGGTGCTTGGTACTTCACAAGAGCTACAAGCCACATATAGCAAGTGTTATACAGTAATAGACTCTGAGCTGTGGATGGACTGGAGGCTACAGTGACTCGCTATCGAAAAGTGATTAGACGGGACCGGGGTAACTGGGTTGGATGCAAACTTCAGACGAAAAGACATTAGAGAGATAAGACTTTTTCATAATATATACAATTTCACACCTATTCCACACGTAACTCTTGCCACCTTAGACCCCCATATTTTTGTACCTACCAATCACAGTTCTGTATACTAGAATATGGAATTTATTACCTGTATATTTTTTAAACTTATCTTTACAACAATTTAGCAGCAAGAGAGCACTAAAGTCACTTCTGCTAACCAGTCAATACCTTCCACATGGTCTGCCTATCTAAACTGGGATTACTTTATATTTTTTATCAAGCTTTTGTATTGCATTGTACAATGTTAAACCATGTTTGTATTTATTATGCATAAACGGTTTTTGTACTTCACAAATGCATGCACAGTAGCTTAGAACTGTAGTCGGAGAATGCCACCCTACAAGCCCCTGGAGGGTTTTTTTTTTTGCATTTCTCCTTCACATTGTGTTGGATTCTATATCTATATTCTATATGTGTTATATCTTTTTTAACTTTTCGATATGTGAAATAAACAAACAAACTTAATGACATTGATCTCCAGCTCTTTGAGTAAAAGAATTAAATTGGATACGTGAACATCAGTTAATACTAATGAAGCAACTGTGAAAATAACCATTAACACCTTTAAACTGATAAAGATCTCCATCTTGGAGAAATGTGTTTACTTGTTTTCTACAATTGCAGTTATACTACAGTTGTAATCTATAACACCATAGGTTACACGGTCCCTCACTGAATCACACTGTTATACAATTATGTCAGGGGGAAGATCTGTAATGGATTTATACAGCGGTGCCTCAGCTAGGAGTGCAACCAACCCAGAGATGACTCAGATAAGGATATACAAATGATAATGAAAAAGGAAAGCAATGGGTCCAGCACGTATGGTAATAAAAAATTCAACAGACAGGAGCGGTGGAGGGAGAAATCAACCATTACAGCAGGATACATGGCAGGTGGTGGTAAACAGCATAATAAGCAGCGGCATCATGATGAGGAGAGTGAGAGCTTGTCAGATTAAAAAATACTGCCCTGTGACCTTGATTCAATCTGATCGGCGTCTCGTTTAAATACTGTAGGTGTTTATGAGACAAGTTAACCTGAACTGACCAACTGACAGCACCGATGACTGCAGTGTTCCATTAAAAACCGACAACGCTGTGTCCCTAAACGCACGCAAGCACGGCGGTCTGCCACTTACAGTGAAGCCGGCGACGCGGGCGATTCCAGAAATGCAAAAAGTACGAGATTAATCCGATCTGTAGAACTGGGAATAAAGATAAAAAAGAATCCCTCTGAGCTCGTGGGATATGGTTTTGACCTCTGCTGTATACAAACTCTTTAGCTGTTTTCAATTTAATCACATTTCCCGGCGGGCTGAGTCGAATATATATCATAGCAGATGAACAAAACGGATTTAGAAAGAAGCTGGTCCTCGTTGTCACATTAAACACAACAAACTGTGGGAGGAATAAAGCTTTCTTCCTCATCTGTCATTGACCTTTCCAGAGCTGTCTCTAGGGAAAAAAATGTTGTTTGTTCTACAATACAGTGAGAAGTCTTCTGTCTTATCATCTAAACAGGAAACCTTACATGTCATATTTGATCAATTAGCACAGAAAGAATAAAGGTGTGTATATTTCTCCTAATTATGACTGAGTTGATATATAACACAATCATCGCTCCACTGAGTGTCTTCCTCTCAACTGTGTTGACAAAGTGTCAAGTGTGTGTGGAGAGTGTTGCCAACTCTTGTGGACGGATATTTGGAGCTGCTCAGTGTGACTGTATGAATTCCTCTGACACTTCTTCACATCATAATCTTTGTGTATTTTGGAAGGCTGTATAATTCCCTCAGGGCGCCTGTTGTGTTATGTTTCCCCCCCTTACAATTGTAAGAAATCAGTAAACCGCCTCTGTTTGTGCTGCACCGGTGAGATCTTTACTAGATTTCGAGGTTTATGTTTTTCATAGTCAAAACCACTTTGTCTCCACCTGTCCGCTGGCAGGATAGTGTTATTTTGTTGCGTATGGGTGAAGTCGGGGTCCTTATCCCATGAGTTGGAGGATTCGGCAGGAGTGAGTTATAATAGAAAAGAAGAAAGACATTTTTCTTTTATCTGCTTTGCCCCTTGGTACCTGAAGTATCTCACCATTTGCTTTCTTGCTTATGTTTCCATCACTTTATAATGCCGTCGGTTGAGCGAGGAGGCAGCCTTTCTTTTTTTTTTGGTTCATCCTTATATAAACAGATGCTTTGCTTTTGGCTTTGTGTGGGCATAACACAATATGTTGGCAGGACAGGATCCTCCTAAGGCTCGTTCATACAAAAATCTACAGGCACTCTGTCTTTTTCAGCAGTGAGGGTTTGTGCAGTGGCTCTGTAGCTAAAGCTTGCTCATCAGGTGTGACCTGTTATATGTATTAGGTGTGTTATGAGGGGCCCTGGGACAAAAGGCTCTGTGCTCAGCCTTCTTGAACTTTAAAAGGCTGATTTGACAAACCTGACCGCAAAGCTTAAACAGAGGGAGGACGATCTAAAAACAGCTCCTATCGATTGTTTTTAGACTACATATGTAACATACGCATGCTGGGAAGAGATATCAGCTTTGATCGCAGCTGAGTGCTGCTGTTTTGTTGAAGCACATTGTCTGGTTTGGTCACCTGTGGAGCATTGTGCTGTGACCTTGTGCTTATCAGGAATGGCAGGTGTTTGGAACGTTCATTTCTTGCTGAGCGACCAGATGTTAGTTGGCCGTCAGGTTTGTGTTGTATATTGGGAGTGTAAACATCAGGTATTACCCAATGAGAAGCAAAAGTCAGTGTTTAAAACAAAAGAATGCTGTTGACAAATTATAAGTCCCTGAAGAGTCACTCGGTGTGTGAGTGTTCCTGCTGCCCTTAAGAACAGAACAGAGAGGGACTGATGGGCTAATCCTGACATGGCTGAATGAATAGAAACTTCACTGTGGGGATGCACAGAGATGAACTGCTGAGCTCAGATGGAGAGCTCATCTTGTAAATATTATATATAATTATCACTGCCATTTAATAACTATTGTATAATCCTATGATATTAACATACAGCACATCAATTCCTTACATTTACAAATGTATTCTGCCTCACTCTGTGTGTCATGGGCTGAATGAACTAATCCCTCTGAGTTGGCAGTTATAATCCAAACAATGTGAGGAGCAGCATAAACATAAAAAAAAAATCATCCCACCAAGCAACTCCTACCACTGCAGTTTTTATTTCACCTTCAGCTGAAGCCGTTAACTTAGTAAAGCACAAACCTGCTAGAGACAATTTATTCATAGTTCTTGGCAGCTTCTCTTTCTTCTTCCTCTCCTCTCTCTTCAACCGAGTAGGGAGGGTCTCTCTATAGGTACTGTATCTCACACACTGACCACTCAGGCATAGTATCCACCCAGGATAATTACTCTAATTATAACCACTACTCAGTGGTCAGTGGGAGATTCATACTATGCCAGGTGAAATCCCATAATCCACAAGACACTACCTGAATCCACTGTGCTGTTAAATACAGAATGTATAAAGCACTGGCTGCATCTCTGTCAGCCAGACATGGGCTTGGCTTCATTACATGTTCTGGATTAGTGTCAAGGTCACAGCTTGTCCTTGAGGATCCATTTCCTATATGGGCTAGGAATATGGATAAGGGGCTACCGCCCCATGCCGCCGCTCCAGTCATGTTATGTAATGAGCTTCCTCTGCTCCCCATGGACTTAATGTCATTATGGAGATGAATTACCTGGATCCCCCTCCCCACCCTTCGCTTTCATTCGTCCAGCCTTCTGCATCTCCGAACAGGCCATTAGGAATGGATTATAGGACGTTTTCCTATGAGAACACCACTCCTCAAGACCTCTTGCCATTTTGTTAGAGCTGGACTAATGTGTGTCAGTGAAGGCATAATCACTCCCACAACTCACGTCAATGATCTGTAGGCACTGGGTGCTGGTGAGTAATACCTGGTCAGCAGGGTGAACTGCAGACGCTGTTTTTGTGGTATAAAAATAGTACAGACATCCAGCAGCCATATCTCTCAAACAATCACGTGTGTGCAATGATACGATCTGCTAAAGCAGGAATTCTAAATTCAGCTTTTGGAGGAAAATAAACAACTGTCACGCACGTGAGCTCCACTATGGGTCTTTGTTGTGGACACACAGGAAGGTGACTCTTGAGCAAAAGGAAGAAGGAGAGGTGCGATGCTGTGGTGTATTTGTCATCAGTGGTGTGATTACCTGCCACAGGGCTTCCTCAGGCTAGGATGGTAATATGTTAGCAGACCTGGTGCCATGACATTAACAGGGCAGCCTCCACTGTAGTCCTCCTTAGCCCAGTCCTGTGGAGCAGAAAAACGGAAATGAGTCTCTTATTTCATGGCACAATCCATAACATTGGCTTGGTTTCAACAAAACCACACTTTCAAGCTATAATCGTGTGTAATTTTATTTAAGAGCAAAACTCAACAACCCAGCTGGGCCAGAGGGTTTCACTCTGTCTGACACTGTGGGCTCCCTGTAACAAAACTGAGACAATCGAACTCTCTCACCATGGAAGTACTGACAACTATCACCGGATTACTTTGATACTGACTAGCGCTTGAAAATGTGATGATTCTCAGCCTAAGTTCATGGGTTTTAATTTTACAAGTCTTTTTTTCTTCTATTTCTAAATGAATTTATGGATTTTTATTCATGATAGACATTGGAGATAACGACACACTCCAGATGTCTTGGTCATACTCCAGGGACTGCATGAAGTGGTATGGATTTCAACACAAATGACTTGATAAGAATTATGAAGTACCTCGATTACCTCCACGAGCTGCAGCTGTAACCACTGTCTGTGTTGATAAGGCAGCAAAAATCAAGAAGCTCTGATATCCATTGGGTTGGTGTGAAATCAAGCCAAATACCTCTCAGCACTGTGCTATCAATTTATCAGCTTTCTGTCTCTCCACTTAGCGAGGAGTTGCTGTTATTGTATTCTGTGAAATGATGCTTCCCTCGAGTCTCTTTGTCAACAAAACCATCAAAAATCATCAACCTCAAGTTACCTCGGGGCAATTTTTCTTTCCATCCTGCCTTTCAACAGTAAAGTGAAGGGACTAAAATCTACATGTACATTTGTATGACTAATGCTCTGTTTCACCGTCTACCAGTGTTTGCTCTACATCATGTAATGGACCTAAGTAGCTGCTCTGTATGCGTGTGGCATGTCATGATATGGAAATCTACTGCATGCAACATACAGTATTCTTAGTGTGGTGGTGGTTCATGATGGAAGCTGTAGAGGCTTCATCCCTTTTATATGCATTTTATTTGATTGTAATTAAAGAAACTATCCCAAGTCTTTGGGGAGATGTCCAATAAAGAGCACTAGCTGGGTCTCCATTGCAATTTTGTGGGTTATTTAGAAAACTCAACAAAACACAATTTCCAATATCCTCTTCCTGATGAGTAGTTTTAAGCAATTAAAGTTTTTTTTTTCCCTTGCATATATCATTTCATTTAAATGTGACAACAGATTTCCGGCATTCTGTCTCTTGGTTGGAACTGAGAAATATTGCTCATGCATGAATTTAATCTTTAACAAATTAGCAACATTAGAGGTTTTCTTTCGTTTTCTTTTTTTTTTTTTAGGAAATTTGTGTTTCCATTTCTCATTTGCCATTTCAAATTGCACATTAAGCAGGTTAATGGAAACGCACCTAGTGAGGAAAAAAATATAGTCACGGATCAGCTGTTACCTTATGCCTCCCTTAGCATCCTTGAAATTCTTTCCTGTAACAGAGTCATTTCAAAACTCCACAGATCACCTTGTAATCCCATGCTGCCTTCCCACCCTCCTATTAATGCTAATTCCTTCAGCTGTGGTAATAATCATATGTTTCTCAACAGTAGTGCCTTTCAAGTGTCATAAACCATTGTGGCCCATATTTTCACATTCCATGAATAAAATATTGCAGTAAATGGCTCTAATACAAAGGGGTAATAAAAATGTAATTATCTTATCATATCTTTTGCTCTGCCCCACATTAAGACCCCTGTTGTAATGTTAATGATATCAAACTGTTTTAAAGACAGGGCAATTGTAACCACTTTTTAGTGCGTGGTTTGCTCTGTGTGCTCTGGTCTATTCTATATTTCTTTTGAAAGAAATCCGCTTTGTTGCAGAGGTGCCGACTTTCGCAACACAATGTTGCTTTCCTCTCTGGAATCCAGAGAAAATATGTAACCACAGATCTGACATTACATATTCTGCTTCAGATCAAAAAATATGGTTGCTTTATTGCAAACATCTGCCTCTGAAGTACTTACTCTCTCCTCATAGTGGATGAAAGATGCCGCCTCAGGACCCAGGTATTTGACCAGACTAGAAACCACAGCGTTGCTTCTCTCCCCAGCCTGCAAGCAGAAAGAAATCACTTTCCAAACTCTGTCCTTCTTTTATATTCACCTATCAATCAGGAATATAACAGCAGGCAGCTGGAATATGAAGACTAGAAACCTATCTGAGCTGGACACAGGAAGCAGCAGTCAATTTGAATAACTCAAGCATCGTCAGCACATGCTCCTGGTTGTATTATCACACACACGGTGAGTTATTCAGAGAGCAGCTGAGGCCTGAGGGCCAAAAGGACAGATCACCATAAAGCATGCTGACAGATCCTCATCTGCATGTCACTTTACCTTTCCTTCCAGCGCTAGCCTGGTGCAATAATTTGGATACTCATATTCTCTTAACAAAGGGGGAATAGCAGCATGGTGACAAATTGCTTTCAATATAGAACTGAGAGAAAAAAAGAATATAATGATTTCATGTTCTGAGCCGACTGCGTGAGAGGTAGATGTAGAAATGACGAAAAAAAATCGATAGATAAAAACACTTACAGATAATATTACTGGCTAAATCATAATTAAACAGCAAGCTCAGTGTGCAGCCGTAACCTTGATGACCACTTGCCTCACAGGCACCAACACTGTTTTCCTCTATTGAGCAGTGAAGTAGCAGGGGGAGGTTAATTATTTAGCACCCTGTGCAGCAGAGACACAGCTAGTCTAGAGTTTTGTAGCAAGTCAGGATAATGACAGAGATGCCACAACAATGCAAGACACAAGGCTCCGATTTATTTATTTATTTATTTTCAGGTATAGGGAAGAGACAGGGTCTAAATGAAAATGTCATCACAGTATGACAGAGGGAGGAAAAAGCAGAAGAGGAAGATGTAGGCTGAGTGAACTGAATGCCGAGTGTGGTTATTGGAGAACTGTGTGAAATGTAGCCTTATCAATCAGCAACATAAGCATAAAGGGAGACTAATGCAGCATGAATCTGCTACCAAAACTGCTGCAGGAAAGGATTTACATGATAAATTAAAATATAAAGACTTGCATTGATATTAGCTGAGTCCCAGTGCAGAGACTGTATTCTTTGCAGGCTGCATGTGAAGGCCGGCTGCGTCACAGCGGCATGACGAGTCTGTCCTTCTCTGAAGGATCCGTTAAATATTGAAATGTGTCCTTCATTTGTTTTGCAATGGAGGATCCAGCAGAGTCTGCATCCTCCATGTCCAACAGGTGCATCACTTGTGTAACGGATGTGCACTCACTCACCCATAAAGGACGTGCTAACCAACTTGCCAAGCGGTTGTTAACCTCTTGGCGAAGCGGTTAGCATCGTCGCCTGCCGTGCAGGAGACCAGGGTTCGAACTCCACCTATAGGGCAGGCCATGAGAAAACGCAACGCAGAGAGCCAGATATGACATCGGCTACACTTGCATGGATCCTTTATTACGGAAACCAATCCAAACTTTCCATAACGAAATGCAAGTGCCAGGTGCAAGTAGTAATTGACAAAACTTTCACCTGTTCATGTCTTACATTAATCTCAGTGGTACTAAAAGCTGGAGGAAGCATCCGGTTGCTGCTGTGCTGCTGCAGTGCTCAGATGTCATATAATCTCTCATGCAATTTTCATAATGCTGCCCCTGAGCACTTTTTTTTTTTCAAAATAACACAATGTGGATCATATACATTATGTTGCCATTATGTTGTCTCTGCACGTAACATTAGGCTTAGCCTTCAACCTTCATGAAAAACTGATGAAGCCAGACATAATATTTAAAATACAACTGTATGCATATGACCTTTCTCCATGGTAAGAGTCATGTGCACTTACATTTAAATTACATTTTTAAATGTAAGTTAATGTTTTGTCCTGAAGTTAAGTTGCTCCAGTTGCTTTAAAATCATGACACCTAGTTAGGCAACTAGTCAGGAACAGCATATCTTGTCCATCCATACTCTCACATTATGTTCATTTGGATGCATTCACGTTCAGCTAAAATATGATTAAAGATATCACCATGATGGGAGAAAGAAAACATTTGCCACTTTGCTTGTTTTCTCTTTGATGTGACCAGTCAATTACTTTAAATCCTAACAAACAAACAAACAAGTTTAAAAAGCTGACATGTTAAAATTAGAGATGCATATAAAAGAATTAATATTGTAACTGTCTGCTACGGTGGCCACTTCGAGATGATGCACGACAAAAATTCACATCACGTGCAAATGCACGCTGCAAAACGGGAGTGTTTCCAGAGAACACAAGACGGTGGTGGGGGTAGCGTAAAGGTGTTTGAGTCCAACTCATGGCCCTTTGTTACACTATCCTCCCCCTCACTCTTGTTTGTTGGAATAAAGGGGAATTATAACGCATTTGTTATTCAATGCTTGTGACTCCAAGAGTCACAATTGCACATTGAACAACAACTCCTAGCCAGGTTCATCATGTTTTAGAGTTCCCTGGAAACACTTCTGTTGTGTTGTGGGAATGAATTTTCAACACGTTTGTTTATTTGCATGTGTTGTCATCAGAGCTGGAGCCGATCATTGTCTTTGTCGTTTAACTGCCTGTTGTCCCTTGCTGCCGTTTCAAGCCTGATGTTAGTGGGTCTTTGTGACTTTTCTGACCAGTGGAGAAGGAGCTGAAAGCAGAGGAAAGGTCTGCATGCTGTTTAGGAAATGACTCAGTCTCTATTTGACTTTTTTCTTTTATCAACAGTGATCCAAAACACCAACTGCTGAACCCCCACATTGTGCTGCAGAACGCTTGCTGGGTCTAAATACTGAGCGCTAAAATACTGACAGTGGTTCCCCCAGCTGTGACTTTTATGTTCCCTTCCACAGCCGGTGAGGTCTGCACCGCCTTTCTGTTGTTCCTGAAAATCTCTGCTGTGACCGGGGAGCGTATTCGGCTCAGCGTTTGAAAACTTGGAGGAGTGCCGTGAGACCATGAGGCTGAGTCGACTGATTATGCCAAATGAAGCAATTCATTCATTGTGCAGCATCAACAATTGTTGTGTGGAGCTTTGTGTTTGTCACCTGCAGTCGCTGTGGACTTCATGTTGCTTATCTGTACAATGCCATGCAACTCAAAAGCACCACACATTCAACAACGCTACAACAATTTAAAGAAAAAAAAAGCAGAACATTACAACCTTCATGAAGGATAATTAATTTCAGGTCTGTTGAACTGCGTTAGTAACTCTAACCTTGTTCTCTCTTTCAAAGGGAAAGTTCAACATTTTGGCAAATTGGCCCATTGCCATAATCCCTATAGTTTTAGGAGTATGTTCGTTACCTTTAATTGTCGGTGCAAGCTGTTTTTAGAACGGCGGAGCAGAGCCGCAAGCTGCTCAGAGCTACACTACGGAGGCTCATGGGATTTCTTGGTTTCCCTCATCAAACTCATCAAACACACAATCCAACAACTCCAAAATGCTCTCGTGGACAAGTTGTGACCTGCACATTCACCACGCTATGAGATAATGACAGAACGTTACGAGGCGGAGTCGTTTTCTAGGTAAATTCATGCAAAACCGCTGATGCACGTTTCCGTTGGGGGCAGTTTTTCGGCAAGCAGTCTCTGCATTTGCCTCGAAAACAACTCTGTCTCGTAACGTTCTGTTATTATCTCATAGCGTGGTGAATGTGCAGGTCACAACTTGTCCACCAGAGCGTTTTGGAGTTGTTGAATTGTGTATTTGATGAGTTTGATGAGGGAAACCAAGAAATCCCATTAGCCTCTGTAGCGTAGCTCTGAACAGCTCGCGGCTCTGCTCCGCCATTCTAAAAATAGCTTGCACCAGCAATTAAAGGTAACGAACCTACTCCTAAAACCATAGGGATTATGGCAATGAGCCATTTTGCCAAAATGTTGAACTATCCCTTTAAATGTAACATTTTAACTCACTTACCTTGAAATTTGTGTGTGTGTTTACACAGATGCTTTCTGCTTCCACTTTAAGGAAAATTTAAAAACTCAAATCCTTTTACACAAGTTGAATTCTCCTGAGCTCTTTCCTTACCGACCCCACACTGAGAACCCATTACCTCTTTGGTAGTCCACTGAGAAGCCTGCTGTCCTGCGATGAAGCCCACCAAGGCAGCATTACCACTGGGGCTGGTGGCATCAAAGGTAACACAGAATGGACTGCCAGTGGAAGATCCTGTCACTACTTCGCCAGAAAAGCCCTTCTCCCTCCAAAAAGCCTGTAGAGAAACAGAGGCCACAGCTCGATTGTAGTTCAACAGTCCAACACAAAACAAGTCTCTGTCAAGGGGATAATTCTTAGTCTTCAAAGTGACATATTATGGAAATATCACTTTTTGAAGGCTCTTTAACATATATTTGGGTGTTTGTCTTGCCTTCTGGGCCCTCAAAATGTGAGAATTGACAAAAAAATCTGTAATTTGCAGGCTCCATAGATTGAAATCCATGTGGTTTTACGAGCTGGTCCCTCAGTTGTTTTCCAGTGACGTAACTAGTTTCAAATTTGCATAATACCACCCCTACCTGAGACCGGTAGAAGGGTTGGGGCGGGGCGAGCAGTGACTGATTTGCATTTAAACCAGCCGTTCTGAACAGGGCTGTTTTGAGCGGATGAAAGGAGAGCTGTGATGTTTGATCCTCGGGGTATTTTGACCACAGCATGTCACAGATATGTCTTTAAGACACCTGGGGACAGTTCCAATGTGTATTGGAATGAAGTTGGATGCTAAACTTGTAACATCTCCTCTACAACTGCGTTTTAATGCCAAAGCTATGTAGCAAAACCTATTATTCTGTGTATTGTGCTAAAATCCTGACATATTCATGAAAGCATGACACTTTTGACCCTAATAGTTGTGGCGGAGGCATCTGTACCTTTAGTATAGGAGAGGCTGAACTGACCGTGAAAGCTGTCTTACTTAGTCCTACTGTACTTTAATTGTGTAACATTGTATAACCATCTGGACACTATACCGTTTACAAAAACCTTGGTGTCAAACACACAATATACTGCAAGAATATGAATATAAAAGGTCATTGCAGGGTGAAGGCCATTCGCTTTGTTGCCTTACTGAATCAATACACTTAAGTCATTGAATTCTGGCCAGGTCATTGGTCATCACCTCTCTTGTAGAAAAGCTCAGGAAAAATACATGTTTTCTCAAAAAGGGTCAAACTATTGTTAATAATTTCGATTTAACTTCATTACATGAGTAACTCTGTATATCTAAAATACAAAATAATCTTTTTACCTAATTCCAGAACACGTTTCCCCTAAAGCACAGAAAACACAGTTGGGATATATTATGCGCCAAAACACCTGTTCCAGTATTTTCTGTTCAGGGGCTCAGTGTCAGCATATGCCACTATCCTATTTCTCATTGTTGACGCGCATCACTGCTCCAGAAAATAAGTTTTTCTTTTGCTGGATCAGTAACCCAGCTATTTTACCTTGACTTTTTATTTTGTGTGTTTGGCACGTCTTGTGTGTGTGTGTGTGTGCGCTATAGCCGTCAAACACAGCGACCATGTGGAGCAGCCTGTTGTGTGTTAGAAGCATTGAGACAATTTGCAATTTAGACATTTCAAACTCTCTTCATATACAGTAATTGCATATGAGGTACTGTAGGTATTCGTTGTTTCTGCTCAACGAAATTTTGTTTCACTAGGATCACTCACCATCATCAACTGAATAAATGTGCATGTATTTGAAGAGTGCGTTCAGGTTATGAGTGAGTAATCTACAAACTGAATGCTGTGCAGTTGATTTGTTGTGATTATCGTTACGCTCATGGTGCATGTGAGATGCACTGGCAGCAGAAGACAAAAGCATTTATGTAGGACAGTTGTAGTGGATGTCGCTTGTTTGCTCTATGTAACAAACATTCATTCATAAAATATGCATTGTTGTACTGTCATGCAAAAACAGAGTAGAGAAATGTATATTCTAGTTCCAAAACTTATGCATGAATAGAAAAAATACATTTTCATATGGATTTTTTTTTTTTGCATTATAGTTGATATGAATACATTTCAGATGGGCCAAAATTATAGTTTCAACATTTAATGTGTTTCAGTGGTTCCTCCTAGGATGGCATGAGAAAAGTGACACAAATA
The DNA here is from genome assembly GCF_905171665.1 of Trachurus trachurus. Classification (NCBI taxonomy): domain Eukaryota; kingdom Metazoa; phylum Chordata; class Actinopteri; order Carangiformes; family Carangidae; genus Trachurus; species Trachurus trachurus. Next base: position 22,380,635 of record NC_139908.1, read on the forward strand.
TTTCATGAAATAATAAGTGCTTGTCTCTCCTGCACGTGCTGTGTAGCCTGCTGACAATCTTGCAGTCTGATGTAATAAGTGACTCTAAAGTATCTGCAACAAAAACCTCTTTGTCAGTCACTGTCTTGACTGTGCATCAAAATAATAGTTATATTAATTTTGTGACTTACTGAGATGAGCTGCAACAGTGGGGGGAATGAAATCAGTGATCGTTCTGTCACTTCTGCAAACTCTTGTGCCTGTGTGCATACGCTTATGCAGTTTAACTACAGTATTTGCATATGCATGCACATATGTTGGCCTGCATCTGGATGCATATTCATTGGATTGTGTGTTAGTTTAGCCATCCATGCTGATTCTGTCTGCATCTGCAAAACACTGAGAGCACGCTAATTCTTAAGTCTGAAACGCTAATTGCTGCGTATTTATTTATGCATGTGGTTTTCACATCTTGATTTTCTTATTTCTATTTTCCAGTACAAATGATGCCTTGATTTGACACATGATCACTGGAGGAATTTATTCAGCATTCCAGTTGTATAACATTAACTTGCCCATTGTGACTGTAAAAGAATAACTAAGAGTTATTTACATTTGACTGTGCTTCCGCTCCCCTCGAGTGTTTCTTCAAGAATAATTAAAACACAATGTTCTTGCATTATAATTTTAAATTTACACGGAAAATAATAATACATAGTTTGTAGTGGGAAATACATTCTGGCAAGAGAGTAAGTAGTCTTCCCTATGCGGACAGAAAGTGATTTTGTTCCTTTCATATAATTTTTCTCCAAGGCCAGCACAACACTGTTCTGCTCTGGCACCAAAGGCCACATTTGAGTGACAAGTGAGTAACAAGTGTGGAGTATGATGTCTTTGCTTCATCCAGTCATAGACCTCAGGAGATTCTCCAAGGAGAAGAGTTGCACAGAATGTTGGGTATATTTGCACATCTGCATAAACAGGCAGGTGCAACACCCACTGCAATCCGTATCTTCACCTGTCTTCAGGATTTGTCCCCAAAAAACAAGCTACTCCAGGCTTCAAAATTTAAAGACCGTCATGAATTTACATCCAGAATTCACATACGCTCCATATAATGTGGGGATGATGCCACTGCTCTAAAGTGTTGCCCCGGCAAATCCCCCAAAATCAGGCGGTGTTATCACAGGTAAGCTAAGACGCAGATGTGAGTCCCACCCTGAGGCTGCCCTAAGGACTTGCATCCTGAGAGGGACAAGCTGTTGCTTCGAGTATTGTCTCCCACTGTGAGGCAGATTATCCAAAGCATGAGTGCGGATTCAACTGTTTATGCTGAATATGCAAAATCCTTGGCCTTACACAAGTGTTGTGACAAGAGCATTCAGCTCCGCCTCTATATACTGTATATGTTTTGTTTTGTTGCCTCACATCTTCAAGAGAGGCATCTGCTGCCATCTGCCATGAAAGTGATTTCCTCTGGTCATGGGTTTTATTTTGGGATTGATCTGTGATTATCGGTCATTTTTCCATTAACATAATGATCAAAATTGATGCTACTAGTCACCGATCACCTTTAAACCAATCACATGTGACTTGTACTTTGGTGTCAATGGCGCGTTTCCACTGCAGGAACTTCGGGGTAATTTTACGGGGCCAGCCCCGTTGGTGCGTGTCTCCACTGCAGGAACCTGCCCCACAGGGCCATTTACAGGAACTTTTACGGGGGCTAACGGAGTACCTACTCCAGGGTAGGTACTCCGTTCGGCCCTGAAAAGCTCCTGGGTGGGGCTCGAGGTTAACCCGGCACTGATTGGCTAAAGCTAGAGCAGGCTCTGACGCTACCAGAAAGCACCAAAACAACCGGCATTTTTAAAAGGGGGAGCAGAAGGGGAGCATTAGCCTAGCAGACACCGCTGTAAACAACAAGAAAACAGCAGGAAGATGTACGACAAATGGACCGACGATGAGGTGCAGACATTGATTGCAGTCTATGGCACCGAGGAGATTCAGAGGGGGTTTGAGTCATTGCGGCGAAATGAAAATATCAGCGCATCTCGACACACTGGGGATCCATCACGCCGCAAAACAATGCCGTGAAAAGTTAAAAAAAAAAAAAAAAAAAAACTCAAGCAGGATTACAATCAACCGCCATGTGCACAAACACACAAACCAGAAACACGCCTACTGCCTCAGCTCCTTCCATCCTTCTTCGTTGTTATGTTTTTTGTGCATGTGCTTGTGACCTGCCTGGGTGAAGTCACGGTCGAAACTGTCGCACAACGATTAAGCGGGGATCGAAACGCCGCGGGGTCCGACGCTGCAGTGGAGACACGGCCACTGAGAGGGCCGAGTGAGAGGACGGTTCCTGTAGAAGTTCCTACCCCCTCCCTTTACCAGGAACTCCTGCAGTGGAAACACGGCTTATGGCTGAGAAAAGCATGGTGCTGTTCAGTTAGGATAACAGGTGGTTCCATGTCCTTCTGAGACCACTCAAGAACCAACACCACTAATAGCACAGTGGCTCCTACTGTAACTTAAAATTTAAAGAGCATAAGCAGAAAATGTAGGGCCCCACACTGCAAATATTCACATTTCCTTTTCATTCATGATTCTCACACACATCACCACCTGTAAAGACAGATTCCAGATTTTTTGAGTCCATAGTTCACCAGTGTTTAAAACACCTCCCGGCAAATTTACTGGTTGCACTTGCGCAAGTAGAATAGAACATTTACTTGCACTTTCTCAAATTTTAGGGGCAAAATGACCCTGTTCAGGGGCATTCTGGAGCCCACAGAGTCTTGTCTGTGATAGCTGCTGTATCTCAGTACTTGAGCACTCATGTTTGACTGTACTATCAGAACAGTATTTCACTGCTTGGTGTTACATGCACCATGTGTAACAAAGCATTTCTTTTTACTGTGACTTCATTGCTTGGGCTGTTGAAAGTTGCATGCCGAGCAACACAGTACAGAAGTCCCCACAGTCCACTACTGCTGTGATAATTCAACAACCTAAGTGCCAGCTCCAGTTGTTGAATAAATGCATTTGAAATTACACTTGGCTACTTACTAACATAAAAGTGAAAGTATTTGTAATGTTCAACAACAGCCAAACAGCTGAAATACGTCCAACTGGAAAGAAAAGCTTTCCACTTGGTCACATCTTTTTTAAAACAGTAAAATTACATCAACTTATCGGTGTACATCATTTGCAAGTCATCAAGAACTTGTTTATAAGGTACTTGAATACTGAAAGCACTAAAAATGCCCAGACCTTTTTGTTTATTGGATGCTTTTGATGTCAAAATGAAAATCCTCTCCTTTGGACACAGGAGAGGTGAAGGGGAGGCATGGAGGGAGAGGTACTGTAAGTAAGGGCCAGATCTTAACACACAAACACAAAATCAAGCACTGATATCAGTGTGACAAACACTTCCTGAAGAGATCATCATATAAGTCGTCTATCACAAATACATATCCATAATGCAGCGAGGATGCTTTGGAGCTCCCGTGACAATTTTCTTACTTTTAAATGTTCCCTTTGAAGTAATCCAGTGATAGCTGCCTGTTCATCCGCAGACATGTAAACAGGAACTGTGAATTTGGACTATTTTTAATGCCACTTTGCCAAATGTGAAAGGTAGGCTAAATACTAAAATGAGGAGACCATAATGTGAATCCTGGTACCTGCTTTTGACAGTAAAGAACACATTTGTTGAACTCTTGCTCTCCTGATGGACTTCTATCATCACAGTGGCTCCAAAACAGGCCCACATGTTAATGTCAGCATGTTTCCATCTATCAGATTAGCAAGTACATTTCAGTTTCACTCCATTTTCACACAAAAGTATCTTTGTAAGCATCCACTTAACAATACAAGGATGTCACAGCAGATGGGACTTCAATTACAAAAGACCAACCAGTTCGCTGGAAAAAACAGGTAATTGCAGCTTTTGTGAAATGATGCACTGACTGGGGAACCTGAAATACGGTTTTAATCTCAATGTTTTTGCAAACAAAAAAAAGAGTTTTCTCTTATAACACAGCAGTTTGAATATTTTGGACTCAGGATTGTCTTGGGGTAAGTGATCCTGAACGAACAGAGTGGTATGAATAAATTTTAGAATAAGAAATAATTTATGAAATAAAAAGAAAGTAACTGCTAGAAACAAATTTGGCTTTGATAGACCCACAGTGACTGAAACCGGATGTTTCCAGTGAAAAGTGATCAGCCTGCCACGACACCGTGCCCGCATTTGTTCCACTCTATCATGCAGAACTGATTTTGCTCAATGACATTTGTGGATTTTTGGGCACAAACAGCTTTTATCGGGCTGTGAAAGTGCATCTCAAGGGAACCTAACCCAGATAAGAGGCAAGTTTGACTTCTGTACCCAGTATTGTGACACTTTGATGGTAAGGAGGACGGTTTGTAAAGTATTCATGGGGAAAGACTGTCTGAAAATGTTCTGTAAATCTGACTGTTAGCCCAGATAGAAGACAGATAGCCCAATTTATTTTTGGACCTTTGATTGTCACGTCCTGTGATGCACATGTATAGTTGATACATGGATATGCTCCATTTATGTGACCTACAATAACTTCGTTCTGCTGGTTCTGTGCACACTGGCTCTGTCATGGAGCACTTGATGCAACAGAGCTGTCAATGATCAATTATCAAAGTAGTTTCACTTTTGCTTTTTCTGCAATGCAAAGCCTGTTTAGATGCCATTGATATGGACAGTATAGAACAGAAACTACGTAAAATATAGTCAAGTCTGAAGGGCCTCAATTTATACATCAGTATCAATATTTATCTGTGTATTTTAATTGGTTTCTGACCTACTGATGATCTGATGTGTGATCTACAAAACTGGTGAGGTTAACAGATTCTCTGGAAGTCCACAGTCGAGTGCACCTGAGACTCTGTAATAAATGATGGATTCAGGTTGACACTGCAGAGTGCAAGAGTGTGTGAAAGTCAGTGAGTCTGCAGGTTTTAGAAGTCCACACATTTGGACTGAGCCTAAGATAATGTCAGACACTTTGTCTTCATCACTTTGTGTCGTCACTGACAGCCATCTGTTATTTTTGACATTTTTTAAAAATGCGACCGTGTATTAAGGGATTGTTTGAAGCCATGGGCATAGTTTTTTTTGTTTGTTTGGTTTTTTTATCTGTTTATATGGGGAATTTAGAGAACTCTATATTGTGCAAATGACAAAGGAAAAAATGAGCAAATTAGAAATCAAAGCTACTATTTCCTATTCATCTGTATCTGTTAACACAAAAATGTCTACATAAGTGGACATTTGGATGGAAGCAGGTCCAGATGAATGTCCAATTGGTCTTAAGATACTGAAAAATGTCCTATTCACAGTGCACTTAAAAATAATAATAGCTAAATAGTGAAGCAGAACTGTTTAGATCATCCCCTGGTGGCAGCAGTATAGCTCATAAACCCTGTCCCCTCTATGTCTGCAAACCCAACAAGACACAGTACACAACAACTTCCCAAAGATGTGTCTTATTAATTTATGTTGTAAAGTGTGCTTTTAATTGGCTATTTGATGTTATGTGTAACACAGTGGGTGACAGCTGCGCCTGTATCTAGGATATCTAGAAGAAGGTGGTGTGACTTAAAGGAGAATTCCGGTGATTTTCTAAATAACGCTCTACAGCTCTAGGTCCCCAAGTGCTACCATAGGAAACGACCCGAGAAAAATATGTGCAGCCAGGACCTACCTCTCCTCCTGCTAAACACACATGTAGCACTGCTGTTTCATATTAACAGAGTTTATGCACAGTCAGTGTTGTGTGGTAAGGCACTGGTGGATGTTGCAAAACATGTGTAGTCATATTTTGAGCATAATAGAGGCCAAAGTCATGGTTTTAAAGTTCTGCCCCCATTACTTCGCTGTTTAACTGCAGTGTAGCGCAGCTAGCAGGAGGAGAGCTAGGTCCTGGCTGCACATATTTTTCTCGGGTCTTTTCCTAGCACTCAAGGGCCTAGAGCTGTAGGGCGTTATTTAGAAAATGACTGGAATTCTCCTTTAAGGCATCTACAGTACAGAGAAAATATGAGGAGGGCTGCAACGTGCAACAATGTTTCTTGTAGCTGGGAATTAAATATTTCCTGTGGTGAAGTGGTATGAACCCAACCATTAGGCCAGTATGGTGCTCACATTGCACCTGTTTTGATCAGTATTGAAGCCGTTTGCTGTCTGTATTTACTGTATGTCGGTTTGCCTTGGCTCTTATCTGTGCACTGGTCTTAGCGTGATTGCGTTTCTGACCCTCAGATGCCTCCTTTCAGTTTAACCTTCTATATGTATAATTTCTACATCCCCCCTCCATCATTGCCTGCCATATGTCAGGGAAAATTATCTATGCAGCTAACCTTAACACTCATAATTTTCAGTGCTCTATTCTTGTGTGAAAGGATTGCATGCCTCCGTCACGTGGACTCCACCTCCCTCTTGGCAGAAAAAAAAAATCATATTTATAACTGTAGTTAGACAAGCAGGCTCGCCAATCAATCTCCACATAGGACTGCTAACACATGAGAGTCTGAAAAAGACGTATTCTAGATCAGTGACCAGTATTTTCATGTTTTTATCAGCATCCAAATGCATTTTGGCAACAAACCAAGGCTGATCAAATGAATGTTTGCATGAGCACTAATGATTTTCTGTTTATTACAGTAGACACATTTAATCTACTAACAAGGTGCACAGTCATTTTGTTAATTAATTGTGTGGTTGCAGAGTGTAAAATGGAGAAGATTAAATAAATCAGATTTCATGTGCTAAAGGGCTCTTTTGTACTAAGTGTTGAGATCTACAAAGAACTTGTGCCAAATGAGGGGCGTCTGTTTCCTGCTACGAGCTCTCTGGTTTATAAAATGGGTCAACACGCACAGATCTGAAAACCATCTCCACTTCACCCCTGCTACTGGGACCATTCTTACAATTTGAAATGAAATGAAATAATGAAATAAAAAAAATAAATGGTGTTTTTCACTAAAACTAGGTCTGTATTTTTGCTGGGCAATTCTAAAAAATTATAACTTGTTTCTGCTCCACAAACTGCAATTTGCAATTTGGGGTAGCTTCTTCTCCGACAACTCTCAATCACAAATTTCACTTAAGACAACAAATAAGGAACCAAATGAGAAACCTCATGTTGCCACCATTTGTCAAATTGGCCCCTGGATTCTAACTGTGAAAATATTCAATTTGACAAACGTACAGTAATAACATACACAGAATACTGTATTCTTTGTAACAGAATAACAGCTCGACAAACCTTGCAAGTGTAACCAGCTGAATTATCTGTTACCACCCATACAGAAATAAAATGTAAATTCTACAAATTCTAATATAAACAGCTCTTCACAGCGCAGAGTGACTGTATAATGTATAACGTTTGTGCCTTTGTATCATCATAACATAATTCATACAAGCATATGTTACACAGTGTTTTTATCCTGTGTTACTCACCGTCTGGTAGGTAATGATGAATTTGATCATGTGGCCCACAGGCATGTTCTGGGTAAGGAACGCTCTCTGGCTGGGCAGGGCTGGCTCGTAGTGGATCTTTGCTGTTGGGAAAACCACAGTACACCGTGAACACAAATAACTGTGTCCTCTTCGTCATTCCAGGCCTGATGCCTGAAGTGGCTCCACAGGTATTGCTAGTGGGCTCAGCTGAACAATCAATTTCCACAAAATGTCACATTGTTGATGTTAAAACATGAGTAAAACCTGAAGAATAAAGATGAAATGACCTTTAAAATTTCAATATCTACTCTTTGTGTCTTAATCAGACGATAACACCTACAGTATTTTATCAGTACGCTAAATTTAGCTTTTCTAAATAGCAGCACAGGCAAGTCACTTTAATTATCATTCTCTATTTATTTTAAACACAACACCCCTTCATTTTATGCTTTTAATTCAAATGTATAGTAATGCTAGAGTGCATAAGGGGTAGAGTAGCCAATTAATTCACTCATATCTACCAGTGAAAACTGCTATTAAATGGAAAGTCTGACACTTTTGAATATGATGCACATCAGTTGAGACCCTCCAGTTGAATAACACTGGTGACCGTCAAATCCAACCCCCCAAAACATACTGCAAATGTTTTTGATGGTTTCACAGTGCTGCCTTTCTGTGTGTCAAGGGATCGTTTTGGACTGGTCTGAGGTCAGTAAATGGCCTTTTGCCTAAAAACATCTCTGTTCTAGTTGTATGTTACAGAGCGTCAGCTCCCCTCTGGAAATTTGGGACGGGGAACCAAAAGGTGAAGCAGCTTTTACTTTTATGCACCTCGCTGGCTGAACAAGCTTCCTGATCACCTTAAGTCTGCTGAAACTACCAGATCATTTAAATCCAGGCTTGAAATTTTACTTTTAGCTCCAGTTTACCAATTTAGAGAGTGTTATGTATCTAGACTTTTTACATATTCTGCTGTTTTAGATAATGCACCTGCTGTTGTATTTTTTCATTTTGCCTACATGCCCAGGGATAACAGATGCATATTAACTATGAGCTACCTCTGGTGCGATTTCAATTAATTGTGTACTGTTCCTGAAAAAATAAACCGTTAAATAAAACAATATAACATACATAAAAATCACTGGTTTATTATAATTTTTTTAAATACTTGTATTTGGTTTGATATATTTTTTAATGGCTCTGAAAGTTCCATTTGATGCGTTTACATGCACTTGTCAAACACTCTGAATTGCCTTGTGTCTGAATGCTGCTTTGTAAATAAAACTGCCTTGCTTTATTTAAAATCCAAAATGTTTAACAGCTCCTTTCAAACCAAGGATGGAAACTTTTGTGTTGTCTCAGACCAGACCACTTTTCCATTCTATTTGTTTGCTATTTCTCTGCACGTTGCATCAACTGCTGTATCAAAACGGATAGCTGTGCTCCTTAAAGGACCACTGATGGCTCTTACATCTGTAAAAGGTCCATTTCGCTGATGCGAGAGTCGAGTAACATCATCAGGACCATTAGAGGTGGTGCATGTCATACAGAGGAGCAGGACTGTTTTCTGGGCCTGCTCTGGTGAGTGAAGCGACATCTGGCCAAAAGCCAGGCTTTTAACGAATGAACCAGTAGAAGACGTGAAACATCATTTAGAAACTGTCAAGAGCCTGTCAGCAAGCTCAAAATAATGCCCTTAATGCTAAACAAAATTGATGAGCCTGATGCAGTAAAATTGAAAAACAGTGACATGATAAGTGGCTCCAAACTAATTTGACATGGTCACTTAGACATTCAAATGACAGCACTGTACACATGACATAAGACCTGTCAAGTGGTGTCGTATCCATAATGCTACTTGTTTTGACAACCCCGGCTACCTTAATGGCAGGAAATGCCTTCTACCTCATTATTTGTCAGGCAGATGTTAAACTGTCGATGGCTAAATGAGACGTATTCTTGCATCTTATTCTTTTGAATGCTGAAGTGCTCCACGCGGGCAACACTGTCATCGTCTCTTACTAGCGCAAATGAGCCGTGGCACTTTAGGGGAACTTCACCACAACTCAGCGTCACGGTTAAATCAAGATGACGTGTATAAACAGGTTCATCGCGGAGGCAGTTTAACAAAGGATTAAGCACACAAATCTGCTCCTGTGTGCTCAGGAGGTGTGAGAGGGCTCACTGACGGTAGGGCCGGAGTACTCTCTGCTGCAAACACAGTCGTGTTATTATACTATTGTCCTACATTCTGTCTGGTATGCAGCACTTTCCAGACTGGTACTTTTAAAGACATTGCTTTTTGGCACCTTTTGAAAAGGTGGCCTAAATTACAAACCTTATCCACCGCAGGGTAAATACAGAGGATTTCTTCCCTGTCAATAGAACTGAAAGAGCAGCTCTAAGAAAGACACACTATCTTTAGCTTCACAACTTTTCTGGGTTTGCTTGCTGTTTGTTATAACTTCAAACTACACACACAGACATAAGAAAGAGGACACATAAAGGAGGCACTGATTGCTTTGTCTGAAGAAAATAACATAAAATTCAAGCTTTTCATTACTTTATTTCCTCCTGAGGTGACTGGGAGTGCAGCATATTCACATTTTGAGCCATGTTGGTCTGTCAGTCATTGGTTCCACCTCTCTGGTTCAGACTGAGGTATTTCAGTCACTACTGGATTGATTATTGGAGCAGATATCTACGGTGGCCAGAGGATGAATGCAGACTCCCAACATTCCTCTCACAACACCAAACAGCTGTGAAATGACATGTACATTTGTAAAGCGTTTCCAAGGTTTCAGAGCGGGGGCTATTGCACTAAAGTGGAATGAAGATATCCAGAATAACTGAAAAAGTGAGGCTTGACAAAGCCTCATTGCTAAATCCTGGCTCAGTCCGTTGCATGTTAGCTTAACCAGGATGACCAAGTGCAGATAGGTCAAACCAGTTCTAAGTAATCCAGATGCGAGCCTGTCCACGGCTTTCTGAAACAGATCACGGTATCGATCATTGATTCACTGATGAAGACGTGGAAAAGACACTCGCTGCAGCAAACTTTCCACCGAGCGAGCAGCTACTCCTGCCGAGCGCTCACAAGGAGGTGATCGTTTAATTTCCTTAAAGCAGAAGTTAGCGATCCGGTCGTTTTGGCTAACTTCCTGTCAGCAGATGGAGTTAGCAGTCCCTGCCCTCGTCCCTACGTCACCACATTCACGTGCATCCCTTGGCTGCACACACAGAGAGGACCGCCCCTTTATGCCGTTCTCTCTCCTCATTGGATAAAGGTTGTAGTTTTCTCCTCGGCTTACAGCAGAGCAGAGTGACTGACAGACCCGTGTTTCAGACCAAACACTCTATATAAGTGATTGCTGTCGGAAGATAAAACTATTTAAGACTTATATCAACACAAACATTCTGCTTACTTCTGCTTTAATATGGCTGCTGTCAACGGGATCAGAGAAACTTGCCTGACAGTGAGTCAATAGCAAATCAACTAAATGTGTAAATTGTCAAAAAGGTGAATGGTGATAATTACAATTCAGTGAGTCAACAATTTTTTCCAAATCAGCACATCACATTTGCATATCGGGATGGGTGCCTTTCACATTTAAACCAATATGGTACCAATACCCGGTACCCGGAACTGGTACTGGTATGCAAAGGTGTGTATTTGTGTTAATTGAAGTTATTTTGTTATAAAAATTGTGAAAACTTAAGAATTTTTTATATTTATTGTTATGATTTGGTGCAAACAAGCAAAGTTGGCATAATGAGGTGTCTTCCTTAACGGCAACAGCGGGATCTCTGTTTAAAACTGAGCACACGGAGAGGAGGGGCTGTTCACAGACAGTAGCGTTCTCAACGGGCCTGAAAAAGACCTGTGTTAAGTGACATCAGGGAAAACTGTGACACAGAACAGGCTACCATGACTCTACTGATGCGTCTTTATAATCTGTGATGCATGTTACCAGCAATTTTGTACAAGGTGATAGAGGTGTGTTCCAAACATTTTAATATTTTATTATTATTTCTGATGGTGCAGAAATGTGCCATGCACTGATTTCTGACCTGCCCAGAAAAACTCTCTACAGTCATGAAAGCTGTGATGCCTCCTCATGGAGTACGTGTCACAACCACCTTTGCAATGCCATCAACAGTTTCTAATATGTAGAATACTATTATAAGTTTTATATAAATGATGATGTTACAATTCAAGTAATAATAGTAGGCTTCTTCACTGAATGACAGTGGATCTGTAGTATTTTAATGAACGCTAATGAAAATTAGACCCTGAAATAACTGTAAAACAAATTTATCTGCCTTAAGACTGACGGCTGAGTGAGTGCATACAACACCAGCTTAAGTTAAGCCTGGCTGTTAGCCTGGTCAGGAGCAGGCTAGCTGCAAAGAATAAATGTCCTTGGACCTTGGCAACATACACTACTCACAAAAAGTTGGGGTTATTGGGCTATTTTCTTAAATTTCAGAATGCTCCTAAAATGCATTATAGCCTTTAAAAGGTGAATTTAATTTGACCTTCTCTAAACTTTTGAATGCACCTGTCCAACTGCTCCACATTCAGTTCTTATAACATAACCCTCTAGTCGTGTATCCCTTACTTTCTCTGAGTTGTGCCTCCACTTTTGTGTAACCAAGTCCCGGCTAAATTCAGACGGGATAATTTAAAAATCTCAGTGTAATCTGCTATCCTGGTTTTGTGCAACAATCCTCAGGCTACTTTGGTCGACATTTCAAAATATCCTTGGCCAAGTTACTGAAGGCCAAATTGGCCTCATCATTGGTGTGTGTGTGTGTGTGTGTGTTTGTGAGTATGGTTTTCATTGTAATAGACTTTGAGTGGTCGATAAAAGTAGAAAAGTGCTACACATGCAGACCATTTACCAAATCCTGCTGAATGGAACGAAGACTAGTTGTTTACAACGAAGCACATCTTTTGTGTTGGTCAGCAAGTAAACACTTCACTCTGGTGAACATGGTAGACATTATTGTGTCCCATATCTTCCTCAAAAAAAAAATATATATATCTCATTGCACAAACTAGAGAAACATATAAATAAATAATCCCGTCTGCACGGCACCACATATATAGGCTACAGCTCATTTATATACTGTATGTATTTGATAACTATGCATCAAGGAAAGATGAGCATGGTTTTGAGCAATTCAAAATCTTGTTTGATGATGTGTGCAATAGTGTAATCATTAGGTCTCCTTCAGTGTGTTAAATTATTTGTGGGATAAATGATTTGGGATTTGTGCCGTTTAGTAATTTATGAGTGACAAAGACATTTCTATTTTTGCATTACTGTTACTTTTTTGTACATATGATTGTATATACATGTATTTACTGGTACTGTACATTTATTTCATTTTTAAAAAATCATGGAAATGTGGCAGGTGGGCTGGAGTGGGGGATCTGCCCAGGGCTATACACATGCTAGAACTGCAACGGGTACTGATACATTTGTTACAAAAGCCACAGAACACATATTTCCATCTCTAAGTGTAACTTAATTATTCATGAATCTATACATATAATTTATATGGTTCCATTTAGACGCTTCTAATATACAGCCCTAGACCAAATTTGACCCAGTTACAATTAGCTTAATTTACATAATTTTGCATTAGAAAAGCAGTTTGACTAAACTTATATAGTAAGAGCAGTCTCTGTGATGTCAATCAGTCTCAGTGTCCTCGCCAGAGAGGGTGGAAGGTGGAGGACTGGAGGTCAAAGAGAGACAACATTTTGCCTTGGACCACACATGGAAGAGTACTGTGTAGCAAGTTCTTCCCTGAAGGCATCTCATTTGACAGCTCATCAGCCTCTCTTTCTGCATCACTCAGTCATTCTTGGGGAAACAGCTGCAGGTTCAAGAGCATCTTTTGGCTCTGGAGCAATCCGCACAACTGCTGATTCCTGACCCTTAACACTCTGACTTCTAAAGATGCTTCTTCCCCCAGAGTGGTTTTCTTTCAGTCTTTTCATCATCTTTCTGTCGGTCTTAATCTTGACTTCCTCCTCTTAAAAGTACACTGGCATTTGATCCTTACGCTTCATTTTTGTGAATGCACTACTAGAGAAAGTTGACCTTGCTTTCTCAATTTCCTCTGTCACTGACCTGTGAGTCATACCTGTGGCAGCCCTGAGCGAGGGGCTTCAACCTTTCCATTACTTTCTCACCCCTTACTTTTAACGTAGCACACGGGCACTTTTAAGTGTTTTTGGCTGTCAGAGGGATGAGGACATGAAAAGCCACTCAAATCAAGACGCAACATCAAAAGGTACAATGATTCAAAAATGCGGCTTCCAAATAGCAATTTATAGAGGAATGCCAAAAAAAGAGAAAACCTTTAAAAAGTATGAAAATAGCAAAAACTGAAGTCTAGTTCTAGCAGTACCTGTGTTTGTTGTGAAACTGGATTATCCCTTTCATCCAGAAAAGCCAACAGAGCACTGTAGAGTAGATGAAGTTAGAAGCCATTGTGGAGAAGAGAAACTACTCATATGCACGACCTATAGGTGTGAAGCCCAGATAACGTCCACATGAGCCTCTGTGCTGGGCTTAACATTCAGTGACCGTCATGTGTCAACGTCTTGATTTAACCATAGATATAAGCAGCTCTTATAACTCTGGGCAGGTATCCATACAGAGGGGCAATTTAAAACACACACACACACACACACACAAAAAAAAAAAAACAACCTAATAACAGCAGATGGGTTCTAAAAAATAGCAACGCCCACTTGAATAAATCTTTAAGGCCATCAGAGATGGGCAGCCGTGTTCAGCAGCCACTTAATCCAAATGTTAAAGATAGAGCCCTACATCTGTGTGCACGTTACATCACAGCTCTTTTATTTAATTACGGACTAAGCCCCTTGACTCTGGCAGCAGACGCCCTCCCCCATCCCTCCATACACACACACACTGTAGTTTCCAACGTTACTTAATAATTTCTGCTGCTGGTCTTGACAAAAATAGAATCATGGAGGATGATCCTTTTGGCTAAAAATCGCCCTAATTAGCTTAGAAATTCATCTAACTGTGGTTTAATATTGGATGGCTGTAAATCTCTACGGGATACATACCTAAGTAAACATAGCCGGAGGACCACAGACGATGCATTTAATTTTGACAACTCATTTGAATGCTCTGAGAAAATATTGCATTATTATCTCCTTACTGGATGCGATGAGATCCTAGATGAGCACACTATTATCTACCACGGTGAGAACACTACTGGTTTGAACTGAGTAGGCTGCGCAGGAAAAAGGTGATAATGATTTTGTTTTGTCTTTTTCCACAAACTGTTTTGATTAGTTTGCTGATGCTTGACCACGGTGACACTTTTCTTTTAGAGTGATGACAAATTCATTACATTAAGAGTTTCTTTATGAGCTATTTGTAAGGTTTGCTATAGCTACTGTACACCCCTAAAATTAGCAGCAAGAGCTGCTTACCTACTGTACCTGTCTAGAAGTATGCAACTTAATTCTTTTAATTAACAAGACCTGGAAAGCAGCACCTTGCAGCACATTACCATAGCCAAACTTACAAATAGCCCTTTAAAAAAAACTGCTGCACACAAATACAGTGGTGCTGTGTTTAGCACCAACACCGTGACCTCACAGCAATAAGGTTCTGGGTTAGATCCTCTGTGGGTGCTTTCAGACAGACACAGTCCTGGTTCTGGTTCTGGCTCTGTTCTGGAGTCTCAGAACCTTGGTGCTTTCTGGCAAACCACCAGTGTAAGTGGAACCAAAGTGGGCATACTGTACGTGGGATAATGCCCAATGAGGTGTCCAATTATCAGGAATCAATGGACTACACGGAGGTGTGAAACATCCGATGCGAAGCGGCCCATTAATCCCTAATCAATTGGACACCTCGAAGGGCGTTATCCTGCTTATACCATGGTCAATTACCAGATAAATACATATTAAATCAAATTGTTATACTTGTTTTTGTACAGTTAAAATCATGAGCATTTTCACAAGCCACAGCTGAGCGGACTGTTTAATATCTCGTGTCTGCAGGCGAGAAAAAGGAAACCCACTGTGGCCACAGTGTAGAGCCACAGCAACTCTAATAGTTGATCAGGGAAGGGAGGGGAGATGATGGCTTAAGGCTCGTGTGTTGCAGTGGCCTTGATGCGCTGGAGAAAACTTGCTGATGCTCCGAGTCTCTGTTGCCATGGTTACCAACTAGCATTTGAGCCAGTGCAATAACATTTAGAACTGTCGTCATCAATTTGACCGGAACGTCTTTGTGGGTGTCCATTATCACTTTTTAACCGACACCTTGCAGCCAATCAGAATGGAGTATTCATCCAGACCATGGTATAATCTGCATTTCTCAGGCTGAAGTAAACTTAACAGCTGTTTTTTTTTTGCTTTTTTGCTGTCTTGGTAATCGTTCTTCAGTTCTTTAAGTTTATTAATCATTTGGTCTACTATACTTTATTAAAGGGATACTTCACCCAAAATCTATAATTCATTAATCATCTACTCACCGTCATGCCAAGGAAGGGTTTGGAGAACTTTTGGAGTCATCAAAACGCTTTTGGAGTTCCAGGGGGTCCGGCTGGCAACGGATTTTCGGACTATGAAACATCCAAATACCTCCATAGCCTACCGCTCGTCACAAACATCTAGAGCCACTGGGAGCTGCTACTACAACAAGGCTAAAAACAGAGATCAAATTATGTTTTTCCGAACAACTTTTTCATGTGGCGGCATCAGGACACTTGGGCCAGTACGGACGAGCAGTATGGAGGTATTTGGATGTTTCATACTGTGCCATGATGTGAAAATCTGTTGCCAGCTGGACCCCCCCTGGAACTCCAGAAGCGTTTTGATAACTCCCAAAGTTCTCCAAACCCTTCCTTGGTGGGTAGAAAATTGGTGAATCGTCGATTTTGGGTGAAGTAGGCTATCCCTTTAAGACCCAAAAGGGAAATTCATTCAACTTGTTCTTTCTTGTGCTGCTTTTTAGCTTTTTTCTTTTTAATTCTCTATTTGCCCAAATCGCCACCAAACATTTCGTTTCTCTAGCAGATGCATTATTTTTCTCCCGGTGGTGGTTGTTTCTCCTCCTTCCTGCTCGTCTTCACAGCCTAGAATACGACATGCCCATTGATGAAGTCATGGTTCCTGTGCCTACATGAGTTCTCTCCAGGTTCTCTGGCTTCCTCCCACAGCCCGCAGACCTGCACATTAAACCTAATTGCTGACTCTAAAATGCCCATAGGTGTGAATGTGAGCGTGTGAGGTCGTTTGTCTCCATATGTCAGCGCCGTGATGGATTGGCAACCTCACCCTATGGCAGCTGGGACTGACTCCAGCCCTTCCTGTGACCCTGCACAGATAAGCGCTCCAGCCAATGGATGCATGGATGTCATACGGAAATAGAGCTTGACTCATTGGTTGATTATGGCATATCACAGGTGCAGCCTATCAGTCTGTTTGCCAGTTTGAATTTACAGCATAAAATGCCAAATATATGTTCAATGTAATTATAGAAACATTATCGCAGTTCTGTAGCAACCAGATATAAAGGATGCCTGTCAACATTTGTTTCTTGGTGATATTATGTTGATTCTTTTTCCTTTTTTCTTTTTTCTCTTGACCACGGTCTGTCCGCACCTCAGCATTTGAACATTTTCCATTTGTGATCTAAGCTTTGTAAAACCACATTTACTATATTTGCCTGCTCATCAACCCTTGCTCATCAGCAGAGATGTGAAATGCACATAGATAGCTAAATTCATTTCCACAGAGTCTAAACTCAGCAAGATAAGAATCACATTGCATTAGTTATCTTCACAATCGCGTCGGCTCCCACTTCATGTTTAATCCCTAAATTAAGCTCCATTAGTTTCATTCACAGCGCAGCGGATACTGGCCTAGAATCCCGGCTCACACAGTGTCAGTTGGCAAATAAAAGCTAACGCGCTTGCTTACCTGTTCTCTACGAGTGTAAACAAGGCCCCTGACTAAACTGTGAGTGGCAGATGTAATAGTTTCCTCGCCACTGCCCATGCCTGCTGTCATTACAGCAGCTCCTCCTTCAGGAGAAGATAGATGGCAGCGTCAGATCTGGGTGTTGCTTGGCTGCTTGTCAGCTTCAGTTGTGCTCAAATGAAACCCGCCTTTAGTCAGGTGCAGCAACTTTTACAACTGACATCGGGAACTTTACCGTCACCCACTCGACAACAAATGCCCACACGGACACACAAACACACACACAGTCAGACGGTTAGCTCGTTCTGCTTGTTCTAATAAAGAGAGACAGAAAAAACACACTGAAACTAAATGTTAATTTTGTGACTGCAGAACTGCCTCTGTAACTATCTCTGAATATTAGACTGTATGCCTGATTGCATTATACTCCAACTGCATGCTGTAAAAGCCTCATTAGGGTTTTTTTTTGTTTTTTTGTTATGCAGTCTTGGAATGAATATACATGGAAACCTACTTACATATCAACTCAAACATGCATAGTTGTTTTTAAAAGTCAACACATGGCCAAAATCCTCATTTTCACGCTTATCCTTCTTGTGCATGTCGCAATCTCAAGTGCAAACGGTCCATAAATCATTGAGATGAGCAAGAGAAGTGGTAACGGGGAAAAAGAAGAAACTAAAAAAATTGACGGGACTCATTATAAAAGATGGATGGATGAATGGGGAGATAAATCCAGGAGCCACGAACAAGACAAACATAATATATTAGGGAACATACGCCTCATATTCAGCAATTGTGTTGCTGTGTGAATACAGTGGTGGGCGTCTTTTGATGTAAAGCACCTTGTGGACCCCATGAAAGTATTCATTTCTGTGTTCATCCATCTACTCATTCAGCGACTCAAAAGCAAGAGCCGGGAGAATTAATTAGGGAATGTCAGAAACAAAAGTCTGTAAAAGAGGAGCCACACAGGAGAAGCTATAGATACTAAGAACAGCGCTTTGCACTTCCACTTCCACTGTCCAACAGAGGCTTGGAATCATCCCCCACTGTCTGTGTTAAGCTCTCCACCTTCACTCTCCCACTACCCAGAAAGCTCCTCGGCTTCGCCCGTTTCCAGAAAAATTAAAACGAAACATGTCACAAAGATGATTTCAAAACGCAAATCCTATCTTTAATTTATCCCCGACAGCTTTTGGGAAAGGTGACGTCTCAATCACTGGCGTGACTTTGGCTTTTGAGAGTCCCTGTCAACGTCCCTACACTGATTTAAGGCCAAAGCGTGGCACTGTGGCATCCGAGCCAGAGCAATCTGTGCTGCATAATTCAACACCGCTCTCAAACCTGTCTCATTAAGGATCCTGGCCATGGTCCACGGCTCGCAGTACGAGGCTTTGAGTGACAGATCTGTTGCCAGCTTGAGTACAAACAGGCACAGACCCAGAGCAAGCTCCGGCTTCAGGATCCAGCTCCGGCCCAGGACCAGCAGCTTCAACTCCACTCTTAGTTTGTGACAAGCAACAGACAAAAAGGCAAATAAACACTGTTTTACCCTGCAGTTGATTAGAAGCTGGAATGCACTGTCCAGGATTTAGACATTGATGCCTCACAGTCCAGACAAAGTGCATTATATCTGTAGCTACTTGTGCTCCTAACCTAACCTTTTTTTTCTCCTCCCACACGCTTGTACTGTAAACGTTACCGTAGTTGGTTCAATTAAAACTTTCTGGTTCTTGTGAAGAGCCAAAAGAAGATATTTCTGCAGGGGTCCAGATTTGCCCCCCTCTGTGGCAGCTCGATCGCAGAGAGGTCGGTAATGACGTGTTTGCCACTTTCAACTTCCCACCGCCAACCAAAACCAGTGTCTCATTAGCCCCTCAGTTAAAGCCTCGTCCCTGCTCTGGTTCAAAAATGTAATCTGGGGCAATTCCTCAGCCCAGGGCACAACCTCAGAGTGAATTTACTTCAGTGACGAGTGACTGCCACACCCCGCACTCAGCACAGGGAAGATTCAGAGGGGAAATCATAAATTTATCTGCATGGATGCCCGGTTTGCCACGTTGGACAGACGTGGTGAGAGAGGAGGACATTTGCCTTCTGCATCAGTGAGAATTTCATTTAGCGCGTTCGACAGAGGTGGGAGACGCAGCACTGACCTGCCAAATGAGGAGGGCAGGTGACAATCACAGCTCTGCACAAGAAGGTGTCGGTGGCAGTCGTCACCCTGGCCCACTCGTCACCCTGAGCAAACATATAAACACAGATGGAAGTTTATTTAATGAGCATTTTCCATGGGTTTGATTGTAGGTTTCAACTTGTGCGGTGAGGTATGATTTTCTGGCTGATTTTAATTTACACAGCACACACTACATTAAACTCAACTGCACTGATGTCACTGCTATTTTCCAACTGACCTCCCAACTGTGCACATCTCAAATTAAACTGGCACAAACAATTTGCATTTCCATTGTGTTATCAAAGCTGAATGGTCATCCCTGTCTGTCAGGAGATCCACTCACTGGTTGACTTTTTATCTTTTGTCTGCATGGAACTCTCTGCAAGATGAATTAAAATTGCCAAACTTGATCCCTCTTGATAACCTTGTTAAGATTCTTAAAACTAAGGAACTCAAAAGCATTGGGATCTGTCACTGTTTTTAAATCAGATGATGCACTTCCTTCAATCTATCCCTGATAAAAAAAAATTTTTTTTATTGAACTATTGTTATTTATTTGTATTACTACTTGTAATTGTAATTCCGCTGCCTCTTGGCCAGGTCGCTTTTGAAAAAGAGATTCTACATCTCAATAAGCTTTACCTGGTTAAATAAGGGTTTAAAAAAAGCTAAGGAGACATTTTGTGCAGTATGTTACATTATATGTTTGTACAACTTTGATCTTTTGAGAATTGGCACATGATGTGTCATTGTAAGCCACACTGGACTCATGCAGATGAGCTGCTGTGTTCATTAACCATGTATTTGATGGGGAAGGGAAAAAAAAAAAAAAACTTCTGGAGATATTTATGAATTATGCACAGCTTTATAAATTAAACAGATTTGTCTCCATTAGATCCAGTTTTGTATTTTCACATGTGTTGATTTTGAACTTCTGGTGAGAGAGGAAGATGATGCAGCCATTTATGCAAACATTGTGGTAAAATAAAATTTAATAGGTGCTTAAATTATATTGTGATGGCTCCATATTCCACTTCACATCATTCATTTGGACTCAGTGCAGACAGTCTGGCTCTCATAATTGCACAGCTCTCAACTCCCTTTCTCTCACATGTATTTCCACTAAACTTAAGCCTCTGGCAATAATTGAAACTCACCCACCAGAGTGTGTCTGTGCAACAAAGGAATCTCTTGTCTTCTAAGACAGCGAGATATTTTTGGATGCTGAAAATTAGATATTAATATATATTCCGTTCTCTATACGGACTCTGCTGTAACTTAAGGATTATTTAGAAAAAAAAAAAGAAAAAAAAGAGATTCACAAGGTATTAACAGTGTAACGCTGCTCAGTAGTTTATATCTGCCAGCCTCACTGCAGCAACAACCCTCCGTTCTTATAGAGCAGAAACAACCAAAATAAAGTGTCTAATCTCCTGGAGTTTGAACAAACTTGTCTCAATAAAGTCAATTTATTATTTTCATCAACTCTCATATATACTGCTTTCATAATTTTTGGTTTATATATGCACTATTTCCTCACAGCAAGAAGTGCCTGGGGGTGGTATCATCCAGGACCTCTGTGTGAAGTTCTGAAGTTCTCCCTGTGCCACAGTGAGTCAGTGTGCGTGCTCTGGTTCATCTTAGGTGAAGTGGAAACTCTAAACTGCTATGAATGTGTGAATGTGTTTGTCTGTCAAAATGTTTTATATCTGTGACAGACAGGCAAAATGTCAAGGATGTGCCCTGCCGCTCACCCACTGCATGCTGGGATATGATGCAGCCTCATCTGATTCAGCACATGGTAACCCTGCTTTAGAAAAGACATGTTTGCCTAACGTCTAAGTGGTTTGACTGTGGTTGAAAATCACTCTCATTAATCCAAATATTATTACACATTTCTTTTTTCTATTTCCATTTCTATTTCTATTTCTATAATTACCGTAGGTAATTATCAAGCAGTTACTGATGGAGAAGAAAAATTACGCCAACAGGAAGCAGCAAAAAGTGCAGCATATCAAATGGCCACTTCAGGCTCCAACTGTGAGTCACTCCCTTGTTAAAATGTCCAACTTTGCAGCAGGAATAACCATGTTTATACATCCTGCTCCAAAAAATGTTTTGATCTCTACTTATTTACTCTTTCATGACGGCTGCACAGGGGGTGAATTTATATATAACTCACTTGTTAATATTTCATTAAGGCACAAAGTTATGGCATGATTGAGAGTATGCTGCTTCGAGGAACAGGTGGGTGATTGTATGCTTGCCACAAACCACTATTCACTTAAGTCTTGGCTCACCCACTTGTCACTCAAAGCAGCACCCCCGCAATTATACAGGACTTTCAGCCTTAATCAAACTGAAACAAACGAGTTGTTTAAAAAGTAACCACCTGCTACAAAAGGGGAAATTAGCTGTAGAAACCACAATCGTTTTTGTTCATGTTTATATGCACAGTTGGGTATTTTAACATGGGAATAGAGAGAATCAATTCCTGGAAGTTTTGATTAATACAAGATGTGACAAATATATGATCAAAATTATCAATACGTTTCTGTCGGTTGATTTATTGCTAAATTTTGCATCTCTCTACAGGAGGAACTGCTTATTCCTTACTGATGGTATTCAGTGTTCAGTCCAATATTCTATAGTCAAACTGAGCATTAAGAATGTTCAGAAAGAGGAAAGGTCAATGTTCTATTTTCTAATATCAATAATCACAAATAAATCCACAAACAGAAGAAATGAACAGTGTATTGATGTGGAACACTGGGCAAAGCGCTACACTTAGGGGGTGCACAGGCCCCTCTTGGTCTCTGAGCTGTGGATAAGGAAGACAGTCAGGCGGAACAGACAGTGCCTTCACAGGAGACGGCTTGTTTCCCCGCTGAGGACGCTGTTATCTCCGTGTCATGCCTCATCAGTCCCTGAGAGAGCTGTTACTGTACTCTACCTGCCATATGGCCGTCACAGCAGAACCCAGTCGGACATTCTTCCGCCCCAAACGCTCTGCCAGACACTCTGAAAGCTGTTGGGTGCCCCCCTGTGGAGAGACAGATATTACAGTTGAATGTGGGCTTGGAACCCATAGATGCCCACCTTCCCTGGTAGGACAGACAGCTGGAGCCTAAATTGTCATTTTACCCAAATTACATAACATCAAACCCCTGCTGGTGTCCAACCAGCCATGCAGATAAAAGCTATCTTTGCTGAGATGATTTTTTGTTTGTTTTTAAAAATATATCTGTATCTGAGACTTTTGCTGACACCCTGATATTGCAAAAATATTTTGTCTATCATGCAAGCAATTTAAAAACCGTTTAGAAAATATCAGCAACATATTTCCAGAGACATCTTTGTTATTCTGAATATACTACAGAACTGGCGACACACAACTTTCAAACCAAACAATTTTCTTCCAAAGATGTTAAAGAAAAACACACACACTGAGCAATATAAAGGCCCAGTGTTCAATGTGAGCTCTATTGTAATGTACAAATGAGAAACGACACAAAAGAAAAGGAGAACTGTGCACACTATTATGTGCAATGTCTGTTGCACTGCTGTTGGCCTTTACTTTTTTATGACTCTATATCTGTGCTGCTTTTACTGCATGTGTGGTATTGTCAGGATCATTTCTTCTAAAGAAATCGCTGGAATACAAAAATACACAAACTGCTGCAGGTGGGGAAAATGGAGGAAATTCGCCAAAGCCTACGTTTGTAAAAAAGCCTTGTTGCCATTTCCTCTAAGGCCTCCTTGTTCGCCCCTTTATCCCAACAGCCTGATCTTTTGTTTTTTAGCATTCATTTTACACTCTACCACTGTGAGGTTCAAAAGCAACAAGACAGAAACAAAACAGTATGGAACCATAACTTTAATTCTGCGGGAGGACAGAAAAAAGGAAAACTCCAATACAGAGACGGCTGCTGAAGCTGTTTAAACATTCCTGGTCAATGCTGCTTCAAGGACAAAGGAAGGCGATGGCAATTGGACGTGGCTTGAACGAGATGTGCAGGCTGTCGAGAGGCTGGATGCTCGGTTTCATATTGATGTGGGGAAGAAGAGAAGGAACCCGATGTGGTCTTCAGTTTAAAAAAAAAAAAAAGCACTCAAGTAAACAATTTGCAGTGCGGAGAAGGACATGAGCTGCATACCTTTATCTTGAACTCCTGAGCTGACCCCTCGGCGCTCTCCAAAAGTGGCAGCAGCCCTCCAGCTGCTGCAGCATACATGAGGAAGAAGAGGAAGGACATCTGGGATGGCTCCATGCCAAAGACAGACCTGATGCACAGGCCGACCTCCTCCCTTAGTTCTGACAGGGAGGGAAGAGTGAATACACACACACACACACACACACACAGCGCTGCGGCTTTCACACATGCAATGACAATGCACACTCCCCCTGCAACGGCAGAGCTCTGTAAAGTTGTATGTCATTGTACAACTAACCATTATATTCTTCAATGTCAAGAAATTACAATTTCATCTGCCTCATGGAAATCTACTATTGTCAGCCAGTCAATAAAGCAGAGACAGGGTATCGTTAACAAAGAGACACCTGAGAGAATCAGGATGATTAACATTTCTATAATCATCACAAAGCCTTGGCAGGAATAGCAAACAATGTTTAGACATTTCATATGCTGACATTGGAACGGCAGCAGCACAGCTTTACGGATGTCAGTGCCCCCTTCATCACTTTTCATCCGTACAAATATTAGATGAAATTTGGCACCGACATTTATAATTCCAAGGAGATGAATATTAAATTACTCTAATAACCTGACTCACCTTGAGTCATTATTATTAGGGCAGATGTTTCAATTTATCCAGCACTTTAGTCAGTGACTGACCAAACACTTAAACACAAATGCCAAATTGCAAAGTAACAAATGTTAGCATGCTAACAAGCTACACACAGATGGTAATTATGGTAAACATTATGTCACTGTTAGGGTTAGCATTTACCCTTACCTTTGCTTCAAGGAGACACATTTTGAACCTAATTTTTTTCCATTATTATCATCATCATTGTAATTACTATGATAATTATTATGCTCTTTAATGAGCATCACAGACTCTAAGAGCTGCTGTCATGGCTCTCTGCACCACTGAGAGGGACTGCATTATAGAGATGATATTTTCACCACTGGCAAAAAACAGGATATTGTTTCTAATGAACATAGACACGCTGCTGGACAAAGCCAAAACAGAGAGCCAAAAATTCACAAGGGATATAGGAGGAGGAGGGTTGGGGGTTGGAGAGTGAGGATGGGGGAGGGCTGTTTGATCTAATTGTTCTTGTCATAACTCAGTTCTTACTTCATAAAACATATATTCATATAATTCAGTGTGTCTCAATAAATGTCAATACAACCCTTTGGAGTTCATAGCAAGAAATGCTTCAGTTTCTTCAGTAAGAAGTAATCTAAGAACTGTTGATACCTAATTCAGCATATGGTGCCAATTGTACAAACAGAAATGGGACAGAACCTGAGTCAGAAGAGAATACTTGTGGCTGCCCATTTAAGAGCTTTTACAAGGTCTGGCTTCCCTGATGGCCTTCATTTCTTTGCCTTCCATCATGGAAGTTATTGTATAGGTCTATAGGTTAGATTAGAAAAAAACATTTCTGAGATGCTCCATTTTCACGCAAGGTCGAAGACAACGTCATTCAGTGAAGGATGGCTTGGCTTGGATTTAAAGGTCCAGTGTGTAATAATAGGCAAGGGTTATTAGCAATTCATCTTTTATAGCAAGGGTCTTGCTTTAGACAGCGCCCTCATGTTTGTACAGCAGCCCAAACGGTAAATCCAGCCAGCCAGAGAGCATGGTTCGCAAGTTTCGTGTGCATTAATAAACCAATGAAGAAGAAGGCGGAAGGAAAGAGTAGGAAACAGCAGACATATCGTAAAATGGTTCAGATCTTCACCTCATCGCTCCACGCTCCTGAAATACTCCCAGTCGTGGTAAGCAAGCTTTTTTGTCCTCAGAGGCCACCGTCACTTTGCCGACAGGAGTGTGAGCAAGTGAGTGAGTGCTGCAAACTAGAATCTGAACGCTAGATATCACGGTTACCTCCATATTACACACTGGACCTTTAAAACAGTGCTGATTAGGTTTGTACAGTATTTTCTGGCTCACTAACAATACATATTATGGACTTTTCTTTGACTAAAGAGTCATGCACATTTGAGACAAAGTAGTGAATTAAAGATGAAATATCAATTAGAGGGAACATATAGGCTCATACTATATTCATAGCTACACTAAACACTGACCAGCAGTCCAGGCATGTTGCTCAATGTACGAGTGCAGGGTCATGCTGTCCAGTTCCACAGCGTTGGGAGCCTTTGAAGGATCCTGGACACATACTGTTCCACACAATCTGTCAATCTGAGAGCAAAACAAAGTCACCACAACACACCAATGCTTTGTGGTGTGTGGTGTTTTCTCCCACATTTCCTACTCCACACTGCTGCTCTAATCATTTATCACAATAGGACATTTTGCAGTTCTATTTCCTTATTATTACTCTAAAAGTACAGTGCATCTTAAAATATCCATCCAGGCTCCTTCTTGATTTCAAACCTAACCCAAAGTGCTACTCATGAAATGGTAAATACATTCTGTACATCTCCTCATACGTGCAATCAGCAAGGCAGGGCCTCATAGGGAACAGCTGTGTGCCTGCTTGTTCATGCAATTATCCAATCAGTCAACCATGTAGCAGCGCTGCAGTTCAAAAGATTCAGATACAGGTGAGGAAAGTTCAGTTAAAGGGATAGTTCACCCAAAATTCAAATTTCACTCATTATCTACTCACCCTCATGTCGACTAAGAGCTGTGAGAATTTTCAGAGTCCTCCGTGTCTTCTCTGAGTTACGGGGGGGTCCGCGCAGCAGTATTTGTCCATATAATGGTTGTGAATAGATACCACTTTTCTTCGTCCAAAAACCATCCAAATACCTCCATACTGCTTGTCTGTAATGTCCCTCTTGTATTGAAGCCCCGACATGAGAAATTGTTCCGAAAAAAATTAAATAAGTCTATATTTTAAGCTTGTTTGTAGCGGAAGCTCCAAACAGTTCACTGCTCTTCCTGTGTCAGTGCAAATCTCGCGTGATTTGCACTGACCGGCGGAACAATTTCTCATGTTGGGGCTTCAATACAAGAGGGACATTACAGACGAGCAGTATGGAGGTATTTGGATGGTTTTTGGTGTGTCTTTTTGGACGAAGAAAAGTGGTATACATTCACAACCATTATATGGACAAATACTGCTGCGCGAACCCAAGTTTTGGGTGAACTATCCCCACATCAAACCTCAGAAAGGGTAGAAATTGTGACTTTGTCTGTGGCATGTTTGACTGGTTTGAGCGTTTCTGTTGATCTCCTGGGATTTCCACACAAAACAGGCTCTAGAGTTACTGAGCGGTGAGAAAAGAAAACATAATCCAGTGAGCAGCAGTTTTGTGGGAGGAAACATCTTGATCATCTACAGTAAAAGGTCAGGGGTGAGTTTAGAGACTTGTTGGAGCTGACAGAAAGGCTACTATAACTTACTCACTCTGTGTTACAGCATATTATGTGGTGAGCGAAAAGCTTCTCAGATTAAACACGACTCCAACAGAAGAAGACCATGTCACCCAGGAATAGAAACCTGAGGTTTTACTAGACACAGATTTACCAACACTGGACAGTTGAAACCTGGTAGATGGTAGCATGAGAGTTTGACATCAACACAATGAATCCATGGCTCCAAACTGCTTTGAGTCAATCATCCACAGTCAATTACTGCTTATTACCATTTTGTTGCTGATCATTAGTTTCCCTTTTGGCCACATCTTAAAGGGACAACGAGGAGTTTCTATTTGGTTATAAAAAAAAGTCTCACTAACAATGTGGATGAATCTACGCTACCCACACTTGTTAATGGGCCCATTTTCGATAAATATATCGTTTTGTCTCTATCGTTATTCTGTTATTATTAGTGGTGGCGGAAATGCTGGGCGAGCCAACCAGTGTTTCCTTACTTTCGGTTTCGTGGCGAGTCATGAGAATAACGCAGCCGAATCGCCGTTTATGGTCGGAACTACAACGGTATGTGATCGTCTTCGAACCTCTGACTTTAATTATTGATGAATGAAAACATGAGTCGGTCTTGCGCTGGTCAAAGAATTTCACGGTGCGCGCGGAGGCTCATAAATGTAGTGTGAAACCGCTTCGCTTTTCCAAAACTCCTCGTTGTCCCTTTAACATCCAATTGCTGCTTTCATGTGATGAAACAAAAACCAGATCTGAATTGAATCAGAGGTTCTAGGCATGGACATGCAGGTGACGAATCTGCAGGAATTACCATGTGCTGCAGTCATGTCAGCATGGAGCAAAATCTCAAAGGCCTCCCAACAACTTGTCAAACTCAACAACCTCTGTATCAGAACCACCATAGTTTTAAGTGTATGCAGGACATTGCCCAGCTTTCTAAAAATGATATCCGTCCACTGACAGAGTATCAGAAGTATCTACGCACTGAGGAGTCTGTTGTCTTACCTTCCACAGGAACTGGGCGAAGTCTATCATCAGCAATGGGGATAGAGTAGGAATACTGGCTGTGTAGGTGCGAACTCTGGCCCCTGGTCCACCCATGTGGTGCACCTTCTTGCCATTATTGAATTGTTGGTAGGTCTCTAAGCCCAGCTCCTGTATGAGCTCCAAAATGTGGGTTTGGGTCCTAAAAGAGAAAGGAGGCAGTTTTTCTTATAAGGCTCAATGATGTGATCGTTTACAGAGTTTCAAGATTTGCTGTGGGCTTATAAAACCTGCAGGTGATAGAGTATGATAAATGCATTTAGTTTCAGTTGATTGGAGTGGGCTTGAGTGTACAACATTGCTTGACTGAGTCCTTGAATAACTGGAAAAAAGGAGAGTAAAGCACCTGGGAGCGCCCTCTATAAATCAAACTGTCATCAACGTGTTGTTGAGCAGTGCACTTAAGTTTTCCATTTTTAAACTATTCTGCTGCGTAACAGTTGAATGTGTGAGACTTTGTGCTGCCAAAGGACA
Organism: Trachurus trachurus; assembly: GCF_905171665.1. Classification (NCBI taxonomy): domain Eukaryota; kingdom Metazoa; phylum Chordata; class Actinopteri; order Carangiformes; family Carangidae; genus Trachurus; species Trachurus trachurus. The sequence continues at coordinate 22,409,357 of NC_139908.1, forward strand.
CCAAACCCTGACACCAAAACTCTACAGAAAAGCTTGGATATTTTACCAAAAATGAAAAGGTGAAGGACCTGAAAGAAAAATTGGGATCTAACACTCATGAAAAGATACAAAAACGCCCTGTTATTTTCTACTGTAGGTAGCTGACACACTTGACATGGTCATTTGATTTTTTTAGACTCCATAAACTGTTACCATTGCAAAACGCTTCCTGAAGCAACAGGAAAAGAGAAACACTTGTTTAACTATGTTTAATGTAGTTTAAACTTGAGTGAAAATAATATATGCATACATAATGCACATACGAGTGGCACAGTTGCACAGTGGTTAGCACTCTGGCCTCTCGGGGGCTCTGGGCTCGATTCCCGAGCCTGGGGCCTCTCTGGGAGGAGTTTGCATGTTTTCTTAGTGTTCTCTGGCTTCCTCCCACAGTCCAACAACATGCACACTAGGTTAACTGGATATTCTACATTGCCAATAAGTGTGAATGTGAGAGTGTGTGTATGTGTTGTTGTCTCGATATGTTAGCCCTGTAGACTGTCAACCTATTCCGGGTGTACCCTGCCCTCACCCTACAGTATGTCAGTTGGATTGGCTCCACCGCTGCAGAAACACAGAGGGGCAAAGTGTCAAAAAAAGTCAAACCAGAGGCGGCAAACTCTCTGCAGTATTCAGAAGAATATGAGTTACTTGCGGCCCATCCAAGGTACCACGCTTTTTCTGTGAGGAGAAGTTAGCAAACATTGGCATGAAGCCAGCTCATCTGCAGCTCTATCTCAACACAAAACATGCACGTCATGTCGGTGAGCTTCCCCAGTGTTTTAAGAGGAAACTTAATGAATTCAGGTCAGTATTTAATGACATTTTGAACAAAGGCATCAAAGTGATTAACTTCATAAGGTCATGGTCACTGATAGGCAACACGTCTGTAAACACACACACACACACACAACTGCTGCTACACACAGAAGTGCTCTAGTTGGCTCTCAACCCGTTGGAGTTATGATCTGAAGTACACAACCTGTCTGATTGACCACCGTATTACAGGACACAGACGCTAAATACTATACAGTATATATATATATATATATATATATATATATATATATATATATATATATATATTTTTTTTTTTTTTTTTTTTTTTTTTGTGAAGTGATGTTTATTTATCTATAATTAATTTCATGAATTCAGTTTGAACACAGACATTTATTATAATCCCAAAAGAGGGCATTTAAAGTTGATAATTATTCTTATGTGCACAAAGAAGAGACCACTACAAATGAGCAATGTTTTGCACAGTTATAAAGTTTAATAAACAAGACACTGATGACACAGTGCTGTGTTTTATATCTTTTCTTAAACCAAAAATGCTTTGCGCTGGTTAGGCGGTACTTGGCTGAAAAAATATTTCACAGGGGATATGTCACTGAAAAAGGTTGAGAACCACTGGTATAGACAATGGATGGATGGATGGATACAGAAAGACATGCACAGGCAATAGATGATGATGACACAAGCTCCAGTACTAGTTTGGAATATAATGAGCAGCACTGCAGCAGAGCCTATACACACAATGTGGCCAGTGCCTTCTGACGACCCTACAAGCACAACATAGAACAATACACACCTCGCTCAGTGCTTTTCACAATACATTAGAAAATCCCTGTAAACCCAGTCACTATGGACTTGTGTATGAGTCATTAAAACATTTTTAGCCATTAATTAAACATAATCAGATATGTTTGTTTGTTTTTTCTTAAATGGACAATTATAGACATTAAAACACTATCTCCGAGGTAAGGGGACAGTTAGTAGTAGTGGCAGTGATAGCTCATATTCAGCCACGTGAAGTCAGAGTGTGATTTATAAAATAATCATTGCAGGGTCAACTATCATACCCCAGGTGAAAATATCTTGAACAGTATTTTGCCCATTTAACTACGTAAGTGGAATCTCGAAACTGAACCGTACAAGGAAATGTACTCAGCTATTTCTAATATGACATTTACTTAACCCCAGGCATGGGTATTTTAATATTCAAATATCCAACCAGGAAAGTATTTGACTTCCTGAGTGAAAACAACATGCCTCAAATGACAAACCAAACAACACAGAAGACTTTTAAGACTATTAAATGACTAAAAACTACTAAAATATGATTATAAATACAGTATTGATGCCAAAACATACAATACAGTATCTCTGCAAAAATCTAACTCTCCATTGTCTCACTTCTCATTACTGAGCACTGGTGTTTACGAACAGTATTTTTATTGGAAATCAGATACTGTACCTAATGAAATGTTTACTTCCCTTTTCCTATCCGTTACACCAACACTGGAAGTGCTTCCATTAGTTAACTAAACTGCAACAAACAACATCCAGAAATAATCTTATTCAGAAATTTGAATGTAAGAAGTGTATTAAACAAGATAGGTAGCCACTGCTGCTTAAATTTAGCTACAGTGTCTCAATTTGCATTCGAAACAAGACAGCAGCAGAGATGCTAGCCACTGATGGGAGTGAGGGGAGGAGACAAGACTTGCAGCTACATCAAGGTAAAAAAAATAAAAAATAAAATAGTATGGGTGTCTAAAGCCATAGTACAGAAATTCTTCAAGGAAAGGATATACTGTACTTCAGTATTTATCATTACATATGGAGGCTATATCAATGTTACAACCCCTTTTCACTGCTGTTTTTACCTCTTTTAGGGCTACAGTCTTAATTAGTGGGCTCAGACTCCCCTAAAATCCATATTTGAATGATTCAAACCCTGAATACAAACCCTACCTTTGTTTGAACTGTGTAGATGGAACTCATTTGTTTCTGCCTGTTCTGACATAACAAGCCCTGATGATTTCTCTAAAAGCCTCAGGCTCTCTGTGTAGAGACTCTTGCCAGCAGTTTCTGATTTACATTACCTTCCAACCCACTGCCCTCCAAAGTCCCAGCGATCAACACCATTGGCTGCTGGTATGTCCTTGGACACTGTGCGACCTCCCACCCGATCTGGACGAGACAAAAAAAAAAAAAGACAGGATCTATTTTAGAGCGATGCCTCTTTCCGGCAGCAACTGCTAAAGTAAACAAATCCAGTGGAAAATGGCTCACAATTTCAGTTTTACTGGTTGCTCTTCAATCATGCTGTAATTTTACAAACCTTTTCCTTCCAGTATCAGTATTTTCAAGTCGGCATCCCTTTTTCTGAGTAAATGAGCTGCACTCAGGCCAGATAGTCCAGCGCCTACAATGACGACGTCCCAAATTTCTGCAGTCATCGTCAAACTCAAGTGACTTACTCTGTGCCAAGTGGAATGTGCTGGTAAACAGTGCAAGGACAGAAGGAAATCCAGCTCAGATTCCCTTTCCTTCTATATATCAACAAGGTTATCTTGCAAAGCCTGGGTGGCTTTCATAACAGTGCACTTTGGAACTGTGAGCCACTGGGCGTGTGACATACTTGGCAGAGAATGAGTGGTGTAAATTCCAGCAATAAAATCCTGGAGATACTTTTGATATTTGAGCATCATCAGAAGTAAAGTTTTTGTGCATCAATAACTCTTGATGCAACTCTCAAATATTTGTTTTAATTCAATTCAATTAAATAACACTACAATAATTAAAGGTAGGGTAGGGTTGGGGATCTTATTCTGTGGCATTTTTTTTCTGAATTGCTTGAAATCCTCTCCACATCGTGATTGCAAACAAGTAATTTAATGCTTTTTCACAAAAATTTAAAAAGTCAGTCATATGGGGAACAAACAAGCCTGGAAAAAAACCATCCAATCAGGTTGAACGCGACATTCTTGATGATTGGATCTTGATGTGTCAGTTAAGCTGCAGTCTCCGTCTCTCTTTCTCCCTCCTCTGCACGTGACGTACCGCTCCTCCTGAACTTATCGCGTGCTTGATCAGAGTCTGCAATGAGTTACGACCACTGACTCTAACCTGTCCTGAGTGGACTCTATGCTGTATATCACACTGCTGTCACAATAGGGTTAACTGAGTACCACATATCACAAGGTACAAAGAAGTTCAATCAACCATGATTATACAACACTTGTAAAGCATATGGGGTTAACATCAAAATTTTCCATTATAAGACAAAACCAGTGTTACAATGCACTGAAGTCTGGTATGTAATAATGTAGCTCTAAGCTGGATGTTGGGTGGTTTATTATGTCAGGTGTTTTCTTTCACATGAATGAGCCATGAAGAAAAGCTGGAGGAAAGTTAGCGATGCTGCGCAGTGTCGGGCCACGCGGTGATACTTTGTGGCGCGACCCAATGTAATCCAAATGTGAGCTATACACGGCTTTCTGGGGTACCATCGCATGTAGTGAGGCTTCACCTTGATGTGAACCAAGGGGGCAGTTGTCGGTCTGAGAAGTGAAGCTCACTTCCGCGTTCAAAAAACTGCAATCCCATCGGCTTCCTCTGGGGGCTGGTGTCAGAAAGCAGCATTCTCCATAGACCCCCATGTTAAAATCGCCGACTTTACGTCCTCAATAAACATGATCAAAGCCTGGTGTCAGAACGTTTTTTGGTCTCAATCGATAGTTTCTACCCCCGCACACACTCTGAGGGGGGTGAATTTTTTTTAAACTTATTTTACTGTTATTACGTTAAAACTCTGGCCAATTAGGGCGCGGAAACGTTGAGTGACAGGTCCGAGCAGGTCCGGAGACAGGCTGCTTCGAGGCCAGTCGGCGGGTTCTTGGCCGGCCAATCCAACATGGCGCTGTTCAGGCCGCCATATTTGAGTCACAAAAACGACTCCCCAAAACCAATGGGTGACGTCACGGATGCTACGTCCATTCTTTCCCTAATCCTGATGGAGGAAGGGTGGACAATTCACAGGAAAATGTACAAAAAGTTTAAAGGAGGTGTATAGTGACTATACAATAACATGAAAAGCATGCCAAAAAGGGTTGGTGAAACAAGTGGGAACTATGTTCATTTTTCTAGGGCTCATGTATTAGTCCAGGCAGTGAAGCTCCCTGCTGTATTGGCTTGGAATGCCTGTTTTCTCATGCCTTTGTTTGTTTGTTTTTTTCTGACAAAAGCTGTTTTCTAGCTCAAGAAACATAAACCCCAGAGAAGCCAAACTTGGCATGGAGGTGTGAATGGCGTCCAGCTACTTAGGCAAGGCCAAAAACTTGTTAGCAGGTGGTGAGCTTGCTAGTTCAGTAGCTAGTGATAAGCCTCTGATACAGTTATTCCTGGAATCACAAACAACGTGCAAATGACTCCTGGGACCATGACTTTTATGCAGTGGTTGTTGAATGGACATCGCTTTCCAGTGTGAGTAACTGGGCTCTGGTGGTTGTTTGGTCTCATGCCCAGATCAAAGGTATCCACAAAACATGGAGAAACTATATTCTCATTAGTCTTCCTTCATTTGGAGCCGTGTTTCTCTTCCCTCTTCACTTCATTTATTGATCGGAGGTTTTTCTTTGGCTCGTTAGGCGAGGCAAATCAAGGAGAATGTATTTATATAGCACATTATCATTCACAGAGACCATTCATTGTGCTTAACAAAATCTAAAGAAGCATATTAAGAGAAATAAAATTATTATAAAATGAAAGTAAAAGGCATGAGAGGAAAACAGTATGAAACTTGTGGGACAAATAAAGTTTATTTGATTTGATTTGAACTGTTAAAAAACAAAACAAAAACAGAGTTGGCACTGTTTCCTTGATCTCTAGTGGGAGCTGGTTCCAGTCATCTGACCATGTGTGTAGTTTGAACTCTAGGCACTACAAACTGACCAGCTCCTGTAGATCTTAGAGACCTACATGGGCTCATCTGCAGTGAACAATTCTGAAATATATTTAGGGCCCCACATAATTTAGGATGAAATCGTCTTTTAAGATTTACTGTATGGAAAGTGAACTCTATTCTGGTTTAATAACGTTCTTCATCTTTGCCCTGCTTTTTTTGTCTAGTATGTAAACGATAAAAATGGGGAAAGAGTAAATGATGAGTAAATTAATAAAAAAATTATTATAGAAAGGTTGCAAAGAACAATGTAATAATGATAAAATAAATACATTCACTTACACATCCAGAGTTTTTGGCAATCTAATAATTATTAATAACATATAATAATGTAATGATTACTTATTATTAAGTAATTACTTAACTTAATTAACTACTTCATGAACTTGACTCGTGTAAGTGACAAAAAGCGCGGGAGACAGAACTGTGGGACAAGCTGTGTCTTTGGCTTGGTCATGGGGGGGGGGGGGGGGGGGGGGGGGTTGTGTGTTGACTTGCGAGGCTTAATGCTTCCTGTGATCATGTGTGTGACATGTGGTGACTATTACTGATAGGCGAGCTACAGCCCCCCACTGTCCCTCCGCTAACTGATGTCTATTTTTAGCTCTAACAGGGTTAGGGTTTTGCGCTGGTGGCACGCCAATGGATCACACTTTATGAAATGTCACATCAGTGGATCAAGTAGTACAGATGTTGTCATTTGTCAGATCACAGCCATAAGATAACTATTAGGTTGGCGGGGCTGTCCATCCCGGAATTACCAGATGTTGCGAACTGAAAACATTTTAATGTTGTTGAGGTGCTCAACTGTAGACACAGTTATTTATACACTCAGCCATCTGACCCCTCTCCAAATCTGGCCATCAGCTCTCTCTGTCACTGATCATACATTAACAGCCCCAGATAACAGACTCCACTCTGTGAGGTCAAACAACAGTACCTCCTCCACCATGATTGGACACTGAAGCTCTGCAAGGCCGTATGCCGAGCTTCATTCACCACGTCCCAACTCAACACCTAATGCACACGTGATTAGTCTTAAAGGGGACATATTATGGAAATGTCACTTTTTGAAGGTTCTTTAACATATATTTGGGTGTTTGTCTTGCCTTTCGGCCCCCAAAATGTGAGAATTGACAAAAAAATCTGTAATTTTCAGGCTCCCTAGGTTGAAATCCATGTGGTTTTACAGGCTGTTCCCTCAGTTGTCTTCCAGTGATTAAAATTTGCATAATACCACCCCTACCTAGGATCGGTAGAAGGGGTGGGGCGGGGCAAGCAGTGGTTCATTTGCATTTAAAGGGACAGGAACTGAAACCAGCCGTTGTGAACAGGGCTGTTTTGAGAGTATGAAAAGAGCTGTGATGTTTGATCCTTGGGGACATGTCATGCTTTGGTCAAAACCAAAGCATGACATGTCTTTAAGACACCTGGGAACTATTTTAATTTGTGGAAAGGGGACATAATATGTCTCCTTTAACAGCAGCAATAAAAAAGGTAATAGGGAATACATCTTGTATGTGGACTGGTGAACTGAGCTGGACTCCTCTACACAGAGGCACCGGTTCCTGGAAAGACTCAGTACGTTTACATGACACTTGAAAAAAACTAATTATTGCCTTAATCCGACTATAACTGGACAATTGAAGTGCATGTAAACGCTGAAAAAAGGAAGCCCGTATCCTATTCTCAGCGCGAATCCGGCCCAGACTGGTGCGTCTGGTCGGGAACTGCAGTTGAGAATTTATTATTAAGCTTACTAAGTTGTTTATATTCCGTTTTTTACGAGGTGACAGGAAAGTCAACAGGACAGGGGGGCGTATTAACCCGCTGAAACAACGGGTGACGCCGCATGAGGGGGCGGACCCCGTCAGTTATTCAATTTTCTCAGTTGCATGTAAATTGAGACAAGGACAGAAGTCAGATTAGACGCCAAAATCGAATTTTGAGCATAGCTCGATTAAGCTCTGCATGTAAACATACTGAGTGAGAAAGGTCTTTGTCTGAGGAGCCTATGAGACACTGTCCATCTGTCAGAGTGCAGTAGGAGATCAGCTGCATCTCGGAATGGAAAACACTGCTGAGGGTGGTGAAATCTGTAGTCAGATGTTCAGTATTTAAATTCAATAACAATGTACACAGCATGTGAACACTGACTTTGCAGTGCTGACACCTGCTGTGTGCGATAACAGATGATTGATAAAAATGTGACATTGTCCACTGATGGTGAAGGTGAGAAAAACACTTGTTGCAAATGTGTTTTCCATTAAAGACATAAAATGTCATAGGAACAACTATTTTCCATAGTAAACATAAAGCTCTTTCACAGAATGCCACACATGATTCACACACACAGGTTTAGTTAGATGGATCCCACTCTAGTCTATGACAAATGTACGAGCTGGTGGCTATAAATACGAGCACTCACAATGAAAAGTATTACTCAAAGCTTGTAGTATAACTGCAGTGACGACAAAAAAATCAATGTAAAGATTTAATGTGTTTGATACTTCCATAGTTAAAGCAGAAGTAAGCGATCCGGTGGTTTTGGCTAACTTCCTGTCAGCCGATGGAGTTAGCAGTCCCCGCCCTCGTCCCTACATCACCACATTCACGCGCATCCCTTGGCTGCACACACAGAGAGGACCGCCCCTTTATGCCGTTCTCTCTCCTCATTGGATAAAGGTTGTAGGATACAAGGAAAGTTTTCTCCTCGGCTTACAGCAGAGCAGAGTGACTGACAGACCCGTGTTTCAGACCAAACACTCTATATAAGTGATTGCTGTCGGAAGGTATAACTACCGTATTTAAGACTTATATTAACACAAATATTCCGCTTACTTCTGCTTTAAGATAAAGGTGTTTATCCTTTATCACAGATCTATTTTCTTCATGTGTTTGCTCAAAGCTACTTCACTTCTTCTGACTAACAGAGGCTCCTTCCCTGTAGATGTGACACAGTGATAAGCTTTGCAGTTTTTTTTACCATTATTATTTGTTAATGCATCCTGGTAATGTACACAAACCTTGCTGGCTTGTGTTTTTGGCTGAACAACCAGTTTCTCGTCACTTGAGACTTCCTGTGCTCTCTTTTTCCTCCTTATTATTTGAAACCACTGGCATCTGAGAAATGAGAGGAGAGGTGGTGTGTGGTGTATTGTGTGTGTAATAATAGGAGGGAGTGCACAGTAGCTGTGTTCATCCTTATGCAAGTGGCAGATGATTTTGTCTTCCTTTCAAGCTTTTTTTTTTCTTTCTTTAATGTTTAATTTTGTTGACAATTTTGATTTCTTTTGTCACAAAGCCTTTTGGGCTGAAGAAGACACTAATAATGTTATTAAATGTTCAAATGAAAGAAAGTTACCAAGTAGCCAATGGGCACACGTGAACAGACAATAACTAAACAAACATATTAACTATTATTGACTATAGACAAAGCGGTATTCAATACAGTTCAGCTCCCACCAAATTAGCACACTGGGCTTCCAACTCTCACCATCAGAAACTCCACCTAATTATATGTTTGCTCCTCCAGTTTCACTTGTTCAACAAGAGATCGTTTTGCATTGTTATTCAACTGGCAGGGCGCTAATCTCTTCAAGCACGTAGTCGTTGGTTTTATGCAAATCGATTGTCATTTTATTTCACACTTTGGCCTAGTTTTTGTTTGTGGTTGTGGATGAAAACAGAGTGCAAATATTTGGTTAGAGTTAGATGGTGTTAGAAGTAAAGCTGAGAAAACCACCTGGCAAACAGGTAAAACAGGTGGAGCGGCCGTCCAACCAGACGGCTTTATGGTAATGAGGGTTGAGAGGGGGAGGAGCGAGAGCAGCAGGCAGGACGTTGCAGCTCCAGCCTTTGTATTCCACTGCCAGGTGTTTGGATGAACATATCTGCACTCAGGTAGGATCAGCTCAACCTCCAACAGCAGTAGCGCTCATTTTTCATCCATCCTTTTTTTCTCGCCCCAATTTTCTTCAAACTGTTTGAGTGTTCACAATTCTCACTGGTTGATGGATGCTTCCTTTGTTGGACATTTTTAAGGCTTTCTATTTTCGACCACTTGACTTCAGCGATTTTTATCTGGAACGGGAAAACGATGTTGAGACAGAGCTGCAGTCGCTGGAGGTCAGCCTCCTCCCTCAACGGATTCAACTGGCTCTCTGGCCTCTTGTTATGCACTGCCACTCTCCTGAGCTCAGGTAAGAATAACGAAAAACACAAACACAAACAACATAACCACAAAAAAAAATACTGACACGTCTCTTCCCTATGTTATCTGCAACACTGTATTTTCTTGACATTGCCATTGACTAAGCTCACATGATCCCCGCAGCTTCATGTCTCGTGTCTGCAGAGCTTTAGGCCTCAGTGGCATGAGATATCGCATGCGTTACCATGGCGCTCATGGGTTGTCCAATAAGGCTTTGAGATTATGCCTCCAGACGACTGTTGTTGACTCCTGGGATTTGACTTCATATGTTCTGCTTTTTTCCCCCTACTCTTTTGATGTTTTGGCTTTTAAATTCAAATGCACACTTAGTTTGATAAACGTACTGTATGTTTTATGTTGTTAACGACAATAATAATACAAATGGGAATCAAAGCACTGCACTTTTAATTACTTTTCATTTCCTGTACAATACGCTTTTAACAAACACTTGAGCCGTGGCTCAAGTGTTTGTTAGTTTTAGAAGCATATTGTACATAAATGAAAAGTAATTAAAAGTGCAGTGCTTTCATTCCCTATATTATTTAACACATTTCCCCACAGTGTCACAGACTCTTGAATGGGCATTCTTGCCTTCTTATTATATACACACTTACATTAATTTTGACAAAAAAAGAAGAAAACAAAAAGAAGCCTTTGTGGAATTAAGGATTAATGGAACTAAATATGCCTTCATAGTTTACAGTGAATCAGGGAAGCAGCACTTTTGTACTCCCTCCACATGGAATTGAAGTAATTCTGCACGTTTTCAACTATAGTGAAGGACATGATAATAGTGCCAATAAAAAGGATGTGCAAAGTTTGTTTTATCAAGAGGTAAACAGAGTTTTTTTTTCCTGCAGTCTCTGTCCTTCTGTTCATTCAGTTTGAAATGAAATAACTGATTTGAGTGCGTTTGCATCAATACAGAACTGAATGGGAGATACAATCCTATTATTGTCCAAAGTTTGAACAGGTACTTATAAAGTCAGACACAATTGTGTAGAATTGAATATTGTGTGTCCATTATAGTCAGTGACAGCAGACTCTAGTCTGTATCTTCCCTGGTGACTCTCTCCCACCTCCAGCTCCTCCTTGCTGTGTGGTCTCTGTCATTAGGGTGGTCTTCAGCAGCTCAGTCAGATCCATCAGGTGATTGACACGATATTGCACCTCTTCACCCTGAAAGCTCTTTATCCGAATTTTTGGGGGCTCTTTATCCTGCTGGGTGATGAAATGCTGCCTCATGAGTTTTGATGCATTTGGCCGAGCCTGAGCTCCTGCATTCATCCTGGTTCCTCCTGTCAGCTGTGAGATCAGTGTGCCACTTCCACTTTACATGCCCGAGCTGTAACAGAACCAGCACCGTGTTTGACAGATGAGGTGGTGGCTTTGGGCCATGAGGTCTTCCTGCTCGTTTCTTCACGTTCCTCTTTCCATCATTCAGACAGGGGTGGATTTCTGTCTCATCAGTCCCCTATAGGCCATTGTTCTGGAAATCTACTTGTTTATTTTTGTATGTTTTTGCGAACTGCAGCTTGGCCTCTCTGTTGTTCGTGTTTAGTCTGCATCTTGTTGTGAATCCTCTGGGGTAAAGGTCAGCAGGTCTCTTGAACGTTGATGGGGAATCATGTCTGCGAGGCAGCTACAGCCTCAAGAGCACGTCTGCTATAAAGGGATTGTTCTTCATGCTGATGATTTTCCGCTCCTCAGTCCCCCAGCTTGTTTCCCATTTCCTTGTTTACCTGCATTTCCTTACCTGCTAACTAGTAACAACTAGTGCTGTCAAAGTTAACATGTTAATTTTGGCGATTAATTTTGAACATTTCATGTGTTAAAAAAAATAAACGCAATTAATGTTGTTTTGTTTACTTCCGGTGGCGGCTGACCCATAACCTTGGTGACGTGTGCAGGCAAACCGATGTACCAGCTGTAGTGCTGTTATTCGTCACTGTGGTAACTTATGCACGAAAAAGAAAGAGGACCACGCGAACTTTACAGATCAAACGTGACTTTATCTCATCAACACGAGCAGGCATACACCGCGAGGTAGCATCAGATAAACAGGAAGTGACCATTTCACCTGAAGGAGAAGAAGAAGGGTGACCCCTGGTGGCCAGCTGACTAATTTTAGTTTGCTCAGTCACTTTATTAAGTTTTTATATTTTTTCATGTGAGAAATTAACCATTTAGATGCCCAATATGGGGTTAGTTTATCCAAATGACGCCTGTTTGGAAGTTTGCAGCCCGGTCTGCGGAGCCGATCGGCTGGTCAACCTGCGTCGTTATCCCGGAGTTAGAAAGAGAGCCGATTAACTTACCCACAGGTCTTTAGATGTTTACCGCCGGCTGGTTTAATTCTTTTTAGGAGATAAATATTGGTCTCATTGATTAGTTGTTTAATGAAAAGTGAAGCTTCATGTATGAACTGGACAGAAGAGCAGCGCTGACTCAGGGCTCTGTACAGTACACAAATCACCATCAATAAATTACTGTTTTACAATGAACCGAACGGTCTACATTAAATTTAATTTACAGAGGCAAATTCAGTGCAATGTATGTATTTCTGTTGGAGGATATGGTGACTTTCTTCGTGCCAAATTTGGAGTTCAGTTCAGAAAACTTTAGTCTTTAAAACAGAAGTAAGCGGAATATTTGTGTTAATATAAGTCTTAAATAGCTATATCTTCCGACGAGAATAACTTATATAGAGTGTTTGGTCTGAAACACAGGTCTGTCAGTCACTCTGCTCTGCTGTAAGCTGAGGAGAAAACTTTCCTTGTATCCTACAACCTTTATCCAATGAGGAGAGAGAACGGCATAAAGGGGCGGTCCTCTCTGTGTGTGCAGCCAAGGGATGCGCGTGAATCATAGACTGTAAAAAGAATGGATGTAGCACCCGTGACGTCACCCATTGGTTTGGGGGAGTTGTTTTGTGCCGCTACTACGGGGGTTTGAACTGCGCCATGTTTGATTTTACTTGCCATATTTGGAGAGGTGCAGCGGTTGGCCGGCCAAGAACCCGCCCACTGGCCTCGAAGCAGCGGTCTCCGGACCTGTCACTCAATGTTTCCGCACCCTAATTGGCCAGAATTTTAACCTAATAACAGTAAAACGGTAGTTTAAAAGAAATTCACCCCCCTCAGAGTGTGTGCGGGGGTAGAAACTATCGGTTGAGACCAAAAAAATAAAATGTACCAGGCTGTAAATATGTTTTTTTAAGCTGTAAAGTCGGCTATTTTAACATGGGGCTCAGTTGCTCCCTTCTGGAGCCAGCCCCCAGAGGAAGCCGAGGGGATTGCAGTTTTTTGAACGCGGAAGTGAGCTTCACTTCTCAGACCGACAACTGCCCCCTTGGCGTGAATGTGGTGACGTAGGGACGAGGACCAATAGATCCATGACGAGGGCGGGGGCTGCTAACTCCATTGGCTGACAAGAAGTTAGCCAAAACGGCCGGATCGCTTACTTCTGCTTTAAATTTAAATATACTTTTTGTGTTTATTCTAGATTCATTTGATGATTTGACATGAATAAATATTCGTTATAAACTTCAGTCTTAAGTGGACAAATGCAATTAATTTGTTGATCAATTAATGCGATTAATTACAGAAAATTGTGCGGTTAATTAGGTTTTTTTTATTTATTTATTTTTTATCGATTGACAGCCCTAGTAACAACCCTTTATTTTTACTTTATTCATCTTCCTCATTATTGACAGACAGCTACACTTCAACCTAAATGACAGCTCTCAATCAACTTCACATGTGAACTCTTTAGTCCATGACCTAATGCTGAAATGACACACAGTTGCCTATGAAACATTCAGCAGCCGGGTCTCCAATTACTTTTGAACCTTTGCAATTGGTGCTCTCCGTGTTAAAAAGGGCACTATCTCACACATTGTTCATTCAATATTGATGCCAACTGAATGAAATTAAAGCTTGGCTCTTTAATGTAGTATCTATTATTTTATTTCAAACTGAATGCATTGAAGCACCGAGCCTGAAGAACAAAAGCAGTGCAATGTACTGGACTGCACACACTTTACCTCTGACTCTTTTTGTTGTTTTTTTTGCAGTGCAGCTTGTTGGGTTCTTTTTTGTTGTATCCACTGTATGAAATTAGTCTTAAAAAGCTCCTGATGTCATTCCACTAAGTCCTTTAAGTATTCCTGAGTGGAATTTGGCTGCAGCTACCATGGTTGCTTTCTTAGTCACACATTCTCTAAGAGAGAAACTGAATCAATATTAAACGTATCCTTAAAACTGTGTGCATGGAAACCGTGTACTTTGGTTTTGTGAATGCATAAAAATAATACTTATCCTTGAGGATTAAAAGCAGGGATTAAGAGACAGCCTTTAAGTGCCTGTGATTAATTTTAAAGACCTGTCTGAATTTCTGAAGAGTTGGGATGTGCACGAGGGATGCAGGTGACATCCATGGGTCCACAGACCGTCCAGAAGGCCGAGGGAGAGAGCCTGACCTTGAGCTGCATGTACACGCCGAGCCCCCTCGACACAGGAGCACTCGACATCGAATGGTCGGTGGTCAGTCCAGACACCACGCAGAAAGATCAGATGGTAAGAAGATGAATTAAAATAATGCAAATCATACTAAAAACATATATTTAGGGTGTGGAATTATCTGTGTTTTGGGGAACTAACAATTTCCAAAATAATACTAATTCAATTTGGTGCAAATTGCTCAGAAAATAGAAGACCCAGAAATAAAAGCTTTAACTATGCACTCACTATTCATTTATTCATGAAGCTTTTTTCATATATGCTGAGGACACATATGGCTCTGCTATCAGAGCAGAACAGCCCTCTCTATCCTCAACAATCTCTTGAAGACTCATCTCCTCCTAGAGCACCTCCTCTCCTAACACCTCCAATATGCCTAACTAGCACTTACTCTGCACTTTCAGTGTACTTCTTTACCCGATCTCCTTGCACTTTGCCTTATTGAACAGATTTAGTACTGAGGACTTACTTTAAGGTATCTTATTGCACTGACGCATTGTGTTATCGCTCACTCACAAGTCATCTGCCAAATGAGTAATTCTAAACATGGTATTTCTGTACAAACCTCACCTGCTGTGCACTGACTAAAAAAGATAACGGGGGTTACGCAGAGCACACCACATAACAAGATCAGCGTGAAGCCTTGAAAACCACCAGAAATACAACCTTAATGTCTAAGCATCTCTAAAACAGCTTCATTCAAATTTCACACCTCTTTTTAAATTCATAACCTAATGTAATGCGCCCGTGTCTCTATTAGTCTATATCAGAATTCAGTCCAGCAGACTGGAGTGTGGATGAGGTCCCACCACCTCCCTAATTTCACAGGAATTAGTTGTTTATCCCTTTTGCCTTTTAAATTAAATAAGTCATTAGTGTTGAAGACTTGTACAGAGGTTGTTTTTTTTCCCTCTTTATTGTCTCTGCCCTAGAGCAGTGAACAGTTATTAGGAGTGACCACAGGATGTTGTGGACGAGTGGCCAGTGTGTAAATTACTGGTTCTTGTGCAAATTGAATACTTAAACAGCATTGTCCTCTCAGTTCTTGACTGTAAAGTAAATAAAAATGATTATCTGCTGCAAATTTAAAGCTGCCTTTGGTTATCTAGAGGGTGGAGGAAGTCAAAATCCAGCGGTTGCATCGCTAATATGTTGGCAGATAATTAGCTACCCAGCAGACAGGAAGAAATGGCATCATTCCAGTAAGACAGAGTAACATTAGCAATCTCTGTCTTCTGTGTGTAGCATTTTGGTCTCAAAAGGCAATACTGTAGCCCACTGGTTCCGTAACTGTCAGATATCCCTTATTTAACAGCTTGTTGGAAACTTCATCTATTGTTTTTTTGGTGCTGGGCCTGTAGTGTAATGTTGGATTATCAGAGCTTGTTTAACTGAAAACAGCTGCTTGTTGCTGCTGGAAACGAGGTTGAGAGAGGACCCTGACAAATGTGCCAAAAACCAAAACACTGAGCGAAAGAGGCCAAAAAAGTTCAGTACAGCAGCAAAGTGGTTATTAATGGTGGGTCTGTGACTGTGAGGCACACCTTTACTGTCACCAGACCTTTGAAAAGTAAAATCATCCCTCAGACATTAACAATAAGGTGTTTCGTTGCTCACATCTCCCTTTCTCTGTGTTTTCCATCAGTTGATATCTTACAGTGGTGGAACTAAATACGTCCATGGGTCTCACGCTCTTGCAAAAGGTCTCAGCTTTGCTGCTCCTGACCCCTCGATGGGCGACGCCTCACTCTCTATCGGCCTGCTGTCACCTGCTCACAGTGGGACCTACCAGTGTAAGGTGAAGAAATCACCTGGAGTGGACTCACACAAGGTGTCACTGGTGGTAATGGGTAAGACCAGGCTTTGGGTTTCATCCTGGGGTTAACATGTGTCACCTCATTTGTGGCTATCATCTCCGACAGCTGTGTTATTGTTTGGTTTATGGGAAAGGTAGCAGTTTACCTCTAATATTATTTGATGCCCATTTTACAAAATGTTTCCTTAAAAGTGCCGCCTACCAAGAAGAATTCAATGATTCTTGACTGTTCTTTACTTTGTGGAGGTTGGTTTTGTTTAGGGCCACATGGATAAAAAGGCAAAGATAATGGCTTTCCTGTCACTGCAGCTTTTGTTCTGCAAAGGAAATTGGTTCCATAATGTTTGGTCAAGTTGCAGGTGTTTCTTATTCTATTTTGGTATGTAAAAACAGGATTTGCTGGAACAATACACTAAAAAGCACATCAACCAAAACTCTACCTGTGCTATTATCACACCCAGTTGCCCCCCCCCCCCCCCAAAAAAAAAGAAGAAGAAAAAAAAAAAAAGGACTCATCCACCCCACCCCACCCCCAAGACAAAAAAAAGCTAGGGGAAACACTGCTATATGTGCCTTGATAGAGGAAGCTGTGGTCACAGTTTTGACCACTGCAGTTAAATGAATTAACTTCAGGAATTAACTGTAGGATGTCTCACAGAAACTCAAACTGATATAGAATAAGCTGTTGATGAGGGACTGAAAAAAAACGACAGTAATTTGGAGTACCACTTCATTTAGAGGCATTTGTCTGTGTATTCAGTCTTAGGTTTTGCCAAAGAGGTGAAGTAATTTACTTGATTCGGGGCCAACTCATTTTGTTTGAAGAGCCTAGCTTGGGTGGAAGAGGGTCACCTCAAATGGCAGATTTATTTATTATGAATTCAAGCCTGAATACTTCATTCAATGAAAAATTAGTGATGTTTCATGGCTATGCTGATCTGTCTCAAAAAAGAAAACTGCACTTCAAGTGCTCTGAATGAAGTACTAGGATGGAAAACAAAGTCCATTAGAATATATTGAATAGAATGTAGAATATTAATCTCACAAAATTGAGTACACCCTCACATTTTTGTAAATATTTTTATCTTTTCATGGACAACACTGAAGATATACTTAAAGGACTCGTGTCCTTCTCATTGTCCTTTATTGCATACTGTGTCGGCGCAGTATGCAATAAAGGTCAATGAGAAGGACACGAGTGCTGCTGGCCTTTCTTTTGTTTCTTTAAAGCAGAAGTGAGTGATATATTTGTGTTAATATAAGTCTTAAATAGTTATATCTTCCGACAGCAATCACTTACATAGAGTGTTTGGACTGAAACATGGGTCTCTCAGTCCCTCTGCTCTGCTCTGAGCCGAACAGAAAACATTTATCGTATCCTACAGTTTTTATCCAATGAGGAGAGAGAACGGCATGCAGGGCTGTGGGTGCAGCCAAGGAACGCCGTGAATGTGGTGACGTAGCGACGAGGACTGTTATGGTGCGTTCAAGGAAACTCGTATTTTTCCGACCGTGAAGTGGTACCAGTTCGATCTGGTACGAGTTCACCGGTCGGAAGTTACGAGTGGCCGTTATAGTGACTTTCACCGGTAAAACAGGTCGGAAAAACGCGAGTGGGTTGCCTGGAACGCTACAAAGTCGTAAGTTGTGACTTGAAGCTGTAATTTACGATTTCAAAAGCCTGCCTGGAACGCAGCATTAGCAAAAACGACCGGATCACTCACTTCTGCTTTAAGTTTATCTTCTGGCCGTGCACCTCTTCAGTTTGTTCCTGAGAGTTTTTTTGGAGAGTGCGTGTTTTTCATTGTTTTCTATTTTTTCCAACACTGAAGATATGACAGATGATAATCAGCTGATGGACATCTATCAGTTTTACTATGGTGGCACAGATGATAGGGATGAGCAATGATTTTTGAGTAAATAGTCATTCAATAAAAATAAAAAACGAATAGTTTTTGTCGTCTTGTCTGGCAAAGTGTAAATGTTTCCAACTGTTGCAGAAGAAGGAGGAACATGCACAGCGTAAAAAGGCCATTAGTCAAAGCTAGGTAAACCGAGATCTGATTTAATTTCATCTTTCTACACAGCTTCACTGAATTTAATCACTTACTCTATAAGGTTAACAAGAACTATATTTCGCACATGAAACCCATATGCAAATCTACAAACAGCACGAATGGCATAAAATTTCATACATTGAAATATATGTCTAACCCATGCAAATATTAATACATTTACATTATGCTTTTATTGTCAATATGTGTCAAGTCAATATAAGTCCAACCCAAAGGCTGTCAGTATGTTGACATTATATAGAGTCTAGTATCTAGAGAATAGTATCTTTGGGTTTGCCTTACTGTAAAATGTGTTGCATTTTTTGTTACACATGTTAATTCGTTATGTCTGGGCCCCTCTCAAAAAGCTCTCCAGCTTCCTATGGTGTCCCATTTCACATAATGTAAATGCAATTTTTTTTTTTTTTACACTTGGTTCTTTTTAATAGATGAATGAATGAATGAATGAATGAATGAATGAATGAATGAATGAATGAGAGTAGGGTGAAACGGGAAGAAACAAAATTAAAGTAAACTGAACTAAAGCACTTAGGAAAGAACTAAAAAATAATTGGCAAAGATTACTGTCTTGAACTAAACGTACATTTCCAAAATATCTTTGTAGCATTTTTTTTTTACCTGAATTACCTGAATACATTTATGGACTAAATAAAAAATGCTCTAAATGGATTCTTCCCCAAACAGCATAATCTGTCCAATCATGTCAAAAACTAAAATTCTTGAAATCGCCTTCATCCAGCCCAGGTTCAGTGGGTTTACAAGCGTCCAGCAGTCAAGTTTGGAGCTTGTTCAACACATCATTTCGCACACAAAACAGATTTTTTGATCAACTGACCCATTTATTTTGCATAATCAGAGGGACAACTGACTTGTTAGAGCTAAATTATTTCTCAGTTCTCAATTCTCACACTGACTTTCAACATACTGCTTGTTACCAAAGCTGTATCAGATGAAACAAGCACCTTGTTAAATAATTATCCGTACCAAAGCCTCGAATGGCAGAAGACAGCCAGCAGCTGTTTTCATTTTGACAGAGACTGAGACCAGGCTCTTCTACTTTCTATTTCTTCTACTCTTGCATAAATTAACATGACCACACTCAAATGTGTGAAATGTTGCATGTGAAACTACCATCAGATCTTTTCATGCCAATCAGCCTCGCCCTGATCGATACCAGTCTCTATTATCTTTCACTCTTTCAGAGCAGGTCAATGTTGGGTTTGAACCAACTCATCATAAACTCATCAAGCTTTCATTACGTATTGATTTTGATGATGTTCAAATATTTATTTATTGTGTATAGTCAATGCATTATTTCTAAGATTTCTTCACTCTTGGATATTGTTTCTCTAGTCATTTATCTATATGGTGTGAATTTATTTTCCAAGCATCTAATTGCCTCTCATTCAATTCTGGAGCTATTAAGCTGTAGCCTTTTTAAACAAGAAACAAGATGGAGACGGAAGCATGAAGTGATCCATTCGTTGTATGGTTTTAGTGAAGCCGTCTCCACCTAAGTGCTGGGTGGAAGGAGGGGAGCTGGTTGGCGAAGCTGTGACGCTGCACTGCCAGTCTGCAAGAGGCTCCACTCCCTTAAAATACACGTGGAGGAGGGACAGCGCCGACCCCATCCCCGCTACAGCCACACAGAGTAAGTGTGACCTCTGCTGACGTCACGATGCTACTGCACATCAAAGAGAACGTGTGTGCGTGCATGCGTGTGTGTGGTACTGTATGTAATTCTGTGTGAGTAATACTCAGTGAAAACATTTTTTTCCCCCCAATGTACAGTATGCACCTTTGATTTTCAGCATTTTATTCCAAGAGAAAGGGTTCTGTATTTATTCTGATTCTGTGAAACAGTTTGACTTATTTAGCATTTTCCTCATTTTTATTTTCCATATTTTTTTACATTAAACATTTGTCATTCTCAACATTATTTGCTGTAAACTGCATTAGTCGATGTCCTCCTGCAGCAGGAGACGCAGATTGTGGCTGCACGCAGGCATAATGGATCCAAATCTGTGTGAACAGATACAAAATCTACATATTTTTTGATGAAAATTCATAACATGAAGAATGTCTCACTTAAAGGAGCCATTTGTAAGTTTTCCTAATAGCCAGCATTAGCATAAAGACCTGTTTACTTAACAGTCTAGAGGAAGTGCTCAGCATCAAACTTCTTTCCTGTACTCACCAACAGCTGTCTCCAGCTGTGGAGAGCAACACCAACGTTACCTCTCATTTCTATCACGTCTTTTCTTCTACTGCAGTTAATATGCCAACCCACTGTTACATCACTTTCCATTAGCGACTTCCTG
Source organism: Trachurus trachurus (assembly GCF_905171665.1). Classification (NCBI taxonomy): domain Eukaryota; kingdom Metazoa; phylum Chordata; class Actinopteri; order Carangiformes; family Carangidae; genus Trachurus; species Trachurus trachurus. Next base: position 22,430,087 of record NC_139908.1, read on the forward strand.
CAGCCTCCAGTCTGCCCTGAAGATATAGCACTCTTCAAAGGGAGTATTATAAACTCTTATCTTGTAAACACGATGACGGCCTAATCTCTTGTCAAGCGACGGCCACCCACTGCCACCTTCCACAACTTATAAATGGCCCCTTTAAGTTTGTCTTCATGAGGAAAATCCCACCTGATGTTTCCTCCATTTTAGCCTCTTGTGTATGCAGAGTGTGCTGCATGTGTTAATCTGTGTTTGTACCTCAGACGGTGGGAGCGGGGAGCTGAAAATCAGCAACCACTCGCAGAGCTTTGCAGGAATTTACCGCTGTGATGTAAACAATGCTGTTGGAGCCGAACACTGCAGGATTAACCTGAGAGCGAATAAACGTAAGAAAAAGCATGCACCCCCACGCAGGACGGCTCCCGTTTGACAAACGTCATGCATGAGAGTCACATGATCATGAAAGACCTAGATTTCATCCTGTACGACTTAACTGTCTTTGTGCATGTGCCACAATCTTTTCCTTGCTTCGCTTCACACCTCTCTCTCTCTCTTTCACATACACACACACACACACACACACAATTGGTTTTAATCATGGCACTCAGTGACTCTGTGAATCATCCTTATTGAGTTATTTGGACAGGAGGGTCACACACAATGGCAAGAGGGAACTTTACTCATTATCACTTCACTTTGTCTTCACTGTCTCTTTGTCTAATCATTTCAGCATTACACACTCATGAGTGATGCTGAGATGATTTGGTGTGCTGACTGTCCTTAACAGCTTGATCAGGTGTAAATCAAACCAGAAAAAAAGGGCTCGGTTAAAAACACCTTGTCAGCTCCAATTAGTTGACCGGGTGTAAATGGCATAGAAAGCGAAAAGGAGGACAGTCCATGAACAGTAATGCAGAGACATATAAGAGAGAGCAGAGACATACAAGAGCTGTCTCTCAGAGGAATAAAACTGGTGAGTGTGAGAGCAGCATCAGAGAGTACAGTCAGTGATTCAGCATACCATTATAGAGTAAATCATCCCGGGACTCAGACTCTAACAAGTACACTACATTCTGTGGATCCATAAAATGAGTTTGTCTTTGTGTGCCTCCTGACTGGAGCAGACCCCCTGTCTTACATCTTGTCGAGTCCATAACTCAAAGTCTCAGCAGCGCTCACATTTTTGGCTTTCGGCACGGAACCATTCATTTTCATTTCAAGTGCAGGGTGCCGTCTCAGAGAGAGGTTCCAGCCATCAAGCTAAGAAAAACACTCACAAAGATTATACAAGAGGATTAATGAGAATGTATAGAAAATGAACAAGTTAACTGCACTTTTTCTTTTCTTTGATGATTCATGTCTGATAATATATTTCCATAATTATACCTGCTTGCCTCTGAGACATGGTTAAAAATGAAAATGTCTGAGAGAAGAATATTGTGTTTTTGTCTGTCTTTGTTGCAGCTGCTCATGGATCTTTATCTAGTGGAAACCCATATTTTCATATACATATTCTACATTTACATCCTGCCTAAGAACCATGGATATAATGATGAATGAGTAATATTCTCAGAAATATGTTTTTTTTGTTGTTGTTTTTTTTTTTTTTTACTTTTATTTGCCAAGAGTTAAAACTGAAAGCCAAAAAGAATTCTGGCTACGGACAATCTGCAGGAAGTTCCCACTCTTGGTGAAAAATCTGCTAAAACAACTGTTAAAAAAAACAACAACAACACCAGTCAACTTTGGAAGGAACTAGTTTGGTTACAGAGCTTGCGATTTTCCCATTTTCCAGTCTTTGCTCAAAAACTTTCTTTGCTTAGCCATCTGCTAACTGTCCACTATCATTTGGTGTAGCCACTGCTTTTCTCTGCAAGAATGTAAAAAGGCATATCATAAAATGTCAAATTATTCCCTAGTAACAATAAGTTTGTCTTTCAAATTATTTAAATTACAAACATAATTTTCACTGGACTGAGACACCATAACCTGTCCTGTGTGAGAAGACATTACTTAGCTTTAGAGAGTGGAAAGAACCACACTGGATTCTTTCCATTTCATTTTCATCACATAAGTTCTGAGATAATAACTTCTTGTTATTCGTACTCATTTTACAGCTCCAAACAGAGCAGCTGTGATTGTTGGCACCGTTGTGGGCTCTCTGCTTCTCATCATCATCCTGCTGGTAATCATTGGACTTATTTATTGGAAGCTGAGCAACAGAAGTCACTACGAAAAGGATTTCTCCAACGAGATCAGGTACTGTACAGCACCACAGCTCCAGCAGAGACAGTAGAGTAGGACATACTGGTGGCAGCTCAACAGTTTGATTGCTGAGCTGCTGAAAGGAAGGAACAAATCCACACATAGGGTCTGGCAAGTTTCTCCTAGTCCTCATTTATCACCAAAAAGTCCCACGGGTGAGAAACCTTTGCCTGTGACAGTGTTGAGTAGCCAGCTTGTTAGCTTAGCTCATGAATGTTCCTATATTGTGTGCACTGCAGATTTTTACATCTCCATGAAGTAGGGATAAGATGTTTTCTGCTTCAAGAGACATAATAATAATAATAAAAAGAACTGTCATCAAAAGCACAACTTTCAAAGACAGGAGCAATTATAAATGTGTATTAGAGGAAGCAAAATAACACACTTCAAAGCTATTTGGCTGCAAATAGAAACTAAACCCTAGACTTCAATTAAAAAACAGTACAGAAATATGTAAATGCAACTTGAATAGCAATAGAAAAGACACACACAAGTCTAGACCTTTCAGATGGGGCTCTTCTAAATGATATGATCCATTTTATTTTGCTATGTTTACAATTCTCTCCAATCCAATATTGCACAGCAACACAATGAAATTTCTATCCTGAAGTCTAATGCGAAAAATGCAGACGCAAACTTATTTTCCTCAAATATATCGATGCAAATATAATTGCTGACGATGAAAGTACACATCAGCTCTGCCGTACACTGCCACTGAAAGCTGAGAGTGAGTGGGAATCATTAAAAGTTTCTTCTTGTTGATCATCTCTGTCTGTCTTTAGGAAACACAAAAAGCTCTCCAGTGTCAGTGGTTCCCCTGAGTGTTTCAGGCTTTCAGCTTTCTCATACAGTTAAATGACAGTTTAAAGCCTGTAGTCAGCTTTCAGTAAACATAGTTTTGTTTTAAATTTGGCAAAAAATTTGAAGGTAGCTGAGGAGATCGTTATATATCCTGCATTAATATGAAAAGGGCGGCTAGGCAGCACTTAGTATAGATACTGGAAACGGTTGGCCTGCTAGCATTTCTACAGCTCATATACATTATCCTGTGTTTGTAGAATCCATACAAAACTACATACAAGAGTATTAACTACTTTTAGGCGTTATGTGTCACTTTCTTTTCTTTTGGCTCTGCAGCATTTCCCACACATTCAGTGACTCTAAAAGTAGCTGTGCCTGGCAAGCAAACAGTCAGACACATAAACACAACAAGTGAGAGACAACACATTGATTAGTGACCAAAATGAATGCATCAGGCCAAACATATAGGATTTCTTGGAGTCGTCTGAGAGAAAGAAAAGAAAGTCACTGGCTGCTGTGGGTCATTTTATAGAGAAAGTGGGCATTTGTAGGCATACAAGACTCCAAAAAGTGAATGGTTGTCATAGCAGGAAACATTTTTTGATTAAATGAACCATGTAAACAACAACAAATAGTTCTATTTTTTCAGGGGTTGTGAGTTCAAACCCAGCTCTTCACACTCTTTTGCACAAATTCGAAAGAATAGTTTAAATGTAATGTATCCCCAAACAGTAGAAGCTAGAAACAGCTGTTGTCCTACCAGACACAGTACGTTTCTCTAGCAAGCGAAAAATCTAGCACAGTTACATAAATATGTTGTGACAATCTGTCTTTTCTTCAATTCAACTTTCATATGAGGCTGGCAGCACAGTTTGCTCTCTGCCCTTTGAATATATGCAGGCTTTTACAGAAAAAATAAATAAATTCAGGCAGGGACATGCAGCAGTGTCATTTAAGGCTACCTTCAAATGCTTACATACCACTCAGAACAAAATGGTCGAGATCAACAGATCTAATGCCTTGATGTTCTCTGTCGCTGCATAAAAACACATTTGCTGAGATCAAAAATTATCCTATAAAGATGATTTACATAAAAGGAATACATTAGAGTGTTTAGAGAGATCAAATTTTAAAGTAGAATGGAATAAAATAAAATTAAAACAGTAAAAAAACAAATACAGGAATAAAAAAAATGAAACATGAAAGACTTAATGCCATTTTAATGCTTTGATAATTCAATCCATTTTATCATTTGATGGTCCAGGGAAAACATCCCTTTGAAAAAGAGTGTGATTGTTGTGTTGGGTTTGAACTTGAGTGCATGCTGGCAAACAGCAATTACAGTAACTCAGGTGGTTCCCTTTGAAGGATAGATAAGGTCATGAGTTTGTCAAACTGAGCCAACACAGAAAAAAGATCAAAAATCAAGAGTAGCAGGGCTCTCCCTTGAAATTGTATATTCATTGTATACTGCACGGTCATTTCAGGTAGCCGTTCTTCATTGGTGTGTAAACATGCAACAATACAATGAAGCAGGTGAACTGAGTCCAGCACAAGGTAGCCAATAAGTGCTGGCAAATTCTGAATCAATAAGAACTTCACTACATCAAATTACAAATCACCTATATAGGACAATAAGAAAATAGTTTTCAAGGTTGTTACGGCCCCAAAGCAAAAGAAACAAAGGCTCGGACGCAAAGCAGTAACATGAATTAAGGACACCAACAAAGGTTTTAAACTTTGAAAAACAATGATCCAAGCCTATTTGAATTAAATCAGACAAAATGAAATATGAATCAAAACCAAATAAAAAAAGGAATGTAGATGCCAGCTGAATTAAGCAAAAGGGAGACAGAGGACAAAGACCGACCCAGCAGTTGACCGTAGGATCTCTCTCCGCCGCCAACTAAAGCTGCCTAACAAAGGAACTACCTAAACTTTAAGAACAGAAGAACCAAAACGAGAGGAAAGAGAGGACCACCGGCCACTTACACCCCAAATTCAAACAACAAAGCTCAGCGACCTAAATACGCATGGGAGACATAGGTGAATGATAAAACCACAACGCTTGGAACGAAACGGGGGGACAACGGAGAAAGGAAAACAAACCTCCTCCCGCCGTGTTCGAGAGTGTGTGCGTGATCAGAGAGAGAGCCGCACCTCTCTCCACCCTCTAAATACTCCCTCTCCCTCACTGGGAGGAGTGAGCCGACAGTGAGAGGAGACAAGGGGCGCACGTAACAAAGGTGTTGTTGACTGTTTGAATCTTATTGCTTGTGGCTAATCGAGCAACATGTTGCCTATAGTTGTGTGGACAACTCCCTTCCCTTTACCACATAGAAATAAGTCTTGAACATAATTGTGGAATCCTTTGTGTTGTTGTGTGTTGTAATACACTCATGGTAAGGCCAGGGCCACACTGAAGGAAATAAAAGACAGTGCATAAGCTAAGTCCATATGCTGGCATCATGGCTCTAAGATTGAGTGTCAACGTCAGACCACAAAACAGTGAATTCTACAAAGAAAATGTTACTTTGCTAGTATGCTGTGATCTGCAAGGCAATAAACTACACTGTAGCATTGCTGTTGTGAGAATGTGAGCATGCTGATGATAGCTGGAGCTTGCTACTTTACTGGCTTAAGTTTGGACATAAGGAAGATGAATATTTCATTAACGTCTAACAGCATGTTAGCTTAACACAGCTTCCCCTTGTTTATTTTTACTTCAGGTAGCCTAACCAAGCCGGCTGCTGAAGATGTTGAGTGTTTTCTGGCCTTATAATGTTCACATTGATGCCATTTGCTAGATGGTAACAGGTTGATTCGGTACATGCATCTAACTTAGCCTGTGGGTTTGAAAGTTCTTGAAGTGGGCTAGTAATTCTGGGAAAAACGCCACAATCCATGTTTGTAAGTATCCAACATTTCATATTTTCATTTGTAGGTTTTCAAGCTATTGAGCAGTACTACTTTAGTTGAGACCTCTCTGGAAGGCAGCGTGGTGCACTTAGCCTCAAAGAGAAGGCCCTGATTCAGCCTTTGTTGGTACTCTTATGACGTAAATCGAGCTGCACCAGGGGCGATGTTCTGTGGCCGACCTTCAGTCGTAACATCTCTGAGAGGATTTCTCTTTTTTGCAAATAAACAATATCTATCAAAACATTTAGGAGTTGTGGCTCATATGCCGCTGAAAACAGCCCACATGCTTTCAAAGTAGATGTCGATATGGGAGCAGTGTCAGTGTGGGAGGACAGAGAAGCACTTCAAGCCACAATCCTGATACGAGCTTCTCCATATCAGTGACATACAGCAGTTAAACTCTCTTCACATTAACATGACATTCAAGAATACAGGAGTGGTGGCAAAAGCATACGAATGTGAGCCACGCCACAGTAGTGCCTCTCACATCTGCCTGTTCCTAAACTTTTCAAGGTAAACACTGCAGATAGAAAGGTTTTTGGATGAGTCACTTAGAGCATTAGGCTATATCAGTTCAAGTGCTATATTATCTGTGTCTAAAAACAATACACACATGCAGAGAGAAAAAGACTTGAGCTTTTCATCATTAGCAAAGAGTTTGCAGTGCAAATTTAAACGCTCATGTAAAAACAATACGTAAACGTACAACAACAGGCACACGGGCAGACAACCTGGTAGATTGATGTTAATGCAGTGCAAAGGGCAGCGCGGGGTTTGAACTGTCCCTTTTTTTGACAGTCATAACACAATCTGTGCTGCTGATTGTAAAGCTGATGGCGCCATGATGAAGAAAGCTTGTAGATGTCTAGCGTCTGTTGTGTAATTGGGGGGTAGGTGCACTAGCACATGTTCAATTTGGAGCATCTGGTTTTCTTGCTAAGGGCAACACAAATAACAGCAGTAACATAATATGTGGCAAACTCTCTGCCTTCCAGCGTCCCTTGGCCAGAAACCAACCTTGCAAGATCAGCAATTCATTCATTCATTCATTCATTCAGCAACACTGACCCGGGGTCCCAACTTTTGTCTCTGCACATGCACACAAACGCGGCCCGTAGCCAGTAATTTCTTGTTTATGGCAGATAAGACTACATAAATATACACATCTTAGCATTGTATATGATATACAATGTTATCCACCGCTCCATGGATTGCTTTTTCGTCAGCTACGTTAAAAACAAATGCACATGGCCCACAGGAGGGTTTGCAAAACAACGAAAAAGCTGTTGCAACTTGCATAGTTCCCCTTTAAAAATCCATAAATTTGCATGAGCCATTAAAGAAACCGAGGGGAGCTACAGAGACTGGAGGAAAACCCTGGAAATTACTTTCATTATGTAGCAGTATTGAAGAAGTAGGCCTAATTATCTTAATAAAGCGATAGTGGGAGGATTTTACTGTTGGTCTTGAAGCACTGAAAATGTTTGTGATTCTCAGCACACACACACAAAAAAATAAAATGGAACAGTCATGTCACAGTCATTAAATATAGGCTACTTAAGTCATATTTGTGCACAATATAATTATTGTCAATAAAAGTACAAAAATAAAACGATAAATCTAATCAAAGTTAGAAAGATGAGACATCTGATTAAAAGATTGATTTACTTAGGTTTGTTAACTTTCTTGCTCATAGCAGTCCTGCTGTTGCATGGCAACACACACACGCACGTGCACATGCCTTTTAGACTTGAGGCACATTATTTCATAATTTCAGCTTAACCAAAGCAAATGTTTTCCTTCTGAGTCCATGGCCTCCACCAGTTCCACAGGAGTAGCAAAATGCCAAAGTCGATTAGCTGTGCGGGTGTTTCCTTTGACAGAGGAAGAGATCCCAGCTGGTACTGCAAAGTTACATAGATGCAGAATGCAAAGTAGCTTCTAAGCTTCATTGTTGGCAGCAGTGTTGACGAGGGGAGATGGCGCTTTATGCTTCTTGTCAGAGTTTGCAGGTTGAAACCAGCACCAGAGTGACTTAACTTCAGTAGTAGAAATGCTGTGGAAGCAGGGTCTCAGTGAGGGTAGGTACTCCAAGGAGGAGCCTTCACACAAGCAAAGATAGGACTTGACTTGTGTTCTTCACCAGTGGGGCAGCATTGCTCCACTTGGTAAATACTCAACACACACTGTGTTAAATATGGATTATTAGGGGAACAGAGGGGAACTAAAATGACTTTGTTCACAATCATCTTTCATAAACAATAGCACTGTCATGGGGTTAGAGTAAAGGTATAAAATAACTGAAGTGGTTTTTTATATAATCTTTTAAAGGTCCCACAGTTTACACTTTTTCCTGTGTTTTATCTGAAGAAAGGCCCTTCTCTGGTTGGCTAACTATTTTCTGAATGATAAATAAATAAATAAATAAATAAACGACCAGAAAACAAATCCTGTAGTGTTGAAAGGCGGGTCAAGGTGGTCCTTCACTGACTAAAACCAACGTTACTCCGTTAGTTTTCAATTTCACAGTAGGGCCTACCCATCCTCCACTGACGCCCCTTAAAACCCATCCGTCCACCACAGGCAGGAGAGCGCTGAAACCCGCAGGCAGGCCAGAGATAAACACACCAACATGTCCATACTCAAACAACCAGTAAAGGAAAAGCGATGTGACATCATCAGCGCTGATTGCAGTAAAGTTCATCAGGAGTCTCTCTCATTGGAAACACCTGTGCGACCAAACAGCAGCAGCCTCCCTCACCACCAGACACAGGTCCAAGCTTTCCACAGCATAGACTCTTATAGTAGGTAGGCAGGCTAGGCTATGAATCCCACTGCATGTCTGTAGCACATGACTCACATAGCCTACAATAAACGAGGCAAAATGACTGTCACAAACACGAGTCACAACTCCTGCAACTACCGTCAGCCACACACTGATGACACATGGACGTTTGGAAATATTTCTTACCTTTACTCAGGTGTCCCAAAACAACAGTCAGGCTCCAAACGTCAATTAATCCACTGATGTTATCCCCATATCCGTCACATCCTCGTTGGCATCCTGTTTCATCCACTTGCAATGAAAAAAAAAAAGTTTTTAGCTAGCTTAGCCTACTTTTGGAACAATATGGATTTCATCGTTATCAAAGTGCCTACCGTCTCTCCAGGAACCGCTGCTGCACACCTGTCTTTTGATTATGTTGTGCCGTGCAGGGACAGGGTCACTACAGCAGTGGTTTTGATTGGCCGGTGTCCGCTCTACTTGTCTGTTATTTGTTCCCCGGACTTCTTTCACCTGTAAACGGACCGCCGCACGGTTCTGACGTCTGATCGGCGTGTGTGTGACGTCACGTGCCACTTCGAGAGATGTTCACGCCATTTTAACATTTAAAAGCCAGACTGGATATGTAGGCTATTGCAGATATCCGCAACGAGCCTACATTCTTCATATCCACAATTGTCATTTCAGATATGCACAACTAGCCTACATTCTTCCTAGGACAAATGACGTCACTTTTGCCATTCATGTGTAGGGGTTTGTCATTACAGGTAGGCCTACAGGTAGATATCTACAATTTGATTCTGACTAGTCATAATTCCAGTTCAAGATATATTTAATTTACCGCTATCTATGTCCCTTTTCAGATATCTTAAATTAAGTTCTAACTAGGCAAAATGACGTTGTAGATAGCCTATCTGTAAATGGAATTATAACTAGTCAAAATGACGAATAGTCATAATTCAGTTAACCTACAGATATCCGTAGCCTAATTCACAGGATATCTGCAACTGAATTGTAGCCTAGATATCCGTAATACACCTACACATAGTTGTGGATTATCTGAAATGACAATTATGGATAAGAAGAATGTAGTTGCGGATATCTGAAATGTTCTTTTTGACTAGGCAAAACTGAATTACAGATTTCTTGAGTGAAAAATCCAACTATTCAAAATGTAATTGCGACTAGTCAGAAAGACATTGTTGATATCTACAATATCGGATAGTCAAACTTAGCTTTTAAATGTTAAATCTGCTTGCCATATGTTCAATGTATGATGGTACAGTGTTACGTAGACAACACGTCATTTCAAAATGGCGACTTGCTAGCTATGTCTGTAGACACTATGAAAATATTTGTATCTATGGTTTTTTTTACCAACTTAAACAACAAACAGGGTTTTTTTCCCCAACATGTTTTGACATTCCTATTGCCAAAACAATTTCATTACCTCTTTTATAGTCAAAGACTAGGCCTACATGGAAACCTACATTACATTGAACTAGGCTACTTGTTGTCAAGAAAACATGCTTAGGCTACAAATATTTTCTGCTGACTGCAATGTCTTCAGTATTAGAATCATGGACTGTATAAAAAAAGAGAATTAGAATAAGTCGCCTGAGCCAATTTCAACAAAATTCCTGTCCATGGTGGTCAACACATAGCTGTAGCTACCCCCAAAGATTCATAAAATGAGTTACGTTGATGAAACCTCATTCCACAACTTCAGCTGCTGCTGTTGCCCACTAGCCATGAGAGAAATCAGATTAATTAATTTCCTGAATTCAAATGACTGAACTGAAATAATTTCCTCTGCTGTGAAATCCTATAATATTGTTTTTGTCTCTCTGCTCCAATGTCAAACAGGGAGGACGTTGCACCACCTGAAAGCCGCCCAGTCAGTCGCTACACGAGCAGGAGCTCCAGTCAGCACCCACAGGTGGTCTACAGTCAGGTGGGCGGGACTGAAGGGAGCTTTTATGGCGAGGCATGCGCACACCCCTGTTCAAGCAGTACACCTGTTAAATGCACACCAGTGGAATATGACAGCAAGTACGGCTACGCAGTGTGACTGTCACAATGACAGAGCTGAAATGAGAAGCATTTAGCTCCCATTGAAATGTGTGAAGACCTGACTCAAGACTGGAAAATGGAAAGCGACAGTCTTGGAAGTTGTGAAATGCAATGATTTCATGATAACACTGTAACCGTTTCTTCCTTTAAGTGTTGTTCTTCTAACGCTATAAATGTAGGCATTACTTTATTCATTCGTGATGATGAATGTCACTGTCTGTACAATAGCTGATCTTCAATATGTAGCCTACTCCTTTCACTTGCAATGACAGATTCAAAAATGCACTCAATTTTAAAACAAAAGAGAAATATTTATTTCATGATAGACCTCATTTGGAAATACTCAACCTTTCAAAAAAAATGTACACAATGAAGTACGTATTTTTTCGAGGATGTACTGACAGGAGTTGACATATCAATAGCCACATGCAATGGGTTTTTTGTCCACTACATAAACAGCGACTAGACCCCCCCCCAACCCACCCACCCCACCCCTAATTCTAGTAGGACTTTGTGTTTCTCAGAGCGGCCGGCCTTTGCAATGACACACATCATAGACAGTCAAAAGTTTAGAAACTAAACATATCAGCATCTTCTGCTCCCTAGGTCTTTGTGAACCAGCCACAGCAGACATGCTCAGTGTTTGACCTTTACTTCTCAGTGAGTTAGGCCCGAATGCGTTGATTCTCTTGGGGTTTTTTTCTTTTGTTTTTGACACATTAGCAGCAAGATGACATTCAACCTTTAATAGAAACAGCTACTATACATAAATTCCACTTTTTTACCAAACATTTCATATTTTTCCTTCTGTGATCTAGGAAATTTTCTAATTTGCATGAAGCTGAGACAGTTAAGGCTGTAAGCAACATATCAATACTGAAACGTGTAGGTGGAAGATACGTGAAGGTTATAAATAAGGCCATATAAACAGAGTTAGTCAATATATTATATATTTATCAAGATGAATTAACTTAAAGACAGCTGGGCTGAGTAAACATCTTAATATAACAACTTTACGAAAGCTGGATGCTGTCACACTGTGGTCTATGTGGAATAATTGCTGGAACTGACTGGAAGTAAATGGAAACCCTGAGCACCGCATCCCTAGAACATCACAAAGCGACTGAGGGGATTCTTCTGTGGATTTATGGTCATTAGCACATAAAGTTTTCCTTCAGAATAAACACTCCTCTGACACTGTTTATTTTTTACCAGTCTGCACAGCACCAAAAATAGATTTCACACGTGGAAAATGATTAATATCGAGGAGAAAAGAAACCCATCACCTGATCAACTGAAAAAATAAGGCAAGGTACAAAAGAAAAAAATCAAAACAATCCATCATACTGTACTCCATGCAGACATTAAAACATGGCTGAATTTGGCTTCAAATAATAATAACAATAATGACTTAAAAAAGTGTTGGTCCAGTTCTCACAACTAAAAAATAGAAATAAAAATCTTGATTCTGTGCAAAAAAAAAAAAAAAATCAACAATATAACAACAAACACCAAGATTGAAAAGTGTTAAGTGGTTGTGTGGAGTGGAATGTCTTGATGTTCCCTTTCGCATCCAGCTGATGACACCCGTTGACTCCTGATGCCAGACTGATGTGAACTGTGTATGTGATTGTTGTTGGCTATAAAAACCCTCCAACTTGTCCCGGGGGGTCCATCCAGTCTTTGTTTAGGATGGATTTACTGCTTCACCATCCTGTTTTCTGATGGCTCAGAAGGTGAGCCGTCCCCAGTAAGCTGTGTGAGTGCCTTCCCCCTCCTGTGGATGTGGACAGGCTGTCTTCTGAAGGGAGGGGGTGGCGATGTTCTTTACTGGCTGATGTTGAGGTTTGGTAAGCAACGACCATTCTTCAAAGGCACCGTACTGTACATTGGTCTGTGTTTGTGTGTGTGTTTGTGTGGGCCGCACATGGGCACATGCACACATGGAGAAGTAAAACCAGTCAACAAAGTCGATTCCCTCCACTGGTGTCAGCCCACAAGGCATCACCATGACAACTAAGGCAAAATCTCTCAACATGAAAACAGATCGTCTGTCTTTTTTTGTCCTTCTTTTTCTTATTTTAGTCTTTCCGCATCTGATTCTTTTCTCTTGCTAAAATCAACTTCCGCACAATAATCATTAGTCATGATAATAATCTCTATTCAATAAATTATCTATACTGTACAATTATTTCACCTCACATAGACCTGCAACCAGGGAGGGGGGGGGGGTTTTCAAAGTAAAGCTATCCATAGTCAGTTTCTGCTGTCGCCTCAGTTCAGTAAAACCTCTGCAGTGCACACAGAGGCTGGCAGGCAGCACGCCACGTCTTTTCTTTTCCCTGTACACAAATTAAACAGGACATCCGGATACCCCCACCCCCCAAAAAAAACAAAAAACAAACAAAAACAAAGCTGATGCATAATTGAAGATTGAGAAACGGGGTAGAAATGCTTGCTGAAAAAAAAGAAAAGACCATCCAGCAAAAACAACAACAAAAAAAGGTCCTTTTTATTCTTTGTGTTATTTTCCTGGAGAGTGAGTAATTTTCTCTGAGAACAGTGGATAGAAGATGGTTCCTGATTTAGAGAGAGCCAGGCCAGAAAACATCCACATCCTTACTGCACTCCTTCTTCATCCACATAGGTTGAGGGAAACCATCCAATCTGAAACATAAGAGAGTAATTATCAGACATGAAGGCCTTTACAACAGTAAATGTAAACAACAGATTTTATTCAGAGGGTTATATCGGGCTAGCTGCATTGTGTAGTTACTAGTTACAATAAAATGAATGCATTGGATGTGCAGCATGAATGCAGTAAGCCACACACAAAATACCTCCTTTTAATTGGCTGCAAGATGCTGATAATTGCTGAGTACAGATGCAGCAGTCTCATTCTTATTCTAAAAAAATGAAATACTTTAAGGCTACTTCAAATTCTACTTCTGCTGTTGCTAGGCAACAACATCTACTTGTTGGAATGGTAAAGTGAGTAACAGAGGTAACAGAGGTACCAATATAAGGGCTGTATTTAAAAGCATGCTGCCCAATATCATAAATAATCAATACATAATGTTTGATCAGCAGCATGTTGTTTTTGTATGAGTGAGGTTATAGTGTGATCAATACTGTCCTGAAATATAAGGCACTCTGAGCCTATGTGTTGTTTGAACACCTGCACAGCTTATTTCTTCAGGAGGTTTCAACCTTTGCTGTCACTACATCACTAAAAATGTAGCCTACATGCTTAAGTCAATAAAATAATAGAAATGAAAAGAAAATAACTTATTCATGTTGTTTTGATCAGTGACTGTCTTTGCATTTACATCTCATGTAGCTAATGAATATTCTTGTCAAATGTATCCTGCCTGCATTATGTATGGATCTAAACACTGAAATAATGGTCTAACGTGAGATGGCAGTTTAATGAGACCTTCTAACGTGTCAAACAGAGCGAGGTGGGCAAACTATTCATACTGTAATTACACTTTGCTGAAGACAGAGCATCACAAGATGCAGTCAGCCTGATCTGAGAGTGTTCTGGTTGTTATGCAAATGTTCTTGTGTTTCATACAGCTACACACTAACACTGTCAAACACATGCAACATAATGAGGAACATGCATGAAATAAATGCGTTAGGAGTGCTTTGTAAATCACCTAACTGTTAAATTCAGTAACTCCAGAAAGCCCACGCTGGTGCTCTAGGTTTGAGCTAGTTTATAGATAATTGGTTCAGGCACAACACTTATTTAAAGGTCCCATAGTTTACACTTTTCTAGTGTTTTATTTCAAATTGACTTTTACCATATGAATATAGAACGATTACCTGATTCATTATCAAAAAAGACATGGAAATTTCACATTATACACTACATGGGACCAGGTATTCTATATCAAATTGTGAACACAAAGCTACAAAGACCATGGCACCAACAGTCTTTTTATACTGCGCCCAAACAGAATTTTGGCATTGTTAAATGAATGCTTTTATTGTTTACTCACTCTTCCATTGGCCTCTCCTTTCCACCAGCCCTGGTCTCCACCAATCTTGCTGTAGATCTTAACGATGTCACCTTCTCGCAGCGACAACTCCCTCATGTCTCGCGCTGCAAAGTTATACCTGGCCACTGCTGTGCTGACCACCCGAGGAGTAAATACTGGAAATGGAAACAATGACGAATCAATCCAATCACAGTTGAAAGATTTTAACAGTCTATTTCATCACAATATAAATAAAAGTTCATTAATAAAAGCACCAAACTAAATAATAACTATTGAGTAAAGTTATTAATGACTGTTATTAGGGGTAAATGACCATGTCTACACATGTGAGAGTGGAAAAGTCATACTGGACATAATGGAAGTAATTAGTGTGCAATGAATGAGCAGTGGGAAGATGGTCAGTTCAGTGTTCAGCATGACACAGTATAATCACACACTGACAAATGAGCAGGATGAGAGGGGACAAGTTGTTTCATCATGGGAGAGATGAAATAGGGTTTCTTTTTGTGATTTAATGAGGAAATGTCATTCTGGGAAGGACAGAAATGTTCTTGTTAATGAAAATAGTGCCACAGAGAACAAGTAATGAGGTCGAGAGCGCTGAGGCTTATTATGAAATTACAGGCGGCGAAAAATGTGTGAAGACAATGGGAAGCGAGAAAAGACAAGAGAAAAAAAGAGAAGTACCTGACCAAAAAGGAGCTGGGCTCTGAGGAGAGGAGAAGTTGAGGCCCTGTGGACTGAGGAAGGAGAAGTTGTAGGAAGCACAGGTGGCTGCTGCGAGGAGGAGAGAAAGAAAGAAAGAGGAGCAAATAAAGCCAGGAGACGTTTGAAGGCGCGTGCATGCAGAGCTGGAGCCAGAGAAGCAGAGTTAGGAAAGAGAAAGTTCTGCCTGCCACTTGAAAGTGTCCTCTGTTCTTATTATATCCAATCTTGACAATACTGTTGTCATGTTTGACAGCTTTACTGGTGAGAATGAAAACAACAGTTTTGTTGGTTTCATTTTGTTACATTCATTTGTGGATAGTAAACAGGATAATTGTGGGAACTGTCAGTCTAAGCTCTGATGTAAAGGCTAATAGAAGATGTTTTGTTTCCACTTTGACAGATGCATGTAAACACAGTCTCACCTTGAACCATAATTATTTACAGGAAATAATGTAAAAGCTATCGACTTCTCATGCCATGTGTGTTTGCTTACTCCATCGCTAAACTGTGAGGTCACGATTATACAGAAAGCTCTGCTTTTTAAGGGAATGAGAGAAGTGGATGTGATTGGCTGCTGCTGTCAGCATCCACTAGACAAGCCCTCATATAACATGGTACCGCCATAAATGCCTCCAGATCACAACAGTCTTCCCTTCACATTTCCATGTCAGGCTTGCAGAGAAAGAGTCGTTTCCAAATTCAACTAGAAACATAAGGAGGACCATCTTGCTGTGAGTGGCCAGTTGGGCTTTTCCTACAGAGTGGAAAACGCAGGCCAAATACAGGACAGAAGCCAGTGTGAGAGCAGAGCCAGTATTCATACAGTGTAATGGACAAAGAGGGCAGCCAGTTCAGACAGCCAGGCCACAGGCCCCTGAGTTAGCTGACAAACTCTTCCTCTTTGTCTTTCTCTCTTTATCTATTTCACACTGTCGCCTCCTTTTTTGGCTTTCCCCCCTCTGGCCTCCCTCCATTTCTTTTTTTGTATGAGTCAGGAGGAGTCACTGGCCCAGGAAGGAACAGAGTACCAGAGAAACTAGAGAGAGCAGGAGGCAGTCCGTCTCATTTATTTTACGCTCCCTTGCATTATCCACAGCCAAGGCGGCAGGGCATTAAATTTGTAAGCTAGACCTGCACATTGCGACACGTCTTCAGAGTCAAATTAGAACTGTCACAATCGTTCACAGAGGCAGCCAAAATTGTAAGTTGACGTACAATTTCCTGTCAGTGGCAGAGCCAAACATCTGTCCATCTGTTTTCCGCTGCTTATCTGAGTCTGGGTTACAGTGGCAGTGGGTTAAGCAACTTAGCCCATGTCTGTAGTTCTTTCTGGGGGACTCTGAGGCCTTCCCAGCTCAGGGTGTATTTGTAATCCCTCCAGCATGCTGTGAGTCTGCCGAGGGTTCCCAGCTATATGTGAGGCATCCGAATCAGATGTCGAAACCGCTCCTTTCATCTGACTCCGTTCACTGCTGGGGGAGTTATACTGTCTGAGTCTGTCTTCAATGGTGGAAACTCATTTCTCTCAGCCATCATCGCCCAAAGTTCAACTTGAGGGTTCAAACCTAGACCACAATCCCTAAATAACAACTGCGGGTAAAGAGACAGACTGGCAGGGCCCTTTACTGGAGCCAGTCCAAAGAGGCTGGCCTATTATCCAAGGGGCCCGGTTGGTTTTGCCCAGTGGGACGACACTGGGTCACAGACCTTGTGTCCCAATATTTTGCAATCTTGGATATAAAGGTTGTCAGTGTTGCCAAGTAGGTCAAAAAATAAATCAACACAAAATAAATTACATCTGGCATCTTTTTCCCTCCAAAGCCTTCCTCACTCTATGTCCACCCTGACTGCTAACCCTAACAACAAGGACTGTTACATCTGCTGTCACTCCACATACTAATAAGGAAGAATGAGGGATGGTTGTGGCTCAGGAGGTAGAGAGGGTTACTGTTACTATTAGGTTACTATTCATAAGGTTGGAGTTTCAATGCCCGGCTCCTCCACAAGGGTGTGTGGGCAAGATACTCATGTATCATCAGTGTATGGTAGGATGTGTAGTGCTAAAGTGTAGTTTATCTGTGGGTGAATAGATGAATTTCAATGCAGTCGAATTACCATAAGAATAAAAATGACAAGTGTGAGGCTTACCTGGTGACCGCGTGCTGGCCCGTGTTAGCGAGCGTTCTCTCGACTTGTAGGGATATCGCAACGTGGTATCTAACAACTTGAAGCTCTCTTTCAGTGAATGAGCTTGATAGTACTCAACCAGCTCCTGTCAGATCAAACAGTTCAGAAGGATTCGAACATGAACATTTAATTTCCTCTCTTTTCACACTGACACAGAGGGTCTTGGTTGGGGGTATTGTCGTACTGGATCTAGAATGTCTAACTTACCAAGAGACTCTCAAACTTCTTGGCCTCAGTGATGTGAATCCAGCTGTCTTTCTCAATGACTTTGATGTGTTTTACTTCATCATTGAATCTGTAAAAGAAAGAAAGAAAACATTGGCATAACTAGGAAACCACTAAGATGATATGGGGAAACATGGTTATTGATTAAATCCCTCTATACAACATAAAAACATTTTGTACACAACTGTTGCTTATATTTATGCCTCTAAAACTGCCACATAAAATATAGTTGCATATCTGAAGGACGAATTCACCAAAATAAAGCAATTTTCATGAGTTATGTTTGATTGTGGGGAAAAACCATACATTATTTCTTATTTGGATACATTCTCTTGGAGGGAATACACACAAAAAAACAGGATTAAACAACAAAAAAAAGCAATTACTGAGTGGTAATTAGCAGGAGCTAAACGATTCACTGAAAAAGCTGACTAGGGCACCCTGTGAGAATTTTTTATTTCCCATGAGATATGGATAAAAACCTTCCGCTGAGATTTCCCCTCTCCTGTAGGATGTGAAACACTCACTTGATGCTGATGGCGAAGCGCTCTGCCTCAGCTGTCCTCTCTCTGATAAGGTAAGTCCCGCTGCTGTGGGATTTCAAGAGGTTGTCGGCCTGCTGGCGTTCCATGTTCCCCGCAAACCTACAGCGGAGCAGAGAGTAAATACAGTGACCTTCAAACACAAGCTTCTATCATCAAATGACCCAGTTTAGGCTTTACAAGTCCTTGACATCAAACATCCATGTAGTAATTAATCTCTGGGTTGCCGTTGTGCTTGGGGTTAGTTTGCTTTAGATTTGAATTACTGCATGACACCAACATTAACAAACCTGAACGAAGTATGGGATAGTGACCTCAGGGTAATGGTAGTGCATAATACAACATAATACACAGGCCTCTGACAATATGAGGATGAAATAGTCTACAGCACTCTGAAGTGAAGGGTCTTACCAAGGATATCCATAGTAATCTGCTTCCCTTGAGGATTGCCGGCTAGATAATGACTGAAAGGGCTGGAAGAAATAACAGATTCGGCACGTTAAAGAACGTATCAATGGAGCTGAAGCTCATATACATATGTGAGTGAAAAAACAGTTCTCCCTCACAGCACACATACACACACATTGTAATGTTCAGTGCCTACTGCCTACTGTACAGTACATGCATGTGGGTGACATACCTTTGGGTCCAAACAGGGCTTTACACATGAACTGGGGAAAAAGCCACTTTTTTGTGTTTGTATCAACTTCCCCTAAAAGATGAAGGCAGGGGAAGTCAAGTCAAGTCAAGGCAAACAAATGCATGATAAGGTTTATAAACACGCTGATAAGGAAATTAAGTTTAGTTATCAAATCAAGTACTGAGAGTAAATGCTTCAGTGTGGTTACAGTGCAGAGATACGTTTATAATCACACAAACACATGAAAGAAAAAAAAATGCAGTAGTAGGGAGAAAGAGTTTATAAGGGATGGCCAACCAAGGAGTCATTTTAAGTATAAGATTTATCTATGGTGCTTAAACCTTTTAATTATTGAGTTATTTGTGAATTAGAAAATTAGTCAATCACACTTAAAAAACACAAGATGACACATACACTGCAAAAACAATATAGTATAGTATCAGTTCAAAAAGAAGTCATTTACAAAGTTGTATGTAGATAATTTGAACAGCTGCAACTTTGGCACCCACTAGTGGTAATATTAGAAAAGGCTGGCAACAGGGTGTACATGTTTTTATCCTCTGTCCAGAGAAAATAACATTCAATAATGCATACATCCCAATAATGATTGCTGTTGCACCTACTGTACAACCAAACTAACACACTTGTCAAGTTCAGTTAAAAGAAAACTATGCAGCGACCTTGATCGATTTCAAGCTTAACACACTCTTTGACATAGGCCTAGTATGGAGAGATTATACTGTCATGCTGTAGAGCGATAACTTTAGAGCCAAGTTTGACTTAATGGCTTCAGAAAGAAGCTGTTTGTGACAGTGAGTGATTCACCAAGTTTGCCAAAAGTACCTATAGAGTCTTTGCCCCAGCTCCTGTTCCAGCCTATTTCACATTAGAAGCTCCTCCAAGTTTGCAGGCACAGTGCCGTTCATGTTCAGCTAATGCATGGCTAATACTGTTGGCTTAAGATACAAAGAAGTTTTCACTGCGCTCTAAGCAATCTGAAGAATAATTGGGACAGGAGTGTCAATTTCAGAGTCAAAGAGAGACAGAGATAAATCTTCTCACATGTCAGAGTGTGACAGGTGTTATGAGGCAGTACACCTTTATCAAAAAAACCTTTTCAATTCTATTTGAGATTAAGAACAGTCACTCATGTATTTCACCACTATGGTGATATATAGAAAGGAGTTGACAGTAAAGTGACTGGCCTCCTTAAATTCTCTGCATGTGTAATGAATTGCTGGCCTAGCACAGATTAAATGTCCTCTTTCAGACTCTAAACTACTACCTTTCCTCTCCTTCTTGTTGCAACAATGTTTTATGCAGCCAGGATGTGGACAGTTCTGTTTTGGATGAAAATGGAAGAAGGAAATATTTTGTATTTGGCACCAACAGTGGGATAATAGGATCAATGCCACTCCCATGTCTGTACAGTTTGTTTAATACAAGATGCAGCCACTTAGTTTATCTTAGTTTAAAGAGTGAAACATGAGAAACTGTTAATTAGGGTCAATATAAAGGTTTAAAAAACATTGTATCAGCTAAAGCTCAGTAATTAACAAATTGTACCTCCTGTATTTAATCCCCATAGAAACGACAGTGTTGATGTGCCAATTTGTGGTTTTACGGGTTAGGTGCCACTATTTCACTTCATTAAGGATTAAATAAATATAATTATGTCAATTAATGAACTTTGGAGATACTGGTTGGGCGATATTGCATTTTAAAGTGTAGGAACTAAGGCTCATTTCATTCACATCCCACTGGGCCTGGCTAAAAAATGTACTGTGTTCACTCAGCATAGATGTGAAACATGTTCTGAAGTGCAGAGTGAACTTCAACTGCCTAAATAATGATATTCCTGATTTACAAGTCCACATGGTCTCAGATAGAAACAGCTAAGTGTTATACCTCCCACCACGCCGTGTCCGGATCTCCCTTCAGCAGCTCGATAAAATCGCCCGTTTGAAAACAAAGCGGCGTCTTCCCTGGAGGTGCTGGTGTGCCGTGGTAGTTCCTCACTGCCACCATCTTGGGACCTGGAAACACAATCAATGATGCACAGAGAGTATTAACAGAGATATAAGTCGGAGGAAGTGTTAGATTGATGTTGGGATGAAAAGAAGGATGTTTTGAGCATATTTCTAGGCCTTATGTAATGCTTGGTACAGAAGTACCCATGGATACGAGAGGGAAAGCACTCATGTCATGTCCATGTTTCTATGAGTTTGGATTCCCCTCTTTGGTGACTATAATTTCATCTGACACCACTCTTTTTGGCAAAAAACTTTCACCTTCTGATGCAGTGGTCAAAGATACACACAATATAACCATAACATCCTGGCTTCACATCTGCTCCAGGATCTTTATCACATGATATCCCTTCCTCTGTCCACTTTGGAAGATATCACAGAGCAAAAATGCTGCAAAGCAACCAAGAGCAACGTTGACTGTAATCCGATCACTGTGTATAGATTATTTTGAGACACATCTGATCAGTCAGGTATTGTTGTTATTTCTAAATATCTCCCACATCTATGAATTTCAAATAATACGCTAAGCATACTTTACAGTATGTCTGTATATATTTGCACTGCCACTCGCGCTACAGTACATGACTGATGATGTTTTTGTACTTCATGTGCATCAGCTCCATCCACTAGATGGCAGGAGAGAGCTGTGGTGATGAGCAGCAGCCAATCACAAAGTTGTCACACATGGCAACTGACAGAACATACACCTACACCTTAGTCTTCACGGTGGTGGTAGATGACAGGAAGTGTTCTTACCTGATGACATCCCAGGCTCCTGTGAGAGAGAGAACAAATACACAATCAGCAAGAACTGTAAATGTCACTTATGTCCTTTCATAACAAAGAGGACACAGCAATTGAGAGGATGATAATAGCGTATTGACTAATAGAAGATCTACTCACCAAGTCGTGAGGATCTGAAAAAAAGAGAGACCGTATGGACAGCGTTAGGGAGGATTCACATTTCACACTCTTATTGATTAGAGATGAGCCACAAGCAACATTTGATAACACAATTTCTTATAATGTGCGTCAGAGCTTCATAAGGGAGAGCTCTTTTTAATCTGCTATGACATGAAGACAATTTCACTGGTTTTGAACTATTTTTTTTCTTTCATTCCATGTTGGATGTGAAAGAGGTAAAAGTAATGATGAAATCCTCCTGCCTGGTTACCTTACCAACCAGTGTAAGGCTTTTAAAGAACTCAAATGTCATGGTCAGGCTTTTATATAGGGCCTAACTTAGCTGTACTCAGTATGTAGCATCTAAGGTTTTGTTAATGAATGTAAATTAAATCTGGTTCCCTCTGTGGACAATGAGACCCACACAAGGGTGGTGAGATAAACATGAGAGGTTGAAGAGAGAACAGCAAAAAAAACAAAAAAAAACAAATGCTACACAACAATCTGTTTACTCGGCGTTATTTTAGATAAACACCCCCTGCTTTAGCGACAACAACAACTGTATGATGCATTTAAGGGTTAGTGTTATTTAAAGGGACATAAGACGAAAAGGTCAGGGACAACTGGTGTAAATAACTGGTGCTCTTTCTATTGCAGCAGATGTTAATGTCAGGTAAATGTTGTTGTGGTTTTCTTGAGCACCAAACCCAGAGACACAATGAAATAATCCCACCAACCCGGAAGAGCCCGCCCACCTCCCACCCCTCCTCTCCCTGTTGGATGGGACACAGTAGGTTAATACTTGTGGGCACAATGGAATCTCTTATTATTAGTTTGGTCAAAACAAATGAATAAATACAAATGATTTATACCACAGTCTCTCTGTGCCGTGTTTGTCTATGTTGGATATGACACAACACTGATAAACAAGTCTTATATTGTACTAGAGGACAGAGGAAACACCTACTGATTTTACAGATGGTGATGACTTCCAGACACTCTTTGTGCGCTCCGGTTCCACAGCGAGAGCAGTAGTAGCCCTGATAGAAGATGCCCCTTGGGGACACACATAAGCAGAAAGTCTCACACAAAGACACACACACATCAGTAATGCAAACAGGAAGTGTCTCAGACACAAATTAACTTCTTGTAAGTACAACCCACAAGGGGACCTGCTGTTACTTAGTATAATGCTGAGATTGTGGTTGCGCAACCATCCGTCGTTTCCACCCTGTGATCCTTTAAAATCACAAAATCAACTCGCTCCATTCAGGACCATGTACTCCAGGACTGGATTTGTTACGGATACTGTAACACTGCATGCGCCGCACGCTGCCATGTTGAATAGTAAGTGCCATAAATCACAATGGGATCCACTTTAGCTGCAGCAGTAATTAGCATCTAGCAGGGGAGTGAGAACGCCGGTCCCTGCCTCCACTGGCTCACTGAATTTAGGTCAGCCAAGCCATGAAATTTGTGGGTCAATACACAGTGTGGAGTTTAGCCGGCTGACTGTAATAGAGGTGAAAGTGGCGATTCAGTGACACGAGTTATCCCTGCTGCAGTCGGGCAGCGCTCTCTTTCACATGGGAGGAGGTGTTGCTCAGGGAGACGGTGTGTGGTGCTGGGAAGGGGCAACGTTTAAAAATATCATCTGTCAGCCTCAGTCCCACCTCCTGGAATATTTCCAAAAGAACGCTTTAACACTGTTGAAATGCTGTGGTCGCTAAAAACCTATTTTCTAATTTCTCTTGCTCACCAAATGTTTTTCTCTCCACTTCTCCACTCAAGGCTTGTTTTGGTGCTTTCAACTGTTATCACATGGTTTTGACTTATAGTTCAGTGGCAACTGAGCAAACATCATCTGCTGATGAGGAAAGTGTCACAACTGAAAACTAGAGATTACTTTAAAAATGCATACAAATGCATTATTAACATTCATACTCTTCCCCACACTAAGTGTAATGATAAGCAGATACATTTAATACACTTTGCTGCCAACAAATCTATAGGGGAATGAGACTCTCTCTAAAGCATGGCTGTCTTCATGTCAAATTTTGACTTACTACATGATTATCATTGCCAAAGGAACAGTTGATAAGAAAACGATTCTAGGGTGGAAAAGACAGTGTGTAACCATCACTTTTAGAGAAATATGTAGAAAGAGCTGTTGTGAAGAGACAACTAGAACTAGGATAAAGACAAACATCTGCACCACAGTGCTATCCTATGATTTGTGTTTTTAAAATTACAATTATTATGATAACCCCTAATCCAAAGGAAAAAAAAACACCTCCCAGCACCATTCCTTAAGACATTGTATCTAATTTATTTTATTAGTAACTGTAGAGATGAGCAGATTTGTTAGCTCTGGATTGAGCCCAGCTAGCTGTGTTCCCTTGTTCCAAGTCTTTATGCTAAGCTAAGTTAACTAGCTGCTGGCCTCAGAGGATTTAGAGTGGCATCAGTCTTCTCACTGAGTTTTATGTGAATGACCTCACTGCTCCGTTCACCACTGCATTAAGCATGGATATACAGTATCTTTCATTCAGTAAATAAAGCATGTCAGATGTAATTTAAGACACCACATAAAACTGACAGTGAAGGACAAATGCACTACCATTCACAAGTTACTGTTAAATACTGTTGGGTACTTGGGTAAAGTCTGAAAGCAGACGTTTCATTATTCATCCATTTTTCATTTAAAGATGTGAATGTGCTGTTTCAGGGTCGTTACCTCAGGAGCATCTTGCAGGCTCGACAGTTGGTGTTCTTATCAAACGTGTGCATCTGGAAGTTATGCTGATTGGCTGTGGCTCTCTCTGGCTTGATGTTGGACCTGGATGAAAGGATTGCATTGGTGCATAATTTAGATGATTTTACAAGACGTTTCATTTGCCATGATGTAGCACGATTTTATTTTTCTTTCTGCTGTTTAATTGAGGGAAAGTGCCAAAAACAGACATTCCTATCTGGTTATGTTATCTACAGATAGACTCTTTGTTAAATTTCCATGAAAGTTAGAATCAAAATTGCCCAATCTTACATAACATTTTATTCTTGTTGGTTGTTTTATCTTGCAGTAATACAATACTCACATGGCCATTTCAAACTGCTCCATCCACTTCCTCTTTGTCTCCTCAGTTTTACAAAAGAACTGGAAGCCCTGCTTCCCTTGCAGGTGGATCAGGTAGAAGCCGTAAGACCACTGGGGAGAATAAGTGAGTGAACAGATGGCAGTGAGAGCGTGTGGATGGCAGTGGTGGACAGAGATAGGCAAAAAAGCTTGTGTTACCAGTGTTTTTCATTTAAAATAAATACTGTATGTGCAAAATAGTTTATAATACTGTATGTATGTACTGTATGTATGTATATAAGATCACATTTCAATTTGAGCCAACAGATGCTCCACATGCTTTAGCAATGCATTTGACCAAGAGCTGGAGGGCCAGTCAGTCACAGAGCCAGGTGGGTGCATGTGCAATCACAGTGTGATACCCAAAAACACAGCTGCCAAAAATGGGCCACTATGAGAAGATGAGTTAAATAAAGGGGGTCACTTGAGCTTACCATTTTTCCACTTGACTGGTAAGCATGCAAAAAGAAAGACACCAGAGAAAGACCCAGTTACACATGCAAACATGGAGAGACACATGCAGATTCAAATCAAAAAAAGCCATGTTAGACGCAAAATGCACTGCGGTACGATTCCATGAATCCTAAATGACCTTCATTGCATTTACATGATCTTTTCAAGCATGGGCGAGCACAATGCATATCTGACACTTCAATGCATTACTCATAAGTATCTGAAATTACCATCAACAAGCTCCTTCAGCTCAAGGGCGACATTTGTAATGATTACACAGGATTTTTTTTTTTTTGGATCACCTGGATTAAGCGAGGCTGCCTCACAAAGATCTCACTGCACAGGAGATTGTTCTGCTCTGTGTCTTTTTTATTATTTCTTACCTTTTTCACGTCTCTGTTGTTCATGGGGTCGTCCGACATTTTATATGACTGCAGTTCAATAATCTCTTTCAGCTCATAGCTATAGCCTTTCCTCTTGCAGACAATGACCACTTTATCAAAGAGGAATATATACCTGAAGACATACACACACACACAGATTGGTAATTTGGTGGTGAGAATATGTCACTTGTTATATTAATTTATTTTTTCATTCTGAAGAGTTTAGACTCACCGGTCCTGTTTAGTTCGGTTGACGATGGAGCACACCTTCAGCTCTCCATCTATCTTTGGCCTCCCATACTCCTCCAATTTCACCTGCTGCTTAGGTCATAAAGACACACTGAATGTCAATCCACTGTACACTTTTTCACTTCCAAATTTAATGAGAAGCCATAAATAATTCAGCTATACTTGAATTTCAGAGAGAATCCAACTAGATACTGAATTAATGTTGCAACAGAGAAACTATTAAACCCATCTTCAGTTACATTTCCTTATTTGAATTGAAGTTGTTGCCTGTATCTGGAATTCAAAAGTAACCCCAGTGACTTTTCACCAGGAGGAAACAGCAGATTAACAGGAGGTGAAACTGACTGGTGACAGAAGAGAGTGTCTGTTTGGAGTCGACACAACTTCTCTTGTTTGTGCTCTGCAGAACTAAATGATTTATTGGGGATGTTCTTAGAGCAGAGCATCATGACAGGTGGAAGCTGGATGATGCAAAGATTCCTAGCAGGAGGGAGGAAAATGTGGACATTTCCAACAAAGGCTGACTGCCCTGTGACCAATCGCTCTGACAAACTTTATATCACAGCGCGGGTGATAACATTAGTCCTTGTGTATTTAGGGTTTTTTGAGACACAAAAACTGACTATCTTCTATAAAGATGTCAGATTTCAGTTCAATTCAGTGGACAAGTTCAATACAAGCCAGAACATTGGATCATCTACATATAAGGGAAAGTGACAAAACAATAATTAAAACCTGAAATTGTCATTTCAGGTCTCTAAAACTTTAGACCAACATTAAAGCAACAGTTTGACATGTTGGGAAAAGGTAACATCACATCTGTCCATTAAATACGAAGCCAGAGCCAGCAGCCGTTAGCATTAGATATATAAGCACAGTCACATTCTGAAGTTATACTGCCTCGGCCCACAATACTTACAAGATTTTCTATAGAACTTTGGAATTCACTGATTTTCTTCAGCGTCTCGTTGTCCCTCTTGACCTCGTTGATGTACATGGCCAGGTCCTGAGAGAGCGAGACAAACGTTCATTCAGCCCTAACACTGGGAATCTTTCTGACAGCTGTCATATCATGGTGGATGTGCTGCACGCTGAGCCACAGTGGCTGTATGAAACAATTTTAACAGCTTTGGCTTAGAGCTCTTCAGAGTTATTATGTCATTTTTTGTGCACTCATGAGCACACACACATACAAACACATATGTAACACAAACCTGCATAGCTTCCAGTGCCTCCTTGAGTTGTTGCCTCTCTGGTCGGTCAGCTGAGTGACTTACAAGTTCCTGTGGAAGAAGATTATTATTTTCATTATTAATATTGAAATTATATTTCTTTAAAAACAAGTCTATCTCTTCCTCTTCTCAGCACAGAGAACATTTGTGGAGTCCTATACTGAGAGATGTATAGATGCTCTTTACTGTGATTATGGATGTGACACTGATGTGGCTGAGAATAAAGTTGCACTTGGGCTCAGTCAACAGCGAAACACATGTGAATAAAAAACAACAGGAAGCAGCAGAGACTGCTAACCAGCCTCCAGGTCTGACTGTTCTTCATGCTAACAAGATAATGGTAAACATGGTGTCCTCTGCAAATCATATCGTCCTCCTCGTGGCCAGTCAATAACAAATGTGTTACATGGTTTCTGATCGGTGATTGTTTGGCTGCTGTCTCCTCCACAGGCTGATGGGAGTGATTTTATAGAGCGCTGCAGAGTCAGGGGGAGCTACAGCTCTGTGAGGGAAAGAAAAACAAGTCCCATCGAATATTTTATTGTTTCATGAAGAAAAGTAGACTTCTGTCAGCGCTCCAGCTTTCTAATGCTGTCTAAAGTTTTTCTTGTGTCACAAGCGATTTTTTAAAGCACAAAACAGGGAGCTGCAGCAACTACTGTATGTACAGCCAGGTTTTGTCAATGTCTTTTCCACTTTGTCTGACATAAACAGAAGGAACCAACTCTCAGCACCAAGAATGTTTCATTGTGCCCGGACTGTTGCTGGAATTTCCATACACAGTGCATCCTGCATAGTGTTGTGCATGAAGCCTTGTTTTGAATCTTATACTTTGGATTTAATTCATGACCTCTATTATCACTGAGTTGAGGTGATAAAAGTTAATTTAACATAATAGACGTTTTTACAAGGGATATTTTGACTTGCTGAAGCAATTAAAGCAGTAAGCACATATGTGATTTCAGTACCATGCACAATACCTCTATACAAAAAAAAAAAGAAAAAAGAATAAAACTATTACTAATGATATTTGATGCATGTGGGTTTTTTTTCCCAATATGGCAAATCAAAATGTCTTATCTTACTGTATACTCTCACCTGCCACTAATGAGCATCACTGGTGGGCAGAAAACTTGGACTACTATCACTCTCCATCCCCCTCTTGCCCCCATCCCCCACCGCCATTGTGCAGGAACCCTTAACAACCAGTAGCAGCAATTAGTGCTGCAACAACATTAGTATCCCTCACTGGCTTCCCACCAGTATAACCAGCACAACCAGGGAGAGAACTTTTGCTATGCAATGAAGTGCTGACACAGCACATCTTTTCAAAATCAGGTTTGTTACTTTTGCACATGCAAGTAGCTACACCAAAGCACACATAGTGTATACTCAGCTACAGATGAAAGATACGATCAGGACTTCAGAAAAAACATTGTAAACTCATCAAATATTCACACCCTGCTTGAGGAGAATTACTTCTGAGATGACTGTGCTGAATTCACTTCATTTAAAGTGCAGCTACAGTACATAAAACATGAAGAGAGCCCGGGTATTCACACCATGGGCAAGACCATTGGCACAACTGGACACACACGCACACACACACAAATAAGACTTGTCAGTCTGACATGCCCTGAGGCCGTAGCATACAGCAGAGCCTTGCTGCAAAGCTGTGGGAAGCAGTGAAATGGGGTGCATTTAATCTGATTAGTGCACAGTTGATTTGACTTCAGTGCCTTGCTGAGACTCCTGCAGGGGGTTCGATGCAGAGTGGAAGACAGTCGCAGCACTCTCTGTGTGGACCCACAATCAGCTGACACAAACACACACCCATATCCCCGTCGTCCATTAGCCACCGCGTCATGAACTCATATGCTCATCCATAATTGAGATGCAAAGTCAATTAATCATGGAGGATATTACAGTGGCCGGCACGCTTATACATGGACAACAGGAAGGGGAGGGTGTGGAGGAGGAAACACGGTCAGACATCATGCTTGAATGCATTTGCATATGGCCGTCAGTGCTGTGCTGCAATTGATAATTACAGCTAACATTAGCTAATTATTGATAATGATATCCGTTACACAAAAGCTGCAAACATACATGTTTGAGAAGTCCAACAAATATTTGGCGTTCAATTCAGTGGGTCAGTTATTGTGAGATAAATTGACCAATCAATAGATGTGTTGCAGACTGCAGTAATAGCACATTACTGTTTTCAAGTTGTAACTAAAATCGTTCTAAAATGAAAATATGCTGTCCACCAAATGCAAACAGTCTGTCAAAAGAAAGGAAACTTTTACTTTTTTTTTTAAACCTTTAAACTTAAAATAAGACTCTATTTATATGTAACATCTTAACACATGGCTGCCAAGGACAGTGATTTATTGCTCTACTGAGAGACACTAGCACAAAGCCTAACCTTTGATTAAATTACTTTTTGTTGCCATTTGAAATTTCAGCAACAATAATAGAAGCAAGAAATGAAAAGAATTTAAGCAGCACAAAAGCAGACACATGGACATGATGAACTGACTTGAAGCCCAACTAGTTTGTTTCTCTGCAGACGTTTTGAAGTTACAAAGTGTGAGTAAAAGTTTCCAGACAGGCCAAATAGTCAGTGCTGGAGTGCTTACAAAAACAACAAACACAATTTCATGTGGCAAGGTCATCCGTCTGGAAAAGTCCAACAGCACCGGCCAGAACCAGAAGAACAACTGTCACCAGTCAAAGCTCAACAACAGAAAGTCCTTAGAGGTGAGGTTTCATGTCCGCTGTAATTTCAGTCAACACTTAACAGCTTTCCTCAGTGACAAGAGCCTCAATAAAGTCTCACAATGCAGGACCCGTCTGTGTCGAGATCCAACAAATAGAAATGAATAAAGTGATGAATGGGGCACGAACCTTTTGTAATGAGTGCTAATAATGTTGAAGTGGTTTGTTCTTTCAGTGTTCATCATGCTGGAGGATCTCTAGAGTCTGTACAGACATATTGTATTGTGGGAATCATCAAGACCGAGGATTTAAAGGCTCCCTTGATTATTTTTTAATCTTATAACAACAGTCAGGTACCCATATGAAGTTTGAAACAGGTTTTAGTTGCTTTGTCATCATTTCCCTTGACTCTGAGGAGATCACATTCTAATGAACTTCCATTGTAAGTGACCAGGGCCAATATCCACTGTCCTCATCCAGTGCATTGAAAGGCCCTGAAAACTCATTTCATTTTCAAATAGCTCCTTGTTATCAACTTATGTAACAATTTTGTTTTTTTAACATGGAAAATATCTGCACTGATGTTTTTTCTAAATTTTCTGTGGTTTCCATTCACATCCATGTTGAAAAATCAGGAATTGTTCGTCAAAATGATCAGCTGACTGGAGCTAAGAAGAGGACACAATAAAATTGAAAAATAACACAGAAAATGATATGTTTGAGCAATGTTAGTCATTGTTTCATCGTCTGATTGTTGCTCCATGTGATGTTTTTAGTCTCTATAAACTTCACTTCAATTAATGTGTAAGTCTAGAAGTGAAATGATTGATAATGGAATGTTATAATTAAATACAAAGAATATTAATTGATAGATTTTATGGCTGTTCTTGATTGACTTTTTAATTCTGTTTCCACTCCACTTTACTGCAATTAATATCCCAACCTTTCCACAGCACAGTGTAACTTTGGTGTGACATTCTGATGGGGTTTTTTGTGTGTGTGTTTCCACTGTTTTGTTTTTATTGCTTTTATGTACAAAGGTTTGTGTGATTCTGAAGCTAATAAGGTTGAGTTAACAAGATCAAGAGCACATAAATTGAGCTGGTCCCTTCACCACAGCAAGGAAAATACACTCTCACATCCTCCACAAGTGCATTTGGAAGGGTTCTTTTAAAGGCCGGTATGAACAGCAGGAAGAATTACAGAGACCAAAACCTGTTTTTTTTTTGTTTATATGGGAAGGGGATTATTTATTAAGACAAGCTTGAAAAACTGTCAACCAATCCATCAAGACGTGCTGTGATTTGTTGCGTCATAGCTTTTCATCATAGCTTTTCAGCAGCCAGTCTGTTGATGTTTGTCAAAACATCAAGGGCACAGGAGGAGGCACCTGCCCCATTTATATTTTACATTATGCTCAGAAAAATGTCTGTATATTTATGTCAAAATGTTTCCTCAGAAAAAGTGTGGGATTCTATAAAACCACGGATGAATCTCGACAATCATTCCTTTACCAAAGAAAATCACTAAATGTTCTACTTCTGGCTGTGCTTTGAAGTAATGAGGAGCTGGTGAGGTGAGTAATTCTGCAGGAGAGGTTTGAGAAGTTTCCAGGGACATTTCCCATTTCCAGTGAAAATAGTTCACGTACACTCTAACTGCTGTGAAGCTGAGCCGTCGACAGCTGTCACCCTTGATGAAGAAGCAAGATACAAACTTTTCAGATCCACCTTTCGAGACTACAGGGGGTGAGTGTTTGATGTTCATAAGCAGGGAAGTGTGGGACATATTTCCATCTGCTTCTTTCATCAAAGACACGAAGACTCTCCTTCGATGACACCTGTTCATTCAAGCACTCAAACATCTGAATCTGCTGTGAAAACAAATGATGGACCTACAGTACTCCACATTAGCTGCTATAATTTGATATATTATTTATTGAACTTCTTTGCATAGTAGGCCCAGCAGCAGCCATGAGACTCCTACCTTCAGTAGTAGGTGGTACTTGAGCACCCTCTGCATGGGAACCACCAGAAGATCCTGCAGCTTGAACTTCCCCTCCTGCACTTTCATAGTACATTCCTGCAGAACAACGACACAGGCAGTGGGGCAGTTATTACACATTACATAATGCAGCATTGTGTATTATCCCCCCACTAACAAGCATTCACTCATTGTTTAATAATTCATTGTGTCTTGTTGCAGTGCTTGCTGTTGCTTCCACACATTCACGCAGTATTCTATTAACAACAACGAGGCCAGTTTATTCTTCCCGGGCACAAAAGCTCTGGTTGTGCCAGCTACTTGTGACACAATTACTCTGCATGCTGACTGGGAAATTCCTCTGACTAATATATACATCCACAAACTCTGTGTTGGCTGTATGAGATGCAATCTTTTATGTGCATCATCCTATAGGGTTCCCTTACAGTAGTTTGAGCAGGAGTTCCTTCATTCAGTTTCTGTAAGGGTCCTGTAACAAAAGACGATTTATTCCTCTGTATAAACAAGGTTTTAGTGTGAAAAGACAGTGGGAAGCTGTTTTACGCTCTTACAAAGCTCTTCTATTTTAAGACAGAGCGTCAACTTCCCAGGCTGTAATCATCTCATCTGTTTTGTCACTTCTTTGGCTATGCTAACTGCTAGCATTTCATAACCCTACTATTACAGGGGGTGTTGACAGTCTATCATACATTCAGATTGTTGTGCAGAATCCTGCTTGAAAGGAGGTCTGAAAACAAAAGTTACTCACACAGCATAAATTATAAATCTTTAAAATCAAACAACATGATACCAATGTCAGCTTAATCAGCTAATGCAAATCCTATAGCCTACATCCTCTCTGTAGCAGAATATCATGAATTTAACAGGTCTGTATTTATGTAAATGATGCCTTTCTGAATCATCTCCCTTATATATAACCACAGAAATCTGGACCCTATCTGTGAATTTGTTCAATGTTGCCACTTATTCAACAGTAATTTGTACTTTCAGACTCGTTAGTGCATGATCATTTGGATTCTCTGGTATTCAATTGGTTTATTTACATTGCATCATTTAGATTCTTTAGTATGTCTCATTGGAAATATGTTTTTAATGATAGTCATTCCCTGCATGATCCAATGTAACATCTTCCTGAGATGAAAAATAGCAGTATCTTATTAATATTTATTGGGATGCAAATGAGGGCTTTTCACTGTCACTTTCACTTTTCAATCTATTGTTTATGTTATTGATGAATCTGTTACAATTCACCTTATTAAAATTGCTTGGTTTATTAACATACATCATAGATACTTTATTTTTTCACAATCACATATTACAAACAAAAGCTTGAGGACTGAAATGAATGAAGGATTAATCCACTATCAAAAGACACATTCCCCATGAGTTGATTCAGTACTAATTAACAAGATAATAAAACTATGTGTGAACTGAGGTTCTGCTTTATGTTTCTGTCAGATGACCCGTTGTCACAAATGATGACTATGACTCCACAAGCAGCCTGCTAGAAGCCAACCTGCTCATTTATCCTTGTTCAGTCTGCAATAGCTAGTGTTTACTGTGTTCACTGGACATTACCTCGACTTTAATCTTGACATCTTCACGTGTTGCTATTAGCTCATCCAGTGTCTTCTGGGCGTTTTCCATGTGACTGCAGTACTGACCATAGATCAACAACCTGGAGAGGGATAAAATGAAATGAAGACATTGTGTAAGACGCGTGTGCTTTAGTGAACAGCTGAGTGAATCCACAGGTAGCTGCAGTCATGCTCGGTTAGTTGGAACAAATGTATCAGATTTGATTAGCGAGAGTAATTCTGTTCAGAAAAGCTAACAGATTCACGGAGATCAGTCAATCTGAACTACTGCAGACAGAGAGAGTGACACATGTTTCCATGGTAATTGTACACAAAGATGGAGGTGGCCACGGCCTCAAAATGCAAAGACGTAAAAATCGATAATGAGATGAACATGTCACTGACAAAATCCTTAGCTTCGGGCAGCTAAAACTAACAAAAAACAAACATAAAAAACAAATGACTCCATCTATGAAACATTTTCTAAAAACTAAATCAAAACCAGCTGCACAAATTAACACAACTCCCACTAAAAGTCCCACTGCAGCTGAACACATCGCACAAATGCTCCAGCTCTGAACCATAAAGCATGAATGTCTGTCAAGAGGAATGTATGGCTGAGTACTGATTTGGATATCTTTGTCCTGTGTGAGTGTGGGAGTCTGTGGACTGTTCACAACTCAGGGCGCGGTTCATAATCCTAAAATGAGGCTTAATGAAGACAACCAATCTTTTGTAAAAATATAGACACAAAGGAGATTGCTGCGTGAGTCCACAATTAGCTGTGAACTGGTTAGTGTCGTAGAGCCTCCAGGCAACCCCCGCATATTCATCTTAAGATTAATAACACAATTTGAAAGGTCAGCCTGAGAGTCATTAGGCGCTATAGGGGGGCAGCTAAATGAATATGTAAATAAATGTATTATGATTAGGAATATATGTGAATATCATGAATATGTAATGCTGGATTCTGATCCCTGGGCAATATTTGGAGGGGCGGCATCCTCTTGCCAATAAGCTGTAATCACAGAGCACTAATGAAAGCTTCTGCTTTATATCAGTTGCTTTGCAGAGTTTCTCTCATCAGTGTGAGAGGAAAAAAAGAAAGAAAGAAAGAAAGAAAAAAAGTCTTAATTTCGAGCAGTGAGGATATAAGAGCTGTGTTCATTAGATATTACAATGGGACCCTGACACAGATCTGTGGGTTCAGCTGGGAGGGAGTTCAAAGTCATCTTGCCTGCAGGATGCCACTGCACACTGGCACACATTCCTCTCACTCACTCAGCGTCAAAGTAGGGCATTGGCACGGCTGGTGTAGTGCTAAACCGCCCCCCCTGGTGGAGTTGGCACTCCAGTCTCTTAATCTGATTCTTGAACGGGGCAAGGCGGTGCAGAGAGCTGGCACCCTGAAGAGCTCAAAGATCTGTGACGCAGACAAGAGCAGCACTGGGAAATGTTGTGTGACTGAGCAACGACGTGTAAGAAGTGTAACAAGATCATTTTCCTCCTCCTACCACAACTGTACGTACAACACAGACACACCTAGATGTAAGTTTTATAAACATGCGGCTGGCTATTCTCTGACATATTTCGACAGGAGAGTTGGAATATTTTCAAGGAGGTTTAAACTGATTTTCACCGTGATTTCATGCACCCTGCAGCTGTTCATTTTCCTGGCTTGCTTTGCACTCGTCAGTGTTTTAAATTGTGATATCCATAACAAGATATTTTGGGGCGAGCCTGAAGAAGCCTTGATGCGAAACGCATTGCTTAATAAATCATAGATCCTCCATACAGTCTTAGTGTGCAGTATGTTGCCACATTTTGTGGTTTTCTTCCTATTGATTATACTTATACGCCACACTACCAGCACCTTGCCTGTTCGCTGTGCACAGGCATTTTTCTAATTTAAGATATTTTGGGGGTTTAAGTCCTGATGACCTTCAACAAAACATATATATGCTGCAAAGTTACCCCAGTCCCTGGACTAGCAGGATGGGATCAATTTGATCCTTTAAAGGTCCAATCATTTACACTTTTCCGATGTTTTTGTTTAATGTGCCAATGCAAATGAAGATATTTTTGTGGTTTACATTTAAATCTGTCTCTGGTGCTCTGGTAACAACAGGTCAGTGAGTGACCCAATCAGAACAGAAGCTCTGATCCTCTTTTGTGACTGGCTGACCGTTTTTTTTTTTTGTGTGTTTTCTGAGGTGGGATTGTAGGTCCAGTTGGGCTTGAGAACTGAGGGCAGAGACTGCTTTGTTGTGACATCACAAATGTGACACACGGAAAGCTCACTTTATACAATATGGGACCTTTAAACTGCAGTGGTTTGGTGGCAAATACTGAAAAAGCCTACTTTGTGAAATTCACATTTCATTAAAGGCCCCAGTGTTCATCATCTTATCCGTTTTGACACAATTTTAATCTGAAAAACTGAAAAAAGGAGAATTGCACAGACAACTATTGCTTGGCTCCTCCATAAAAACACAGCGATAAAATACTGACATGACTCTCAAAGTTACAGAACCACCATACAGTAATAAAACATCTTTTAATATTACTCTAAGTAGATTTGAAAATGCCTGCACAGCTTGAATCTACTTCTCCCAAAACACTAAAGTACAAACTTATACATCTCCATTATTAATACAAAAGCATCTTTTCAAATAAATAATTCTGCTCTGGAAATATGTCTAAACTGTTGAGGCTATAAATATGTGATTCAGTGTGATGTTTTGCCAGAGGTTGAACTCTGAAAACAGAGGCAAAATCCTCTCCTTAAAAGCAGCACTGGCATCACACACATTCTTTAGAGATCGACTGGAGATGATCAGAGAGGCCCAGTCAGAGTTTTGACTAAAGCCCCCTGTAGTGAGGCTTCAACCCCGGTTAAAATGGCTCCGGGCAGAAAAAGGACCGCTGATTAAGACTTGATCCACACTTGGAGAGACGGCTCCCCTTAGCTCCCGCTCCTCCAGGACGACAAAATGATTGAGATTAATGGGAGCGTTGATCAATTAGAAGAAAGCAGGCGGGCTGTGCAGTGTGCGGCGAGGATCCAGGGGCACGTGCCACAGACACCCATCATGTAGCAAGTTATGGGGACTTACATAATGTGTCATGGAGGTCTTCTTTAAAGAAGATACTCTATGACATGAATGCAAAGAGCTCAAACTGCTGCTGCGGACGTGGGAATCAAGGCAGCAAGGTTAAGCAAATACTCCTGAGGAAACCTTGTTGCACAATGTATGAAGGCCATATCTTATGGAATTCATTCTTATTCATGGGTGCATGAGCTTAGATGGGAAAATTGGCTCAGAGGGACCAACAATGATGTTTTTCTCACAGTAATGACGAGCTAAATGAGTGAAAATTATCAAAAGAGTGATTTGTGTGGTTATCTGGCTGGGCTGAAAAGAAGGTCATCCTGAAAGTGTGTGTGTGTGTGTGTGTGTGTGTGTGTGTGTGTATGTATGTGAGTGAATGTGTGTCTTTTAATGTGTACTACAACTTGGTGCCTGGCACAAATGGCTTATTCTTATGCCTGAAGGTTGAGTTTCTGAAGTTTCCCACTTGCAGGAATCAAACCCAGTGACCAATCCCAACAACCAACACCACAATACTATGTTGAAGAGGCATTTTAAGCTCAAAGCTTTTGATATATACACGCTTCAATCTCAGCTTGCTCTCATCAACCCTATTTTCTGCAGCTGCTTTTAGCTAACAAGCTCCTATGTCATCAGAGTTATGCTACCAAGATAAGCCCCAGTATTTAGCCCCACATGTACAGGTGTACAAAGTTGGAAAGTAGCATAGGGAAGGTGAGCATCTGGCCAGTCTGACTGGAGCTGGTGGAGCCCAAACCAGAGCTCAAAGGGGAATGAATGTTGGACTTATATTCATCAGGTGGACACAAGCTGCAAATTGTTACATTGGTCCTTTGTCACAGCTCAAAATCTAAGTTGCTAATGTAAGACATTAACTCAAAACCATATATTATTTCAGTACTGACTTTTTCCAAGGGGTTCTATGTATGCATGAGTTGTCTGCAGCTTTAAATAGTGAGTCAACACAGTGTATGTATGGATGTTTTTTTCTAAAGTTAAAGATTATTAGAATTAATAGAAAGTGTATAAAAGATAATCACTGCATCCCGATCAGGCATCACAATGTTGCACCCAAGGTCACTTAATCTCACACATCTACAATCACTGGATTTGTTGATGCTATATTATGGGGAAACAAGCTATATTTTCATATACTTAATAACAGCCTTTCATCTAAGACGAGTCAGAGGTTTTGTCCTCTTCCCTGAGACAGGCAGTGCAACAAAAAGGCCTAATGATACACAAACACACTGCAGCATGCATCCACTCTCGGCGCAGTCAGCCGTAATTAGTCCGTGACACAGTGACAGGTACATTCTTTACTTGACACCTTATCTGGACACATCGCAGCAGGGAGGCAACAACTCATCATTTCCTGTTGTCTCCTTGTGTCGCTGCTTGAATATTCAGTCTGATTTACTGTGTTGGATGAACAAGAAGATAAAAACAACCATAACTGTGAATTCTAACTCCGTATCTTCATTAAATAGCAAATGTTAAAGAAATATTAAAGCTTGTAAACCGTTTTCCAAAACAACTTAATTAACCTTGATAAATTCAATAGTTATTCAGAGAAAAACAAACAATCACAAAGGAATTCCAAAGCTCTAACATTTTCTACAGTTGTGCATTAATAATGAAAATGCTGCTTTATTTTTCTCATTCTCTATGCATTTTAGCACACAATGATTTTCCTCTAACTGGTAACAATGGGAATATGACTAATGGACAGAAGCTGCAGAGGGAGATTTATGTAATCAGGGAAAAAAGATAAAATCCTGAACCAGCAGCATGAGGTTAATTAAGTTGTAACTGTTAAAGACACCATCTAATGAAAGTCAAGCTGTAAACTTACAATGCAAATTTCCACCTTGACACTGCAGTGAACCAATGACAGTCTAATAAAAACAGATTCACAAAGCATGAGTTTCATACATTATAAAACATAAGGAACCAGCACTGTCAACCTGTGTGGATGAAGGTGATGCAAAAAATAAACCTAAAACTTTGTCAGTACAAGGAGTCAGAGTTTAACCTCTAACACTGCGTGAGCAGCTGCCAGCTACAAGCTAACAGCATAACTAGCTTATGGCGCTTTTCCACTAGTGCGGTTAGTGATCAGGTTACAGGTACGTCTGCTAGTCAGTGGCTACAGTTACACAACAAACTCCTCAGCACTAAACATCTTGACACTCACTGGTCCTCACTGGCCAAACTACAACAAGCAGCAGTGGTGGGCGGGGCAAAAGACCTGATCTGGAATTTCCAAATGAGGGGGTAAATGTAGGTGCAGTTTTCCATTTGTTTCACTTTTTATGTGGAAAACCACATTGAATAAAATATTAATCATAGCAGTATTTTTAGTCTGTAACATGCCAGAGGAGCCCGTTAGCTCCATAAACAAGTCTTGTCTTGTGCCATTAGAAAAGCTACAGACACTGAGAACTGAGAAGGTAAAGGGGAATATAAGCATAAGGAGAAGCAGTGCAGTGATATCTGAGGAGAGCTGTCCTCGAGTTTTCCTTTAGGTTGGAGAGTTCACTGGTGCAGTAAAAACTTGCTGTTCATATTCTTTTCAGTGCTGCTGCTACTGGCCTGCTGTGCTGGCCTCTTTCATAATGAGGATGCCGTCGCGCATGTTATTTCACAGAAAATGCAATTTTGACTAACGGCGCCTTGGGCCTTTACCCCCGCCGCCCTCGTCGAGCCCCATGAGTCAAGTCAGGCGACGGAGGAAATCTCCCAGCAAACCAGAAGTGACAGGCTGTGGAACCAGCTAATATTCTGTGACACATGGCATTGGGACCCCCTCACCTCCACTCAGCGTACACAGCACACAGAGTACGGAGGAGAGCACAGAGAAAAGACCTCCAATAGGGAGACTCAGAGTGAGGCCATGATTAGGCACTACTAGGGGATCTGGGAGCCAGATTACTCCGGAAATGAGTTTGGGAATGTTGCAAATGAGGATATCAACAAGAGGGTACTTAGATGCCCATTTAGTTCATAGAGTTTCCTCTGAGTGAGCTTTTCCATTCAGCTCGGTCCAGGCTGTCTAAGAACTGAGAAGTGATCGAGATAAACCAGTGACATTTTCAGCATGGCATTCAGTTCAATGACGAATTGAAAAAAAGAGAGAAGCTTTTCTTTTTTTGCACTGATGTGGGAAAAAAACACATACAAGCACATTGTTGTAAAGGTCACAGGGACTTACAAGCATAGATAACCAAATTATTAATGCCTAGCCAGATCCTCAGGAAAACTGCCAAGCTGCGCGATGAGAGCGACGCTGTGCAAGTCCAAATCTCCCCGCTCACCACAGCGGCTCATAATGAAGCAGGTATACACGTCAATCACATGCCGGGAATCAAAGGCCGTGACGCACAGAATCTGCAAATCTAATGAAACGGTTTCTGAAAATAACCCTGTGTCGCATTTTGCAAAATGTCGCAGAGGGTAAATATCGACAGTGAACAGTGTGTCATTAGCAAATTTGTTTATGAATAGAAGGTAAATGTTACTGTAGATATTTCTGGCAGAGATAGAAGGTTAAAATCCATCACAAAGCTAGAAGGTAGACTGGAGCTGTGGTCTGGGATCTTTTTCACCTGTATAGCTCCAGCAAAAATAAAAAGCTCGGGGCAGTTTGGGGTGTTTTCATTTTCCAACATGTGAGTGTCATATGCATGAAACCTGTTCATTCATTATTTTGATTCATTTCTCAAAAGGTCTCCCCCATCCTCCACCCCTTAAAAAAAGGGAGAATGGGCAATAATAAAGCTCCACTCCAACTTTTTAACTCAACTTGACCTGCCTTTAACCCCATCTAAAACCTTTTAGATGAACTGAAACATCGACTGGGAGCTGCTGGCAACAGTGGATCTCACCAATGCAATTATAGATGAATGGGAGAAAATCTCTGCAGCATTATCCAAGATTTGGTGGAAAGTCCTAAAAAAAAGAGTGGATGCTTTAAACGAACTATGTATGCTTTACAAGTGCTCCAAGACAATACTAGTTCAGAGCGAACTCACCAAACACATAAATGAATGACATAGCATTCATTTGTACAGTGGTGCAAATATGATCGTCCAGTCGGTCAAATACACTGTGTTCCAGCTAAAAGAGGCTAAATGACAGATAAAATGACACCCATCTAAAAAATGTCCA
Source organism: Trachurus trachurus (assembly GCF_905171665.1). Classification (NCBI taxonomy): domain Eukaryota; kingdom Metazoa; phylum Chordata; class Actinopteri; order Carangiformes; family Carangidae; genus Trachurus; species Trachurus trachurus. The sequence goes on from NC_139908.1 coordinate 22,471,192, forward strand.
ACAATAATGTTTTTTTTTTTTTTTTACCAAAAACAGTTTTTACAGAGAACACTCAACAAACAGTGTTAAAATTACAACCATTAGTATCTGACTCTACTTTATAAACTACATCATGATGTTTGTGCTGTGCTTTTCTTGCTTTTCCCCGTTTCCTGCCCTCTGAGCATCACTGTGAGAACCTCCCAGTCCTCTGAAGGGACCTTTGGCTCGTTGGGATTGCGTGCAGATACAGACCTCAAACCACTGCTCAATCAGACGAGAGAGTCAGATGAGCAAAACAAGGAAGGAGATCCAGCAGGAGCGTGTGCATGCGTGTGTGAGACAGAGGGACATGGTATGTGCCTGCCTCTCTCTATTAGTAGGAAGGGAGTCTCTTGTGTCACACCCACTCTGCGTTACCCTGCCCTCTAGGCTGGAGGCAGAGGCCTGCGATGAGCCTGTTACCTATGCAAACTGACGTCATCCACAGGAATACAGTGACTGTGTGTTTCAAGCTGGAGGGAGGACGACGAGGGGGAAAAAAGTGTGTGATCAGGTTCAAATATATTATGTATGCAAGAACAAGTACTGTACGTGCACACACACACGCACGCACAGTGAAGTGTGTGACTCACTCTAGCGGTAATGGCCGAATCATTTGAGGAGAGTGGCATATCCATAGCTGTGTATGGAATCATGACTGGGGCCGGAGACTATCATCAGCATCATTACCATTACCTGTGAAGCAGTCACACTCACGCACAGCGGGGAGGCAAATCACTGCTCCCCTCAGGGATGCAAATCATCCACACGGCGCTGCAGCAGCTGGGTAACATGGAGTCTAAACTCCGTTCAGCAATAAACCGCAGCTTTTTGCCTGGTTTCTCATTCAAGTGCTACAGAAATCTCTCTTATCAAGTCATTTTTGTCCTAAAATTAATTAAACGTTCTCAGTCTAGCAGACATGTTATTGAATTTTGATTTTTTTTTTTTTTTTTTACAAGAGTGAAAGAGACTGGTTTCTACAGTAGGAATGCTCATTTCACCCATGTTAAGAGATTAAAACATAATGAATAAAATGAGAATATCTGAAGTGGTATCAGTACTGTACTGTAGAATACATTTCAAAAATAGAGGCTGCACAGTGAAGAACATGAAAAAATGATATGGTAGTGCAGGAGGAAAGACAGGAGTGTGCAGGAATATGTGTGTGACTAGCTAATGCATTCTTAAATGGATTCACTCTGATTGTTTTGGTTGAATGGGGAATGCTCTCTCAGCCTTTTTTCTATGACATGTTTTGTTTTAATTGACTTATTCTTTGAACAGTAATCCCATCAGCCCTCCAGTTCTGTGGATACTCAGCTTGATGAGGTCTCCAGAATTTGAAAGCGCAGAAAAAAAAACATTTTTCTCCCATTGTGAGGGGATTTTAACACGATGTTATTGCACATCATGTATTGTGAACCTGAGGTTACTAACCTTTCCTTGAAATCGAGGAAGATCTTCCCCAGCCCACTTCCTCCAATGACCATGTTCTGGTCGATGGCTCGGAGAAGGGCCAAGTGGACCTTGATTACATCCTGAGTAAAAATGACAATAAATAACAGAACAGTTAGCTTGATTATTATTTCCTTTATATACAGTGATATACATAGACAGATCTATTCATATTGCAATGTAACTTCCCAGCATATGATCTACGTGGATTAGACATGCAGCACCAAGTGTATTTATCAAGATGTTCAGTACAAGATGTTCCTTTAATATTAGCTTTGTGTGCACATAATATAATCTAAATATGGTTTATGTCTTGGCATAATCAGAATCTAAATAGATGAAATTCTGTGATGTTCAGCCTGCTATCTCCTGAGGAATTCTGACCTTACTTTACTTTTCTCTCATTGTAAATTATTCTACAGTCCACATGGAAAAGCTCTTAACTTTGACCCCTCAAACCACATTTCTTTTTAAGCAATACATCTTTAATAAAATAATCCAATAAAAAAAAGAATAAAATTAAATACATAATAAATTAAATAAATATATATTGTAAGGAGGGAGAAAAAAAACAGAGGAGATTTTTGAAAACAGCTGGAAATCATTTTTAGCACACATTACCCAGATCTAAATGATAATGTGTCTATTGGGGACTATTTGCACGTGCGGATTAGCACACATTTAATGTCTCTGTCGAGAATCTCGTAGCAGCAGGATACTTCATGTTTGACTGACTCGAAAATAAACTCCAGCCACAGTGTGACTCACTCACGTGTTTGAAATCATTTTTGGATGATACTGTAGCTGAGTGGCAAGGAGGGATTGATTCTTAAATTCATTGTTGGTGTTAAATAAATAAATAAATACATAAATAAAGACCACGGTTACTATCATCCTTTAAGGTAACCAGGATTGTACAAGTATTGGTTTCAGAAACAATAAGAGGAAATTGTTTTACCCACTGAAAACACTGAGCCATGACACCGACATCCCACAGCGTACTGAACCATGGATTTGCATAGAGCACTGTTAACACCAATGGTTACACATATATACAGCACATCCTGTCATTCATTCAGCCATCCATACACATATTGAATTATTCAGTTGGTATGTGACAAATCCAGGCATGCTGTATAGAAATCCTTTTCCCCGCTTGAGCGGGTGCTCACCTCCAGGTTGACAAAGATCGCCTCCATCTCCTGTGGACTCAAGACTTGCTTCAATGGGATCATGTAATTCTTGGAGAAAAACAAAGGATAAATCAGGTAAAATGCATTTTTTAAGAGCACATATAGTTATTTACAAACTCAGACTTTATAGTTTTGATGAGAAAATCGAGAAAATCTTTTTAGCTGATCTGAGGACACAAAACTGAAAATTAACGGAGGCAACATAGAACATCAATCCCAGGCTACACTGAAAAAGATGGAGGCACTATATTGCTGTTCACATTGTGTGTGGAGTTATTTAATTTCAGGCTATAACACTGAGTGTTTCCCTAAATACCCACAGTACAGCTGTTCTGGATGCTTACAGAAGAAAGAACCTGCCTGTTATTTCCCTAACATTGTTTTATGGTTGTCACATTCCATCATCATAATAATAACAAATGGATCAACTAAGAAGCAATGAAGAGATGACAGGCTTTATTAACCCCAACTCAATTAAGCTTAACGAGTCCTCTGATCATAAGAAGGTTATTTATTCTCATTTAGTCGGTCCGACGTGGGGAACGCACGATACACATTTAGTTTAATGAAATTAGTGGAGCAGATGATTTATGGCGCTCCATCAAATCGCGGATGAAATCTGTCAACATGGAAACTGATGTGTTGGCAACACTGATCTTAACAATGGTTCATTACCACGCAGAGAGCTGGTGTGTGTGTGTGAGTATCAATGTTTATGATACTTTAAACACAGAATTGGCTGTTTTACTGCGAAGCTCCTTCACTTTGTCAGCATTTGTACTGTAGACAGCAAAGTCTACAGCTAGAATCACTTTGTCCAAGCAATAAGCAGGTTGTGAATTCAGTGTCTCTGATGTCCTCCAAACATGTCAAGGTTAGGTACAGTAAAGTAGACATCATGCACCCATGTTGCAAAAATAAAGCAAAATAGGAAAACAAAGAACAAGCACAGGACAGACAAAGGCAGTGCAAATGCCAGACACACTGTGCAAAAATAAGCAAAAAAATGGCAAAGACAAGACAAAAACGGTTCAGAAACAAAGCAGACTGTGCAAAGACAAGACATAAACTGTGTAACAGTGGCAAAAAGGCAAATAGTGCAAAGCCAAACCAGTGCAAGGACACCAGAAATCAGCGCAAAAGTCAGACAAAAAATGCAAAGACAAAAGAAAACAGTGTATAAAGTTGTGTGAAGAGTGCACTCCACTCCCCTCTTTTGAAATATTCTATTTTAGAAAGGGCAACATGAATAAAAAAGTGAAAATGTCAGAGCAGAGTTAATGCTCAGCACTCCGGCACCACCATGTAGCAATAATAATGTCAGTGTAAAATATGTCCAGGGTCTCCTGTCCACACCAGCAGAGTCCACTAGTAACATGTCACAGCTCCTTATTGGAAAACATGCAGAGACTCTTGTCCTATTATGGAAAACCGTCCAAATATCTCAACCTCCCAACCTGCTCACATCAGTTTTTCACCTGTTATGCTGCAGTAACTGAGGGATGATGTGAAAGTGGGAGGGAGGGAGGCTGAGAAAATAATGAAAAAATTTCTTATCCAATCTTCAGGAGATGTAATATACGAGAAGTGATGTATTGGTTTTGATTTTGGTTCTTTTTTTGGACAAGTTCCAAAACACAGGCCACTGTCCACAGGCCCAAGACACCAAGGAAGAAGGTGACAAAGTGAAATTCTAAGACTGCATTGTTTCTGCCTGGTTAAATATAAATACAATATGTATACTTGCACATATGCACTCACCTTCTCAATGTCCTCTAAAGTCTTGTAGTACTTTGCTTCCGTCTCCTGGATCTCCACTAAGCAGCAGTTTCTCTTGTCATCTTCTGTCATCCCCATTTTCTAAAGTGATGAGACATCAAATGAATCAAGACAACTGGACTGAATGACTGTGTATGAATTCCTCATTTGTACCATAGGACACTGTTTTCATCATCAATGAGGATTTTCCATGCTAATAACATGTACACTAAAAGTTGTAAGAATTTCTGTAATATCTATCCAAAAAGGGAATTCAAGTGTCACATCCATCTAATCTTGAGGCAAAGTGCAGAAACCCTCCTTTCTATCACCAAACGTTTTTCATATCAGAGTCAACTTACTGCAAATAAATCTACCATACAGCCGCGCTGCTGTGTTTCAGAAAATGTAAGTGGCCTTTTGGTTTCTATTCATTTTACATGGAAATTTATTAGAAGACTTTTCACCTTTGCTTGAGTTTTTTTTTAACCCATCAAGCTATACAACTGGTATAGTATTATACAGTGCAAACTTTCCAGTAAGTATGACAGTGATGGGTTAGACAACTCTAGCAGGTCTTAAGGTTCGAGTTATACGACTCACTGTCAGTATAACTTCCCATCAACCCTCTCGCCTAGAAATTTCAATACAACAACTTTCAATACAACAGAACTGCAACAGCAAACATATTTTTGTTAAAAAAAAAATCACTGGTTGTGCATTTATTAACAGGAGATGACTGAAACCCCAACCAAATGTTGTGAGTGTCCAAACGTAAACATATAAAAGGTTAACTACTATGCTTTAGCCTCTACAAATTGATATTGAACTGCAAGAATGACATTTTTGGTATGAACAATTGACTGAATAGACCAAATTAACATGAAAACATCATATGTCTTCATTACATTAATAGAAAACATAATCCAGTCTCCATTATGTTTCCCATAAAGTTTAGCTGCCGTTCTGTTGCATAGAAACATAATTTGTAGGTGTCAGGGTTGTTTCCGGGGGCTTGTGAGCACATGGCTGATCGGCTTTGCTAAATGATTTTTGTACATTTGGGAAATTAGTGTAGAGCAATATCTGCTGGAACAGAAAGAAAACATACATCCAAAAGGTTAGAACGTGTGCTCGTTAATTACAGCTTTTTATCTCATTTCAGATAGAAAGGACTTCGACTAGCAGGCTGCAGCTGCTGGCACGGCCACAGTAAAGTGAAGCAGCACTGACTTGGTGAAGAGAGGGAGGAGAGTGTATGTGTGTGTGTGTGTGCTTGTATGAGTGGGCCGGCGGGCATAAACACATTATTTTTCTCTTTTTATATAATCTTTACTTAATCAGGCAGTCTCGTTGAGATTAAGATCTCTTGGCTTCATCTACATGTGTATGTATATGTATGCATGTTGTACAATGTATGTAGATGAATCCATGGTTGTTAAGCAGATTGCGCATTGTGAGGGAGCGGGGGAGGACAGAGGAGAAGATCCAAACTTGACAAGACACAGCGTTTCTCATGAGGCCTGATATCTGTGCATGCGTGTGTTTTTATGCATGTTCGTTCTCCCAGAGAACAATATGCTGTAATGCATATCATAAGTGAGTCACCCTAAAGACCATGGAAAACACAAGAGGCTTATTTTCTGTGCAGATATTCTATACTGTGGCAGCTTCACTGTTGAATATGATATGAAACTGATTTTTTGTTTTTGATAAGCAGGACTGATAAAACAAAGCTGGCGATAACACTGCAGAGTCCAGCCAAGGCTTCATTCCAGCATTTAATCAACCAATCAGAACGGGGCCAGCAGGATTATGCTTATTCATCGATGTAGCAGCTGCTGGTCCTCGCTGACGTCAGGTTAGTGTTGTAGTCACCGAGCTGAAGTCACTGACGTCCCTGAGTCAGACCTGCAGACCAGATGGGCCCCCACCGACCCACACACACATCTCCTCTCTCTGTGCATGGGTCACTAAGCTAATTGGCAGGTTATTCACTGGGGTTGCTATGAGTCTGTTGTAAATGAAGTGGCAGAGGGGAGTTAGCTGACAGGGGCGGGGTGAGTCACAAACACAGCAGCACTCACCTGCATGTATCTGATCTGCAGCAGCGTGAGGAAGGCAAAGCAGTGCAAGTCAGAAGTCAGATTTATCAAAGACACAGAAACATTGCGCTGTCCGACGGACATCTGGTCAACGTGTGGGAGCGGACATGAAAAATCATGCAAGAGAAAATTATCGCTTGTGTCCGTCACAGAAGTTTACCCGGAATAAGACTTTTAGACAACGACATCATCGATAATTGTTAAAACGTTTGCGGTGCACGGTTCTCACCATGGGTTGTCGTACTTCCACCTTAATGATGTCCTCATAGATGTCGTCACCATCGTCCTCACACGGCACACAGTCGTAGATGTCATCCTCGCCCAAGTCATGCTCACTGGGGAAACAAACACAAACACACACACATTAGACAAACAGGTGCATCTAAACACTCTCTGAAAGCAGAGGGGCATTGAGGAGTCAAACCATTCTCTGCCTGAAGAGTGATACTGTCGCAGGCGAGGGGACGCTGCACCACACATTCACAAACCTCCACTGAGTTGTGTTATTGAGTGGCATTTCCCTTTAATGAGTTTATGTTGCTTTGGCACCCAGCTAGCTGACTGACCTTTAATTAGGCAAGCAGCCAGCAGAGCACAGGCAGTTACTGTGGAGAATATCTTGTGGGAAAGAGGCTCCGGCCTCAGGAGCTCATGCTGTACTTCCCTCTGTTCCGTCAGGCAATTACTGTTTAGGGGGAAAACTTCTGGAGACAGTGGAGACGCTTCAGCAAGAAAACGCTTTGGCAAAAGGCCCACGTCGATGTAGTAAATAAACAGGGAGCTTTAAGTCGCAGGAAATAAGGGAATGAATGATTAAATACAGTGAACCAATAAAGGTAGAAAGAGCTGCCTGATAAATAATGGAGAAGCACAGATCAAAGATGGTAACTGTTTTTCTGCTTAAACTTGATTATCCATCCATCAATCCATCTTCTTCAGCTCATCCCAGGTGACAGAGCTCCTCACCCAACTCCAAGGGAGCGCCACTCCACCCTGAGGAAGAAACTAATTTCTTGTATCCAGGATCTTGTTCTTTTGGTCATGACCCAAAGTTCCTAACCATAGGTGAGGGTAGGAACGTAGACTGACCGGTAAATCGAGAGCTTCACCTTTTGGCTCAGCTCTTTCTTTACCTTGACAGACCGATGCAGCGACCACATTACTGCAGCCGCTGCACCGATCCACCTGTCAATCTCACGCTCCCTTCCCTCAGTCGTGAACAAGACCCCAAGATAGTTAAACTCCTCCACTAGAGGCAGGAACTCTCCCCCCAAACCACCTTTTTCCGGTCGAGAACCATGGCCTCCGACTTAGAGGTTCTGATTCTCATCCCAGCTGCTTCACACTCGACTGCAAACCGCCCCAGTGCATGCTGGAGGTCCTGGCTCAAAGGAGCCAACAAGGCAACATCATCTGCGAAAAGCAGAGATGAAACCCAGTGGCTCCTGAGCCGGACCCCCTCCGGCCCCTCATTTGGAGTAGAATCGCAAACCATCCATCTGATCGTGACCTGTATCCTGTTCCCACTAATTTTATTGTGAAAGTCGAGACTGGAAGTTTGAATTTGTATTTTTCAGCTGCTTTGATACGCCTTTCAGATGTTTGTCTGCTTGCCAGAACTGTACTGTCGGTAAGATCAGTAATATACTATCATCAAATCAGCGATTTCGACATTGTGCAGGATGAGGACTGGCCTGTGAATAATTTCTGTGATTCTCTAGATGTAGAGCACTGTGACATTTTCATTCTTTAACCAACTTTAATTGCCATTCATTTTCAAAAGCTTTATGATCTAAATGGAAAGAGAAGCCTCTGTCTCTTCATCTTAAGATGAAGTGAAAATAATTGTGAAGAATATTTCTTTGTTATAAATGAATAAATATATAAATATGCCATAAATAAATGTGATATTTGTGACACTGGATGAGACATATTATTTAGATATAAATTATATGTATTCATTTATGTGAGATACATGAATAAATAAATACCCATCATAGATAAATAGATAAATAAATAAGCAGAGATTATAGTGAAAAAGTTGCCAACTCTCTCCACCTGCTGAGAAAAGGAGCAGAGTTCAAGTTTGGCTGGTGTCCATCCTGCTTCAGTGTCCTTGAGGAGGTGACTCGATGCCAGATCACCAGATGAAGGGACATGAAATACAAAGATTTCTGCTCTTGGATGAGATGTGCCTCATACAAATCTATCTGTGTATGTATCTGTGTTAAAAAGGAATGGAAATGGTAATTCAAATCTTCAACTTTGTCGTCATGCTTCTGCGTGGGGTGTGTGTGTGCGTGGGAGGGCGGGGAGGGAGGGGGGGATAGTTGTTTGAAGTTTTAATTGAGGTGGCTTGGTTCACTCTCAGCTATGTGCTTCATCTTTCTTCATCAAGCAAAAGTGTCTCAGGCTGAATACTGAGGAGGCTGTGTGGGAGGACGGCGGCCGGCCGACGCCGTCCCATCAGTCTCCTCTGTGAACTCGGAGGCTGCGCCGCGCTCCCGCAGAGCCTCGAGTGTTGCAAGAAGGAGAAAGTTTGGGGAAGGCAGATGTTGTATTTCATTCTCCTCTAATCCCTCAGAGACAGCATTATGTGAGGGCGGGCTGGTGCAGAGATATGAATGTGACCCGAGGAGAGATCTGAGAGGGCTGAGATCTCCATGGAGAGCAGGGAGCTGGGGGGGGGGCTCTGTTTAACCAGTGATTATTACAGGAATAGAAAGACCATTAAGAGTGGACAATGAATTCAGAATAAAGGCGGAAAAAAAATAATGAATCATTTTGTCCTTGTCTCCATCGTCTATATTGATTGATCTTGAGTCTGTCAAAGGGAAATATCTTATTGATTAGTCATGACATTTCAGCCCTTTCCTCTTTCCCAGTTGGTTATTTTGTCATTGTCCAATATTCCAAGCTTTAAATGTCATGCTTTTTCATTACTAACTAATCACTGCGTTACACCGGCATCATCAAGGGCTCAGGAGGTTTGAGGGAAAGCTTCCTTTAGGCTGGTCTTGTCATTTAAACCTCCTCTCTAATTATCTTTATTTCGATTTTCTCTTTTTTACTAATATACCCCAATATTCTATTTCTTTATTTGCCGTCCCCATTAGCAGTGTCAAAGGTAGCATCTACTCTCCTGTGGTTCACTCTAGGACACATTAATCACCATAATCCAAGACCAAAGAGAAAACAAACAGAAAAACTGTACTAATACATCTGATAGAGCACTAAAACGACAGTAGTACCAGGACAAGATTAAAATAATAAAATGAGGTTTTAAATGCAAAACAAAATCATAGAAATAATCATTTATTTAGATATTGAAAACATTTTATATGCCTTATTCTTTAAATATGATGGCAAACGATTACCTATTTTTATTCCTCTGTACAGAACAGCACATTGCGATGCATTATTTTTTAAGACAGGAGGTAAAAAACTACCTGTTGATGGTTTCCCAGAATAAAGTTGTGGTCATTACTAGAATTGAACAATTGATCCTACAGGATGTCTGAGAGACCATTTAGACCATAACATTTATTCTTACCAAGGAAACATAGAAAAAAACATTTGGTCCCTCATCACTCATCCTGCCATCCTCCTCGCTGATGCCACTGGATGTTTCAGTGTTACGTTTCATTAAAACCTCTGGATGTTGATTATTGCGTCGACCTAATCTGTCTTTCTGCTTTTCTTCTCATGTGTTGTCTGCATTGATTTTTCTGAACACCACACTGACACCATCAGGAGACAGTTTCCTGTATTGACATACCCGATTACTCATTAGCAGGAGCAATCAGTGGTGTAATGTCTGTGTATTTCCTGATTGTTTTGGATCATTAATTGTAAAAACCTCCTTCAGATTTCTAGTGGGTGATGTTATTAATCAGCTTCTGAACAGATCAACTGCTCTCACTATCAATATCCATTGATTCGTCACTGATATAAATATAGCTCACCTCACCCACCGATAAGGATCTTTATCTACCTGACCTACACAGAATCAAACTGCTTGTGAGAAATACAGACTTGTTTTCAAATGATTCAAAGGCTTGAGCTGTGTGCATGCATGTGTGTTGGTTATTCATTGTGCTTCTCCTAGCTTATATCTACTAGATGTACAATTACGCAAAGCAATGTTCTTGTTTTTTAACTTTTCTCTGAGTTTCGCCAACATAACCTTTTTTTTTGGGGGGGGGGGGGGGGGGGGGGGGGTAAACAAGGCAGCAGCAGCCTCGGTGTTGAAACCATGACAGCAGCAGCATGAATTTTCTCGATGATGTTTTTTTTTTTTTCTTCTCACATTGAGGCAGAAGCCCAAACTGTGTGCAGCCCTTTGAAAAGATGCTGCTGATGCCATTTTTAGTGACAAAGTGCAGCATTTCCATATGAGATTTAACCTGCTTTGACATGGACAAGTGATTCACAGGTAACAGACCTGAGGACAAAAGCAAGTCCCTTATTTGAATTTTGTGTTCAAGGTTATAAAACTTAACCTTAGATAAAACTTGATGTTCACTGTAGGTATATGTACTGTAGCAGAGAGGCTTGTGAGCTTCTTCATGTGTTATTATGGACATAATGTCTTTCCAGTGTAGTTACATGGCCACACTTCATCATCTTTCTTTGGCTTTAGTGCTCATTAATAAATAATTCAATTTCATTTATAACTGTGTGTTTGCCTGTGTAGGTGTGTGCCCGCGCATGTATCACAATGCATCAGTGAGATAAAGAGTTTGAGCAGAATCCTGAGGCCTCATGAATTAGGTCTAATTTTCTGTCTGATTACACACTGACAGTGCAGGGGGTGTCCAGTGTGCTTGCACGCAATCGGCCCGCTAGCCCCCCGCTCGCAGGCCTCAATGACATCGAGTTACATCAGTGGAGAACAGGGGCGGAGTATGACTCACCAGAGCTACTGAGCATATGTCCCCAAAGGCCTGGCTGCCTCACAGCTTTCTATTAGAATAATATTGTTTCTTTCATACAGGAACTTGATATACTGTGCAGGGGAGCTCCGCCACAGTATGATAATGCAACCACGTCGTATCGGTTCAAAAAAATTCAATTCAATTAAAACACGACCCTATAACCCAAACAGATAGAGAACCTGCCTCAAGCCTGTGGAATTTGCAAATACAGTATCACAATATCATCTCTAGATAGTGCTCAAGTGACAAATATGTGACCTCATACTATGGATTGAATAATAGCTAGACTGAGCTCCATCCATTTTCAAGCTATTGATTTCTCATGTCAACTTGCCCAAGGGATTAATGGAGCAAAATAAACTGCAAAAGAGTGACACAAAGGACTTGTGACACTGCGGCTTCAGAATGTAAATCCATGTGTGTGTGTGTTTCTCAGGGGGGGGAAAGGTCCCTTGGCGACTGTGGCCGATCCACTCCCATTTCATGCTTTGTCAACTCCAGGATGGAGTCATTCCAAACAGACCCCGAGTTAAGCAATGTGAAGACTTGAAATGGGAAAGCTAAAGGGAGGAAGCAGGAATCAGGTTTAGCATATTAACCCAAGAGACCTCAATTAGGTAGAGACCAGCCTCTACCTGACTCAGACACTCTGCAAACAGATAGAGTCCAGTAGACTGCAAAGTGGCAGTTGCTTTGTAAATATATGCTTAATCGCACCCCATCCCAGAATTTCCATACAGTTCATTCTGAGCAGCGATTTCCAGGTGAGCTCATTGACAGCTTAAAGCGTCAATCCACCTCGCAGGACATGAGCACTACTGACGTGATATTGTAAATATGGAAATCAACCAGAGTAAGTAAAGTAAGTGACCTCTACTGGACCTCTGTTATGATAGAGTCAACCACAAATGTTTCTTCCTATTCTTTAAGCGAAGCTGCTAGCAGGTGGCATGTTTGGCCAAAACATCCCATCAATACTTTGGCGTGACGACTGAACTTATTCTCAGAGTCTTTTGGCTGCTCCAGGTGCTGATCGATCCTCAGCTGCTCGGCTGCAGGAACAGACCTCCGTTTAACATCTGGCCCTCTGCCGTGATCTCTGCTTTTAAAAGTCACCTCAAAATCCATTTTCTATCGATTGCTTTCCATAGCAGTTAGTATCCTTTGTCATCTCACCACTGAACCTAATGATGCCACTTCATTGATTTTTTATTGTTTAGCTGTAACACACAGCTTATTTTGCTTGCACTAAATATTTTAGGTGACACTATTGTTATTTTACTCCCTACATGATGTTGTTTTTATTAGACCATATGTCCTGTTTACTGTCATATCTGGAAGTTCTTATTAAAGGGATAGTTCAACATTTTGGCAAATTGGCCCATTGCCATAATCGCTATACTGTAGTCATAGCAGTAGGTTCGTTCAGTGGTTTTGCATGAATTTACCTCTAAAACAGCTCTGTCTCGTAACGTTCCGTTATTGTCTCATAGCGTGGTGATTGTGCAGCTCACAACTTGTCCACGATAGCGTTTTGGAGTTGTTGGGTTGTGTATTTGATGAGTTTGATGAGGGAAACCAAGAAATTCCTTTAGCCTCCATAGCGTAGCTCTGAGCAGCCTGCTGCTCCGCTCCGTCGTTCTAAAAATAGCTTACACTGAAAATAAAAGGTAACGAACCTACTGCTATGACTATAGCGATTATGGCAATGGGCCAATTTGCCAAAATGTTGAACTATCCCTTTAAGCACAACATCCATAAACAAGAGTTGCAGTTGTGCGTCTTTGCCAGCCACCGCAGCTGTTGTTAATTGGGATGGTAATTCTCAAATTAGGCCAAAAACATGCTTTTTGCATTCACAGTGACATTGACCTTTGACCTCTGAGTGAATGAGTTCATCCTTGAGTCCAGGTCAATGTTTGTACTGAATCTGAAGAAATTCCTTCGAGGTAACCCTAGATAATGTCTCTGGTCACAGCTGTCGTTTGCATAAAGGCATAAAAATGATTCATTACCGTGTTAAGATCATCATTGTCTTCTCCCTCACTCTCGCAGTTCAGTCATGCACTCATAGTAAATCATGCGTGCATCAATATTTCAGGCTAATTAATAAGTCTTTCAGAGCGAGGTTATTGCTAACGTGGCCCATGTGCTAAGTGTGTCCAACTGCATTAGGTGCAGGACCTGCTGATGAATCAATTATGTGTCTGTCCATTGACGAAACTAAATGCATACATGTTCTTTGTAAAAGGTCAAGAACAGCCGTACTGCAGAGCGCCATGATTAATTCAATAAGCCCCTGCCCTCTGCACCTGCAGGTTAACACATAGAGCACCGTGTTACAACACACTGACCACTTCAGAGAAACACATCAACTCCGGCTTCAGGCTGCTGGTGAAGCCGCTGCCATGGTTACAGGAGCTGAAAAACCAATAGCGGACAGAAATTTCACACGACAGAGCTTGAACGCAAATTAAAGACATACCATCAGCTGCAGAAAAATGCACTATAGCTGGCATGCTATCTGTGACGGTTGTTGCTATGGCTACCATGCACTTGGTATAGCCACTGGATATCTCAATTGTAATTTGCAAATTTACGTAACCAGTGTGCAAAGATGGTTACATGGATGGTTAAATGGATACATTTCTCAGAACAAGGGAGATAACTTGGATCACTTTGATATTTGATGCATTTATAGTCACATCCGTAAATACAGGGACCAGCATGAGGACTGTCAAGATAGCCTACATGTGTCTGTTGTGTGGATGGTTTCCACAGTCTAACACCCCAGTAGATTGTTTCACTCTTCATGTTCTACCTTTTGTAGCAAAATCTCCCATAATGCTTTGAGAGCTACTGTTGGATGCATTGAGTGAGGTTGTGGGCTACAATCACATTAAAACGGGTTTCTGTGATAGAAATGAAAAATTTAAAACACAATGGAAACACATCAAGATCTGGATATACTGTACTAGTTATGTGTAAGAATATATGGAAGTATATTCATGACAGATAAATATGTGTAAAATAGGTTTAACCTGATGCACCTGCAGCTGCACCTGTATGCATCTGTCCCATTCAACCCACTCCACTGTCCATGCATCACATCTCTTTCTCCAGTACCCATCTACAACTTCCCCATCCCCCTGTGGGGAGGTGCACAGTGGCTTTATCTTCTGTAAAAATATTTTGATCCCAATTCTTTTTTTGTTGTTATTAAAATCATTAAATCAACACTGTTTCCTTCTTCTGTAACACTGACTTCAGTTTTCAAAGTAAAAGCCTATGTTCCAAGCTTGCAGGGCTGCATTTCTGGCTAAGCTGCGCTCTAATCCAGCATTAGCCTGCTTGGCTGGCGCTCTCCTCTAACAAGAGCACATTCCTCATCCCCTAAAGAACATCACAATCATGCATTCAGCAAGCATATATCTATAGCTCGCATGCTCTCCTCTCTTGTCTCCCGCTCTCTTCCCTCCTATCTGGCTGTGATGAATGACACCCATCACAGGGCGGGTAACTAAGTATTCTCCATTAATCTGAGTGGAGCGAAGCTGCTGTCACTGCCGGGAACGTGTCCAGCTCCCGAGACCCCTATGACTCTCTCACACCCAGCGAAACCCACCCACCTAACATGCACCAAGTCAGGCAGACAGGCGAGAGAGGCAGCCGGGCCACCAGCCAGAGCAGTGCTGGTGTCGCTATGGCAACGGGCATAGTGACAGAGGGCTCCATGCTTATGTAATTAGGCGGTTAGAGGAAATTGGAAAAAAAAGAGGCAATCACAGTTCATTTTGAAACACTGCAAGACGTGTTGAGTATGAGTAGGGAATTTTTATGAGCGTCCAAATGTGCTCTTAATGTATCCAGAGATTCATCTGGATTTATTTGGACAATAAAAAATATATTCAGTAATTTCCTCGTGTACTGTTTTGTTTTTGCTGGTGTCTGTGGTGGAATGCACACTTACTCTGCCAGCTCCTCCAGGCTCCTGTACACATCATCCTCATTCAGAGCTGTGTCCTCCGATGGAAAGGGCCTGGTGCACAGAGAGACAGAGAGAGAGAGAGAGAGAGGAGGAGAGAGAGGGCACAGAATACTTTAGTGTCCCAGGTAGAAAAATACCCAGTGGAAAACTGTGTGTTCCATCTGTCAGGTTGTCACTCATAGCTCCAGTAAACTTCTGCGGCACAATGGTGGTGATGCATTCAACAGTCGACTCCATCAGTCACGGACAACATTGTCAAAACACATCGGCACACTGCAGCTGACTGATAAAAAAAGAAAGTAAAAAAAAAAGAAAGAAGCAGACGACGCTGCTGCTATATCCCCACATTACACTTTCTCTCGAATTCAGGATGTAAACCCGGTTCCTTCACGGAGACAGAGGACCTAGGTGTCTGATAAATCCTCTCGCGGGGTTTGAGAAGCTTTCAGGACCTTCATGGACGACACAACTCAACGTGACATATACGTTTAGAGCAGCATTTTTTTCAACAGCAAATGGGCCTTCTTTACTTTATCACTTATTGTTATAAAATGTATGACTATAAGACATTATGATCCATCCTATCACCTCTTATTAGATTTCTCATTTGCAATAAACACAACCACTACTTCTTGGAAGTCCCAGAGCATAAAAACGAATGACTAATCAATTAGCCCATAAAAAAGGGGATTTATTTCTAATCTTTTAAAAAAAAATCTCCTTTCACCAAACATTATCACTGAGTGCATGATATGGCCTCTATCGGCCTGCCGTGTTTGTAACGCTTTATTTTTTCTCTCACAAGAACTGATTGCTACAAATTATAGCCTATTAGCTTAATGCCGTGCACAATTGAAGCCCATTAAAATCACTGAGGTCGTGATCAGCGCTAATCATCAACCATGCTAACGATACTGAAACGGAAATAGCCTGTATAATGGAAATTAATCCTGAGTGCGCCTTGTAAACAGCTAACCTGCAGCTGTCAAGATGCTAAGATGTTTTACATGAAAAGAATAAGAAGAAAGAAGACTTGAACATTTCTCATGACAAATATCCAGATGCATCACTAGGATATTTTTGTATGTGTGTGTGTATGTGCGTGTTGTGACCCTGGATGCAACGTGCTGCTTTTACCATACTCTCCTCAAACAATAAATCCCACAAGGCGCAGCAGCAGCCAGCAGCAGTTTCTGCTATGGTAAACAGCCCTGCAAGACTGACCTTGACTCCCACTGTATAATGCAACTACTGAACACATGATTTGTTTTCCTGCTGTCAAAGAGCCACTGGACACAAACACACACGCACACACAAACATATAACTCTACAGTACCATTACTCAAAAACAGAGATGGAGGACGGAGAGGGCAGGAAGGTCTGAGGTTCTTAGGGAAACCAAGATGGAGGCTGCACCTATCTCTGAATGTTACACAGCAATTACAAAACATTGTGCTGTGTGTTATACTAAAAAGAATGGCATTAAGACACTTTTTTTTATAAACCTAATCTGTCTCTGTCTGTGATCAATGGAAATACAAACCAACTTTAGACCTGCATGTTTGTTTTCCTACACCACATCCTGCACAGTTATATCTATGTGAAATTATTCATCCATTAAATGTATCACTTATCCTTGAAGGGTGGAGACAATCCCTGTTGACAATGGGCGAGAGGCAGGGCACAGTCAATCACAGAGCTGATATGTAGAGATAAACAAACAGTCATGCTCACATTCACGTTATTAACCTACATTCCCTTGTATTGGAAGCCAGAACCTTTTGTCTTTGTGTTATAGTATCACCTCAACATGTTAGAAGTGGTCAGCCATTACAAAACCTTATAGTCGTACTCCAGGGGACATCACTGAACTTATTTTCTTTTCTTTATTAGGATCTCCATTAACACCCGCAGCAGCATCGGCTATTCTTCCTGGGGTCCGACATACACACAACACACACACAACATTCACACTTCCACATAAGGAATATACATTTATACATAACAAGAACAACAAAGGCTCCCTAATAATGAACAAACCACAGACCACAGAAAAAAAACAAAAAACAAAACATAAATAATCACTGACTGTCTGAAGTGACTGCAACGATGCACTTCAACTACTCATACACATATTTCCACTCCAAGAAAAAGGGTACAACCACAACTGTAAGCCAGCCCTCTTTATAAACTCAATATGTTAAATCATACTTTATTAAATTCTAAGAGATACTGTTTTAACAGCAATTTAAACCGATCTTCGTTACTTTCATGAGCAATATGAACTGGTAGAGAGTTCCAGGCAATGCTTCATACCTAACCTCTGCTTGGCTCCTCAGACACTCTGAGTGAGGCCTGGAGAGGGGGCCTATGTGGGACTATGTCTCCCCCAGAGACACTCAACTCTGGGTGTTTCAAGTCACAGCTGAAGGTCTCTCTTTTTTTTTTTATTGCTCCACTTATTATGTACGGTACATTGATTTGTGGTTTTCTTCTTACTGGGCTGTGCCTCCTGATGCAATTTCTTTATTCATTTGCTCTTTAAACATTGAAGTCTTTCTGTTACCTAGGTGATAGGAGTTTTACCTGGCACATAAAGGAGAATAAGCCCTGACCACAAAAAAATACCTCTGCTCACCAAAAATCTCACCACAGTAGCCAAACCAGTCACATTTTGGGGAATCCTGAGGATGTGTGGAATGCATAACAAATCAATTCAATTCAACCAGCGACACTGCCCATTGTGCAAAGTGGAATGTGCCACATTCAAAAACGTCTATTCAGCAAGAAAAGCCTCTGCTTCCATGCCTGCAGGAGCTGACATGTGCAAGAACTGAGCACGAGATCTGCCAAGTGATCCACAACTACTTCCAAAGAAATCATTTTTAATCACACCAGATGAAGACTGAACCAACACTGTGTTTTTTCAATGGTGAAAGTCGACACAGTTGCAAACAACTTGCATGAAAACTGACATTTTTTTCTTTCATTTATCTTTTCCAATTATGTTTGTTTTTTTGTAAATATACAGTTTTTTTTAAATAAAAAAAACACTTTCACTGTGGAGAGTAGGCCCACCCTGTCGATTTATTATGTTATCATGTGTGTGTGCGTGGGTAGCCCTACCTATATAAATGCATACAAATGTAAAGATTATTTAGTGCAAACATGTTGTACTAGGAGATAGAATTTAAAAAGGTTAATATTTAGGGGGTTTCCCATGTCTTCATTTACAGCAGTTATGTAAGGTGCAGTTGTGTTATAAGGTTATAAGGTCAGATATGTCAGCATTAAGGGGGAGTTAATTGCGGGGATAAAACAGTCAAACATTTCAGGTGTGTACTGGTTTGTTTGTGTGAAGCTGTGTGTATCTGTGAGACACTAGAACTTGGTTTTGTTTTAATTAAAGCAGTGGTCACGGTGAAGAGTCATCCCTCTGGTTAATGAACGCACAGCCTGGTAGTCAAAGGTCAGCTTGTCACCCTCAGCCACACACACACACAAACATGCAAGCTCTCCCACAAACTCCAAACTGATTCACTTACTCCGCTAATTCTTTTTTTGTCTGTGTACCAGTAGTGTAACTTCATTAAAACCTCTATATTTTAAAGACCTCATTACAAGTATTGTTATTAACACAACACGAAAACTGCCTGGTCGGATTTATGTTAGTTTCTCACAGCGTTATGAGCAGAAGCACGGGGCGGGGGGTGTTTCCTCCGGAGCGCAATAACACACCCGCAACTGATGGCCCCCTCCAATGAAATGTGCATTATATTATAAGTTATTAATGGAGTCCCGCAGGGCAAAATTTAATTACATAGTAGTTTGTGGAGATGTGCGCCGGTATCTATCACTGCTTTGTTGTTTTGCGGAGCCAAGCATTGTCCAATGCTGCCGTTTTCATTTCTCCTCAATGATGCAACCAGGTGTAATTGAACTATGCTCTAATGCTGCTAATTTCATCAGACCTCCTCAGATGAGACGTCTCCTGGCTATTCAGTGCTGCTCCGCTGTCTTTCCTGCAAGCGTGTTACTTCATGTAGTTCAGCGTGGTGAATCACTGTGGTAAGTTGTTAGACTTGACAAAGTTTTTTGGAAGTAATCAGTTTCCTGTTCAGAGAAACTCTACTTGTTGTTGCTGTTCCCTCCTGATCTGGTGGAACAGTCAGTATAGAATTGTGATGCTTTTCTATGTTGTCTGGATTATTTTGGTGAAATTTACAATGAGAGGGAAATCTGCAATGTGCGATTACATTGTTCAGCATTACGATGTGACTTTAAATAGCGCATTCATACCAAGGCAACTCAATGTGCTTTACATAAAGACAAATACTGAGTTGAACTTACACAGTTCACGTCTTGTGCAAACTATACATGCAGGGCTGCGTCTGATAAGACAAATGCTGACATGATTTGAGTTTCTGGAGGCTCATGTTGAGGTTACAGACACTGATCAGATTTGCCTGTGCAATGTTATAATTATCCCATCTCATCAGTACAGTACAGCTTATCTGGTACATTATTGATATTTTCTTTCCTCAAAAAACAGAATAAGAATTAGAACAGCATTGGAATAATAATAAGATTCATTTCCAGAGCAGAAACAATTATGTTTACAGCAGCAGTCAATAACATTTTTTTTCCGGAAACAAATGGAAAATGTCAATAAACAGAATAATTTTCCTGACATGAAACACTGAGTGAAGCTGAATCAGTCATCAGTCATTTCCTCCGTCTTCCTCTTTCCTCCTATCAGGCAACAATAAAAAAATATTCTCAGAGAGACAAACACTTTATATTCAGCTGGTGGATTTACATAATATATTATAACAGGAAATTCCTGTTGAAATCACTGAGAAGAGTTTGAGTAACTTTAAATTATTTTGGCCTGAGACCAAAGTAATGACTGTCGTGCACAACGTTGAAACTTTTGCTGCACTTTATATTGTTTGTGTATCTTTTCTTCTGAGTAACTGTTCAATTTATGGATCAGTGATTTCCCTGAGAAGTCGTCTAGAATATAAAGAAGGTGTTCGGTCGACAGACTTCCAGTGAATTCATTCCAATTAACTGTCAAGTAATTACCTTAACCTTGACTTTTTAGTTTAAAAATTTATCACCACACAAGCATAAAATGAAAGAAAGAGATCTCAACAATGAAGAGAATCGTCACTAGGAATTAAATTAAACGTGTCTTTGGGAGAAATTGTTATTTTTTCTTGTAATTTCAGCCCATTTACATACAGTAGTCCTTTCACAGGGACAGAGGAAATTAATTGGAAACCATAACAAAAAGCATCAAATGTTTTGTTGCTCTGCTGTGTGGGGTGAGGCAGCTTTCAGTGGGACACAAGGGACCGGGCGGTGGTATTGTGTGTGGCTTATTGTCATCACTCTGTGTTATTGCATTGTGTCGTTTAGTCATTTCCTGTTGGACAGGGCACAAATAAATTCAAGCTACATAATCTAAGAGTTTATTTTTTGAATAAAGGTTTAAAGTTTGTTTTGTGAACATCTGACAGTCTTCACACCTTCAACAACCTCCCCTTCCTGTCTTACTGCGCTGCCTTTTCCACATTCACTTCATCATTAACCCGTAAACCCCACTCTGCTTGTGACCATGTCAAATTTCACATAAAGCCAGTGCTGGTGTAAAGGGAACTGCCGGCACACGTGTGCTGCACAAAGCCGCAGTGAGCCGGTCCCATTGATCAACTATTGTCCAACAGCAACAACAACAGTGTAGAGTCGTTAGGTGTGAACGCAGCTCACATGGTCAGCGGTGGAGGCAGTTTCATGTCCCAGGGCTCGGCTTTGTTTCTGCAGGGGTCGATAAATCGCTGGAGCTCGAGCAAGCCAGTGCACTTATTGTACCACGCCTGTCTATAAACCCCCCCCCTTCCTCCTTTAACCCTGGCTCTGCAGTTTCACTCCACAGACACACACTGCATGGAGCGTGTGTGTGTGTGTGTGTGTGTGCTAATTAGGCTAACATATGAGCTGGTGCTTTTTTTTTTCTCTGCATGTATAAGTTATTTTCACAACATTTACGTGTGAAATTGGCACGGGCGATGCATTCAGGTGGCGTGAGTTAAAATGAGGAGTGGATGTGCAATGCAATAACCAGACACTAATGTGTGTGAGGTAATTCGATGGCATGAGGAGCAGAGCTGAGTCTTTATAGGGTGAGGGAAGCGAGGGAGGTGCAAATGGTGATTCTAACACTGTCCTATTCCTGGTGTGCAATGACACCTCGTATATTTATTTTGACCCTGTGTCAAGTACAAAAAAATGACTAAATGTATGCACTCAGGTTGTACTGTATGTGTATTTATTATAGGGAAGAGTACCCTTCAAATCTGTAATGTTTTTTAACAAGGCACAAAATAATAAAAGGTAAGAGTGAAATGATAAGTCAGTCAATCAATAACTTAGTTGAACCAGGGGAGAAAAAAAACCTGCAATTATCTTTTAAGCAATTCATGGTTGCATTGTGTTTGGATGAGAAATATCTAACATGTTCTGGCTGAAGCGTCTGCCTTTCCCATATCTTATGTTAAAATGTTGTCTGGTTAATTAAGAGCGGCAGTGGCTCAGGAAGTAGAGCAGGTCGTTTTTTTTTTTTTTTTACCTCCTGTCTTAAAAAATAATGCAAAGCAACGTGCTGTTCTGTACAGAGGAATGAAAATATGTAATCGTTTGCCATCACATTTAAAGAATAAGGCATATAAAATGCTTTCAACATCAAAATAAATGATTATTTCTATGATTTTGTTTTGCATCTAAAACCTCATTTTATAATTTTAATCTTGTCCTGTCGCTGTCATAGTGTCCTTGGGCAAGACACCTTACCCACCTTGCCTCGTGTGAATGTGTATGAATAATCATGGTCGGAGGGGGCCGTTTGGCGCACATTGGCAGCCACGCTTCCGTCAGTCTGCCCCATTAATTTATTTCACACAACTTGTGGTTGTTATTTTCAGTAATGTAAAAGAGGAAATCTCCAACAAATACGACCAACCTGGTGGCTGGCTGCACCACATACAGTTGGCATCATTATAAGGCAGCCATCTCTAACTTTTGCTATCAAAATTCATTCCTTTCCCTCAGTTAAGTTAGCATGCAAACCAGCCAGCCCCGGCCTTGTCACACTGTCTGTTTACTCTCTGATACTGAGTCACTATAACCTTCAGTTTACCCTGAAGTGGTGGTGGGTGTATTGTAACCTCGTGTCTCACAATGATGGCTGAGGCTCTCGCCAAGACTGGTAAGAAAACAGCTGTTAATGTGAATGCTGGCGATGTACAGTAGCAAGAGCAAAACTCACATAACACCTTGAATTAATCTGGTATATTCACACGTACAGGCCTGACTCATAATGATCCTCACAACTAGACGTACTCCTTCATGAAAAGACTCATTCATGACCATTACACAAAATCACATTAAAGCATAACAAGGCAGTGTAAAAGATGTGTTTTTGAAGAAGAAAAATTCCTGGTAAAGGGAAGTACTGTGTATATGAGAGTGTATGAACGGCGGATTACAAAGACTGTTTTATCATCTAAACCCTCAGCAAACTTTCTCCTCATCTGCTGCCTGTCTTGATGCTGAGCTGAGGAGGTCAGTCGCACTCCCTGACCCTGATCCCCAGAGCCCACGACACACACACACTCACACACACACACACACACTCACACACCAGGGATCAGTGATGAAGTGGGGCACCGAAGCGTGAATGGGTTGAAGGTTAGAGCGGGGTTAGCTGAGGACAGTGAAGATAAGAAGTAGGAAGGAGCAGAATAACAGGACAGAGGATGACGCAGGCTTATACTGTAGATAAGCTGGGGGAGATACAAGGTCAGCCGCTAGGACACACAAAGAGATGGGAACATTAGGCCTTGTACAAAGAGGATTTAGGGTTTTCTACAAAGAGAGAAAAACTGTGACCAACTTTTGGTTTTGAGTGACAGTCTTGGCAGAGATACAGTAGAGAGACGTGGATGCCAATTCAGTTAGAGACCAAATCAAATGAAAACTTAATTTAAAATATAATCAGATATGCAACGATCTCAGGACAGAAACCTAGTCATAAAAATCAACTCTTTCTCTAGAGCTTTGACTGCTGGTCAATCCGAGCATCTTTTTTATGGATTTTCCTGAACCAATGTATGCAGAGGACAGAAATAGAAGCCCTGAATTAAGTGTGAAATGTTCCATGTTGAAAAGAAAAAGCAGCTGAGGGGAAGATGATCTTAAGTTTTGATCAACCCCATTGGAATCATTTAAAATCTAACTGTAAAAATGTAAAAAAAATGTAAAAAAAATAATTAAAAGAGGCTCACTACGCCCTGCAGAACGTCCCTTCTTGGAGAATACACAGAGATAAATGATTGCCTGCATATTGTTTACTCTGTGTGCAGATGAGCATGAAAATGTGTGTCTGTGTGCCGATACAAAGCTTTAACTTCTGAGCAGAACTGGGATGCTGACACAGTGACAGAGAGGTGAACTGTAGAGGCCTGATTACAGAGAACAGACATCAAAGTCCAGATCAATGGGCTTCAACAGAACGTCAATGGACATGCCTGTGGCAGTGTTGCCCGGAGATTTAACAGAGAGAGGAACTCTCCAGTCGTTCAAAGCTCAATGGACGGCCTGATGGGGTATCTGTGCTTAAGTGAATTGAAACCATGGGGTTATTGTCTGGGCGTCAGGAACTCACCCTGAGGAACTGAGGCTGGAAAAGACATTTTAAACCACTTTCTAAAACTGTCAAGTCAAACAGAAGGCAGACAGTTGATGCATAATATTAATCTACCTTATTTTAAATACGGCTGAATTCAAAGCTGCATGTTGCAGTTTATTGCTTAGAAGTGACCAATGATCAAGACAATAGGGTCGACCTATGATATGTCTTTCATGATAGTAAACAATATACTGAAAGTCAGTGAAGAAGCACAGTCGTGTCTTCTTACTAACTGATCTGAACTGGCTCTTTCTTCTACTTCTACGTTTCTACTCAGAAAAGACAATTGGCTTGGACTCAGAGAACTTCTTCCAAAACTCACCTCAAGAGTCAAAGCTCTCATTACTATGACTTGGCTCTAATTCCTGCCTGACCCAGAACGCAATCAGGAATCAAAGATCTTCCACCGGCTCAGGATCTCAGCTTGAAGAGTAACTTCACGCATTTGGCTTCTTTATTTATTTATTTATTTTTAAATCAACTATAGAATTTTCTTGTTGTTTTATCTCGATTTCATTTAGGTGTCTCTCACTTTGGCATGGTTAGCTTAAAAACATTTTGCAACTGTGCTATTACACCACCGTGTCAATGTGCAAGTAGACCTGGAGGACTTGTGCATTCTGTCTGTATGATATACTGTACCAGTTACATGCGTGATATGATGTGCGTGTGAATGCGTTATTGCTGTTGTCAGGTCTGTTCACAGTTGACAGGAGATGTGAAGGGAGACAGAGGAGGTCTGACAAGTCCTCGGACCTTTGAATGTAGCTGACCTTGCCCTTAGCAGTGTTACTAAGAAACGGGTGCAGAGACCCTTTAAAAAGGCCAACTAGGGTCACTGAACATCCATGCTGTGTAACTGCTATGCTTAATAGTACCGCCCTGTTCGTGTTAAATCATACAGTACATGGCCTCGGACCTTGTCACGTATTTGTCATGTGCCCCCGTGCGGATCTGTGAGAGGCAGCTGACTACTGAAAGGTCCATTAAGCACGGTTTGATTCTGAATATGCACTACCGCTGATACCAGTGAGAATCAACACCTAATTTTCATCCAGACATGTACATGGTTGACTCCACCTCTAACCCACAGTACTGGCTGGAGAAATGCAATTGTGTAGTGATCCTGCAGCATGAAATAAAGGGAAATAAGTGTGGAACATCCAGCAGGGTAACAGATTGTTGGTATGCCTACCTCTGGTACCCCCTGGGGCCAAATGATCTACAGTATATAAATATAATATAATTTAATATACATAATAAAATTCATGTGCCAAGAGTGGTTTTAGCATTTGATTAGTGAACACAATAGGGCAATAAAAAAATCATGGCAAAAGGCAGAGAGGGCAACACTTTTTCAAATTGAAGCATTACCCGTTTGTTGAGACTGAAACTCTTAATTCTTAATCTGGGAAACAGCAGCTGACAAACACAATCTCAGCACATTAGCTCCGCTGGAGCTTTTGATCGTATCAACTGATCTTCCTCAGCAGATGGAGTTGTGATATGTGTGTGCGATACAATCGCAGCCTTTGCAGCTACTGAGTGGACCTCATACAGCTGTTGTTCACAGCTGCAGACACAGTGCAGACTTTTAAGTTTTATATTAAAAAAAAAAAAATTTTTTGTGGTGTGACTGATCATCTGCAACTAATTATGGAGATAGCGATGGAGAGTTAAGATCACGTTGGTCTAGATAACAGAACTATGAAACTCCTATGTTGACACGTTCCCCTCGGAGAATGAGGTCAGTGTACAGTTTAACAACCTTAATCAATGCTTCCTCCTGAAGGCCAGGAATCAAATGACCTGACTTAATAAAGTCAGGGTTCATTGATCCCATAAGGTTTGAGACTTATTTCCTTCCCCAGCAGGGTTAGAGGTCAGTGTAACCTCAAGAGCTGGAAGGTATTCAAACTTTTGCTCAAGGACATGTCCACAGTCGACTGCCTGTCCTCCAATTAAAAGCACATACCTCAGATATCTATATTCCTTTGTGATAGAACAAGATTTTTACCCATTTTGATTCTGTCCCAAAATTTGAGAATATGAAGCTCAGATACAGTAATAGTTCATTGTTTGATATTCTGATTCTTGAATCTTTAGGAGCCCGGGATCAGAAAAGAAGTCCGATTTACACTGAAGTCAAAGGAGAATTGATTCTGACACCTCACAGCAAAATGTCCACGGTGGACAGGCAGTGAATTGACCAGCAGTCAGCAGGTTGTGTGTTGTCTTTATTAATGACATGGGACCTGTTATCTCTTGTTCTCTCTCTCTCTCTCTCTCTTCCACTCTCCCTCTCTTTCTCCTCCTTTCATTTCCTGGCATGGCTTCTAATGGGAGCGCTCCATCAACTCATTACTCAGATGGATAAAATGACTTTTTATGTGGCGCCGGTGAGCCACGAAGCTGCAAGCAGATTGAGCAAATGAAGAGAAATCAGAGGCCCATTCCAGGCCTGATAAAGCAGTGTGACGGATTTTCTCTGCCTCACCATTATGTGAGAGAAATGACTGCATACAATGAAGTATTCTGACTGTGAAGTATAGTGTCTATGATGTACTGCTGCATTCCTGCATAAACAGTGTACTGCAGTACTGTTTGAGTGACAGACGGAAATGTGTTGTGGATTAGTTTGTGCCCCAGAAGATAACAGTGGCTAAAAGCTGCGACTGATTGCTTAAAAATGTAAATTGACTTTTAAATGAGCAGCAGATGTTAATGGCCCCCTCAATTTTAATACAGGCCGACAAGTAAATGTGGAATACATTCATCCAAATGCTTCCTCCGACACCAATACTCTTGAGTGCAGTTGCTGTTCAAATGATAAATGATAAGGGTTACCAACGACACACGTACCTGATGCCTTTGATTTGTGCAATGCTGTGGTGGGAGATCCTCGACAGAGCGGAGATGACCTGAAACACAGAAAAAAGACTGTTGACTGTTTGTTACATGGAATGAACAGCTACATTTGTTCCAACTCGTTTAAGACCACTTCCAACTCCGCTTGACGAATTATGAGCACAATAATCAGTCAACACTGGGACTGTTACCACCTTGTAACTGCAGTGAACTAAAGACAGTCTCATCAGAAAGAGGTTCACACAGCCAAGGATTCATAAGGAACCAAATCTATCTATCTATCTATCTATCTATCTATCTATCTATCTATCTATCTATCTATCTATCTCCCTGCTTTCTTTCCTTCCATTTACCCTGTGTCTTTTTACTTCTTTCTTTCTATCCCCCTATCTCTCTCTCTCTTTTCTCATTTCTTTCTACCCCTCTCTATACCTCTTTCTATCTATCCATCCCCATCTTTCTTTCTTTCTACCCCTCTCTGTCTTTCTTTTCTTTCTTTCTTTCATTCAGCATTTCTTCAGCAATGGCATTCAGCTGCTTTCAGCATTCACACGCATTTACTTCAGGAAATGCTATCTTTTTCTAGTTTATTTTTCAATTTGCTTAATTTATCAACTTAATTTCTATTTTATTCTACCTCTCTCTCTCATGCTGTGTTATTTTGTGTTAACTCTCCAGAGAAAAAAACAAACAAATTGATGGAACCAATGCCAAATGTAACAAAAGCAAATAAAGATATACAAAAGCGTTGCACTGTCAAGAGTCAATTATCAACAAAAAGTGAAGTAGTTAATGGCAACAATAAACTCTAAGTGAAGGCAGAAGTGATGAATGTCACACAGGAGTCATTAACAAGCTTCAGCACATCTGCTGCCAGGTGAAAGACAAGATGTTCAACAGCCACTGTTCTCTGTGGGCGATCATCCAACATCACCTGCATGTCTCTTAGCAACCCCCCTCTCAGTTGTATGCAGCACCACACAGGACTGTGTGTAAACATAATGCAGGCCACCTTGTTAATGGTGGCATCCGCAAACATGTGGTGCACAGTCACGCAGGGGTGAGCACTGCTGTGATTTGTTCACACACTCTGACCAATTGCACCATTTCCCTTATTTGACACAGTGCCTTGTTTTCTGTGTGCGCTAATCTTCATACTTTCCCCTCCTCATTTTTTTTCCTTTTTGTTTAGAACAACAAGGTTAAATGTGTGGCTGCATTTAAGCTGATTTATCACGGGCTGTGAGTCACACGCAAGTGAGCTTATGGCTGAGGACTACAGATGGTGAGCTTGCTGGGTCTACAGAGGCTAGTTCAGGAAAATGAGGAAACCACCACCCCAAAAAACACACACACACACACACACACACACACACACAACAAAATACAAACCCCGTCTCCTACGCCTCATTACCCACTCCTGGGTGTATTTCCGCCTGCAACACCGTGGCAGTGCCAGATGCCTCCTCGACAGGGAGGAGAAAATTGTTATCTCAACCTCTCCTCCTCGGCAGGTGTGTCATCTGCAGCCTCTCATCAAACTCCCTCTTCTCTAAACGCACAATGCAGCTTGTCAGCGCTCGTGGTATTTAAAATTCAAGAAGAGGCCTCCCGCTAATGGCTGGTGTGAAGAGGAGACCACCACTTTAGGACCCTGGAGTTATGCTCAAGTGGTGTTGACCAAAACCTCTCACTCTCTCTCTCTATTCAAGTTATCCTCATGTTTAACATTATTTTGTGGAGAGGCAGGGTGTGTGTGTGTGTGTGCAATGCATCATAATGCATCATAATCATTTACATCTAACTACTCTATGGGGGGAGATCTTGACGTTGCTACCACCAGGCAGGGTGATAAGGGGTTATTTCTCTGTGTTGCTAAAGACCCGTGTAATAGGCATGTTCATGCTTAATGGTTCCAGTATGAGCCTAGTCTACCATTACACACCTACTTAACATATAGTCTAACCGCACTCTTCAGGCAGGGACAAAAAAGAAAGGGCAGACAAAGAGAAGTTAAAAAAAGAAGAGGAGAGAGGAGAAGAATGGGCTGCTAATTCAGCTCTGTGTGTCTGTTTAGTCAGCGGTTAGGGTGTTTAATAAATCACTGTAGATAAAGCCTTTGTGCTGCTGGGTGGCACGCTGCCCACCTGGCCATGCTGTAGGGAGGGACCACATATGGCACACTGTCCCAGCGTCATTATTAGCTCAATTATTTTGGTCTTATTAACTCCATTGTCTTTGTAGAAGGGTAGCAGATGAGATTATTTGACCGGAAAACATGAGAAAAAGCCGCCATGAAAACAGAACTGAGATTGATAGAGACACAGATTCAGTATTTAGTAGCGATCCATATTTAATGCGGGCTGGTGTGATCAGCTGTGGTCCGATCTGGATGAACACAGCTGGCTCCAGACAGGTTTGTCCAGGTTCAAGGAATCGGGGAAGGGGAGCTGCTGGCTCGGAGCCAGACAGAGAGGGTCACAGCAGGTCCCAGGCCTGGCTCGGCCTGGGGAGACGAGACGTGAGAGTGCCAGCGCTGCTCGTGCTATAGCGTGACTTTCACACAACTTGGCGTAAAGTCTGTTAATATTAAATCTCTAGTTTCCTTAACATTAAGCAGTTTGTTCTGTTTTTTGAAGTTCTTGTTGGCTTCACACGCCATAATGTGCAAAATATGTCTCTGCAGTGGCAGTCCGTGACTCCCTCTGGCTTTGGTAAGAAATGCTAATTTGCAATCTGTTTTCAGGGCGGCTGAAGATGTCAAGAAATTCTTCTCACATTAGGATGAGTGCAGAAAATGACAGCTGCTGTTTAGAGCTCCACTGTCACTGTTACTGACACAGTAGATATTAATACAGGACAGAGTTACTGAAAATTCCTGTATTTTACATTTTTCCTGTATTTTGCAAGAAGAAGATGTATTTGTCACAAGAGAGGCCCTGAGCCTCTCCTCTGATTTGGTTGACTGTTTTCTGACTTACTGGATAAAAATACAGCTGACTTGAAGTAAAGACAGAAAAACCAAATCCTGCCAGGTTGGATTTTGGTTCCAGGTGGGCGGGGCTTGAGTGGGACTGCTCTGTTATAACATCACAAGGTTACAGAAGTCCAGCATGTTTCTGAATACAGGCTGTGTGCATTTCTCTGTGGTCTGAGTGCTTTATAAATACAGCACCTTGAACTACTACTGCTTCATAATCAACAGACACTTTTATTCTGTGACCTTTTCATGAAACACTCCAACAAAAAACTCGAAGTAGGCCTTGAACTCTGAGTGATCCTCGATAGATGAAATATTCAGTCAAGTGTCTCCTTAAAATTGAGTTTTGGAGCTGACGTCCTGTATCTGCAAGGCCACTCCTCTTATTCTGCCACCATGGCTCAAAGGTGGCTCATCTTGCCTGATTGTGATTGTGCGTTCCTCTCTGTGCCCGTGTTTCTGTTTCCCTGTGTGCCTCTAACACACCCTCTTCTGATCCTTTGGTTCAGTCAAAGCCTTTGAGTCTCTACACATTATTAATTTCCCTCTCATCTGGTACTCCCCGGGGGGTCTTAACTCTGCGCCTAGCCAGAGAATAAAGCCTCTTTCACCCCTCTAGGAAAATGCAAAAGACAAGTCACACGATAGAGAGAAAGCTTATAGGTTTCTTAAGCCCCAAACCAATATCTTACCTTAATTACCACCTCACAGCCCCTGGCAACCCCTTACCCACATCTGACCCTCCCTGTCAGTCAGGAGAGTGGAACTGAAGACACATGTTCTGGCAGACAGCCTCACTGATGCATGCAGTTTTCAGCCTGTGACTGACACGCAACATTTACAGTCCATTATACGTTTGTAGTCGTGTGTGTGTGTCTGTATGTGTGTGTCACAGAGGGCAGCGGGAGCAGAGATAAGGATTGCATCCATGGATTAAGTGCGAGGCAAAGCCAAGTGTTTGCAAACACACGTCTCCCCTGGCAACCAGGGCTTGGCTGAATATGCATGGTCATCAGTTACAAATCAAATCAAACCTGCAGCCATATGTGATTAAAGCGCAGGAGGGCGGGGCTGTGATCTGATTAAGATGTGAAAATGGCCACACGAGGACTATTGACAGCCAATAATAAAACACAGCCAGCCCGCTGACTCTCTTCTTACAATCCGATGCGGTCGTGGCAGGATTCTACCTCGCAACCGCAAATCAGTGCACGTGTTAGAAGTCATGCAACAAAGAGGCAGAATTAATGAAAAATTCATCACATTATTATTATTATGTCTTTTCCCCCCATTTCTCTCTCTGGGCTCCAACTCCCTGGTAGTGTGATATATTTATGAAGTATTCACACTTTGATAGGACAGCATTCCTCTGCTTGTGCCAGTCTGCCAAAGTGGTATAGGCACGAGGCAAAAGGGGCATGGAGTGGGAGAGCTGAGAACAGATGGCTGAGAGGGAACCCTGCGTGCCCAACATCAATAATAGACAGACAGAGGAGGGACGGCTGAGCCCGTCCTTGTGTGTGTGTGTGTGTGTGTGTGTCTCTGTGTGTGTCCTGCTGTCCCACTGCCTCCGGGAGTTCCTGCCTTTTTACAAACCTCCTCTTATTCTGTCTTTTTTTTTTGGACTGAATCTTTTTTCTCTCTTTCACAGTTTCTTTCCTGCGCTATGAACAATTCGCACAGCAGAATGTTCTGCATCATTTAATCCTCAGACCTCACATGCCATGAAGCAACGATGCTCTGTCTGCTGAGGTTAACAAACATGCACACAACCTTTAACACCAACAGACATTTCATTCAGACCTAAAATATACAGGGTCCTCCAAAACAGCTGCTTAATCGCTTAATGTGTGTATCCAGGACTGCTGCTGCTAAATGATAAGCATAATAAAGGAGACAAACAGTTAAAAGTACAAATAAATAAATTTGAATGCATCAATATAAGGGAACAGACTGGTTAACTTGGCCAGCAGCCAGCTATTAAACATACAGAGTCAATCGGATAAACACACTTGTCATGACAAACAACAGTCCACAGTCTTAGACACAAAGAGGGACTGAAATATGCTGGATGTAGATACATGCAAAATGTAAATCTGAGTAAGCAAGCAAAATAAAAGTTTAACAAACACTATAAAAAGGATTAAGCAGAAAATGCACTTCTTTCGTCCTGAATAAAATTGTGTCTCTATGGGCTTCTCTCTGCACCTTGTCCATGACACCTTGCAGCAAAGTGCATGAATGGCTATGATTAGTCTCCGAGCATCAGCTCATGTTTTAAAGTTGCTGAATGCTATCAGGAGCCGGGGCCCCGTGCAAAACCCTGATCCTCCGCTCAGATTGGCACCTGCCACGCTGCACTAAATCCCCTCAAAGACGCCGCGTCCAGCTGCTTGATTACAGAGGATTTCACTGCGTATGTCCAAGCACAGAAAGCCTCTGGGTTGGCCCCAGGGCCAGTGAGAGTGCGGCGGCCGCTGCTGACCCAAAGACCCCATTTACCACCAGTGCCAAGCACAATGGCTGTAAGCCTTCAGGCGGCACCGAGCCCACACACACACACACAGAAACACAAAATGTACAGAGTTACTATGTCGCTGACTGAAAATGTGGGTTAGCTTAACATGATGCAGATAACGCTAAAGGTTTTTAAGCCTTTTTTGGAGAAGTTGGGCAGATTTCCATGCGTCTCCTACCACCGTCAATATGAATTATTGATGTGAATATGTGCCTGCAAATCAATCTGGGAGCTTATTTAGCTTTAGGACCTTGCTCATTGATTGGATCTGAACCTGTGCTGCTTGAAGTGGAAAAGGCCAACTGTGGCTAATATGTGCAAACACCTGCCAATACGCTGCAGCCGTATCCATGACCTGTCCCATTTCACGCTGAATCACCAAACACGGGCCTGCTCACTTATGTGTGACTGCTCCTGTGTGTCACAAGGTGCCTGTACACACACACACGTACACACACACGCTCAAAGATGGATTATATTCACATGTGCTGAGCATGAGTGCATGTTCTCTTACACACATGTGCACACAGATCAATGGTGCTCCAGCCCATACAGCCTGCAGTACTGGTTCAGACACCAGTCCTGGTAGAGACGGGGCTTAAAGGAGGTTGATCCGGGGGGGCTGAGGTTCTGATAAGCCAATAGAGATGAGAGGAAAATGAGGAGGACGAGTCTGCAGAGGGGACACTGACTGGAGCAGCTAATTTAATGTGATGACATAAAGTTTGCTAAACTTGTCCAAAGACTTTCTCACTCTAAGTTCTTCTGACATGTCTGGAACGCCCTCAAACTAAAGTATCTTATTAGTGTGTAATGTGCTAGAGAACAGAGTCAAAACCACTAAAAATGTATCTCATTCTTAATCGTTTCTGACTGCGATTTAAAATGTAGAACAGCAGGAGATGCCATGGATTAAGTTGCTTTTGCGTGCAGCTCTGCTTTTCACCATTAACCGAGATAACGTGTTGGTTGAAAAGGTGAAAAGCTTGATGCCCGAGTAGCTTCGTAACAGAGGAGCGAATGTGTCCTTAACTGTGTGAACCATGCAGCATTAATCACCCCTCCTTTTATAAGCCAGCCTGAATCAAACAACAATAGCGCAGCAGCTCAACAGCCACTGATCACTTGTAATTGTTGTGCTTACAGCTCTATCTGTTGCAAAGCCAGGCCATTCATAATGAATGAGGGGGCGATGTGATGAGAGGATCGCAGCAGTGTTTGGGCTCGGGGCTGTGTTGAGTTGAGTGGGGGTGGGGGTGGGGGTGGGGGGAGGTTTGGGGAGTGGGGGGGTGGTGTGAAGAACTCAGGCATGTGGTGACTCAGCAGCAGCAGTCGGACAAAGCTCCTTCTACTCCAGAGCTGTGCTGAGCAGGCACAAAGTCAAGTTCTCTGTGGGGCAACTGTTGCAGTAAGACAAGATGTGGCTGCTTTTAGCTGCTTTTGGCTTTGAAACCAGTGATAAGTCTTTTATACTTTAAAGTCCCATATGTTAATGTTTTGTTTGAAGTATTGATCCATAATGAAAATCAAAACCATCTCAATGCAGTTCTATGCCTTTTTATCAAAAAGGCATGGAAATTTCCCAATATGAGACCTCTAAGAGGAATGTCAGATATCTGTCGGCTCCAGATTCTTGAACATGAAACTCAGCTGCTTTTCTCTGTTTTGATCATTTGATTCAGATCTGTTGCAGGTTGTTAAAGGTATATTTATTTTACTGCTAAAGAGTGCAGAACAAAATTATGCAGGTTATACACTGCCCGTCCAAAAAAAAAAGTCACCTCCTGGATTTAACTAAACTAATTCTAATCTTCTAATCTTTCTTTTCCTTGATGTTTTTAGCCTCTGTGAGGCACTTTGTGTTGCTTTTAGCATGAAAGGTGCCATATAAATAAATAAAATTTGAATTTGAATTTAATAGGTCAGAGCCTCCCATTGGATAATTACTGCATGGATTATGATGTTTCAGCTGGCAGCAACTTATTTAAAACGGACTGATGCAGTCAGTAGCTTCTCATTTCTTCAACAACCATGACAGAAGACATGTGGTTGTGGAAAAGATGTTCATCTGTTTCAGACGGGTCAAATGATTGGCATGCATCAAGCAAATAAAACATCCAATGAGATTGCTGAGACTAAAATTGGGTTAAGAACTGTCCAACACATTATTAAAAACTGGAAGGAGAGTGGAGAACCATCATTTTCAAGGAAGAAATGTGGTCTAATGTGACCACAGAGTCAGACCTTCACCACATTGAGAATCGTTGAAAAATTAAAGCAACTCTGGACGGAAATATATGTTGACGAAATATTAGAGTGCGTGACTTTTTTTTGGACGGGCAATGTATAATACAGTATAGGTGTGTTTGAATTTCTGCAGTATGAATACCAAGAACACAGCGAGAATGTGTGCGTTTGTGTCTATGTGTGCTTGTGCAATCTCCCCCAGGATGACAAAATCATTTCCTGAAGTTTCTCGAGGTGAGAGTTCAATTAAAGGTCGATATGAGGTGAGGAAATGAACCCTGTTTCCCCTGTCGCATTTTAGTCTGTCTCCTGCAGACACATGGAGCCTGACCTGCTGATACAGGGAAGCTGCAGTGAGTACCACAGGACAACTCTGAAGTCACTAAACCATGCATGATGGCTGCATTTATAGTACATGTGCGTAACAGCTGTTTCAGAACACAGTGGCTGCCGACAAACAAACAGTCCAAACAAGTGGTGCAGATCCACCCGCTGCTCCCTGTCCATGAACCCTGAGGCCAAAAGGGAGCCGCCGTCTTTCACCAAAAGCACAGAGGCAGAACACAGTGCATGAAATTATCCCACAATGAGCTGAGAATGAAACTGTGATTGGAAGCGAGAGCGGAGCCAATACAAGAAAAAAAACAAAAAAAAACAACAACAATAACAAACAAGTGAAATTCATCTGAACGGCAGAGTTTCATTACAAA
Organism: Trachurus trachurus; assembly: GCF_905171665.1. Classification (NCBI taxonomy): domain Eukaryota; kingdom Metazoa; phylum Chordata; class Actinopteri; order Carangiformes; family Carangidae; genus Trachurus; species Trachurus trachurus. The sequence goes on from NC_139908.1 coordinate 22,506,727, forward strand.
GCCATCGCACGGGGCGGATTATCAGTTCTTTGGTCTTTGGCTGCACGTTACCCCCGCCGTTTGAAATGAGCCCAGATCAGACGTGCAATCTGTCCTCTGCTGCTTCTCCAACAAAACAGCAGGTCAGTTCCTTGCACTCATTACTCATGATCTCAACACACTGCTGAGAAAGATCACACCGCTCCTCCAAGTGCTGAAAGGCCTCCCCGAAAACAAAAATAAAGGAGGAAATGAGAAGACGAAGTCGATGTGTCGAGCGTGTTTGTCTGGGTCTGGGTGCGTGTTACAGTTGGCCCAGTTTTTTTTTGCCTTCTCCCCAAACATGTGTTTGACATTTGCATGCTAGAATGACTATACCTCCTGCCGTGATGAAAATTTCTCAAGTGTCATGCCATGTTTCAAAAGCTTTCATCAACGGTCTGTGGGCTACATGAGCCGTCCAACCTACTGGACGATCACCGATGTTTCAATCGGTGGCACGTGCAGAGGCGCGTACAGGGCAATCACTGACTAAATGTGTCATTAAGAAAAATGCTTTAATGTCAGTCATGCTTAAGTTCGGCCTTGGAAATACTAACAGCTGTAAGAAACAGACTGAGGCGGTTTTGTGCAGTCAAGCAAAGTGTGTCAATTCACTCTGAATCACATACAAAATCTGAGCAACTAGAATCCAAAATCTTTCTAATGTGGTTTGGTTCTGTATGGCTCTGAGAGGAAACCTGGATCTGAGGATCAGATTAGCCCGGCTATACATCGACAGGCTGCTATTATGGGCTGATAAGAGGTCAGAGACACATCGGCACGTACTGTATGGAGGCAGATATGTAAAACTAAGAACTTGCAGGGGAATCAAATGGAGCCATAAATGCGAAGAGGCATCTTCCTTCACAAAGAACAACTCATGCAGATGGGTCTGAGGCAGTTATATCCATGTGCGTGCGTGCGTCATGCATGTGTTGCTGCTCGTGTGCATCCGTGTCCTGACAAAGAAGTATTTGTGCTAATCTGTGAGCACGCCTTACATCATGTCTGTGTCTGAATTTCCTGATGTTGCAGCTTTTTTTTTCTTTTCTTTTTTTTCTTTTGGCTTGTCAGACCTATAATCTGTTTTGTCTGTTTGCTCACTGTTTGCCGTGCAGTTCCGGTCAGGTTACCACACAACAACTGCGTGGCTCAAATCTCAAACAGCAAACAGCTGCTCTACTTCAGCCACGTCCATTAGTTACTTCAGTCTTTTTCTCTCCATTCTTCAGCTGCGGTGGGTCAGCGCTGACAGAAAACGGCTGTTAGCGCAGGCAGAGCTAAATCATGACTATGCAGTTCTAACACATCTTTCTTTAGACATTCATCCTCCTTAATGTGAATGTGTCAACATATTTGGCAGTATTGTAATTCCAGTCAATCCCTCACATAGCAGTTTTATTACAAAGAGATTTGTAAAATATTAAACATGCATTTTAAAGTTCCAACATTGTATAAACGGTAGATTTACATGTTTGTTGTGGTTGTAAAATGGCAAGGCAAGGTAATTTTATTTGTGTAACCCATTTTCACAAACCATTTGTCTCAAAGGGATTTATATCATCATGACAACATCCTCTGCCCTTGGACACTCACATTGAGGAAAAACTGGGTCTAGTAATAGTTTGAAAACGTCACTACTCACTCCACAGACAAATGCACATAACCTGTATTTAGACTGAGCCTTAAATCCAGCCGTCAGGACTTCTGTAACCCTGTGATGTCACAACAAAGCAATCATCTCTCTCAACCACGCCCCTAGTCCCGCCCACTTGAACCCATCATCCAACTCTTATTTTGATTTCTAAGTGTGTTAACTAAAATCTGCTGCACTTATACTCAATCACTCATAAAACAGTCTCAGTTAAATGAAAGTGAAGGGCTGTAGTTTGGTTTCATCCACAATGTGCCTTTTTGTTTGCTTCTTTCATTTCCAACATACTGTTTTCTGGAAACACGCAGCCTTGTCCGCATGTGACTATTCCATCCCTGGTGATGTGGAACACAAAGTAAGCAGATCATTAGCCGAACATATGTTGCGTCAGTCCAGACAACAACAGCAGAAGAAGGAAAACATTAAAAATGGGCCTGAAAACGCTGGTGTCTGCAATAGTCATTTTGACATTTTAACAGCATTTTCAGTTTTATCCGGCCTAGTACATCAGAGATGATCCCTGACACAAAGCTGCTGGGGGCGTGTGGTGACACAAGGGTTTAAGGCTCTGAAGCAGGTTGTGGTGATAAGGGCAAACTGGGGATCATGGGAGGAAACGGGATTTCCCATGATGTGTCTGGGCCTGGGATGATGAGCCCAGGACTTCCACTAGTTCTTATCACACACACAGACACCTAAGCCAGCATGTGTGTGTGTGTCTGTGTGTCTGTGTGTGAGACTTGGACGCATGATGGTCCAGTACATGTCAGTGTGACAGAGAGCAGTGAGAAAATGAATGGGATTAGACCAACATGAGTAATCCAGCTGGCCGGTGGGGGGGGGGTGTGCCCACACCCCTCTGCTGGAGGAGATAAGGAGGTTGGGGACGGAGGGTGTAAACCCCTGCACCATGCACCCATCTGAATCTGGTATTTATGAAAAGGGAACTTCAATTATTCCACACATAAAAGCCAGTTTTCCTGTTATGATGTAATCACAAGTCAACTCTCGCTGGGTTTAGGGACAACAAAGGTATTACAAAACACTTAGATTATACACACAGGGCAGTTAATTTGCAAGATATGGGTGTTTACCGGAGACGGAAGAGCTTTAAAAATATTGCATTATGGGAAATGTAGGATCAAGCATGTCTGAAGTTTGGAGACAGTCTGCACCTTTTCACTATATTAGCAGTCCAGTCAGCTTTATTAAGTCAGAAGCCTATGAGAGAACTGTTTCAAGTCAGATAAACACTGTATGTATAAAATATAATAATATGAAATACTAAAATAGTCTCTTAAAGCCCCATGTGTTTATAGTGGGATATGCTGTTTTAGTGGTGATCAATTCTTCTCTCAGTAATGTATTTCTAATCATAGTCAAAGCAGTCACATGACTCTTTCACTTCAGATATATCACCTTGAATCCAGTGTAATGCATGTACTAAAAAAATCAATGCAATAGTTCCTGTGTTTTCACTAGAGCTTGCATTTTTTACCTTTATTGTGGGACGGTATCTGTGGCCTTATGATATACTGCACGTCTGATTTGCTGTTGTTTTTTTTTACTTTTTTTATATTGCTCACATCTGTCTTATATATTATTACTGGACTGCATACACTGTACTGGGCGGTTGGACATGTTGAGTGTACAATAGCAAAAACCTCTAGCTCGTATTCATAAGCAACCACATGAGCACAGTCACAAGAGAAAATGTCTTATTCAACTCAGTAGATGTTTTATTACCATTTCTGACATTTCACTAGAGATCAAAATTAGACTGACCAAGATGATTTTGACAGGGGAAAATAACATTCCCCTAAACATTTTCCTTTTCACATGCCCACAGCAGCCACTCGTGCACAATTACACTCCAAATTCTTCAAAGTGCCTCCAGAGTGTGCAGCTTATTGGTGTATTTTTTTTATACACAAGTGGACAATTTGCCCTTGTGTGACTGCGCTGCGAGTCCCGCTCTGCTCAGAGAAGTTGTATTTCTGGAAGACGAATCCTACAGCGACCCAGTGGTGCTTTATATTCCAACTGGCTGCAGCTCAGTACAGAGATACACATGATTTTTTTTTTCTTCCCCTCTCTGCTTCCCTTCAACTGTGCCAATATTCCCCTTTCTCTAAAACCCTTATCACACACCACAATGTTTACCCAGTGGGAGAGATGCATGTAGCCGGGGCTACCTTTATATTCACCTCATAGCAAGTCAAGCGGGAGCTATTCATAGCCACTTCAGGGAGGGGATAAGCTGGGAACTCTGGCATCCAAAACATGAAGAAAATTTTAGTAGAATAAAGCCTTTATTCCAAAGCGTATATCTAGACGCTGCAACAATAGAGCTTTAGCTCTGGTATACATAAGGGACAATGTTGTAAATACAGTTCTTCCTTTCACATGTTCACATGATACAAAAGCTAATTTTCCCCCAGACTTATGTAAGTACGTCGGTCAAACATGATCACACAGAGGTAAAACAAGGGCTGTGTGAGGAGAAAAAAAAAACGAGAGCAGGAGGAACAAGAAAGGAAAGAAACTTGAGATAGTTCAGTGTGATAGATGTCTTTAGTCGAGCAGTGACACAAGTGCAGCCCTGCTACCTAGAGGGCTCGTCTGGTTGGCCGCCAGGATGTTTCCATGGGAGCAGCGCAAGTGACAACTGAACAAAGGGCTTCCATTACAGGCCCTGTCCTCTTCGCTCTGCTACTATTAAGACCCTGTCGGTGGGACGCTGCTGACAGATGAAGAGGAGCACCAGGCAACGGGGACCAATCTGAACTACCAGGGTAGATTCCACTCAACTGCTGCACCTAAACGTCCAAATAATATCACAACAAAAACAAGTTCAGTCGAGGAACGTGCGTAATTTTCTTTTTATATTTTACGATTGCTATTTATCACTGCTGCTTTAAACTGTTCCACTCACACACATATGCCCCCAGTTTATTAGATAGGCCTATAATTTCAGAGTCTCCTCTCATCTGCAGATGCTTATGCTTAGAGATATTTTACTGTTTTACCCCCTGCACAGTGTTCACAGCTGGTAGAGTTTAGTATAAAATCTATACATATAGTAAATATGCCTCATGAGATAAAACTCTTCAGGTTAAAATCTCACATCTGGTTTGCCGAAAAATATAGAAGCATATCTTTTCAATCAACGCTTCACATATTCACAAAGTCCCTACCATTTGCTAAATTGGAAGCTCTTTCATTGGAACTTAATTATCATGAATCATGCTGTATTACAGAGCTGAGAACATAATAATAATCCTTCAAACTTTAATGACTCGCTGGTAGAGGGGGATTCTAGCAACGTGGAGCTGAAAACAATCACTGGTGAGGCAAAAAAAGAAATGCAAAGAATTCTGCGAGCGAGTGCAATGACAATTATTGTCATGAGCCGACGTCAAGTTGTGAGGAAGCAATCATCATTAACACCTGACACTGATTGTGCAACAAGTAGAAATAATGTGGTTTGATTTTTCAAATGTTCAATAAACAGATATCAAAGCCAAACTAGAGCATGATCAACAGAAGTGGAGCAAGAGGTTCACAGTCATTAACAGCCTCTAATTACACAATAACGAACAAAGATCATTTAAATTCCAATTAGAGCAACAGCATCCAAGTGTTGCCTAAATGAGGTTTGGATAGTAAACATTCTATATGGCACAAACGTGCTTAAATCGACCTGTTGTGTGCAGAGAGAAAAGCAGCAGAAATAATGAATATAAAAACTGCCTTAAAGCAGCACAAGGCTTTAGTCATCCTCTGATATGCACACAAATAATCTTCCTTTACATTATTCATGAGATCTGAGAATCCAAAACAATACAATACGTCTTTCCTCATGGCTGCTTCCTGCCTCTATTCTGCATGTGGCTCCCAGTAATGTGGGCATCCACAGACCACAGAGGCTACATCCACTCTGATGTTGTTGAGGTACTTCTGTTCAACTTGGCGTCCTCACTGCTCCGGAGTTTTTGAGGCCTTAAGGATCAACAGGGATTGCCAGCAAGGAACGTGTCACTCACAGCCAGGGCCAACAACGAGGGGCTTAGAGTCGGGCTCTGATTGAGCCTCTGGGAAAATGAAGTGAGGCGGCGCTGGGGCAGAGTAACATATCCTACCTGACTAGAAGCTTTAACAAAGTCAGAAGCTGAAGAGCCGACACACAGGGGAATTTCATGGGACAGAGCCACAACATTACAGGGTAACATGTGAATGTAGGGAATAAAATTAAAGACAAAAATCAGTGGGAAATAATAAAAAACATAATGCATTTAGATTACTAAATGATAGCAGTGCAGGAATCTGTAGGGGCAGGTGTTCTAATAAAACTACTTGTATGAGACCAGACATGTGTTAAAGTGCAGTTTGCCGTGTCTCCTTGGCTTGTTAACAGGATGTTAAATTGTCAAACAAAAACAAATGATGGACTTTAAACTGTTCATCTGGGGATGAACGATGTGTCATCACTGCAGCTGTTTTGAGCGCCGTCTAAATAAAAGATCCAAAGATTTATTTGACACATACACATTGTACACAGTGACACAATGTGTTGCAGTTACTGCCGGGGTTTGCTTACAGCTGCTTCGGTTACTGCTATCGATTATAAAAGGCTCAGTGGAATGAATCAACTCTTAAAGTGGGCTTTCCTAATGCACGTGTGTGGGCTGTGTCGTTCACACCATGTATGTGAGAACAGTGACGGAGTAAGTGTGTTACCATCTGTGCCTACAGGGCATGTTCACATGTTGTGTGTTACAAGTGTGCGCACGGATAAATGGATGTACAAACGGATCTCAAGTCGATCTCGTCAATTTAGCGAGCAAAGTGAAATAAACAGGCTTTGTCTTCGGTGACATCTGTGCTAAGATAAACTGGTAATTTACAGTTTTTACTGAGTACATACAGTAGTGACACTGGTTGGTAGCAGCTCCAGACGTTGAGCAGCAGAGGGAGGAAGAGGAGGGGGAGGAGGGGGAAGAGGAGGGGGGGGGGGGGGGGGCACCATCTCTACCAGTCTAACACGTGCCTGGCAGAAAGGCGCAGAAGTTGGGAAGTGTGAATGAGCCGGAGGTGTGAGTGGGAGGAGGGTGAAACACCAAGTCTGCCTTTATCCATCAGATTGATGGAGTGGTGTGACACAGTACTGTATATGTACGTCTTAAAGGTAACTCTCTGATGATGCACTAGTGATGTTTCGCTGCTTTATTGTATAACATCTGGAAAATGTCTTATTATTATTCAAATGAATAAAATGTGAGAATATGTTTTTTTGTCGCCTGTATTTTTAATAGCAAACACCACAGAAATATATTTGTATCTGTCTTCTAAAAGTCGAGCATAGAAGCAAACTTGATATTTGAATTAATATGGATTATTGAACTAGAATGACATATTTCATGAAAAACTGCAGGATTCCATTTGACGTCTCCCGGATGTAACGAGAACTTACTTCGTTTTCACCTGGAAAAGCACACTGATCACTTCAGCTTGCTGTAAATGACTTCCTCCAAGTGACACTGGGAGCTCAAACAGTGCTGCTGCTAATAAGAAATTATGAGAAAAATGGTGAGAAGTGGTAATGACTGAGCAACTCATTAATTGCTAGACTCCATAAAAAGACTAATTCAACTGCACTATGCATTTTTAAAAAGATTTTTTGTTCATTTTGTACCCCACATTTGTACAGAAATACAAAATGCTATGTATAAAATATGTATAAATTCCAAATGGTATGAGGAGGTGGGGGTAGTGTGGGGTGTTGGGCTGGGTGCTGTTCAGGGTGAAGGAGAGGTTACGGGATCGCTCCACATTACCTGAGGTACTGAACTGACAGACTGAGCTTCACACACATGACGTACATCAATAACACCTTGAGGGGGGGTCATCGTTCAGGTCAGATTATACAGACTGTAATTACAGCCCAGGAAAAAAAAACATTCACTCCAAAATAATATACAACAATCTCATCAATAAAACTGATAAAGCTCATAAAAACGAGCAACATAGCCACCACTGTTTGTTTACACCCTACTTAATATGGAGCGATACATAAATGCAAACAAGTCAGAATAATGGAGTGTTTTGTTTTTCTTCCTATTCTGCTGAAAGAGTGTGAATGCAACACTAGGTGAAGGGAGGAGTGGGTGTAGGGAATGTGTTTTGCTGTCGTGCAAGAAGTTGGGGGAAAAAAAAAAAACACCACCACACCATTATTGCAGGAGTGTATGTGGGGAGTCTCTGCGGGGGCAAGGAGGGAGGGTGTTTTGAAGAGCTGGGTTAAGGCCATTTGGATTACATGTTAAGAGGACACCTAGCTCTCTCCATATGCACAGGAGGAGGCTGACTGTGTGGGAGTGTATGTTAAAAGGTGGGAGGAGGTGTTATTCTTGGGGATGATTATATCACTTCATCTCTGACAGCCCATAGCCCGACTTCAAAGGGACTCATCTCTTATTAACGTCCCCTCTGAAGGGAGACAATGCATTTCAACTGCAGGGGGTGTGACCAAATATATTACACTGTGAGCGTGTGGCACATGCGTATTATTATGAGTGTTTACGACCACATGTGCACCGTGCATGCGCGTGTCTGTATGTGACAGATCAAAAGGGAGGGAGCCCCCGAAAAAATCCACAAAAAATAATAAATTGGATCCTCTTTGTGCTGCCACTCTGTATGATGTCCTACACAACAGTAAGTGAAAGATCCCTCCCATGGCCCCCCCCGGAGTTCATGAACCGTGAAAGACCGACACATCAAACTGGGCGACAAGAGCGGAGAGGGTGTCATGTCACATCGGATGGAGGGGAGGTTGGTGCCTGTTAACCTTTTAGGATGGCCAGACACGTCAAGCCAACACTGGCAGTATGTGTGGCATTGCACTTTGAAAGCCCCCACCCCCTCCCCGCCACCCTCTCTCCTCTTTAGTCCTACCCCCTGCTTCTCGCTGAATATTTTCACATTCCCTGACTCTGAAAACACTGTTAACAGCCCGTGCCACATCGAGGGAGTGAGGGAAATGTGTGCACTGTATGTGTGATGTGGTTGCAGCTCCGGGCTACGCCAACCAAACCGCGCTCGTCAGCCAATGTGAACAGGCACCAAAAAAAAGAATAATGCATGCTGATGAGAGGGGGGTTGGGGTTGGGGGGGGGCGCAGAGGGATTGGGCTGAGGCTTGAAAGTTAGGTGGCCACGATTGTACAGCTCCAATGGTGAATAATTCCCTCTCATGAGGCTGCTTAATGTGTCAGCCAGGGCCAGTGTGTCGCGCAGGAGCGACGTGGCATTTTGTTGTTGCCACAGCTGAGCTTAGATCTCCATCCTCCAATACAAACAGTTACATAAATAGCTGCCATCATTAGGACTTGAAACCGAGACAAGGATTTCAAACAGTAACTTCAGGATGCAAGAAATCAGTTCAAATTCACTGCATTGTTGTTGCTTTGTTAGGCTATAGAGCTATCTGAGGATCAATTCACTGAGTCTCCAAGAGCTGGAATCGTGTTGATGGCACAACATCAAAGAGGAAACAATAAGATCAAAGACAAAAACAAGTCCAGTTGAAAATGGCAGAGATTTGAAAACAGCCACATTTGCACGCTGGGCCATGCTAGCAAAGCGCAGTAGTGGCTATAGCTTAAGTCGCGTTTACCTCATCATGCATTACTATTCTTTCAAGTCATTTAATTTAGCTATGATATCCATTCACAAACCTTAGAAAAATAGTAATATTTGACCAAAAAACTACAACTTTCTATTTTTTAATCATATTACAATTATGCTACCTAGCCCAGGTGTCATGCTTAGTGGCACCATAACGAACGCAAATGCTTCCTTCAAGAAAGGACAGATACAAGACGTCCATGTTCTGATGCTTTTTCTGGTGCATCATATAATATTTTATAGCCTGTGTAAAACTTAAATTTCACATATGGCTACTCATCTGGAGGATACTACCTGCAATATGCTAGCTTCTGCAACCTACAATAAAAGACTCAGTAGAACTGGGAGGAAAATAAGTTCCTCCACACTCAGTTCCACCTAAGGCAAGTGGCACAGAGCAGGTGAATTGATTAACATATATTTGTGTCTGGCAGAAGGCTCAGTAAAAGGCCACTAACCCTCAATGAGGGAATTCTGGGAGATGCTGGAGGCTGTTCTGTAGGGGAGCATCGCTGCCTTGGTCTTAATGTGAGCAGCAACAGCCAGAGGGAAGTGATGAAAAGTGGAGTGACATCTTCAGCTGATTGAGGAGCAGACATGCTGCAGCATTTTGGACCAATTGCAGAGGTTTTTCATTGTGGATGCTGGCAGCCAGGCCAGAGGATGTCACAGTCGAGATGACTGCCTGTGCAGAGAGGTGAGCGGTGTACACAGTCGGATGGGACCTGCTCTTGGTTCTATGGTGCAGACACCTTGGCTGATCATCACTCAGAATAAGCCAGTGTTAAGCCAGATTTGTTAATGAGAGGTGTGAGTTACCTAATAATATTAAAAAGGCTTTAGGATTTTAGTTTTAGAATAATAGTTTCTTGGATTGTGACTTTGACTGGTAATTACAGTAGCTACAACACAGTGTGAGTATGGCACTAGCTATGGGAAGCCCTGCAGTAAAGCCACCAGTGGTGTACCAGCTTTAAAAGGCAGCTGCTAGTGGGTAGATCTTCTGTCAGTGGAAAACATTATTTCATTTATGCAGCTGAACTGAAGTGATATACCAGTAATGGGCTGGCATTTGACACAATAATACTTCATGATATTTGTAAATAGATCTATTCTTCTTTTATTGTTCATTTTAATACAGAAATGTCACCAGTTCTTTCCAAATATACGTTCTTTTTGCCAATTAATTAAATTGTCAAAATAATTGGCAGAATATATGACAGAATGCAAATAACACACTGTTCTTAGAAACCTTGGCTAATGTGCCATACTATATCTGCTGCACTGAATTTGATGGCTGGTAGCTATAGAGCTCAGAAGAGAGGTGGTGTTGCATGCAGGGAGTGTTTTTTAGACGGAGGCTGTCAGGTTGAGCAGAGTGTGGTTAGATAAGTGCAGGAATCTGAGGAATCACACAGCTTTTGTGGTCGCCAAGCAAACACTCACTATGGTTTGGAGGGAGCTCACTAAACAGGATGTGGGTAGCATTTCCTTTTTAACTTTTGTCACTTCTGTGTGTGTGTGTCTGTGTGTGTTTTGACAGTCTGCATGTAAATTTCCACATGAGCACATTTGTGTTTGTGTGTGTGTTCTCTCTTTGAATGTTTGAGTCTGAGAGAAGAAAACATGTCTTAAGAGATTCCACACAGTCTGACTGTCAATCTCAGAAAGGGTGGGGCAAGCTAAAGAAAAAAAAAAGATGTACATTATGTCTGCTAAAGATAACATTTATATTTAACCAAAATTATGGAAAAATGCTTGTGGGCATGTCAGAGAGATACAAATCTCCTGAAAATGATGAGCACATGTGCAGACTCCACCCAAAATGAAAACACATTTTTAGAGAATATAAGTCAAAAAAAAGAGACACACAGATATGTTCAATATAAAAGGGAAAATCTTACACTCCACTGGCCTCTTTCTTTTTTCATCCGCATGAGTCAATGTAGGCAGTTTGGGTTTAGCTTAAATGTGCTTTGTGACAATGTGTTCACTGTGTGTTGACTACAATCCTCCCACTTGTCACGACATGGGCATAAAAGGCCTTGGGCGGTCACTGGCTATGTCACGGAACACACTGGAGCAAATGTCTGAGCAGATACAAAAGGGCCGAAGCATTAAGACGCAGTTCAAATGTGAAAATCCATTCTCCACACAATCTGAGCTGCTATTCCCTCTGTGGATGATCAATAAAGCCCAGATAATACATCATGCAACAACTGATGAGTGCTTCAGCATATAATAACCATGACAGTGATTCAAACATGGCTCAATTGGAAGTAATCACATCTTAATAGCAACTTTAACACTTGGCCCAGATGCTTTGTTAAAACCAAGACTTCAGAATCATAACCATATGTGTATTTTTACACACAACTGTGGACTACAAATACAATTCCCCCCTATAATACATACATAGTATAAACAAACAATGTTCAAAATACTAGCATGGGGGTAAATATATTCAGTGTGTGCATTGTACAGGACCAATTTGGACAACACCCAAGTTCAAAAACAGCGTTCACGCTTCAGCCAACCTCTTGAACTCTTTGGTCTTTGAGACTATAAACAACAACAAAAAAAAGCCTCCCCACAACTGGAGTGTGTGATGATTGGATTTAAACCAATGATCTTCCAGAAGCAACCTTGCCTCTTGAGCCTTTACGATTACCGACCCTGTGGTTTTCTCAGCATCAGTGTGCTCCCCCCTCAGATGCACAGGCAGATGCTGTACTTCCAGGCTGGGGCTGTCAGTTCTGCCCTTCCTGCTGCTGCTGCTGCTGCTGCTGCTGCTGATTCTGCCAGACACGTGTTTTCACCAACTGCCTCACTTACTCTAATGAAAAACAAACACCGCTTTGCACTACAGGGACCATGCGTTGACGAGTCTGAATTAGGCAATTTGCGGCAATGCATGGCAGAGAATGACAGGGACATAACAAAATCAATTGTTTTCTGTGATTGGTTTGAAGAGGGTGAAAGCTCAGAATGCAATCCCTACAGTGATGCAGAGCAGAAACAGAAGTGATGTAAAACGGTTAAACAGGCCGTTCTTCCAAACATCCTTCTTTTCCAAATAAAACAAAAGCGAGGTTAGGCCATGGAAATAAAAAATAAAAAGCACAGTCTTCACTGTTGTGAAGATGGGGTGTGTAACAAAAGTCTAGGCCACAGGACCTCACTGAAAAGAGGTCTGAACCTCTTCCATCCCCTCATGGCAGTTGGAAACAATTCTAGGGGAGGAATCCCTTTATTCAACACACAGACGTCTGCAGGGAGGGAGAGAGAGAGAGAGAGAGAGAGAGAAAGAGAGAAAGAAATAGAGAGAGGAAGAGAGAGAGAGGCCCCGCACGAGTGACACATCATAGCCTCAGACAGCTCACTGTGTCAGCTGGAGCAGACAGAGCCTCATTATGGGTCTCCATTCAGCATGTCTCACCGGGGACGGCATGGAGGAGAGTGCGGGGGAGGGGAGGGGAAAGAAGATGGAGAGGATCCACAACCAGGATTTTTACCAAAAAAAGAAAAGAAAAAAAGACAGGAGTCCTTGGTGGATCAGACGATGATAAAAGGGTGGTGTGGTACAGAAGTCAGCTCGAGGACGGAGGATGCCTTCTGGTTCAAATAGGAATGATTTTATCTGACTTACTATCACTACCATAAATGGAGTGATAGCCTACAAGCCCCATTCACCCATACATACATCCTTTCTATCCTCTATGTATACTGTCTTTTATGCAACCGTAACACACACTGTTGTCAAACCGTCTCATGCACTTTAGCCTAAGTCTTCAACATGCAGGGTGGTCTCAGAGTTTCAATGCTCTATTCTGCGTCGAAGGTTGCACCCTGTCGTTTTGTCCTGTGACAGGCGAGACACCACGTAGCGGTGGTGCTGTCTTTTCCTAAACAAAACCAAAACCACTATAGTTTCCTCAGTTTAACTAAAGCACTTTTGTTGCCTAAACCCAAACCAGACACGGGACTCTGGATGTGACAGTCGTGCGATTTGTACGTCTGCCATCCATCCCGACCTCCTCCTGGAAACTCCACCTCTGTTAATACATGCAGCACTTAAAAAAAACATGACTTCTACATGCTGGAAAATGACGCAAAACGCATGCGGTGTGTTAAAAAAAAGTGACACAGAGGGGTCCTGGTTGAGTGTATGTATGTGACAAGATGGGGGCGGGGGGGGTTGTTGGTAGAACCCATCATAACTTCAGCCTCAGTTAGTTAGTGAGCTCTGTCAAAAGACTCTTTTATCTCAAACGTACAAGCAGACGCCAGGAAAACAACAATAAAAGAAGTTTCCAAACACGTTAAAAGGCTTTTTAAATCCACAAGCACACAATGTGCTCCACTGGGAAACTCTTGAATCTAGGTGTCTGTCACATGTTACAATGCAAATCCCAAAGGCTGCCATCAACTTGCAGCATGCACATCTCATTATCATGAAATAATCATGAAGCCCAAAAAACTGGAAAGGACTTGCAGTGAGGCGGTGGCTGTCAACCTGGTGGTCACGACCCTACGGAGCTCTCAATTATTTACACGCCACTTTTCATATGCAAGTAAAGTTTTTGCAAAGTTATAATAAAGTGTCTGTCTGCTGGCAGATGGAGTCTAAGTTTCACTGGTTTCTTCCTCGTGAGGCGTCATGAGATTGAAAGTCTCTTAGCAGGACCTTCACTGTCATGCTCAGCCTCATCCTCTCACTCCTCTTTGACATGGAAAATGCAGGAAGCGATCCCTCAGTGGTACAGTGGCACTCTCTTATCCCTGAGCCTGATCACATCCAAAAAAGAAGAGAGAGGGAACTTTTTTTTTTTCTCCAGACATTGAATCTTGACAGAAACGTGAACAGAAAGGCAGGTTCACAGCCTGGTGACCGGCTTTGTCTTCTCCCCTACACTGGAGCTTTCAAACCAGAGAAACCCATTAAGTTGTCAGTTGTTGCAAAGCACTGGTAAAGTGCCGTCCACCTCTTACCTGTCTAATTTTATTGCTAAACCATGCTGTTTTATATAAAGCCAGGGCTATTAGAGAGCATGAGGAAGGCTATAGAAGGGCTACTGCTCCACCAGGCCGATCCCACTCACTCCTGCCTGAGCCATGTACCATTTAAGAGCAAGAATGAGGCACACACATCTTAATAATGTAAGACAACCTGCAGCTAACTCTGGTTAGAAAGCTGTCTCATGAAATAAACATGATTTTGTTGGTGTATTATGTGTGATTTTTAAGACCTAACATACAGTTAATGCCTGTAACAATGTAGCGCACAGATCTTACAGGTTCCTCTTGTCTCCTCTGTCACGTATGGGAACAAAGCAACACAAAGGAACACACACACGCCTTCTCACCACTATCATCGCTCCGAATCTTTCTCAAAATCCCAAATAATAAAGCAAACACACGAACAATATCGAGACAATATCCTGCGCTTGATCTTCGCCACCTTAATGGTGTTACTCGGTGTCAGGAATTTCATCGAGCGGATTGCTCTCGTAGATGCAGTTTGACAGCTGGTTTTATTATTGACGTGATGGCTTATCCCTTTGAGGACGGTGCTGACCTGTCTGTCACTTAGACGGTAACCCAAATCACAACAGCCTAGAGTGGACAGGACAGCTACGTACACATATATATATACACAGGATTCATACACTAGCACAAAAGTTGTCAAGAAAAACAATCCCACAAATACACTAAGAGACACAGAAAAAGGGCTTTGACGGGGGGGCGTACAAACACATATGTGCACACCCACAGACACTCCTGAACACAAACAGAAACAGACAGTGACACTCTCAATAACCCTGGATCTGGGGATGTGGAGGAATCTGACAAGCAGTTCTGTCATCTACGGGGGGTTGGAGGATACTTGGATCCAAAGCCATTACCAGTGTTTTCATCCAGTCTCTGGAGAAAACCACATCACAACAGGCACGGACCTACCTTTCATCTACCCAGTCTCACATCAGCACAGGTCCTTTTTAATAGATTCCTTTGTGTCACCGTGTATGCGCACATACATGTACAAATGTGTGTGGCTTTCTGCACAAAGCATAGGCGGGGTGTGTTATCTAAACTTCCATGATCCTACAGTATGTATTGTGCGCATGGCTGCAGCAGGGAAGGGTCGCCCCCTTAAAGCATTTAGGATGATGTAATCTGGCCATGAGGCCGCTGACATGACACCAACAGACAGATCTGGCAACCGCAGCCGTCGTTAGCTGAGCACAAAGCGGCCCAGACACACTATCCCAGTGCTCCAAAACCACTGCTAAAACAAGAGTGGAACAAGAGGGGGTGAGGGAAACCGCAGAAGACCACAGAGAGGTCAGCAAGGTACTGTAACAGTGTGTGAGAGGAGGCTGCTTCTGGATTGAAGATTTGAGCCTAAATTGTCGTAATCCTCCAGGAATCTGAGTGCACGGCTGCTAATGAGTTTTGTGGGTTTGAACCAGAGTAAAAATACTTTCATGTGATGATTTGTGGAAACTGACACAGTATAACTTTACTCATCATTACAAGACTAAACACATTATGTAAAACATGTCAAGGTATCTTTTGACAGCAGTAAATAATCTGGTGGTTTTCATAGGGAATAATAACGGTATAATTCAATTACAGCTGCATTGATGGATTTCTTTTTAGAAACTGGGCAAATAGACTTAAAACTGAGCTGGGACTGTGTTTAGTCCACCTGATAAAGTTACATTTTCCTAAATATTTTTCACCAGCCTGATGCTAAAAGTCCACCTGCTGTTTAAACAGACAGGGCAGGTGGTTTAAAGTAGAGCAATCTCTCAACAATGAACATTACTTAACCTTCAGATACAGAGGTTCTTGTTTCATCCCTTTCCATGAGACTTAAAGACCATTTAAACAACTCTGACCAGCGCCGTTTCAACAGCCAGCAGCACTAACCTACAGTATAAGTGACATCAACCGCCATGACAAAACTTGCAGAGGTTAAATATGTGGGATTCCCCATTGGTCATCAGTTCTGAAGAAGCCTTGTAAACAAGATGAAACTTTCTCAAGAAACTACAACTATGACCTGCAGCCCTCGATTCTACTATTGTAGGTTAACCATGACCTGGATGACTGAAAACATGTAGCACATACATGGGTTGTCAACAGGGTTGTGGTTGGACATGGAGCTGATGAAACGAGTGCAACTGAACCACACAGTAAATGCTGTTATAAGCTCTAACAAAGAGCAAAAAGAGGCCAAAAGCTCAATGGGGCTCCTGGGTGGGTGTAAATTGGGGTCATTCGCTGAGGGAATAACCAAGATCACACCTTTACACATAGCACATTATTGTGTGGCTTGCTGGTAATAAAAAATGAAACAATACACAGGATGTAAGTAGGTTGATTACAGGTCAGTCAATATACAATACTTTGGTCAACAGATATCTCAATACCCACTGGCTACTTTACCCTTAACGTCAATGTGTTGAGGCATGAATATTGGATAAAGTTTCCATATTGTCTTGATTGTTCCTTAGAGCAAAGCAGAATAGTTGGAAGCCAATGAGGAAGCACCTACTGTAATCTGCTCAAGTTTAAAGATCCACCTTAGTGTCCTGATGAGAGGACAGTGTCTCTCTTTCTAAACTCCAGGCTAAACAACAGTCCCACGACCCTTAACCATCTCCACGGTCAAACACATTACCCATGAGCAATAAGGCTTACAGTGAGGATGACCAAGGTCACGGGCTGTGACAAAGCCAGTCACTGTGAAATGAATAATGCAAGAGGCACAAAAGAAGGTGCCTTATGTATTGGATGTGACAGGAGGAGGTTTTAGTGTGTGCCGCTCCTCATTCAGCCAGGGCTCGTGATATAAATGCACTCTCAGTAATGAGCACTGATCATCTGATCTCTAATGTGTCTTTCACTAAGTGAAAAAGCATGTTGAGCTAGACAAGAACTGCAGCGTGAAGCAATCTCAATCTGCAAAACAAAGTAGAGTTTACTCGTTCCACAGTGATGTATCAGGGTATAGAGGACAATTAGACGGCTCTGATGGCTGATTTCTGTGAAGTTTTTTCCAACAGTATGCCCCTGCATGGCATTACATCACATGAAATGTATACTCCATATGCAGCAAAATGCCTGGTTGTCACTCTTTTCTTTGTCTGGAAAAGTCCTCCAAAGCCTCATCATCTCCTGCAACACATTAAGCCTCAGAGAAAAGCTTCTGCCTCCTGAAAAGCATCTGCTACAAGCATTACCTTAGTGGAATAATGGGGTAATCTGTTTAATGTTTGAAGGAGCACAAACAAGGCTGAAAGGCAGGGACAGCTATTATGAGAATGTGTTTTCTCCTGATATTGTCCCTCGGGAGCACCCATAGATTCCCCTAAAAACGTAGTCAAAATGGAAACCTGCACTCTTTTGTACATGAAAATGGTTTATTTAGTTACCTTTATGGTATCTTGAGTAAAAAGGTGACTACTTCCACCACAGAGAGATGTTTTGGTCCAATTGTTTCACACAGGACTCCTGCTCTGACTACTGATGAAGCAGTGAAAGCATTTGAATGTCTTTCGGTCAAGGACATGATGACGATGCATGATTTTTTCTCTTTTTATTTCATTTCATTAAATGGTACATTAGGCTAAATGTACCTGAGAGGAAGGGGGTAGGATGAGGATGCAAGGGCTTGGGGATGCAGTGTGCTTGAGGAAATAGTGGAAGTGCCATAGGAGAACTGGCAGACGGAAGGAAACAGAAAAGCAATAATATAGAGTTTCCAGATCGCTGGGCTACAAGCCGCTTCAATTACTTTTTTTTTCTTATTTTCTCTCCCCTTCTTCTTCGCTGTCATATCTTCTTTTCCTGTCTCTTCACCAAGAAATATAAAAGCATTTGTTGGCTCTCGCTTGTTTTATACCCTTTTGATAATGAAAGATGGTGCATCGTGATCAGGCAGAGCCAACACCGGCCCAGGAAATGGGATTTGTCAAACAAGGCACGAGGCAGGACGGACATAACGTAGCTAGACGTGTGGAAGCACACTGCCCTACATGTTTAGGCTCTGGGCTGTGCATGTAATACTTGCTTCCCCTATTGTTTATTCATTGCTTCCTGGACCTCACAGAGTATTGGAAAAGCCGCAGAGAAAGAGCAAAAAAAAAAAAAAAAAAAGGAGGGGTGAGATGATTGCTGTTTTTTCTAGCTTGGTAACATTTCTGTTCCTTAGAGAAACATACAGCATGGAGCCAACTGCTGCAGGCTGCGGCCCCTCGCACTGTTTTGAGTTTGCACTTTAATAGGAGACAGTTGAACGGAGTGCTGGTGACGCTTTATAGTGGCAAGGCGCTTGGAAACAACTTGTAAAAGAGGAGAGATGGATGGCTTTATTCAGACTGTAATTGCCGAAACAAACAAAAACAGCCTCCTGCAGACACACACTCTAATTAAGAATATCCATAAAGCGGTATTTGTGCCCACTGTGGTCACATATACACTCACACATCAAAGGTTTTAAGGCACTGGGTTTTGATTTATCTGACTTCACTCAACACTTTACACCCAAGTCCTTTGTGTTTGTTCCACTATGCATGTCTGTGTTTTTAATCAGTGTCTCCAAGAGCTAGAACCAGCTGAATATTTCAATCCTTACTTGTTATTATGACTCATTTATATTTTGAAGTTAGGCAACATCTACCGACCATAGCGATGGTGTTATTATGACAGGAGCAAAGTGAAAGAAACATTTTATGCTGTTTATAACTCATGATCGTTCAATAAGGTTAACCACGTTATTATAAGATATAAGGTAGATTTGGCACTGTTGATACAGCCTGCATGTTCATTGTATTATTGTTATTCTAATTATAACCAGTCGGTACAGGGTCAAAGCTAGATTACCGAGTTGTTGGCTGCAACATAATACAACATCATTGAATATTCAAAAGTAATAAGTTATATCAAGCTGAGTCACTGAGTGCCGAGAACTTGTTGTTTTCTGTATAACACAACCAACACAGCAGCATTAGTCCCACCTCGGGGTGCGCCCCCTCCTCCCCTCCTCTGCCTTCTCGGCTCTGAAGGTGACAACTGGGCCCTTCCACGGTTGCTAAGGTCGAAATGAGAAACATGCTATTTTATTGGAGCTGTATAATCTGTTGCAGACGACTAAGTCATTCATGAGGCCATTCTCCCTACTGTTCAATTTCTCCAAGCCATAAGCCACTTTATTAAGAGAGCAAAGCACAGGGGCTTCGTTCAGATAAAACACCCAACTGCTCCTATTTAAAAGCTCATCCCAATGACTTCGATAGAACACAAAAGCCCAGCAATTAAAAGCTTTAACGCCGTTGTGTAATTTGACTCTGCTTTTTGAGAAGTGACCAACGCCAGATATTCTAAATTACACAAATTAAGTGACGCCTTTTAAATAAAATAAAAAAAAGTCTTTGCCATTAAAAAACAAACTTGTCTGAAAGCCATTAGAGCTTTTGTGTGCAGCTGATGAGTGCTGGGTGATGGCTTTAGCATGCTTGACGTCTTACATAATTTAGTGTGAAATCACAATCTGCACAAATGCGAACGCCGTACTCTGAGCAGAGTTGTAGTTCCTCACCAAGTAGGCCATTTTTTCTTTCATTAGTGTTTTTCTTCTATTTTCTTCTTTTGGTGATGTTGGCAGAAAGGTTTAGTAACAGTTAATGTGTCTGGTTAAACACTACAGGCAGCTCAAAGACAATTTACAGTGGCTGTTTCTGTTGTTCTTCTATTTATTGCTCAATTATAGTGAAATATTGTTCTTTAAGGACCACGGCAGGAAAAGGCCAGAGGGCTTCACTGTGACACTCCTCTGGGTAAATACCAATACACAGTGCGGATACAGAGATAAATTCTTGTACCTGCTACATGGACGGCTCCTCATTCATACATTCATGTTCTAATAACAGGAGAAGTCCCTCTCTGTTTAAAAGCGTGATGCAGTCTGAAACACAGCCCTCTCAGCTGCTTGCTACCAGCCTCCAAGCCGTCGGTGTGAACCCTGTGGAGCTGATGCCCGTGGCCTGTGAATGGGTAAAGGACTTGCTGGGAATCCTAAAGGGTGCAATAACAGCAGCGCTGTGGAGCGGAGGGTTTCGGAGAGGCACGGCCTAATTGGCAGGTCTGTGCGCTCAGCAGCGTGCCCATAAAGCCCGGCATTTTTCTGAGGAAAAGGCCAGCATGCAGGGACAGGCTGTGGACGGGGCTGCACGGCGAAGAAAACTGTCTCTGTTCCAATACAACCTCAGACAGCTACTGTAAGACTACAACACACACACACGCATATACACACACAGAGGAATATAATCCTGGGTAACAGCTGGGTAAGGTCCTGGCTTCCCACTGTGCGTTTTGTGCACGTCAGCTAATGTGCTCATGAGCTACTGTGCTGCTATATATACTGGAATGGCTGCTGTATGAAACATTTGCATTTGCATGTGTGTGTGTGACATCTCTATGGCCACCAACACTCCCAGCATCCATATGGGAGAGAGAAGCACACAGAGGCAGCTTTGTGTGTGTGAGTGTCGACTTAATATAGAGTTAATGTACTGCAGGAAGCTGTACCAGTGTGTGAACCTCCACAGACCTGTGTGCCTATGTGTCACTGTCACAGACAAGTGATTATTAGCACACAGCTGATCAGGAAGAGAGAAATGTATGTGACATTTGGTTCAAAGAATTTTGTGCTACTTCAAGTTTCTGCATAAATCTGAGACAAAAACACTTTTGTCTGTTGTGGAACTAGTTGTTCACAAGCACATCTTCATTTAAAGCAAAATTCAAAAAAGGTAAAGTTAGCAGAAACAAGACTCAGAGCCTACAACTATGCATAAAATGCATGAATTATTCAGTCCATCCACTTGAAAGGTAACGGTCATGGTGAAAAGAAACCATTGTTGACTCTTGAGCCTGGATGTGAACGGCTGTCTCCGGTGTTTAACTTGAACATTACGCGTGGGAAAACCAC
This sequence comes from Trachurus trachurus, assembly GCF_905171665.1. Taxonomy (NCBI): domain Eukaryota; kingdom Metazoa; phylum Chordata; class Actinopteri; order Carangiformes; family Carangidae; genus Trachurus; species Trachurus trachurus. Next base: position 22,528,091 of record NC_139908.1, read on the forward strand.
TCACACCAACCGTCTGTATTAAGGGATTTGTGTCACTATCACGACTTCAGCCTTCACCTCTGAACGTACTCCTACACTAAGCAGGGTAAAATTGTCAATGCGTGACTTTAAATTGCCATCCTGAGTTGTTGTGTCAGTGTCGAGGAGGGAACATTATCAGAACTGGGAAAAACGCAAATGGTATCGTAGGATGAAATGTAGTCGTCAAATAGCCATGATCACTCTTTTTAAATGTGGAAACAGACACTACTCTGGATGCAACTTGCTTAAAATGAACACTGTGGGTATTTCCCTATTCCACTCTTCAGATGGCTCTTAGTAACATCTATGTGCTGTATTTTGGGAGGCTGGGATTGTTCCCTCCCCGCCTCACTGTGGGACTCAGTTCAGATAAGAGCCGCTCTGCTCAGGCACTGACAGCAAAAAGCTCTCAACTCATGAGACGTTCTGCCCCCTCAAAGCGAAGCGACGGCATCTTGTGCAGTCAGAGAATCATGCTTAACCAAGGCGATGACCTCAACCTCAAACTGTTTACCCTCGTCATCGGGGGGAGCCCTCGGAGGAGGAGAGCTCAGCGACAGAGCAAGAGCCTGCAAGAGGATGAGGGCTCATGAGTCCAATGCCTGAAGGGCCTGCCATTAAAAATAAATGAAAAGTACACTGAGATACGCCACCTGTGGAGTGGAAAGTTTGCCAGGAAAACACAGTGAGCCATATTCTGTTTGAACAAATCAAACTGATCAAACAGTTGGCTGAGAAAGGGGGAGGGTGCACTGCGGCGGGGGGGTTGGGGGGGGGGGCTGATGACAGGATTTACTCTCATGTGTGGAGATCTGCTGCAGTAGAAAGACAGAGCCTTTGTTTCCTCCATCTAACTGTTTTATTGCATTTGCATGAAGATACAAAACCTCTTTGAATCATGTGACACATGAAGAAAACATGGCCCATACTGTCGCACTCTTGGATTACAAAATAAAAGCCATCCTTTACAAGCTGTCACTTCTCATCATTCTTCACTTCCTCAGAAAAGGAAATGAAGGCCCTGAAATGTTAAATGTATTTATGCACAGTACATGTCACCTGTCAATTACTATACTATCACTATATCTCATAGTTCCCTGACACTGTATGTCATCCCCTGTCTTGAAATATCCTTCACCATATACTCTTGTGTAAGATGTCAATGTACATTCATCACCTCGACAATGTCACATACACAAAGTTCAGTGTGTTTGAACTCACACTGAGCTGTGAAGCTACAGAACGAGCCAGGCTGCCCAGAGGAAACTCAATCTGCCCGGGCTAAAATAATAATCATAATAATCATGACATCTGCCACCAAAGAGCATGAGGCAGAGGACGGAAGACAGAGAAAAGTCTGATGACCTCCACACTGCAGGGCCAGCTTTAGCTTAGTTTATTCTGTGGGATATGAAATCATTCCACAGGCAATTTATCCAAGGCCATAAACCATTACTCAGAGTGGTGCCCTCCACAGTGGGAGATGACAATATCACACTGTAGAAGCTTGGAAGCTGCTTTAGCTCAAATACAAAATATCATGCAGGACAAAAAAAAAGAAAGTATAGAGGAGAATAGGAAATATTGAATTCATTGTGAAACACTGGATTTTCTTTTGTATGGCAGCAACACACCTAGAACTGATATGATAGTCTACTCAGCTGAAGTGCAAACACTACAACTGTGAGTTGACACTTTAGAAAACCTCAAATAATATACAACAGTATGCATTTTTATATGAAGTTAATGCGTTGGTTTATGTCGACTAACCTGAGAGATGTTGCAAGATTAGAGACAAGCACATCTGATTTTAACAGCTGTGCAAAAACTTAAACCATCCAATAAAAAAAATCCTAATCCTGAAAAACGACGATTTTGGTGATTATTCTGCATTTTCCTTTTTTTCTAAAATGGCCTAAAAACACCATGGTATTTGTAAAATTGGAACAATATGAGCCAGAAAGCCAATTCATACATATATGGGAAATGGATAAAGTGTCATTTCTTGAGTTATTAAGAACTTAAAAAAATATCTCATAAACCGTCTGTCCAGGAAACCATATTGATGTCAAACAGAATGTTCATTCTTAGAAAACAAAGTCTTTTACAAAGCAGCTGAAAACTGCAGGTAAGAAGAAAATTCAACCAACATGTATCATAAACATCCACTGAATTAATACTTCCTAGTGACCAGGCATAGGTCTGTGCAACAGACAATCAAATACAACAAACCCACTAAATTTGCAAATGACATAATCCTCTCACTTTTACAAACCACATGCCGTATATAGAACAACATTACAAAACTTTTCAAACTTGATGATCCAATGTAATGTGTGGGTCAGTGCTCGATGCCATCAGCGTGAGTGACAGGGAACCCAAACAGCCGTGAGGGGTGTCTGGCCTATGTCCATCTCTGTTTGCTTCTGTCTGTCTCAGTGCTTCTGCCCGTCCTCCACAGGGGGCGTCAGGACAGAAGCCCCCCCTCAGGACCGATGCGCTCTCATGCAGACTGCTGGCTCTGCATTAAGCTGAGATGTGGCCGAGCTGTGCCCACCACTTCCAGCAGAGAGAGCATAATTAAGACACAACTGTCTCCAGATCAGCGGTGGTTCCTTCCGTCCACTGGAGAGAACAACAACTGCTTCTCTAATAGATACTATGTAGATGTGATTGTAAACGAGTTACTGTCCGTTTTGCAGTCGAGTTAAAACACAGAGCATGTCCTAATATTGTAATTGTCTAATCACTAAGCATTTTTCAGAGCACACCCTGTTTAAAGCCATTTACACTGTTAGATTTAATTACTATAAATGTTATGCAACTGCATAATCTGAAATAATGGCTGCAAATGATTCTAATTACACTTTTAAACCTCTTTCTCTCTATAAATGGGGAAAGCAGTTGTAGTTTTTTGGGGGGGGCATCAAGTTGAGCTGTTGAGTGTATTTCTTCTTCTCCTCCTCCTACACACAGATAACAGTGAATTATAGTAGATTATAACTGACTGTCGATACCTGTCACCGTCTCTGCTTTATCCACCTGGCCCTTCTTTACTATCTGATTTCAATGAATGAAAGAGGTGGCCCCTCTTTTTCTTTCATCCACCTGCCGTCTCCTCACTGCCACTCACACAGGGCCTGAGAAGTCCTTATCTGCTGTGTGTGTGTGGGCTCTACACACACACACACACACACACACACACACACACACACACACACACACACACACACACACACACACACACACACACACACACACACACACACACACACAGAGGAGTGGCATAAGAAGCAGAACCGCCTGAGAGATAGGCCACAGAGATACTACACAAGCAAGCAGGAATGCATTAATAGTCAAGTGAGATGAACTGTGCAATATTAATCAGAGCATTATCAAACATCTTAAAATTGACTCTCGCATGCTGAGGAGCTGCTGAGAACTGCGCGCACACACACGCACATGCACACACACACCTCCTGAACAAACTTGAAGTGGGTCTCAGTAGGGCGTCATTGAGATTAATTGGAGGAAAGTGATTAGTATTGTTGGTCTAGGTTCACTGGTAAATCCAGTGACAGGGAAGTAAAGCCTCTGTATATTGTACTTACATTCAGTGGCTTCAGAGAGTGTTTATACCCCTTCACTTTTTAGCTCACTATAGTGTGTTGTAGATTTTATTTTTGATTGTTAAAACTGCCATTTGGCCCCGTTATCGGGTGATAATTCAGTGCTGTAATTGAGTCTTTCATGTCATCGTTCAAGACTATTCTATTGTGAGTGCCAGCATAATGTAGACCTTCCACTCTATCTAACAGATGAGACTGCTCTCTCTCTTTACAATGTATAGTCACACAAGAAATTTAGCACATTTGGTATACTGTGATCTATAGGCATCTAGGTGGATGTTGTATGGGATTGATGGTGACCATGTCTGCCCTAAAGCAATGACCTCGAGACCTTTAAAATGTAAATGTACATAAGATATTCATCTGTGATGCTCAGGGACTCACTGATGCCTGATATAGTCCAATTATAATCCTGCATATTCACACATTCAAAGGCCAAACAACATCAGAGATAGGTTGAGATAATTAGTGAACAACACAGTCTGGGTGTGTTTAGTGACTGCTGCAGTCTCAGATGTGCAGGTGGAAGATCTTGTCTCTACCCAATGATCCTGGTCTGGTCTCAAGGCCCGAGGTGGAGCCTGTCAGGATGCATCGGCTGGTATTTAGATGAGAGGGAAGCCCACAGCATGCTACCTCACACCTCTGTATGTGTGTGTGTGTGTGTGTCTGCAGCAAGGTGGTGACCAGCTCAGACGAATGGCAGAAGAATCAAGAGACTACAATGAGGCAGCTGTTCCTCATCACCACCTTATCTGGGGGGCGGGGGGCAGGCTGAGGGGTTTTAGTTAAAGGTGATGCTACAGATCATTTCTGAAGAAGTTGCTCCTGGGTTTGTGTGCATTGTCTTCTTTGAGAAAGAAGAAGGTAGCAATTTTGTTCTCTTTAACAACAAATTTAAAGTTTGAGAAAATTGTTCTCTTGGTTTGTCAGAGGAATGGAAAAAAAACAAAAAACATTTTCTTCAAACCCTTTTAACGACTTCCTCCCTTATATCACACAGTCTGGCACTCGCACATTTATAAATGTGTGCACAAGCTTCTGGGAGTCACTGTGACACTGAAGGATGTTGTGTCCTGCAGTCCCTAACACCATGAGCCTGCAGCCTCATAAATATACGTGACAGTTCAAATTGTTCCGTGTGACACTTTTCAGTCCAAAATATACAGTTGCCTTTGAGAAATAACTCATTCACAGTAATCTTACAATACTATGTGACAATCATGTCTGAAAAATCATCATAGATTGAATCCAAATGTTCCACAGCACCAGGCATCATCTCAAATTATCAGAGAAAACCAAAAGATATATAGGCATCACAACTGTGCTTTTAACACACACCCACACACACAAGCTTTGCCGCTGCTCTGCCTTTGATAAAAACACACACTTGCTCCACTTTGCAGCAGGCAAAATCATGCGCGCTACATAAGACAACAGAGTTTGACAAAGTGTTCTTTAACAGTGAGACGTCTGGCCCGTGTGCAGTTACTCAGTCAACTTGTTTACATGCTAACACAGTCACATTAATTGTTGCATATAAGTGCTGATGTGTCAGAAAGGTCTTTTTTAACCGGAGGTGGGACAAGAATTATGTTGTCATGACGTCAAACTGAATAATTCAACTCAACTACCCCCCCCCCCCAAAAAAAAAAATGAAAAGAAAAGAGAAAAGACCCGATATGCAAACAAATGGGACTGTGATGTGCTTAGTCACAGATGCCTCTCAGGCATTCCTCTGGGCAAGAAACAACAAGAAAAAAAAAGAGTTTCTAATTGCGTATGGTCGGATGAGTTAAATTGAGCTGCAACAACCCAAGGATTCAACACGCCATAAATCCAAAAATCACTGAGCAGCAGTTGGAAAATGAGTGTGAGTCAAAAATTACAGAGAAATATGACACCATAACTGCTGCTTATTAATCCAGCTTTTAGCAAAATGCCACTGTTTCCCAAGCAGTGTTGCGTTAGTGTGTCTGCCTGCATGCAATGACTGAGACAACACAGAATATCCAAGCTCAAAGCCACAGAGATCAAGTCGCCTCAAACAGCTAGAAAACAATGTTTAGTAAGACTCAGTTTATACATTTTCAATTCATTTCTATGCAGCAGCATAGAGAGAAACAACAAAACCACATCTACATAAGGGGAAACTGGTTTTACCTGGAATGAACTGGCTGGTGGCTGCAACACACTATCAGTGCTATCAGGTAAATACATTAAACATAATCTACATGTACATGTCATCCTATGGAAGCACAACACTTAGAGCCATTTAGTCTCATTTGAGCAGTGAATTAAGTCATTTCAATAGATTGAAATTGAATTTGCTTCACATTTCCCTCAAATTCAGTTTATGACTTCATCTGGAGAACAAACACATTACTTAGATACCGTCACCTCTGTCAAGAAAAATCCTATTAGACAAAATGATCCTTCTTTAAGTGCTTTAATTGACTATATAAACTACAGCAGCTAGTTTATTGGGGAAAATAGAAGCAGACTGATGAAAGAGCCGCGTAATAAATCCTATAACGTTAAGTTTTTGTTTTAACTTCTTTCAAAATGTGTTTGTTGAACTTGAGAGTCATTCAGAGGCTTTAGTTAGAGCTCTATATTTCCTATAAACTATCATTTGTGTCTCAATACTTGATAAATAAACAGATTTCCATTTCCCAGTCCTGCAAAGACTCAGCTTATGTAGTACTGGGACTACTTCTGTTTACCATTCCTTAAACTCCCGTCACTTTAAAGCACTTTATATACTTATTGAACCCAAACACACAGTTGAGAGTGAGCTATATGACAAAATAACAGATGATGAAAACAGTGAGGTATACAGTGCGCTCCCCTCCTGTGCAGATTCATCTCCTCCTTTCGCCTCTCACAGGACTCTAAAGACTCATTCCTCCAGTCTGTCAGAAGCTCCTGCTTGAAAGGCTCCCATAAGAAACCCCCATTTATACAGTATATAAATTCCATATTCACACCGTCAGACTTATCGTTTTCTTTTACTTCTCCATCACAGTGGCAGAGGAAGTAATTTAGTGACAGAATATGGAGAGTGTCGGCCAGGGGGGAGATAAAGATGCTTGTGCCTCTTACCCCGAGGGAAGAGAAAAAAGATGGTATTGCATTTTCATAGACAGGCTCTGGTTGCCGCCATGAGAAGCTGCTGCTGGTTGCTAAGCCACACTGTATACTGTTGGAAGTACGGTATTAAACCTCCAAATATCACACCTCATAAGCTGTCATGTCAGAGCTGCTGGGGTCTCGCCCAGACTATGCAACATGGTTCCAAGCAACTAACTGTCGGGGGATGTGTGAGCGATGGGATGTGACTGAAAAAGTGATAGAAGGCAACAGCTTTAAGGAAGGGGTTGATTTTACACGTGGCGCCACTGCATATATCGTATATGTAAAAATGCAAGGAGGCATGAACAGATTCTAATTAGCTCTGGGCTAAATTGCAGTAATTCATATTTCTAGCAAAAAGAGTTGTGCTTCTCCTCAGGCTGTGCGAGTTAATCTCAGGAGCGAAAATACAGAGAGGAAAAGCTGTGAACACATGGTCAGTGCATACGCTGCAGGTAAAAGGGCCCATATTGCATTAAGTGAAATGTTTTTGTTGTTTTGGTTTTTTTTTAACTAAAAATCTGGTTCTATATTAATATTGTGAGAGTATCAAAGTGCTTGGTCTATAGAGAGTGAAGAAACTAAAGTGTAATATAACGGACCTTTAACACTAGCAGCTCAGTGCATTAGTTGTTGATGCCAATAAGGTTTACACAAGAGCTCCAAGGTCTCACTTTTATTTTACTCCAAATTCTTTCTTTTTTCCTCAGGACTCTTTACATTCTCTCTAGAGGAAATCTGTATCTTTCCATGTCTACATGTCTCTCCCATCTCTTATGTCTTTTATTGACTTTAACTCTATGGAGTCAAGGCATAAGGATGGACAGATCCAGTGAGATTTTTACTTTTTAATGCAATACCTAAAAACCGACTGGTCACACAGCTCTTTATGTGCTCTTTCCTTGCCGTCTGGAGGGTGAAGCCATCATGATATTGAATATTGAAGGGGAGAGAGCCTCACCGCTAATTGATCTGATATGAGGCGATGGGCCTGTGTGTATGTATGGATGTGTGTGTCTGTGTCTGTTGTTCTAACTGCGAGATAATCAGGATCCATTTCCCAGTTGGCCATCCTGGGCCAAGATGTTGCATCCTAATATAATCCATCGAGTTGGGTTTTGTCTGGTCAGATAAGTGCTGTAATTAATTATATTATAGAGGGCAAACTTCATTAGCTGGCTCCAGCTCAGCTTTGGCACACCTCAGCCTTACAATCCCAGCTCATGTAGAAACAGCTCACGAGTGTGACTGCAGAAATATGCTCCGGTAATTACTTTTGTGTCATGGTTCCCTCCTTGGCCCCCCAAAGGAAAACTGGAATTATTGTCACTTGTCATATAGAGTGAGTGAGGGTTTCATCAGACAGCCTTCATGAAAGAACACACGCACAGACCAGGTGTCACTGCATTTTAAACCAGGACCTGAAGTGAACAAGGTAGCAGTAAGGTAGAGTGAATATATTTCAAGTGTGGAGACTCCTTCCTGCTTCTCAGATTGCCTTCTGCACCCTGAGGTTCTTGTATTTTCTTTTTCCAACTATATGTTGTGAAAAGCCTTCAGACTCGAGGGACTGTTGGATAAAAAGTTTCCATATAAAAAAGAAAATTATATATAATATATACACACACAGTACATGCTGTATATATAATTCATAGAATGCCGTCAATGGAATTCTGTTACTTCTGCTAAGAGCGTCGAGTATTTATTGAGCGGAAAGCAGGAGTGGAAATGAAATAAAAAAGAGCCACAGCTCACAGTATAATGCACACACACACAGCTGCACATGAACACAACATGTGCTGTAACCTACACGAAAAAGCTACACAATAGCCACACCTCTGGAACAAAACACTTACGGTGTGATGTCAAGCTGTTTAAACTTCGTCCTCACTGCTTTGCCATTGTGTGCGGCGCGGTTTCCTGCAGGGCATGTTTTGCATTTATATTAAGTCTTTAGCAACTTCCACAGACAGACAGAAACCATTATATATATTAAATGTCACATAAAAAGGTCACATGAGGATGAACTGAATATAACATCATGTACTCCCTTCTGCTCAGAGGTCAGCAACCGAGGGAGGGGCCGAATGCCATATGTCTGAAAGAAGGTCAGGGGGGAGTAAAAAAGTACATCCTGACCTGTGCAGCATCACTGAGCGCACGTCTCCACATGTCTCCTCTACTGTTTGTGGCAGGCAGCTACTAAAATGCATCAGTGCATCTGGAGAACGTGCCATATGTACAACTGACACAGGTTTTCATGTCAGGTCTAAAAAGCTTCAAACGGTGGAAGAGAAGAAAAGAAAGTCTGTCAGGCTGGTGAGAGGAAAACCATGACTGAGCATTGTTTCTTTATGGGTCAGCGTTTTAAAACTAGTAACACAAACATAATGGAGGAACGGGCATAGAAACTAAATGCCAGTGAGTTGTCAGAATGACTGATTAGCAGCATCCACACTTCATTTCTCAATGTTTTGCTTGATTCAGATCGTTTACCCTCCTTTAGTCCAAAAACTCCTCCTCCCTGAGGAACCATGTTGTTTATGTGTTTACGACTATGATACCACCTGTAGGAGAATGTCCTGAAATCAGGCTTACAGGACTGTGGCTGTCATAGTTACAATAATACACATACGCAGTCTGTACCAGGAACAGCACACCTACATCGCCTTGAGGCTTGACTTGTGATTTTGGTTAAAATCAGTTTTTCCTCAACATCAGACAATCTTGTAACAATAATAACCTTTTTATCTTATTTTCAGCCTTGTTTGACCAGTTACCATTCTTATTGGTCACACAGTTTTGTAACATCACACAAGTCAAAGTTTTAGCTCTACAAAGCTAAACTGACAAGGGCCCTTATCAGCTGTGCATGGCCTTCAATGTATTGTAACAGTGAAACCATTGGGTGCTGTTCATAGAATGGATGTGCATTGTGCATTGTGTGTTTATAAAGGGTAATCGAAATATTGTCAATAATGTTCCGATAATATCAGAGGATTAAGCAGATTAAGTGCTATCATTAATCTTGTGCATGTATTTAAACATATTTACTTATTCTTTTCTCACATTTCGCTCCCTGTTCTTCCTTTATGTTTTATTATGTTAATTGATCAATATAAAAATAAATATGAAATTATATAGAGTTGCTTTTCATGTACGTTTGCTCAATTCCAAGTACTCTGTATGGATATCTGCTATACTATGGGATTACTCTTCCACAGATGATGAACACAGATAATCTCCAGGGCAGGAGAGAAGACTACAGGACAGCAGTGTAAATATAAACAAACAAACAAAAGCCAACAAATTGACAGAGATCATAAACTTAATTTAAATGTAAACACCGTCTTGACCCCCGAGCAGCAAATAGCACGGCAAAAAGCAGCCGCTAAACAAGTAGTGAAAGCTGATGAACTCAAGGGACACGGGGCTTTGTTCTGCACACACTATATTAATGACATGAGTACACAAGATGGATCAACAGCTGGACTCACAGAATCAATAAAATATTCAGCTGGCGGCTCCTCTCTCCGCTCAGCAGCTAGTTGCTTATTCACAGGAGCAGTGGCTTGTTTGTCTGTAATGAGCTCCCTCATTAAGGTATGGAAGGACGGATTGGGAGGACGGGTGTGTGTGTCAGAGGGCAGGTGTGTGCATTCAGAGGGAGAGGGAGAGAGATGCTGCTCATTGGTGTGCGAGCTGAGTGTGTGTCTGTGTCGTGCGCGTTGTTTTTAAAAAGAAGCATTTGGACTCTGAGGAGTCTGGATGTGATTAGGAGGAGCACAGAACCAAAACATGGATCCAGTATTCTGCTCCATCTCTGAGCCTGCAGCGCCGATGTCTTGACTTTTTTTTTTTTTTTTCCCTCCACGATAGACAGAAATCACACAAACTAAATTATACAAAATAATGACTTCAGGGCTGAAGAGAATGATTTTTCATCTAATTAATGTCTTATATAATGCCTTTTTTTTCAGATTAATCTGTAAAATGTCACAAAGTAGTGAAAACTGCTCATCGCAGCTCCCCAGAGCACAAGGTGACATTTTCAAATTGACTCTCTTGTCTGACCAACTCCCTCACCTTCAGTTTTATTCAATTTAAAGACCACGTCTGATGGAAATCAACCATTTAACCTTGTTAACATCCATATGCTGTTTGGTTTGTATTATGCAGGTCATATTATGGGTGAATATATCAGTCAATGCCATGACTGAGTGTTACCAGCGTGGAACTTCTCATAAAAACAGATCTGTCTGGGTTTCATATGTCATATCACTTATGGAGCTAATTGTGTTAACCTGAAGTAAGAGGGGGAAAAACACAGCACAGCCCACATCTTCTTAGCACAAATAGTGAGCTAACGGTTGTGATTTTGGTGCACAACACACTCACAACACAGAAAACTCTGACACCGTCTCTGATGTTTCCCCCTCTGCTTTTTCACCATGTCTCCATGGCACTAGCAGTGGTGGGTGGAGCAAAGGCCTGATCAAGCTTCTCCATTTCTGAATTTTAAATAGGTAAGTAAGCAGAGATGTGCTTCCAGCCCCACCTTTTGATTTATTTTTTTCCCTTCATATGGGGGAAACTATGTTTAACAAGATAATAATCATTATTCAGTGTTTCTTTCCATCTAAAATATGTCTAGAACGTGTCTTGTCCAGTTATAGAATCATAGAAGTAAAATGATTGTGTTTCTTTCAGTGTCATGACAAGATCTTGTTGCCTTTGTGTGACACTTTCTCATTCATCACTGGGAATTATACAACCGTGTAAACATAACAGCATTCAAATCAGACGTGTTGAAGTGATGATAACTTTTTGTCCTATTCAGCCTGGAGCGTTGACAGAATTTCATTGTTTGGATGATAAATACTAAATGGCGGCACAGTGACAAGTGAAGAAAATTAGTTTTGCTTTTGAACAATCGCTGTTAAACTGAACTGTATTCATCAAGTCACTGCAATATTTATCATCCATGTAATCACATTGATTTGTGTCATGTAATTCTTCTCTCTTCAACCCCTCTCACTCTCTTTGTTTACATGTATCCCTCTTTGTTTCACTGTCTCCTCTACCCCCCCTGCCCTCCTCCCTCCTGCTCTCACTCTGACAGACAGCCTTCTGGGACCATGCAGGGGTGTAGAGTCCGACTGTGTGGAGGAATCAATCATGATGTGAGGGGAACAGGAGCAACTAACAGGGGCCCATATACAAAGAGAAGCACTCCTGCCACCCCGGGGGGGAGGGGGGTGGGGGGGTTGCTGGGATTCCTGTCCTGCTGGAATCCAGTACACACACACACAGAGAAAAAATACACCTAACTTACAGTAAACACACAAACACTGATTCAAGGACAAAGCATGGGCATTAGCAGCAGGAGCATGCAGCGGTTTCAGGATTAGCAGAGAAAAAGGCTGAAGGATAAGTCCACAAACTATGGTGGATTTTTCTCCTTTACATCCCATGGCTAATATACAACACAGGTTCACCTCGGCTGGGGCGGAGGCGACACCGCCACGCTGCAAAGTCACATTCAGACTGACAAAAAACAGAAAGTCAGACATATCCTACACAAGTATTACCACGTATAGGCCAGAGGTCGAGCCATGTGGGGGGGTGGAGGGAGGTACGAGCAGAATCCGGCTCAAATCTGCGATTACATTTTCTGATGAGCAGAAAGTAGGCTAGCGAGGTCTATAAGGGATTCCAGGGCTATCTATAGTGAGGGTGTAATGATAGGCCACCATGCAATAAACTCTCTATTCCACCAGGTTTTACAGGACGGATTTCATGAGGGAAATGATTTGTTCTGACAGCCACTTTATCTACGTCTGCTCCACAAAGACTTTCTTCTTCCTCCTACTCTGTCGCTACAACCTATGAAAAATTACAGATTCTTTTTTTTCCTAACAAAGTTTTCTATTAAACAAAGGGAACTGTCATAACATATTTATTTTTCTATAGCTACAACAGCGCCTTCAAGCTTCGACTACTGCAGATCCCCTAGGACAGTCTGCTCAACAACAAGCTGCTGCACTCCTCTGGTTGGCCCTTAGGAGGATTACATGACTGTCTTCTCTAACTATAAAAGGGTTTACAATATTTCTCATTTTATTATTCAGTGGTGGAGGGGTCACTCCGAAAATACTACTGCTCAGACTGCATCCTTATGCATTCATCTCCCGCAACTGACTGTTACCAAACACAGGCATGTTAATCACTCACAAACATCAGAGTGTGACATGATGCAATGATGTGTTCAGGGACATCGAGTATCTATTTTAGATGTTGATGTCTCAGCCCTGTGGTCCTGACAGTGAGAGGTATATTCATGGTTCATCCAAGGTTTGACTTTGTGCAGCAAAACACGAAGGCTTCAGGCCTTATCACACTGCGACTGTCAAAGGACAAGAGTTCATCCATGATCTCTTCTCTCTGTGATGCTTCAAATCCAACACAGAGGCCAGTATTATCTCTGTGCTACCAGTATTAGTGGAAACATGTTGTATTGTGACTCAGGTTGCAGGACAGGGACCTGACATTGAACTATCCACACACTAACCCTGACTTGGTTGAAGCTTAGAGTCCAATATGTCTTCATATCCCTTGCTTTGTCTGGCTAAGTCAAAAAAGTCCAAACACAGCCGGTTTACAATGATGTCAAATAGTTATTGAAAAATGGATTAACCAACTAATTGTTATGGCTCTATTGTTTATACACTCAGTATCCCTGGGATTTGTATTTCTAGTGAATGATTCTGCACCTCAGAGCCACCCAATGCTGACACACAGCACCAAAGAGTCAAGTCAAGTCAAGTCACAGTTTATTTATAAAGCACATTTAAAACAACCTCAAGAGGTTGTAAGAAACCTTATGGAGCAAGATGGAGAGTAAAGGTGGGTGCGGAGGATGGTGAGGTGTGGACTGGGTTTGGATTCTGACCCAGACCTGCAAATATTAGCTCTTTTATGAATGGACGGTAACATTGGTGAACGCTGTGCTTCCATAGTGCCCTGAGGATGGATCTGTCTCTGATGGATTAGCTCAATTTGGATGTATTAGCATGTACCGTGGTCAAGATATTCATAGCTTAAGTGGCTTTTTCTGACCACTACAACCTCACAGAGCCAACCCAACCCTACTCAACTCTACCGGCAATGTCATCTTATGGACAATGGGGGAAATCTAAGAGATACAGAAAGACGTCCACACCTCCTCATGTGACCCCCGTGTGGTGTTAAACTGTAAGTTTAGTACATTAGGAAACAGAAATCAGTCACCTAATGTCCTATCTCTCACTCTGCTATGATGCATTAGGGGCCATTCTCTCTGCAGCTTGTTTGGCATCTTGGTTGAGATAATATAAAAAAGCACCCGGTACAAGGTCCTATCCACAATGTTTCATAATGGAAAACAAAAAAAATACAAGTTTAGGCAAGAGAGCAGGTACCATGAAAGAGGCTATTAGTCTTGTCTCTTAATGTAATCACCACCTTTCCCAAACATTAACCAGGTCTTAATTGCTAACCGTCTTAACTACCTCACCTGATAAAAGCTTTATGTGCCATGACCGTGAGCCTTCTCTAACGCCAGTACTTATCACACTGAGATGAGCAGAGACAGGGAATCTGTTGAGCGTGTAATAAAATATGCACAGTCTTGTCAGGTAATGCATTTCCTCAATTGTTTTCAATGGATTTTTCTCAGCTGCTTGTTTTCAGGCTGCCAGAATGAAACGCACCAGCAGCCCCATCTGATTTCACATCATTTAGCTCAAAGTGTCCCAAATGGGACTCACTGTCTCCCAAATATTTTCAACCTGAGTTGTGCAAATAGAGGAGCTGTTGTCAGCGGGAGGAGAGCTGCTTTGGTATGTTAAACTGAAGCACCTAGGGACAAATGAGAGTGCGGTAAGTGGAAACATTCACTTTCAGGAGGTGCTCATACGCTGTTTGTGTCCTGACAACTGACTAAAGCATAATCATTGATTCACTGTTTAAATATTTACTATTGGAAAGTCACATTTCATACGGAAGACACATGAGGACACTGCATGTTTCAGTCAACAGTACTGGACTCTGGATGCAGTGAATGAGCTGAAGCTTCCTGGAAACTGTCAGAGTAAATCCCAGAGGGAAGAAGCACAGGGGACACTGGGACTTTCAAGCTGACAAGGGTCCGTACGGGACACTGTTCACCACCTTGACAGGTCACAGCTCTGTTTTCTAAAGCCCAGAGGTGGATGCCAGGGTGTTTACCCTGGAAAACTCTCACTGGATTTAGTACAGAGAATGTGTGTGTGAGCAGAGAACACAAGTTTGACAAGCATAAATAATTCACATTAACATTTTGATCTTTAGAAATGAATAATTCTCCGACAACAAACAAAAGGTACAATAAAGGCAGCATGGACCACCAACTGAAAATCTATTTGTTTTTACGCAAGTGTGTCTTCATGTCAGTCCTGATCTTGATGTTATTTTGGTCTGCAGCTTTGCCCACACACTGCAGGGCTCAATTAGCCATTGTGAAAGGAGGTCATTAGAAACAGAGAGAGAGAGAAAGAAAGAGAGAGAGAGAGAGAGAGAGAGAGAGAGAGAGAGAGAGAGAGAGAGAGAGAGAGAGAGAGAGAGAGAGAGAGAGAGAGAGAGAGAGAGATATGACATTTTAAATGTCAAGTGACAGTTGCACAGTGCAACTTTGACAAAAGAGGAAAGAAAAGCAAGGAAAAATTAAAAGAAGAGGGACAAATAATCACAGCAGGTGTTGATTGATTTGTTTTTTCCCTCCCTAGCTTGTTGCATATCGCCACCTTGCAGCAACTTACATCAAGTAAGGCAGCAGGGTGGTGATGGCATCATTCTGCTGCATGCTGGCACACTGCCACAGATGCACAGTCCTGCCCTCAGGGTACAGCCGTGTGGGGGAAACACTTTTTTGCTGTCCACTGTGTGAAAAAACGTTATGTGCTCCCCTCCTCCTCTGATGTTCTATTGCTTCTCTCTTAGTTTGAAATGAAAGTCCCTTTTTCAATTCACTGAAAACACCCAGGAAGCAATACACAACATCTTTTGTCTGTATGCAAACTGTGTGGAGGCAAATGCATCAAAAATCACGAACAATACAAATATGTCTAATGGTAAAAATTCAGTCAAGTGGTTAATTTTGCTTCCCGTCTCCTTCCAGTCTGCTGACCCCTCAAGCTGTCTCATGACTCATCTGATGCGCTCGTGCCTCTGATGTGATGATGGGATGCTGCATTAGCTGCACTGCTGTATTTGTCCTCTATGCTGCATTAGGTCTGAGTCTGCAGCGGTCCATTAGCTCTTACTGTCTCTCGCATTATATGTAATGTGAGTCCAGCAGTGCACATCAGTATCTGTTGTGAGTGGCCTGTTTTACACCTGCGGTTCACTGACAACCCTCATTAAAATCTTTTCCTAAAGCGATGACTTCCCCCGGCGTGGGGTGATGCTCGTCGCAGGTCTCTCATCAGATCCGGGTCAAAACCTCGCAGAGCTCTGTTTGAGGACTGAAACATGAACACTCGGGTGTAAAACAATTCTCAAGTTCACTCTGCTATCAAAGCCCCATTAGTTAGACATAAAGCCAAACATTAAAGCAGCTGTAATAAATATTTTATATCAGTGATGGGGTCAAATGACAACTTTGATGTGAAAAGGGTTACATGAGAGAAATAGGCCTATCACCCAACACTACACTTGCCCTTTGCACAGAGTTTTGGTTCAGTCCGGTGTTTCTCTCAGTTTGGCTGCAGCAGCTCATTGTTTTCAGTTACTGTAGCACACAGTGTAGAAGGAGCTCAGTGTGCTTCCTGACAAGCTCCACACTGGAGGGTCATGTAATTAAGAAGTAGCTGGTGAACAGAACGGGGCATTTAGCGGCTGAAGAGATAAAAAGAAGAAGCAAATTCACTGGAATAAGACTCCACATTAAGTGCTTGCTGACTTCTGCTGCCCCTAAAACAGATAGGATTTGGATCTGAACGGTCAAAGTTGAAACAGTTTTTGTATAAGATCTCCTGAATGGGCAGTTCTTATTGGGCACATGTCTAATGCTGCCCTGAGGCCTGAGTGCTAGTGTTTGGAGAGTGAGTAGGTTTGACACTGTTCCACACACTGTCTTGTTGCTTCACAATGAAACAGGCTGTGCTGAACTGGATTTGAACTATTCAGTGTTTGAACGTCATCGCTGTCACCAGACTGTTGCACTCATGTGAATTCATACAATGCCGTGCTAATCTGCAGCTGACTGGCACATCTGGAGCACCTGTGGCACCCTGTGCCTTCACGAGTGTTTAATTCCTGGTTGTCAAAATAATCCCCCTCTGTTCTTTCCTTACAGGTACATCACATGTTGGGTTTGTTGATGTTGTCTTGGTGTAATTCTTGTGTTTTTTTCTGCACCTGCACTCACACACCTCAATCGTGCACATCACACTCTATTCGACTGATTCGACTGGTTTCCACACCTCAGCCTCACATGATATTATTTGGTTGTGGCCACTATGACATTATAATCTCATAAATCTTCCTTGATTAATCATTTAATATTTTAAGATGCCAGAAATTAAAAAGAGAACAACAGTGAAATGCAAAGCTATTGTGATGTTTAAGAAGCTTGAACAGAATGATTGGCATTTTTACTTGAGAAATGATTCCACTATCAAAAGTAGCTACTCTGACCCAAACGTTATCTGACTTTGTGAGCAGATTAGAGGAGGATTGGAGGAGGAGCATGAAAGGATAAATGGAAGTATAGAAAAAACCCCAATCCATTTTCCGCAAGCACTTGTAAAATGAGATCTATTCTGCCACAGTAATCTCTTAATACCTTTGTAAAACCTGTACCGTGTGATATTAATGATGGCCCAGAGACACGAGCACTGATCCGCAGAGGCACCAGTTGGAACAGCAGCGAGTAATGAAGCTGAAAAGTGTCTGCATCAAACACGACGTCGACTCGTCTCTCTTTGGCTCCTCTGCTTTTTAGATTATATTAGCATCCATTAATGACCCGGGCCATACTGCAGCAGTCAGGGCCTCTTTTGTTCCCACTGTGTGATGACATTCACGCCGTCACCTCCGCTTTGATTAAAGATCAAATACAAAAACGTGTCTCTTCAATAAATTCACACTACAGGGGAAAATGTTGTCTTCATCTGTGAGGATTCAGACGAATGAGAGCAGCTAAACACCACACAGACCGAGGACAGAAATGTCTCCGAGCTTCAAGTGTCTTTGGTGGAAGTGCTTGGTGGGAATGTCCCCTGGAGGACTGTTTGACTGACTGATGGAGACTGATCCTCCTCAGACTGAGACTCAGACAGAGCAGAGCAGGGGTGACATGGATTTGTATTGGGACTGAGGAACCGTGGCTTTTATTACTGATCTATAATGGATCAAGCCCTCCAAGAAGTAGAAAAGAGGACGAGACAGATGTTAAAATGAGTCCAAAATAAGAGAGAGAGACCAGGATTTTCTGTAAAAAAGGAATGATTGAAAGACATTATAATATTGTCTGTGTCTCTGATTTAAAGCACCATATAGAGGTTTTGCATATTGAGCCAATAAAAGTACTAATTGCAAATTCTGCCCTCAAAGCATCCTGTAAATTTTTACATTGGCAACCTTCTGTCGCTGCAGTAACTTGTTTCCCTGTGTTTCAGTTCCCTATAAAAAATTAACTGAGCTGTAGCTCATGTAGTATGCTTTTCTTTTTCTTTTCTTTTTTTTAGAGGGGGGTGGATACATTCCTGAAGGGGGAGAATGAGCAGAAATGGACCTGGCACAGAAACATTGTCTTGTATCCACACTGAGACATTAGACAATCAGATACTAGAAATCATTGTGGAGGATATACCGTAGTCACATTTAAAAAGCTAGAAAAGGCAAACGCCGGATATTTTTGAATGTTAACATGATGCAGCAGTTCAGTTATTATTCAATAACTCAAAACAGTACACATGAGATATGTTCAGGAAAAAAGAAGATAATGTACAAACTGAATGTGTTCATTGCACTGAAAGAGGATGCAGACTCAGACTTTGAATGCATCATTGGGTTCAGAGGAACATTATTGTATTTCTAATTAAAAGCAGGAAAGATGTAGCCTATCATTCTGATGTCATGACATTAACCACACCAAACACGTACTAACCCGTAGACCTGTTGCTACTGTGGTGGGAGATATACAGCATCTCCATCTGATGTGTATGTTCAGGTGTGTAGGCCATCATGAAAAGAAAGGTTTACACATCCCAAATGAGGATGACACAGCAGGTTTTGATGCGTCTCCTCCACCGCACGTCGCATTGATTAACGTTCATCTCCGAGTGAGCGAGTGGAGCCGGCGCACGGCTTTCACTGCATCTCACACACCCTCAGTGATCGATCAGTGTGTGGGCTGAGAGACCGGAGAGGGAAACGCAGGAGACGGTGGAGGCCACCTCACCTTTGTATACCTTCACCAACCAATCAGGTTGCAGTTTGCATTCATGTCTATCCAGACTGTGTATTATAAATGTAGTGAAGACTGGAGGGAATAAATATAAGAAACATTATCATATCACACCCAAGTTGACCTTTGACCTCTTTAATGTAAAATTAAAGAGTTAAAAAAAAACACTTCAACACTGCATCATTTTAGACATCTGTGTTAAATTGTGTTATACTGTAATTATCAGACAAATTTTTTGGTCAAGTCATGGCAAAACTTTACAGTGACCTCTGACCGGATGGTTGGACTAGAAAGAGAGAGACAAGACTAAAACTAAAAACTAGACAGAGAAATGAAAGAGAATATGAAAAAGGGTAGACGGGGCCTGCAGAGAAGCAGCAGGTTAGCCACTCCATTATCGCCTTCGCTGAAAGCACTAATGACTGTAGAAGGCATCTAGCACACGTTCACACCGGGCAAAATGTGCCGCTGAACGAGCTGTGCAGTAGTTACACTGAGTGCGACTACAGACTGCAGGTCGCAGATGGTTCATCTGAGACTGAGAGCAGCATCGGAACAGAATTAAACTTTATACTGAATTTAATTTAGCATGAAACACTCTTTTTACTGGGTGAGTGCAGCCTCCTCTTTGTCTAGTCATGTATGGATAAAGGTGTGAGGGCACCCGTGTCAACATGGAGCCGTTTCTGTTGCAGTTGAAGGAACACATTCCACATTGTGGTTACTCTGCTGACCTGTTTTGTTGTGCTATCAGTGCCACTCTCATATCTGTCCATTAATGCTGATAAATGAATCATCTTTCAGTCTTCGTGTTGCCAGCAGGTTAAATAACAAGCAGATGTTTGTGTGTTAAATGAATGATGGCAAACAGCAAATGATGGTGGAGACTAATCCACCATTGAGGGGGAAACTGTTGTTTATCTGAGCTCGCTGCTCATGTGTGTTGTTATCTCAGCTGCTTAATCACCCTATTCTCTCTGTAACCGCATCCCTCACTCTCTGCTTTTCATCTTTCTTTTATCCCACTTTCCAGTCTCTGTGCTAACACCCATCAAACATGGATGGCCTGATTCTACGCTCCATCATTAGCTTGACTTTACCTCCCTCTATCTTTGTACTTCCTCTCTCCGTCTTGGCAAAACACCGTCTGACACCCCATTTGACTCGATGCAGGTGAACGCGACGGGGCCCAGCGACAGGCGGCTGTCGCGTTTTGACTTTGCCGTAGATCCATTACGGCTACATCCAATTAACGCGCTGCCGGGAGAGCGGCGTCACGCAGCAACATCGTGCGGTAATTAATGGAGTCATTATTTCAGAAGATAGCACTCTCCGCAGCTGCAGATTGGTGGCTCGTACTCATTTGCAGCCACCGTGGTGATTAACATGAGAGGAACATGATGATCTGACTTTGTGTATGACTACTGCTTTAATTAATGAGCCTAAACTGGAAGAGTCCTACAGGTACATAACCATTATTTTTGTAGAAATGCGTTCCCCTGACGACGAGTTCAATGATGCGTTTTGAAAATAAATGTACTTTAAACCGCAGCTGTGCTCGACTAAAAAGCTGAAAAATGTACCCATGGGTGATTTGTTTTCCGATAAGCCTTGTGGGTGAGTGTGGGTGCCTGAGGCATATAGAGAAGTATTTCCCCCCCCAGACTAGGCCATGTGTCAGCTGGGGAGTTGCTATTTTTTGACATGTCATATCTCAGGTCATGACAAACTGAGAAACTGCGTCCCCCAGCCTGTCACAACACAAAGTTTGGAACAAATTGGCATCGCTTAACATTTTATGCTCAGTGCATCAGCATCAAAAAAGACTCTCCTCTCAGTGAGGATCATGTCTTACACACAGCCTGAGTACTCAGTGTGTTTGTGTGTTTAATTGAAAAATAATAATAATAATAAAAAAAGATTCTGCTGACACTGATTCTTAAGCGCTGGTCAGAAAAAGTTGTGCACCGGGTTCAATGGAAGAAAGGTAAAGCTCAAGGGAAATAAGACAGTATCAAATCTGGAGTTTGCACAGTGGCTGATTAGATCTTCCTGATTATCAGGACAATGTAAACAAAGTTTCAAGCCTCTGCCAGAGCTGAACAGGTCCAGCAGAGTGCCTCTTAGTTTGGAACGTAATCTACTTTGTAGTGGCTGGTTACCTTCACGCTAAATGGAGACACTGTCACATTACACCCATTCCCCTCCTGCAAACATCCATTTCAAACCAGATCCCGACTCACAATCACAAACTTTTCCATTAGTGCAGAACTTTTAGCAAAAATATTGGATGTTCATGTGTGTCTCGCAGGAGACTGGAGCGCACTATTCCTTTCAAATCTCCAAAATAAGACGTGTGCCTTTCACAGAGCCAGAGAAATACTTAAATATTCATTTGCTTTCCGATGCAGCAGAGTAGCTGCGACATTTCTCTGTTTGTCTGTATCTGTCTTCTACTGCTATACTGTTTACTATGACATCATTATTGTCATGCTATGTGAACCATTGAAGCAGTGGGTTCACGTTATAGAAAGCTTAAGCCTTGAATGCGATCACCATAATCTCCTAAAACATGCCATTGACTGAGGCCATTAGTGTTACAGTGTGGCTCTTTGATCGCTCACGGCTCCATCTGCAGCCACACACCCAAACACAAAATGTCATTATACAATTATCCAAGCATTCACCGAAACACAGGAACTCACAGCTCCATTATCATCATGTCTCTCGTGCATCCTCTCCTTTTAAATAAGCATGCAACAAAGCAAATAACCCCAGCGAATCAATTAAAGTGTATGTGTGTGTGCGCGACTGAAGTGTGTGTACATGTTTGTTTTATTGCTGTATTACTCTAATAGGTCACAGAGATTATTTCGCTATTACAGCTCATTTACATGTTCATTTATGTCTTAATCCTGAGTCAACACGAGACTGAGGCAGCAGAGGGTGAATCCAGTAGCAGACCGCAGACTTAAGTCATGCAGGCTTTTTTTTTTTCACTCCGCAAACTCACTGCACGAGAGCTTAGCTGCCAGATAGACCACTGTGTCTGACCACTGTTGAGCACATTGTCATGCAGTTCACTAAGAATGCTTTCTAGCGGCTTCTATAAGGTTCTAACAGCAGCCTTGAACCAACAGTTTCGAAAATAAAAGTCTTAGTCTCTTGATAAATACATACTTCATAGAAAACACGTATTTTAAGCCTTGAAACCAGGAAAAGTCTGGAGAAACTGCATCTTGCTCTGCAGCATATTGCTCCCCTCACCTACGTAATATATCTGAATACACAGCTTATGGTGATGAATGTCTGCAGCAGCCAACCCCACTTGAGGTGAAAATCTGAGCGTCTGGAGCAAACAGATGGACAGTGGAAGAGTGACTCATGAAATATCTCTGGACTTTTTTATTTGCATGTTGAATCCAATGTAAACTGCAAAGATAAATAGATTGTTTAAATATTTGTCCTTCAGAGAGAAAACCATGTCCCACAATGTATAGAAGGAGAAAGTGTCTAAAGTAAAGTAAATCAAGTGTCAACCTGAAATTAGAGTCTCGCTTCTGATGGAAGCACTCCAGAAAGAAGCCTGAGGGAGGAGATACCGAGATGGTTTTTGCTGCTTATCACATAGATATCTACTTGTGGATCAACAGTGCAAATAAAATACACGAAACTTTTGAGATAAGAGAAATGTTAACTTATAACTATTTCTGAATAACCATCTCTCAGCAGGAATACAAGCTGTTTTTTCCAGCAGGATGGAGGCTAACAGTTAGGCTCATCCAATGTATTCCCCATGTGTGACAAAGACACACAGCAAGAGGGTTAAGAGCCGATGAGACCTGAGGGCCAGTGAGTCACCACCCGGCCTGTGAGCTTCTGTCAGCATCACGGGAGAAAAAGGACACTGTGAGGAGAAAACACAACTTGGGCTCTCGTGTGAGCTCGGCCATTAGAAACCAGCTGTCAACAAACAGCCGTCACTGCACGTGGCACGATGATGGCACATTAGGACCTCTGGGAAAAGACAGGGTGAGAGCTGACCATCACAGTGACAGAGGGGGGGGGGGAGTGGGGCGAGGTGGATCCTACAAGCCCCAGACCCTCATCACCCTGTTTCCCTGGAGATGGCAAACTAGGGAACTCTGTACTTGCTCCATGACAGTGACATGCCTCAAGGACATGGGGTCATTTCCATCTGTACACCTGGGACGCTGCCACACTTCTCCCAGACATATCGGAACTAGGGCACAGACCGTATGTTCACAGCTCCAGGAATTACTGGAAAAAAGATGAAATATATGTGGCCATGGTGCATGTAGAGGAATCCAGAGGGAAAACTGTGACACACAAAGAAGAGAGGGTAATATGATATGATGTGATGTGATGTACTTCAGGTTCAACGGGTTTAACATTAGATTTTCCAAAACTTCCTAGAATAAATAACTAACTTTGTTTGAAGGTCCCATTTTGTTTAAAGTCAAATGTTATATCATTTTTGATTAGTACACAGGACTGATATTGGGTTTTGTATCAAGGCATCAGTGCAGAGAGAAGTGCACACAGCCTGTATTTAAAAACCTTAAAATGAGACTTCTATAACTGTGTGATGTCACAATAAAACAGTCATTCAGCCATGCCCAAAGCCCCGCCCACTTGGATTCTCTATCAGATCATAAAGGAAACACAGGAAAAGTGAAAAAAATGGGACCTTTAAGGAAAAATAGTGTGGGAAACAGCAGGGTGCTGAAGAGTAGTAGGAAATCGTACAGTAAGATTTTGTTTTGTTTTGTTGACTTCTCTGTCTTGGCATAAAAATCTTGACTTCTGCTATCAGAAAGTAATTATTTCAGGATTGAAAGACAATCTTGGCAGAGGTATTTTGTCATGATCACAAAAGGTTCAGCAAAGAGAGAAAGTAATAATACAACTGGAGTTTACAGATGTTTCTTGATACATTACGCAAACAAACATCTTTTCTCTCACCAATACTGTCAAATGTCCTAAATGTTTCTCCATTCTACACAAAAGCTGCACATGAAATTAGACCTTATCTAATTTCAGTGTTTTTCAGGATACACACATCCATAACCTGTAATTCTTGCAGAGAAAGGAAGTCGTCTTCTGGTCCCTCGTCTTTTAACTGCCGTAACAGATTTGCTCATGCATTATGAATGAATGTTAACACATATTATGAAATGTGTTAAATAATCAGTGGTTGTGACATTTATGTTAAAAAACAAGAAATCTAGATTAAAAACATCCCATCAGTGGCCAGGGCTTCTCTGTGCCCTGACAGCAACAAAGAGGATTGATCCAATAGGATCTTTTTTCTTCAGGCTGCAAATTATAGCCTGTCATTGATTTCCACTTTATGGCCCTGCACAGACAATGGCTCCCTTTCTCTGGGACAAATGAAATATATAAATAAAATAAAATAACACAAATGCTGCCAGTGTGTTGTGTTAAAGCCTGAGGTTATTACTTCATGGGGAGATATTTCTATTCATCCTAACCCGAGAGGAGCATCACAAATCACAATCTCACACACAGCAATGAATAAAGAAGCAACACAAATGCATTCATGCACACGCACACTGATAGATACCTGCTCCATGTCCTCATAATCTGCCAGATCCCAGGGTGTCTGATCTAATCAGTATTTAAGTGATGGACTTAATAAACATGGCTCTGAAGCCCACAAGAGCTGCTGGTTCCATGAAGGACAAAAAGAGGTTCAGAGCTGGGCACTGGGTCTAAGCTGTCTGAGCCCAAAACTATTTGATGTGACATAATGGAGTAAATCTCACATCACAGGGAGACTGTGGTCAGAGGGGAGATGGGAGATTAAGGGTTTGGCTCAAAAGACACTCTGGGTCATAGGAGATTGAACCAAAAAGCTTCAATTTACAGATGACTTGAAAGAACAATACAGAGGAAATGAGAAATAATATTGACTAAACTATTACATCAGAGTTTGAGAATTCTTTCAATATCAATCCATCTTCAAAGGGCTCACTGTAGTTCAACTCAGGGGAGTGGTCCAGCACATTATTATTATAACAACACATACTACAATCTCTTTAACAACAGTTTTGGCTAAATATGGAAATGTTAAAGAATGCCACTTTGAATGGCTTTCAATATACTATAAAGAGCTGCTCCAGTTGTGACGTGGCAAGGGACCATATGCACAGGTTAAATACCATGTCATGTGTTTGTTTCACACTGGGATAAAATGACAGTTTCCATGAAAATCAATTATTCTTTGCTGCTCTAAAGCAGTAGCTTCAGCAGGATGTTGTACTTCCCCTTGTGAATGTGTTGGCACTGGCTGTACAGTATGGTACTCTGGCAAATCCCACCAGTACAAAGGCAATGTGTACAGTACAGCAGGGCAGGGAAGTGTTATTTATCTATGTATTTATTTTATTTTATAACATGGAGTAAGAAATATAGAGTGATTTAACAAAGGGTGTAACCTGGGCCATACAGGGCAAGTAGTGTCCAGTTGTCATGTAACAGCATCAGATCAGTAATTGGGGTATCAAAATCAGTATTGGTTAGGAAAGGTATTGCAATTTCTTTGCTTTGATGTGCACATTGATGTCTTACCAGTTACAGTCTTTTTCAAACACTTATTGTGCTGCATATTTTCACAACTTCAATTTCATATGGTTGTTACTGTGATAATAATGTGGCAGATCAGAATGTCTATGACGACAAACAGTTCAACAGTGACAAGGACGACAGAGCCAGCAGCATCAACTAATTTGTAAGAGGAATAAAACATGTAATAAAAACAGAAAATGCATATCAAGGCCCGTCTGTGACCTGCTAATCCATGATTTAGAAAAAAGTATTCATACAGCTGAGAATCAAACTTCTCATTCATCATTTTAAGAACATGATTTCATCATTTATCAGTGTGATTATTTCTGGTCCCTGATTATCTGTCTGGCAAGATCAGAACAACGCACAGCTGCATGTGTGATGACCGAAAGACACAGACAGACACAAAGAAAGAAAGAAAGAAAGAAAGAAAGAAAGAAAGAAAGAAAGAAAGAAAGAAAGAAAGAAAGAAAGAAAGAAAGAAAGAAAGAAAGGGCATCAGACTAAGCACGATAATTAAACATGCATTTTTTGTGTGCAACTGAACTAGACAGAACATGTGCATACAAGCGTGCATGGTTTTTTGTGTTCAATGTGCATGCATCTGTGCACCACTGTATGAGCACGTGTGCATGTCTTCATGTTAAACTCTGAGCTCATGCGGGGAGTCTCATCAGACGGAGCATGTTGACCAGAGGGCAGAGCACCACTGAGACGCCTGTCAGTCCACGCTGTCCTCCTGCCTCCTGCAGTGAGACTGAGCCTATCAGACCAGCAACTTCCCACCATTGTTTCCACCTCTAAAAGAGATTTTCTCTCAGCTTCAGGCAGCAGCCAGTCTCCTCCAAACCCTGCCACCCCGCTCAACCTTCCTCAGAGCAGAGAGCCCCAGACGGATTTGCAGCAGATGATAAGAAATGCTAAAGACAGCTAAATTAGTTTCTGTAACTGGCAATTTACAGAAGCTGGTGCTAGCTGACATATCTGACAGTTCACTGTCAACCCAACAGAGGCCTTCCTTTAATCAGCACCTGCCTTTCCTTTTGCTGAATGACCTCGGAGACTTGCACCCGCTGAGGGTGGGTGGCACCGAGAATCCCTCAGGGTTACCCTTCGTGGTCTGTTCATGAAAGACAATCAGGCTGTGTGAAAGAAGAATTATTTCCAGCCTTTTGAGGAACCCATGCAATCTGCACAAATACAGCCACCAATATAAACACAGTTGCTTTGTTTTTTGTCTTTTAAGTTTTATCTATCTTTAGCCATTTAGCGTAAGTGAGTGACAGGGTAACAGACTCACAGACTCAGTCAGGTTTGGACCCATAAGCAGCAAGAGGAAGAAGAAGATGAAGAAAGCAATTTTCAGATCAGGTTATTGTTTAATCTGTCCTTTGGTGAAACACTAGTGGCTAGCATTGGCATATTATTACCTTTACTTATAATCCTTGAATTGAAAATGCCAACAGGCCTTAGCTAAATATCAATGTATAGGTGATAATTCATTATAATAATGATATAAAAATAAGAAATCAGATTAAACAAAATCCAAAATGTGTAAATAATCAATAATCATTTCAAGATCATGAACACAGTGAGAGCAGAAGGTGAGAACAAGTTTTTTCTGCTCATTAAACCACGTCCACCTGCCAGCCTGTGATTAGCATTATATGCACTAATTGTCTGGTAATGCAGGTAAATACAGCGGTGGAGCCTTTGCCATCCACCTCTCCTCTCATTATCCCACAGAATTAGAAGGCCAATTACAGGGCATTACCTTGACAGCAGGACAGCCAAATCCCCACCACAGCTAGACTACACACAGAACCACGGCCCAGCTAGCTTCACAGGAAGCACACAGGAGGCTAGAGAGATGTTATTAATTAGACGGCCCCAGCCCATTAGCTTTGTAAAGCATGAAATCACATTGTCAAACATCTTAACTGATGAAAGTAGTATTTGTTTACTGTGTAAATGAAGTCCTGGAAATATAGCAGCTATTGATATTTTAAGTTCAGTGGTCTCTGAGGGAGGCAGACGGAAACCGAGGAGGATGAGTTCAGAAGAGTCTCCTCTAATGAGCCGTGTGTTTGTCTCTGTTAACCAGCTGCAGTTGAGGTTATAAAAGTTTGTAAGCAAACAGAGAGTTGAAAGTCAAAACATGTAACTATTCCACAGTAAGATGTCTAAAAATGACAAGATCTATATATATATATATATATATATATATATATATATTTTTTTTTTTTTTTTTTTTTTTGACTTGTACTTAAATTATCTCAAAAGTTTCCAGGAATCCTCAAACCCAGACATCACATCTTTTATGCCACATCCACTTTTCACACCTTGGTGATTTTCAGCTATATGTTGATTTTAACCGGATGATGGATTTAAGTCATCAGACATCTGGATCCTAACTTATCAAAGAAAAAAGCCAAGTAAATGTTAGACAGCTCAGCTCCCGGGCACTGGAGACGTCCTGTCCTGTGTCCTAAGAAGGACGTCTGCAATTTTAAACATGAACTGTTTTAATCCCCTGGTCCGTTAGTTATGGACCAAAGGACACCTGTGAGGATCATTTACCTGCCAGTATAAACCTTCTAAAATTCTGGATTGCACGTTATCAGAGAAACGACAAAAACAAAAGTTAGCAGCAATCTCAGCTCTCCATCTTTCCCTGTCATCTCCTGACTGTTGATATTGGTAAAGCAGTTACTTTTAATGTGGAACTGCTTTATTCAGTGTTTTGCTGGTCATGCTAACTGGGTTGGTTTGTTTTAGAGAGGAAAGGAAGGAATCCAAACCAGGAGAAGCTTACAGCAGTGAAAACAACGACTCCCAAGAACACACAGTAGTTCTTGACGTCACTTAGATGCCATCGTTTGTTGGTCTTTTTATTGAGAAACCCCTGGCAACAGAAGTTACACGCTGTGTTTAAGATCTGTCTCATGCTGAATCAAACCCGACCAGGGACAAACACACACAGAAAGACACTCATGATGAGGGCGGTCATTCACAGCGACCAAACTCCTCATTAAATCACCAATTCCAGGAATAGATGGGGATGGAGGGATGGAGGGGTGGGGGCTGGGGACTGAGGCTGAGATGGGATGGGGAGAGAGAGAGAGAGAGTAGTCATGTCCCCTGGGGGCCGTATTAACAGACAAAAGAGAGTGTGGCGGCTCTGGTCAGGTGAGGTCATGGTGAGGACAACAAACACAGGAACAACAGCGCTGCACATTTTGAGTGTTTACATTCAAGACTGGGACCGTGATGTGACCTTTGCCCCCAGCAGCACTGGAGCAGCCGGCCTGACGAGGTGAAGGATGGCTACAGCTACACGTCACTCTGGCTTCCAATTTGATTTCACCCTCAAGGTTTTAATACCGTTATATTTCCTGGTTTGTTGTCATTACAAGCCATTATTTTTTCAGGTCAGGTATTTTTACATTGAATCCACATTAATCATCATCTTTTGAAATATGTTGCAAGTAGTCCAGACCGTGCTGAGGGTTGCTAGGTTTGGAAAAGTAGATTCTTTTTTGGGAGGCTCATTTACAGTGAGTGGTGAAGCCATTTAGCTTTGGCACATTCATTATTTTTTTGTGGGGGATTTATGATCTATGCTTAAGTGCATGTATCAAATACTGTATGTACTCCACTGCGGGCATTTTTCAGCCTCCGTTAATACTGCTGATGTCTGACATGTACTTTCTGCATTAGATACTTCAGTCACTGCTGATCAATTAATGTGCACTGGACAAATTTAAAATTCAAACCCAGACAACTCATCACAACAAGTCTCAGATATTGACCCAGTATACTGCACATGTATTAGTTTTACAGTATATATGCAGTATCTGGGTTGGTGTGTTTGCACAGTTTGGTGTTAGGACAATAAATGCTATAAATACTATGTTATAGAGCCTTATGAGACTTGGCCTGATGATAATTTAACAAAAATATTATTGAGAAGCATCTTTATGGTTTTCTTTTACAGTAATCTTGAGACTGACAGGAAATATGGGAGAGATTAGGGGTTAGAGATGATAGGGTTGGTGCAGCCAGCCAGGAGTTGAGCCAGCAACATGATGCTCAGAACTCATTATGCCCATAGGGTACAGGTTCTAGCCACTCAGCCACTGGGTCGCCCCAGCAACACTGAAAGAAATACAAAACAACTGATAGTAAGGGCAACATATGAAAATCTGGGAACTAAATCCTTACCAAGAAATTTCTTCACAATTGTCTTTAGGAACGTGCGTAGTATCATGTCTTAAAATGTTGAAATTGAACTCCCGTGGGAAACCCCCTAAAAAACGACTCAAAGTTGGGGTACCCGTAACTGGATTTTTGAACATTCCGAAATGTTAAATTTGGCCTTAAGAAACTTGTGAGGGGTCAAACTAGGGGTTTTTCATGATTCTGAGTTGATCGCAAACATTAGTTTTACACCCAAAACACTCCTTGGTGGAGAAAAAAACAGCCACACCCACTTTTCTTGTTCATCGGAAACCCTACTACCACCAATAGAATGTTGGTGCAGAGACGCCATTCCATTCATTATCATTGCAGAGGTTGTGTTACATAATACTACTAAATACTCAATATAATATAACTTTTATTCTACCCTTTTTTCTATAGGACATTATACAGACCCTCCAGGATTTGATGATGTCACGATTGCAACTATTAATGCAAATTCAATCATGAATTCTTTGGCCTTGCCACTGCAACTTTTCAGCAAATTTGCTATCATAGACCGCTGTGGCTAGCTGTTTTCAGCTGTGGCCACAGTGTTTCCATTTTCCATTTCCATTTTATTTGCATGTCTGTGTTTTTATTAGTTATTATAGATAGATAGATATTATATATTACTAGTTATTGTTTTCATATAACATTACGTTTTATGCGGATCGGGAGCGAGAGAGAAGGAAAGAAATCAGATGCACACCAGATTTCACATACCAGTAAAAACGGAAACATAGCCTACACAGCGCGCGCACACACACACACACACACACACACACACACACACACACACCTATCTATATAATGCATTATTATCATACTTATAATGACTTATAATGCAGTTATAGCACTGTATAACTATAGTTATAAACACTCATAAATGATCATAATGCTTTATAACAACAATAATCATAACACACTATAAAGCATTTTATCATGACTTATAAGGTCAGGTATTATGTTATAATTGTTAGTAACTCATTGACAATGACCACATCGATAATGCATTATAAATATAGTTATAATGTGTTACAATTGGCTTATAAACATGTATAACTATCATAATAAACACTCATAAATGATCATAAGGCTTTATAACAATAAGCATAACACATCATAGAGCATTATAACTCTATTATAATACTTGACCTTAAGCCATTATAAAATGCTCTATAATGTGTTATGCTAAATGTTATAAAGCCTTATGATCATTTATGAGTGTTTATAATGATGGTTATACACTTTTATAAGACAATTATAACACATCATAACTATATTTATAATGTATTATCGATGTGGGCATTGTCAGCGAGTTACTAACAATTATAACGTATTATACCTAAGTCACAATAAAATGCTTTATAGTGTGTTATGATTATTGTTATAAAGTATTATGATCATTTATGAATGTTTATAATTATAGTTATACAATGCTATAACCACATTATAACTCATTATAAGTATGGTTATAATGCATTATAGAGATAGGCATCAAAGTCTTACCAAAATGGTTATTAGTTGGCTAACAGTAAATAATATGGTTAGTTAGCCAACTCCAATGTGCGACTGAATCTGATGACCATCTGACCATTTTATTTTCCTAAATGCTAGCTGACTGCTCCATTAGCTATCAAACTAGGATAACATGGTGTAGGCCTATTGTCATCACGAGGATTTTTGCAGTTAGGTTTAGGCGGTGATCTACTATACTCAATAGAATACATTAGAGATACAGTAAGCTATTCCTGTGCATGACACATGTTTTCTTTAATGTCACAAAAAAACTTAGACTATTACTACTGAATACTTAATATAACTTATATTCTACCTTTTTACATTGTTGGACATTAATCTAGCACATACGTCAATCTCATGTCAAAAACCTGGGCCAGATCTGTCCTGCGATACACTTTTATATGGCCTTCAAGAAAAATATTATGTTATGTAATAATGGCCCACCAATATAGCATTCACATTACTCACATTACAAATCCCATAATACACTACCAGCTAATAGCTACCATACGGTCATGACCAAGCAATAGGCCCAAGCTGGAATGAACAAGTTTGTGACACACTGCAACATCTTTTTCCATTCTTCAAAAACGACCTCTTAGAGCCTGGATGCTCGATGGAGATTGATGCTCAGTGTGTGTGCAGATTAACATTACCATGTTTTCAATCAATGTAGCACCACTGTGTATTTTTTGTGCTTTTCCTATCTTCATTTCGAACAAACTTGTTTCAGTTGTTGCTGGTATGTGAAATCTGGTGCATGTCCACTGTCTTTTCTCTCTCGCCGCTTGCTACCGATCTGCATAATAAATGACATTTATAATAACTTTTTTTTAATAAATTTAGCAACACCACAAAATCCTGGAGGGTCTGTATAATGTCCTATAGAAAAAAGGGTAGAATAAAAGTTATATTATATTGAGTATTTAGTAGTATTATGTAACACAACCTCTGCAATGATAATGAATGGAATGGCGTCTCTGCACCAACATTCTATTGGTGGTAGTAGGGTTTCCGATGAACAAGAAAAGTGGGTGTGGCTGTTTTTTTCTCCACCAAGGAGTGTTTTGGGTGTAAAACTAATGTTTGCGATCAACTCAGAATCATGAAAAACCCCTAGTTTGACCCCTCACAAGTTTCTTAAGGCCAAATTTAACATTTCGGAATGTTCAAAAATCCAGTTACGGGTACCCCAACTTTGAGTCGTTTTTTAGGGGGTTTCCCACGGGAGTTCAATTTCAACATTTTAAGACATGATACTACGCACGTTCCTAAAGACAATTGTGAAGAAATTTCTTGGTAAGGATTTAGTTCCCAGATTGGTCAAATATCTGCTAAAATGCCCTTACTATGATATAGAAACATTACAGAATCTATGACATGTCTGCAAATGACAAAAAACCCCAAACAATTATGTGAAAAAACAACAACTCATGGACAAATTAATAAATGAGCGGCTGACTGTCTTCATGCAATGTCTTGTTCAGTGAACTGCTCGTATCTTCAGGGTCACAAACAGCAGCCAAGCTTCTGGTTAGCAGCTGCTGGTGAACTGCTGCTAATAAAAACCCATTTAAACTTATGTTTCTGTCAATAATGTTACCAAGGACAACGGATTTATCGATCAATCTAATTCACAAACCTACTGAGAAGAGCAAGAAGTAGCAACTAAAACAGCTGAGACAAACAAGGAGGAGAAGAAGACACACTTTATTTATGTAGCACATTTCCTGCCAAAGGCAACTCATTGTGCTAAACTACACAAAAATGGAGCCAGTGCACAAAAATGATAAGAATTTGACAAAAAAACACACACACACACACACACACACACACACACACAACTACCATCCACATGAAAATGAGTGGCTGAGCTCCAATTAGGCTGTCCTGAGTGTGATCACAGAGCTGCAGTTACAATATGTAACCACTGCTACTGTTAAAATCACATCCCACACTGTATTGTTTGCATTGTAGTGCCTGGAGAAAGCTATCAGCTATCTGGTTTGAATCAACACAGATATTTCTAAACATTTCACAACAGACAACAGCATTAGAAATTGCCTCGCCGAGCTGGGAAGACTATTAATGACACCAACATGAGCACACGGCGCGTGCCACCTGAATAATAATGCCTCTGTGTTCAGCCACATCATTTTTGGATTGTGCTGTCAGATGTTATCAGTGATCTATGACTTGCTTCACATGCATCCTCCCTCTGGCATTAAATAAAAAAAAAACCCTCAGTCAGTTTTCCTCTCTGTCTGTCCACAGTCATGGTTCAGTAGTGCCAAAAATTAGCTCCGATCCATCCCTATGTAAATATGTAAATGCTTCTTTTTTTAGCCTTTCATTTTTGTCTAATTTTACAACAAACTGAGTGAAGTTAATCTGCTGCAGGCTGATAAAGTTGTATGGTCATGGATGGAGCACTGACGGAGAGGACGTGGCCCTGTGCCTATCAAGGTGCGTGTGGATGGGTGTGTCGCCTTTTTTTTTTTTTCGGGTGGGGGTGTGGGAGTCTCTCTGCCTGCCTGTCACTCCCTGATAAATGATTCTGTGTGAAATATCTCCATTAAATCTGCCTTTATCAGGGATGGAAGCCTGTTCAGCTTCGCCATTAGCATTGCAATTTATTGGACAGCTCCCAGGCTCAACAAATCAATTCCCCAGTGTACCTGGCCAATTCAGGCCAGATTAGTTAAAATGAGGCAGAGGCAGGTTTTAATAATGCATCTGATGATTACTGCAGCATTGAGATATCTTTGGTCCTCAGCTCGTTCCACACACACACACACACTCCTGCTCTTTTGAAGCTTTTTGAACCATTGTCCCACTGTGGCATTTCCTTCTTTCAGAGCACAATAGATGTAAAGCTCGCTGCTGCTGCTGCTGCTGCTACTACCAATGCTGCTAGGTCAGCATTACAACCAGACAATATTACCCCTGAATAACTTGTTTCAAAAAAACCAAAACACTAACGTTTATAAAATGGACTCAGCAATTCAGTGAGAAAAAATAAAATCACCTCGCTCTTCTCATTTTCTCCTGCTTAATGAAAAAATATCAGACGAGGATGTTTTCTCTTTCTGTGTGTGACAAGCTGTTTGTCTGTGCCAGCTCCCACTCACAAAAGGAGAGATGTTGTCAGAGGGAGGAAGACAAAAACCTACATGCCACCTCCACAACCCGCATCCTTAGAAAACAACCCAAAGCTTTTGTTGATCTTGAATTCATTTGTGTCAAGAACAACCCACCGGAGACCTTTTCTACTGCATGTGAGGCTTCATGCATCTGAGGCAAAAAACACATTTATATGAGACAGGGCAGGAGGATGTGGGTTCTTTTAGTTTCCTCTGCTCCCTTTCTGGCCAAGGTCTGATTTCATCTGCACCTCTCTCTCCCTCCCCGACCCCCACCTGCTTCACTCTCTCTGCCTCTAAGGGCAGATTTCCATTCATATGCTGCAGATGACTGAGGGTGAATGGCATCTATAGAAATCAGAAATTAATGTGGCTTGTTATGCACCTGCTGGGATGTTCCACTGCAACTTGTACAAATTATGTTTTTTAATCATCTCCTAAATCCTTGTTACTTTTTCTTTTTCATATTATGAGACATGAAACAAAAATGGGCTAATAAATGAGACCTCTCACATGAAAAACAGAGAACAGCAAAGAGGTGGAGACTCATTATTCTACTGCAGCTGGGGGACGGCGATGGTGGTGGGTGGGTGGTTGGGGAGGGGGCTCTATCAAACCACCCAGCTGATGCCAAAAGGGTCCGACAAGCTGTGAGAAACAGCTGGCCTATAACGCGGAGAGATGGTAGAGGGCTCTGCGAGGTTGAGAATTTCCTCCACCGAGAGGGGGCAAATAGAGAGGAGCAGAGGGCAGGGGTTGTATAAATAGCCAGGCCTGCTTCCTAGGGCAAAGGAAGCATGAGTATATGAGGCAAAGACAACATCCTGTTCAGCTCCACTTGCATGAGTTAAATAGCCCAAGGAATTGTAAATAAGTTGCCCCAAAACATCTCCTCCTCCTGCTGCAGGGGCTTTTCCTCATGAGCAGCACTTTCGCATGAGATGACATGTACACACTGCTAAAAAAGCACTTTCGTGTCAGCTTGACGAGCGATTGCACGCTCGCTCTTGTTTGCGAGTGCATGCTTGTGTGGTTTGGGGTTTTTTTTTTGTGTGTGTGTGTGACTTTTTGTGTACTTGTGTGTAAGGCTATGGTCCCAGCCACAGGCGGGGCGCTGCGCTTATTGGATTATATATCTCCCAGTCATACAGGAAAGAGGCTGCTATTAAGGTCAGGAGCCCGTGGGTGACGAGGGAGATGGAGAGGTGAAAGGGAGGAGAAGAGGAGGAGGAAACTGTAATGTAAATCTGCCTCGGTGTGAGATGTGCGCTGTCTCTTTGTCTCCCGTCACTGTCACTGAAGTGTGTGTCACTGGATGCAGCACCCAGCATCCTCTGCTCCGAGCAATCGCCCTGCAACAGCTGATAGCAACTGACATTATTAACATCATGACTCTACAGCATATCAGTATGTAAATGTAACTAATCCATTCCTCGGTCCTGAAACACTGTCATAATTAGAAAACCCTCAGACTGGATGATGGGGGAATTTAAGGTCAATATAATCCTCAATTTAATATCTGCCTCATTTTGTGTCTTTGATAATATTTGGGTACAGAGTGGGGATCACGTCAAACACTACTGTCCATTTAAAAGCTGCTGTATCAGTATTTGCTGTACTAATTACCATGAAATGAAAAAAATGTATTACGATATTACATTAACTTATATCATTAGTTGAGGCTGGGGTTAAATATGTAGAAATCTAAAATGAAGTCTGAACTGTACTCACTGTACCCAGTATGAAGAATTATCCCTCAATGACAATTAGGGAGATTGACCTTTTCCTCAGGGTGAAAGGGAACCCAGTTCAGTGCTTGAGTGAAGTGTTACAGTACAGTATCTTACTTGTTTAACCCAGGCTGTCAAATTAATGTAGTGGAGCAGAAAGTGCAATATTTCCCTTTGAAATGTAGCAGAAAGGAAGTATAAAGTAGCATGAAATGGGGAAAAGAACAAGGACTAGAGTTTCTTATTTCCTGAATGAAAACAAAGGGAGTTCATCATATAAAAGCAGCTTTAAAATCAACAAGGTATAAGACTAAATAATCAACTCTATATTAATTTCTACATGTGTCATTGCAACAATAGTCCTCCACCGCCTACGACACACAGCAGAAACACCTTGTTAATGAGGTCAGAGGAAAACCATCGACTTGCTGGAGCTGACAGAGGCTATGCTAACTCACATAACCACTCTTGACAGCTGTGGTGAGTAGAAAAAACTTCTCTGAACGAACAACACAATGAACCTCCAACATGAGGTTCCACTCCTGTCAGGACGGAGCAGAAACCTGAGGCTGCGGTGGACACTCACACCCACACTCACCAATACTGGAC
Organism: Trachurus trachurus; assembly: GCF_905171665.1. Taxonomy (NCBI): domain Eukaryota; kingdom Metazoa; phylum Chordata; class Actinopteri; order Carangiformes; family Carangidae; genus Trachurus; species Trachurus trachurus. The sequence continues at coordinate 22,565,223 of NC_139908.1, forward strand.
AGGTGAGGACTGGAAAAATGGCACTTGTTCTGATTTATGTGGATTTCTGCCGAGGCAACAGATGGTCGGGTCAGAATGTGGCATCAACACAATGAATCAATGGATCCAGAGTAGACCTCTAATAAAGTGCATACAGTATGTTGGCATACTGGTATTTAAATTGTATGCCGACTCTCTTTTTTATCAGCATATTGAGAACTCATTGTTTTTCATAATACAACACCAAACTCCAAATAATTAACAATATGTAAAACTGACTCAATCATTTCCAGTTAGGTCAAACAAACGGCTGCATGGGCATGATGTCAAAATCAAAACATGCAAATCTGGGAAGCAGGTGAGTCAGAGAGTGCTGAGGTCACAGGTGACGGAGCAGAGACACCTGAGCTCCTCCTGACACATGGCTGAAGCTGCTTTGGGTCCTGACCTTTGGACACAGGCCTGGTTCACCCCACCCTGCCCCGGCTTCCATGCAAAATCACATTATCCACCTACATTATGATCATGATCCTCATAACCAGCTCTCAATGACCCGTCTCCATTTGACAGCGTTCTCTATCATTCTCATCCAAGACCAAGAGAAAATAATTTCCATATTGTTAAAAAGAAATAAACCACACTCTCTTTCAAGGATAAAGAGTTTCAGCTTGCCTGAGAAACACATCATAAATGAATCCTTACTCGACTATTTTTAGTGGAGCTGCACATATTATAGCAGAGCAGAGGGCGGATAAGGGAGGGGGAGAGCTGTGGAGAATATACAGGAAACACAGAGGGGAGAGAGAGAGAGGGGAGAGAGGGAGGGCAACACTCAAAAACAAGACGTTAGGACTTTGAAAAATCTGAAAGCTCTTCATTTCCCCAGGCCACATAAATCTCATTACTTCCCCTGCATTGCTTCAGTATATAAGGTAAAAAAAAATCACTGCATCTTACATCAAAATGCTGAGTAACATAAAGGCATCAGGCTGTTGTTGAGGGCAAAAGAAAATGTTTAGATGAGCGGAGCAACGCTTTGATATGAGTCAGTGTTGTTAAAGGGCTTGTGGGTATGAACACCAAGACAACACTAAACTGAACAGACTTTCTTTCCCTTGTTCTGTGTTTTTGTTGTTTTGCTGTAATACTGGGAAACGGTGGGGAGGACATGGGGTTGAGTTTGGCCCTAAGCTCCAAATTCAATGTTAACTTTTGACTCTAACCCTTAAACAGGGCTACATATTGTTGTATTCTATTGTATCAGGCTATTGTTGTGCGTCAGTGTTGGCTTTGATATAAGGTGCAAATGAAACAAAAAACTTGTCTTGAAAAAGAACATTTTTGTTGCCTATAAGCCTGAGAAGTTAAACAAGGAACTGGATTTGATTTATTGATTTATTCTTTTCGCTTATTTTTTATTAGGCCAATTTTTTATTAGGCCAATTTTTTAAAAAGTATTTTCCTTTATGGAAGAAAAGAACAACAGTAGCTTTATTTGGAAATAAATTAGGACTTTTAATCCTTGAAGTTGAAAGTAACCTACAGTAGCAGAGGTTAAAGTGCTACCATCAACAAGCTAGCGTAGTTTAGCCTGTTATAGGTGTTTTTGCTAAATGTTGCTACAGTAATAGCTAAATGCTAAAAAGTTTTTGGATTTTATATTGTAAAAAATAAAAAGAATTTTTAAAAAAAACACACATTTGAGAAGGAAGTTGTAGGCTATAGGCTACTATCCAGCACAGCCACACTTCGATCAAATCATATTGATTATTTTTGCTGCCACATGGTATCAAATGGCAAAATATTCACCTCCATGTGTCTGTGTCCATAAACTTACTATACACCAGCACTGGCTGACTCACACTGTGACAAAGAGTCCTTTCCTGTCTATTCACACACAAACACACACTCACAAAGCCCACACACACACACACACACACACACACACACACACACACACACACTCTCTCTCTTCAGGCTAAAGACATCATGCTCTTGTCAAATGAGTCACTTCAGTCCAATGAAGTCATGTCAAGAGCAATAAAAAGTCAGATGTGAATGTGAGTTCATGTCTCTATGTGTATGTGAACATATGAATGCAGCAATATAATGTCAAGCTACCTAATGTTTGTGTGTGTGTGACCTTCTGTGTTTATGGGCTATAGTCTCACCCTCTGCTTCAGCTCTGGCTACAACTGCAGTGCAGACACCTGGGGAGCAAAAGATCAATGCCGGTGCTCTCACACTGGGAGAGAGAGGAAACAGATCTCTATGGTCCATAAGACTTCTCTGCACTAGGATGATTTTCCATTTCTGGGAGGCTCAACCCACAACAGCCCAAAAAGAAAAAAGATGAAGAAGAAAAAAAAAGAGAGAATGATCCAGGCGTCTTAGATGCCGTTAAACATCCCTCAGTGCTGCTCAGAAAGCCTTTGAAAACAAGAGAACCAAGTGATATTGGAAAAGCCATAAGGAGGCGGTGATATATTAAACTGCCAGCAGAACAGTGCAGCAGAGCCGCTTGCTCTCTTTCTAGACATATAAAAAAAAAAAAAGTGTGTGTGGCAGAGACTTGGCTTTAGGGGAGCTCCATGGTTACTTCAGTTGCTTTATAATGTGCCCACTACTGCTGTGAGATTCAGTGGAGCAAAGTTCCCTTTGTTTGTATGTCACAAAAAACGTTCAGGGTTTGGATGGTGCTGAGGTAGTTTTCTCTTTCAGACCTGCATCTGAAAAGACTTCAAAAACATTATGGGTCATTATTTAACTTCAAACCCATCAGTAAAGATGTGGGCAGCTTTACAAAACAAAAGTAAGTTACTTGTTTCAGGGTTACTTCTTTGTCGTTTGAGGACTAAAATGTGACACTTCTGCACATAACTCCTCTACCGACAGCGAGCTACGCTGAACGATAGTCTACAACCATCTCTGTCATGAATACAATCCAGTGTGACTACTGACTGCATGCCTGTGTCCACACAGTGCTGTAGCCACACAGACACACACACACAACGGTCACACTGTTCTCGTCGTGGTGGAAACAAGTTGTACCGGGAAGCCAGACTGTGCCAGCAGGCTAACAAAGTCCCCACTGTGTGTGTGAGTGTGTGAGTGTGTTGGCCTTCTAAAAACACTCTGCTGTCCGTTCTGGAGCAGTGCTGCAGGTGTGGCCAGTCGGCGTTTTTAATGTTGTGCACAGCTTGGCACCTTTTTGCCGCATAGTACAAATCCCACAGAGTTTCAACTTAACAACAAACGTTTCCTGTATCCAAGAGGAAATTGGAGCACATAAACAACACAAACAAGAAGCTGCACACCAGTAAAGCTCTGACTGCGCAGCTCTAAGAGATGCTGCATTGGGGGGTAAAAACAGCGGTTGCAAACCTTCCAGGCTAATGATCCTTTAAAAAAAAGGAAGTAATGTTTAATCCATGTGTAAGGTATTTTCCAAATATTCACTGGTCCCAATTTTGTGCAGCTCCCACTGGACCAACAAAACATTTTATACAACTTTTTTCCACATATACCACAGCTCCCTAAGACTTGTAAACAGACCTTGATGTGTAAAATTGGTGGAATTCCCCTTAAAGAAAACCCATCACCCATCACTAGACTCGCTCCCCTCGTGTGTCGACGTGTCTGATGGCTGATCCATCAGTGTGTGGTATGGTTTGTATGGTAGACAGAAAGTGCTTTGAGTGGTTGAGGAGACTAGAAAAGTGGTTTATAAATCCATTAACCATTTATTTACCTCTCCCTCACTTGTGTTTGCTGCTGTTTGTCTCTGTGTTCGTCAGTGTGTGCGTGTCTGGACACGGCGGTCGAGTTCCTGCTCCCGCCATGTTTTCTTTTGAACTCAGCTTTTCCATTGTCTGCCTGTGCCTCCGCTTCACCTCTGTTCTCCTGCATTGTTGTTTACAAGCTCCAGCTCAAGAACCTGCACACACTCAACCTCACAGCCTCTGCCAAGAAGCCCCCCCCCCCCCCCCCCCCCCCCCCCCCCCCCCCCCCCGCCAAGTGCACCTGCTCCGCTGCAGGTATCACTCTCCAGCTGCTTCCAGACCATACTCCAACCACCTTCACCACAGTTCTCCATTTAACAACCTTCTTTTTTCAGCTTTGTAAACATCTCTCATGTCTTAGTTCTGCTTTTACGGCTGGAAATGTTATTAAATCTTAACAAATGTTCTCAGTCATAGATTTCATTTGCAGAATTACTGATGCCTGAAGTGGTTTCATGATCCAGTATTTCAGAGACTGAATGGAAAAGAAAGGATTATAAAATCTATGAAAAAAAGCAATTATGAGATATTTTTAATTCTTTTCTATCCTGTACATCATCTAGACTCTCATAATCAGCTTATGACCTCTTGAGGGAGGGACCTTGAGGGAACCGCAGGTTGGGAACCAGTGGCCTTAAACATAGAGAAAATACTCATTCACTACCTAAAGAGATATGAATACATAGAAACCCCCCCCCCCCCCACACACACACACACACACCTCTCAGCACCGTGTGCATCATTGCAGCTCAGGCTCCAGGCCTCTCAGAGAGAAACTGAGGGGATTATGGATTGTTGCCATTTAGGCTGACCCAGGCCCAGTCTGGCCATTAGCTGGCTATCCTCCCAGCCATTGACTGTAGTGAAGCCACTCTCCTCCATCACAAAGGCAGCTGAGGTGCCTATCTGAGTGAAAACACTCCCACCACAATAGGACCGACAGCCATGTCACTCTCCATCCTCTCTTTCCTTTCTTTTGCCCAACTTTCTTTCTTAAATCAATCCTCCACAATTACGTTGTCTCCTCCCGTCTTTATCTCCGTCTCTACCTCAGAGTTGGTTCTTCTTTTTCTTTTTTGACATCTTCTCTGCTGTCAAACACTTGACCTCTGTCTGACTGTGTTTTTGTCTACGTGTCACATCCCCATGTCCTTTGTTTCTGTGTGGGTGCCCTCTCTCTCTATCTGTCTCAATCTTGCACAGTCAGAAGACTTGTCAGGCTCAATGAGGTCTGGAGAAAGGACGGTGCAAGACTTGGTTCATAAGAGGGCAGAAAAAAAAGTGCTTTGTTTTGACGAATAACATTTATTGCACAAAAATCATTATTAATTGGTTCTTCAATTAATCCAGAAAATGTAAACTATGTAAAAAATACAAATACAAATACATAAAAGAAAGAAAAGCATCAGATCTGCACATCTGAGGCTGGATTTGGCATTTTATTTGCTTGATAAATGACTTAACTGATAATCAGGATTATTTTTTAATTAGTTTTCTGTTCATTTCTGAGCAGCTACAGACTTCAGTGAGCTTGACTTGTCTGAGCAAGATTAGTCCGTCTGTCCCTCACACTCCTCTCCATGTCCCTGCGTCTCTCCCTCTCTTAATCCCTCCATCTTCCTCCCCTCCTTTTCCCTTGATCCTTAGGGGAGCATCCAGAAGCAAACTAATTTTCCTCCCCTGAAGCCTTGCTGCTCTCTCCGAGCCCGTCTCCCTCCACCTCCCTATACCTCTTTGTCAATCTTTCACCCTAATCTCCATAATGCAGTCTCTGGCAGGAGCTGCTGTGTGTGCTTTGTCCAGGGCTGGGCTCTCCCTCTGGGATGATGAGCAGGTATATGGGCACTCTCTCTACATGTAATTGTAGCCAAGGCAGAGGAAGCGCAGTATGAGGGCAAGACACACACACACACACCTCTATCTTTGTGAGGACACTAATTGACATAGCTTCATGCATCCCTGAGCCCCTTAACCTGACACTAACCCTGACTCTAACCTCATCTAAAACCTTGTCCTAACCCTCAAACAGCACTTAGAATTTGTGATGACCGGTCCGAACGTCCACACTCTAAGGTCGATAACTCCAGTTGATCCTTACAAAGATAGAAAAAGAGAATACACACAGAGAAACTTAGTACCTATTATTTTTGGGAGACTGTCTCACTAAGGCAGGAGTTGAATAAAATGTCAGGCTGGAGTCCATTACTGCATGCGCATCAATCAATGTTGAAGCTCAGTAACTTTTCAACAAATGCAAAAATCACAAAATATGACTGCTCATATACATTTAAGCAGGAGATGTACTCGACATGCACTACATCAGACCTCAAGGATATACATGTTGCCTTCTGATGAGATTTGTTTACAAGAAAACTCCACTGACCGCCTGAGTTTTAATTCAACTTTTGTCTCAAGTTTTAGTGTTTTTCCTGCAGCTGTTACTGCAAAATCACTGGAATTTGTATCAAATACCGTGACCAGAGAGGATATTTGAGCTATTAAAGCATTTACTGGAACAATGTCGTCATGGTAGCAATGATAAGGTTGTACAACTGTCCTGGTTTGATTAGCCACAAAAACACTGGGTAAAGTTCAGTTTTATCATCATCATCGACAACATCCATCCATCCATCATCTATACCACTTTTCTGTCACATAGGCCTGATATAGAGACACAAAACCTCACACACCCACATTCACACCTAAGGAGTCGCCAGTTAACCTACTGTGCACCTGTTTGGACGGAGGCTCCAGGTCCCAGGCATCAAACCCAGGACCTTCTCACTGTGAGGCTGTGTCACCTCTTCATCGTCACAGCAACAATAATGAACACAAAGTGATCTTGAATAAAAGAACACTCCATTCACCATCCATCCATCCCAACCTCCTCCTATTCTGTAACACCAGACTCTCTCCTTTCCATCGTAATTACAACGACTGCTGGAGGTCACAAAACAGTCTCATTATAGCTCCTAAACCTCAGTCTGCTATTACTATTTATTATCTTTGATAATAAAACTTGGATGACGTTGAGTATTTTTAAATTTCATGATATTAAATTTCAGTACCTTAAACAGTACAAAGGCGGTATAAAGGTGGTCTCATCTTTGAAGAAAATATTCCACCTTAAATAGGGAAAGGTTTACCTTTACCTACACATCAGGCAGTCCACTCCATTGGCTATAAGAGCTGTGCATCATTACTACCTGCTACGAGGCACCTGCAGGGAAATAAATGAATAGAAGCATGGAGGAGGGCATCAGTTTAGTGGCCGCTGCAGGGGGGCATTTATAACACCTGGCAAGCTCCCCAACCCCGCACAATGAGGATGCTGGCTGCTAGCATTTTATCAGCTGTATCGAATTACCATGTACCAGGCTGAGCACACAGCACAGCCACAGGTAAAAGACAAACACACACACACACACAAATGTAACCAAGAGGGATCAGAGGTGAGAAAGAAAAGTGAGACCTTGACATCTGGTGGGAGGAAGTGATACATGAGACAATGTGAGGTGGCAAAACGAAGTGGTGGGGAGAACGTAATGGAGAATGTGGTGGTGACGTGATGGAGGAGGAGGAGGAAGAAGAGGGTGGATTAATAGGATCTGTATAAAGGTAAGTGGACTGAAGCATCCTGCTAATATCAGTCTGTTGCCATCACCCTCTAAACGTGTTGCCACAACTTTCTATAAAACATTCTGCGGGTAATGAGAGAGCATGTCATCCATTCAGTCTAATTTCCATTTTACAGCCCTTTGATAGAGGGAATCAGAGAGCGCTGGCTCCAACACAGACTTTATGGGCCTGAATCATAGTGTGTGTATGTGTGTGTAGAGTTTGATGGGCTCCTGTTGATGAGCTGGACTGCATAAAAAACAATGACAAATTAAATGAACGCTGACAGTGCTGTCAATGCTCCAATTGAGTGAAGTGGTTATTTCCACAGCTGCAGTCATGCATATCTGACACAGTCATTTTTTGGTCAGTGCATGTGATAATCCTGCATTAATGCGCTCAACTGAACCAGCGGGGAGGGGAAAACGGCAAAAAGGTTACCCTGGGTCTTGTACTGCCACAATAATACATTTTGTTTGTGTGTTTTGCTCATCTCTGGGTTAAATCCAGCCCGTGACTCGCTGTTGTGATTGTCTGCCGATCCCCGAGGGGAAACAATTACACTTTAACCCCCCATCGGTCAAAGGTCAGCATCATCCTCACGGTAGCTTTCCCGAAGTCAGTTCACGTAATTGCTCAAGGACACATTAGTAAAGTTCAACTCTGGGGTTTACAAATGAAACCTGATCCGAGGCCTGTGTGACTGTTGCCACTTACAGTGCAGTACAGTCACAGGTTCATGTCTAGTGTTGTTTTGATTAGAAAAACCAAGACCTGGATGTCAGTGGAGGTGATCTGTGATTATTCTGTCAAAAATGGGGGAGACAGAAAACCCTGCAATCATAAATCATTTAGCCCCAGCACAAGGTAAATGTTAATGTTAAGTCTTGGATGGAACTTTAACAGAAGGGTTAAATGGTGCTGAACTCCACTGTCGAGTGCAACAGTATAAGAATAAGTTATCATGGATCATGAGGATCAAATACTCCACATATTGACTGTAGATGGGTGAACATGTAAAGCTATTGATATAAACACAGATTGTAATTGTAATGTGGTATATTACTGTATAACTGACACTGTCATGTCTACTACAAGTCTGCATTGTACAAATTTAGTAAAATACAAAGGAAGCCAGACATCAGTCACAACTTTTCTCTTTTCACTTTTTACCAGATGAGATCGGCTTCTCCAGCATCTGTAGTATCATGGGACTATGATGTCCACAAAACGGTGCATTTGGCATTAGATAATAATGCAAGAACAGGTCATGGCGGGGTCTTACTTCTATGAGAAAACTAAGTAGTCAAAACGTGGTTATGATTCAGCTGCAACATACAGAGGTGGGACAGTCTCTACAGACGTAAACCTCACACACTGTGTTGTCTTATCTCTTGAAATATTACAATTGAAACTGTACACCCATCTCCACATACTTGACATTTCTGGTTTAGCTCTGGTAGGATCTGAGCCAGACACTAATAACTGGCTGACAACACTGACAGTGAACACATGGTCTGTTAAGTAACTGGCAGAACAGCCCTTCCTGTCTGTACCTTCTAATGCTGCAAATCTGTCTGTGCTTACCACTTGATACCGGTGCTGACTTTGCAATACCAAAAAAAAACTAATCATCTACAACACAGACACAATTCAGATTTGATTCGGAGAGCAGTCTGTGCAATCTGTTGTTTACTTTGCTGTTTACTTTCTGTCGGTGAATCCCCCTTGTCAAAAAACACAAAGCGCTCATCGCATGATCTAATCAGGGGTTTTTGAAAAGCAGCTTATTCGTATGATCCCATAAAACTACCTGTGAGCAAATGTCTCCTAAAATGAATATCCATGTAACAGAGCTGAGCCTCTGTTTACAGCATAACAGAATGAGGGTTTGGGAAACTATCATTAGTTTGAGAGCAAATGACTAATTATTACGTAATCTGAAATGCACAGTCGAATTTGTGCACAATGAGTATGATTTATGAGCGGAGTGGGTTTGCCTTTCAGCTCCAGATGAGAGTAATCCCTGTGCGATGAAAAAAAAATGATTGAGGATGGACTCCCTTTTTGGTTATTTTCTTCTTTTTTCATGCCAGTGATTCCTCAGAGAATGTACCTGTCCATCATCGCCGCGCCTGTGGGGCCTCGGGAGGGAGGAACCGAGGGAGGAGAAATAATGAGAGCTCACACCGGCTGCAAGGAATTCAGGGACTCTCCCACTGTGGGGGGCTCTTCCTCCCTTTATCTCACCACTTTAGTCCCGCGGCGCTCCAAAGGACACCCGCCCCAACAACAGGGACACACCCTCCGGTGACCACTCACTCACAATCCAAAAGGCAAGAGAGGCAGAGAGAGGGTTGCCATCACACCTCAGCAGACTCCACGCTGCACAACAGAGAGCAAAGAAACTTCAAAGAGCCAGAACCAGGCTGAGCACTGGGCCGGTGCCAAACTGCACTGTCAGTTTGTCTAGCAGCACATGGTAACATTAACTGCCACCCAAAACAAAGCAGGCCTATTATTTCCACAATACAATTGTGACTGCTCTGGGACAAAACTCTTCAGTAGATGATTTTTTTTTATATACAGCTCATCACTTTTTGTGCTTTTCTTTTCTCTCTCTCTCCCTTTTCTTCTGGTGGATTTAAACGACACCGTTGTACAGAGCTGTCAGAGGGAAAAATGGAAGTAAAATCAAGCAGAAGACAAAGCGCTTATTGATGTGGGAAGGTGCTGGTTTTGGTGCAGCAAACTACAGAAGTAGTACTGGAACACAGAGAGAGAAAGACTCTGATTTCTCTATCAGCTCATTTTGCATCTAAAATAATAATCTTGTATGACACCTTTACCTTGTAATCACTATGTTAAATGAAAGCATCATAAAATACATGTCTTGTTTTCAAGATATGGCTCTTCTGATTGCACAAAAAAAAAACGTGTTTTGTAAAGTCAGAATCATGGGATACAAATTTTTCACTATTTTTATACTAATGTGGTTCAATAGAAAACACATGGGACATGTGTTCGTCATGTGTTAAACTATAAAGCATGTGGTCATGGAAAAGCTGGAGGAAATCCAAACATCACTATACAGTGGATAGTCACCCAGACCTATTCTAACCATCTGAGGTTAGGCAGAGTAACAGACACACGTTATATACTCAAGTCGGCTTTTCAAGTGAAACAGCAAGATCTAACACAGGTCTGATTCAAACTCATACGTTCGGTCAGAAAATTGTTGCTCTCCATCATCTAACCTGACAGCCAACAAATGAAAGCTCCTATAGACTGCCAGTGCAGAGCATCACAGCAGGATGCACAGGTGGACACCAGGTAATCATACCCCTCAACAGTTTTTCTCCCTTAGGGCATTGTTCTTGAATGAATATCAATATTTCTTCCTTAAATCTCAAAGCTGTGGAGGAGTCAACACACAAAGAGCTTTTTTTTTTTAAAACAACAGTGTCATCAGAAGTTCGAGCTTTTACTCATCCTTGACATAAATCAGGCAACACTGTGTGGACTGTGTGAGCTGACAAAGAGTGGATGCCATCAACACTCCATCACCCTTCATCCCCATTGTTACTGTGTGAACTCAGCGACCGCAGCCAGTCTCCCAAGCAGTCAGCATCACTGAGCCCAGCAGCAGCACCACCGCGCAGACAGCAGCCCCCCGGATGACGACCCACTGCTCCGCAACCACCTGTTTCCACAGCTATCGCCATAACAAGCTGCAGGAATAATGAGGTGGTGGGAGTGGAGCCTGGAATAGAGAGGTGGGAGGGGGGTCTAAACACAGGGAGGGGGGAGAGGAAGCTGCCATTTATAATTCATGTCAGGAAAATTATCATCAGCACTGTGGCATTTGGGATGAATTATTGATTGTGTCACGGAAGCTTTATGTAAAAACTTGCAGTTGGGGTGGGTGGGTGGGTGGGTGGGCTGGGCTCTTGACGGACAGGGCGTGAAGTAAGAGGCCACGGGGACGGAGAGCTGCCACAGATCTGTCTGCAGAGGCAGGAGGAGGTGATCTAAGAGACGATGGACTCACCTGTTACGGGGCACCGGCTGTGATGTTTGATCAAGGGATAGGATGTTGGGGCATAGTACAATTTTGCATTACACTACTAATGCACTGCATCAGCCGATAGGGTTAGGTAACTGGTAAACTAAAGAACATGAACTGTACTTCTGCCTTTAGCATTTGATTTGATACATGTTGAGATAAAAGTTCCTTTGAGTCCACGCTTCTACTCGATCATTTTCAAACTAAATTAAAAAGAAAAAAGTTCCAGGAGCCGCTGAAAAACATTAACATCATATTTCAAAATAAACCTTCTCCAACCACTTAGCCTCTTCCAGAGGGGGCAAGGTAACACGAAGGATCCCGGTCTCAAAAATCCACTTGGGCTTTGACAGTGAAGGACTGCTGCAGAGGAGCTAGTCGCTAATGGAAGAGGATGCATTGAGTGGTGTGTGTGCAGCGGTGGCTGCTTGACCCCTAAACCTCCCCTCTACCCATTTACTGCACTCTCTCCAGCTCCAGTCTGACAGACATGAATCACCGCGTGTCCTGCAGCTATTCACAGTGTGAATCCAGAAATAAAAAAGCAATACACAAAGCATGAACACCACCACACTGAATCTATACTGTTGAGTGGCCTTATATAACATGCCTCAAGTAGAGCATCAAACAATAATGCAGGATTTCTCCAGTGTCTGTGGAGATTCAATGTCCATGAAATCCTTTATTGCTTGAATTTTCCTCAGTTGTCACTAATCACAGTATGAAAACAACAACAAGTCGTCTAATCCAAACATCCATACAGGTTACTTTATGATACTTTACAATACAAGTTATAAAAGTGTCTCCTGGAATCTGTTGTCAATGTTACAATATAAAAGCTAATAATTAAAATGTTTTTATAAACCTGGAAGAATGTCCTTTATCCATTCAAATATAAATGCTTTATCTTTACGTCTTTACTATGTTAACAGTAGAAGACACAGGGGCGACCTGACAGCTGAATGACCAGGGCACATAGCACATGTGCTCCTTTGACCTGAGCAGCAGGTCCTCAGACTGACTCAGGCCAGATCTTGTGCTGCATGTTTTACCTACTCTCTCCTTTAAATTCCTGCCTGTCTTTAATGTTTCCATCTAGAAAAAGTATGAAAATGCTGAAAAAAAAACTATAGATTTTGAACAGAAAGACCAAAAGCATAAAAAGTCTAGTGTAATATGTACAGCACTACTCATATGCCAAATTAGTGCATTTCTGTGTAGTTATGTCTATATACAAATGCATGGCATGTCTTCCTAAGACGTGCCACGCGTCTGTAACTACACTAAAAACCGATGAGTTCAAAGGGTCGGTGTGCTTTGCATGGTTGAGAATGTTCACATGGTGAGAACAAATGAGCGCAGGACCGAGGCTGAGAGCTCCGGGCTGAGGTTAAAACCTACTTCAGTAAATAGCGTTCAGGCAGGCCGCCCAACTGTGGCTGAGGCACGTTCCAGATGTTAGCAGCACTGGGCGTGGATGCTAAGCAACTAGCTATTTTCAGCCACAGAGGGCAGGAAGGAAATGAAAGGAGCAGGAGTTCAGCGTGTGGGACTCGGAGAAGCACACGGGGAAATCAAACACCGCCGACCAATGGCAATCACTGCGCCGCTGACGCAACGGTGGCTCGTCTGCTCGCTGCCTCTTTCTTATCACAACATACTCACAGTGAGAGTGGGTGTGAGATGAATGAGTGGGGAGAAGAGGACAGTGAGGAAGGGGGGTGGGGGGTAGAGGGAGATCGACTGGGAGGGGGAGAGAGGAGGAAGAGGAAAAGCAAAGCAGAAAAGGGAGCAGTTGGTACAGAATTAAATGAAGGGGCTGAGTTCCCTTCACATTAATACACTCCATCTGTTTCAAGGTGTGTTTTTTGTGTTCCACATTACAATAAACTGATCACAGAGCAGATTTCAGAATATAATATTATTTTACCGAAAGAACATGCTGTTACTCACTTAAGAGAAAAAACTACCGCTTTAATTTCTCAGTTACAGATGGTTAGAATTGAGTTTTAAAGTTCAAACATTTATAAAAACATCACATTGCTGGGAAATTTGCCCGATGTGACCTGAACACCTGAGCCGTGGCTGTGTCACACAAACAGAGAGCTCGCACATCAAGGGACCAATTTCCATCCTAATGCAGATGCACAAACAAAAGCCATTCACCTTGACACTGTTCCATCAAGTCAACGAGCGTGAGCAGAGCGGCTCTGGCTCTTCACAGTCCAGCCGGCCACGTCTGTCACACGCCCGTTTAGACGAGACAGAGACTAGTGTGTGAGCTACGATGTCTGCGTTTCAAAATAAATGACGCTTTTCCACTTTAATGAAGACGACAAATCTGTCAGAAAGCCTCCCTCCTTCGCCACGCTCTCCAGCCGCAGACGGAAAATTACCAAACTGTTGATAGATGGCTAACAGGTGCGGGCTAATTATGCTAATCATGGCAACAGCCAAATAAACCGATTGCCATGTTCATTTAAATGACAGCAATGTTCCTTCGGTGGCTAATTAAAATAGGTTTGGAGAAAAAGGAAACGAGGCGGTAGGGTTCGGATGGAAGGAGGTGTTTAAATAAAAGCGTCCTCTGGGGTCCACTGTAATAAGCTGTATTTCATTGGTTTAATGATGTCATAATGAATTTCTAATGACGGGGGATGGGTTAAGGTGCAAAGAAGTGTGGTGGTATGTGCATGAGACCAAACGGTACAGCTAGTCCGCCTCCTCCCTGCAAAAGGGAAACACAACGGGGGAGCATTGGCTCACGCTGTTTGTGGCAAAGGGTATTCCTGGTAGAAATGAGTTAAGTAATGAAAATAAAAATCAGTAGAGGACATCGAGCAGGGTATGCGCTCCATTTGTTTCAATACTATCCCCACTGGAAAGGATAGGGGAGGTTGTGAAGGGGCAATTACTTTTTTTTTTTTTTGCTCCAGCTCTGGGCCCTATAGTCTCCATTTGCCAGCCACCCAGGAAAAGGCATCATTAGAGGTAGAGATGGCGATCACAGGCCAGGGGAGATGAACTCTGGGGCCCCTTGCAGCCAATATGGAGGTATGAATTGTGGATAGGGGCTGATTAATGTTTATAGGGGCAGCTCACGCTTTCCCTCCTCCTTCCCCCACAGCCCTCTGCTTTAATGCCACTCTTCAGAGGAGATTAAAAACATTCTGTTTTTGTTCTCGGGTACATTCCTCGACCTTTTCATAAGCTCAGAAATCTGCCTCACCTTTCCTTTCTTGATCTTCTCCTCCTTCACATGGAGTAAAAACCATTGAAGGCAACAACACTGTGAACATTGGAACTGCCACTATGTGGGGCTGAGCTATAAACGTGAGGTTTTGAAAGGATTCCCAGGATAACAAACTGTAACTGAGTAATTTTCTATAAATGCATATCTTCCTTTCCTTATTTGGGTCAACTCTCTGTACAATCACCCTGTTAAGCTATAGTAATCAAACAAAGAAAAAAAAAATACACACATGTTGTTGGAACCGACGTGAAGAGGGAAATACGGCCGCACAGGACGATGAAACAAGAGAGGTGGTTTGATAATGGTTGGGATTTTTAAAGCTGAGTAAACACCGGCGCCACATCCACTGCAAGATAAGCAGGCGACCAAGGTGGAAAACACAGCAAACATCCATTTAAAAAAGGAAACATCACCATCCCATCAGAATGAGTGTGTCAGACATTACCCAATAGGAAAGCAGCAGCAGGGACACAACGAGGGTGACTTTGTGTTTTATAGCAAAAGACTTGATGTTACAGTGGAAAATGGACATTGCCTCATTAATGGTATCAAACTACCACTAAGAATCATCATTATTTTTTTTTAATATTTTATCCATAACACTTGTCCTTACAGGAACGTGGGAGAGACTTGAGCCAATCCCAACAGACACCATGTATGCCCAGGACTACTTGGTGTACTACCAACCAAGGATTTCTTCCCATTAGATTCTTCAAGAGTCAAAAGTGAAGTCCAAACTCATCATTTTGTCCAAAAACCCAAAGATGTTTACTTAACAGTACCATGAAGAAAAGCTAGAGCCAATACCTAATGATGTGTAACCCCTGGTTTTGTTTTTTCCCCCCCATTTTTAAATCTTTTTTTTTTTTTTTAACCACCTCTCTCACAACATTGTGTCTCAAGAAAATTTGGTATTCCTATCACATTTGAAAAGTGAGCACTTTGGGATGCACTCAGGCAGAAACTGTCAGCTGATGCATTCTGGGAAGGACGGACACTGGATGCACAAGTTGCGCCTGGTGTGACAGCAGTCTGTGACTGCACCAAACTCTTTACACAATCGATAGTAAAGTCGACGTCTCAGGACTGAAAAATATTCTAACATCCAGTTTAATAATTTAATTTGACAGCAATAACTTCTTGTCTTGTGGATTTTCTGAGACTGAAAATTAACTCTGTGAACAATATCTTGATTTGTTTATACTAAACTGTATATTTAAGCATGCACTCTTCATTCAGCTCCAAACCTGCTTCCCTCAGGCATTAACTTCTACATTTTTCTTTCTGTATTGTGAAAGTAAATGAGTGACAAAGGGATGATAAGGAAAGAAGAGGAGGAGAGCGATATCAAACTATGATAAATATACATGACAGAAGTAAGAAGTCCCATTGCTGCCTATCTGATGTGCACACAAAGAAACTTTTGTCCCAAGGTAACAAAAGAGGCCAGAGCACAGGAACAGAGCGGGCCCTCTTTTTATCTTGCGTTTATGAGGCATTCTCACTATTTAAATGTATGTCACATTAGTAGGGATCTACTTAGCTCGATATATTATAATGTGATGTTTGGCCTTAATGGAAAATCAATGGTGAGACAAGCCCGCCACCGCTGAGACCATACAAAAGCAATTTCCAAATTGACATATGGAGGGCCTATGTGATTGATTCTGACTGCTGCTGGCTTTTAATACCGTGCACTGTGAGCTCATTGACTCTCAGACATCGTCTTGTGGTTTATCTACAAACTGCCAAATGAGGCCTCGTCTCTTTTCCCCCCCTTCTCTCCTTCATCTTTTCTTTCTCCGTCTTTCCTCGGCCTCCTTCTTAGCCCCGCACGGGCTGGAGTGGATACGTTGGATCAGATCGGATGCATTAGATAAATGAGCGGACGACTTTGGGGAAACACATCCTCTTTGTAATCGATCAAAGCGAGGTGCAGTTTCGCTCATATCTCACCTCTGTGGAGTAATCCTTTACATGCTGGGCTACAAATAATAAGGATATAGTATTAACATTCCTACCAACACCAAACCCTGACACCATGGCATCAGCTGTCATCATCCATTTAATGACTCTTACTGTCCCCGCTGCCTGTTTGCAACAGCCTGCTTAGCCTAGAAAGAAGCTAACGGTCCTACCCCCCCTGCCCCCCTCCCCAACCCCCACCCCGTCTGGTCACAGCCACACACACACAAACACACATCACACCGCAGTCAGAGGGATTAGAAAGTGAAGGGAAACAATTCACTTTCAGAGGCCGAGGCCAACAGGGTATGCCCATCGTGGATTACCAGCCAGTCCCCTCACCCCCACCGCTCCCCCCTCCTCTATCGAATGGCTCAGTTTCCAGGAGCTTCAAGTCTCCTGGAGAGAAAAAAGATGCAATAACCCTGTCGCCTCTTTAACTGCTTGGCAGCAGTATTTGGATTGGCGCTGAAACGCCAGTATTTCATGTAGATATGATACACTGTACACTGCTGTACCTACGTTAATTACATGATTCAATCCATCCATTATGTCTTCCACTATTTATCAAGGTCTGGATCACAGGGGCAGCTGGCTGAGCAGACTTACCCAGATGTGCCAACCTCCCCCCTGGACAAAGATTTAAAAAGTCCCCCGAGGCCTGAGGCTTAATGATTTAATAAATACAAAAAAAATCCCATAAAACAAACTCCCCATGCAGCTCATATGATGTGAGTGACTCAGTCGCAGTCACTGCTGAGCCAACACACACATTCAACACTGCTATCTAACAGTCTCCCTCTGCGATGATACAGAGTTGAGCTTAACTCGGCTCACTCACCGACATGAGACTGCTGACCCTGAAGTGTTACACCAAATGCTCATCTGAGCAAACTGCACTTAATGTATCAGACAGATTTGACTTTGAAGTACCTTTAAAACCCGAGCACATGCACGAAGATGCACAAACAACTTCCACACACACGCTCGTGCACACAAACACACACACGTGCACGCTTCTTAATGAGGGCAACATGGGTGAGTTTACTTCCCCAAAAAGCAGCACAGCCGACAGTGATGTTGAGCTAAAAGCCTCATAGCCGTTGGAAAATTAGGAGTCATTTCTCATTTGGTAATCACATATGTCAGTGTCAAACAAAAAATTACACAACAACATCAAGGCAGCATGTGCAACAATGATCAAATCCTATGAATGCCGCATGACACATCTGAGCTTTTTATCTGACAAATTGAAGGATGGCTCGGAAATGATATTATCAGTCACACAAGCAGCATCATGTCTCTGAGCTGCCACTGTATTTAGAACGTAGCCCGTGGGCAGCACTGGTTTTTTTAAGCTGATCGCGGTGTCAGTTCATGCGCGTGCTGTTTTTTTCCCCTTTTTTGTGGCCTGAAATGTAGAGCACCCGTCGCCCCGTCCGACGTCTCACTCACCTTGCCGAAGTCTCTGACGTCGAAGAGGTCAAAGGGGTCGAACAGCTCGCTGTTGCGAAGGCCAAACTTGTCGTGGCACACCTTGAGAAATGTCCGGATGTTCTTCAGGCACAGGAACTAGAGAGGAGACAAAATAAACATCAATGCATGTTCAAACCGAGCGTGTGCACAGAATTCCAGTGATAGAGAAGAGCCAACAGAGGATTTCCCCCTTCTGTCCATCTCTTTTTTAATATTTCTTATCAATACAACAGCATTTCTTTGTAAATATTTAATTTCCTGCTTTGTGATTGGCAGACTCTCCAATCAGCCGCTCCTGCTGTATAGGAGGGATTATTCAGCAGCAGAAGGTGAGCAGGCTGATTGCTGCTCCTGAGGCTGATGGGCTGCCTCTCTCATCCAGATAAGGAGATGCCACGGAGGAGCCTGTCTCCTGACATCAGAGCGCACTGAGAACTGTCCTCAGACAAGGCCACCAGCAAAGACCTGGCCCCCCCCGGGGTCAAAGGTGGCCCGCTGGATCGAGACGCTGACCTCACACTGAAAAGGTTGAGCCACGAGTCTGACAAACAACAGCCATGGAAATGTCCTGGGGAAAAATACTCGTGCTCATGTAGCGTTCAATAAAAAGGCTTTAAAAAAAAAACATTTTTTCCTGTTCTTCAGGAAATGGAACAAGAGAAGATACAGATAAGGTGAAGAGTCTGTCAATAAAATACATATTGGGGAATGTTTCATAGAATAGAAACCCTGCAGCAACCAGAAATACTCATATTAAAGTGCATAATAAATACCCTGGTCACGAATATTGATAGTACCAGTCTCTAAAATATGCCATCATGCAAAAAAACCTTAAGGGATGAGGGGGTGGGGGGACCAATAACTGCACTAGGGGTATTGAAATATTAATGATAAAGCATAACAGCCTCCCATCTCCCTGTCTGTCTGTGTGTGAAGAACACATTACCTGGCATGCAAATCCAGATGCCGCTCAGATATGCCCTTTCATTTCTGGTGAGCGTGAGCGATATGAACTGATGGCCACGGAGGCAGAGCGAGTACACACAAAGGAGAGCCGGCGTGGAACAAAATGCTTGATTGCCTATTCTGCTGAAAGCTTTGACAACACACTCCTGTCCTTGTGACGGCTGTTGCATCAAACTGGTAAAACAACCGGAAGCCCCCCACCCCACCCCCACCCCTCCGCCAGTCACACTTCACATTAGGTGGAGTGTTTGTAGCAAATAACAGCTGCAGGTGGAGTTCCACACCGACTCCCTCTCACCTCGGTGCAGTGAGCCACAGTGTTTAGACCATGAGAGACCTGATCCACATCAACCCTCTGTGCTCATTAGCTTTCAGGCCTCGCTGTTGCCGCTCCAGTCACTTTTCAGATAAAAAAGCACAGTTTCATCTTGATACGGTTTCCTGGTATTTTGTGGTATTTTATTTGCCCCCCTCCTGGCCACACCTGAGAGCCCTGCTTACTCATTCTCATTCATGCTTGCGCATCTGCTCGGTCCCAGTGTCACGGGTGTGAGCCCCATAAGAGAGACGCACCGGCCGGCGAAAAGAAACGCTATTGGTTGGCTCGCTGAAGTGACATTTGCAGTTCAGCTGCGAAGGTTATCCTGTCTGCAGATCCTCACGTGCAGAGTGGGAAAAGGAGAGAAAAAAAAGCTTATTTTCCAAACCCTGATATGAAAAGGTAACATTTGCTGGAGAGGTTTGGAGAGAAGAGGAAAAGAGAAAGAGAGAGAGAGAGCGAGGGCGCCGCAGATATAAATCAGGAGGGGGAAGATGTGTCTGACATTCTAATGTATGTTTGGAGATAAGAGAGCCGGGGCAGAGGTACAGGAGAACTGTTATGATCTTGATGGGGAAAAAAACACACAACACACAACACACAACACACACACACCATTTGTGGTGGAGTGGAGAACGTGAGTGCATCTGGGAATAAACAGACTGTGGTCATCTCTTTAGGCCGAGGCAGAGCTCAGCTCCATACATCTGAAATTACCTCAGTGCAACACACTCAGGCCTGGCCACAGCACAGATACCCCTCCATTTGTCAGAGCACTGTGACTTTAATCTCACACAAACACTTCACTGCTGAGTCAATCTAATATGGTAAAAGAATCACAGTGAATTCACTGGTATATAGTCAATAACCCATAAAAGCACGTTTCATACCTGCTTTTTTGGAAGTGAAAACATTGTCAGGTTAATTGTGAACTCACATGTCACTGTCACTTGGATCTTCTATGATGACAATCATTTTGCAGTCACTTTTAAAAAAGCTCATTTCAGCTCTTCTCTGTTTTTTTCTCAGAAACTGCAGCAGTTAAAACTTTTTGTTTTCATGACAGCAGATTGGCTCATTACAGTTTTAATCCATTTCATTACTCCAGATCCCTGCCATCGCTGTTAAGCCACAAAAAAAACTATACCTACTGGCTCCCACATATGGTTTTACAGCTACAACATTGCAATAAAAGCTGATTGCAAGTGAAGACACGGTGCAGGTGTTTGTTCGCTTTTAGCTGTTTCATTATTACTTATTTTCTTTTTAATTTTGCACCTGTCGCCTCAGGTTTTTTTTTCTTGTGTTAGTAGGAGGGGGGGAAAAAATTACTGAACAGCCATGCCAGCTTTTGTACATGTGTGTTGACCATTTGCTTCGAGTGTTTGCCATCTGACACAACCATTGTGTCAACCCACCACTCGTGGCTCACTTAGTGCTCCGACTGGCCTTTGATAATGTGTTTCTCAAGGCTTTCTCTCCTCCGACTAAGTGCAGTGAGCATCAGAGCCAGCCTTCACTGTAAACATGAACTCTAAATCAGGCTTTTTACACATTAGAACAGATTCCTTAGGGTGCATCATGGAAGAGAGAAGGTCAGAGAGAGAAAAGGGAGAGAGATGTGGGAGGTGCCTGTAGGTGGTCTCAGCTGTAGCGCAGCAGTAGACTTTTTTAAAAGGTGGCTCGTCTGCTCCACTGAAGCGACAGCTCTGATTTTGACTTCTCAGTCAAGAGCAAACAACTCCTGAAAGAGACAGACTTGTTGTTGGGAAGGCTGGGAAGAGAGGAGAGAGAGAGCAGAGAGGGAAGGAAGCAGGAAGGAGAGGAGCAGCAAAGAGGAAAGAGTCAGGTAACAAAGACCCGTCACATCCCTGACAAGCCCTTGTACTATATCACTACGCTACATCTCACAGAGGAATAATGCATTATTCCTCTGGGAGGGTGGCCCTTATCTGCACACACTCCTAGATGCTGATATCTGAGGAGAAACAAATGAGAGCTTCCTCCTAAAACCTGAACAACAGCAAATTATAGAAATGGGATGCAGCAAAAACGTGGGGGTGTGGATGAGTTTGGAAGGATGGGAGGAGGAGGAGGAGGAGGAGGAGGAGGAGGAGGAGGAGGAGGAGGAGGAGGAGGAGGGAAAGGTGGGTTGTTTTCCCAAAAATGCAGCTCTTTGGTGTCGGAGAGGAAGGGGGGTTGAGGAGAGGAAAGCTGGGAGAGAAGAACAATCCATGGGAGAGAAATAGCAGAAGAGGAGGAAGCTGAGAAACCAGAGGAACCAGTTACAAAACTGCAAGAACTGATCTGATCACAACACGTTTCCTGAATCAATTAGCTGCTATCGATTCACAGCTGTTATGCAAATTCTAAAAAGGCACAATAACACCTTTGTGTCTGGTGACAGCGCCACGCAACAGAGAAGAAGAAGAAGAAGAAGAGGAGGCTGTAACACAGAGGTGGAAGCGGTGGAGTCTACGTGTAGCCCTCCCACCTCTAGCTGAATCACAGCACGGACAAAGAAATGCAGAAAGGCGGTCAAAAGGAATAACAGTGCGAGTCCAGACACAGTCACAAGTACCAAGGCGGGGCCTGGAGATAAGGCTGCAGACACTGGGTCCATCTTATTTCCCACAGCAGTGATAACACTTTCTGTACCATGGGAAATAAGCTGTTTTAATTTACTAACATTTATGAATTTGAATGATCAAAAATGAAACGAGTTGTGTTGTGTTGTCATTGTGGACAATTTCAGATTTCATTGAGGAAGAGTTTAAGACTCAAAGGGAGGTGGTCTTTCATCTAGAGACAGAATGAGCAAAGAGTGAGAGGAGAGGAGAGGAGAGGAGAGGAGAGGAGAGGAGAGGAGAGGGGTTATCCAGCAGACTGAGGTGAGTCAGAGAGATGATCAGATACTCAGACAGCCAGTCAGACAATTGGACTCAGAGAAAGAGACTGATGTCTGTCTGGAAACTGTGAGGCAGCCACACATTCATCCTGACACAAACACACTACACACACATAAAGAGAGCGTCCCGTCATGTTGTGTCTAGGCCAGTGAATCATTCTGCACCTTCAGAACAACAGGAAGGAAGCTCTCAGCAGGTGGGAGCAACAAGGAGCTGATATGAAAGCAAGAAAAGGCGGGCTGAGCTGTTTCCGACATTCTGTGCACACACACACACACAAGGTATAGGTGATGATGGATCTCGTAAACGTTGGGTTTGGTTAATGATCCCACAACCGAGGGTGTTGATTGCTTTCTGGTAAGGAGAGATTTACGCCTGGCAGTGATCAGCACTCATGCTTTCCAAAAATACCTCATCCAAAAGCTCGACTCTACAGAGCAGAAAAATGTCCATTACTCCAGTCTGGTAATAAAGAAAGAAAAATATCTGCTCTCCTAATAAATCTTCTGCCTAAAGGATTCCAGCAATCTGTGGACTTCCACAGGCCACTAGTGGTGAGAAAAGTTATGTTAATATGCACATGTGTGTTGATAGATTAGAGTGTCGTCTTTTCTGTCACCGAGGTCATTTTCAATTAGATGAGCCCTGACAGAAAGATAATCCATACAACTAAATCCCTCTAAATACGAAGTGTTCTCACCATGAAATCAGTCCGAAAATATTAGAAATCCTCAAACTTTATTTTTTAAGTCAAATTAAAGATTAGTCACTGTTCAGGAATAGTCCATTTGTTACCATTAAGACTTTAATTTGGGACATTTGGGCCGATATTACCGACAATCCTCGGATAGTTTTACTCAGGATTGCTATACACATGGGTAGAAAAGGTTGGGGTTTTTTTGTTGGTTGTTTTGATTGAGAGCGGATGTTATTTTCTCAACTTGCATGTCACTTTTTACACTGTTTCTATCTGTATCTTTTACATTTTTTAATTCCCCACAGTCCAATTAGATGTATTCAGTATGAATATTCAAAATCTACATATTCATAAAAGAAGCATTAAAGGTTAATATCTGTAAAGCTGCAACATAGAAAACATTTTTGCTAAAATGATTAAGATGGATTTTATCTAATGAATCAACTAATATGACATCTTCATAGCATTTGAGTTTGTTGCGTCTAATATTCAAAAATAACCAGTCTGGGTAACTAACTACAAGACGAACAATATACAAAAATAGCATCATGTTAAAATAGGCCATTGATGCCAAACACAGTGAGAAGATGCAGCAGGTTGCTCTAATCAGAGTAATAAAACACATAATATGGATATGCTCTAATCTTTGTTGTTGATTACACCCGAAAGTGACAAAAGTCAAAGCAGGTGCATCAAACAGTCATTTCTATTAGTCTGTTTAACAAAAACAATCTAGATGTTTTATTCTAAGCTCATGACTTCTGTGTGTGTGATCTTTGAATTCTCTCCCTTAAAATCAATATCTGCTTTGATGAATATTTGAAACCGGCAAATGTTTCAGAGGCTGCAAACTTGCAAAGTGTGGACAAAGTAAAATGTATTTGTTGTGTTGAATAAAACTGGAGGATTAATAGCTTAACATGAAAAATGGAAGCATTTATATTATGTGCATGCACACCCCTCTGCAGCAGGTTGGTAAATGTTTCGGTGGGTGACACCCACAGTGGGGATTAATGAGCGCTGTGGCTCCTTTGCCGCTGCTTCCAGGTCACCCAGATGTTGAAGTCAGTGAAGAGAAAGACCCTGCCCCAGCAAATTAGAGAAGAGGACACCGCATGAATAATGCATTGCAATAGTATGCAAATGTGTTAATCTTATCCTATTACCCCTAAAAGCCTGTAAGGAGCCACGGATTGACCACCGTTTTAAATCTGCTACAACCCTCGGCAGACGAGGCAGAGCTGCTTCGTTAGCGAGGCCCACGTGGCTCGTGTTGAAACGTAGAAGTTAAACAGGCTAAGTACAGTTTTTAGTGAGGTTAATCTCCACTACAAAAGAAGATCATTCAGCTTAGAGCAGAGACTCGGAGGGAGAAAGTCACCACGACTGCAGAGCGTGACTACATAATTAAATCAAGCCCTCCTTCACCTTTACACTGGCTTCATCAAAACACACTCTAATTGCATGTGGGGGCAAGCCTGAGATAAGAAGCGCACAGCATGGGGAAGGAAAGCATTAGCTGACCTACAGTAGCATGCCATCAGTAACATGCTCGGAACATGGACACATAATAGGTCATTCGTGAGAATAGAGGAGCAGTGAACCTGACGCTAACTAGAAAGGAGACCCCCTTCCTGGGAGAGAGAAGCTTTTGTGCAGGGGAGAGTGAAACAGAATGGTGGAAAGAAAGAGAAGTGATATGTCTTCAAGGTACTGCTCTTTCCTCTCTCTACTGAAGCGGAAACAGCCACAGCTAGGAACAAAGAATCTGCTCTCGTGGATAATGGAGAGAAAGGGGAGAAGGGGCCGGTTTTCAACTTGTGGGGTGGCTTTCTAAATGCCATTCAGTAGTGCACCGCAGTGGATTATACTACATTTATCGCTTTTATATGATCAGTGGACACCACTAGTACTCTATCTGGAGTTTGGCTTGATATATGGCAGTGTCAGTCAGAAACATCTGTACATTTCTTTTCCTACCAGTACTTCCAGTAGTCGTTTATTTCCATCTGAAACAGAGGATTCATCCTATTGACTTCCTTGACTTTTCTGCTCTGGTGTTTACATTTGTGTTTTTTACAGAAATGTCTAACAACTGGACAGATTGCCATGAAATCTTGTTGATTAATGCCTCTCTTACAATTTGTGGAGGCAAGAAACTGTGTTTTCAAGGACGTTGCAAATGACTGAATGAACAATGTGATGCTTATGGTGCTTCCCACATTCACAATTTAGTTCTTTAACATCATCATTTCATCCAGAACTTGTGCATCCCCAGAATTTTTATATAAAACCAATGGTTTTCAAAAGTCTTGTATCAAAGTCTGCTTTGGACAGTATAAGCAAAAAATACATGAACAGACATTTGGACAGCAGTCAGAATCATATTCAGAAAGTACTGAGGTTCAACACATCCACCTACTCAAGAATCAATTGAGTCCAGTTGGATAACTGTCAAAAAAAGAAAAGAAAATTCAGTATAAATCTAATTCATTGAACCAAAACAAAGTTCATCCAGATGATAACATCATCCACACAGGCACTTGACAACTGAATCAATTAATCATTCATATAAACCAGGTCTAAACTTAGTCTGGAGGAAAATCGAACAGTGAACTTCACAGGGATTTCTAATGCCAAGATAAAGGACGAAGGACAGATCAACAGCGAATCTGAGACAAAAGTGAATAAAAGGCACTCACTTTCATCATTTTAATTCTGCCTGACCTGATTTTTCAATTTCCTCTGACCTTTAATGTTGCTTTTCTCTCTTCCTCTGCAGACCAGCAATAATTCATAAAGCCTCTTTCCTCTGAAGTGGTGGATATCTACACGCAAAAGATTTCTACCTTTGTTTTTTAGTGTCTCTGTTTCGTGCGAGAGAAGATTCACCTTTATGTGACCGACTCCATCTCCAATTTCACTGCCAAAGGGAGGCAGTGGGTTTCTCACAACTGACTATTATGATATCATCATTATCCTCCTGGATGCCCTGGTGGCTGTCCTGAGTTTCAGCCTCGACGAATCACACGATTCTGGAAACGTGCCTTTTTCTTACTGCACCTGATGTTTGAAACTGTGAACTCCAGGACTAATACAAGCCAAGATGCTAAAACAATTTGATGCATAATGCAGTCCTTCTAGTTCTATCCACTCTTCATGTAAATATGAATCTATGTTGTATCCAAGCAACAGGCGATGCTGCGCAGACTCGAGTCGAGAGTGTGTGTGGATGTGTGTGTTGGAGGCAATTCCACCCAGCCTTAGCTACAGACTCGGGGCTTGATGAATGTGAGAAGGAGGTCCGTCGAGAATCCCAGACACCCATGGATCAATGGCCACATAATTTATGACATCAGACCAGGGAGAGGAAGACTGCATCTATCTTTTCCCCCGGCGAGTTTCCTTTCGCAACCTAAGGCTCACCGCCGTGATTTAGATCCCCCATAAGATACGTTTACTTTTCCCTTCTTCCCAGCACAAAACAAACCCATGCATATAAGTTAACCATTACTTAGATTAAGAGCCTAAATGTACAAAGCTTGGCCACATTCGCAGCTCATTAAGTCTCACAGTTTTAAACGGTCTTTGGCAGAGCTGTGTTCGCTCGGGGCTTGTGCTCGCATGGCCCAGGAACTAAAATCTGTGGAGATTTAAGTGTTTTGACACAGTGGGGGAACAATAACATTACCACTCTAAATTCACCTGACATCGCTTAATCATGTCTGACTGACACTCATGCAGCTCAAAGCAAATTATGCACTGTAAAAACCTGGAGTGAAAATCAGATGTACAGTAGATGAATCCTGTGTTTTAATGGCTTTGTTGTGTGCAATGATCACTGCCTGTGAACAGGGAAAACTTTATGTAGCACAAGTCACTAATTTAGAGCAAGATAATTACTCTGATGATGAATGATAAGTGATGAATATCTGGCTGCACATCAGAACCTACATGTGTGTGTTGTGTGAGAGAGAGATGTTCTGATAACGCGCCATGTGTCTTCACAAACAAAAAGTATGAAAAGTAGGTTATCACTGACTTATTTACTTAACACAGCTTCACTGTCATCCTTGTCGTCACAGTCGATGCACAACATTAACTGCTTTATTTATTATAGTGGTTTGTTGTTACTTTATATTCCCACTCTGTTACAGTACTGACTAAGCAGATAACAATCTCGCACAAAACCTATGATCAACTCTTAATATAATCAATCAGTATGGATTAACCTGTGTAACAGCAGCTCTACGATCAATAAGAGGCATCCCTCATAATGATCACTTCTACCTGCTACTTTAACTTAATCATGCTACTAATACATCCATATGTTTTAATGCCCCAAGCACCAATGCGGAATCGTTTACACTACACTACTTAGAGTAGGCCGCGTTCAGACTGCAGGCCAATCTGATTCAAACCAGATTTTTAGGACTGACTGTCCACACTGTTTTTAGCAAGTGTCCAAATCAGATTTGCCTCTGTTCAGACTGGGCCACATTATTGATCAATCTTGACAGGTTGCTGTAGCAACGACGTTGGAGTGGAGGCGTCATCCAGTGTGTGTATTGTGTTACGTCATATAATTGCGTCAGTGACAACAACAACAACGGAGCCATCCATGAGCTGTCCCCACACACATTAATGAGGCATTTCGTTTCGTCCTCTGTCCAAGCACTGATGTTTTCAACATATTCCATTGACTGCTCTTCCGTTAATATCGCTCCACAACTCAAAATAGGCGGGCGGTCAGACGGCTGTCTGGTGCAGCATAGAGTGACGTCACGTACAGTCAAAACCAATCTGAGTGTTTGGAGCTGTTCAGACTGAGCTGCATCTGTCCAAATGTGATTTGAAAGTACCTCCCGAAGGTGGTTTCGATCTGGTTTGCAAAAATCATATTTCATGTGATTTGTGACTGTTCAGACTTCAAAAACAGCCATCCGGTTCCAATCTGGATGGGCTAAAAATCGGATTTTGGCACACTGTTGTATTGGTACTAGAATGAAACTATTCATCGATGGGCAGGAAATTAATCTGCCATCACAAATGGGAAATTTGTTGCTTGAATTGGGTTTTGCTTGCCTGTATTGCGAAATGCTGTTTTTGGCCATATTCTGACATTTCACATCATGAAAAGAGTCCAGCTGAAGCTGTAATGCCGCTACTAGTCACATCTGATTGTGTTTTTCACCACTGCTACATTGTATAATCTCAGAAACAAGCAAGAAAGCACATGACAGACCAAAATGCTGAAAACTGAAACCTTTGTTTGTGTGAAATGTTTGTCAGTCCTTTGTTTAAGGAGACCATCAGGTACACAGGGGGGAAGCAGCTCTGTGCTCTTGATGGCTGCGATTATCTCCAAGGTGACTAATGCTATTAACATGGAGAACAGCCTGTTAATTACCCAACTGGCTCTGGGACCGAGCTCAGCCTGCTTTAATCATCATACCCACAGCTTGGATAAACAATCATTCAATCATCACACAGCTTTGCCGCGACACACAATACAGCAATCAGCCAATTTACAGATTAAGGGACTGGATACTGTGAGATACAGTTTACTTCCATTCACTGGTGCACTGGACAGTGGAGAGCTTTCTGCTGGGCACTCAGCCAGAGTGAATGAAATATGAAACCACAGCAATACACTTGTAAACACGGCTGTACAGTTTGATTTCATGTGAAGAAGCCTGGAAGACAATCACGCTGGGAATAGTCGACAACTCGTGTTTGCCCACTCTGCACGTTCTGATAATTTGCTGTTTGCACACAACGCTTAAACATCAGTCGCAGCTGCACATTTGTACATAAGCCAACAAACACACCAGTGGCTCTACTGCAGCCAATGTAGACTGAGATTTTTCATCTCGTTTCCAATTGGAACTACAGGAAAACAATGACAGAATGGATTCAGACAGGCAGCGTTTCAAACGTCACAAAACTAAGGAACCAATCATGTCTGCTTGTGGGGATGAGAGGCAGCTAAAACAAACATGAGACCTTGTTGGTACAGACAATAACACTGTCACTGCCAGCTGCTAACAAACAAACTACAAGAAAAAAATACTAACTATGCTAGCCGCTTGTGATGTATCTGCTAAACGCAGTTTCTTGTCTGTGTCTGACTGGGGTTGAATCATTCTGATGTTTTCCTCCAACACCAACCATCACCATACACACTATTCCCTCAGTTGTCAGAACCTTACCTACCTCTACAGCCACAACAAACTACTTAATAATATACGCTAATAGTCCTGAGCCTGGGATTGAAGCTCAAACCTGTGGCTCATCATCAGTCTCTCCGTTCCCTCGTCTGACCATCTCGACACTCTGCTCTTTCACCTTTCAACCTGTAGTGGTGGTGGGAAGAGCATGAGGCCTGATCCAGGATTTCTTAATGAGGAAGTAAGAGTAGATGATGATGGAAAACCATGTTAATCTAACAACTATAACAAGTACTCATCATAGCAAAAGATTGTTACATAGTTTAAACATACAGTATATAGAGGAACTTTAGCCTGTTTTCTTATTCTTTGATCAGATAGTTCTTGATATTGATCAACACGTTTCCTACTCTATTCTGTAGAAAGGCTTGTTTGTAAATAAAGTAGAAGATATGTTAGGAAAATTATAATTTTAATTGGCATGTAACATAAGAACATATCATGCTCTTGTACCTTGAACAACTTTATCTCCTTTTGTAAAGAGACTGTATAGCAGCATGGTATTCACCATGCAGTCCACAAGACCAATTAACCTTATATGAGCAGCTTATTTTGACAGAGCCGCAGTTTAATGTGCTACAAAGTGATGTGACCTGTGTCAGAAGAATTGAGTCACAGTTAGCTGATGTTCCCGGAGCTGTTTGCGACCCAGTAATTAGGGCCTTAGATGGAGAGGGAAGGTTTCTTTTTTAGGGTGGCTTCCCTTACTCCGACGTGTGGACAGCTTGACCTAAATGAAGCAACTAAGTTTACACTTAAGCATGACAGCTTAAGGTCAGTGGATACTGTCCCCTGTCACATTATATCACACTTTCACAACTTCGTTTGGCTCTCGTCACCCTGTGTAACCGCAGTCAACAACAGTATGTATTGGGAGCAGACTTCCTGTTTATACTTCCCCTGTAAATTACATTGGAAAGCTTGTTGGCACTGTCCCTCGCAATTAATCACTGTTGAGATAAGAGCATTGTCAAAATGGAAAGAAGAGAAAAGGCTTAAGCAGAGGAGGCGGGCGAGGGTGATGTGTATGTTTTTGTTTATTTATGAGCTTTATACAAAAACACAGAGGGAGTATTGGCTGTGAAAACCTCTCATCTTCGTGACGCTTAATGGTCTGGTTGCATTTCTCCTTCTACATTATCTGAGAGAAGCGTCATGAATTACCCACACCTGTCTCTGTGATCTTCTCTGCACCAGTCCTGATGAAATTGAATTAACTTCTCTCATATCCGCGACCCAGCTGTCCTGCCTGCCCTCAGGTAGACTGCTGCTAAATCTCAGACATCAAATAGCAGACAGCAAAAAAAAAGGCTTAACTCTTATCTTTTTTTGTGAAGACAGTCAGAGTGAGAAGTATGGAAGAGAAAGAGATACAAAGAGTGTTGTCAGACGGATATAGCAGCAAGACAGGATCAAACGTCCAGTTTCTCCAGGTAATCCTTCTTGAGAGAAGCGCAGGAGAGTTGAGAGATGGAGGCAGGAGAGGAGAGGAGAGGAGAGGAGGTGGTTGCTCTGCCACAGAAAGCAAATGTTTTTGGCTTTTTCATCCAGCAGGCAAGGCAACGCCAGCCCCTCCACAGCTCTCCAGACAGTCTGGCACACAGGCCACAGGAGGAAAGATCAGAGCCCTGAGCCTCAAGCATGGAAAGAGTGTGTGTGTAAGATTCCCCGTGCGTGTGTGTATGTTCAAACCCCACAACTCCAGTTGTAAAACCCAGGAACCAACTATACTTGTGAGATCCAGTGGCTCTATTAGGACCCCACAAGTTTATACAGCTGTTTGAAGGAGGACAACTTTTAGTATTAGGGTTAGAATGAGGTTTGGGTTAGTGTAACTGTCTGGGTTAGACATTAACTGTGATGGTGTAACAGGCTGAGGAATGCATTATGTCAATGATGGGTCCCCACGAATATCCAAAAATAATGATGTGTATGTGTGTGTGCATACGTATGTGTGTATATGTGTGTGTGCGCCTGAAAGAGAGAGAGTGTGGTCTGTGCCCATTTGTAGCTGCTTATGCCTTTCAGATGTAATGCTGCTGTGCTTGTCCCATAATTGGAGGTTTTAGCCCACGTACGATGTCTGAAAAGCAACAACATGGCAACAGTGTAAAGAAAGCCAGAGAACAACAGGGTTCCTCTTCTTTTTATGTCACCACGATAAGACTAAGAACACATGTAGTGTATTTAGATATTCAACAGATATGTTGAGCACTGTGTCATCGGGGAGCGCTTCATATGAGCCACTATAAAACATTTAACACCGGCTCTAAATATACCAGGAAACCTGCTCTTTTTCCAGCCGAGTCATTCTGTTCACTGCACATAAAGAGACCCT
The DNA here is from genome assembly GCF_905171665.1 of Trachurus trachurus. NCBI lineage: Eukaryota > Metazoa > Chordata > Actinopteri > Carangiformes > Carangidae > Trachurus > Trachurus trachurus. The sequence continues at coordinate 22,596,821 of NC_139908.1, forward strand.
ACACGGGCATATTTATAGACACATAACCTTAATAGCAAATGAGAAGGTAATAATGATGTCTGCACAGGTAAAACAAGGCAAGCATGACCAACAGTTCCCACATAAATGACAGGATGAAACACTCTTGTCCTGTATTCACAAAGATTCGCTGATAAATTTAGCAACATTCACAGATTTCTGTATGAAACGTATACAAGCCCTAAGCCCTAGTCATTTTTTTTGACATTTTTGTAGACTGGTCAGTGGAGATGTGACAGGGAAAGAGAATGGTGGACCAGACGCAGTAAATGATCGCCCAGGTCGGTAGTTGAACCGGCGATCTCCTGCACAAGTTCTGAGGTCAATATACCCAGGCCTGAGTGAGGACATACCTGATCCAGCCTCTCAGACCACATTCAAAGCTCTCTGAGCCACATGGCTGCACTCTTCACAGCAGGTCTTTCAGCACAGTTCCCTGTGAGTGTGCCTGCTCTGCCACAGTCTAATTAGTCCTGCTAGTTTCACAATGAACATTATTTCATTGGAGAGTTGTGTGATGATTCACTCAACTTTTTCTTACCACACACACACACACACACACACACGTTGATTTGCATATAGAATAGGGGAAGAGATCATAGAGATCAGATCATTAGCGGCCACTTCAATTTTAACACCGGGTGTCAACAGACGAACTTGTGGTCTGATCTCCTGAGACAGACATTAATGCCAGGTCTGAACAGGTCTGAACAAAGCTTTATATCAGCTAAATCAGGCCTTCATAACCACTAACAAAACTCATGATAAGGCAGGGGGTTTATTTCCCCCGAGTTTGTCTTCTCAGGCAGGTTTTTAGCTTTGACCAATGCTGTACCAAAAGCTGAAACGATAACATCTAACCACTTTTTTCATGGCTGGACATAATAAATGAAGCAATAAAGCCCAATCTAACAGAAAAAAAGAAGCATATTCAACTTCCTAGCTAGCCAACTAGGCTACACAAGCTAACGGCTAGCCCGCAAACAAGGCGCCATGATTTCTTTATTTCTAGAACCCAGTGTATATTACTAGTGAGCTGTTTTAAGATATACACTTCACATGAAATAGGCCAATTCTAATATATATTTTGTGAATTCATTCAAATTTCTCCTCAATAGTTGACACAAAATTTCACAAGATCTCAAAGCAACTGACTGTAGTTTGACGGGAAGGGAACAACTTACTCTCATATGACAGTAACATGAGTGGCAACTTAAAGGAGCGACACAGCCAATCGTCAACAGCTAAGTGATGCTATGAGCTACAGCATCAGCAGTATCCCAGGGGGCAGAGGTGAGAAAAATCTAAGAAGCAGAAGCAGCTTGATAAACCAGCTCTTTCCTCCATCTCCCACGCATTTGGACACTGCCTGCAGCACTTCTTTTAAAAATAGGAGGGAGAAAAAGCTGTCACTCTGGATTTAGCCTACTTTCCAACATGCCCATTAATTTCAAAGCAGATGGCAAAAAAAGGGATAGTGGGTTGGAGGGAGGGGCATCCTCTAAGCTGCTGAATAACAGAGCAGAGAAATTCAGATGAAAGTGGCAGTGGAGAGTGTGATGACCTAAGAAAACAGGGATAGCCGTTATTTTAAAAGTAGATTAGAGCCTTATCGTTTAAAAGGATGATTATTCTGAGAAGTTCAACGCTATCATGTGTTGTTATGAGCAACTCAGGTTATCAACATCAAAGGATGATACTGGGTGAAGCAGGGAACTCACGGGGAAGTATTAGTCTGCCCAAACTTTTATCGATTTGTCTATCCACACTTCCCTTGTAGGCACTTATCTCCTAAGCTAAGCCTGTCTGCTGGGATTTACGAGGTGAGAGGTGCACGTATAAATCAAAGACATTTTCTGAAATGAAATTTAAAAAGAGGAGACAGAGATGAAGAAACACGGCTAACGCAGATACATCTCTATTCTATGATGTTAGCGTTCCCTGCAGACCAATAGAAACTGCCCGCGGTGCACAGTGCAGCCGTAAAGACCTCACAACCCCACGCAGCGCTGATAAAGCTGTTCCTATAAGCTGGGAGCAAGGTGAAGCAATCACCTCAACTGTAATCAGGCTATCTGTAATTAATTAACATGCAAGCCCACCGTGGGTTCGGCTAACGCACACATATAGCTTGCTAAATCATATCACAAACAAGGCGTCCTCAAGGACAATCATTAATCACAAGATCATCCATCATGACGAGCGTCCTTGAGGTATTCTCTCAAACATGTGTTTGCTGGCATGAATTACAGACTCGCTGGCTTCTCTGAAGGTTTCCATATCTGTGTATCAACACCAACACCCATACGGGATTTTCCTCATGTATTCATTTTTGAAAAGCGCTAAAGCGTGTCGGCTTTTACTGCGGAGAGAGAGACGACGCGTCTGAGTCAGAGGGAAGGGTGAGGAGTAATAGGAGGGGATGGATGGATGAGAGTGCACCCGAGGGCAGAGGTGGAGGAGGAAAAGAGAAATCAGTGGGTTTGTGTCTGGGGGGGAGGACCAAAGGAGCTAGATGAACTCCCCTCTCTCAAACTAATCGAACAAGTCTGGGATGTGACGTCACTGTCTCCCACACCAGGACACCAGTCATCCACATTATGGGGGAGAAAACCAGCCGGAGGAGGCAGGAAGCCAACATAAACCTGTGGCCATGAGCAGCAGGGCAGAATTAAGAGCAGCTAAGACCCACGTTCAAGCTGCGTTTGTTTGTGAGGAAAATACCTAAAAAGAAGCAGATCGGCTTAAACAGATTTGTGGGCAGATTTAATGTCCTGACCCGCTGTAACGTTTTTATATTTCCTGCTGCAAGAAGACCCCGACCACCACAGTTTACAGCAAAGTGGTTTCAGCTCAGAGGCAGATAAACAAAACATGGGGGAAACACTGAGGAGGGCACTTTGGGTTTCAGATATATTTTTGGCAACATGTTGCTGCTGTTCACCAGTTCTGTGTAGCTTGACACACGTAATTGACGGATGTGATGAGTCAAAGAAGAAAAAAAACTAGGTACTGTAGCTAAACAGCTGGAGAAATTAATGGAAAGGGCAAAATATTCAATTCTTCCATGGGCATGTTTTTAGGTACTGGAATATGTGTTTTTGCTGTCCCCAACCACAGCAGCACAACACTCAGCTTCTGTGCTGGTGCTCCCACGGCTGCTTCTCCAAACTGGGAGCACATTCATCTGCTACAGGTGAAACACTGACTGTAGATAACTACTCCATACATACACCTACATCAAGTAACCAAAGCTATCACTTTAATGTGTAGGATTGTTTGGCCTGAGCAGAGACATAGTTTCTAGTGAGTGCCAATTTGAATCATTACTATCAGCCTTGACTAAGCTCTTATAATGGTCTCTTTTGTAGACATCACACTGGAAAGCGCCCATGCATTTTTCAAAAACAAAATGTGTAGCAAAGTTACATAGTGCAGTTTCAGCCGACGCGACCCGGGTCAGGCTGCAGCGGCAGCACCATTCATCCTATTTAACCATTTCTCTACCATTGCAATGAGTCTGGAAACATTATTTTAAGGCCGATAAACTCCGCAATGTTGCTTTAAAGAAAAGTCGAGACTTGTCTCAGTCATGAATCCCAAGTCAAAGACAAATCTAGTCTTTTATCAGTGTAGCAGGTCTCAAGTCCTTAAATTTATGACTTAAGTCTGACTGTAGCAAAGGCATGTGAGTCAAGTCTCCAAAATGACTAATATTGCTATTTTTGACAAGTACCTAAAAATTGCACTTATGTGCAGTGCATGATTAAATGTACATGTGGAACGTTCTCACCACATTGACCACAATTTATTTTTCTTAGGTTGTTTGCTTATAAAAGCTGGCCATGTTGTCACCATATGTTGCTCTGTGTACAGGGACCCAGAGAAAAAAAATAAAGAAAAATCCAACTGAATCAAATTGGAAAATATAAAAACCTGATACTGAGCCCCTCTGCCTCTTTTGATTAAAATAAATATATAAATAAAAACACACAAAAAAAGAAAATAATGAGCGTAGCCAGAGATGACCCTGACCTTGCACCACTTGAGTGGGGCTGCCTGAGGATTTTTATATGAGAATCAATAAAACATCACATCAATATGTACAATATCAGCCTATTCACTCACACACACGCACACACCCAGGTACACAATAAGTATGCCTCAGGTTCGTTCCTGCGCGGAGCAGCGGCTTCCCATGAGATCTCACTTGTCTTCCACAAATAAAGCAGAACAATGTCAACACACGATCATAAAAATGAAATACCTGATGCAAAGACTGTTGTTCAGACTCTGACAGGTGACGCTGGTATGAATATAGCGCGATGGAGCAGTCATTTCTGTCAGCCCTGTGTACACATTAGATGTCGCAGCAGCGGGCCAAGGCTTTAGCTGGAGAGCTGGCCTCTGCGAGCAGATGTGGGGAGAGGTAATTATTTGGATACTGTTGCGAGAGAGTGGGAGGGTTGAGAGCATAATACTATTTGGACATGGATCTGGTCCACTCTATTACATGCAGGGGCGCTGGCAGAGTAATGGAATATTTGATCAGCACAGACGCACAACAGCTCAAACACTGTGAGGCTAATATGTGGATGGTTGGACATGTTAACTGTCTTCTTTTTAGTCATCATCCATGAGGTGACATGAGGTGCAGAGGGAAAAAAAACAACCATGACAAGAGTATGCAACACGTATGACAACATTTTCTTTCCCCAGGTCAGATTCACAGCTCAGGCCTAATAAGGAGCAAAGCTTGTTGCACCCGAGTAGTTGTAGGGATCTTCTTTGAGACTCGAGGGAGTTCTTCAAAAACCAGTGAAATGGACAGAACTAGTTGAGTTGTTTCTGACTCTCTCCTGCAGAGAAGTGACAGGCTGACAGCTGCTGTCCAAAACATCTGAACTTTGAGCATTTGGCTCCAATCACACATACAACATCTGAGGTCCACCCATTCCTACTGGGGCTGGACATTATGGCTGAAATCCATAACTCTTGTGTTAATAAGAAGATTTTTATCTTACATAAATACATAGAAACATTTAGGATTATTTTCATTTTGTCACAATTACCACCCAACCCTAATTCTAAAAGAGACTGACAAACACACACAGAGGTAATATGAGGTCATTCAGATGAAGCCTCTCGCTTTATCACCCGTCCAATCTTCCTCTTAGCTTGGGTCCTTCTGTGATAAAAAGCTCTTCTCATTTCATCTGACGTCACACGTGTCTCTTGTTTCCAACATTGTCTTATCTGCTTAACTCTCATGTGGAAACGCAGGTCGACACAAAGCAGTGGAATTTCTGGTTCAGATCTCATCACAAGTGAACTCTCTGTCAGCCAGTAACTGTGGTTCTGTAAAAGTCCCATATTTCATACTTCTCCAGTGTTTTATTTGAATTGATGATAACCATGAGAAGATGTATTCATGGTTTTAAAAACCAAAAACCTATCCTCCTCCTATCTCTATCCTCTCCATCAGACTTCTCTCCTGAGCTCCAGCAGCAGGCTGTGAGCCAATCAGAAAGGACAGGGCTGTAAACAGTCAGAGAAACCAATTTCAATAGTTGGTGGGTCCAGATGGGTGGGCCTTTTCACTCAACTGCTCTGTGGTGACATCACAAAGTTACAGAAGTCATGACAGCTCATTTTAAGGCTCAGCTTCTTAATACATGTGCATTTCGGACATAGCCCTTTTCATACTTTCACAGTAACCTAGATGAGCTTTACATTCAATAAACACATGGAAACCTAACTTCATACAATATGTTAAGCCTTTAGCAATGTTATGGGGATGTGAATCCTGCGTGAGGCTAAATCTCCACAAACAGTTTTGAAGTTAGACAAAGATTGTGCTTCAGATTAAGTAACAAAAAAGTCAACGTGTCCCATCTCATGCTTCAAGCCAGCACTGATTTTTCCCATATTTATCAAGACAACAATCTTTCCCTGACCATAACCAAGTGCTCTGAAAACATGAATCATGCTCCCAGGAGTGGGTATTGTGGAAACACAATGATCATGTTGCAGGTTTGTTAAGTATGAACATTTGGCGTTGGCAGTGAACAGCTGGCAGACACTTTCAATATCAAAATATATTTGTTGTGTTGATAAAAACCTTTAATCTGGGCAGATTACAGTATGTGTTGAATCAACACTTACTACTGCAAATCTGTTCTTATGATTTCAGTTGTTAGGAGGTTAAACAAACAGCTGTTGTTGCCAAATGATAGATATACTGTACGTTTCACTTATTTTTTTAATTAAGACAAAGAGATTGACCACATTTGAATTTTGGCTCCATGCACCACACTATCTTGGTTAAATCTAAAAACTAACGTTTTACTTGTACAGCTGATTATTTTCCCGGGCTGGCTGCCCAAATATTCAACATTTATCTGGAATCACTGCTTTGAATGTGTCTAAGTCTGCATGTGTGTGTCTGTGTTTTGTCTTCCTTTAATGCGAGTGTGTACGCAAGCGCACACCCGTGCATGCACGTGTGTGTCCACTCTAATGCAACTTAGATAACATGAGAGACAAACAGTCCATTTAGCCTTATCGGAGAAGTTATCATGCTGAGTAAGAGAAAATATATACAGGCAAATAAACCCCAGATACTATCTCAATATGGCTACACACTAGTAGACTCACACAAACTTTTACCCCCACTTACACACGCACACACATACACACAGCCCTCAAGGCGACTCCTCTCTTTAATGACTCAATAGAATGGTCGATATAGCAGGCACATGTATACTCAGGTGAGCTGAGCTGGCATGCTGAACACAAAGCTCACTTTATAGTCCTCGCTGTGATAGTTAATGGGCCGAAACCTGAGGTAGAATACTGCAAAAAAAAAAAAAAAAAGACCCCTTCCCACCCCAACCCAACCTTTACAATTCAGAGCTGAAGTGCAACCTATGACATTTGCATCAGCATATTATCAGGTCATGTTTAAAAGCCACACAAGGAAAGACACTTATGTAAATGTTGAGTGGTGTGTATGTGCAATATTTTATGTAAATACAGAACCGAAAAGCGAGGCTGCTTCAGAGACGAGTATCTGACTGCGGAGCCTGAGATTCAGCCCCCTGTGTTTTCCCAGATAACAGTACAGTACCAGGGCAGCAGCTCGACAATAACAGCACAAAGTGTCTCCTAAACAGCAGCAGGTGGATGCTGCATCCAGAGGAAGATCTTTTTGTCTCCCCTTCCTTTGATATGCTCTAGAATAACACAGACCAGCCACAGGCCAGATGTAGCCTACGTGTCTACATAAAAAGACTTCATGCAGCACATTGTACAAAGAGCTATTTATAAAAAAGATGTGCCATGAGAATGTGCGTACCTCCAAGCGTGCTTTGCACTAGACTTTTGCTATACAAACAATACTGACAAAGAAAAGGCTATTTCTCTCTCTCTGATTACCTGGTTTAGATACATTTCAGTCCATCCTATTAGCACCATCACCAGCAGCTATGCCTCGAAATCTTGTTAAGCTGACAACAAAAGCACATTCTTTGCGATGCATCGTTCCAGCGAGATGTTATATTAATGCATCATCCCCACAAAAGAATGTCAGGTTGCAATGCAGCAAATTGTGATGGTGATCAAGCAGAAAAATGTAATAAAAGAATAAAAAAAATTCACACAGTTGAAATAATGAACATGCTTTGTTTAAGAGTAAAGTGAGCTATGACTGCATGCTTTAGTCTTAAATCCAAAGCAACTTTTATGGACTTTTATGGCCTCAGGTTGGTGATAAACATGTTTTGTGTGGTTTAATAACATCACATTATCATGGCTTCTGGGTACCTACTTTTTTTTTTTTAAAGTTACTTCATTCTGTGATTTTTAAGTTGGCGTTATCTTATTTAACAGTGCATATTAAAGGCCCCATTTTTTACACTCTTGTGTTATATTTAAAGTTTGAAATTCATAAGAAGATATTTCTGTGGTCTTAAAAATCATCTCTCTAGTTTCTACCTCCTCTCTCAGGCTTCCTCAGCAGTTCTAGCAACAATCAGAAGTGAGGATGCGCTGAGCCATAAAGATTCATTATCAATTTACAGCCTGATCCAAAGTGACTAATAGTGAGTGGGAAAAAGTGGAAGACACTTAGATAAGCAGAATTACAAGCGACAAACAATCATAATGGAGTAATAGCAGTGCAAAGCTTCTATCTGAACTTCTGTGAAAGAAAAACGGTCATCTCCACATTTGCTCAACAAAACAGCAGGAGGACAGCTATTTGCTGATAAAGGCATTACAGTAATAAGAGTCCCCATTACAACAGGCTTCTCTCTCCAGGAGGCTAATGATAATTAGACATATACTACTGTCCGTCCATCCATCACGCGGCAGGGAGCGAGACATTGAGCCCTCTACTGTATCTTTCTTACGACACGCACAAACACACAGTCTCATAAAGTGATTTAAAGTGGTATTATTGTGTGTCTGTTGAGGGAAAGCAGTAGGGAGATAATGTTTGGATCAAAGCAACAAATTCTGATGATTACACTCCTACAGCAATCGGGGGAGTCTGCTGCTTGTGTGCATTATAAAAAAAATACCAGGGTAACATGTTTTGATGAGTGAGGTTTTAATGTTTCTGAAGATTTATGTCGGGCTTGTAAAGTTGATCTGGCCAACTTTTCTTTCTTGCTGCGAGAAAAGCTGCAGCCATCAAACAAGGAGGCAGAATTCATAAACATAACAACCAGGACTTGAAGCTAACGTTCACCAAGAACCCTTTATGAATTACTATGCCGATGCTAATTACAAATAAGGTCGATCCATCTAGTGACAGTCAGATAAGAGATTTTCTCCGCAGCAGCCAGACTCGTTATTCCGCTCAGTGTTGCACTATCATCCAAACGCCATCGCTCACGGGAGGCGCGACGCTCACGAGCAAATTAACTACCTGATGAACCCTCAATCACCAGACAAGCTCATGCAGCTGTCATCCAAACGACCCACAACCCCTCTCTCCTTCCTCGCCGCTTTCCCTCCTCCACGCCAGGCCTTTTTCCTCAGCTGTTCAGGAGTAAAATATAAGATAATTGATGCATTAAACTTCATTCTGGTCCATTTTTGGAGCGCAGACAGGGTTCATTACACTTCCAATAATGGATAGTTAAAAGCATATTATTGGAGTTAATTAAGTACATTTGTATGGTTTTAATTGATGGAATATTGGCAGGAGGGAAACAAAATCGGGGGAAAATATGATGAAAACAAAAGATGTAATTGTTCATATTCCTCATCATCGCCCACTTGGGTTGTTGTTTCATATTGCGCAATTTGAGATGCAACTCCAGGGCACAATGCCTATTCAGGGCGAGCATATTACAAAACAGCATGGTGGCACGGTGTTTACTGAGGAAATTACACATTATGCCGCTGTGTCCCATAAGAAAACTATTCAATTACACTTTCATTGCATTTGTTGATGCGAGTTTTGCTGAAAATTAATCTCAACGGTAGCTGGGAATTAACAGACGGAAAGAAAAGAGGAGAGGGGAAGAAATGCACAGACGGAGGTCAAGCGTCTTTATATTGATGCCGACTCGCGAAGTGTGACCGCCGTAGAGGGATTCACAGTGTGACCAAGTATGTGGACAAATTCAATCAAGCATAGAGTTGCAGAAGTGGGCTTAGGGGATGACGAGGAAAGATGGATGGAGGAGATGGAGGAGGGAGACAGTGTGAAAGAGGAAGGGAAATTAATGGGGGTAGGGGGTCTAAATGATGACGTTTGTGCTGTGTGACAGGCTGTTGACCCCCTGTTCTCAGTGCTTCATGCAAACATGCTCTTAACTATGAACTGGATCTGCACCGGCAAGAGCATATTAACCATCTCTCAGAGTTTATTAGCTTTATGCCTTTAAGGAAGCCAGTGGAGCCAGCATGCACTCGGGAAAACTTTCAAAACTTTTAAAGTTTTAATGTTTAATCAGACTTCATCAGAGAGGATGTGGGGGATCTAGGTCAAAATAAAGCAGCTGGTTCTGACTTGAAGCGGCTCCCTCTTATCTAAAACATTTTGTTGCAAATGAATGTGAAACAACATTTTGTCTCATTACCACACTGCTGTGAGTCTAAAAGAGTCGATTATACAGTAGTGGTTTGTGTGACAGTCTAAAATGTACAGAAGCTATACTGTATGCAGTACAAATATACTCAATTTAATTAATAGATATAAGCTGACATATTGGCCTCCAGATTCAAGATGTGGAATGTTTCAGAGTTTGATGAACACTTCTTGTGGTAAAATAGGTTCATGAGCTCCTCTGCTGTCTTGAATTAATTCTGTATACCAATAAATCATGTGATTAAATTAGCATGAGGAAAAAGTTACATGTGCACATTTGATCTGAGGATTGTTGCTGATGAGAATAAATCTGAGAACACATCCAACAATATCCTGGTTTTTAGCCAGACACAACACAGACAAAGTTGTGACACTAGTTTATGAGATGGCAGTACTGTATTGTCTCTATATTCTGATGCCATAAAACTTTAGGCTACCTGTGCTCTTTTTTTTTTTTTTTTTGCACATGACGACCACCATACTACTACCTACTCACCAACTTGAGTTAAGCGAATGCTGATTGAGTTTACATTGGCATAGGCATATCAATCCTTAAGTTCACATTTTATACAGCTACCAATTATCAAAACAGAAAAACTTAAATGCAAAATTCAACTGACTAACTGCTTTACTACTTCATTGTCACTGTTGTCATGTCATTAACACTGTAGTAAAGTGAAGTGTTTAGTTGCAGCTTGGTTAGAAAGGCCGTCTGTGACCACTTTATCCGACTGCTGTGTTCTCGATGCAAACATTTGTGGAAAAGTCATGAGTTTTGTTTTTACCTGTTCTCCAGCAGTATATGTTCAGTGTAATTTTAGTGCTCTCACAGGCATCTACTTCCTACCCACAGTGATAAAATATTTGCCTGTGGTGAAACAAACACTTAAAACCACAAGCTTCTTCTGTGCAGGAGCAGGATTAAGTCTGCAGAGGAAGCAGAGGAAGCAGCAACAGGGAGAGCTTTTGGAAATGCCCAATTTAAACAGTGGCTTCAAACAAAGCAATTTGGAGAATATCATTCCAGCTAGACAAAGGGCATCTAATGCATCGCAAAAAATATCTTTGAACATACAACCCACTGCTGTATATACCGTATATTTAAAAAAAAACCTAGCCTGGCAAGGTTACAAATGAGGTTAGTAGGCCAGTGGTGGCTATTTCCAGTTGAGCTATTGTTTATGGCTTTTATAAATCAGATTCCTGTAAACATGCAGTATATCATGCTCAAAAACTCAGCATATGACTGCTGGTAGACATACACATAAGTTGTAGGCTACATTTTATAGTCCAACATGGCCCAAATCTATTTACAGAAAAGTGCCCAAAGGGACATAGCTCAAACTCTGATCACTGAATTCCTTAAAAGTCCTTGCACTTTAAATACAATACCACCATGCGTTATGAAAACATATGAACACACAGTGCAATGGTAATGATATCATAGTAAGATTTGGAACTTACAATATAAAAGATATGTTTGTTTTCTTTGTTTTTTTTTTGTTTTGTTTTTTTAAGACTTTTATTGGTGGTATTCGGATCCAAATGTTCTAACTGCTCATATTACAGCTTGAGAAAACATGACCTTAGCATCCTCCTGTTTGTTGTATGAGCAGCGTGTTGAAGCAACATACTGTGTTCCTAAGCTTTAGGGTGATAAAGTGTCACAGACAGGCTGAAATTGACCAATTTGCCAGGTTTTCAGGGTATACCTAGCACTTGAGCCTTGGCTGAAGCGTGCATTGTACTGTGATAGTGGGTGTTTGTCAGAGGTTAAGAAATGTTGCAGTAAATCCATTCTGCTCTTTCCTGTGGCTTCTACCCAGATATGTGGATGTTGCCAAGCTTTAACAAACAGGCTATCTGTGCTATCAGCCCTAGTTATCAGCCCGTCACACTGTATGGGGAAGATAAATCTAGGCAATTAAAATTTAAATTGCCGTGTGCACTGCCATGACTTTCCTCTTCCCGTGTGTCTCAGCGTCTCTCTCTCTCTGGCACCCGACTGGACGGCTTCAGTCCTACAGTGCGTCAGAGGCAAACAGAGGAGAGTGCAGCCGGGCTGGGAAACATGCTGGTCGTACACAGCAAACACAGACACATCTCACTTCATGAAGAACCTTAGTTCTTTTAACCCAAAGCCTCATTGCTGTTGCCCTACCTTCCTTATTTTCTCTCTTCTGGCAGTTTGTCAAGTGCTTGTATCTTGCTCTCAAACACATCTGTTCTTATTTTTATTTAGTTCTAGTTTTATTTTTTGGTAACAAGTGAGATGATGAAAAGATTATCAAACTATATCTGCGGGTGAGATGAGATTTTCTACCTGAGGCAAGTTAATGAGCAGCATGCTATAAATACAGCTTAACTATCAAAGAGCAAAGCACTGAACTCAAAACTCCCAAAGTGGAAATGCTCACTCTGAAACATTTACTATGCCGGTATTAAATAATCGAAAGGACCAACAGTGCGACAATTCATCAATCAGTTACTCTCATTAATCAAAGAAAAGCAAATTACTGCTGGTTTCACCCTCTCAGTTCTGAGGTTTTCTGTTTTTCTTTTCTTACCATGTCAAACTGAATATAGGACTGTTGGCACAACCCTATCATTCCTTCCTCTCTCTCCAACATCACTCCTCTCGTATAGCCAATTTTAGATCAAAGATGCTCTGGAGGCGAGGGGGGTTTGCACAGACAGCTTTTACAAAGAATTCCCAAGATGCTCTTCAGTCAACTTAATAGCACTTTCCCCACCTGGTCAGAGACGGCAGCCAGTTCTGGTTTGGCTAGAGATACTAAGAGGGCAGAGGGGTGTAGCTACGCAGCAACCACATGTAGGGTCATTCAGTACCTCAGGAAACATCAGTGCAACACCTTTCCTTAAAGCACAGAGCTGGAGTGATCACCAGTCTGAGAGAGTGATAGAGTTGAGTACGTTTTGACAAGCTCCATGTGACAAGTACTTTAGTGGTTCTTGTAACAGCTGAGACTCAAGCCGTGTTCCTCAAAAAGGGGGTGTTAATGAAGATGACAGTCTGTGCCGAGGACAAGAGGAGAGCGATTACAAATTTAAAGCTCTTGAATCTTCTTAGATTGTATAAGTAAACCTTAGTTCTCTCTGGAACTGCAGATTCTCATAAATACTTTTTTGTAGTGATAGTAAAATCAAGGACAGGTGCACATTCTTGTGTTACTATAGCTGAACATTATTTGTTTAAATTGCATGATTTCTGTCAGTAGCAGCTAAAGCTACCACTTGATTTACAATAGTATCACAAAGTTGTTTACAGGATGAGTGATGCTAGCACATGTAGGGCTGCAACCATACTATTCATGAATGATTCATCTGACAATTCATTTGTCATTTATTGGAACATGGTGCAAACAAATACAGTTTTCTGAAGGCTAAAGCAACACTGATTGTTTAGGTCCATAGTCAATAAAGTGACATTTCCACATTGACATCAACAGATAAATGGACACAGCCTGTATTCAGAAACTGAGCTTTAAAAACCAGCCGTCAGGACGTCTGTAATGTCACAACAAAGCAGTAACCAACTGTCAGCCATTCCTCCAGACCCCACCCTCCTAGATCCAATATGGAGACGCCTAGTTTTTGCTTGAAAAACTGAAACAATCAATTATCAAAATAATTTATGTCATTTGGCAAATTAATCAACTATTTGTTTCATGTTAATGTACAATCATGTTTATTAAAATCGCCAAATTATTTTAGCACTAATGTCAGTTTTTTACATCATTATGAAAGCAGCAGTATATTGAATAAGTATCATGTCGTCAATGTCTACACAGCCTCACCTGTTGTTTCTGGCTGAGAAAGACAAGGTGGAAACAAAGACGCAGAGACTCTCTCGACCCTTCAACATTCTGCTTAGTGCTGCTGCTCAAGCAGCCGTCTCTATTCAACTGGCTGATCAATAGCAATAGATCACACCCTGCAGCTGCTTTCACCGTTATCAGTGCACATATTGACAAGGTGGTGGATCACCGTCAGCAACCAATTCAGGACCGAGAGTCAAGATTATTAAACGGTTAAGGATAATGCACACAGGTTTTTTTCCCTCTGTATCCGAGAGGGTTTTAAAGTTACTAAATAAAAAGTGACAGAATGAATTGATTTTAGCTGAGGTAATGAGGATGAAACAGCCATTTTTAGCAAGGCTGCTTTCAAATCAACTATTCACTCCTTGCAAATACGATTTGGACATGGGAATAAAACCAAATGAGATACAGCAGCATTTGAAGAACCCATGATCACCTCATACACATATGACACACACAAATTGCCTCAGAGCCTCAGGCAAGGCAAAGCTGCTCCCTGAATTTTCATGCGCCTGTTTGCTTTAACTTGCTTTTTCTCCATCATCGCATAGACAATCTTTGATCTTTGATCCATGACAATGGTTTGGCCTTTCCCTGTCCCTCCTCCTCCCTCCTGCCCCTTTGCTCTGTGCCCATCCATGTGGAATAACAACAGTAACATCTCACTACCAGCAATCAGTAAATCCAACACAATGCAGTCGCTGTGCCCAGATAATGCAAACGACCAGATAAGCATTAGAGTGATAACCTCTCACACTCACACAGACACACACACACAGGATCTTAAGGATGCAAAGAGCCTGGCAGCAGCACAGCAGGGCTGCACGAGGCTCATATGAGGAGATATGAGGATGATGAAGTCTCCGAGGTGCGGTGGAGAGCTGTGATAATAGAAGAGCTTTTCCATCTGCTGGAGGAAGGGCTGAGAGCCCAGGCGTGACAGAGAGGCAGAGGCCACACCCAGGAAGAACAAGTGTGTGCAAAACACAGTCAAAGAGAATGAATGGAAACGTGTGGATCAGAAAAAAAAAAGAGAGAGACATCCCTCATTTTTCAAACTGGGCTTTGGCTTGGTGATTAATCCCCGCCCGCTCTGCAGCAATCCATCTTTCTAATGGTACCACTCTCTTATCCAAACTGCTATGTAAATATCATCCGTTAGAGCCCATAGGCAGGAGTGCCAAGTGAGCATTTGTACATTTGTGTACGTGCACATGCGAGTGTGCGAGTGTGGGACATTTGCGTACCTGAGTGTGTCTTTGTTTGCACATTATAGCGGCGCAGTAAAGCGGAGCAAATGGTTTCATAAAGGCCAACGCGGATCAAATCGTTTCCACCTGATTTGCTTTATAGGCCCAGATGATACACAGCTGCATTCTCATTAATATACAGTAACTGCACATTATCTGAAATACTTGGAGGAAAATAAATCACACCTGCACAACCGATTAAGTGTATATTTGTCTTTGTCCGTCACTCTCCCAGACGTTTTTTTGTAAAGGTTTCTGCGGTTCACTACACACCATGTTGCTAATCAGTGAGTGACTGAATGCTAATTGTAAACAGTGGGTGTTGTTGTCACGGTGATGGTCGCGGGAGCCGGAGCAGCTCTCTCCAGGCATGACTGGCTATGTGGTAACCTCACTTTAAACATGCACAACTGCCAGCGTGAACTCTCTGATCTCATCACAGTCAGCAGACGAAAAAAGCGAAGAGCCGGGTCCGCTCGCTCGGCCTCGCAGCTCTGTCAGGGTTTTCCACTCCATATTACTGCACCACGGATGTTTTTGTAATAAGAATCACAAGAGGCTTTCGGTTCTTAATGCTGTGATTATGTGCGATGGCAAACGCAGAGCAAAGTTCATTATCATTAATGAAAAAAAAGAAAAAAAGAAAATCAGTTCCAGTGCAGCTACAGTAGTAACAGTGTCATCACAAAACACAAATGAAAATCCAGCCAGTGCCGATGAGCTCAGCGGCAGAAGGGGTTTTCCCAGAGAGCAAGGAAGCACTGCACACTCCTAACAGGCCTGACTCCACTACACAGGCTGCATTTGAATTCTGTAAAGTGAGTCACACGCCTAGACATGAAATCATTTATGAAGCTTCCTCTGGCTGTTTGGTTGACTCTGAGAGTTACACAGAGAAGGGAGAGACCTCCCTGCCCTATAAATAAACAGGCTGTGTCCTGACTTCCTCTGCACTCATGCAACAGGAGCATTACAAAGAGCCATTTGCAGCCCTGAAGACAGACGGCTGACCGGGGCATTTACATAACATTGAGGACACGCTTTGCTAATCATGTCTGACAGTCAAGATCACGTATTTTACACTTTTACAGTGTTCTATTTTGGGTTCATTTCATAAGAGGACATAATTGTGGTTTTACGTACCAAAGGCTTCTCTCTGGAGCTAGAGTCAGTCTTCTGATTGGTTTCTGAACTCTGATTTCAGGTAAAACCAAATCCTGCCAGGTTGAGTGGTGGGTCTAGGTGGGTGTGGCTAAGGCTTGGGGCACTGCTTTGTTGTGACATCACTACGTTACAGGTCCTCATGGCTCATTTTGAGGCCAAGTTTCTGAATACAGGATGTGGGCATTTCTCTATGGTGCTTTCAAAGTATTAATATCCACCTGCTTTATATTAAAAATGACATGGAAATCTTACTATTTATGACAATATGGGACCTTTAACATCTGCAGGCAAAGCAAAACATCAACTGGGATGTTATTAACGAGCAGTAGTGTCCAGTGATTCTCAGAATGGTTGTAAAAAAATATGGCTTACAACAAGTGAGGTCCATAAACTTCTGAAATATGGCTGGTGTTATGTAACTTCCTCCTCGGACATTTGCCTCAGACAGGTTGAGACACGTCTGTAGATTAATCTGGCCATTATTTTCCAAAATAAAATGAAAAGAGCGATAAAACAGATGCTTTAAAAAGTGTTATTCTTATTTCTTTTTTGATCTTCAAACACCCAAACAACCTAAATCTGTTTCATCTGCTTTAATCTGCCGATCTAAACTGTCCATCTGTGACCTGCTCTTCTAACGAAACATCAAGTGCACATTCATCAACATTACTTGTGGTCTAATCTATCAGTGCTTGTCCCTGAGGGGTTACATCACAACTTCCTCCCAGTGGGGTCGACAGCTCCCTTGATCACTGGGGGTAGGCCGGGGTCGAGGTGCTGGTGGGGTCATCCCTCCCAGATTCCAAACCAGCGGTCCAGCACGTCAACCTCTGCAACCCCTCAAACCGGAAACCCACCACCCCCACCTCCACCTCCATCCTGCCTCCCTGTTACTGATTATTTTAGCATTACATTAGAAGCCTGGCCATTAGACAAGCTTGTTTTTTTTTCTCCTTTTTCCCACTGTGTCCATTAGAGGCTGGGTCCTGGAGTGCAGGACAGCGTTGGCAAGGAGGGACTAACAGCTCTGAGCATTAAATCAGAGCAGTCACTCAGCCACACAGAGAGAAGCACAGTGTGTGAACTCCATAATTCATAGCTCATAATAGAATAAAGGGGGCTTCTTATTAGAAATGGAGGGATGTGGGGCCTGTGCATTTGTCTATAAGACTCTTATCATTACCTGGAGCGAGGCTGCACTGGGAACAGGGAGCTGTAATAGATGGTTCCAGCTCTTTCCCTAATTAATCAGACTTGTTTTGGGTCTGTGAGCATCAAGGGATGTGTCACAGAACCACTAATGATCGTATTCATTAATAATTTAACTGTTAATGATGATGATGTTAATGATAACGTGTTTTAATTAACTGTTTTGGGGGATAAGTATCAGAAAATTTAATTTTCAACTCAAATGATATAATATTTCCAATCTAATCTAATGTTTCTTTTGAATAACTGCAGAATGAGTGCAATATACCACAGTCCACTTCATGTCTGTAAAATCTCCAGCCGTCTATTCAGACCAGGAAACTGCCAGAACTTATTTTTCTGTCTTAAATGAAGTTCCTTTCTGCCCTGAACATTCCCGACAGACAGTATTGGGCAAGTTGCTCCGGCCGGTGACCGTGAGCAGTCACATTATGTAAGATGGCGTTTTATCTGTGGATGTGATGCAGCACACATAACAATATTTTACCACACAGACATTTCTCCGGCATCTGGCCCTGGGAAGATAAACAACACTTTTGTTGTCTGAAAAAAAAAACATCCGGTTGTCAGGATGAAGAGTGATGAAGTCTTTTTTTTTTTAACTAAACATTTGCTGTGCTCATAAAAACTGATATTAGTACAGGGACAATCTGGGGAAGCGGCAAAATATATCTGCATTCAGCTCCATGCTTAGTGGAATCAGTATAAATTCTGCATGAGTCTCACTGAAGAAAAGCAAATGGATTTTAATACCACACAAATCAGCATTAGCCTGCCTCTCTTTCTGACACTTCACCCCTTAAACAAAAACACACTATATTGGATTCTACTGTATATATTTCCAGCAGCTACGAGCGCTGAGTCATCAGCCACATTTAAATTATTCATTAAACCTCAGGCCCGACCTGTACGCTCAGGAGTTTGTGATCAATTTCTCTGTGTAACAGCACCATGATCAGCCTGCGCACGCTTTTCCTTCCGTCCACCAGCACCAACCAATCACCACGTTTGCTCTCGGCATGGAAACTATCCATCACAACCTGGCAACACGCGCAGATGGCCGTGAGAAGACTATGACTCGGCATACTGTTGATAAAGACTTGTGGTAAAGGACGTCTGAAGTGTGGTTTTAAAGCCGCTGTGTGACGATTACATCTTTTTTTTGTTGTTTAATTGTGTGTGTTTTACTGAATAAATGATTCTAATAAAAAAAGGAACTCGCAAAAGTCAGATAGCGCAGAGCATGTGGCAGGTAAAGGGTTAAAACTGTAACTGTGAACTTGTTAAGCAGAGTCAGGATTTACAGATGGCATATGCACACAAATTTGCATATGTGCACAAGTCTGTGAGGTTGGGTGAGCACGTCAGGACCCTCCTCTCCCACCCTCCGCTGAACGCGTGTGTGCGCTCATTGTCTTGTCTGTCTGCGCCGCTAATCTAATTGGACTGTGGGGTTGCTTTACGTGCTCTATAAATGAATGGCAAACACACAACACGTCAAGGGGGATGTCCTGAGGAGGAAGCAAACGCCAACAGATGGCTTTAATATTCAGCAAATGAACAGGCAGATCTTTCACACGAGCGCTCCGGATGGGCCAAATGAGATAGAAATGCAAACTAGACAAACAGCCCACGCTCTTCGATTTGCTAAAGGCTACAGTTTGCCTAAAACAAAGTACAGAGGCGGCGTCGTGATGGAGCGGGAAGGAGGGGAGGCGGCTTCGGCAATTATTGAAAGTTTCCAAAACCAACAATCCATCACTCAATGTGTCACATGCCAGGTGTTGAAGTGTGAAAGGGCCCAGTATTTCAAGGGCTAGTATATTCTGTTCTGTCTCTCTACAGAAACTGCTGAAGCCGTAAAAGTAAATTACGTCCCCTAAACTTTTTAAACAATCAATAATCTCATTCCCATGACAATTGTTTAAAGCATGAGCAACTGCTGAATGTGCATGAGAGTAATTCATGTCTAAATGTGTGATGCAAACAGACAGCATTGATAAATATTGATAATAAACTTGTCAGGAGGTCACTTTCTCCAGTCAACATAAGACAGCTGCATGATGGCAAGTTATACAATTACTGAAATGGTTTAACTAGATGAACTGAATTGTTAGAAATGATCAACTTTGTACCCTGTGAATGGAGAAATGAGGGTTTGAAATGAAGAACCTTATAAAGCTTCCATTACGCATGATCATCTATAATATGGGTTACAACTACAAAATGTGGAAGTTCATGTGACATTTTAAAGAACGCTCTGAACATATGGTATCATATAAAGTCAGATCATAAACTGATTATGAATTATTAACTGCAAACAGTAGTCAGTCAGTCAATAAACATTATGTACATGTGCTGAAGCAGAAGCTGAACTGTCACTCTTCCTTTCCAGTTAAATGGACCAGATGCATAAATTATGTCTTCTTGGGAAGTCTGGATTTTTTGCTATGATTTTTCGTGGAGATTTATAATGGCAACAAATTTACACCAAACCTTCAGCATCCCTCTGAGGATTCTTGGCAAGTTTTAGATTTATGTGGCGACCATTCAATTCCAAGTACAGATGTGATGACAGGTGTGTTTTCTACTACATAAGATCAGAAACGGGCCTAATGATCTCAGGAAAGCTGAATAATTGAAGAAGCAGATGCTGTACAGAAGAGTAAAATCATGTAAGGGGACATCTTTTTTTTTTGGTACATTCCAGTTCAGTCGACTGTTTAGGGACACAGCTGTCAAAAACAGGCTGGTACAGCCATCCCAAAGATGTTGGCTAAAAGTTTTTTACACTGCTTTGCCTCGGGCTGTTGCGAAGTTAAGTGCTGCTACAAACTGCTTTACAACAAAACAGCCAATTAATCAAGTGCATCGTTAAAGTCGGTATAAAACAAATGGCAGGGAATCCTCTGTTCCCATCACATTTTGTTGTCTAGCAAGCCATCCTATTGTTTTTCTCATTACCACATCCTTGTTTGTCCTGAGGCGTTAGGAACCTGTCATTAAGCAGATGAGAAAATGGAAATGTCTTCTTTTTATTCCGCCGGTTTGATTGTGCTACTGAAGACGAGGTACTGTGCAGGATCCTGTTTGCTCTCAGTGCCTGGTGGACTCTCTTTTAATTAGGAGTAAGCGCTTCAAGGATACAGCGGCTTTTAAAGTGCTGGTGTTCCCACACTTATCTTGGTGTTTTATCCTCTGTATCTGCAGAAGATGCAAAGTAGGGTGGATAATAATTTGTTGTCTCATAACCTTGATAAAAGTACACCGGTCTCACAAACAAAGCTGTGAACAACAAACACAGTTGCTGATGGTGGTGCTAAAGTCTCTCACAGCAATGACAGTAATACAGGGATCAAGGTAATAACACATTATGAGCATTACAGCACCGAGTGAACACAAGGTAAAGTGTAAATGGTGCATTTCATTGAAGAAAGCTAATTCCTATGGCTTAATCCAATGCTGCCAATTAGTTTCCCTCTGACTGAAACCTACTGAATCTTTGACAGTACTCTCAAATCTGAAAACTGTACATTTGGGAACATTTGTACATGTTTAAATATTCTCTTTGCCTGAGGTAGCCTAATGTACAAGTACTCAAGTTAAATATTTCAGTAGTCTCTCCTCCTCTGGCCGCCAATGCTAGCCAGGGCTCTTCTAATTAATGGAGGAGGAAGCACAGACGACAGGAGTGTCAGCAGGGGTGCACGGGGGCCACAGGCCTCTAACTTTCAGCTGTCTGCTTTCATGGAGTTCTTCGATGAGGAAGTTTCCTACCGCCCTCAAGTCTGCCCTCAAAACCTTCACTCCCGACCTATAGCTCCTGTAGGAATCTCACAGATGTAGGGTGACAGCTGAACCTTCATACCCAACTAAAGCTCCTCAGGCTCTCTAGCTAACACATTTACAGTGTCTCACACATACACGCACACCTTTGAGCATGCAGTTGGATTCAGGAACACATTCTTATGTAGAAAGCAGTGCCATGTTCACAGGAGAAGAATGGGCGAAAACAAACCAGCTGCTGAATATGTTTGAATCTCTGAACGTAAACCAACAAAAATAAGGACTAGGGCTGCAAAAACAAATCGATAAAAAAAATATTTAATCAAAACCATCATTCCATGGCAATCTATCAAATAGCTTTTGAGAGATTTTAGCCTGAACCAAAGTGATGGACCAACTGACCAACACATGGACTGACCCACAGTGTTTGCAATACAACAACACTCACAGATTTGGCATACTCTAGTCAGCCATCCTGGTGTGTTTGTTTAAATTTTATTGTCTGTAGGACACACCACTTCAGGGGAGCACTCATTTTCCTCTACATTGATAATATCAGTATACACAAGTGGTCCAGACATGCAAATGAGACTGGTGCATAAATCACTATAACAAAGAACTAAAACATTCTCCATGATTAGATAATATATATCTACGGTAATCAACCTCATCGCTGATAATTAAGATCATGAACTACATTCTCATCCTTAAACATTCAAAGGAAAGAGCCGTTTTAGTTTTGACTGGTTTGCAGTCAAGTATATTTCCCACCAATAACACAGCAGCATGAATGACAGGGCAAAGACTAGAACAGATTTGTAGTTATCAATCAAACCAGTCTTCAGTGATGCTGTGGGGTCCTAACAGGCTGTCTCCATGATTACACAAATTAAATTCCACCAGGAGAAAATATATCAGTTCTGCCAGTCAAACAGCGAATCAGCTGTCTGGTTAGAAGTAGCTATCTTAAGCCAGTGAGGCCTGTAATGATCTCCCAGTAGTATCATCACTCGTGCTGACATTTAAAGACAATTAAATACCTAAGAGATGCAATATGTCTGTGCACTGCTTCATAACCTAATACAATGTGTGTATCGTCTTGGGGCTCACCCTTAAATGGGGCAAGTCACCCTGTGCTATGAAGCTCCTCCTAATGCAGAAATACTGTAGGCAGCTAGAAGAAATGTCATTTAATTGAGTTTAGAAAATACATGTGGACAATATTCCCCCTTATCTCATATGAGTTTTATTTCCTCTAAATCTAAAGCGGAAGAAAGAGACGACCAAGAGAAAAGAGGTGAGGTGAGAGGTGTGAAGAGAAGAGAAGGTGGGAAAGATGAATGTCACCGAGCAGCGTAGTTCATCATCTCAGAGGCCTATCTGAGTGTGGCGGTCAGGGAGAAAATGTGATCCCCTACTCCCCCATACCCCTCTATCAAGGTCAAGTCACGCTGGAAAAACAAGGTAAGGACGAGAGAAATGAAAGAGCGCTGCCGGGGGCAAAGACGAGCAGGTCAAACTCAACATACAATCAGCCCCTCAGCTAAATGTTGGCCAGCAAAGTGGAAACAGCCACATGTCTCGATTGTATACCAAAGGCTACAACCTTTGCGGGGCAGGTGTTTGACGGTGAGGACGGAGGGTTTTCTACATGAAAAGGATGTTTCTCCTGTGAGAGAAGCCTTTTGTCAACCAGTTAATGAATACATGGTTGAAAAGACGAGGGCAGGGAGGGACACAGTTCCATTGTGTGACAAATGTGAATCCAAGGAGCTCCAATAATTTCTGAAAAATACTGGTTAAAGTGATAAAGACACAGAGATAGCTAACAGCCAAATTTCCACAATAAAATAAATGTGAGGAGCAAAAAATGCTACAGTATTTTAATTGTAATTCCACCCAAATACATAGTCTAATACTACACTTTGTGCTTTTTATATTATTACAACAACCAGTCAATCTGAAATAGCCAACTTTTATGTGAATTTATTTCACTTTAATTTCATACCCACACACATATTGTAAGCATAGCCTACAGCTAGTAGCCTATCATTTGATAGGAACACACTAAGGCAGGAGGCTATAAGACCCAGTGTTGTATAAGATCAAAACACTGGCTGGTAAGTCACTTGTCACGATGCTAATGCTATATTGCTAACACAACCATTAGTTTTAAAGAGGAACTATGCAAGTCCGGTCGCTTTTCCTCCGTTTTACTGACCCTCCGCCTGGCCATGTGCATTTGTTTACAACAAAGCTGGCCAAAAATCAATCCATAGAGAGCGGTGGATAACATTATAGCCTACGATGTTACGACGTCGACATGTATGTTTGTGTAGTCTTAACTGTCATAAACAAAAGATTGCGGGTTAGGTAAGGTAAAAATGTAGCATAGCGATGGGGAAAATCCTGCTTAGTTTCTCTTTAACAGTGCTACTGCTGCTGTAGCTAGCAGACACACTGGCTTCACAGACTGACAGGACAAGCTTTTGCAGCAGTCAGTCAATCAATCAGACCACAAACTGACAACATGGGCTAGCTGCTAACACTAGCTTCCTGCCTGAAACACACATGCATGAGATCAAGTGTGTCTACAAACTATCTTTGCCTAAGCGTCAAACAAACCACAGAGTGTGAAGAGAATATTCTCACTTTCAAGAAACGGAGGCAAATTGAGGTTTGAGGTTGTGACTATATTAAGCAAAGATTAAGACACATTCAAATTTTGTCTCTTGTCATTTTAAAACTGCCTCCTGTCAAAGTGATAATCAATCTAAAGTGTGTCATCCGCCCTATGTAACAGTGTATGGGTTCTGCTTTACTCTGCATGGCAGTCAACTACAATAAGAACCACAGGCCTACCACCCATTCTGTCCACTGAAGCAGAAAAATTAAATCAATTGCATGAGTTTGAGTGAAATGTATCCGCTGCATCCAACCTGTCTCTTGACATGGCCCAGCACAGCAAGGACACGAGTGGGAAAGAACGAAAAGTGAAACAGACACAGTTGAATAAGAAGGCAAATATAAAAGCAGAAGTTAGCCCACTTTATTCCACAGTTCTAAATCGGGCTGCAGCACCTGCACAGGGGATCACTGATGTAGAAAAAAAGATTGGGTGGCACCAGTGAAGCGAACTTTCTCTACACACGGCTTAAAATACAACAGCGGCAGAAGCCAGTGAATACAGGACGTTTACTGTGATCTTAACCAAGGATCATCGAAATGATGGAAGTTATCCTCTAAATGATGGAAGAGTAAAGTGAAACAGCTCGAGATGTGAGCATCAGGGAGAAAACGCACCACCTGCAGCATGAAGATACACAACATTAAAACCTCTGGAAAAACAGTTTCGGTTTGCCGTGATAGAAATGTAGAGAGGAAAATAACACCTTTTACCCCACTGAGAGAAAGAAAATTACACACTTTGCACAACACAGCGAGCTCCCAACAACAGAATCCACCCACATGCTCTTCTCAGAAATCGGCAAAGTCACGATAAGAATGCAACACTTGCACGGGGCTTTGTGGGATAACAGTAGGGTGTCCGGACTCCAAGTGCAAAGCCTGAGCCAAGCATTGTTGGACTCATCCAAGGTGGGGATGGGTGCGTTCTGAACTCTCTGTTCTCTGTCCAGATGTTTCTTGTTGTCTGGCTAAGTGCAGGGGAAGGGAAGGGAAGGGAGGGGGGGAGGAGGAGGAGGAGGGGAGGGGAGGGGATTACACAACCCTCTCTCTCACTTGCTCTCTAACCCACCGAGGCCGTATGCTAAGCAGGAAGTAGGAAGCTGTGAATCTCCTCAGAAAAGGAAAGGGGGAAAACTTGGATAAACAGAGACAGAAAGATGAATCAAGCCTGTCACTGCTAATTGCATTTCACAGGCATTGTTTGGCCCGTTATTATGAATGAGATTTGTTGTCCTACAAGGAATTTTACATCCCACACACCAAACAAGGAGAAATTGATGCA
This sequence comes from Trachurus trachurus, assembly GCF_905171665.1. NCBI lineage: Eukaryota > Metazoa > Chordata > Actinopteri > Carangiformes > Carangidae > Trachurus > Trachurus trachurus. The sequence goes on from NC_139908.1 coordinate 22,622,162, forward strand.
GATACTTAACAGTTCCTCCAATATCTTCACAATCCCATTCATGTCTGAGAGTAGATATTAAAAAGCACGTCTCAGTATATTCTAATTCACTTGCAGCCTTGAAAATTACCTCTTAAACACTGCAGTCTTTATCAGGCTCCTTTAGTCTCTGTGTAAGACTGTATTACTCTTAGAAGATTGTACCTAATGTCTGTTTATCCATTGACGTCTATTTACCTGTTTAAAGCTGCTGACACCTCGAATTGCATGTCAATTATTGTTCTTAGTATTGTAAATTATTAATCTCTGACATCGCAACATTAGTAAAACATTTATAAATATCTCCAGCTTGCTGACACCCAAGGGCTACGGATAGAGATGGTAGACTTGGTGCATTTGAGGCTAAAGGGGAGGAGCAATAACCTCTTTCTATAAATGTGCTCAGACAGTATTCAACTATGTGTGTCTTCAACTATGTGTGACTTTTATTGGTTTTAAGAGTCTGTGCAGATTTGCCCTATGGTCCTTCACTGTTTGTAGTCTCGCCAGATTCCATCTAGAAAATGAAGTGTCAGTTCAGCTTCATGAACTATAACCAACTAACTACCTGATAAAGGCTCACCGGGGTATGAGTTAAGCAGGCCTTCCACAGCCAACAGAGTTTCCTGGGACAAGAACGAATCATGGGTGTATTAATAATTGACAACCTAGTAAAAGGTCAGGCCAAAGATTACTCTTAAAGGAATTAGTCACAAGAAAAACATCTGGCTTTATTTGGTCTTTAAACACTTAAAGGTACAGGCTTGTGAACAGGTTTTCAAACCCAGAGACTACCACTGTGTTGGTGTGTGTAAGCCCTGCTTGTTGTCACAGCCTTGTGTAGCCAGGTTAAAGCAAAGCGTTGTCTGTCGTGGAGGGTGAGTTGTGGAGGACTACACGGGTGCTGGACGTCAGTGTGAGGGACATGCTCAATTTCACAGCAGAAAGCCACTAAAAGCTTCCTCTCAATCAGATTCTCTGTGACTCCACCTTCTCTGCCTCTGAGTGTGTGTGTATGTGTTTCCCCCCTCTTTGTTTCCCCCAGGAGCTTCCACCATTAATTCTAAATTGTTTAGCTTTTCTCTCTTCACACTCGGTTGCCTTCATTATGCCAACATCAAACCAGTGGCAGGTTTAACTGTTTTCTTCACCTTTTTTTAGACGGGGAATGGGATTGAGGAAGCTCACCTGCCACTGTGGAGATTTTTTATTTTTTTTTGGCAAATATCATTAGTCACAGATGGACAGGACAACTTGTATGTGTGTAAGAAAACCGTGGCAATACTGTTTTTCTATCTGTAACAGAAAAAAAACCTCATTTTCTTTTTTCTCCACTCCTGACTCAAATGTCTGAAGTAGTGAAAGTGCTGAAAAATGTTTACAAGGGCAGTAAATAACACGAACATTAAACACATCTCATTCATAAACCAAGACACAAATGCAACTACGGAGGAGCGAGATGTTGAGTTAGACGATGCAGGACTGACACGCCAACTGCATAATGAAAGAAAACAGGCCCTCACACGGCGATGTAGTCAACTAGTAGACTAAATATAAACACGACGCGTATACAGCTCTGAGGTCTGTGAAGTGTGAACAGTTGTAAAATGTTTCAGCGTTGCAACACTCTGCATAGTCGTAATGTAATATGTACATTCTTACAACTGATTTATGTTTCCTCTTTACCTCCCAAAGCTTTTCCGTCTCGTCCACCAGGAGTTCTTCACTTGCTCGGAAAAAGCAGGAAGATAACTTCCAAAGCAGATAAAAACTGAAAGTAGGTTTCTAAGGCCTTTGTTAACAGTGACAATTACAATTTAATTAACATGCAAGGTGGCAGCTTATTCCAGGTACATTAATGGAAAAAGACTCACAATGTGGAATTTCAGGGCTGATTGGAAAGCTCCAGAATACCAATGAATGTCTGTTGAAGACTGATGAGGTGGTTTTGTTTCCTCTGTATTTGGAGATATTAGTGGTTAAAGCTGCCGACCTTCAACCACACTACTTGGGTGTAGTCCTGCTGGCAAGACTCTGCCCCTGCTAAAGTGTCCTTCAGCGTGGCACTGGAGCTGGAGCTGGTGCTGGTGGGGATTCTGTTTTCTCACATCTAAATATTACACTTCGCACCATGACGGGATTCTTTGTTGTTTTTTTCTAAGCCCATAATCACTCATCTGATTAATTTCAAAATTGAATTTGCAGGCCCAAGTTCATGCTGAGCGGTTTATTAGTGTTGAGAACACTAGCTGATTAGCGGTTTATTAGTGTTGAGAACACTAGCTGATTAGTTCAACGGAAAATTGATCTGTTGTGATTTTCATCCATCACTTTGGTGAAATGTCAGAAGAAAAGTGCAAACACAAGCTGGCTACAGCTTCATAAATCCTAGACTAGTTCACTCCTTATGGTTTCCTATCATGTAGTTTACAACACATCTGTAGGGTTCAATGTTTTGAGGGCATCTACTTACTGATCAGATTAAGTGATGGTGCTAAAATAAAACTTTATAAACCCATACCGTCTGGCAATTTATGGTCCAATCATTTTATCCATTAATAAAATCAATACAGTAAGTCTCTACTTTGTATACACAAAATATTATCTTCATAATTATCTTAAGAAATAATATAATGAATGCAGATCTCCACAATATTTGAAAGACGCTGTAACAGAAAACCAAATCTACTTTAATCAGCTGGGAGTTTAAAATTACAAATCACAAAAGGAGCGTACCCTGAGCCAAAGGTAGGACATGAGGAAATGATCTCTTCCGCCCTCCATAACCTGCAACACTGTTCCACTTTGTTTGCATGATTAACAAGCCACTGAGCCGTGGAGGAGATCAATAAGCACTGGCCTTTTACGGGACTCAGTCTGCTGCTGTAACCCTACCTTTGTGCCCTTCCTACTCCGCAGCCAATTATGTGATATGATCAATACGCGTCAGTAATGGGATATCGGGGCTTCTTGTGGCGATTCTGTGGCACAAACTGGAAAAATCCATGGCTGGTGCAAGCTATAAACACTCCTCCTATACTTAGCAGCCACTGGGCAGTGCATCACTGTGGTGCATAATATCTGTTTCCCTTGACAAGAGATAGAGAAACTATGAAGCTGTTTATCTTCTCTCCAGAAAGAGGCTGCTAATGTACTGGAGTGTGTGCATGTGTGTGTGTGTACATGCGTACAGCTGGGTTTGGAGGTGTCCGCAGGGTGGGGGGGTGGGAACTGCTGTGCCTCTCCCCGCAGTACAATTCAGATCCTAATCTGTTCCCGACCGCAGGAAACAGCCACAATCAGTCCACTACCACAACAACTGGAATTAGACTCCTAGCAACAGCACTGCTCCAACAAAAGCTAAGTGTCATTTACTGACAGTTGTGGATGGACGTAATAGGCCTGAAAGAATACGGGGAGGAAAAAAACACACTGGAGACTGATTAACAAATGAACAGTCTAAATCAATTAAAAAAGAAGAAGAGAGAGATCTTCTGTGGTGCGGTTTAAGAGAAACGGCAGGGGAGAGATTCAACCATCTGGCTCGCCACTACAGAGACAAGACTACGGCCTCGCCTTTCTTGTTTTTTTGCTGTGGAGCGATGGCGCCCAGCAGAGCATGGGCTGGCTGTGGAAAGATTCAGGTTGCCATTCCACCACATGCTCGTGCTAATCACCCCCAACAACCACTCTGCAGATGGAGCTTCTTCAGAAATCAGACAGTCTCCATAAGGCTCCGTGATCTCTTTGTCCATCTCTGGTGGAAAAAGGCAATGGTGGATCTGTTTCCTCAAAGCGTAATGTGTCCCCAGGGGGTTAGTTAGATAAGATAATTATATGAGGATGCAAACAAAAGGATCCATGTGTCAGGATGTTTTTATACACACAAGGATTACAGGTAATGCTGCCGTCACTTATAAAAAAAAGGAGTTACTGTAAACTGCATTTACATGACATCACTTCAGTTCTGCCTGTCAGTCTGAGAGATTATAGGTCAACGCGGAGTTCCCAGTACAGTATAAACGCTGTGCTCCAGTCTCACAGCGTTCCCAGAGGAATGCAGCGAAGAGAATGAAGAAAGAGGCAGATGAACGTTCTGAGGGTTTTCTGTGGAGGAGTGACGATAACATGCGTGGCTCTGGTTTTCAGCATCAACTGGGTGAGTCATGTTCAAAACCAATGGAGGAGACCAAATGAAGACAATTTCTCACACAGGATAACATGTACTGTAATGTAACAATTTATGAATTTGCACCAGAGAGCAGAAACACTAGATATCTAATGGTTTCTCTTATACTGTATGCTCCCTCACCATCAGGCACCACAGAAAAAAATTCCTCCCAACAGATATCCATCCAGAGATCAGCCGTGAGATAAAACACACACTGACATCACAGCGATCCAAACATCCCAGCAATTTTGGTACTTCAAAATGCTCAACCCATGATGCTCTACAACGGTACACCTTCATACCGGGGCCTGTGCAGCCAAGTGCTCACCATTTCAATTATTAAAGTCTGGGTGGAAAGGGTTAAACTGTGCCATCAACAGCAGGAATCAACTGACTAAAAGTTACAGGTTAAACTACAATAAATAGCCTTTCATTATTAGGTATTAAATTATTGATTTTATTTCCCGATTACTAACCTGTGGTTGATTTTTTTTTTTATTACATCCTCCTTTGAATAGTTCCTTAATGTCTGTGGGGAATGCAAGTATTTGCATTGAGCCTAAAATCTGCCTCAGTGAATAGGCTATTGCGCAAGATAGCGCGCACAGATGTAGCAGGTATTTACCCTATGTAGAAAGTCAGCAATAAAAAAGGGGCTTGTTTGATTTCCAAATTCACTTCCTGTTTCTTTATCCCCACTGCACAAGCAGCAGGCGTGCAGAGCTGCAGAGGTCTGTGTGCGACCATTCATTTGTACATGATGAATATTGACCTCAACCACGATGCAATTCATTCGACTGCTGCATTATACAACAGTTACTTAACTGTTTTTCTGTTTAAGTCTGCGCTGTACTTCCTCTCATAACACAACCAGCTTTATGCTTTTACAGCCTCATTTATTTATTTTTTTCATGAGAGCCTATGGCAAACTAATGAATGTGGAGAGAAGCTGAAACCTGACGTTCTGCTGCATCTCCAAAGAAATAGTTCCCCATCGTATCAGCAGAGCCTCATTTATCTGTTATATTTTAACTGTGTACCAGGTTGTTGTTGCATTGAGGTCATGATGTTAACTACTAACTGTTTATATATTAAAGAAAAAAGAACTTGAACATGCAGCAAAGTTCAACACTATATCCACGTACTGCACTGAAACTTGTTCATGTTCAAGTCAGGTTTCCTCATCTCACTACAATATGAAATAACCAGGAAACAGGAAGCACAACAGTTGAATTCATTACACTGGAAACTGAACTTAAGTCTCTGGTCCAATCCATGAACTCATCTCATCTTATCTTCTAATTAATGTGACAGATACTGTAACAGGAAGTTTTTAGTTGGCTTTTAGTGCTTCAATCGTTTTGCATCTTTTAAACAGTTTAATATCTTTACTGGCCAGTTGCTTTTAGTTGGTTACATACAACGCATAATACAGTACAATGATGGATTCAGTTCATCATCTGATGTTGAGCCTCTTAAGTGGTGTATTCTGAACCCGGTTTGCAGAGAGAGACAGATGTTCGCACCTCTGTGCCAACACTGGATTCGATCTGTTATTCACATGTGTTAGATGAGTGTGATGAATTTTTTTTTTTTTCATATCTATTATATTCATGAGTTGATTGTCATAAAAGCACTACACAGCGCTAAGTGGAAGCACCACATAAGTATAAAGAAACCTCTCAACACCTTTTTTGAGATACTAAGGATATTCAAATGTTTGCACAGCTGACAACTGTTATTCCAACAGAATAAATTCTTACTTAGCTGACAAGTTGAACAGAAGCAGCTGGGCATGTAAAACCCTCATTGTTGCTTTGGTACTCTGTTACTAATGTTTCCAAGGAAGTACTTATTTTTAGGCCAAGTGGAGACCAAGACTGTCCTTCAACTTGAGGAACTTCAAGCTCCCTCCTGCCCCAGGGTATCCACCCTAACGAAGCGACCTTGAATAGGACACTGGATTCCCACCAACGCTGGGAATACGGTCAGCAGTCGTTCCTCGGTGTGAAAACAGGTTGAAAGGTCAAGAAAAGAAATACACCTAAAGTACGGATCAATGCATGGCCACGCCCCCTCTATATCCTCTGGGATTAAAGGAATATTAAATATTTTTGGTTTGTCTTGAGTTGCATTTTGTCCAATCTATCCTATTGATTATGAGTTAGGGCAATATTACTAAGACAACAAGGTCAGATGACAACATACGTCAACAGAAAAGTTTGATCCCAACTTTACCAGCAGGAACCGCGGTATTTCTTCCAGCCAATACGGACTAAATTAATCTACTTCCTTATGACTTGTCTTCTGTGTAGAACTGATAACAGGGATTCTATGGCATGTTCTCATACCTCGAGCAAATTACCTGGAATTCTTTGTTAGTCAGAAAGATTTTTTTTTTTTTACAACTTAAGGACCAATTACCAGAACAGCATGACACTGATACAGACAGACATGGCAACAAACTAGCAAACCAAACCCATGAGCAGGCTACTGTGCTGAAGGCCTGTGGTACTTTCACCACATATTATGTCCCTACTCTGTGACATTCATTAACCCTGTCCTCGCTCGTTTCTCATCTTGCTGTGAGGAAAAACACTGCTCCTCACTCCTCAGGGGAACAACACTGTTTTGCATGCAGAGTGCACTTGGCATTACCTGAGGGTGAGCTTCTTGTTGGATGGCTACAGGCCACAGCATCTGATAGGTCACAGAATGGAGTCTAACACGGGCAGAGGACTCGTCCTTCTCAGCTTATCAAAAATGCCACAAGTACTTAAACATGTTCGATGGCAAATGTCTCCACCCCCCCTTGCCGCATAATGTCATAGCATTGCCATATGCACTGACAGGTCGAGACTAAGGCTATTAACATCCATAAACATTGTTTATGGGCCAGTTCTGGAAATGTCAACGTGCAACTGCAAGCCACATGAATATCAAAAGTTTCAGTTAAAAAGATTTTCATGACCTTAGGAGTAGGATTACATCACACAGAAGGTTAGAAACCCCCAGCATTGGCCCATTCACTCCTTGTCAATCCCATTAACTGCCAGTGCCGCCGTCCCAGCTGTGCAACCGGGGACGTGTCTCTAACGAGCTCCATTAGCAGTATTACCTGCATCCGGCAGGGGCCAGGGTCAGGGGGTCAACCGTGGACCAAATGCTGAGATTAAATTACTCCTGAGGGAGATAGTGGTGGGTGCTCGTCTACAGTAGTCACCAGACCCCTCCCCAAGCAAGTCACAAACCTAGGATTTCAGAATAGTATGGAATTTACCATGCGATTTTACGGTTCGTACCCTTTCTCTGATCTTATTCCCAACCCCACTGAGCCCTTTAAGAAAGAGCTTTCAGTGTAACAACCATAACCAACAACCAAGCAATTGGATCATTGTGTAGTGAACTAAAAAACACATGGGAACTAGTTATTTATCTTATAAGCAAGGTCACATAAGTATGGGGACAATATGTAGAGGAAAATACACTAACTAACACTAAATCAGATGCATGGTTCCTTTTCTTCTGTGTCTGTCACCCTCATTCAAGCTGAAGTTGGTAGATGTCAGGAAACATGCTGAGGTCTATCAGGTTTGCTTCAAGCAGCTGTCAGCAGACGTTATACAGTAGAAATAATTGAAAAGCTATCAGGTTGAAAACCGAGATATCTAAAATGCTGGTGGAGGCCAAACCAGAGATAAAAGACAAGTGAATGCAAGATTTAATGTATCAGGTAGTGAAAAAAACAAAGGTTTGGGAAACAACCCGTTAGCTAGCCATAACCAACATGGTGGGATAACAATTAGCTATGTCTTAAATTACACAATTCAAGAATGCACTACTTTGCATTTTCCAGACAGTTTAATATCGATGATAATCAGAGAGAACACATATCTGTTCTTGTTATGTCTAGCCTACACAGACTAGCTCCTGCAAAGCTAGCACAATGTCACCTCATTGTAGGCAACTCCTATTGCTTTCATGTTTTGCAGTCATCTCAGAAAGCTCAAAGTCCACTGCTGACCACATACCACACCCTCAGAGTAACACACAGAGGGAAAGCAAAAAAAAAAAAAAAAGCACCTTCTCTGACAAGCTAGCAGTTACCCACTTTTTCTGGAGCACTCCACAGTGAAACCTCAATTATTTTTACCAGCAGTTTGGCTTATAACAATATTCCCCACAGCAGGTGGGCAAGGAGGCGTTTAATCTCAAATTCTCTTTCAAGAGGCAGACTTTCAGTTTTAGCGCTGTACAAGATAATCCACTTCGCTCGTGGTGTTTCTGTCCCCGAAAATAACACAAAAACAAAAAAAGAAACAAGCTTTAACTATCTCTCCTCTGTTTTGGCATGAAATAGACAAGTCAAAAAGAAAATGAAAGAGGATGGAACCCCCATTTGATACACTTGTGATTATCCTTGTTTATATTGCCACTGCCAACATATTGATGGCAGAATTTAACAGCCTAATTCAAATCAGCTCTGGTTACTTGCCAGCAGCAGCCAATATTTCTGGTGGGAGCAGGACAAAGAGGAAGAATCTCAATTACTGTGAGTGGGAGCAGCAGGCTCTGTGTGAGATGTGGAGCCCCGCAGAGCACAGAGAAGCTCCAGGAGATCTCTGGGTTCAGCCAACACTGATTCAATCTGAGCACAGGTACTGTAACATCTCTCTCACACACACACACTTACAGACATGCACACAACAACATAACAAGCAAGCGTACACACACGCACACGTAGAGAGACAAAAGCACAGAGCACACACAAACATATCCGTCTGAGTCATCCCAAAGGTATTCACAACTACCTCACTAACAGGGAAAAAAAAAACATTGCAAAAGAGAGCAGAGCTCAGTCTTTGTCTTTCAGACGCCGCCTGAGGCACTGCTTCTAGATATGTACACTTTGAGCTCTGAAACATCTCCGAACACCAGTGCTCATTAAGCATCCGTTTACAACCTTGAGGTAAGGAGAAAAGCCTCACTACCCTTTAAAATACAATACTGGGATTTATTTGACCACCCAAATCACGGTAATCATAGCTTCTCTGTGCGAGCCTCTTCTGTTCACAACAAAGCGGAGAAATTTTACAGTTTAAAAGTTTTTTGTACCAACGCTGGCTCACTTTTTCAGAAACAGAATTACACATCTTTTTTTTTTTGTATCTCTATGTTCACTTAGTAGTCTCATAAAAACGTTTCAGGTCAGCCAATATCCATTTTTCCAATGTTTTGATGTTCTTCACAGTAAAAACTGCAACTTGTAGGCTACTATTCAGTAAAATCAATCAAAACAGTTGCCACTAAATTATGTTATAGACTAGTCAGGTCAACAGTTGGGGTTAAGTGCCAATGAAAAAATGCTAGTCCTAACCTGGAGTGTAAGTTACTGTAAGGAGAAAAGCCCAGGGAAAGAAACAGAGAGGAGGTGGACTTGTTTCCCACAGGAGAAACAGTGTGGAGGTGGGTCAGCCTACCGGAGCAGCAGTTGGCAGCTCCAACCGACACAGCGCAGGTCTCGGCTCCCGGGAGCGGCAAGCTCGGGTCCTCAGTCCAGGTTTCAGGTTGACGGTGGATGGATCTTCATAGTAAAAACAAGTTGGTTCTCAGAAGTGAACGGTGTGGAGCTGTGGTCCTGCCTGGTGGCGTCTCCAGGGTAACACTCAATCAGGCTGCAGCTGCGCCCCCCACACAGGTGAGTCTCGTTACCTCGTTAACTCCAGTGGATGCACACGCCTCTCACAGTGACGTCAGCCAATCAACACAGCTTAACCACACTACTAAATTATTATTATCAATGAAAACCAGTCCGAAGTGTTTAGGAAAAGGACAAAGAAAAAAGGAGAAGCTTTAACCACTATACTCCGAATAATCAACTGTGCCACCAATTAAAGTTTGTTTTTCAAAGTCAGCCTTGACAAACTTGATTATTAATCTATAGTTTATTATACATATGTATTTGGGAAGGCAGGAAAGACACTTTTGCACTACAGAATGTCAGATTAAATAAACTTTCTAGATTGTTTAGTTATTCCTCTCAGAACCTAAATCAAGTTCAGTTGACAGCATATCCAATTCATGCTTTAAATCTGCAAAGGTTGACAAACATTGTTACAGCAGCAGAAGCTGTCATGAGGGATATTATTTGATAAATATGATAAGCCAATATAACAAATTTGAGTTAATCCAATGTAGGAAAAGTGACCATAAAAAAACCACACTGTGACAATATACATGTAACAGCCACAACACTTAAACTCAAATGCTGTCAGCTGGTCATATCCAACCCAGCAGTGTACAGTGGGTCTGAAGGTCTGGTGTAAATGTAGTGGCTGATTTTATAACAGTGTTCAGTGGTAGTTGAGGAGTTTTATCAATTCAGCCTTCGTTCCTCAGTGAATGTTCCTGTGGTGTATTCAGTAAAAGGTATCCCATAATATCTCCCATCATGCTATAACAAGGGTAGCATATAAGCTATGGTTAGACCTATGGGCAATTCATGGATCATTCTGTGTCCTTCATTTCTGAGTGAATGACTGTTTTCCCATACAGTCCAGACAAACATCAGAGGCCTGACAGACATCGCCATCGTTCTTTTGTCCAGCACTCTCTCACATTTGAGAAGCAGGAGTGAGCAGATACTTTATGAATGACTAAAATGGAAGTGATATCGTTTTCATTTCATGGATTAATCAATCAAGTGACTCCTTGTTTCAGCATTAAACCCATGCAGACATAAAAATAAGCAGAATTCCACACAGAAAGACCATTTTTGGCCTGGTTCAGTTTGAACCGAGGATCTCCTAGCACAGGTAAGCCAAATCAAATAAGCCTTTTACAGCCTCATAGAACATGCCAAAACGTCTACTATGAAACCAATAAAACCTCAAAAACTTCCCTTTGTGCTGTACAGAATGCAACGATAACACACTGGAGCATAAACTGGGATCAGTGCCAACGTTTAAAGCATTATTGTGATTAGGGGTCTGCTAACAGCAGCAACTGAACAGAATCAGCAGGTCAATGGGGGAAAAAAAGGAGAAGCCCATGACTTTTCTGTGAGTGTGAGGCCTAGTCCACACGAGCCCGGGTATTTTTGAAACCGTGAACATATGTTCCCGGTTGTATGTCCTGTCCACATGCAACCGTGCTTTTGGAAACCTGAAACCGTGGTTTTTTGAAACCGGAGTCCAGGGTGGGGTTTTCGGCCGGGGTTGGTTTCACCGGGTGCGTGTGGACACTGCAACCGTGATTGTTTTACTCGTTTACGTCATAGCTGCACACGTGCTGATGTAAACACTGCCAGCTGCAGAGGTTGTTTGCAGCGGTTTGCAGGTGAGCTCGCAAAAATGGAGGTGACAAAGTGGATTTTTATCACTTTTTATTTTATTTTATTTTATTTTTTACATCATCTAAATGCTAGGCTATTTGTATAGTTTTTCAATGAGAAAAATATAACGAAACGGTCGTCAGGGCGATCCTCTTGTCAGCTCCAAACTCACCCTCAATCACAGACCACAGCTGGTTTTCCACACAGCATCATTTACAGTAACGAGTGACGCTACAGATCAGCGGGGGCTGCCGGTGTGTTTTTAAAATTACAGAACTACTACAGTAGCGCCGCAGTTTCTTATTCCCCACCTTGTTTGATTGAGAGTTTTTCGGGATGATTTTCATGAATGAACAGGCAATAGCCTATGTCCCGGGTACGACGGGAGGGGGGGGTCGCATCATGCAGTGATAAAAAGAGCCTATGCGGAGATGAGGAACGAGCCAAAAGCCGAAAATGTATCCGTGACGTCCGCGGTCGATATAAAGTGGATATGTTTCATTCATCCATGTTTTGACAGACAACACAACAGCCAGAGTTGCGCCGCACCGACAGACAGTCATGTGGCTCAGCAGCCAGGTGACGCACACAGCACAACAACACAGCACACAACAACACACAGCACAAGAGTCAAGACACAGCGCAGCAACATGTGCAGGCTGCTGCAGCAGTGCACGTCAAAGGGACACCGCCGAAAATAAAACAAATAGGCTACACATTTTTATTAAATTAATTAATATTTAATTGTTGGACTTGGAGTCTGTGAAATAAAGCTATAATAACACGTAGTTTTGAAATGATTTTTGCGCATGTTTTCATCCATAAAATGACCAAAAATGAACACTATAAGCGGATTTCTTGATAACGAATTATTTAAACAGCATTTGTATAGAAATGATTCCGTCCCAAGCCTTTTGATCCAAGCGGTTTCCACTGTATTTTGATTGGTTAAAACAGCCTTCCACACGTGCATTGCGTCACTTGGTAGCGGATTTCACGGTTGCGTGTGTACGGAGTGTTTTTATTACACCACTGGTGTGGACGCGAAGCAAAACTCCGGTTTCAAAAATACCCGGGCTCGTGTGGACTAGGCCTTAGACTTGCACTAAAAGACGGGTCTGACTCAGGTCACACAGCATTACGGCTCATGTTAACACACACTTCCTGTGTCAAACAAATCTGAGTGTACTGAACGGGTGACAGTAAAGGCGTACGGAGAGACAAAACTCAACTTTCGGAAACTATCAATCACCGCGGAGCTGTTGATGGGAAAAGAAAATTCGTCCAGAGCAAATAATGTAATCGCTCTGCTTCACCTCCTCTTCATCTGGCTGAGCCACTGACTCTGGTGTGTTCCGAGTGTAAAAGCACACGCGCTCTGACCTTTTCCTTATCATAAATCACATACCACTGTTCTGCTGCCAGGATTTTGTTTAACCCAATTTGTCACTGAGGACACCCCCTTCCACCCTCACTGCAGATCCACACAGTGGGACTGGGAAGCATGGGATTAGTGGGCGGATCAAAGCATGCCATCCAGACCCCTCTCTCTCTCTCTCTGTCACTCTCTCTCGCCTTGTAATCATGGAAGTCAGTAGCTTCTGGAGCTGATAAGACGAGGCCAACGCCGCATACGAGGCAAATAGAGAAGGACTGGACACTAAGGCTGCAGTTAACGTTCATATTCGCTGATTAATTTGTCAGTTTTACTCTATTAAAGCATTTAGTCTCAGAAATGTCAGAAAAGAGGATCAAAGGTTCACAGAGCCTGATGTAATGTTAAGAAATAGCTTTGCCTGACAGGCTGTCCAAAAATGTGCAATTAAAACGGAGAGAAGCAGCAAATTCTCACTTTATCAGCAGCCAGAACCAAAATATTTGGCTTTTTCTTTTTTTTTTTTGCTCAATAAATTACCTCACAGATTAAATCATTATCAGAACTGCTGTTTAATAACAATCTTTTTATGTGCAAAACCAATTAATTATCTCAGGAACACAAAGGAAAAGCAGGTAGGGTTTACTGGAGGTGGTATTCAACAATAGACACTTAAAGCCAGATATTCACACGTCATAAAAACAGAAGCATGTTTTGGAAATTGTGTCGAGAAATTGTTGCCGTCTGCGGCCAATTGCTGTGGTGTGATAGCCGTTTTGGCCTCCACAGGGCACGACAATGAGAACGACTGAGACAATTATGGACGCGGGCAAATGTGATCCATTCACCACACACCATACAGTAATGGAGGCTCGGCGGTACCTCGGAGCCAACTTCCAGACGTTTAAAAGTCAATAGAAAGGTTGGCCACAGTGCACTTTTACCCTGCTGCTGTGGTCACGTAAACTTCCTGTGGCACCCAACACTTCCTCGTATTGGCTTTGGAAATGTGGAGTGAGATGAAGTGGAGAGGGAGCTTTCCAGAAACACAGGCGCGTGGAATCTACAATACAAACCTCTAATTGTACCACAACGTAGACTCGTGTTTCCTCTGGGTCTTATTATAAACACACTTGTTACTCCCTATTGTCAACTCGATACGCCTCTTTGTGGCGCAGGTAAAACCATACAAAACCACTGGCACCTTCATGACAGCGCTGCTAATTCAAAAGCAAAAAGGATTTAAAAGTATCGGGTAACCCTTCCAGCGCTTCCATTCATTTGTCTGTCTCTGTATTGAACCGCCACACCCACACATGACTTCAAAGAGTCAACGACAGAGAAGGAAACTTCTGCAAATAGTTCAACTTAGCACTGATATTAATGGAATTTAATGAAAATACATCTGATACAGGACAAATGCTCTACATCAGACTCAAAATAATGACAAACATAGAAAAAATAAACACAAATATACCATTAGAAACTTCAATAACCAATATAACAGAATAATCAACAACATCAAAACAAACCAAAAAAAACTAATAAAAAAACCAAGGCTACAATTTCATAACCTCGCTTTATAATTATATATTTTTTTAAATCCTTATTTGACCAGAAATGATCATGTCTATTTTTAAAAGAGTTCACTGCCGGAACCTGCACTACATCCTCTTCCTTGAGCTAATGTTTCCTTTCGCCTTCTTTGTACTTGGAACGAGACCATTAAAAAAAAACCGTCTGATCCTTTAATCTAGAGTAGTAAATGAGATGATGTGTTGAAAATTAACCATGAGGTATTTATACTGAAGATATTGAATATTCATGGTAACAGGTTGATTTCAACCTTAAGTGCTGCAGGAAACCAGATCTACAGGCATGATGAGGTCTGAGGCCTTGAGGCCACCACCTGTGGGCTGGGCTGTCACCCTCTTGTGTTCATCCTTCAGTGCAAAACTGAATGGAGGTGTTTAAGCTCCTACGGGTGTACTTAACCAGATCATCACAGATGTACTGGGCCGGGGCCAAGAAGTGGGCTTGTTGCAACAGGAAAGTTTCAGTGTACAGTCTGTGGTCCAACTGGAAAACATCCAATAAAAATGGTGTAGAAAAAAAATGTCACTCCATTCACTCCACACAATCAAATCAAACGCCTGGAACATCTCTCTCTCTCTCTCTCTCTGCCCTCTGGCTGCCCAGGCAAATCCCCCCAAAGGTGTGAAGAACAAGCAGAGCAATGCATACACAAGCATGGTGTGCTGTTGTCACAAGACATAGCCTGGAGCTGTGAATCAAACGCATCACCTGCTGGGTTTGAAGTTAACAACAAGAGAGGGGGGGGGGGGGGGGGGGGCGACTCACCTGTGACATCTGGGGTCTGAAATTGATCTCCTTCAGGTCCACTGATCCCGGCGAGAGGTTGTGCAGCATCTGGCACAGCAGCACCCCGTCTCTCAGGGCCTGTGCCAAGTCGAAGACGGCCGCCGAGGGCCACACGACCCGGTGGTTGGGGGGCAGGACCTTGCAGTCTATCAACCACCGACCGCATTGTCTCCACTCCTCCATAGCGGCTCTCTCTCTCCTCAACGAAAAGGGTATAACCCGAGTCCACGAGCTGGTTTCACGGCGTGTTCACGGTCGCTTCCCTACCAGCGCCGGATGTCTCAATCATTCACTACGAGCTCAGTAATCAGGTAGTTTCACAACTTTATGTTAATCGCAGTACGTCACCGCGCTATATCCCCATCCCAGAGGCATGTCAGCTCTGCTGTCCTCCCAACGTGGAAATGAGGAGAGCTTGAGAAAGACTAAAACAATCACACCGTCTCTTCAAACCGGGCGGCAGCAGAAAACAGAGACGATCCGTGGGAACCTTCTTCATTCTTAAAAAGTTTTGTCAACATATCCAATACGAAGGGCGTGAAGTGAGTCGGGGGGTCACAACAGTGGCAAATAAAACAGCTGGATGCAGCGGTTTGTCTGTCATGTAAGCCCCATCGACTTCACCAGTCTCACATTTCAGTGAACCGCACAGCGCTGCTTACAACACGATGTGTGTGTGTAGTAGTAGTAGTGGGAAGAGGGGGAAACACAACGTTTCAAGTGTGTTTAGTTGTTATAAACCAAAGTCCGGAGTCACCTACCGCGTCAGTGTTCAACGTCTCCTCGCGAGTTAAACGTCAAAAATAAAAACTTCCAGTAATTTCCAGAGCGAAAAAGGGGGAAATGATACACAGCAGAGTCTGTCCACAGCGCCAGGAGCTCCCTCTTCCCACAACACAGTCTAAACATCGCTCTGCCACCGCGGATACATGTCCAGGGGAAAACAAGAACCAAGCGTTTACGTTTACCCGGCTAGTGTTACTTTTGCTTCGCGCTTTTACGCACGCACGCCCGCTGCAGCGCTACGCCTCCACACAGCTTTTCCTTTTCTGTGATTTCTGCCTCCCTTCCGTTCATGCCCTCTCTCTCTCTCTCCTTCTCTCGCTCTCTCTCGCTCTCGCGTCTCACTCCCCTCGCTTCCCTCTCTCGGACGGAGATGTGTAAGCGGTCCCAACTCCCGACCCCGCGCTGCACTGATACTGAAGGGAAAGCGCTCGGGCTTCGGGAGCCGCTGGTCGAACGGGCTCACACGTGCTGATTATCTCGTGCAAAAGTAAGAAAAAAAAAAGAAAAAACTTGTGTAGTGTGTTCACACTTTGCTAAAGTGGCTCCACACTTAAAGAATGTGAGTTCCTGGGAATATTTTCTGAAGTGGTAATTGTGGATGCGCCCTCTGACGGATGAGGTGCGCACTGCAGGGACTACCAACAGAGGGACAGTTCATAACAAAAACACATAAAATCAACCATTATTATTTTATGCGGCGTGATAATCCATAATGTTTCCGTCTCTGTAGCCTATAAAATATTTGACCCTAATGCAAAATGGGACATCAGCACAGCTGGGCAGTTGACATGTGCCCTCAGTGGTTGTTATATTCTTTATATCTTCTCACACTGTGGCTATATTGTCAATATGCAGCCTCCATGATCCTATGTGAAAACCAAAATACCAATCACATTGTGGATATTGTGGATTTACATACCTAGTATTACCTTATTTCATTTTTATAATCTGTCATTATGATTCATCATCCTAGCCTAGCATGTTTTTACCCATTTATGTTTTTTAAACTGAAATGGTATCAAATTCAGCTAAAAGTGAGGCCTCGGGTTGATTTACACTTCATAGTCAAAGTGATATAGTACTGGGATACTGAATATCATCTTGGGCCTACAAACAGTAACAAAAGAAGAAACCTATAGGCTAGACAATGCATTTGCTGTAAACATGCCATCTGCTATGTTATTTTTGGTTTGAAATAAACTGTACAGCAATGTCCAACAACAATTTGAAGTGCAACAACGATTAAGCTTAATCACGCAGAATTTGTCAGAAGTTACGCACTTTAGCTTTGAAACAGTTAATTGCTCTTTGGGGCCCCTAGCGGTCATGGGGCCCTAAGCAGGTGATTAGTTCACTTGTGCCTTGGGCCAGCACTGATTCCTCTCTCACCGGGGTTATCCCAGCTTGACCTAACAGAGCTAATTTTTAAAGGAACAATTTACTAAATGGAGGTGTGTGTGTGTCATGGGACCAATCCCAGCCGACGGAGGGCAAAGGCAGGCAGACAAACAACCTGACACACTCACATTCACATTAACCTGATGTGCATCTCTTTGGACTGTGGAAGGAAGCCAGATTCACCAGAGAGCAACCCACGCAGACACAGAACAGGTTCAGAGTGCTAACTAACCAGCTAACAACAGGGCTTGATTTTCCCTTTTTATAACTTTTCATTGGGCACTTAACCACTGGATTACTGCCCCTTGAACATAGGCTAATTATAAACACCACCACACGCACACACGTTCAGATGTACAAACCACTCCGAATACACTAATGGGCCACACATGGGCAATTAACATAAAATAAAGATTTTCATATTGACCTGATGCGCTTCAATAGGAATATTGACAAGAGCATTCTGTTTATGGCTACCTCTGAGAGATATTTACAGATTTAGACCAAACTGTGTATTAAAACTTTATTTTAACAGGCAGCTGGTTGAGAACTGATTATCTTTTACAGCAACATCCTGTAAGACAGACAGTTACAATAAAATCAAGAGCCAGAGAACTGTCAGAAGATAAATCCTGAGACTCTGTTACTTTGGAGTGGTGCTGCACATTTTTGCATGTTTAGATCACAACCAGTATGAGCTCTTTATTCTTTATATTCTCATGGTGAGGGCCCTGGGAGCTTCAAAGCATCAAACTGTGATTTTGACACCTCTATTTACTGATAGAGTTAATGTTTTGTTCCCAGTGATTCCACAAGATGTTGGAAACTTTCCCCTGAGACTCAGCTCCATGGTGACATAATTGTATCACATCATCTCTGCAGAGTGCAGATCTGTCAGCTGTATACTGGCAATAATCTCCCCTTCTACTATATTCCTAAAGGTGTTCAACTTGATTCAGATCTGGAAACATCAGTTTCAGATGGCATTTGATATGCAGCATGGCTCCTGCTGGAGCCATTAGAGGATGGTAAACCGTGGCCATAAAGTGGAGCACAATCAGTAGGCTAACAATACTCAGACAGGCTGTGGTATTCAAACCATGACTGACTGATTTTAGGTGCATCAATAAAACACTCTCCACCACCAGCCTGACTGTTGACACTCAGCAGGTTGGGTCCATGGATTCTTGCTCTTTATCATGTCCTCTGACCCATCACAAGATCCTTCAGATCAGGTGACAGTTTGTCTTCAATTGTCCATTGTTGGTGACTCTATTTTATGAGCTGCACTACTGTCACATGACTGGTTAATTGGATGATTGCAGGAACAAGCAGGTGTAAGCCTGTAAGCCTGTATTGCCCAGTAAGTGCATATCAGTCATCAATACACCTCAAAAAACAAATGCTGTATTTACTCTGCTATTGAAAGTGAAAGTGACTGACCCACAGCTTGTCCCATCATGCCCGTTGTCTTGGTGCCAAACAATCTGCTCCAAACAGAGCCCACAAACAACACATAGGATAGGTGTTTTTTTTTTTTTTTTTGTAGAGGACATATTGAGACAAGAAAATGTAGCCCAAATAATTAAATAAGTGATGGCTGAATAACATTTAGCACCAAGTTTCTGGTGTTTTACATGCTCACTGTCACAAAACTGAACATGATCGCCAGCTTCTTTCTGCAAGTTAAACGTTTTCTCTGATGATAAATGAGCTTACAGGTGGTGGTGATTGTCTCTTGACAACTAGATGTGGAGTGGGCTGAGGCTAGCTGGTTAGTATGCTAACTTTGGTCAATGAAAAGAAATGATTGAAAAAGCTGTTTAGCCTACACTGTTGTTACTTCCCACTGTTGGGGACAAGGGAAAAAAGTTTGATGCTATAGCCTAATGTTTCTTTTATGCAGGCTTATTAGCAACAGCTAAACGCGGCCCACAAAAGCTTCTTCAATTTCCCTGTAAAGTAAAATAACTGGCTTTAAAGATGCTACATTCAATATTGTTATTTTGGCTAAACAATGGTTCAAATGATTATGTAATGCGAAAGGGCTCTCTCATAGTGAGAAATGTACAGAAAATGATCCCCTGACTCAGTGTCTTAGTTATACAGCCCACTCGTCCACTCCTACATCTCTCTGTGTCTTTTCCAGACACCACAGCTGTTCCAATGGAATGGCCAGTAAAGTTATTGACTTGTTGAGCATTAAGCAGCTGAGTTCCCTTCAGGAGTTAGGGGAGAGCCAAATAGACATGAAATAGTTTGACATATCAATATCAGTGATAATAATGTTAGTCTTCCCCTGTTTTACTTTCCACAAACCAATAGCCCACTGCTAATATGATGAATTTGACGTTCTTCATTTCTTCAATTCGATATTTCCTCTCTTAATCTTTCTCCTCTTTGTTAAATTTCCCCATCTCAGCCCTTGTTAATAAAATAATCACAATTGGCCAATTAATCACTTAATTATCACTAACATCAATATGCCACATGTTCCTAGTTAAATCCTCTTGGTCATGTCTCATTACTTTCTCAGCTCAGTCATCATTGTCTCTTCCCACCTCCAGATTTCCACAGGGACGTAACACATTTGGCAAATTTATCTCTCGGCATAAAATGGAGCGGCAAATCAGTCTGATGTTCTGTGCTTTTTTTGTATCTCAAAGAGGACTTTTTAATTCTCCAAAAGCAGGATCCATACATCCAGGATATGTACAATTGGGCTCATTAAAATCATCAATTCATGTGTGGACTTAGGCTTTTCAAATGGCCACAGTCAGCTCTTTACAGCACACATGAATATTGTGGACTCACTGTCTGTCTACCACCGTCTATCTCCTATCTAAGCTTTTAGCACTTGCTTTAGCATTGGCAGGAAAGAATGGCCTCCCATTTTCTCCCTGTTAAAAGGGTTTTCTTGGGAGTTTTTCCTCAGTCGATATGAGGGTCTAAGCCAGGGCAGAGGATGTTGTCATGATGCTGTGTAAAGCCTTTTGAGACAAACTGTTTGTAAAAAAACGGGCTATTCAAATAAAATAGCCTTTCCTTGCCACAAAAATGTGTTGACACACCACTGAATGTCAAGATGACATGGGGATAGAACATACAAGGTCTGAGAATAATGTGACAGAATAATCAGAGTAATATAATCAAAAATTTGAATGTCTTTTATGCCACCAACTGACAAATCCAGTCAGGAAAACTGGGACCACTGATTGAAAGTATAGTGCAAAGAAAATAAAGATGTTATTTAAGTCCTGCCTTTGACCCCTTATCAATTAGATTCATGTTGAATATTAGCCACTTCATTTCCCAGTATTCATCCATTGTAATCTAAATTAGGCTTTCAGACAGGAGATCAATTCACTGACAGGAAATTCATTTTCACTGACACTACAGACCTCTCTGATGCACCTGTTGACCTTCAGACAACTCTGACTGCAGAGTGGGCTCTTCAGCTACTAACTGCAGCTTTCTTTCATTGGTCTGACTAGAGCTACAGTGACAATGGATGTGGTCACTTACTCAAGAACACCCATGTTAAAGGTTTTAAGAGATGTTGCTGAACCTTCAATGTTCCAAGCTACAAGAGGTGAGAGTCAGAGATACATTTTCAGACTCTAAATAGTTCACCAAAACCTTCCCTAACTCTGACAAACTCTGTATTAAAATGTGCCGGGTGAATGGCTGTTGATAATGTCCTTTGCACAATGCATTCTGTGATGTACAAGTGGCCTTTGAGTTTGGCTGATGGAGCCTTGAGATCACTTAACCTTTAAAGGCCTTTTGAACAGCCCCATCAGCCTAGAATATGGCTTATAAATCTTTAAGCAGGCTGTTTTCCAGAGGGAACCATGTTGCCAAACTCATGCCAGTCCCAGAGTCAGTTGAGAAATATTGGGTTCACGTATGATAACATGCAAGGCTGTATACAATTTGAGAAACTGAGTGGGGGAAAAAAAAGTCTGTGCGCTCTGTAAATCCTGTCTAGACAGATAAGTGAAGGTCAGACAAACTCGGCTAGATGCTGCTGGAATACCCCGATAGGACTTTTACTTTAATTCTTCAATGCACTTTTGTGAAAACAAACAGATAGCATTCAAGGAAAACACACCACATAAACACAGAGAACTGGGGTTACGCCTGTGTGATAAGGCAGTGGTGCCCTAACGGTCAGCTACATGCTTACAACTAGAAGGTTGGTGGTTTGATCCAAGGAAAGGGGGGTACACAGCCCATGAATGAATGTTGGGGGTAAATAATGCTGCCCTGTCACTGAAAAGCTACAGTTTGAGAGCCTCGGTGCAAGGCATGTAATCCCAGTTGATCCAGGGAAACAGCTCAGCATATACCATCCTGGGCAACTCCCACAAGTAAATATATTTACAGTCAGTGCAGGGCTATAAAATAATATCCTCAGCAAATTCTTTTTTTTTTCCTTCTATGTAGGCCTATCATTATTTAAATAGATTAAAAATCACCATACATGCGATTACAAATTGAACATATTAAAAAAAGGATGTTTCTACTTCATTGAGAAGAGTTGTATTATCAGCTAATTTGCAATTAAAATTCTTTATATGTCACATTAGCATAAATCGTTTGCTGAGCAGAAGTGCATGCAGTGCAGTTCATTGTACATACGTTGATTCAAATTGACATTGAGAAGCCACATTCATTGAGTTTCTATTTTTCTCCCTCAATTGGTCCACTAGGTGATGAAAATAAAATGAAAAGCAGGGATCCATTAATCAAAGCAAACCCCGTCTCTTAACGTGCTGTGTGTCTGGAGAGTTGCATGCGTGTGGTCTTTTTGACATTGGATTCCTGTGCACGTGAGTGATGGCTAGAAGTGGCAGAAATGACTGGTTGTCATCGAAATTGCGTCATTGATCAATCAAGCCCCAAGGTTGTTGTGGGCCGCCGGGTGGCATGATCCATACAGCATGACGGGGAATGCAGGTCACAAAGTGCACATGTACATGTATGTCCCACTGCAACACCAGTTCTGCAAGGACAGCAAGCTGGGAGTCTGTAGGAGTGTCTTTAGTTTCATTTTTCACAACTGATCCATGTTGTAACTGTCCTTAACTTTGGTGGTTGTTAGTATGAATGGGAAAATGTTGTTTGTTCGTCCTTTAACCCTCCTGGGTCAAGGAAGAAAGGAAGGAAGGATAAAGGGAAAGAAGGAAGGAAGGAAGGACAAAGGGAAGGATGGGAGGGAGGGAAAAAGGATTGTGGAAAGAAGGAAGAGAAAAGGGAAGGAAAGAAAGTTGGAGGGAGGGAACAGATTTGTTCAAGGAAGGAAGAAGAAGGGAGGTAAGAAGGAAGGGAAAAGGGAAGGAAAGAAAGATGGAGGTATATAGGGAACAGATCAGGTCAATTGGATCAAAAGAGGATGAAGAAGTAAGGAAAAAAGGATTGTGGAAAGAAGGAAGGGAGAAAGTAAGGAAAGAAGGAAGGATGGAGGAAGGAAACAGATTGGGTCAATTTGACCCAGAAGGACAACAGGAGGGTAGTTTTCTGCTGCTTTTTGTTAATGTAATGTTGTCTCAAAAAAGTCACAAGTTGTACAGGTCCATAAAAATAACTATCATAAGATGACCATCCATTGGTCATAAATCTATTCCAACTGCAGTATTTTCTACCAACACTGAAGTGAAACTGTGGAAGGTAATCTCTATTAGAGTGGTGCATGATGGCCATCTACTGGTTGATCACAAAACTGCAAGCTATATGAACTCAAGCATCCAGCATGTGTTTTGTTTATTTAATTATCATCTCTCTGCTGGTGTGAGTCAGTGCTTTACCATCACAGGCTCCTCATGTAAACCTCCCCGACCTCACAGCTCCACTGTTCCTAGCCCGTGTTGAAAGAAGCTAATCAGTGAGATCCAGCAGAGCGTAAGCCGGCCCAGGCACCAGCTGTTTGAACTGGGCAGCTTTGGGACCATGCCAGTTTCTGCAGAGCAGTTGGCAGACCAGCTGAAAGTTCAGTTAATGTTTTCAGGCAAAAGGCCTTTTCTTTCACAATGGTGCTGTTTACTAAAGACCACAATATTAAAGCTATTTCACACCTATCACTCTGAATAAACACCAGGCGACCTTCTGCTTTTCTTTTTATTAAGAAAAATCGATGTGACAAAAACAGCCTCTCTCCAGATAGCAAACAGATTTAGTATTAGTTTCTTATCTCAAATGCCAGTGCTAGATAAGACCACTTTTTAATGTGAAGAGAAGGCACAATAACGCTGCCTGAGCACAGAGGGTAGATTTTTATGCAGTACACAAAAGCACTGCATTACATTACATTAGAAAAACAAGGTCTGTGTGGGAGGCAGGTAAGGAAAATAAATACAAAACACTCTATGCCAGAGCAACTTTCAGAATCAGAACCAATTCACTTTCTATTAACAGCAACCAAATAATTCAAAATACCAGGAAAGAAAAAGTGTATAATAACTGAAAGCACCAAGCGATTTCTTTTTATACTGTGGCTAATTCACCACAAATAATATTCCTGGCCCTGGGTGATTGTTGTCACATTGATACAGAATTAAGAAATACTCGAAATGGGAGTGAGTGAGGTAATCTGCATCACTTTGGATCTTGGCGTTGCACTGTTGTTGCACGGTTACAGCCATTAGAGCAGGGGGATTTGAAAGGTCTTCACTACATTACCTTCCAACAAAAATGTAGGAGACAGAAATAACAGCAGACATGATGTTCACTTTGACGGATGACTCAACTCAAGTTTCAAGCATGTGTAAGCTGACTTTCATACCCCGTCTTATGAAGCCTGGATGAAAAGAAAATACAATTAAAACACTACATCATGGCTGAAGTATTCATTAGAAGTGATTCAAGTAAAAAAAAAAAATTGACTTCACTTTTCAAAACACTGGTGTAAGCCCTTAGCAGAGGTTATTGTTGAGCAGATGTTAAATTGTTCTGCTTGGAACAATTATCATGGATCATGGAACAATAATCACAGAAGGAGGTTTGCTCCAGACTCTGCTCTGGAGACACATAGGTAAACACAGGCAGATCTTTTTTCCATCTGACCAGTCCTCACAGGTACTTAGCATAAGAACACTATAAAAATATCAGAAAACAGTGCACTTGGTTTTTTTTATGTAGATTATAATGCTCTTTTCTTTTATATTTGTTCAAGTTGCTCCTGGATTTCTACAGGAAGGTTGGTATCGAAGATATCCTTCTTTGTTTGTGCACAACTGAGGCTTTTCGGTAAGATTCATATCTCCAACCAAATAGAAAACACACCACACTTAGGTATGGTCTGAGTGGTGCTGTGTGTGCACCTCTACTTAAATGCAACAAATCCCCTAATGCATCCCTCTACCTACTCCCTATTTTAAAAAATAAAAA
This sequence comes from Trachurus trachurus, assembly GCF_905171665.1. NCBI lineage: Eukaryota > Metazoa > Chordata > Actinopteri > Carangiformes > Carangidae > Trachurus > Trachurus trachurus. The sequence goes on from NC_139908.1 coordinate 22,647,014, forward strand.
TACTATAAATATGCATGACTCAGTCACATTTGAAAAAAGGCCTTTAATTAAACAATCTGGAGAATGTGGACAATAGAAACAGAATACTGGTTGAAACTCATATCTTGTGAAATATACCCCAGTCCAACAGCGTGTAAACCGGCTGTGTTGTGGGTCTTTAGTGTCTGATAAGAAACACCACCAATGGATACGGAGATTTGTAAAGAACAAAGTGAGAGCAACCACACTGAATACAAAAACCTTGAGTGGGGAGCTTGATGTTCAACACAGTGAACGTTTAAACAATTACAAAAATACATGTGTAACATTTTTGTTTAGAACTCTCTTTTGGTCAAAAAGAAATAAATAAAAACAACACAGTCATCAGGAGTCGCTGTTGTCTGAGCTGGAGTCATTTGAGCTGCAGGTGACAGAATCCGAAGAGCTGCTGCTGCCCACGTTGTGAGACGCAGCCTGACTGCTTTTCTCTGGATGAAGAGAAGTAAAGACAGGACTGTCAGCTATTAAATGCTGCAGATGCTGATGGATCCGAGCATTTGAACTCTTTGGATTATTAGCGGGATAACAAATGGAAGGGAGGAAAATGGTGGAACGGCTCTTGCACTTACTTTGAAATTTCTTGAACCTCTGATACAGACAAGACCTGACGTATCGCTGCAGCGCGCGCAGAGTCGACGGCTTCAGAACCTCGAAGTCGATCTCTATCTCGTCTGGGTTGGTGTTGCACATCGAGGGCTCTCGTGTCTGAATGATTTGCACCACGTGGCCCAGCTTCGTGCCAGGCAGGCGATTGATGTCCAGGCTGAGCTGCTGCTTCTCGTCGTACGACATCGGCAGAGATTCTTCGTCCGAATCCCAATCTATGCTTTCTTTCCACGAAGGCCTGAAATTCAAGTCAAAGCTGTCAAGGGTCTTAACGTACAGTACAGAATGTACGATGTTAACAAAGCTGTCAAATTGCGTAAAAAGGCCATACCTGGAATGTGAATCACTTCTGGAGTTTGTACTGCCTTTACTTTGTCTGCTGTCCTTTTCTTTTTTCTTCGTTTTGATCAGGGGGGGTTCAGTGAGCGCAGTGAGCTGTTCATGAACAGCTTTAAGCTACACATACAGTACAGGCAACAGAAATGGGTCACACTGGGGCTGCATAATAATATCAAAATAAAAAGCTGAAGAGGGGAAAACAGTAGCACCGAAAAATCAAACTGCACACAAAAACTGTTGAGCTTTTTACTGTCATGCGAGATGCAGCTCAGCATATGATTTTATCAATCAACATCATCATCTCCAAGTTGATGGTCCTCTTGCATCCCTTTCTCCCTGAGCCAGCCAGTCGGGTGGCAGAAATAGTTTTGTAAATGTTGTCATAACGTCTTTGGCAGAATGCAGGGCCAATCATTGCTGTGGGAGCATCACACACCATATTTGTTTTTCAGTGTTACTGTATATTGCAGTTTATTGGAATGAGGTCCCATGTTCACATATAAATATATAGAGATGAAGAATGATGACAGTTACAATAAAACATGTTGCCTCCAGAGAAAAATCTTCTAATGTGGAATTCAAGCAAAAACATTAAGCTCCAAAACCTATGTTTGCATTGTATTTAAGAGCAAATAAGAGACTTTACAGGTAGTGCATGTAAGCGATGGCAGGTCAGGGTACATAACATATTTTTATAGAGAGATGTGTGCAGGAACCCACCTGTTCTGCACCCACCTGTTCTTGCAACTCAGCAAGGCGGGTGGCGCGCTCCTCTGCTGAGTCGGATCTGTCCACACCGGGTGAACTGTTGTCACCCATCCCACTGAAACCGGCAGCCTTGGCCGACGAGGCGCTCACTGGAGTGATCAACTCCACCGGCTCGTCTGGCATCTTTGCGAACCTCTTCTCGAACACGCCCTGAAGCAAACAGAAGAACAAGGAGGGAGGATTGAGCCAAGGTGAAAGATGAAAATATGAAAGATGATGAAAAGACTTGTTTTTTTTGTTTGTTTTGTTTTTTTTATCCATGGCACACCTGAAGTTTTCTGGCCTTTGTGACAACGTCGTGATGCAGAGGGTTGTATTTGTAGCAGTTAGAGAAGATGAGCCTCACATCTGCTGCAAAACTGTCTGCATCCCTGTACTCTCCTCCATCCATCTTTTTCTGTTCAATAAATGTCAAGTTTAGTGACGATAAAATTAAATTAACAACAGAATGTGTCAGATGTGTATGTACAGTGTATGTACTTTAACAGTGCTGAGGTCCATGGGGTACTTGATGATGTCGTGGTAATCGTGAAGCTGCAGAGCCTCGGCGTCGACGGGCTTGTAGAACGGCCAGGCGTAGGCTGCGTGCTTCTTGCTGAGCATTTCCTTCAGGATGTCGCTGCAGTAGCGGAGCTGCCTGCCGGGGCTCCTCTGTGCAGCGCCGTGCTGTGGCAGCTCCTTTCCTTCAAAGCCGCTCTTTGAGAGATTGACGGCTCGGCCTGCGCTTTCACGTCTCCTCTTGCTTTCTGACAAATCACTCAGATTGGTCATGAGGCCGGCTGGGGACACATCACCGGCGGCCTCCTCCTTCCTTTTCAACACTTTCTTCTTCATTGGCGTAAAAACAAAACACCACAATAAGGTTCCCAGAAAAAAAAGTCCTTCTAATGCTCTCAGGTTTTACATTAATATGATTAAGGCATAAAGACAAATATGGAGACTCACTTTTGCTGTTGTAGCTGAAGGACATGTAGTCCCAGCTCCATCCTGCCCACCTGTATTCATGCATTAGAAGGAGAAAAAACAGGAAAACAAGAAATAGATCAAAGAGGTCAAGCTGACTTTTTCTTCTTGGCAAAAAGCACTGCCAAAGACTAATTTGAGTACCACCTGGATTTGGTATTGTATGTCAAAAAGCAGACACTAACACAGGTCTCTGCTTTGCAGTGTGCTTATTTTTTCTTTCTAATTTATGAGCGGGAGAAAGTTTTTTTCTCAGGGGCAAAGAATTTGTGAGGCAGCCACACAAACCTCTACATTTAGAGCGACACAATTACTATGTTAATTGTCCTATACATTATACAAGTGCTTTATAATTCAGTGTGGAAGGGGAAAAATATGTTTCTATGATGTTAAAATTAAACCTTATGTGAAAACAGTTTGGAGGCCTGAGCAGCAGAATGTCTGACAGACAGAAATAAAAGATTGGCACAGAGTCTCCGAAATAACTCCAAAGTTTTCAACAGCTATAACATGATTAATTGGAGAAAAGTAGCCTCGCACAGCTTTCATACACAGTTATAGTTCATTACCTGTCGTGCTACTTTTTCTGCCCTTTACTTTGGCTGCATGAGGTGAAACCTCCACTTCCCCCTGAGGCATCTGGGAAACTTTCTGCAGGAAGATCTTTTCCAGGGCGAGGGCCATCAGCACTATGTCATCTGTGGGCTAGAGGACAGGTGAAGAGTCTTTGAGGATTGACTTTCTTGAAGGCTGACCAGTGTGATGGATGAGCAGTCAGAAAGTCCCTTACCTTGTTATATATGTAGCAGTTGGTGAACATGGTATTGAAATCCTGCATACATTCACTGGCGCACCAGTAGTAGTTGTTCTCCAGCCGTTGCTTGATGGTTCCCATGTCCATGGGAGATGTTATGATTGTGTGATAATCCTGTTTAAGAAAAAGCATGTATGTGTCAGATGAATGTAATCTTATCTTTTACCCTGTGTCCCATGACCTCTAAAGGATCAGCCAGAGTGTGACGATAAAAAAGTTTGTTAGTGCACATTTCCTGCACTCAGCATACAGTATGTAATGGGTTGTCCCATGCAAACTGTCTTACTTTCACTACAATTTGGGTTTAACTGTCATAGTTCTGGCCTTTATTCCAACCAGTCATTAAAAGATTAAGCTACTGAAATTAATTTCCTTGAAAACATCACAGCAGAGAAAACTCTAGAAGAGTTTCTTCACCTGTCTGACCTTGTTTCAGATAATAAAGCCCTAAATTCAGTCCCTCCAGGATTTCGCGGGCTTTTTTTGTGATTGTTGCGGCCTAAAATGCCTGAATTTGCGGCCACATTTTGAAAAAATTGCGGTGCATGTTGCGATGTTTTAAGCCCTTTTGTTGTGATTAAATTGCGGGAGACAGCGAAAGTTGCAAAAAAAAGTTGCAGTTTTGTTCTGAATAATTAAAAATCAAAGGAAAATTTTGAAATGTCACAAATTAATGTGATGTCATGTTATACCAGCAATTTTCCACTTGTTAAGAAAGGCACAGGAAAATTATATAGAGTTGAAAGTTGTTTTACTTAATTAAAATGTCTGTTTAAAAATCGTGGTAAAAGAACTGTTTCATTAAAACAGTCCAGTCTTTGAATAAAAAGGGGAGGGTGGCTACTCAAGTCCAGGGCCAGGGCCTCAGGATGGGGGAAGGGGCACCTGGCCGCCGGCTGCTCCGCTCCGGCCCTGCAGTGGCGCACTCACTGGATTCCCCCTCGGCGAGTGCTGCGGGGTTGACACAGCCTCGGGTGGTCAACCAGGACAACTCACACACTCAACACGTTCAACTCAGCTTGTGTTCCTTTACTTATCACTTTGTGCACGTTGTATCAAGTTTCTTGCCGTCAGCCCAGCCACGCTGTTCCTCCGTGGACTCACTTTCAACCAGCGCTCCGTCCAGACTCGCGGAAAGCACCGACAATTGGTCCAATTTGCGGAAAAGTTGCGGTGATTGTACAAAATTGCAAGATCGCAAAAATTCGCGGGGATTGGCTGAATTTGCGTTAATTGTTGCGATCGCAACATCGCGAATTCCTGGAGGGACTGTAAATTAGCCAGACTTTGGACATGAAAGTGAAGGCGAATGATTAAACTGTTACTCAACCGTCTGACCTTTTAGATAAACTGAACTATAATGTTTCTGGCACAGTCCATTTACAAATTCAAATGAGCTAAAGTATGTCAATGCAACATTGTGATAACCTGGAATAAACCATCTACCCATGCAGATAGCTCTTGAGATTTCTGCCTCCATATTAATTCAATACAGTTGACTTGAATGTTGTTTTTCCTTATCAATTCAACACTAACATCACAAAAACAATGCCCCAGCTGGGACCATCCCCAGTTTGGGGACTAATTATAATATACAGCAGGGACCACTCAAGAAGTAATCTGTTAAAAAAAGAAGTTGAAATCTGTGCCTACACTAACCAGTTCAAACCAGTAATATTACATTAGCAAATTTGGGGGTTATTTGTAATGTCTGGTTTAAAGCTCTAATATTGAATAAGATTGAGACTAAATGTGACACATTCCAGTGTCTCCATACTCACTGTGTTGTGTTGTTTAAGTGGGGTGTGCATTAGGAGGCAACCAAAAACCAAGGGAGAAACAAAAACAGCTCAGGGAGAAGTAAAAACATCAACGACTGCAATGAAAGAATGATGAAAGCCAAGGAAATATAAGGATTTTACACCAGTGAAAGAAAAGAGGAGAGGTTTTTTTCCCCCCAAAAGCAAAAAATAAAATAAAAGAAAACGTACATTTGACAATTTAGACTCATCACACTGTCATTGTGGGGATTGGGGTGTGAAAAACAAAAAAAGCCATCATCTGGCTCAGGAACCAAAGCCTGTACACCTTTATTTTGTTCGTGAATAATATTTCTGTGTGTGCCTGCCTGGTAGCACATACATACTTACCTTTATTAGGGACATGTATCACAACTGCAGTGGGGAAATTACCATATCTCAGAGGGCAGATTTAAAGGACAATTCCAGGCTGTATTTTCCTAACATTTTAGGTCTAAAAGAAGGAATCTGAAGATTTTCATTTTAATTGCTCTTGTGTTGCGGTGCATGTTTGAGTAGCCTCTGACGCTGTCTGCGGCTTTGAGGGATGTAAACAGCCTAAGCAGCGGAACTTCCATCCACTCCCATTCATCGCTGCCGTGGCGATGCGGGGACTAACACAACTACCGCAAAACAGGAGCAATTAAACCAAAAATCTTCAGATAATAGATGCAGCGATAAGTTTTCTATCAGGGTTTGTTTTCTGGTCACAAACTTGGCATAATAGGAGCTAAAAAAATCACCTTAATTGCATTTGTGTTCATAAATAAACAAATAAAGAATCATTAGACAGTTGAAGTAGCTCTAAGTATGAAGGACATTTACATGACACATAAAAATGAAATAAAAACTCACAGGTAATCCAAGGGCAACTGCATCGACAGGATGGTAGAAAGGCCAGGCGAACTGGTGGCGCCACAGGGATTTGACCAGCACGTTCTGCATGTACTGCAGCTGGTTGGTCCTTCGGCCCGCTTTGTCAGGGTTGGTCACCTCAGGAGGCGGCGGGTTCACGACCGGTGGAGCATCTGGGTCTGGCTTCACTGACATGATGGTGGCGGCAACCAAAATACCCGATCGTCAACAAATGGACACACAAGCTCTGCTGATTCCTGTTATCTTCCTCGAGTTCTGGAGCTTTCGTCCATCAGATCATCAGAAGGTCTGCGGGAACACCGGCCAGCTTCGTACATAGTATTAATACCACACAAGGTGACCTGTGGATGTATATATATAAAAAAAAAAAGGTTGGGATAAAGCACTCAATAAGAGATCAATTTCAAATACAACTACTGCCGTTGCTAATGCTGATTCACTTTCAGATGTGTATCATTTGTTTTTCATAATTTTTCAGTTACCCTGTAGAAGATCAATAAAAATATATGTTGAAAAATGTATGTTTTTTGCTACTTTCAATCACAGCACATGGGTCTGGTTTGGAACACTTGCGCTGTAGTTGAAAAGTCAAAATAATCTCCTTTTCTATCCACTTTGTGTTGACGTGGATGGAAACTGAGATCGCAGGAAATGATGGATGTGAAAGAGAACTCATAATGATTTAGGAAAAGACAATAACAATGAGTAGAACCGCAATGCACTTACATTTAGTTTTTTTTTTTTTTTTTAAACTTACTTTAGTCATAAAATTTGGATGATAAATTTCCTTTACAAAAGCAGGAGAAAAGCAGAAATAAGAAACCAAGCTAGGGATGGGAATAGTATATAGCCTTCTAGTATAGGTGCTTTACAATTGTTAAATATACATTATTTATATATAGGCTGTACAAGCCTATTTTGTTAAATGGATAGTTCAACATTTTGGCAAAATGACCCATTGCCATAATCTCTATAGTTTTAGGAGTAGGTTTGTTACCTTTAATTGTCGGTGCTATTTTTAGAACGGCGGAGCAGAGCCGCGAGCTGCTCAGAGCTACGCTACGGAGGCTAATGGGATTTCTTGGTTTCTCTCATCAAACTCATCAAATACACAATCCAACAACTCCAAAACGTTCTGGTGGACAAGTTGTGACCTGCACATACACCATGCTATGAGATAATGACAGAACGTTACAAGACAGAGTTGTTTTCGAGGTAAATTCATGCAAAACCACTGATGCGTGTTCCCGTCGAGGGCAGTTTTTAGGCAAGCAGTCTCTGTATTTGCTTCAAAAACAACTCCATCTCATAATGTCCCGTTATTATCTCATAGCGTGGTGAATGTGCAGGTCACAACTTGTCCACCGGAGTGTGTTTTGGTGGACAGTGTTTTGTATTTGATGAGTTTGATGAGGGAAACCAAGAAATCCCATTAGCCTCCGTAGCGTAGCTCTGAGCAGCTCGCAGCTCTGCTCTGCCATTCTAAAAATAGCTTGCACTGACAATTAAAGGTAACAAACCTACTCCTAAAACTATGGACCAATTTGCCAAAATGTTGAACTATCCCTTTAAAGTTATAAGATCATTCTCATGATCATGACTCCTATCTGACTTAAAGGGCTGAGATTAAATATATTTTTTATATATTTGGGCTTCAGTTGATCAGGTGAGGACTTTCAGAAATTCTAGACTGTCTCACAAACATAAAATGGGTTCTTTCATTTCTACATTTATAAGGGTCTGCCAAGGTGAAACTACAATGTCACGTCATCACTTTATATGTTTCTGTGGCAAGGAATTGTGGGTCACTATTCGTCTAAGCCTCTCAGCCTTTCATTTCCTCTGCTAACATGAACAGAACAGGATTTAACTTTCTTTCCTTATCAGAGAATTCAACCAAATCTCAACCAACCTTCCTCTGTGAGAAAGACTTTTCAATCACAGCCTAGATCTATGCTACGTCTCATTCTGCCAAAACAAAGTCTGTTTGAAAGCCTTTTCATGGCATGTTTTACTGAACAAAATAAAAAAGAATTATTAACGATAATAGCGCTCATGCCTCCACCAAGGTCAAATAGTTACACATAGTACATGATAAGTTACACAGTGCAGCTCTTACAATAATAGTTACACAGTGCAGCTCTTACAATAGAAAAATAAAAATTAGAGGACACATATGGCCTGTTTTTCATAAAATGTAGGAAGTCATAGGATCTAAATATTATTCCCTATCCCACAATGTAAAGGAAAGTGATAAACTTGTAACTTATACACCTCTTCCCTGTGGCTCATGCCCCACTCTCTTTTTAGTTCTCAGTTCATTACTTTGTGTAAAATCCTGTTAATTAAAGAAACAGGTGCAGAAAACATAAAAACCTCCACCACTGAACAGATTTGTCATCTCACATTTCCATAAAGTGGCATTGCCATGTATTTAACCAGCAGATGTCACCATTTCTCAAACTCAACTCATACAGCAATAATATCCAGCCCACATGGAAGTATGTCAATTGGGAAAGGTTTATGTTTTTGGTCCAATTTGATCACCAAGTAAAAAAGCTCAGGGGGCATGTCTCCTGTGTATGAAGTCAAGTACACAGCTATATATGTAGCTATGTATCTATATATTTCACAGCTATTGTGGTTGATATGTGTTTTTGTTAACTTTTTGAGAGACTTTTTGTTAGTTGTGAATTTTCTCCACCTGTTTATTGTGATTTTAACGATGACAAAACGCTTTATTATACATGTATGTATTTATATAGTTGTGGCTTTCTAGCTGGGGGGAAACTGTAGTGTAATACTTCAATAATCACGGACAATAGTACAGTCACTCAGTGCAATACAAAACATACTGCCCATCTAAAAAAAAAGTCACCACTTGGATTTGACAAAACTAATAGGTAAGAGCCTCCCATTGGTTAATTACTGCTTGGATGATGTTTCAGCTGGCAACAACTTATTTAACCCCAACTGATGCAGTCAGTAGCTTCTCATTTCTTTAACAACCACGTCGGAAGACACATAGGCCTACTGTGATCGTGGAGAAGATGTTAATCCGTTTGAGAAAGGTCAAATTATTGACATGCATCAAGCAAATAAACATCCAATGAGATTGCTGAGACTTCAGAACTGTCCAACACATTATTAAAAACTGGAAGGAGTGGAGAACCATCATCTTCAGGGAAGAAATGTGGGCCAATGTGACCACACATCGCGTACATGTTGCACAGTGCATGACCACGTTGAGAATCTTTGAAAATGAATGCAACTCTGAATGGAAATAAATGTTGTGACACTGCAGAAGCTTTGAAACGATGCCACAGTGAATGTGTGTCGTAATCAAAGCTAAAGGCGGTCCAACGAAATATTAGAGTGTGACTTTTTTTGGACAGGCAATGTATAATTATTCTCAGGATGTTTTCATCGTCGCACTGTATTAAAATAAACTAACACGTGTCTTGCATTGCGGTGGGAGATGTAGAGATACATTTTAGAAAAAGAAAAAAAAACTAACTTACACAAACTTGCATTCACCTTTTGGCACTGCAACTTAACTGCTGATATTTAACTATTTCACCTGACCCAATGTTGGACAGAAAGCAAAGACATTGCAAGCTTAGTCTTTAAAGTGTTAAATAAATATGACATCATGCAGCAACAGGTAAAGCTAACGAGCTAACGACTGGGCGTTGATATTAGCTCAACCTAAGCGGCTGTAATTAACGTTCACGGTACATTACTCGATGAATACAGACGGTATTACACGTATCTCCGGGTGTCATGTTGTCACTTTGAGTCAAAAAAAGGTCTGAGTGTCCTGTTTTGTGTAAAGTTTCAGCACAGAGTCGCTAACAGTTCAGTTAACCTCGCGCTCATCTGAGGATAATAACGGTAGCACGCGCAGGCAGACGTGGGGGTAAAAACATCAAGCTAACGTTACTTAAGTTTTTACCAACTTGTCCAACTTAATCTCTTATGAAGACACGTTGGAGCGACAGATGAGGAGCTGCTGTACTTCACAGGAGGCTAATTCCCGCACAGAGGCCTGATTAAAAAGCCCAATTTAGCTCCACTTCGTACCGTTTGACCAACGTTGAAACCACGAGCTGAGGTTTCTCCCTCCTCCGCTATGCTGCTGCTTCTTCTGTGGTGTGTTAACTGCACCAAACCGGCTTGGAGGCGCAATACTGCCCCCACCTGGACTCTATCAAACAGGATTTATAACAGAGACTGGAGTTACCTACTGCCCTACAGCTATTTTGCTGGGAGTCATTATAGATGATATAACAAGATAGAAATAATACAACAGTTCGGAGCAGGTGTGATGCTTGACTTTTCACATAGCCTACTTACTTTACTTTCACTATTGCAACTTTGTTTTTTCTATAGGCCTATTTATGTCTAACTGTCTGGCAGCATCTTTTTCTCTCTTATTTTACTTTATTTTATTCTAGACTGTTTTTCAGTTAACATTGTCCACATTACATGTAGCATGTTTTGTTAAGTTAAAAAAACTGTAAAAAATAAATAAATAAATAAAGTATTTTAAAAAACAATAGGCTATATCTCAGAACAAATTCCTCAATATCAACATATTGTCATTAAGTACGAGTATCACTATTTGTGGGTCTGCAACATAACTTTAAAACACTTTTACAACATATAATCACAATTAATGCAGATGACTCTTTACACCAATACCATGATGTTGTGGAGGGGGAAAAACAGAAAAGAGACATTAGTAGCACCATTGTCTTTATTTTAAGCTCACACCTGTAACACATATTACACACACATCTATTCTATTCTATTCTATTCTATTCTATTCTATTCTATTCTATTCTATTCTATATTGTGTGAAACAGCCATTCATACTTTAGTGCAACTTGAATAGGATGTTAGACATAATAGATATTGTCACTTCTGACAAAACATTCAATGCCTCTTTTCTAATGACAGTTACAGTACTGGAAAACTAGCTGTCTGCACATGGAGCTCTAAACAACATGAACTTAGACTACCACAACAACTATTGTCTTCATGTCTTAATCTCTTGTTTTGCAGGTGTCCATCTCACACATGTAGGCTATATTATTAAATATTGCTCTAATGGCAGAATTGCATCCTGCATCTTTCTCCTACTTGCTCTCCTCCTACTCATCTGAATCCAGCAGGCAGGTGCATGCAATAGCTTTTGTCACGAGGTAGGGGTCACAGTTTGCTGCAGGGCGCCGGTCCTCGAAGTAGCCTTTCTTCTCCTGACCCACCTGGCGGGGGATACGGATGCTGGCGCCTCGGTTAGCCACTCCAGCAGAGAAGTCGTCGATGTTGGAGGTCTCATGGTGACCCGTGAGACGTCTGGTGTTGTCCTTGCCTTCATGAGGGTCATACATACGGATGTGCTCCTTGTGCTTTTTGCTCAGTTTCTCGATGGCCTGCTCGATGTATCTGTCGGAGGAGATGAAAGACAGACTGTTGAGTCACAGAGCTGCTGCTGTCACCTTCTGCAAAAACTAAAATCATTTAAGTTTACAACTTTATAGGGTACAAGCTTATGCATTCATCTCCTAGTGTAGGAAAATAAATTATAGGCTAATGATATGACAAACCTAATGTTTTTCTATTGCATATAATTTAGTATGTAAACTAACCAAAAACAACAAGTGGTTGCTCTGTCCTGCAACACATTTTTCTTGTCAGTAAAACTGTCTGCTTAAAATGCAGTAATTCCTCCTTGTTTACATGGGGGCAGCAGAAACACCACATTGATATATCATCAGTCTTTTTTTACAATCATTATGCAGGCCAGAACCAAAACACTGACCTCATGACTGCTAACAACTGTGGAACGGAGGGAAACAGCAGAGACAGTTGTAACTATGAATATACAAGTAGATAGCCTACATAATCCATTGTTCATAGAAAAATACTGATTGTAAATGACCTTTAATATGAGCATAGTATTTCTATAAATGTGTTCTTATGTTTATTCATTAACATTCTTTAAAGCCAGGCTTTTATTTTTTATATATTAAGCAGACGGATATTCAGGGCTTTTATTTTGAAAGCGTCTCGCTGAGACCTCGTACACATCCGGTGCTTCGGACTTTACCGGCAAAAAGGAAAAGTGTCTGCAAGGCTAAAATAGTGTCTTCAATGCTAAAAGCAAGCAAAGTGTGTCTAACCCACATGAAGCGCCCTAGCACCTGGCTAATAAGGGGCACAAGGTTTGTTTTGTTACCATTTCATGCTATATTTATGTCCGGCTCGAGTTTGGTTGCCGTGGATATTATCATGCATAAAGCGTATTGTGGTTAGCGGTAGCTACTATTAGCATCGGCGAGCTGCCGTGTCGGTCTGTATTGAAGTGAGATGAAGCTATAAGCTAACTTGTTGGTTGTTTTATTAATGCAACAGAACGTATTTTGTCTGTTTTATATAAGGTCTGCTAAGGTTAAAAACTGTTTATTGGGTTAAAAACGAACGGTTAAAAATGCTAATTTCATGTCAAATATTGTTTTATATTGCACTCTATGTGAGGTTGTCTTTCAGTTAAAATGTGAATTTTCCCTCATGACTGTAACATCAATCGTAGCAGTTAAAATATATATTTAAATTCATGGAGTAAAACCTGTGAGTCTACAATAAGTTTATCAGATAAAAAGAGAGTCAACTTACATGATTGTTTGTGATAAAGGCAGTTAAAGGTAATTTCAAGTAAGAGTAAAGGTAACTGTATTTTGTTTTCTTCTTTTCATAGCTCTTACGGTGTGTTTACATTGAATACGGTCCAAGGAATAAAACATTGTGAACCATCAGTTTGAGAGTCCGACCATCATTTAGCCGGGGATGCTACAGTAAGAGCTTCACCTCATCCGTCACATCACGCCGCTGACCAAGGACAACTGTAGAGGGACCTGATGTGATGGTCAAGGATTGTGGTACCTGCTCACAACATGGAAGCATCAGTAAAGACGCCTCCAGACGACAGAGACTCCGAACAGATGAAGGATAAGGATACTGAAGAGGAGGATCTCCGTCGCTCTGGTCGCCTACGGAATCCCACGGAAAAGATGCTTGCATTTCATGAGGAGGAGGCCCACAAAAAGGAGAAAAGGTTGACTCACATTTATGAACAATGGAAGATCCAGGCACGTAAGGCTAGAGAACAGTTAAAGTTAAACATTCCTGAAAGTGACATTGCAACTCTTATAGACACACTAGAAGAAGGAAAAAACTGTGTTATAAACCTGTACATAGACATCAGAGCTCACCTCACTCCATCTAATGAGACAAGACGTCGTATTGATGCCTGTGAGGCAGTTACAAGGGACATTGTTAAAATTGCTCTTGAAAGGATATCAGGCATAGATGGAGAATTTGATAGTGAAGCTGTAAGGCAACGTCTTCATGAGCTTCTTAACAGAGACTACGCTCGCTCCATCTACGGATCCACAGCTTCACCTCCAAGTCAACACTCAAGTAAAGGTTCCAGTCAACACTCTGTCATAGCAGCAAAAAGAGCAGACGCTGCAGCAGAATTAGCAGCAAAGGAAGCAGAGTATGAAGTGTTATTGAAGGAGGAGAAACAAAAAGAAAAGATGCAAGTCTTAGAACGTGAGTTGGAAAGATTAAAGGCAGAGAAGGGCATTAAAGCTGCACGAGCTAGGTTCACAACTTATGATCAAGAAGTAATGCAGGAAGCAAGTGTTCATTCTGTAGATCAGATGAGAACGAGAGAACATCAGTTTGTGTATCCTCCTCCTTCAGCTCTCATACAGCAGCCCACTGATATCACAATGACAGCATCACCTGCAAGGACAGATGTAAGTTATCTGGCTCAGGCAGTCCAAGATAGCATAGCTCTGAACAGGCTCCCAATGCCAGAACCGTCTGTATTTACTGGTGACCCTATCCAGTTCATTGAGTGGAAGGCCTCCTTCACATCCCTCATAGACAAAAAGAACATTGCTTCAGCTGACAAATTACATTATTTGAAAAAATATGTAGGAGGTCCAGCTCGAAAGACACTTGATGGCATATTTTATAGAAATGATGATGAAGCCTATAAAGATGGATGGAACCGTCTCAACCACAGGTATGGTCAGCCGTTTGTTATACAAAAAGCATTCAGGGAAAAACTAACAAACTGGCCAAAGGTCCATCCAAGAGATGCTGAGGGACTTAGAGCATTCGCTGATTTCTTACACTCATGTCTGGAAGCCATGCCTTATGTCAAAGGTCTGGACATTTTGAACGATTGTGAAGAAAACCAGAAATTGGTTCAAAAGCTACCTGATTGGGCAGCATCACAGTGGAACCGCAAGGTCACTCAAGTCATGAGAGTTGACCAGGAGTTTCCCAGCTTCCAGGAGTTTGTCTTCTTCATTGTAACGGAGGCAGAAATTGCATGTAATCCTATTACTTCATTCCACGCTCTCCACTCATCAGAGGCTAACTCATCACGTCATCTGAAAGAAAAGAAATGTAAATCCAGTGTTTATCACACACAGACAGTTACAGAGAATGAAACACAAGGACAGTTAAGAACAGGTTTAAAGCCACCATGTGTGTTTTGTCAAGACAGTAAACATCAACTTCATCGCTGTCCTGAGTTTAAAGGGAAAGCTCTGGAGGAACGACGGAAATATGTGAAAGAAAAGAAGCTTTGCTATGGCTGCTTGAGGACGGGCCATAACGCCAAGGACTGCCGCAATAGACATTCATGCGACAAATGTAAAGCAAGACATCCTACGCTTCTCCATGATGACACCTACACCAAGGCCAAGCCCACGTCAGTCTCAAATCAAAGTAACACAGAGGAAACAGCAACCACATTGGCTCTCAGTGTGGCAACTAAGGAGCCATCTACCAACACTTCAATGATAGTGCCAGTGTGGGTTTCTTCTGTCAGCAATCCAGGTACGGAAAGACTTGTTTATGCGCTGCTTGATACCCAAAGTGATACAGTCTTCATTGACCAAGAAGTCAGCAATAGTTTACAGACTGAAACTCATCCTGTAAGACTGAAACTAACAACCATGACAGGAAAGGGTGCATTAATGCATAGTCAAAGAGTGTCAGGTTTGAGAGTGAGAGGTTACTGCTCTGCTATCCACATTGATCTCCCCCCTGCTTACACCAAGGACTGTATACCAGTGAATCGAACACACATTCCTACCTGTGACACGGCACGGAACTGGAATCATCTCATCAAAATAGCAGATGAAATCCCACCACAGCTGGAATGTGAAGTCGGTCTGCTGATCGGCTACAATTGCTCAAGGGCACTGGCACCACGGCAGGTAATCCTTGGAGGAGATAGCGAACCATATGCAGTTCAGACGGATTTGGGGTGGAGTATCGTAGGCTGTTCACCTCACCACAACTCACCAAGCATCACCAACATGTGTCACAGAGTTTCAGTCAGAGAGCTTCCTCCAGTGACCCCAGCTGAGGCACTCAGGGTTCTCGAGTCTGACTTTAAAGATGCCAATAAGGACGGAAAGACTGTGTCTCAGGATGACATCCGCTTCCTGGATGTGTTAAAGGAAGGGATCAAGAGGAACATTCATGGACATTACGAGATGCCACTCCCCTTTAAAGAGAGACCCTATCTCCCTGACAACAAACAACTGGCGATGGTACGGCTCAGTCACCTTAAAAGAAAGCTGGCGAAGGATGACAAGTACAAAGAACATTATGTGAAGTTTATGAATGAAATCATTGAAAAGGGTGAGGCAGAGGAAGTTCAGGATCAAGGGAAGGAAGGAGAGAAGTGGTACATTCCTCACCACGGAGTGTATCACTCGAAAAAACCTGATAACCCCGCAGACATCGCATCTAGGGGATCAAGCGCAAGTGAGATTCTCACATCAAGCTGGTTCAAAGGACCTCGGTTCTTATGGGAGAAAGAGATACCTCCAGCTACGGATGTTAGAGCAGAAATACAGATTGGAGATCCTGAAGTCAAGAGGATTCAGACTCTAAACACACAGACACGGGAACAGCTGAGTCTCTCAGACCGCCTGTCAAAGTTTTCCTCGTGGTCAAAAGCAACTCAGGCTGTCGCTCGTCTCATTCGTCGTGTCAGACATGATAAGTCAACAGACCACAGCACCGTCCAAGAACGAGAAGACGCACGCTGCATCATCATAAGAGACTTACAGAGACACGCATATCCAGAAGAGTTAAAGTTGCTCAGTAAGGTAACTCAGCTTCCCTCTCAGAGTAAACTGTTTCAGATGGATGCTTTTCTTGATCAGGATGGACTCCTCAAGGTGGGAGGAAGACTGAAAAATGCATCACTCCCTACCTCACTGAAGCATCCAGTGATCATACCAAAGAGTCATCCCATCACCAAGGCAATAATTGCTCACTGTCACGAGAAAGTCCAACATCAAGGAAAAGGCTTGACTATTAATGAGATCAGATCAAATGGATTCTGGATTCCAGGAATCAACAGAGCTGTGGCAACGCATCTGCATCAATGTGTTACATGTCGAAAACTCAGAAGATTCACAGAGGAGCAGCGAATGGCAGATTTGCCGTCTGAGCGTGTGGATCCATCACCACCTTTCACCTATTGTGGAATGGACTGTTTCGGTCCGTTTTTCACCAAACAAGGACGCAAGGTACAAAAGAGATACGGACTGCTTTTCACCTGCCTTTGCTGTCGAGCTATCCACATTGAAATGTTAGACGACATGTCGACAGATGCTTTCATAAATGGACTTCGTTGTTTCATTGCAATAAGAGGAGCAGTACGTGACATAAAATGTGACCAAGGAACGAACTTCGTTGGAGCTAAAAATGAACTGAATGAAGCTCTCAAGCAATTGGATGCTGATCGTCTGACTACGTTTTTGGCTGAGAAACAGTGTGACTTCAGCATGAACGCTCCGCATGCAAGCCATGCTGGAGGCGTATGGGAGAGACAGATCCGAACGGTGAGGAATGTTCTTCGTTTAACTCTTTCACCCTCATCAGGCAGGCTGGACGATGCCTCTCTACGGACATTCTTTTATGAGGCAGCAGCTATTGTGAACAGTCGTCCACTCACCGTTGACAACTTAAATGATCCAGATAGTCCAGAGCCGCTAACGCCCAATCACCTACTCACCATGAAACCCACTGCAGCCTTACCACCTCCTGGCAGATTCATCAGAGAGGATATGCTCGTAAGAGGTGGCGCCGTGTTCAGTACCTTGCAGAGCAGTTCTGGGGCCGGTGGAGAAGAGAGTATGTGTACAACATCGCCACCAGACAACGCTGGCATACCCCAAGGAGAAACCTCAAAGTCGGTGACATTGTGATGGAAAAGACAGAAGATCAACCTCGCAACGAGTGGAAATTGGCTAAAGTTGTAGAGACAGTGACTGATAAAGATGGACTAGTGAGGAGAGTGAAGATTCGTGTTGGAGATCAGAAGATGGGAAAGGAGGGACAGCGTTCTGGCAAGCCATCCATCGTTGAACGTCCAGTGCAGAAGCTGATCCTGCTCCTAGAGACTGTTTAATCACCCCCTTCACTCCACAACCTATCCTTTACAGTATGAAGAGTTTATGGACATTTTTGACTCAAGCACTAAAGGTTAAAGGTCACATGGTTTAGAAATCATTCATGCTTTACATCTAATAAGGGGATGAAAAAACCAGTAATGATTTGGTGGGAGTGTAAATGACCTTTAATATGAGCATAGTATTTCTATAAATGTGTTCTTATGTTTATTCATTAACATTCTTTAAAGCCAGGCTTTTATTTTTTATATATTAAGCAGACGGATATTCAGGGCTTTTATTTTGAAAGCGTCTCGCTGAGACCTCGTACACATCCGGTGCTTCGGACTTTACCGGCAAAAAGGAAAAGTGTCTGCAAGGCTAAAATAGTGTCTTCAATGCTAAAAGCAAGCAAAGTGTGTCTAACCCACATGAAGCGCCCTAGCACCTGGCTAATAAGGGGCACAAGGTTTGTTTTGTTACCATTTCATGCTATATTTATGTCCGGCTCGAGTTTGGTTGCCGTGGATATTATCATGCATAAAGCGTATTGTGGTTAGCGGTAGCTACTATTAGCATCGGCGAGCTGCCGTGTCGGTCTGTATTGAAGTGAGATGAAGCTATAAGCTAACTTGTTGGTTGTTTTATTAATGCAACAGAACGTATTTTGTCTGTTTTATATAAGGTCTGCTAAGGTTAAAAACTGTTTATTGGGTTAAAAACGAACGGTTAAAAATGCTAATTTCATGTCAAATATTGTTTTATATTGCACTCTATGTGAGGTTGTCTTTCAGTTAAAATGTGAATTTTCCCTCATGACTGTAACATCAATCGTAGCAGTTAAAATATATATTTAAATTCATGGAGTAAAACCTGTGAGTCTACAATAAGTTTATCAGATAAAAAGAGAGTCAACTTACATGATTGTTTGTGATAAAGGCAGTTAAAGGTAATTTCAAGTAAGAGTAAAGGTAACTGTATTTTGTTTTCTTCTTTTCATAGCTCTTACGGTGTGTTTACATTGAATACGGTCCAAGGAATAAAACATTGTGAACCATCAGTTTGAGAGTCCGACCATCATTTAGCCGGGGATGCTACACTGATTATAGCTGCTTTAATTTAGAGATACCAGACTTTGGTATATTTGGTATATTATAAATATAGGCTACTATAGTTAAATCATTCTTTCATTTTCTTTATTTTAGAGTCTTGGATTTAGGAAATATGAAATTCAAGGGTTACCTGAAAACAGATTTCAGTGGTGACATTTATACACTGTTTGTCAGTGTATAAATGTTTTATATCCTGGTGCATGCCATGTTATTTTTGTTATTGCAAATACAGATAGTGTGAACAAATATTCTGTGGAATTATGTAGAATTTGATCAAATCAAAATGTTTATGAAACATTTCAACCAATAAGTGAATTATAGTGAATCTTTTAGCAACCACAAGACGCTTCATACCAGTGCATTAGACTTTCTTGGTCTTATGGAAAACTCAGATAGCTAAAGATGAAGATAGAAATATTTTTTGGAGGATAAAAGATTTGGAAAGTTATTGTCTAAACAAAGTTAAACAGGGAGTATGAACTCACTGCAGGCCGCCCTCTTCCCTCATCTCCTTGGTGCTGACGTTTGTGTGGCAGCCAGCACCGTTCCAGTTGCCCATCATTGGTTTGGGGTCCAGCGTCGCAACAACCCCATAATCTTCACACACACGGTGCAGCAGAAAGCGTGCGACCCACAGGTGGTCGCCCATCTCAATGCCCTCACAGGGCCCCACCTGGAACTCCCACTAATGTCAGGGAAACAAGAGGGGGAAACAGTGTCAGACAAAGATGGACAATCAATCAATCAATTTCAATCTATCAACATGCTATTATAAGTGCACTTACCTGAGATGGCATAACTTCAGCGTTGGTGCCATAGATTTTGACCCCTGCATAGAGGCAGGCCTTGTAGTGACACTCCACAATGTCCCGTCCATAAGCATTGTTTGCCCCCACACCACAGTAGTAAGGGCCTTAAAGTGGGGGACAAGATGGGACATTAGCACTATCGCAAATACAGCAGTAATAGCAATAGCAAAATTGAAATATGCAATAGGCCTAAATAGGTCCAGGGGAGCCATAACTATCCTACACAAAATATTTCATCTAAATAAACGAAACTACGCACATTTGCATAGTTTGATTCATCGTTTTAGTGTTCTAGTTTTATCAACGAGGTTTTGCAAAGTGGCTTGTCTATCAAAATATATGATTTAATCTGTAGGCTACCTGTTATTCAACACACTATTCATTACACTGAATTGAGGACGTACTGAAAAATCGAGGCAAGCACATATTTGTGTTACTATAACTTGACATATAATGCGCTATGATGCACTATTTGTTGAATAAAATAAACTCTCCTCAATTGGATCAACATGATTTGTTTCCTCTTTTCCATTCAAAGTTACAGGGTTCTGACCATCAAATCATTTATTAATTACTCAGACCATAATAAGTAACCTTGGTGAATATGAGCAAGTTTCCTCAATTCAATGTAGTAAATAGTTCTAATGACAATAATACGTACAGATTTACTTAAAATGGTCTGAGTAATACAAAGAATAAATGACTTGGTGGTCATTGGTCAGGCTTCACCAGTCCACCACAGGGGGGGGTACGTTTCATGCGGAAAGGACAGTCTGAAATAATTTGTTTCCCCCTGTAACTTTGACTCACTTGACCCAGGATTGGAATGAACAAATAAAATGAAATATGAAATGAAATAAAATAAAAAAAATAAAAAAGATGGGCAGCTCACTCACCCTGGGGTCCTGGGTACCCATTTTTAGGCCAACTAAAGGGATGTCCATCTGTTGCGAGGAGCGTGTACTCCTGCTCCATACCAAACCACATGCAGTGCTCCTTGATCTCCTCCATCACCTTGTTGCAGCTGGCTCGATGGTTACTCTCTACACAGCAAAGACAAGTGTTTATCCTGGGCTTATCGAGAGGACCAGTTAAATATGATTGAAAAAAGATGGAAAGTATACCTGCAGGTATGCGGTTGTATTTGAGGACTTCACAGAGGACCAGTTTGTTGGGGTCGAGGGTGAATGGATCTCTGAACATGCAGACTGGGATGAGGTACATGTCACTGTTGGAGCCCTCGGCTTGGTACGTGCTCGAGCCATCGAAGTTCCACTCGGGAATATCTGACAAGATCAGGAATGATAAACATTATTATTATTAAATGGCCACCCGCGTATAGCAGTAGAAGGCTTCATGACCGGGAGTAACCTCTTGCTGTCTTCTCATACTAACACATGTTTGTTCTGATGTCGTTTTATACAGCTACAGTACCATCCACCATAAATAGTAAATGTGTAAATATTTGCTCCTGTATAGATTTACTTGGATTTACCATTATTACTTTGTGATGTGAAAGAAATTAAAGGAAAATTGTTTAAATTAATAATTATCAGATATTTTCCAATGTTTCAAACTCACACACATTAAAATTATGTTCTGCTAAATGTATAGGACTGCTGACTTCAGTCTTACAATGAAACAGCTATGATATTTGTTATTTGAATACATTATACATTGTTTTTTAAAATCAATTCATTTTTACTTAACCTTTATTTAACCTGATAAGAACCCCATTGGGATGACCCTGACCATCTTTTTCAGCAGGGTCCTGCCCCAAGTGACGATAATAACTAATTATCATTATTAAATAATTTGATTCTCTTATTTTCATACATACAGTTTTGGTTCGAAAGCGGGCGGAAACAATTTTTTACTTTCAAGGTTTAACAAAGAGAGCAAAACCAGGCAAAACCAGACTGTGTTCAATGAGATTTACGTCATCTTGACGCGCCAAGATAACTAAGATTTTATCAAAATATCAATCTCTTCAGTTCAAAATACTGAGAAGAGAATCAAAGTACAATTATCAAGGAGAACAAGAGGTCCAATACAGTCCATATGGACAATTTTACAGCTCAGCAGCCATATTCAGTTGTTAACTGTTTCTAAGCTGGGTTGGTACTGAGCAGTCATAAATATTTGTTCTCTAGCTTCAGGTTGCAACAGGATACTCTCACACCCATGTTGTGTACAATGAAGGTGTGTTTCCCCCTGACAGCAGATAGTAATAAACCAACACTACTTCACAGCTCTTCTTTAATTTGCATCTCTTGAATATAAATCAGTGCTTTTTAAACTATTACTCCACATTAAATCTATAGTATCTTTCAGGGAAAATAAAACCCACTGACTTGTCTTCAAATGTTCCCCGCCCAGACATTCATAAATCATAACGTTTCAGGTTTAGTTTCAGTTCATATGTTACTCATATGCATCAGGATAATATCATAATCATCATCAGAATGAATACAAATAGACACATAGTTAAAAAGAGGACATTTACCTTCTATGCTTTCAGGTTCTTTGTCCAGGGTTCGGGTCTTGTTGCGAAGCCCCTCTCCTGTTCCGTCGATCCAGATGTAGGTGACCTGGCACTTCTCCCCCTGCGGCAGGCTCATGTACTGCTGGCGCACGGCCTTGTTGAGTTGAGAACTGACGGACACTGATGCCATGTTCGCCTTCAAACAGATGGAGAGGTGATGTTTTCATTACATTAAGGTTTCACCTCTGTCTTAAATTTTACAGTGCATTCATCTGTATTCAATACTGGTTTTGGCATTCTTTCCTTCTTTTCCTCCTCGTTGAACCTCATCCTGCATGAAAATACTAAAGCTGGAGGTAAAATATTGGTGACAATAAATCCAACTCTTCTTCAAAGCTGCTTTAGCTTTAGTGATTCACTTACTTTGCTTGTCTGAGCACCTCAGCTGACTTTCTGTTTGGTCAGGTCAGACACCTGGAGGGCTTATAATGAGGTGTTTGCGTAGCTGGAAGTTTTCAGTGACACAAGCAAACTCTGAGAAAGACAAAACAAAACAACACCTGAGTGAGAGTTTTCATTTGAAAGCATAGTGTATATTGAAATGAGATCTTCAGTATGCCGAATATTTTGCTTTTGCTTCTGAAATGACCAAATGCTTTTCGATGTTGAATTTATAAGGCTTGAACTTTTCCATCTTCTCATAAATGACACATTAGCCTACTTTTTTTTTTTTTTTTTTACATTACAGTTTAATTAAAAATCTGTTGATATTCTTCTAATTGACCCATATTTTATTCACCATATTATACAAAAAAAAGGAAAGGTTATTCACAATGTATATGAAAAATACATTTTGTTTTCGCTCTCCTTCCCTTAAATTTAACTGAGGAACTGAGCGACACTTGATGAAACTGTCAAATCAAAGTCCACTGACACACATCTTAAAAACATACAAAAACTGAACTTTTCAAAACTTTTTACATAAACTCAAATAGGAATAAATATTTCAACAGTAACCAAAGTGAAAAACAAACATTTGGACTTACTGTGTTGCTGGTGACTTCAGTCGCAGCTGAGGATCAACAAGACTCTGTGTGTGGCGCGTCAAAACCTGTTTGTGGTATTTAAGTCGTCTGTAAATTACCAAACTGATGACACGGTTCCACGTGGCCTTTGCATGTTTTGACATTGCGGGACATTCAGGGAAAGTAGGTGTGTTCATCTTCGCTTGACTTGTTTTCATTGCATACAAAATGTTTTCAGGAAACTACATTTAATCCTCCACATCTCTGACCCGATATCAAAACAACTCAGTGACAGTGTTGGAAACCTTTCCACTTTTCTACTTGGTCTAAATTAATTTCTATCTAAAGTCAGACAAACTACTGCACAAATACAGCTGAGGTGAACAGAAACTCCCATGAGAAACAGTAATGAAGTGCCACCTGTACCAGAGAGGACATCTGCTGATAGTGACAGACTGCTGTTTGCTGAGCGGAGAGTCTTGCGGTTCAGTGAACACAATTAGAGATGAGAAGCTGCTGCTCAGGTGCTCAGTTTCCATCAGGTAAGCTAGCTGTCCTGAGAACAGCCAGGAGGGCAAAAAAAATTGATGATTGAAAACTAGCCTAATACAGACACAGAACTGGTCACAAGGGACAGTGTGTGTGCACAAAGCCAGATAAGCTGCTTAAAGGAGCCACCGAGGCCCCAACAACAACAACAAAGTGCTAGTGTAAAAGGATGACAGCTTTTTAAGGAATAATAAAAATGTTTGTTTTAATTGGACAACAGTGCTGAAACACTGTAGCTATATAGATATGGTAAGGCCAACCGGTCCTCCACCTTCAACCAGGCTGAAATTTTACAAAAATCACAGGAGAGACTGACACAGGCCAAATAATGAACCCCACTCACTTTGGCGACCATGGTCTTTCCTCTACATCTCCACAGGGGGGTCATAGTTTTAATTTTCTAGTGAATTTATTGTTTTTTATTCTGTTTGTGTTGTACAAGTGAAGAAGAAGGGTACACACACCCAGCTGGACATCAAACAGGAGGTACTACATAGCATCACACACAAACATGTTCAAGTGAGAAGATGAGACGCATGTGATGTCAAAACATCAGCTCACTCACATTCTTACCAATGATATCATGCATATCTTCCCGTAAAGTGTTTTAAGCAGCTGGCCGCAAACATGTTGTGCGACATTCTTTTCTTTCGTGTTTCTTCCTGATCAACATTCCAAAGACCAAATTACCAGAACAAACAGACTATTGCACATAGAGGACACAGCAGGAGAAACTGTTGTACCGCGAGCAGGGAAACACGGTGCATCGTAGACCAAGAAAAACATCCGAGATGCGACGGATAGTTCACATATACCCATCAGTCACTTCAAACACAGGTCAAGGGAACTGTTGATGCTGCTGGTTTTAAGCTGTATAGATAGCTACAAAAAAAAGAAAAAATACAGTTCTTGAAATAACACGTCATAGAGGTTCAGCTCAAAAGAAAACAGATGAGAAGAGGCTCTGACACTGAATATGAAGGCTTCATATTTTGGGGTAAAAATGCTGCATTTTTGGTGTTGGGCCATCAAACGTTAAACCGTTCATCATATCACACAGTATTAAGTGGTTCAAATGCCCAAATTTGCGATAGAAATGAACAGTGAGGGGAACTGGATCAGAGTTTGCACTCAGAAGTTAGTCAACAAGTGTCCACATGTGTCCGTCTCCACTCTTCATTAGGCTTTCCTCACGATGCGTCCGCTCTTCCTCAGGTCCCTCCCTCCTCTGTCGCTTCTGACCGACCTGCTGCTGGTCCTCCAGGCTCCCTGGCACACCCGCGAGCTGAGGGGGAAGCATGATTGATTTAGAAAAGACACCTAAACACAGACCTGTGGGTATTCTACCACACATCACACGACTTCAAGTTATAGGGTTGCTGTAGTATTATAAATTAGATTCAGGCTATTTGACATGGTTATTAAGTTTTTAATTATAATAGGGGTTATTATTGTTTGCTTTTTTATGTTTAGACTAATTTCTTTGTTAGTATTTGCTTTGCTTTATGAACAAAGTAGTGACACCAACCTCAGATGTTCAAATGTTGGCCTTTTAAATTGACGACAGGTTTCACATATTCACTTTTGATATTTCTATTTTTACTCCGTTTAGGATTGTTCTTATCAATTTGGTTGTGTTGAACACAGTGACGTTTTTCTATGTCATTGTTTATTTATGTATTATTGTTGTTGTGTTAGTTGTACTGTCACTGCAAATTAAATTTCCCCTGCAGGGACAATAAAGCTCTGAACTGAACCTAATCAGTTTATTGATCAATATCAATTTCTCTGATTAGATAATCCTTTCAGTGACATGGTATATCAGTGCCTCCGTATTATTTACCAAAGGAAACATGATGCAGATGCTCTAACCCTGATTAAAACCAGATCTGAATCACAGCCAAAAAGGGACACACATGCATTCATGCGCACGCACACGCACACGCGCACACACACCTTGAGCGCAGCAGAGGACCAGCAGCCAGTTTGCGTGGCTTGGCGCTCTGTCTCCGGTACTGCATCCAGCCGCAGACCAGCTCGTGCGCGATCATCATGTAGAGCAGGAAGATGAGCACGGCGGGATCCATTCATGAGAGGAGGAGGCTACTACCGGTCCAGATGAGAGGGAGCAGCACCGGGCTGCAGACACGGCTGTGCAGATCCAGAGAAAGCTACTTGTTGATGATGATGATGATGACGAGGAGGAAGATAGATAGCGCCCTCGTGCCCAAGTTGTCCACTCCAACTTTAGGTACTCAAGTCGCAAGACACGAGCCGCTGATGCTGATGCTGATGCGGTGTTCGCCCGCACTCCACCCATGGCAACACAGCATCCTCCTCCAGCCTCATCACTTCAGTCCAGCCGAGTGAAGCGGTGATTTTTCTTTCTCCTCTGTCTCACTGACAACAGATGAGACTCACAGTGACAACGGCGGATAGGGGGGGGACATCAGATGATGTTGCCGTAGAGACGCACGCAGCGGTTGCTAGGGGCAGGGTGTCGTCATCACCTTTTTCCCGAAATGATGAACGAACGAGGCATTTGACCAAAGCGGAGCCGCGCAGGGAGCCACCAAGCGAGAACACGCACTGATGTGTCCTGAGGCGTGACCGCTTCATTAAGCTACCACTCATCCTCCCAACAAGGATGTGACTACTCATTATCTGCCTTATCAGGCAGCTCCCATCTGCGTGGGCTCCTAATTGATACTTATTAATCCCGAAAATGTGCATATAGATATGATGTAGCCTATAACCGCTGTCCAGCCTGACTCCTCATCAGCAGTCAAAGAGGATAATGACAGAAAAACAAGAACATTAAACTTGAAATTAAAGTTTCAACAGTTACAATTAGTTTGTGTCCTTGTTAATTACCTTATATTTAATTTCATATTATGTATTGTATGCATTGTCCAGATTCATCAAGAATAAGAATGACTTTATTAATCCCTAAAGGGAAATTCATTCCAGAATGAAAAAGCCTGATGGCTGAAGGTATGAAGGATCTTCTATATCTCTCCATCTTGCAGTGAAGAGAGGAGTCTAATTTATACTCTTCATTTGAGAACATTAGAAAAATCACTCAAGTGACAAACTTTATTGTAATCTTTTTACATTGTGACTTTAATAGCTTTTTTTCTGAAAGATGATCTTTTATGTTTCCCTTTTTTCACGATGCATTATTTCATTCCACCAGTAAACCAAAAACCATACTGACACCAGTGTTTCACTGCTCAACTTTAATTCCTTTATCATTAGCACTCATTTAACTCTCTAACACATTCAATGACACATCCATAAGAATACAGCTGTCCTACAGTCTTTGTCCAAACAGCAGCATTACATGTTGTCACCTTCCTCTTTAATCTTTCTCGTACTTTCCATGAGGTTTAACCATGATTGACACAGCCAGAGACTGAGTTTTGCCCTTCTATGAAGTTGAGGGACATCCTCTACTCCCATGGTCCTATTCATATTCTCCTTGCCTGGTAGACTTACACATGTTTCAACCTCCGTGTCTCCAGTTCATGCTTCCTGCTGTAAAGCTAGAATACATGGGTGGTGACTTCCTGTATAATTAGTGACCAACAGTAGCCCAAGCTGGGTTCCTTTTAAAACAGACAAATGTGATTCTGTCGTGTTGCACTTGGTCTTATACTGCTGGAACGTCCTTACACATCCAAAATGGATCCTAAATTTACATGCAAACAATCATGGGTTGCAGTCAGGCTCCATTTTTTAGCAAAGTTGAAACATAGTTCCACCCATGACTTCCTTGACGCTCTGTCTGACTTCCATCGCTCCGTCCACAAGAGAAGAGCTGTGACCCTCCAGGGCTCCAGATCTCAGGCAGGCAGCAGCACTGATTATGAGGGCTGTGCTTGTGTGTGTGTGTGTGTGTGTGTGTGTGTGTGTGTGTGTGTGTGTGTGTGTGTGTGTGTGTGTGTGTGTGTGTGTGTGTGTGTGTGTGTGTGTGTGTGTGCGTATGTGTATGTGTGCATGCGTGTGTGTGTGTGTGTCATGTAAGGGTGACACAAGCAGTTCTCCTGCTGTGATATCACCTTAGTTTCACAAAGCCACCTTTAGGTGGCAGGACCACCGCTCCCCCTGCTCTACGCCTCCTCCCTCTCCTTGCCATCATCATAGACCTGCAGACATTGGAGAAACACAAGAGGAAGAGTCCATCAGTCTGTGAGCACAACATTAATATAGCCATAAATTATTATAGGATGGATAAAACAGATAATACACAACCCAAATTAATCTATAAAACCAAAAATAACCTAAAACCTTTAGGGAAACTAATCCCCTCTCTAAGTCAAACGCTGATCCCACTGAGAATCAACACACTGAAGCTTCAGTGGGTTTTAGCTCATGGTCAAGTAATTAGTAATCATTTACATTCAACAAGTGGAGACAGAAGGATCAGTGGACACCAATGTGATTCATCTTTGATATTAAGGCAATATTGTGCATTTTAGAGGCTATTCTTTCCTCCCTGGTCAAAGATGTATTGTACAGCCTCTGTGATTATCTGTTCAACTGTGTTTACAGATGAATCACACTTGAGAGCACATGAACAAAGATGAGTTCACTGTCACTGTCTCCCAACCAAATGAAATAAAAAGTTACTCATGAATAGCTAGTTGACTCACAGGGACATTGAATCCAGCTGCCATTGGATGGTTTTGTGTCGGTGGAACAGCCACATGGTCTCGCTAAAATGAACAGACATTATCACATAATCAGACACAATAAAGACAAAAGTGTTGCCAGTTACATAAAAGCTACATTTACCATCAGTATCATATAGATTTATGTTCTTATTCACTGTGTTATTCCTTCTCTGATCTTTGTCTGACTGATGCTACATTTGCTACCTTACATGTCTGGAAGACTTTTTGACAATCCTTGTGTTACTAACCTTACCTAGCATAGGCCTACTAGTCCCTAATAGAGACTGTCTGTGATCTGATGATGCACAGATTCTCTTCTGGGAAAATGCCTAATTTGTGACTTTGGCCACTAAAATTATTTATCTATTTACTGGTTGGTTGGTTGATTTATTCAACAAGGACAATGCAACACTAATCAACAGTATAGAAAAACAAAATTTAAGTGAGTTAGCCAATAAGGCTAATATACAAGAGCTGTCCCTGGCCAGATGTAAAAAAAAAAAAAAAAAAAAAAAAAAAACCTTACTGGTTATATAAAGTAAAACACCAAAACAGTTGCAAAGGTCTAAGAAGGTGACAACATTGCCACCACAAAGACCAGTTAAATAATGTAAAGTTGTAATAAACCAGAATTATGGTTTAATATGGATCACTGTTGTATAAACTCACAGTGAGCTCTGGGTCATATGATTCATTAATGAAACCAGGAGCTCGGGCAAATGATGATGGTGGTGGTGACGAGGATGGTGTGCGCTTTCGCAGGTAGTAATACAACAGGGCGGTCAAAGTGCCGATCAGCAGCAGGACAACAATGATGGACGCTGCCAGCCCTCCTTTGTCGTCATGTTGTGGTTCAGCTACGGAGGAGGAAGCGAAACAGATCAATGAGAGGGAGTGCTATAAATTTAGTCAATGGGCTGGAATGCTGGTTTTACATATTCAAACTTCCCTGATCAACTTCCTTCGAAGCATAACACACATTATCATTCCTGCATTACTTGTCACGTTACTTACTTGTTTTATCCGTGACTTGGTTCGTGCAGTCGATCCCAACGGTGTACTCGATGTCGTCCAGAGCTACAAAACCTGATACACCTTTGATCCCTTCAAACACAATCTGTTAAGGACAAAGAGACATGATGACTGCAGCAGAGACAACGGCCTTGGTAAAGAAACCTGAATGAACCATTTCCTGAGTATTGGAGAACCAGAGTACACTGGGTTCATATTAGTACAGATCAGACAGAGTTTTTTTTTCCAGGTGAGAGTCTGACCTGGTATTCCTCAGTAGACTTGATGTTAATGTCGAAGCGTCTCCACGGTCCACCCAGTTCTTTCACCTCAAGCAGCTCATTGAGAAGACCGGCAGACAGCCTCCACACCAGCAGCCGGCTGTCGGCTACACAAGAACAGTCAGTTGACATGGGTGGTGGAAAAAACAAGAATTGGGAAATGCAACACACACATCCAGACAACGACTAAAAGGTTTAACTGATAACTTGTCCAATCAGAGATGAGCCATGAACAAAAGTTGATGTAGAGCATTGATCCTTACACGAGGAGGGTTTATTGGCCCAGAACCTCAGGCAGGTGCCCTTTGTCGGTGGCAGGTGAGGACTTAGCAGGTGAGCTTCTTGATTGGCCGCTGTTCGGTTACTGCTTGGAAAGAACAGGAAGTGACCTGGCAGAAAGAAGATGTAAAAGGAACTAAGTTCATTTAACACTTTGTTACATTTTTGCTACATGTTGTGGATGAACAAACACAGGAAAGCGCACATGAAGTGTCACTGTCTACTTTTTGTACCACAATGCCACAGTACACAAGCACTGTGTTGTCTCTCTGGTTTACCTCGCTCTGTGCCCAGAGTGTGGTCTGCAGGTGGGGTGGGGTAGTGCTTCTCCGCCTCCTGGCTCGTCAGCTCCCAGTCCAGTTTGTCCACTTTAATGTTTTGAGTGTTGCTCCAGCTGCACATCCCTGTCTCCAGGTTACACTTAGAACCTGAGATATTTCACACAACACAAATGGACACTGTCAAAAAAAAGATACAAATGTGTGCTGTTCTATAGATTAAAAGCTTTACTACTCCCAATTGTATCAGCTTTTGTATCTAATGTTCCCCACCTCGCTTTGTGACTTTGTAACTATATACATTGTATTAATAAGTACAATATTTGATTGTGCATATCATATCACAATTATTTTTTAATTGTATTAAGAATGATTAAATGTATTGGCTATAATGAAGTAGGTAATACATCAACTGGAGGTGTAAGAGCTATTCTATGAGAAATATGTTCTTATTTCTTCAAAGTAAAGATAAAAATTTGGGCATTTATTATATACATAACCCATAGTGCAGCTTGTGAAAGCCTTTGATCAGACACTGTCTGGTTTACATCTCAGGCTTTCTGTCCAATTTTGTGGTTTCCACACCCAAACTGAGAAATCCTTGATGAAACACAGCACAGACTAACAGGCTTTCCATGTGATGTGAAAAAACTGGTTCTGTTTAAAGAGCTGCGAGCCATCAGGAAAAACCAAACCTTACCATGTGTTGCCAAAAATTAATAAAAGCTAATTGCACCACATTGTCTGTTCGAACCAGTTAGTTAGTTAGTTAGTGTACAATAGAAATCTTTATTACTGTTTGGTTCCTCCTTAGCTCTGATGAGGCAGATTGAAACAAACCTTGATTTTGACACGGATGAGCTGAAACGAAGATGTCGTCAACGGCGATGTGACTCTCCTTGCCTCCATCTCCAACCACCTCAAACTCCAACTGCAGAACAACATCAACACAGTTACCAGCGGAACGGTTCTCTAAAGATGCAGATTCTAATGTACATTGTACAGAGGGCTAATTCACTGAGACTTTGTTGGTTATAGTTTATTAACTGCAACTAGACTAATTACTTTATTTATTTTTTGATTGTATAAAATAATTAATCACATCATTACGGACCACTTGAGAGGACTACAATTGTTCCAACAGCCCCCTCCTGCCTCCACACCGTACCTGCCAGTCTACAAGGGCACTCGAGATGTTGCCGTTGCCATGGCGCCAGACATCTCTTTGATTCAGACTGTCAGAGAAGATCTTCACCCTCTCTCCCTTCACTGGCTTCATGTACACTGTGAGAGAACCTGCGGGGTACACACAGTTAAAATGTGTTTTTTTTTGTGTGAAGATGTTTTGTGTGTGAGGCTTTTGTGTGTGTGTGTGTGTGTGATCGTGTCTCACCAGGCTTCACTCCTCCCATGTGATACCAGAAATGCACACACTCAGTCTTGGCGGTTCCTTGACGGACAGAGGAGGTGAGGACTGCGGTGCCGCCAGATGGAAGGATGCCAGCCCCGGTGTTGACCATCATGTAGAAACCTGAGCACCAACCGGGCACAGCGATGGTCAACAACTCACCATCTCTCAGATTTCTGCTCGCACGTGGAAACATCTAACCAAACTCACCGAGTTCTGTCTCCAGAGTGTGGTCGGTTTTCGGTCCGGTTATGGTGGTGCCGTGTCCATTGCGGTGGAGCCAGTGAACCTGACCGGAGCTGCTGTACCCACACCGCTGGCCTTCGAAGGAACACGCCCTCGGCACGGTGCACGGACGGTCCACAAAGGTCACGTCATCGATGGCCACCTGCCCGTCAAAACCGGAACGGACAGCTTCGAACATGAGCTGTTGGTCAATGAGAGGTTGTAGAGAGATGAGCAAGGAACATGCAAAACAGTATCTATACCTTAATACTAGGGAGTTCACACCCAGTGGGAATAATGGTGTTACTAACAACAATACTTTTTTCAGTAACGTGTAATCAAAAAAAGTTACTGTTTTCCCGTTATGATGCCGTTACTGTTACTGACAATAATATGTGCTCTTAATTGCCGTAAACTTGACTCAAGAAGTTCCGTCACAAAATAATACACCTGTTAAAGGGATAGTTCAACATTTTGGCTAGTCGGCCCATTGCCATAATCCCTATAGTTTTAGCAGTAGGTTTGTTACCTTTAATTGTCGGTGCAAGCTATTTTTAGAACGGCGGAGCAGAGCCGTGAGCTACTCAGAGCTACGCCACGGAGGCTAATGGGATTTCTTGGTTTCCCTCATCAAATACACAATCCAACAACTTCAAAACGCTCTGGTGCACAAGTTGTGACCTGCACATTCACCACGCTATGAGATAATGACAGAACGTTACGAGATGGAGTTGTTTTCGAGGCAAATGCAGAGACTGCTTGCCAAAAAACTGCCCCCGACAGGAACGTGCATGAATTTACCTCTAAAACGACTCAGTCTCGTAACGTTCCGTTATTATCTCATAGCGTGATGAATGTGCAGGTCACAATTTGTCCACAAGAGCGTTTTGGAGTTGTTGGATTGTGTATTTGATGAGTTTGATGAGGGAAACCAAAAGATCCATGAGCCTCCATACCGTAGCTCTGAGCAGCTTGCGGCGCTGCCATTCTTAAAATAGTTTGCACTGACAATTAAAGGTAATGAACCTACTCCTATATAGGGATTATGACAATTGGCCAATTTGCCAAAATGTTGAACTATCCCTTTAAAGTGTATGTTATATACACTTTTCTTTCAGTCCATCAACTGAAAGCTGTTTATCTGGAACTAATCAACTCACTGAGTAGAGGTTAGAGGGCTAAGGGAGGTGAGTCCAAGTAATTTGACATGTTTGAGCATTTTATAAAAAAGTAACGCAATAGTTACTTTTCCTGGTAATTACTGACTCAGTTACTTTTTGGGGAAATAACTTGTAAATATAATTAATTACTTATAATTATAACTATAATAATAACTTGTAACAAATACATAATAATACATACTTACTATTACTATAACTTAATTATACTTATAAACTATAACTACCGGTAATTAAAAGTAATGTGCTCAACACTACACCCCAGACTTCCTGATTCTTTCACCTGCCCACCTTCTCACTGATGTTACAAACACATCAACAGATCTCACTGTTTGTACTGAGGTGAATTTTGAGAGACATATAACTCCAGACTGACTGATCCCATTCGTACCCAGAAGCCTGTGAGCTGCTGTGGGACTGGACAGTGGGCTTCATGCCACACGTTTCCATGAGCTCCACCGCGGGTCCAGAGGAGGGTCTCGTAACCATTTTTATCTGACAGCTTTACGTTGAGGGAACCTGGACAGTGAGTGGGACAGGATGGTGAGAGAAGACAACATGCAGGTATACAGTATGTTTATAAATGACATTTATAATCAAAATAACCAGATGATAATTCACCTCAGCTAACATACAGAATCTGCCACTGTGTGTTGTATTCAGTCATTAACACATTCACAGGTCTGTTCAGTCACATCCTCACCTGTGTTCGGCCCGTAGAGTTTGTAGAAGAAGGACAGGCAGTGATCTGTAGCAGTTGGTAACTGTGGGAATGAAACTAAACGTCCGAACAAACCGCGCAGGGAAGGACTCCACATGTCCACGACAAGGCTTTTACCTGGACAGCAACAGAGAGACAGGAGTTGAGGTTTAGTTGGTTTCTAATGCATCACAAGAACAGAACTGACTCTTTTTCCACCGCACTGCATTTATTTGAGAGCTAATTACTAGTATATGGCCAAAATCCTATTAAAATTAAAGCTCTACATAAAAATATCTAGAAAAAACAATACACAGATTCTTTACAAAACAGCAGAGATTGTTCAGGGCTCCTTGTTTCACACTATCAGCAGTAGGCCTACCACCAGGTGAAGGATTTTCCCATGAATTTCTTGAATGGGTCAATTTAAACTACTGTTTGAGGCCTCCATAAATCATCTTATGACCCACAGAACCTTTAACTGGGTTAACTTAACTATTACACTAACAACACCCACCTTCCTTCACTTTTAGTAGATTTTGCTCACAAAACCTCTTCACACCCTTCACACAAGCAGGATAAGCAGTTCAAGGAACTGTCATTTTAACAGCTCAACTCCTACCAGAAGTTAAGTCAGAATAATAATAAGAATAAATCTTCAAATTATTTATACATAGAAAATAAAAAGGGGGTTTCATTAATGCAGCACTGTCTGTCACTGTGTTTCCACTCCATCTTCACTAATGCTTTCCGAGTATAATAATAACTCACAGGCCTGAGGCTTGTTGGGACGAGAATAACATCCCAAATGTCAGACCCATGAGAAGAAATCACCCACACACTGACTCAGAATCTTTGACCTGACAAAATCCAGCTGGGATCCAAACTTATTGTGTCAATTTAGTTAAATCTGTGTGGCCTCGCTCCTTTCACCAATGCTCAATAAATTGAAATGGTTTTCTACTTTTATGAGAAATACAACCATGCATTTTTATATAATATTACACTCCTTTTTGTTTCTTTTTGTTTAATTCAGCTCACCGAAGCCGATGGTGTGATCCATCCCGCTGCGCAACGTCCAGTCATAGTTGTCACTGTTGTCCTGATACCATCCACACATGTCATTTTCAAAGTTACATGACAGACCTGGACAAGAAAAACATTTTTTTTTTTACAATAAATACACTGACATATCTATGGGAAAACCATTATCATGTACTATGGACTGTGTGAGTCATGAGTATTACCTGTTGGAGAGGCTGGGAAATAATCACGGTAGCAGCTGTGAAAGCGAACGTTTTTCACTTTAATCTTGGCACATGGACAAAGTCTGGCAGCACGAGCCTCAAACACCAGCTGGACAAGATAAGACAGAAGAGATATAATGAGTGACAAGATTTAGATATTTACACGCGATGCAACAGTTTTGTTTTGACAAAAGCTAAAAGACAATGATCTTTGCTTCCTCTGTAGCTGCTGTCCTGCACTAAATAGGTTAAAACTATCATTTCCCATTTTCATTATGACTGAATTTTTATATTACCAAAAATGTTAGGTGTAGAAAAGTTGATTTATAAACGTTAGTAACGCCCTGACAAACAACTGACCTGGAAACGATGTTTCCTGGCTCCAATAGTTACTTTGGCACTTCTCCACTCCGTCTCATTTGTTCCCGTCTTCCCACTGAACTCCCACAGTTTAGGCTGCGCGCCCAGCAAGCCGTCAATCACTCTGACGGACAGCTCACCTGCAGCAGAGAAACACTTCAATCATCAACAGACCCCAGTTTTGCATCAAGGGAAAAATGTAAGATGTAACGAGAGGGCAAGGTAAACTAGATAAGATAAAGATAATAGTGATACCAATGTGAACTGGTTTCCCATTGAGTGCAAAATCAAAGCTGACGGTGCAGGCGGGGCCAGAGGGGCCCAGGAGGGGGGTGCGTGTCTGGGCTTCAGTCAGCTGTTGGCCCGGAGCCTTGGCCACGACCAGGTATCCATCTAAGAAATGTGAAGGGAACACGTATCAAAGTATTTTGTCGTTTCTTAAATTAATAAATACCGGCAAATGAGTAATCAAGGAGAGTGATGTGGTGATAAAGTAGCTGTACCTTTGGATGTGAGATTTACGGACGTCCAGGCTTGATTTCCAATGCTGGTATCAGTCCATCCTCTGCTGCCCTCTGGGTAGGAGAAATCCCCTGCAGATGGAAGTCAGAGAGATCTCAAAATTTTTTTTTTAAATCCCTCACAAACCAGAAAATCAAGCAGGGACACAGGATGAGCATACTTTGGATCCTAAGAAAACTAAAATATGACAGTTATATTATTGTTATCTCTGGTGTTAATCTTTAAGAACATATATTTGTGGGTTAAAGTACCACAGGCCATCTAAGTGTAGATTTAAATATCTTTTCTCAGGCCTCTCTCTGGATCTCTAGTAACAACAGGGCGACAAAGTTACAGAAGTCCTGAATACAAGCTGTGTGTGTTTCTTTGTGGACTAAAGCTTTAAAGGGATAGTTCAAAATTTGGGCAAATGGCCCATTGCCATAATCCGTATAGTCTTAGGACTCGGTTTGTTACCTTTAATTGTCGGTGCAAGCTGTTTTTAGAATGGCGGAGCAGAGCCGCGAGCTGCTCAGAGCTACGCTACGGAGGCTAATGGGATTTTTTGGTTTCTCTCATCAAACTCATCAAATACACAATCCAACAACTCCAAAACGCTCTCGTGGACAAGTTGTGACCTGCACATTCACCACGCTGTGAGAAAATAATGGAGCATTACTAGATGGAGTTGTTTTCAAGGCAAATGCAGAGATACGTGGTGAATGTGCAGGTCACAACTTGTCCACAAGAGTGTTTTGGAGTTGTTGGATTGTGAATTTGATGAGTTTGATGAGGGAAACCAAAAAATCCCATTAGCCTCCGCAGCGTAGCTCTGAGGAACTCACGGCTCTGCTCCGCCGTTCTAAAAATAGTTTGCACCGACAATTAAAAGGTACAAACCTACTCCTAAGACTATAGAGATTATGGCAATGGGCCAATTTGCCAAAATGTTGAACTATCCCATTAATACTTGATAAACTAATATAGACTCTAGACCTGCTTTATAATCAAAAAAGACGTGACAGAACAACAGTCAAGATGCAGTTTTTAAGAAAAATATCAGTTTTAGATTCACCAAGTCACCACTGTTTATTTCTGCAGGGGACATTCATTTTTAAACAACAGTTTTTGCTGCCTGCCTGTCTGTTTTTCTTCCTGTCATCCTTCTAAAACAAGTCAGTCAGCTTTTCTTAGGTCTCAAATACTGTGTAAAATATGTAGCTTTCATCTGAAAACTGTTTTTTTGGGTCACTGGTGACAGCTGACGCCTTAGGCTGATCTTCAGGCGTGCCTGATGAAGTCCTAAATACTTTAAATACTCAACCTTTGAACAGAGCAGTTGAAACAAAAACAAAGTCAAACAGAGCTGAATAAACTCACCACATTTGTCTTCATCCTCTGCTCCTGGACAGTCGGGGTGGAAGTTGCACAACTTGTCCGGCTCGGTGCACGGGTGTTTAGGAGGTTTAGGGAAATTTGCCATGGATACATTTGCTGTTCAAGTAGACAGTGTGAGACAACAGATTTAAGATTATTTCTTTGCAGACGTGGAATAACCTTATTTCTAAGTTAAGTTAAGATAGTTAAAGCGTTTACCAATTGATAGGCGGCACTCAGGAGATAACATGATGCTGTCGATCGCGATGCCTCCATATGAAAAGTCTCTGATTGCTGCCATCATTAAAATCTATAAAGACATAAAGAAATTCAGATGAAAAATTAGATGAATGACAAAGAGTTGCATATATAAAGTGTTTACAATTTCATTTGAACACAAAAGAGAATCATTCATTTCCAAAGTGCTGTACATCACTTCACAAACCACATTAGAATTGTTTACTCTCGTGTTCTTCCTAATCTTTATTGACATCGCCCACTAATTTTGATATTTTGCTTATGTAATTGATCCGTCTTAATTAAAGCTCAAATTTGTCCGATGTGGCCATGCAGTCAATTCACTATGTACAAGTGATGACAGTGTGTTCATTTAGCGTATATCAATATCTACTGTGTCATTTGTCTACATATAATTGTACAAATACGTAAGTATGTTTATGTGTATATGCTCACAGTGTAGACATTATATAGACATCCACACCATTTTCACAGAGCGTGAAGATAGACATGTTTAAAAGAAATAAGAAACTAATGAGACATAAGCTTGCATATATAAATTAGATACATACTGTATCTGTCAATATATATGGTTGCTGTATCTAATTTATATATGCAAGCTATATATATTTATATATGTTATTCTGTGTCTAATATTTCCCTTTAAAATTAACATACATGGCAGTATCGATGTATGTAGGGATATGTGTGTATAAGTACATGCATGTATATGTATCATATATTACATTTTTGTATGGGTTCTATATTACTAGTGAGACTGGTTAGAATTTACATCTGTGGTCTGTTTACATCTACTTACATTTTTATTTATGGCATAAATCCTAAATAAAATAGGCTACTATTTGTGACCATGTGTCTAATCATTTTCCTATTTGCCTCATTAGTTCATGAATTTTAACATAAGTCTCTTCGTATTAAAGATATTTTACTGTTGGGTTGAATCAGAATCTTTATCATGACTGCAACATAAGAAGTGCTCACCTGGAAAGGATGCTCAGTGACAATCTCCACCTCTGCCTTCACCCAAACGTCACCCAGGGCACCGCCCCTCTCCCACACTGGGTAGATGTTACGATCAGCAACCAGCACCGTCAGACCACCGGACATGGGCCCAAACTGGTGAGTGTACATCACCATCTACAGACGAGACAAAACACTAATGAGTAAAACAACATTCATTGTAAACGTTGCTCAGTCACTTTTCTCCTCTCTATAGAAGATGTTTTTGTACTTTTATCGAATTCTTTGTCAGACTGTAAATAAATGACTGTGACACTGAAGAGATAAAGTAAATCATGAAACTCTGGACTGTGACTGGAGGAAGATCTAGCTTTGGACTCACCTTGCAAGGATGTGAACTATTGGTGGGTTCAAGCAGAGGACTTTGGAAAGCGGCCCAGTCTGCTTTGAGTCCACTATCAGGAGCAGTCACATACAGGAAACCACCTGCATTCATAATAACCATACAGAAATAGTGAAGATATTTTACTGTAAAGCTGACGACACAACAACAGCTCAGTTTCGACACTGACGAATTACATATTAATACCTGATACAGTGTTGCTGGAGTGATCCCTGCCTGGTCCTTTCAGATGATCTGACTTGGAGATATTCCACTGATATGTCCTCGCCCATTTCAGTGGGGAGAGTGACGTCAGGTCCCAGTCACACACGTCACTCTCAAAGTCACAGAGTCTATACTCGCCTGGAGACAAAACAGTCACACACACACTAGTGATTGCTGGAAATTTAATTTTACTAAACATTTCAGGGATATTTTTATAAGAATAAAAATCACTCTAAATCTAAAATAATTTATATTAAAGGGATAGTTTAACATTTTGGCAAATTCGCCTATTGCCATAATCCCTATAGTCATAAGGGTAGGTTCATTACCTATAATTATCGGTGCATGTTGTTTTGAGATTGGCGGGGCAGAGACGTGAGCTGCTCAGTGAACACAATGGAGGTGAACGGTACTGGGTCCCCGTCCCTCATCAAACTCATCAAATACACAATCCAACAACTCCAAAATCCTCTTGTGGTTTCATGACATCGATCTCAAAACAACATGTACCGATAATTAAAGGTAAT
The DNA here is from genome assembly GCF_905171665.1 of Trachurus trachurus. Lineage (NCBI taxonomy): Eukaryota > Metazoa > Chordata > Actinopteri > Carangiformes > Carangidae > Trachurus > Trachurus trachurus. The sequence continues at coordinate 22,686,572 of NC_139908.1, forward strand.
GAATCTAGTCCTATGACTATAGGGATTATGGCAATAGGTGAATTTGCCAAATGTTGCATTATCCCTTTAAACACCAGGATTCATTGTTGTGGGAACAGAGGTGGATTTTTGGAATTGTCCCCACCAGATAAATCATGTTTTCATTAGTGTGTAACGATATGATGTGTTTGAATTAGCCTAGAATGGTCCTCTCATATTGACATAGGGAGCGGGTCTTCTTCCACAGAGCCCGCCCCGCTGCACCTCAACACTCTGATTTGGTTGAACCTTTTTTTTTGTGCTGTCAGAATCTTTTGTCAGAAAATGTCCTCACCACAGTTCTCCTCGTCTGTCCCGTCTCCACAGTCGTCGGTGCCGTCACAGACCTGTCGCTGCTCGACACAGGCGTCATTGTTACACTCCAGCCACCCTACTGGACACTCACCAGGGGGTGGCTCTGATGACAAAAAGAGGGAAACACAACAAAATCATCATTATCATTATACTGGATGTAACTTAGAAATTTCTGTTAATATCACATGTTAATTGTTAGTAAGACTCTCAGGACTCAGGGACGGCACATGGAAGAGATATTTTGAATACTGTGAGGACTCACGAGGGAGGGCACAGTTTAAAAACTCCAGCTGGTCTATGGCCATATCTCCTTTTTGCCCAGTCATGCGCTGCGAGTGGAGACGGATTTGGAAGCCTGTGGCAATACGGCCCAGAAAGATGGTGGCCTCCCTCCAGCCCCGCACATTGGTGGCTTCAGGACGCCACACTATGGCCTCTTGAGAATCCTTGTGTAGGACAGACGCCCACATGGGGGGGTTGTCCAGACCGGTGTGACCTACAGGCAACAACCACAACAAACACACACAAAACAAAAGGTTAAAGAAGATACAATTAAGTAATAATCAGTTTTGAGAAACAATTAGAGCAAAGAAAATGTAAGTAAACTAAAACTGAATTGAATAAAAATAAAATACATGAAAATACTCCCAGTGAAGTCACTTGAAAGTAATTTAAAGGACCTGTCATTAATTTGTTGTTACCTGAGTCCCACAGGAAGTATCTGAGACGCAGACGACAGGTTGGTGAGGACTGTCTCATCTCTGGAGAGATTAAAACTGCAGTGCTGACATACTCTGACTTCGCTGCAGTCACTCCCATAAACCAACCTGTGTGATAGGAAACATTCATTGTGATATATTGTGTTATTCACATCACAGTTGAGTGCACAGTCATGTTTTATTAAATCTAAATTCAAACACTGAACCTGGTCTTCTGCAGGTATCCTGGTACTGACACTTTAAACCTGTTCTCATTCATTTAACAAAAGATCAAACCACCTGCTCCAGTGTGAACGGGGCTGCATCAGAGGTTGTCGTCACCTATCACCACCACCTCCACTGCCTCGCTGGGTCAAATGTGTTCAGCTTAAACAACCTTTAAACTCAGCACTGAGTTGTTGATACTTCCAAATTATTTACAAGCAACTGCTCTGCACACATGGAGCAACACTGACACTTACCTGTTCCTGTCCACCTGAATGCAAGTCCAGTGTTCACTCTATCTGACTATTTAGCTGCTGAATGCTCCACTATGTTCACCAGCTGCTCTCTGACTGTGTCTGACTTGTTTGCAGTGGGATTTCAGGGTTTTGTTTAATTAAAAAACACACAGCCAACTGCTGCTGGACTGAATCTGAGCAGGGAAACTACGGGACTGAAAGCAAACGATGAGTTAAAATAAAACATACAGTAAAGCTACATAGAGATGTGGGGAACTGCAGGGTCGGCTGATGTGAGGGCTTGTCACTATGGCAACCCCTTTCACAAACACTACATGTCGACAATTGATCAACTGTTAATATAAACACACAGATCATAGCATTTTAAAGAATTAGGCATATTGAGATTGAAGATGCATAGTGTCATATAACAAAATGAATATTTTTTCCAAAGAAAACAAAGCCCATACAACATTCTAGCCTAGAAATCTAGATGCACGATATAGTCTGGCTTGTCAGGCTAACATCATTCTATTATAACTATTTTATTTACAGTAGCCTATATGTTCAAAACTAGAGAGGGAGATGTAACATAATCCATCATTGGATTCAAAGAAATCAAGAGAGAGCAGATGTTTTTCTAATGGTAGCTACATTTATTAATACCTACATGTTGCTACTATTTGTAATAATCCAACACCATGGGAGGAAGAGCTGAGGCTGTGTTCAACACTCTTTCTCCTGTTAATTGATTTCTCTGCTGTGAGTGTAACTGCCGGGGAGAGATCGCTGTGGTTTCAGCTGAACTCACAGCTGCAGAGAAATAAGTGGCTGTTAAGGCTGGCTGTGAAAATCAGCCCGAGACGTGTTAATTACACACTTCGTCAGTGCAATTCATGTTTACATGGTGATTTCATAAAGAGCCCCTGCAAAAGCACGCTGCTGCATATACTATCAGAATATAAAAAAAACACCTAATGGAAAAATGAAATTTTACATATTGTTTGCATGTCTGATGCTTTGATTTATAATTCAATGTTATTACATGCATTAATCCCATTCTGTCACTTTTATTACCCCCGAGGTTGATGACTATTATATAAGATAATAATAGAGTGAAATCATCTTGACTTAAAAATGTCCATGTCCTCTGTTTACTTCAATAGAGAACATTAAAACACATCAATCACAACGACAGGGGCTCTCAGCTGCAGTCGTCCTATTTGCTACTCACTGCTGAGACCTTTTGCTACTGCACTCTACTGGTAGAAGAAAGAAGAAACTATACAACATGTAACATGGAACAAAAGTTCTCCATACCATACGTTAACAAAAATGGCTTAGACCTGCAGTGTAAGTGTTAAACTCTGTACCTGTAGCTGTGCCGGTGGTGTAGTCAGAGGACGGCCCACTGTTGGACTCTCCTCCCTGCTGTCTCTCCCATTTGTAGGCTGGGCTGAAGGACTGGTCCGTCCACCCACACAGTCCTCCATCCTCAAAGTCACACTCAAAGCCTTTTCCCCTGTAGCCTTGAGAGGCCAGATGAGAAAACAGTCAACGGCTGCAAATCTGAGATTTACACAAGCCAATAACCAATAATATTTTGTGAACTTCCACGTTTTCTGTTAATAATACAAACAAAACAATTTTTCGCAATACATTCATGACGCATGAGAGCCCAATTTTTTAAATAATCAGATGTAAATCGTGTAAATAAGGATTCAGTTTGGAGGAAAAGAAAAAATCTTTAAACCTACCGCAGTTTTCCTCATCGCTGCTGTCAGTGCAGTCACACACAAAGTCACACTTCTTGTCAGGAGCCTCACATGTGTGAGCCTGACACTGAGCAGCTGTGGAGGGAGGCCAAACATCAGAGGAAGTGTTGCCACTTCAGGTTCATTCAAATTAAATGCAGAATATTACCGACACGCCCAACTCTCATTCATGATTTCTGAAGTTTGTTGATGTCAGTTTCTGGCAGTTTTCTGACTACAATCCAATCCAAGTCCTTTAGTTAATAATCCAAGGCCTTTAGTTAAGAAAGAGCTAGAATAAAGTAAGTGAGTATTTCAATAAATGTATAGCCTATTTATAGAATAAGCCTGAACAATAAAATCAAAGAAACCTTTTGGATAGACATTGTACTGCCCTCACAGTGCCTACACTTGTGCAAAACTAGACAGTCAGCTAATGACCTTCCAATAAACCACAAGGCTTAACTTTCCTTGTCCTTTAATTAAGTCTTTGTGGGGGTTTTTGCTTTGTTTTGAAAACTATTACAGAGTTTGCAAATTAATCTTTACTTAGGGTCACCTATCTAACACTTTCTGAAAGTAACACTGTGTCTTTCTCAACATTTGCTTATGGAAATGGACACCTTCATCCATGTTTTGGATTGGGATCACTTTTTAGAGTTACTCTCTGAATGACACATATCAAAAACACACAAAAAACCTTCATCTGATGAGGCTGACAGGACCTGAATAATTGAGGAGGAGGCCTTGAATAGAGATTTCTGTGATAACAACTGTTTCACAAATGAACCATCAAACTGTAAGTTAAAGCCAACATGAGGGAGCTGTTGTAAAAGGTCTGAACATCTTCACCATGATCAGTGAACACTCTACTCTACCCGATGAAGACCCTGTGATACTGTCAAAAGCTCCACAAACAGCAAGTGAGTTGACTCTTTGGTGTCAGACTTGTTCAAAGTAATAAGTAACTTAAGCAATCAGATCGCTGTAAATAAAAAAGTGGAGGAAAAGCATCGAGTACAGTCAACCAAAATAGAAAAACCTTGAGTAGGTCTATCAGAACAGTGAGAGTGAACTCACTTCAGTGTTTCCCACCCGCTTCTGTTTGAAGCTGTGTTAAATCTTAGATGACTCGCCCCAAACTCTCTTATCAGGACTCATTACCGGCAAGGATTTACAAGGCCGACTAATGCCACCAGGCTCAAAGGCCAGAGGGAAGTGATCGGGTAATGCCAGCAGTATCTTTTTCCATCCAAAGGTCTCCGATTAACATTCCTGACCTGACACTAATTCACACTGGAAAATATTCAGTCTTTGCCAGATACAGTGTGCTGTAAAAAAAAAACTCATCATTGTCAATCAGGAACCATAAATATAATAATAAAAATAGCACTACTGTACATGCACAGTACAAACAACAATGTGCATGTACAGTGGTGCTATTTTTATTTTTTGGAGCATTTATTTTACAAGAATGTGAGTATATCATCGCATGCCATGGAATAACATCCCTGACAATTTAGGCATCATTTATTTATACGAGTAAAATAACTTAGAAAACGTTGCAAACATTTATTAACATTTACTTGTACTGGGGAATTTAAACTGTTCCACCGTCAGATTTAGATTTAGGTGAAACCAAACCAATCAGCCACAGAAATAAAACCAGTCGTATGGTCAATGAGTATATTGTTTTGCATCTTTCTACACAGCAACTGCATGATCTTTTAAAAACCACATAATGCAATACTGTAATGTAAGCAATATTCAACAAATTATTTTCTTGCATTTACAAATACTTGGATTTTTTGGTGTCCCAGTTTTGCATAAATTTATTTCTACACATAAAAGTAGAATGAAACACTTGTTCATATAGAAATCCACTATCGATTGACTTGCAATTAAATTTACATACTGTATATTTAGACCATATAAACTAACATCACATACATTACATCAGCTCATGATACGTGGTGGTAGAGAGATGTGACCTCAGTGATCTCAGATACAGTGGGTGACACTGATAAGCCCAACAAGCAACAGTGAAAATATTCTCTCTCTTTGCGGCTTGAATGTTAGAGTAGATTATTATGTTTGGTCAAAAGAAGAACCATGGTCTCGAATAGGAAAAAGAACTGAAAAACTTATAGGACATTAGAATTTTTTTGTCTCAGTTTCGGGGCCGCAAATCTGAAGCCTGACATATCTTTTCAAGACAAGCAGTCGTGTAAGTTCATTTTTCAAAGTTACCGGTAGCCCTGCCAGCAGTTATTTCCACATAAAGGTTATCTTTAATACCCACAGAGAGATGGAGGCTGGAGGGAATGTGCTCTTACCCCAGTGCAGACTCAGCAGCAGCAGCAGGAGGCCTGAGCTCCTCCAGTGTAACATCTTTATTCCTCCTCTTCCACCAGCTCAGTCTGAGGGAGCTCAACGCAGCCTGGATTCTTTACTGGTCGACTCTGACCTCCTCTCCCTCAGCGAGAGATAAGAGCTGAACTTTAAATTCACCCGGTGCGCAACTGCAACAAAACCATCATAAAACAATTTCCTCTCCATGAGTTCACATCCCGTAGATTGCACAACGCCTGAAGTGGACACAGTTGGCAACGGCCACGCTGAAACAATTCAGGTGTGAAATGTGGCGTCTCTTCACAAAAATCACACTGGTTCCATTATCGTTCAGTGACATCACACACTTGTAGCTTCACAGGAGCAGTGGCAGGTGTGTGTTTTTAGATGGCTCATGCTGCATTCAATGGGAAATTGTTATTTTGGTTAGGAAACTTTTCACCCATCACACCTGTTGCTATACACAGAACAGCTACATTTAAAGTCTCATTAAGAGGACAAGCTCAGTGTGATCAGAATAATCTGTAGGATCAGTCAAGATCAGGAATATGTTTAACCTAGTTTAGCATCAAAACTGGATCCAGGGAGAAACTGGTGGCCTAGCTCTAAAGTTCAGATTTCCTATAGCTGTCTTATCTTCTGTATCTATCATGGAATCTTGACATAAACCTCACAGTGCAGAGGATCTCAACCGTTCTGGGACATAGGGGGGATGAAAACTTCAGCTCTGTAAATTCACATTACAGCAAACATTTTTCACTTTTGATGGACTGAGGCAGTTTCTCCCTAAAGCCGAGCTGCAGCAAACATTTAGCTGCTTTCATAAAGTTTGACATCTCTTCATAGCAGTGTCATCACCTGCCTGGCACAGACAGACACAGGAAGAGAGGAAGTGGTGAGCAGAGAGAAGCTTAAGAACCTACAAGAAATTATTATTAGACCCTTCATTTATCAAGATGCCAGAGATGCGACTCCAAATGTTACTGTCTGTTACTGTCTTATATGTACATGTCCTGTTTTCCCATGCTTGTTATTGTTTGTGCTGTTTCCCAATGTTTGCCATTGCATGTCCTGCTTTTTAATGTCTGTTACTGTTTGTGCTAAATGTCATAGCTCTATGTAGTCTGGGTTAAAATGGTCTGTTCTTATTTTGTTTGTCTGCATCTGTTTTTGCCCTGATAATGTCTGTCTGTGTTCTGTTTTGTAGTTGTCCATTGTATGATCTGTCATCATATGGTTTTAAAGTCTTCTGTGTTTATGTTTTTTAGAAACATGCCTTGGGACTGCGGCTGAAATTTAGCAGTTGTGCTAAGCCCGGCACATTTACACTGATGCTTAATGCATCAGTGTTGATGAATGTGCACTGTCCCAATTCAATAAATAAAGAAATGAAATGTGCCATCTACATGTGTTTTTTTTTTAAGTATATTTTTTGGCTTTTGGACTTTATTTGATAGTACACAGTAGAGACAGACAGGAAAGGGGGAGGCAGAGAGAGGGGGAATGACATGCAGGAAAGGGCTGCCCGACGCGGGATTCAAACCGGGGCCGCCTCCGGTGAGGCCTGTAGCCTCTACATGGGGCGGCCGCTTTACCCACTGCGCCACGCACCGCCCCTCTACATGTGTTTTTAGCTCCTCTTTTTTTCCTTGTCTGCATGTTATGTCCGTATGCCAGTGTTGCTATGTATCACCTGCGATCATGAGCTGTTGTTATGCCATTATGTCAATTCAATATACACTACTCACTAAAAGTTAGGGATGTTTGGCTTTTGGATTAAATTTCAGAATGCACCTAAAATGCACTATAACCTTTACAGGTGAACTCAATTTAACTTTCTCTAAACGTTTGAATGCAAATATCCAATTGTTCAATGTTTCAGTACTTACTGAATAACATGCTGTTCTCTAACAAGGTGATTAACCACAAAAATCACAAGCACTGTCTGATTTAGTGGTTCAATAATCATGCGGGATTCGAACCGGTTCAATAATCATGCAGGATTTGAACCGGGGCTGCCTGCGGTGAGGCCTGTAACCTCTACATGGGGTGGCTGCTTCACCCACTGTGCCACGCACCGCCCCAGTTCCGTTGTATTTTAATGCATTGCTTGATTGTTACCCTTTTTTGGTTTTTAGGTTGCCTGTAACAGACGAAAATTTGCCTTACTGGCTAACTCTGGCTCACTTGCAGTTTCTCATAAATTCTGTTGATCAGTGTTACACTGTCCCTGTCAAATAAACCAATAAATTAAATTAAATTAAATTAAAATGAACGCTAATGCTACTTTGTACGTGCTGGGGGCAGTGGTTTGCTGACAGCTCTACATCAACTTTGTAAGGTGAAAACATAGACCGTATATAAAAGGTGAAAACACTGTCACTCTTGTTTTTACAAATTGTTATGTCGCCCCCAAGTGTTCAGAAACATTATTGAGATATGCAGCGTATCTAGATGCCAGTGATTGTTTTGTGTACGTCTGCACTGTGTAATTTCAAAGTACCTAAGTACACAACTTGCCAGTAGGATCATCCAGTTCATTTGCTTTAATCATTAAATTTCAGGCCACAATATAAATCAACATTTTACAGCTCAATAGCTGCTTACCTTATCTCACCTATGGTCGGCCGTTGGCCACAGGTACAATAATAAACAGTGGGCGTGTTTTCATTTTGCTGCTATGCAACAGAAAGAACACAGTGTACACATAACTTATAGGCAGAGCTTAGGAAATATTTATATCACACAAAGCAACAAAGGTTCACTTTCAATATGTTGTGGTGATAAGTTCAACTCTGAGACTGTGTGACTCTAAAACAAGTCAGTCTGTCATGTATGTCAGCAGTTATTTACTTTATAATTAGGCCTATTTACTTATGAGACTTCAAACTATTGAAATGCATAACTTCATTATTGTTGTTTAAAACACCCAAAAAGTAAAAATGTAAAAAAGAAAATCTTTGTTTACCATTTATTTCTCAAAATATCAACACAAAAATAATCCCAGAAAATTCTGATCCTGTTTGTGTCGTGTGTCAGTCTTAGTTGAAGATAACTAATTCTGCATCGTTCTGAATATGTTCTACCTTCTCATGAGGGACTACAGGTAAGTTCTATGTCAGTCCAGGAGAAACAGGGTCCACCAGAAGCTGGTCTCAGTTCAGTACCCTTCATTATCCCAGGTCACATCGTAGTCTGGATACCGAGCCTTTAGTTTCTCAGTAGTTACTGAATGGTTCGCTCTTCCAAATCCCTGGAATGAAAAGTATACCAAATCAACGATCTGCTACAATGATAAAAAATATATTTAAAGCAGAAGTAAGCGGAATATTTGTGTTAATATAAGTCTTAAATAGTTATATCTTCCGACGGGAATCATAGAGTGTTTGGTCTGAAACACGGGTCTGTCAGTCACTCTGCTCTGTGTAAGCCGAGGAGAAAACTTTTATTTTATTTCCTTGTATCCTACAACCTTTATCCAATGAGGTGAGAGAACGGCATAAAGGGGCGGTCCTCTCTGTGTGTGCAGCCAAGGGATGCGCGTGAATGTGGTGACGTAGGGACGAGGGCGGGGACTGCTAACTCCATCGGCTGACAAGAAGTTAGCCAAAACGACCGGATCGCTTACTTCTGCTTTAATGTCAGTTAAAACAATCAACATTTTAGTACTGACATTGCAAATAAATGATAATATCAAAGGTCCTTTAGTCTCTTCTAGTTCACAGTTTTGTTTTTTGGGGACTGACTACTCTCAGTGTGTTCCTCCTCACCATGGAGTATCCGTAGACGTGGATCTTCTTGGCCTGTGAATCATGTTTGATCCTCCCTCCTCCGATACACTCACAGTCCAGGTGACCGTCCTCCTCCAACTCCTCTGCAACTTTCTCATAGATATCAGCTACAAGAAAAAGCACAAAAAGCACAAGTGAGTGATCTGCTGCATTTTCCTATGCGTTTTAACTCTAAATTTCATTTATAACATCCTTAAATACAGTATACTTATAATGAAGGCTATCATAGAAGACTTACTGAATTCAATTTTGGCATCAATTTCATATTTTCATAAACACCAACTGTGAGGTGGACTTTGGCTTAAACGCAGCATTTGTTTGTTTTAAACTTGTGAGTGAAGCCACCAGTGTTTGAGCTACCAACTGTCTATTGAATATGTTTATTAATAATCACAAATGGCTGCTTGTTGTGTAGATGCGCTGCCTCCATCTGTTGTTCATGATGAAGACGATGACTTTATGGACAATACTGTATGTTCTCTGCTGACTGCCTGACAGAAACTAAATTGCGTCATGGCCATTTCAAGATTTGGCACTGGAAATAATTCATTCATTTAATTAATTCTGGCTAATTAAAAATAAACTTACCTAACGGAAATGTGTTGATGAGCTACCTGACTTTTTTTTTTTTTTACTCGAGACGAGACGTTTGTTGAACTGAATTCAGGAGCTCCTTTCATTTGGACGCCACCTGTGTGTGTATTGAAGAAGAATTTTCTTCCCCTCTCGTGATGTTTTCTATAGCTTTCCGAGCGAAAACACGGTTTCTAAACTCATTTGAAACAAACAAAACAAAATAGCGGGGGTGGTAATGACTAGCTGACTGTGCTTCAAGCTAAGCTACGCTAGCGGTTAGCGCGGCTAACGTTAGCCGTTTCCATAGGCCTTTTCAAAGGAGGTTAAATCGAAAGCAACTGGACTTATTATTAGTTAATAACTAAGTCCAGTTGCTTTCGATTTAACCTCCTTTGAAAGACTATGACCTGGGCAAATGAGAATATGCACCGGCTTTCCATAGGCCGTTTCACAAAAGCATTCCAAACACCGTTCCATCTCCCAGCATGCCACGGACGTCCGTGTTGCGGTTAAATTAAAATGCATTTAAAATGTACAGATCGAAAAATGAGAGATGTTACTACGCCTACACTATTGTATTTTGTGTCCTCTATCTCACTGTCATCATATTAAGTATAGCACACAGACCGCACCACTACAGAAAAGACTAGTGCACTGGAGCTACATAAATACCGCTCGTCGAACGTTAATATTTGTTGGTTGGAAGGCTTTTACACAGGTCGCCTGCATTGTGCTCATCATGCTGTTATCTCAGGTCATCTGGTCAGATGATCAAGCGGGAAACCCGGGGCTGACGATGTCCCCCAAGGGCCCAACTAGAATCCTGGCATGCTGCCAGGACCTTGGGAACCGATGTCCATGTAGACTCCCCCCGATTCCCCATACTGATCACACCCAGAGACACCACACCTCACTGTAGGACCATCTCACTGGAGATGGTCAATTTACATACAAAAACAGCCCCGCCCGCTCCGGGATGCAGCAGGTGAGCAAGGTGCATGAGCCGGTGTGAAAACCCCCCACCCAATTTTTTATTTGAATATAAATTAATTTGAATATAGTGAAACTCATGATGAGGCTTATTTTTTTGAAGCGCGAGCGTGCTTCCTCCTGTCACACGTGATTGGCGTGAATGATGTTGGAGCATGGATGTATTATATTAACATTATTGTTGGAGTCAAATGCCTAGCCTCACGCGACGTCGCTTCTTGAGTTTTTGGAACCAGGTGAAGACTAGGCTAAATATACTAAACCGTCTTTGGAGAAGAAACCACACTGGGACGAGAGGGCGGAGCTGACCCGTGTCCCGCTGCCACTGATTCTCTACAAACCCCCACCTCCAGAAGTTCCAAAGTTGACACAGTTAAACTCATTACTCATAGGAGTTATGGTATTATAGATACCATAACAGTGTCATTGAAGACATGACACATTTAGTCAAACAAAGGACAGCAACCTGTTTAACCCAAATCAACAAGTTTCAACTAACCAAGATGCTGGTTGGTTGAGAGATGTTGTTAGCCAACTGACATTGTCCACATGGAGGAAGACTGTCTGAATTAGATTAATTTGGAAAAACGTAATTGTCTGTAACAGAAAATCATCTTCAGCGTGGCCCAGAACAGACACTCAGGCGTCCATACTAATAAAAAAGTAAACATACATAGGCTGCTGTATACGGGTTAAAGTGCTAAGTGATCAGTGTGAATATGCCTCAGTAAAAACTGATCTGTAGACTGCAGCAGTGTGGGTGAACCATACAGGGTGAACATGCTGAATGAGCAGGTCTCGCGTTTAGTGGCAGACAGAGACACCTGCTGGTCCTCAGTGGGTCGGGTCTCCTGACTCACCGTGGTACTCGGCCCAGCCGTATCCTCGGACTATATCCACCTCCGAGTCGTCTCCCTCCTCCCGGCTGTGGACTCGGATCAGGACGTACTTGAACACGCCGGACGGGTCGATGTCTGCCTGCGGGATGTTGGCCATCAGAGCCGCAGCCTTGGTCTGCGTGCACATCTCCACACTTCCCAGTAGCCACACGAGCGAACCGGAAAACAAACAAAATAGCCGCAACTTGTCAACAAACGCCGTTTCTGCAACAACAACACTTCAGTATGTGGTTTACAGCTTAAACCTTATCTACACGTAGAAACAAAAGCAAAGGAGAAAGCGGTTCCTCGACTCTCACGTCTGTTCCGCCATGCAGCAATCACACAACTACTTCCGGGCCAAACCTTCAAAAATAAAAGCGACGATAAATTGAATTGGTCTTGTACTTGTTTAATTTTTCATCATCATTATGTCTCTGGCACAATACGATTTTGATTATTTCATTGAGTGAAGGACGATTAACTGGCAAATCACTGAGGCCTTGCTGCTTAATTTAAAACCGAAAAAAAGATGAGTCCCACTTTTATTCTGAAGGTAGTGAAGTTTGACCGGAAATCACTCTCACGCTTTTCGTACGTCCTTGAAGCAAAGCATCCTAGCTGTTGTAGTCCAGAGCAGATTCATGAAAGAAAGAAAGAAAGAAAAAGGGGAAAGATTGACTTAATACAATAAGAAAAACAATACAGCAGTTGAATTATTTCTGTCTACAAATGTTTATTAAATGCGAACACCTGCTGTTATACATTGGTGGGTTTTAGGCTATGTTTCATATTTTGGCACATTAAACTGTGAATAAAAAGCAGATTAGTTTACAGTACAGTGCTTCAGAGTACAGTCACATGTTCTACTTTTTTCTTTCTTTTACATTCCTTACAATCAAACATTGGTTTTACATGTCATTAATGTCTGTTATCAAAGTCCCCTGATTGGTCTGCTGCAGGTTCGGTGCCTGTCAGCAAAACTATGGAGTTATTTTTGTGTCATAAATATCTGTAAACGCACAGAAGGGGATCTACAAATGTTCCTTGGTTTGCACACGTGTTTTGCTATCCACAAATACAAATTTCTAATTTGTAACTTGTATTTTGGTTTTTACAAATAAATGTGTATTTGTAAATATATTGTGTATTTGTAAATGTATAATTTTCCATTTGTAAAAACAAAAAAGCCATTTGTAAAACCGAAAATTCTGTTTGTGAAGTGTGACTCTGCATTTGTGGATCACCAATCACACACACGCATCTCTTTCCTCAATGACGTATTTCTGAGACAATCCTGCCGCGATCCACACAGATCCACAAACTCACAGCTGCTGATTCACAAAGGGCCGCTCTCCTCACCAGGAGGGGCAGTGTTGGCGAGTAGCTGAATTAAAACTAACGAAGAAGACTGCTACTGGCTTATCTCGAGAAATTATTTTAATTCCCACTGTTAATGCGTCACTTTATTAAGTTTTAATGTTTTTTCATGCGATAAAGTAACTGTTTAGATCCCCAATATGCGGTTAGTTTATCCAAATGACGCCTGTTTGGAAGCTCCATCTGTGGAGCAGCTAAGCTAACTAGGCTACCACCGGACGAGCGGTCTATCACAGAGGCTACAGCCGGGCTGCTGTGGTGGTCGGCCGGCTAAGCCGCGGTCTCCTCCCAGGGGAGAAAACGACCTGCATTGTTAATGTCAACTGACTGACCGTTTCATTGTAAAACATTTATTTATTGATGTAGCGGTGGTGATTGTACATAGCCCATTATAGACTAAATAGTTTTGTTTGTTGATATAGCCTACTACACCACTGAATGAGACAACATTTATCTCCTAAAAATAATTCATCCAGCCGGCGGTAAACCTCTAAAAAACTGCCGGTAGATTGATGGGCTCCTTTTCTCCCCTGGGAGGACGACGCAGATTAGCCGACCGACCACCTCAGCAGCCCGGCTGTTGCTTCTGTGATGATCCGCTCATCCAGAGGCAGCAACCGGGTTGGGGCTTGGTTTCTCCCCTGGAATGACGCCGCGGCTTAGCCGGCCGACCACCACAGCAGCCCGGCTGTAGCCTCTGTGATAGACCGCTCGTCCGGTGGTAGCCTAGTTAGCTTAGCTGCTCCACAGATGGAGCTTCCAAACAGGCGTCATTTGGATAAACTAACCGCATATTGGGGATCTAAACAGTTACTTTATCGCATGAAAAAACATTAAAACTTAATAAAGTGACGCATTAACAGTGGGAATTAAAATAATTTCTCGAGATAAGCCAGTAGCAGTCTTCTTCGTTAGTTTTAATTCAGCTACTCGCCAACACTGCCCCTCCTGGTGAGGAGAGCGGCCCTTTGTGAATCAGCAGCTGTGAGTTTGTGGATCTGTGTGGATCGCGGCAGGATTGTCTCAGAAATACGTCATTGAGGAAAGAGATGCGTGTGTGTGATTGGTGATCCACAAATGCAGAGTCACACTTCACAAACAGAATTTTCGGTTTTACAAATGGCTTTTTTGTTTTTACAAATGGAAAATTATACATTTACAAATACACAATATATTTACAAATACACATTTATTTGTAAAAACCAAAATACAAGTTACAAATTAGAAATTTGTATTTGTGGATAGCAAAACACGTGTGCAAACCAAGGAACATTTGTAGATCACCTTCTGTGCGTTTACAGATATTTATGACACAAAAATAACTCCATACAAAACGGACGCGCGCTTTGCAGCTGCATCGAGGCACACAGTGGTAGGATCCAACCAGTTTTTGTCAAGCTTTTCGGTAAGTGCATATTGAAACGTTACAGTTTTATGATAGTATTCATTTGAAATAATTAATCAGGATTCGGTTAAACGTGAGCTGAGTGTGTTTGGGCTAAGTTATTTTTTTTGTGTGTGTGAAGCAATTGTGCCAGTTGGTGGTGGGGTAACATTAGCCAGGCTAGCGCCGCCTACTGGTTCCGGCAAATTTCATTTGCCTCAACAATGTAGTCAGGACACTAGCAATGCGTTTCGGTTTGCTCCGTCCGCCAGAGCGGACGGACCAATCAGCGAACAGACGGGTAAGTGAAGGCGATGACGTTGAACTCAAGCGCTCAAGATTAACCTATGAGCTTAACCGGTGTATAGCACACGTGACCACCAAGCAGCAGCGATTAGTTGAAGCAAATGTAAGCAACCGCCTCCCGGAAGCAAACGAATCCCTATGGCTCAGGTTCAGACGCTTTTTGAAATGTAATGAAATAAGCGGCTGATGCATCAGGCTAGGGTAACATGGGGTTTGCATAACATTTAGCATCTGCACTCGGTAGAAACTATCGGTTGTAGCACAGCATAAACTACGTGTAATCGCCGTCGACTTCCACATTTATTAAGTTATTAGAACAAATATTGTCGCGTTAGCTTCTCGTTAGCTTCTCGTTAGCTTCTCGTTAGCATAGCGGCAGCATAACGTTAGTATCAGAGTTCGCCGCCCCTCAACCTTCTGTACATGGAAGTAAATGAGTGTAAAATTACTGTAATGCCCTCTTAGTCCAGTCATTTTACGAGAAAAGGTTAAACAAATTGCAACAGAAGCAAACTCAACTGATTTTGTATCATCAATATCTCCTGAGTGAGGGAAAAAAAGCCCCGAAGAATCCCATCAGGGGAAAGTTTCGAAAAACACCCAAACATATCCCATTTATACGCATATAAAAACATTTTTTCACGTGAATAGGGTCAAATTTGTACGGAAGCGCATTGCATTCACTTGATAAAATAAAATTTAGACACCTTATCTCGTAATTACGAGATCTTTTCTCGTAATTACGAGATCCTGATGTCGTAATTATGAGATCCTGATGTCGTAATTATGAGATCCTGATGTCGTAATTACGAGAAAAGATCTCGTAATTACGAGATAAAGAAAAAGGAAATGTCTATAAATCCGCTCTTGTTTTCTTAATAGATGAATGCTACGGTGGTGCAGTGGTTAGAGCAGTTGCTACCCGTACAGGAAACCGAGGATCGAATCCTGGGTGTAGCACATCGTTCTCGTTTTGTATATTAGGCCACAGTAGCCTACATTATTAGACAGCGGGGGACACACCGGCCCACGTAACCGATTGTGCCGTTCATACACACCAAAGACCCCGGTGCCTGGCCGCCGCCGCCGCTGCTCTAGTGGCGGCCGGGCACCGGGGTCTGTGGAGCGGGTTCATGAAGCCTGGTTGTCCCGACATGACTCAACTCACAACACTGTAACGTTATGTTGTGTGTCTTGTAGCCGAAAAGTAGGCTACAACACACACAACATAACGTGACAGCCGCAGTGTTGTGAGTGAGTCATGTCGGGACAACCAGGCTTCATGAACCCGCTCCACCGCCGCCGCCGCTGCTGCTGCTGCTGCTGCTCCGCGGGGAAGGCGAAGCTCACTGCCAGGATCACCGCCGGAGCAGCGGCGGCGGCCGGGCTCACACCCGGGGAAGGCGATCCTGGCAGTGAGGGTGTGTGAGCCCGGCACCGCCGCCGCTGGGGGCGGCCAGGCGGTGGAGGCGATCAGTGAGCTTCGCCTTCCCCACCCAGGGAAGGCCATCCGGGCAGTTAAGAGGAGAAACTTTCAGGTTCAGGAGCAGCGGAGCGGCTCGCGGCTGCAGCTCAGTTCACTTCACACACTGAGAATGGAGTTTGTTTTCTTCCGGTAGACGTAAACACGTAACACGTGTACCCCCTGTCCAATCAGAACGCTTCCCGACCCCCAGACGTTAAGCAGAATTAAATAAAGGCGATTTAATGTGTTTTCCATGTTAACCCCAATTCTGAATTATTATTTCCATGTAAACTCGAAGGAGAATGTTTTAATTTCAAACTATTTAATTCAGAATAATTAATTCCGAATTAAAAAACATCATGTAAACGATAAGCCCTACGATGGGATTCGATCCTCAGTCTCCCGTGTGAGAGGTAACTGCTCTATCCACTGTACTACCATGGACCATTGATTCTGATTGAGACAAGAGCGGACTTATAGACATTCCTTTTTCTCTATCTCATAATTACGAGATCAGGATCTCATAATTACGAGAAAAGATCTCGTAATTACGACATCAGGATCTCGTAATTACGAGAAAAGATCTCGTAATTACGAGATAAGGTGTCTAAATTTTATTTTATCAAGTGAATGCAATGCGCTTCTGTAAATTTGTAACCTTTACATATCTTCATGAAAAACCTTTTTTGAAATTCTTTGTTAACATGAGCAAATTTGCATAAATTTGCATAAATCCCACCATTTTGACGGCACATGTATGAAGTTGCTGTGGTGGTACCGGCATGAAAATTGGAATGAGTTGACTCCATCGGTCAACCGACAAGTTGACCCCTTTAAATTTCAAGATGACTGCAATTTTTCAAAACAGCCACATCCTTAGTAGAGCAGGTATGACATGAGCCAACAGTGCATAATCCAATTACGTATGGCTAATTTGCATACATACACAACACCTGATCTAAACATTGGGTAGAACAGGTGAAAATGTCTTGTTCAATATTGTTAACATATTACAGTTAAAAAACTTAAGGAATGGAACCAATTTAGGCTACTCCGTCTCCATCACAGACTGTAAATGGTCTCTATTAATGAGCATTAATAGAGACCATTTACAGTCTATGATAGAGACGGAGCATGTCATACCTGCTCTACTAAGGATGTGGCTGTCTTGAAAAATTGCAGTCATCTTGAAATTTAAAGTGGTCAACTTGTCGGTTGACCGATGGAGTCAACTCATTCCAATTTTCATGCCGGTACCACCACAGCAACTTCATATACATGTGCCGTCAAAATGGTGGAATTTATGCAAATGTATGCAAATTTGCTCATGTTAAAGCAGAAGTGAGTGATCCGGTCGTTTTCGCTAATGCTGCGTTCCAGGCAGGCTGTAATTTTTAAATTACAGCTTCAAGTCACAACTTACGACTTTGTAGCGTTCCAGGCAACCCACTCGTGTTTTTCCGACCTGTTTTACCGGTGAAAGTCACTATAACGGCCACTCTTAACTTCCGACCGGTGAACGCGTACCAGATCGAACTGGTACCACTTCACGGTCGGAAAAATACGAGTTTCCTTGAACGCACCATAACAGTCCTCGTCGCTACGTCACCACATTCACGGCGTTCCTTGGCTGCACACACAGCCCTGCATGCGGTTCTCTCTCCTCATTGGATAAAAACTGTAGGATACGATAAATGTTTTCTCTTCGGCTCAGAGCAGAGCAGAGGGACTGAGAGACCCGTGTTTCAGTCCAAACACTCTATGTAAGTGATTGCTGTCGGAAGATATAACTATTTAAGACTTATATTAACACAAATATATCACTCACTTCTGCTTTAACAAAGAATTTCTAAAAACTTGTAATACATTTTTTGTTTGTCTTAATGTAAGTAATCAACTCAGTAATTTTCATGGAGATATCTAAAGGTTAAAAATTTTACCCTATTGACGTGAAAAAATGTTTTTATATGCGTATAATGGGATATGTTTGGGTGTTTTTCGAAACTTTCCCCTAATGGGATTCTTCTGGGCTTTTTTTTCCCTCACTCAGGAGATGCTGAGGATACAAAATCAGTTGAGTTTGCTTCTGTTGCAATTTGTTTAAAGTAACATTGCGGAGTTTTTCGGCCTTAAAATAATGTTTCCAGACTCATTGCAATGGTAGAAAAATGGTTAATAGGATGAATGGTGCTGCCGCCGCAGCCTGAGCCGGGTCGCGTCGGCTGAAACTGCACTATGTAACTTCCCTGCACGGGTACGAAACACCGCCCCCCCCTCCTCCCCCCTCCCCTCTGCGTCGAGGGAGAGACGTCGGGTAAAAGCGAAACTACGGTTCTTCTCCGGTCGTTGTCACCGCCGCCGTCCCCTCCCCCGACCACACGCCACACAGTCTCCTTGCAAACATGTGGGAAATACTGTTGTTTATTAATGGGAATAAACGCTGGATGCGCTCGCTGTTAAGTTTCGTTTTCGTTTTTCCCCCCAGACGATAGCGCTTCTCAATCAGATGGTGGAAGCACTGAGCTGAAACTCCGCAATGTTGCTTTAACGTTGACCCCTTTTTTGGCCTAAAATTACTGGACTATCTATACACTGTGTGATTTAAGCAGTCTTATAAGACTGTTGCATGACACACTATGCGACGTGGAATTTACGATCTTTGCTACGACAACGGGTTTGATGCGGGCAGATTGTACGACTGTGTACTTATGAATCGTAGGTGACGTCAGCATCAGCTGCGTCACCATAGTTGCGGAGACGTCGGTAGTAGCAAAACAAACGGAGAAATGAAGAAGGAAGCCCTTGTTATTGTGGCACTTTTGTGCACAGAAAAAAACTTGACAAAGAGGAAAAAGAGGAGGAGAATGTGGTCGCGGTCGTGGCTCGGGAAGAGAGGCCAACTTGGGATGCCGGTTTTGCAGCGAGAGTTGGAGGTAGGCTATGTATTATTATCTAACGTAGCCTATCGGACGTGTATAACGGTTACTGACATGATTTACAAAACACAAACGCATTAGCATGTTACGCAATGAATAGGCTACTTGAGATGGCAACATTATTTCTGAACTGAATAGTGTCTTCACAGAGAGAGCTATTAAAAGTCTGCTTGTTGTACTGTATAGACAGATGATCAAAGCAGCTTCAGGAGTTTTCTCCGCATGGATGTGGACCAGTTCAACCGTCTGCTCCAACTGGTGGCTCCATATATTTCCAAAAACAACACCCAACTGAGACAGGCGATCAGTGCCAGAGAGAGACTATCCATTACACTGAGATATTTAGCTACAGGTAATTATCACTGTTCTCATGATCACTTATCTTATTATTATTTTACACACACGCACAGAAAAATGCATGCGTACACACGTAGCCTACACCCACTCGCATACCCACCCACCCACATTCACGCACTCCTTTTTTATTTATTTACTTCTCTCTAAACCCTAATCCCTGATGGGGACATTTTTGTCCCCTAGGTGGCGCACTTTCTCCACTAATTTCACACTGGAAATAGTGATCCTCTTCATATTTGGTCCAGTTGTGCATTTTTTAATATTTTTTTCCAAACACACATCATATACTATGCAATTTTTCATTGTGTAGCAAAAAAAACTCCTTTAGTTATGAAAAGGGACAATTTTGTCCTCTTCTAAAACATATTTAGGGTACTCAACCCACACACAATATTTTTTTACAATTTCTCTCTATTTGACAGGAGAGTCGTTTTCCTCACTGAGTTTCCAGTATCGTGTTGGAAGGAGCACTGTTGGTGTTCTTGTTAAGGAGACCTGTAAGGCGTTGCATCATGTACTGAAGAAGGATTACCTGAAGGTGAGATCTATTGTGAACCAGCCGGATTGCAACATGTCAGACATAACTCTTACATTTGTAAAACAAATAAATCACATGTAAATAAATTGATGTTACATTAATGATTCTCCTCTGTCTGTTTTGTTCTGAGTAGACACCCACTACTGAGGATGAGTGGAGAGAAGTGGCCCATGGCTTTCAGCACAAATGGCAGTTTCCCCACTGTCTCTGTGCCGTTGATGGAAAACATATTGCCATCCTTCCACCAAGCAACAGTGGGAGCACCTTCAGGAACTACAAGTCTCATTTCTCTGTAGTCCTGATGGCTGTGGTAGATGCTAATTACCGTTTTCTCTATGCCAATGTTGGTACTCAAGGCCGAGTGTCTGATGGAGGTGTTTATGCCCACTCTGACCTGAAACAGGCAATAACCAGCAACCTCCTACATATTCCGCCAGCTCAGAGTCTACCTGGCACAGATGTTGTCATGCCTTTCATGTTTGTAGCAGATGAGGCATTTCCACTAAACACACACTTAATGAAGCCATACCCCTTCAGACAACTCGACCATGAGCAGCGCATCTATAATTACAGACTGTCAAGAGCTAGACGTGTGGTAGAGAATGCCTTTGGCATACTTGCCAATAGATGGCGAGTCTTTCTTACGGCCATTCCTCTAGACCCAGAGACAGTGTCCTGGATAACCCTTGCTGCCCTGTCCCTACACAACTACCTGCGAGCACAGGCCACAGACACCTACATCCCCCCTGCTCTGGTAGACATAGAGGACGAGGACCATCACATCATCCCTGGAAGCTGGCGCCATGACACCACCCTTCAGTCAGTGCCTGCTGGCAGAGATAGAAATCCTACCAGAACTGCAAAGGAGCAGCGTGACAGACTGAAAGACTACTTTTCCTCACCAGCAGGTTCTGTGTCTTGGCAGGAGCAAATGCTGTAATGTAAAGGAAGAAGTTGCTTAAAGAAGGTTGCTATAAGTTGGTTTGACATATAATAATCTTTATCAATTTGACACATTTACTGTTTGTACATAGATCATTTGCAATAAATGGAAATATATGAAACTGGAATACTTGAAATCTCATTTTATTGTATTTTTACACAATTTCATTTCAGGTTTGTTAAATAAGAACAAAGACACGCACATCCCAAAAAACGTGAGGCTAGGTGCAGGTCCACAAAAGGAGATACAGGTAAAGAAAGAAGAAGACCGCACACTAGTTTAGCTCCCGTGACAATTTATCACACCGAGTGGTAACGTTACCACTCGGTGTGTCTTCTTTCTTTACCCATAGGTTTGTTAAATAAAACATTAATAATAATAATACAGTGTAAATATGAAAAATGCAAATAACTTCTCAATTGCTCAAGAACCCTGACATAAATATAGCTTATATCAACACATTAAAGTTACTTCAACCATACATGAACTTGACATTAACTGTGTCAAAGTGTAGTGCTTGCTTTTAAAAAAAACAACTCCTTAGTAGTGCTCCTCATCTTGCTGATCTGATGAGCCAGCCAGCATTCCCATGAAGCTACCAGGTGGATGAGGAGTCCGTGGCAGGAGGCTGGTGATAAGGGAGAAAGCTTCGGTGTGGTGCAGCAAGTTGTTGCGAGAATGAATGATATGTTGACTGTTGGACTTTGCTCATGCTTCTCTCCTGTGCGTCATACAAAATTCGGGAAATTGACCGCCTCGCTTGCATCTTCTCCAATGGGTCCTGGATGTGCCGCATCTCACTAGCCACATGTTTTCCAAATATGTCATCCGAATCCTCACTGCTGGTGACAGAATTATTTGCCACAACTTGTCTCAGGATTTCTATTTTTTCTCGCTCCAGGCTTAACTCATCCCTCCTCCCTGTCTTGCTGCTCCTTTGCCTGCTCCTTGCCCGTTGAGTGCTCAGTGTGGGTGAAGAAGAACGGGACACTGGTCGGGATGGTATGTCCTTGTCTGTAGATAGTGACGACAAGTCTTCCGGGTGATCGTTGTCTTGTTGGAGGTCTTGTTCACCACTGCTCTCAGTCATGTCAGATGCTGACAGTTGATCTACCTGAATGACGGGCAAAACATAGTGTGATTTTTAAAGAGTTATGGCAGTGTTTTTTATGTATCTTTTCAGTCACCAACAATACATAACAGTCCACAAGGATTAAAATTAATTAACTGATTTACAGTTGAGGACATAGTTATTAACCGCCCTACAAAAAATTTCACTTTAAAAAAAAAAATTTCCCAAGTGCTGTTAAACAGAGCAAAGATTTTTGTTGTTGAAAACTAAAACAAATGACTGTTAACCAGCAAACTGTACTGTAACTGTAGGCCTAGATGCTAAATGGACAGCATGTAAACAAGTGTAAGTCCTCAGTATGTGGCTGTCACACTCTATGAAGCTTCTCAAGCTCAATTACTGAAATATAAATAGGATTGTTTCAGCTTTCAGGAGTTGTAGAATTTCATTGATCCAGTCAGTCTCCTTTCTTTTGTTGTGCTACAGTTTGAAGGGATGTCTGCCTGTCTTATGTGACGACCTGCTTATCATACTAAAAGGAGCAGCACACATTCTTCCACAGCATTTATATACCAACAATCAAAACCATTCTCACCTGTCCCGGGACAACAGTGTCAGGCCGATGCAAACCACTTACCATAATAAAGGAGAACATGAATCCTCCAGAGCATTTACATGCCTTATTCAACAAGCTGCTACAAGAAAAAAAAGTCCCTAAAAAAAACCTGCCAACATAGATACTATAAGGAAGGAACCCTAAGAAAAGTTTCTAAGACTGTTTATTCAAAAATCACAACACACAAATGTCTAAACATTTTCCTCTGTAAAATCAAAGTTTGAATAACAACAAAGGAGCAGCAGACTGTTCAGCTCTGACTGAAGACATGAAAAGGTCCAAGTCTTTATTTGGAGCCAGATCAGACCCACACAGAGACTAGCCTAATGCAGGTGTTACACTGTATCACATAGGAAAGGAAATAAATTAACAAGGTGTGATTCTTTGAGACATTTATGGGATCAGTTTCATTAATATTGATGTAAGTTAGAATAAAGATAATGTATGGATTTAAAAAAAAAAAAGATAAATATGAACTCTGTTAACAATACAGACAGTCTGGGAGGCATTTAAAGCCACATGCAGAGGTTATAGATACTGGAGAATCTGCTGAAGGAATGCAGCAACAGAGACCCTAGACTGGTGTTGCTGACTAGAACAGTTACAATCAATTATGAAGAAACTTCTACTGCATTATAGACTGAGGAAAAGATATTATGAATCTAGTCGAAGCTGGTAAAATGTTTGCACTTAGATAACAAACTGAGTTATTCATCCATAACTGTTATAATGGATCTATAGGCTATTTGAGCAGAAAGAAAGAAAAATCTATTACTCAAGGTATTTCTGCTCAGTGAAAACAGGAGAAATGCACCAGTGCTTATGTAACAGTTTAACATACAATACACTCAGTTGCTAGGAGTGTTCTTGTGTTCAATATTTCAATAGAAAAGTAGCTTAATTCTAATAAATGTGTTGTTGGTGAGAGTGCAGGAGCTGCTCTTTGTCAGTGAGTGTGTGGCTCTTAAAAGAGCCTTTGTGTGGTTTGCAGCAGCAGAAGCAGCAGCAGCTTTACTTCTTGGCGGGCTTCTCGGTCTTCTTGGGCAGCAGCACCGCCTGGATGTTGGGCAGCACGCCGCCCTGAGCGATGGTGACTCCGCCCAGGAGTTTGTTGAGCTCCTCGTCGTTGCGGACGGCCAGCTGCAGGTGACGGGGGATGATCCTGGTCTTCTTGTTGTCGCGGGCAGCGTTTCCAGCCAGCTCCAGGATCTCAGCGGTCAGGTACTCGAGCACAGCCGCCAGGTAGACGGGGGCGCCGGCTCCCACACGCTGAGCATAGTTTCCTTTACGCAGCAGCCTGTGGACACGGCCCACGGGGAACTGGAGCCCGGCACGGGAGGAGCGGGTCTTGGCCTTAGCGCGGGCTTTGCCTCCGGTTTTTCCTCGTCCACTCATTTTGCAGTTTCTGTATGACAGACAGTCAGAGAAAGTGTGGAGCAGACACACACAGCTTCGCTTAAATGAGCGCGGAGAGCGCGGGACAGTCGGTGAAGGACCAATCAGAGGAGAGGCCGCTCTGTCCTCCAATGAGCAGCCGGCGCTCAGGCGGGGGAGGCGGGGAGGGTCTCTCCTCTGGGCGGTGCCGAGCTCCAGGAGCCCAGGACCACCAATCAGGACCCGGGACCCGGAGCAGCGTCACCGAGTCTCAGCCGGTCCCACGCTTTAAGAGCCGAGGCGCCGTGGGTTGAATCACTAAACTTTTCTCCTGCTCAGAGGAACAACTCGTAGTTTATCTACCATGGCAAGAACCAAGCAGACCGCTCGTAAATCCACCGGAGGCAAAGCCCCCAGGAAGCAGCTGGCCACCAAGGCTGCCCGCAAGAGCGCCCCGGCCACCGGCGGCGTCAAGAAGCCTCACCGCTACAGGCCCGGTACCGTGGCTCTCAGGGAGATCCGTCGCTACCAGAAATCCACCGAGCTGCTGATCCGCAAGCTGCCCTTCCAGCGCCTGGTCAGGGAGATCGCTCAGGACTTCAAGACCGACCTGCGCTTCCAGAGCTCGGCCGTCATGGCTCTGCAGGAGGCCAGCGAGGCTTACCTGGTGGGTCTGTTCGAGGACACCAACCTGTGCGCCATCCACGCCAAGAGAGTCACCATCATGCCCAAGGACATCCAGCTGGCCCGCCGCATCCGCGGAGAGAGAGCTTAAAGTGCTGCCGCTCCTCGAACCTCAATAACGGCTCTTTTCAGAGCCACCAACCTCTCTCTAACAGCAAAGTCCTCTGCTCTCCTCATTCATCATTTTGTGCTTTTTTTTATTACGCTGTGGTCGTAGCCAACAGCTGTCTTTGAAAAATATGCTCTATTTTCCTTTATTTTTTACCGTTTTACTGTTGGCTCATTTGTTTTTCAGGCCACACAACACAAAAAGAATGTAGGAAGTAGGCTAGTGCTCTTCAAAATAAAAGTTCGCTATTTAAAACGAAACTATTGGCTCCAAAACGGGCAATATACACATAAAAGTAGATGAAACTACATTTTCTTGAACCCAAATCATGTCAAAATGCTTCTAAATTAAACATTTTCACGATTTACTAGGCTAAATACTATGGAAAGCCGTTTTAGTCATAATGAAATAAATTAATAAATGCATAAATAAATAAATATAGCCATGAAATGAGTCCGATTTAAATAAATAGGATGATAAATAGATATAAATGAAATATAAATACATATATTTTTATTTTAAAAACAACATTTTTATTTTTCCAGGAGACTTTTATTTTCTAGCGCCTCATTTATTTATTTCCAGATACTTTTATTTCCTAATGTCACATTTATTTATTTCCGGTTACTTTTATTTCATAACGTCACATTCATTATGACTAAAACGGCTTTCCATAAAATACAAGCTGCCCTCTGGTGGACAAAACGAGAGACAGCAAGCACAAAACCAAAATGGGTTTGCTACATGTGTGCCCAGGATATATTTTACAGCCCCAGCACTGTAACCAGACTTCCCTCGATCTCGAATATTTTTTTCAATAAATCCTGGAGCAAACTAGTTTAAAAAAAAAAAACACGAATAGTGGGAACATACCGCACACTGGACTGGGTTATAGGATCTTTAGTTTATTTTAGAGCTGAGACCAGGAAGTCAGAGGGTTTTTAAAGGAAATGGTACTCTATCAATTTACATTATCAAACATCAATGGCTGAGGAGTACCATTATACCATATAGAAATTGATTAAAAAAAAAAAAAAAAAATGAAGTGCATTCAGCAGCTTTACAGCAAATTCGAGTAGGCTACAAGTGCACCAGTGACTCACATATCAAATCAAATCAAATCAACTTTATTTATATGGCACTTTTCATACTTTTGGGTAGCACAAAGTGCCTCACAGAGAATAAAAACAAAACATGAACAACAAAGAAAAACCATGAAAACCCAAACCTCCCACCCCCACAAATACACACACAGAGATACCCCCCCCCCCCAACCCTAACCATGGGTACGCGGCTAGTCGAGTTGAGGGGGGATGGCATCCCCCCTGAAATAAAAACGATCAAAATCATCCCCCCTGTAAAAATGCCATCCCCCCTCTCCATCCCCGTTTTACATTAAAGCAGAAGTGAGTGGTCCGGTCGTTTTCGCTAATGCTGCGTTCCAGGCAGGCTTTTGAAATCGTAAATTACAGCTTCAAGTCACAACTTACGACTTTGTAGCGTTTCAGGCAACCCATCGTGTTTTTCCGACCTCTTTTACCGGTGAAAGTCACTATAACGGCCACTCGTAACTTCCGACCGGTGAACTCGTACCAGATCGAACTGGTACAACTTCAAGGTCGGAAAAAAACGAGTTTCCTTGAACGCACCATAACAGTCCTCGTCGCTACGTCACCACATTCACGGCGTTCCTTGGCTGCACACACAGCCCTGCATGCCGTTCTCTCTCCTCATTGGATAAAAACTGTAGGATACGATAAATGTTTTCTCTTCGGCTCAGAGCAGAGCAGAGGGACTGAGAGACCCGTGTTTCAGTCCAAACACTCTATGTAAGTGATTGCTGTCGGAAGATATAACTATTTAAGACTTATATTAACACAAATATATCACTCACTTCTGCCTTAAATGTTGGACATAAATTATATTAAGGCTGTCGCCTGGCCTGGGCATTCCCGGCTCTAGCCCCGAACATTTCTTATATAGCCCAGGTCCAGGATGTTTTCTCAGACGGAGTTAAACAGAAGCGCACATAACTGAGAACGTAGTTTTGTAATTTCTCGGTTACAGTGAATGCAACACTCTACTGCAATGTAATATGGTGTAATAGCCTATGGTGTAACACTTTTCCTACCCATCTTAGGAAATTAGAAAATTTACAAAATAAAATTATACGTGCCATATCTCGAAAATAACGAGAATTAGCCTACTGAAAGAGAGAGAGCTCTCATAAACACACACACACACACACACACGCGGCCCAGAAAGGAGCCAGATCATGTCAGATCGCGCACAACCATCATAAATGCTGATCAAGATGTGTAAACTGATAATCAAAGGATCCATACAGTTACACACAAGCCATACAACTTTGAGAACCAGCTGTCTGAATGCATCAAAATACTGATGCTATAGCAAGATTATTCAATTTTGTCATATGGTCAATTAAAATGTGCACATCTAATATTTGTGTACTAGAAAACACCAATTAATCTAGTTTTAATTAATGCAGTGTGAAACATGAATATATTCGATTCTCTTCAAACAACTTTAAACCTCAGTAATAGGGCCTGAGGAGAAACAAGCAGACTGACTGCTTTTGTCGCCTGGCCTGGGCATTCCCGGCTTTAGCCCCGAACATTTCTTATATAGCCCAGGTCCAGGATGTTTTCTCAGACGGAGTTAAACAGAAGCGCACATAACTGAGAAGGTAGTTTTGTAATTTCCCGGTTACAGTGAATGCAACACTCTACTGCAATGTAATATGGTGTAATAGCCTATGGTGTAACACTTTTCCTACCCATCTTAGGAAATTAGAAAATTTACAAAATAAAATTATACGTGCCATATCTCGCTCCGGCTTTAACACTCCCACACTCTCTCTTCCATAGTCTTAATCTCTTGAGGCTCACAGAATTCAATATCCATCAGAACTTTACCAAATTGTACATAACCTGAATCCTAAATGCTCATTCCAGTCAGCAGCCCCACTACACCCCCCCCCCCCCCCCTTTTTTATGGGGAAAAAAAATTGACCATCCCCCCTGAATTCTTTTTACAACTCGACTGCCCTTGCATTTAATGTGTAGCCTACTTTGTCAGTGTTTTATCGCCACTGACA
Source organism: Trachurus trachurus (assembly GCF_905171665.1). Taxonomy (NCBI): domain Eukaryota; kingdom Metazoa; phylum Chordata; class Actinopteri; order Carangiformes; family Carangidae; genus Trachurus; species Trachurus trachurus. The sequence goes on from NC_139908.1 coordinate 22,714,687, forward strand.
ATTCAAATTAAACCAAAGAACGATAGTCTGTGTTTTATTATCACTGCGTAAAGTTTGAAACTAGTTGTTCCCCCCTCTTCATACATGAAGCTTTTGTAAAATGTATCGGTATCGACATTGGTTTTACTTGAATGAAAATCAGTGGTATCGCGTGTGGGCACCTCTTGTATAAAAAAGTGAAGTCACGGCACGGCACGCCCACCTACAGTCCCGCCCCGTCCCGTCCTGCAGTCTGCAGCAGCCTGACCCCTGTCTCCTGCTGTGGCCGTGGCCTCCAACTGGTGTATCTATCTGGTCTCCAAGGTGCGCGTGTCAAGCGAGTCCCTCCTGGGCGACACAGCATGACAAAACTGCGTGGTGGTAAACTAACCCATTCACACGATGCCAGAGACGCAGCGTCACAGCAGGCTGCGAGAGAGAGGCCGGCAGTGACACCAGAGGCATGTCCACCGGGAAGGTCGCCGCCTGTGTTGGGCTGGGTGTAGGCGCGGTGCTTATCATGCAAGGTGGAGAAGACCCACGGGACCCAGGGAGAAGCGGCTCCCCGTCCTGCAGGACAGAGAGCGGTCTGCTCGGTGCTCCAACGCGGGCTGTAGTCTGCATGGTCGCCGTGCTCTCCCTCCTCGCCGTGGTTTGGCTCTACAGGCTGCTCTTTTGCCCCCTGGAGCTCCTCAGGGCGCTCGAAGACGTGGGCTACATCGCCGAGGACGGTCGCTCCAGAGCCCGGGCAGCGAATGAAGTCCGCCGCAGGAGGAAGACCGGGGAGCTGCCTCCGGTTTATCCGAACGGCTGGTACCGAGTGCAGAGCTCCCACCTGCTGCAGAGGGGCCAGGTCCAAAATGTCACTGTCCTAGGTATGATAAGTGGTGGTACCACTACTGTTAATAGCTTTCAAGTGAAATCTAGACAAACACTGGGTCACCACACACAAACATCTTTTTAGTAGTTTTATGAAAATACACTTAATCATAATCTGTGACACCCTGTAGAGGCAAAGTTATATCAGGAGATAGGCTACTAATTATTCAGACTAATGCAGTGTTTTTCAACCTTGGTGTCGGGACCCCATGTGGGGTCGCCTGGAATTCAAATGGGGTCGCCTGAAATGTCTAGAAATGTAGGCCTATTTGAAAAAACAAAACAAAAAAACAAATTATTATTCTTTTTAAAATAATGTTTAAAAACATGACACAATTTTAAACAACTGTATCCTATACTTTCACTTCTTGAATATAAATCGAGTTCATCTGAGCTGGTGCATCTTGATTGACAGCCGTGATCGCCAGAAATTTGTGATGGGGCCATGAGCCAAAAATGTTGGGAACCACTGGACTAATGTCTGAGCTCTCAGAGTGACAGGAGGTGAAGGTGCTGTCACCAGCAGCAGAGGTAATACCTCACATTATTGTGTTAAATTGACCCTGACCATGGGAGGTTAAAGGGATCGTTCACCCAAAATTCAAATTTCACTCATTATCTACTCACCCTCATGTCGACTAAGGGCTGTGAGAATTTTCAGAGTCCTCCGTTCCTTCTCTGAGTTACGGGGGGGTCAGCGCAGCAGTATTTGTCCATATAATGGTTGTCAATGGATACCAACTTTCTTCGTCCAAAAAGACACACCAAAAAACATCCAAATACCTCCATAGCTACTGCTTGTCTGTAATGTCCCTCTTGTATTGAAGCCCCAACATGAGAAATTGTTCTGAAAAAAAAAAAGTCTATATTTTAAGCTTGTTTGTAGCGGAAGCTCCCAGTGTCTCAGTTCACTGCTCTTCCTGTGTCAGTGCAAATCTCTTGTGATTTGCACTGACGGGCGGAACAATTTCTCATGTCGGGGCTTCAATACAAGAGGGACATTACAGACGAGCAGTATGGAGGTATTTGGATGTTTTTTGGTGTGTCTTTTTGGACGAAGAAAGTTGGTATCCATTGACAACCATTATATGGACAAATACTGCTGCGCGGACCCCCCCGTAACTTAGAGAAGGAACTCTGAACATTCTCACAGCTCTTAGTCGACATGAGGGTGAGTAGATAATGAGTGAAATTTGAATTTTGGGTGAACTATCCCTTTAAACTCACCCACAGCTTGTGTTGTGTTAACTAAATGCTGCTTCTCCAGCAGTCTGCCACCAGATGGCCTGAGAGGCTCATATGAGAAACTATTCTGTCTGGAAATGTCTGCATGCAAATGGTCAAAATGTTACTTTTAAAAAAAAAAATGTTATAAGAAGGATGTTGTTAATCACTGTTAATCCACGGTCAAAGGTTAACTGAGTTCATGATTGCATCAAAGATATGCACAGAAATCACCGCAGGCAATGTCAATAGAAACTGAATTAGAGGACAGTCAGTAAGTGAACGATTACAGGCTGAACAGCTTTCAACACAAAAAGCTTTGTGTAATTCTCAGGTGCTTATTCAATCAATCACTCCGAATTAGTTTCAGTATTTCCTTTATATACAAATCTAAATGAGGTGACACATTATTTTTAATGATATTAAGTGTGGATTAGTGTGTGCTCTAAAATGTGCTGTAACAATGCTACTATGGTAACAATCACACCTTGTACAATGGAAGGGAAACTATCAATTGATTGGCAGTAAGTAGGCTACTTTTTCCTGGCAAACATTTGTTGCTGCCCAGCCTCTTATCTGGAAGATTTCATGCTTTTTTACTTTCCGGTCTTTGCAAACTGAATTGTGTTATTTCATCACAGCAACTTTGAAGACGTCACCATGAGATAGATTTTTTTTTTTTTTACTATTTTATATACAGTATAGCCTATTTGTAGATGAAAGGATTATTCAATCAACCAAAAAGTTAAGAAAAAAACCCAGCAGCAGCTAAATTATGATAAGTTCCAGATGATTCACCACTGACTCTTCTGTGCTGCTGCTCTCTCAGTGACCCTGCTGGTTGTCAGTGCACCTGCTCTCTGTTGTGGCAGTGAGGCCAGGAGTTGCCGGGAGATATGAGCTCATTTTACAAAGTTTTTTTTTTTTTTTTTGGTTTGCATTTCAAACACAAAACGCCTCCTGCCTTTGTCAGAGCAGCTTACACAGTTGGGTGCTTAGTAATGCTTTCTGTCTGAACAAAGCCCCATTGTTTCAGGTCAAACATGATTGTAACTGAAAGTTGGAGTTAAAGGTGACATGGAGGTGGACGCTGTGGTTACTGATATTAATTAAATTATCACATTACGGTGCAGGGTAATGGTTATGGGGGGGGTTGTGTGGTTGAATTTGTGTGTGAATGGTTGTGTGTCTCTATTAGTGTAGTATGATCTGTACATGTCAGCCTTTTGATAGACTGGTGGCCTTTGCTGGGTGCCCCCCTTCTCCTGTTCAATGTCAGCTGGGCTGTGGAGCTAATGGATGGATGGTCGGAAAGCTGCAATTATTTTACTATCACTTAATCCAGTGTTTTTCAACCTTGGGGTCGGGACCCCATGTGGGGTCACCCGGAAATTCAAATGGGGTCGCTTGAAATGATTAGTAGCCTAATTGATACATTTTTTTTTACTGATAATTATTATTTTTTAAATTATGATTCAAAACACCACACAACTGTATTCTATACTTTCACTTTCTCGAATATAAATCGCGTTCAAATAAAATGCAGCATATAAAAATACTTGAGCTGGCGCATCTTGCTTGACGGGGATGCCAGAAATTTGTGATGTCAAAGGAACTACTAATCTAACGTCTAATCTGAGTGAAATAATTAGCATTCATTTCTCCAACCACTGACTTAATCTGTTGCCTCCTGATTGATCTTGTCAGTGATTGATATCTTTCCCTTCCCGTCAATAAAATCCCCTTAACTTGCAATAGCTTCCTTCAGGGTTATTTTTGTCTCAGAGCACTAGTTGACCTCTTTGATTTAGTGTTTATGGAGATCTGACAGCCAATCTATCTCTGCAGCACGTCTCTCTGTGATCAATAATAACACAGCCTCATCACTCACTCTTGATGTGTCATGTCCGTGTGTCTCTGTGCTGCTTGATACGTAGTCGCTCTCAGACAAAGTTCAAACTTCTTTCATGCCGACGACGTGTGGTTTTATTTAAAGCACATTTACATTGCGACACATGCTGTAAAACAGATACAGGTTTCACATTTTTAAATTTGTTATCCTGCGGTGTTGATATGCGCTGGGACCGTTTGATGTCCTCACCCAGTTTCTTTGAGTTTGAGTTCAAAAAGATTTCAAAGAGTGTGCAGCGCTTTCATGTTCCTGTCATATTACCCGGCCGTCACAAATAAACAGTCTATGAAAGCTTTCACACATGAAAAAACACCCACCGGTAAAAAGAGTCACCTGCTCCTGCAGACTGTTAAACTGTAACCAGTGATCATCTCTGTCTGTAATTCATCAATTATTGTTCCAATCATCTATAAATATTGCTACATATATGAAAAGTCCCTTTACAAGTGACGTCTTCACACTTGAGAGGCTGAAACCAAGAATTATTTAGTCTTTTTCCGTGACGCTGGTGATGAAGAACGGAAGAAATCCTATATTATCAATACATATTGATTAATGGACCAAATTAAATAATAATTATGTTGCTGCTTTTACTGAAGGCAGAGATTTCAATAGTATAAATGAAGTTAGCACCATTGTCAGGGAGAGATAAAATCATAACGCATGCCTACAGAACTGTCTCCATGGCAACTGTACAAAATCAATCCACTGAGGAAGATCATGTGATGTGGTTGAAAGCCCCAGGAAAACTGGCAAAAATTTTCCTTGGATTGGTATGTATTTATTTCTGACGAACTAGTATTTCTGTGATCAAAGATTTGAAGTGGTTGTATGTAGTGAACTGAGGCTGCTGACCACATGCTGAAGGACGGGCTCTGTATTTTGGATTTTTGACAGCCTGCACCAGTGTAGCAGGTTATTAAAACTCCCACAGACTGAAGGTGTGAAGCAGATCCCTGGTTGCCAAAGTGGGGGTGAAGGACTGCCAGAAAACCAGCAGGGGGTGTTGGCATGTTTAGAAACATTAGATTAAGTCCACAATGCTAGATATAGGCTACATGTATAGAAGTCATTTTTTATATAGGCCTCTCTGGTCAGCACACGTTCTCCCTCCAGCTCCATCTTTCTGTCCTAAATTACCTTGGCCCAGATCAAGACTTGGCCTCCTCCAGGATCTGCATCCCGCTGTGACAGACTGCAGCGTGTCGCTCCTAATGTTTCTCTGTGGTCCTACTTTTACATCATATATTAAATTCTGCCAAGTGTGTCTTTTCCCCTGTGCTGTTCGCACACATAGCCCCGTGGTTCAGCTCTGCACCTCAAATGTCTGTGGACAGCAGCGTACTGCTTTGTCACACCTCATTTGGATGAGCCTCATTTTGGATTTCTTAGAATTTCATAGAGGAACACCCTGACTAAGCAGCGCAGGAGCTGGCGCAGCGATCGCTCTTTACTACTGTCATCCAGCCTGCGCTAATCTGGGAGCAATCTGAGCAGTGTAGGTCAGCCACTAGATCAGTAGGCAGAGATCTCCAGATGTGGTGGTCTGACTGGGCATACATTCAGTTTGCACACTCACCATGCAACAGTCATTAGAGATCTCATTCAGCAATCAGCAATTTATTAGCCATATAATTAATCCTTTTTTGGTTCATAGTAGGGTCGAGCCAATCAAACCTGACATTGGTTGAGTCTGGGGTTTAGAATAGAAATAGAATTAGAATTAGAATTACTTTATTGTCTACCTTTACATGCAAAGGCAGAAATGTGTCTTTGGCTTTCATAAAAAACACATTTATAAAAAAAAGAAAGAAAAGCAACCCATTAAATAATTTACATGAAAAGTTTACATAATAAAATCATCAGTCACAATGGCAGCCATGTGAAAAAGTATCAAGTCAAGTATAAAATCCAGTATAAACATAAAGTGCATTATGCAGTAGTGGTTTGATTTAGTTGAATGTTCAAGATGTTTATCTTTGCAGGTTGAGGTGATTCATGGCAACATGAACAAAGGACTTTTTTTTTGTAGATGTTCTTAATGTCCTTTCCCTGACGGCAGTAACTGTAGAGGATGGCTGCAATCATCTACGATTTTGTTGATGATTCTCATCAGACCAGGCCTAGTGTAGCCATCTAATGCAGGGACTTTTCTGCATATCTCATTTGAAACAGTTAGACAATGGGATCATTTTTCAGCAAAATAAGCATTTAAAATGGATAACATCCATTTAAAGCCATTATGTGTGAATTTTGTAAATTTCAGATGTTGATGCCCCCGCTGGTCGTTGCTGTGGTACACTGCAGTGCACAGCAATCATGCCACACATACTGACTGCACCTGTTTTCACTGTGGTATTTTGCAGTCTACACTTGCAGCATAATTTCACACATGTGAAAATCACATTAATGTCTGCTAGTAAAATCTGGTTTGTCTGTGATCAGCAACAATTACACTAAAATCTGCTTGTCAGAGTCTCACTTCATAATTCACTAGATTGCTTTAAAGAATTGATGTGATGCTTTAACAAACATGTAAATAAGTTCCATTAGCGGCTGCTTCTTCATTTGCTTATTGTCTTTCTCTTTTGTGCGCTCTACAAAGTGTCAATTTTTTTGTCTTTGGGTTGTAATAAAATCCTGCTTATGCTGTAATTATTAAAATCCTAGGTGAGCAGGTGGCAGTGTTTCGAGGCCAGGATGGGATGGCCTATGTGGTGGATGCCTACTGCCCTCACCTGGGTGCCAACCTGGCCGTGGGAGGACGGGTGGTGGGAAGCTGCATCGAGTGCCCATTTCATGGATGGCAGTTTCGTGGGGATGACGGCAAGTGTGCGAGGATCCCCTATACGGAAAAAGGTGAATGAAAAAGTTCAGTCAGTTCAGTATTTTGATTGATGCCATTTGTGAAGCAAGTATTCCAAATGAAATGTGACATTTCTCTGAATATGATGCAGAATAAAGAGATTCAGGTTTTATTTGTCCCTCAGTACCAGAGTTTGCCAGGGTGCGCTCCTGGCCCACCTGTGAGGTGAACGGCCAGATCCTGGTTTGGTTTCACTGTGATGGAGAAGATCCCCAGTGGGCCGTGCCAGAGCAGCAGGAGATCACAAAGGGAGAGTGGGTCTATCGGGGCAGAACTGAGCATTTTATCAACGCTCACATACAGGTGGGGGCATATGTGTGTTTGTTTGTATAGCATGAGCATGATTTTGTTTTTTTGTGAGTGAAAGCTAATTAGGGCCACGGGGCAATCGCACCGAGGCACTAGCCCCTACAGCTATTTTTTAGATGTGTTTTTTGTCAGAATGAAATGACCATCAAATCCAAATATCTATAGTATTTATGAAGTCAATGTACTGTAACTGCACCTGAATTTAGTATTGAACAGCCTCAGGCAGCGTAGATGAGTTTAATACAAATGTTTTGAACACAATCATGAGAATGTTTCGCAGTGACCTCTCCTCTCTACAGGAGATTCCTGAAAATGCAGCAGACATTGCTCACCTGGCTCACCTGCACACCCCAGGCATCCTCAGCGGTGTAGATCTGCGCTACACCAACAGCAAAATCTGGGACTTTGTGCGTCATGACTGGAAGGTATGACACTTGCAGATAAGAAATGACAGTACAGTTAAAAGTATTTTGATCTTAGTTAGGTACAGAATGTGTATTTTTATGGTGTTATTGAACATCGTGTGAAAGCTGCTAAACTCTTTCTGTATGTGTTTTTTCAAGGCTCAATGGGAACCAGAGTCTGAACCAAACAAGCACTGCTCCCAGATGCTGGTGAACCACACTCTGACCGTGTTTGGACACCACTTCCCTCTGCTGGATGTTCACGTTGTCGCCCGACAGGTGAAGTAAAGTTCACAGTAGAACATGCAGTCATACATCATATCCTGTGATTGATAGAACAATCAATTATCTCAATAATTTATTTGAAAATTAAAAGAAGTTCACCTACATTCATAAGATTTCCGTTCAAAAAACATCTCAACTCCAGACCACAGAACTGAAAGTCTTTAACAAACTGTGGATATTGGAAAGAAAAGAAAAGTTAAGATTAACATGATATAAATGATATATGCATAACAAAATTGGCTATTACAAAACCAGCAAGACAAAATTCTATTTATTTTGTCTCTTTGTTATTTTGTTTTTTGTGTCTGTTATTTTCTATGTCACTCTCTCTGTGTGGTTGTTGTGTGTCTCTTTTTAGGATCATTTTTCATGGTAATTTTTTGTCTTATAACTGAACGTGGCGATGAGCCTGTGTTAAAAGAGGCCTAGTTAGGAATCTATCCACTCTTACAGCACAGGGACTTCATGTAGAGTAGATGATCTGATTAGATTTTGCTGCACCTCTCTGCATACATTTTAATATTAATGAAGTAAAACTGCAAAACATCTTGTACCATTCTAAATGGGACATGAACTAATCCAAGTGCATCCTGCTCCTTGTGGTAAAATTCAAATTGGTTTCGTATCAATTGATGTGCATGCTTTATATATTCATTTTACATGCCAAGAGACTAGACACAGGGTTACAAGTCAAAAGGGCTGAAAACGGTATGTTTTATGTTAACATGTACATTTAAATTTGTAAAGTAGCAGACAACAGGAGCCTTCGGATGAATGTTAGAGGGTAAAATGTATAGTTTTTCTCTAATAGTAGTAGAGATAGAAGCTTAAAGACACTTGGCATGAAAATACTGAATCAAGTAGCTCTGGTGACTCTGGAAACTCAGTAATATTCACACAGTTTTCAAACTCATCAGACCATCCAATAAGTCCCTGTGTCCTGCACACAGCCCTCCCCATTCATTACAGTACATTACTTTTTAATCAGTTTTTGTCTTTAATTTGTCTGCATGCATAAATTAGAATGATTTATATGTGGTTAATAATTCAAGATAACTTCCTTCATAGAACATGACCACAATTTATGTCCATCAATATGAAACTGTGCATTCAAACAGTGGTCTTGGCCCTGGAGATGTGATCACAGCACACACACCTAATTCTTCTAAGAATCTGAAAGTCTGCTGTAGTTAAAAAGTTATTAAGCTCACTTTAAAGGTGTACAGAAAAGAAAATTGAATTTGAGCCCACTTTGGGTCATAAAATTAATGTGATAACTCATCTTTCAGACGATGTAGGTCAAACTTTGTGCAAAATTCTATTTTTGAGTAAATCCGGGATGAAAGTGTGTATTTTTTTTTTCGCATTGGATAATGCAGGCGCACGGATTATACGTCAGCCTGTACACGATTCACCAGCCACTGATATTGGATCCGTCATCCGTCATTCAAACGTCTGAGACACGGACACACACACGGAGCTCGGGCTCGCCCCAAGCTTTGAATATCCCGCCCGCTCGATAACGACCAATCAAATTCGTTTTCCTCACTCGGGTAAACTCGTGTTGCAGCTCGTGACAACTCGGCGCGACAAACAGGACAAACGGCCATTTCTGTACACCTTTAAGTAAACTATTTTTTTTTCCATCAAGTCAATCCATGAAAAAATATCCTGCTTAATGAGCAAATACATACACACAGTAGACCTGTTCTACACAAGCAGATTAATGGAAAGGTTTGCGCCTGAAGGATTTTTCACTAATTCTTCTCCTTCCCTTTTTTCCCCTTTATTTTGTGTTCTTTCTTTCTTTTTTTACCACCAAGTCATAAAACTCTCTCAGTATAATTTATGACACTGGCAGCAGAGAGAACAGACCTATAGAGGCCACGGGAGGACATGGCCCAGTTTTAACAGCTTTTTCTACTCATGTACTGAACTGTCTGATGACTAAGATGTGAGAGGCAGGAATTTTTTTTTTTTTTTTTTTTAAGAATAACGTCGGCCATTTGTCGTCATCTGTCAGCAAGTAGTGAACTAATCTAAATAAGTATGGCTCGAGAACATCGGTATCTTTGGATTATGCACATTACTGCGTATATGTCTAGGCTGTTATTGATGATCATACACCTATATATGTGTGTGTGTGTGTGTGTTTCAGGTGGGACCAGGAGTGGTGTTTCTGCTCTTTCACCACAGTTTCCTGGGCCGGGGTGTGATCATTCAGTGTGTGACTCCAGTGGAGCCTCTGCTGCAGTGCGTCTCCCACACCATCTTCTATCAGTCTACCATCCCACCGCTGGTGCCCAAATTCATCCTCAAAGCAGAGTGCATTCAGGTGCAGTACAAGCTCGCCTTCCTGTCACTGTAACATCATGTCAAATCTGAGCAGCTGCGTCACAGGACAAAAGTCTGAATGCACTCATTCGGTTATAGCAGGAGAAAAAAAAGCTCCACTTTTCTTTTTTCATTTTAAAAATGGATGAAACGACTTCATGTACTATGAAAGGATTTTCATCACAGAGATAAACTCACGGAGTTGCTAGATTCTGCAGCTTTGTGGAGCTTTTCAGCTTCTTTTAGCTCATAGTTTTGATGCAGCTGCACACTTTCTATATGGGTTCCTGGTTTCCAGCGGCAACAGGCTGCTACTAAGCTGCTCTGGGAATAAACATCAACACTTACAAAGCAGCATGAATATATCTTTGTTGTATATATGGCCATAGTTTTCTCTAATGTGAACAGAAATCATTTGCCTCCCACTCTGCAATTGATTTAATTTTGCCTGCATGTTTCCAGCAGCAGTAACACCACACAGTCACAGAAAAAGGTGTAAATAATGCTCATTAAACTTGATAATTATGTGTGAAAAAATGTAAACTAAGAAGGTGGCACACAAGAAAAGGGTAAATTATTTTTCTGAGTATAAGACTAGATATAATATAAGGTGTGTGTCTGGAGTGGGTCTGAAAAAGCTAAACAGAAAACCAACATATTAGATCATGACTGTTTCCTGTTTAAAGTAAATTATTAGCATTTTGTTCCACGTGGTCTTACAGTAACACAGAGAGCCCACAGGGAAAGGTCATTTTTCAAGGAGGTGTAGTTGGAGGTGGAGGTTAGTGTGGACTGAAAAGGCAAATCTCAGCAGCTGATGGGGGGAAACTGTGGAGTGACATTTAATCAGCAACACTTCGCACTGAAACCCCTGCTGTAAAATTATAACAAGTCCTCTCCAGCCACATCATCTGCTGGGTCATCATGTGCTCAGTGAGGGTGAAGGAGGGTCGAGGAAGTGTTGAGCATAAAAACAAACGTAGAATAATTACAGTATGTCACGATTGTTAGTATAAAAAACATAGATAATTAGGGATGCACCGATCTGACTTATTTATTCCCAATGCCGATACTTGGGCTAAGTGTATAGGTCAATACCTGATACCACTGTGGAATTAATAAACCGTACAGCATGCCATGTGGGAGAGAGTGAGGCTCGACTTTACTTTACTAACTTTGTAAAATGTTGTTGCTGCTTACATGTGATAGAATTGAAGTGAATAGATCATCATCATAGATCAGCCCCAATATCTGATACCCGATCTAGCTATTTAGTCAATATCTGGACCGATATCTGCTCTTAATATCAGATCGGTACCTCCCTATATAGAATATACTTTATCCTTGTCCTTTCTGCAGTCTGAATTTACAAGTCTCGTCCTCTGACCTCCTGTTTTGTATTTTACGTCTACAGTTTGAGCGGGATGTGATGATCTGGAACAATAAGAAGTACATCTCCAAGCCTCTTCTTGTCAAGGAGGACTCAGCCATTCAGAAGCACAGGAGGTGGTACAGTCAGTTCTACAGCGACAACAGCCCACGCCTGCGATACCAGCGCGACACTTTAGACTTTTGACCCGTCCGGGCCACGGGAGGAGCGATGAGCGGAGCAGATGTCAAGGCCAGGTCTGACATTAATCAGACGTCTCAGAGGTGGGAGTCCAGGATTGATTTTTTTTATCCGTCACATACAGTATAATAAATGAGAGGAGGAAAAGAGGCCTGGCTGGTTTGTAGGATGATGTTGGCCTTACATTTAAAGGCCATATTCACCTGAAAACAACCTGTTCTTGAACTTATGCCAAGGAAGCTACATAAAGAACACCAGAAATGCCTTTAGGTGATGCTGACAAGAAGTTTGTAAAAATTTTTTACTCTAAAAACAGTGGTAGTTACACTTGTGCCATAGTGACTGTTCCAGCTGATAGGTGAGTTACCATAAACCATGTGCCTCTTTTTCACTTTGGAAGAATAAACATTTCCAATGCAGATTAGACCAAAGTGTAAGATTAAATCTTTAATGTGTAATCACACCAAGCTCTCCCTCAGCCACAGGTATAATGGCAGGTGTGTTTAGTTTCTGATATCTCAGGTTACTCAACAGCCAGGCTTATAGAGAGCAGTGAGGGATGACAACTTAAAGGACCATTTTACCAAGTTTTTGTACTATTTTCTCTCTGGAGAGTTTGACTAGTTTTAATTTGAAAAAAAAAGAGGAAAAATCCATCCATGGTCTCTTTAGTGCTATTGAAGTTCAGTAGCTCCAGTATCAGATGGAGTATTGGGGAAATAACAACATGCCTCCTATGAATTACAGCAAATATTAAAGAAATTATGTGACATTGTGGGGAATGCACTTCTTTAAGGCTGATGTCAACATCATATGTGTGTGTTAAACACAGGATTTAGGGCACTGATGAAATTAGCTGAACACAGAGTCTGGAAAGATCAAGACATTTCCAAAGCCCTCTTAGTAACACTGTTTTAAAAATCTCATCCGTCTATACACAAACCTAAATGTATGAACTTTCAATTTCAGATTTTGTTTAATATCTGCACCCTGTCTTGCTGTAGCGATGCATAGAACTGTTCCGTGAAACTGTGTTCATGAAAATGTCACAATTTATAAAGCAGTCCTTTAATGTTGACAGATGATGATGATTGTTATGTGAAAAAGGCTAGTTTTTAAATCATCAGGAGGATTCATGTCATTATGCAAAGAGTTTATTTTTAACAGTTATATTTAATTGAACAGTTTGCTTTCTTGTCTGGCCCAGATTTCTTATTAAGGGTTATTAGATTTTGCATGTCATTTTCTATTCAAAAAAACTAAATTTATTTAAATAATTTCTCTTTCATCAATTGTGCCTCATAATTTATGTTGAGTTGCTCCTAATATTTTGTCACAACTCTGTGTTCCCTCTACCGCTCTAACTGATCTGCGGAAGGCCACGTGCAGTTTAAACTTTAATTTAGTTTTGTTTATTTCTTCCCTGCGCATGTTATGGAGCGGTTACTGATTCAATCACTGATGAATTCATCGCTGCGAGGCTTCGTTAAATGCTACCTTGTCTTCCTGGAAATGTGACGGTAGTACAAAAGCAATAATGAGTGCTCATTTAATGTGGGACTACATTACATTTTAATTTCTGTTCGGCGGTCGTAGAGGAGAGAGGACGCGTTTCAAAGCAAATTACCAGGAATGTTAGAAAGCTCCGCACTTCCTATGAATAGCAGATGAGCTCCTCTCAATATTAAAATGCATTTCCATAACTGGCTAATCTACACATGTAATGTTTATTGAAATATGCAGAATAAATCTGCTCGCCTCTAACGTGTTTGTTCATGCGTTTCTGAACTGGCAAAAGCTTTCCATTGCACTGAATATGTGAGTGTGTTAAATTGAGCGTAATAGTTAAATGTTCACTCCTCTACTTGGCCTGTGGCACTTCTCTGAGGTTCATATTATTGCTCAGCACTCCTTATCTGTGAATGTGCTAAAATCTTATCTGGGTTTGTGTTGGGAGAGATCTGAGTCGCCTTTGTTATGCTGAAGCATTTCCTCCATAACGACTCACTTTAGTTTTGTCCACACAGAAAGCAGACCTGTTGTCATGAGGAAACGCACTGAGCTTGTGTTAGTGCAGCATTAAATGCCTCAAACAGACAGAAAAAAAAAATATTTTTCTTATGAAGGATGGCTGAGGCAGGAGGCCTTGAAACAGAGGAGGATGGAGTTGTTGCCATGGAAGAAAACTGCCTATCAACCAGAGAGGAGACTCATGTCAGAGTTTCACACACAACCAGAGGGGCGGAAAAGCAAGGAGACGAGAGCGACCCTGTCACGCGGCCTCTGCTTCAGCAGCGCAAACATCAGGAGCACCGCCATGAGAATCACAAAGCAGACACGCAAACAACAGCAGACGGTGATGCCGACCGAAAGACATCTGTTCCACAAGAGCTGGAATCGGCTGTGAGGGATCAGGCCGGCTGCGGTCATGGAAGTGTCAGGAGGAGCGACGGCAGCGGTTGCCACGAGTGTCCCGTCTGCAGCGAGCCGTTGGACTGGCACCAGGGCGGCCGCGTCACCTCGCTCCACTGCGACCACGCGCTGTGCCACCGCTGTACGGCCGGCATCATGAGCCGGGCCAAGGAGCCGGGCCGGCTGCGCTGCCCCCTCTGTCGACAGAACACCCCCTTCCCACAGTGGGAGATCAGGAGACTGCAGGACGAGTCCTACTTCACCAGTGTCCACCACCAGCAGCAGCCGGCTCCGGCCCTCGTCGTCCTCCCTGAACTTCAGGCCGTCCCTGCGTCACCATGGTGCTGGAGGGCTCTGGAGAGGCAGCTGGAGGCAAACACATACAGAAACATAAGTGGATGTTGTGTTTACCCCTCCTGCCTCCTCAGAGGACTGGGACTGATGCGGCTACACTGCCTCTGCTTTGCCCTCGCTGCTGTTCTGCTGCTCTTCCTGCTGCTGCTGGGATGTTTCCTGCACGTGGTTCTGCCTGGCATGATGCACTCCATACTGTTTGGAAACGGCTAAACCTATCATCGGTTGTCCAGGGTTCCTCACATGTATGGAAAAGTATGGAAAATGGAAACTATTGTATGGAAATATATTCATCTTAATTCTTATCTGGGTTTAGTTTTATTTTAAAGGCATAGTTCACTCAAAATTGAAATTTCACTCATTATCTACTCACCCTCATGTCGACTAAGGGCTGGGAGAAGTTTCAGAGTCCTCCGTGCCTTCTCTGAGTTACAGGGGGCTCTGTGCAGCACTGCATGTCCATATGACAGTTGCAAATGGATACCGCTTTTCTTCGTAACAAAAAGACACACCAAAAAAAACATCCAAATACCTCCATGCTGCTCGTATGTAATGTCCGTCTTGTATTGAAGCCCCGAAATGCGAAATTGTTCTGAAAAAAATTAAAAAAAGTGTATATTTCAAGCTTGTTTGTAGCGGAAGCTCCTCTTTCTGGTCCGTCCAAATCTCGCAAGATTTGCGCCGGTGTCAGTGCAAATCGCACGATGTCCGTTATATGGACATGCACTGCTACGCCGAGACCCCCTGTAACTCAGAGAAGCCACGGAGGACTCTGAAACTTCTCCCAGCCCTTAGTCGACATGAGGGTGAGTAGATAATGAGTGAAATTTGAATTTTGGGTGAACTATTCTTTTAAGGTATATTTGGGTTAATTATTTTGTATGCGCTATTGTACCTATAGATACAATCTCCTGGAAATGATTTGCTGACATAATGGCATACAAATAAATAAAATAAAATAAAATACATTTCACAATTTATCTACATGATATACACCTAATTACTAGTACTAAAATGTATTTGAATTTTTTACCGATAAGTCTGGAAATTAGGGTCTGGAAAAAGTATGGGATTTTGAAATTTCAAATGTGTAGGAACCCTGGTTGTCTGACTTCTAGCTGTGAATGAGGCGCCTGCTGTTTCAACAGCGGTGCGGATACAACAGCATGTGACATTTTGGGAAATGTCACATTTCAAATGTCGCTTGTTCTTCAGTGGTTTTATTAACCCACTTTATTATCTTTCTTTTTACATAAGCTGGCACAGTATGGGAGTATTTTCTAACCACAAGGCTTTATATGAGTCTTTTACTGTTTATATTATGAGTGGGATCGATTCCAGTTGAGATTGTGAAAGCTAAACTGACTCATAAACAATGTGATTTGCAGGTGCACATGAATCTTTGGTTTTCAATCTTGTAACTCTCTTGAAAAAAGTAATTCAGAGCCAAGTTCACGGCACAACATGTCTAACACGTCTCTTGAAACTGAAAGGATCCAATCTCTCATCAGTTTGTCAACCTCTGACTTTTGTCTTCTTTGAAGCTCGTAACAACTTTGTAGGATTTGGTGCTACAGATAATGGGGGGGGGTTTGACTTTGGATGAAAACTCCTCTTATCTTTCTGGGTCTTGTGTTGACCTACTTCTCATCAGAACAGCTTGGATGCTCTCTGCTGTTACTGCTGCATATTCTTAGCAACAAAAACCCCAGCTTGATCTGCTTTCATACTCCACATGAAGGAGACTTGGCCCTACAATTTAATCCTCTACATCCTTGTTAGTCACTGAAAGACTGAAAGGGAGACAGGAAGCAGTGATGAAAGTTGAAAACGGGGATCTTCTTCCCTCATCTCTGTCTTTTTTTGTTTCTTAATCATGTACTTGCACCCTTTGGGATTGATCCTATGTACTACCTGGATCATTATTTGCATATAAGTGAATGTCCTATCAAATACTTCTGTTCATCCATGTTTTAATACGTCAGCCTTTTTATAAAATTAATTCAGGTTCAGCATGAGGACATCCAGCACCCAAGACACATACCACACAATGACACAATTCCCTGTGTAAATCCAGCCAGGAACCTGTTCAAACATTTTCTGCTTCTCTGTCACATATAATGGGATATAAGATGCTAAGGCAGAGAAATATTTAGATTTATCTTTAAAGTGTCTCTCCTCATTAGCAACAGATCAACAATGACGCGCCAAGAGAGAGGAAGCAAAACATCTGGCTCAGAGGAACCAAATGTTTATGGGTCTTTAGCCTCCAGATGTTTGTTTTTGCTGCATTAACAAGGTTCATAGGAACACAACTCCAAATGATTAATGACATTTTCAGTCATGACATGAAAGGTCACAAAATATCAGTGTTGTTTTTAGCTCATTTCAGCCAATACTAATAATGATGATAAAGGTGAAAATAAAGACAGGATTTTTGACAACCATAATATTCCCAGTATCACTGATTTGACTGGCTTTAACTCAAATGTCAATAATGACACAAAAATACACTACATTAGGGATGTCACGATTACTTGTTTTCACAATTAATCGTGGTATTAAACGTCATGATTAATTACTCGTAAAGATTCCTAAATACCGTCAAAAAAGATGATGTTGGAACCATATCGGCAGATCAGCACCAAAGTAAAGGTAGATGCACAGATACTGGTCCATTTACCTAACGTAACATTGAATTGGTAGGAATTTAAATGTTTGCGTGTCATTTGTAATAAAAAACGATTAATTTAAATTAAACATTTGGTATACAGTAGATGACAATTAATGACTTGGATATTTCAAACACTTCCCCTTGGGGATGATTAATTGGTCCTACATTCATAGATACTTTAAATATTTGGTAACACTTTACAATAAGGGTCCCTTAATTAATGTTAGTTAGTACATTATTAAGCATTAATTAACTGTTTACAGATATATTAACAATCATTATTATGTATTACTTAGGGTTAGGAAACACATTAATTAACGTAGCCTATTAGTAAGCAGTTAATTAATGTTTACTACTCAAAGTTAATTAAAAGTTGAATAATGTAATTAGTTATCATTATGTATGCATTACTCAGCAATAGGCTAATTAACACACTAGTTTATATATTAATGCTTAATAATGTACTAACTAACGTTAATTAAGGGACCCTTATTGGAAAGTGTTAACAAATATTTTGACAACATTTGATTTTAAATATTCATTGTTGTGAAATTAATTAATCCATAATGATCGTGATAATCGTAATACCGTGATCATTTCTCTGACAATAATCTATAGTTGTGACATCCCTACACTACATGCATCAGATTTCTGTGCACGTAGTGAGACGCTCTGTTCTCATTCAACTCTTTAGATCTACATCGGGTTCGGTGCAATTTTAAGGAAGAACAGGATGGTGGGTCTTTAAATCATTTCTAATCATTTTCCTGGGATTAAATCCTAATTCTCTTCTGACTCAGTGGCCCCCGTCAATTACTGAGGCATGCATTTGGAATTTGAATCAGGCCTCTCTAGTGTCAAATGAAAAATTGATCCATATTGATCGAGCCTGCAGCCCCCCCACAAGGCTTTGCAGGATGTTGGGAGTAAAAATCCGGAAGAGTCTTTGTGTTCTCGCAGCATGAATACTTCAGTTAGGCACCGGGACAGCCAAGCAAGTGGGCGCAGGGGGGGGTGCACTGCTCGCACATCTATAATTTATGCAAGGACTTCACACTACATGAGAAACACATCAGATAGGCAGCCATCCATCTGCAAATGACTCATTGACGCAATCCATTTCCAAGACCTAATCAGTTCCGTTCATGTCAGAGCACTGACAGAGCTTGGCCTGTGCTCCAGTCAGAAAATGTGAGCTTCGTGTCACAGACGTCCAACCACTGCAGAGGAGAGCTCGATACTAAACGCTGCTCCATCGCTGACCCTCACACATCCTTCATGTTCCATGCCTTCACACCATTCCACATCCTGCAAGCCGGCGCAAATGCATTCTGAAAAACAGTCTTGTATGACACAATAAGCTGAAGACACGCAGTTTGCCAACAAATGTATTGCTGTCACGCTAAGCGCTAAAGCGTGTTGCAGGCCATGTATGACTCTCTTCTGTTCTCTCCTCGCCAATCCACTCCCACTGTGTGTTTTAGTATGTTGGTAATTCTTCAATCAAAGCCACTTGCTATTCAAAATAATAAAAAACAAAACAAAAAAAGAAACCAAATGACCTCATCATCCTGTTTTATCTTTGGCAAAGAAATGTTCTTTCAAGTCATGGTTACTACGACAACACATATTATCACCTTCAAGAGCCTTTCAAGCTGCCAAAGCAAAGTTTCATCGCTATTGCAACATCATTGAAAAGAACATTTAGGTGTTGAAAATAATTCACTTGACAGAGCTGAATGTCATCAGTTAAAGTTCATTTCAAGGCCAAAGTGTTAAAGCTGCTATTATAACAGTTCATACAGTGATGCTACATCAGTGTGCACCACAGATGATAAGCAGAGGAGCTTGCTATGTATGTTATTATATGATTCGATACAAATTAGCTATTTTATTGATTCCCAAAGGGGGAATTCATTTGTCTGGCAGCTCATACCATTTGCAGAATAATTAAAAAGCCTGATGGCTGAAGGTACAAAGGATCCTCTATATCTCTCCATCCTGCAGCAAAGAGATGTGTTCAGTATGGACAGTCGTCCCTCAGTAACGGTCAGTATCAGCTGGTGGTCAAATGAAAACACTGGAGCAAAATGTGATATGATAAAATATATACATAATATATGAAGTAATAAAAAATCAACTGGTAGAATGCAAACTGAGTCAAATACTGTTTTATTATTAGCCTTTTTCTAACCAGCTGATTGGATGTTGAAGGAAGACTATGAATGATTTTATTGACTTGTTTTTTGTGCGTGTCTGTGTTTGTTTATCTGTGCACTCGGCCATTCGTAATGTCGTGCTATGGGAGGGAACTGAATGACTGTTACTAAGTCATTGTGATGTGGATGAAATGTACTCTTATCTTTGTGGCACATGGTTTAACCTTCCCTATATGTTTTCCAGCCTATCGGCCACTATTCTTTTTTGTTCTATAAAGATATCGAACACAAAAAACTGTAGCAACATTTTGCAAGTTGACAAGAGCTGAGTTTATATTTGTATTTCATTCTGTCCCTATTTTTTTTTATTTTGTTTCTAATCCAACCACATGTGCAGCCTGATGATAATGACTGTCAAGCTAATGAGAAATTTTCTTGTTATTAACCTAAACAACACTGGCTTTAAAACACGCACACACACACAGCGTCCCTCTCCTGGGCTCTCAGAGGAGTGTGTGTGGGTGGTGTATGACTCTGTATTCCTCCTGTGTGGGTGGACGGCTCAAAGTGTGAACTCAAGAGTGTGTCAGTGTGTGTGTGTGTGTGTGCGTCTGTGTGTGGATTAGTGTGTTTGTGTGTATACTTGTGTTTTAAAAGCCTACAATGATCTGTGTGCTCGGCTGCCTGTGATTATTTTTGTGCATCAGTCTCACTGAGCTGAGGGAGTCTTTATAGGACTCTGTGTTGTGTTGCTCCAGCGGTAAACAAGTAAAACTTCTTATATAATGACTGCAGAGCAGATTGGCCCGGCTGTATTGATGTGTGAGTGGTGGCTGAGTGGGCTGCAGGAGAGGTAGAGGAGGAGGAGGAGGGCTTCGTAACCTCATTTAGTAAGAGGCCTTCACGCTGTCAGGGCAGTGCACTAAGTGGTGAGTCTCATCATACAAACGGACTGCGGTCGTCACTGAGAAGGGTCATCGTTAGCTGATCCGCTCAACACCTTTTTATTTTTGCTGTTATTCTCAGTGGTGTGATGGCGGCAGGGACCTGTCTCCTCCCGCCTCCTGTGGCCGGCATTTTGAAGGCCGAGTATTTGTGATGGTTCACTTTAAGCTCATTTAGCCCAATGAGGAGAGAAGCCTTTGAAAGTGGCAGAGCAGCAGCAGCAGCAGCAGCAGCACAGAGACACCATGTTCCCAGATCCTGGAACTCGTCACATCTGATCAATCAGACCAAACACCGCACTGCAAATCATTCTGTTCTTGGCAGGTTTAGGCCTCATACCTCTAAAAATTAGGAGTGCTTTATTCCTTGTAATTTTATATTATTTTTAATGCTATAGGCCTATTATAAAAACAAAACAAAAAACAAAACAAAACATGGATATAGCCTATAGGGTAAACCAAATTATTTGAAAAATATTTCTGATATCCTTGGCTTTAAATTGCCGGTTCTTTTTTTCAAAACTTTATTTAAACGTTCCAATCACAGTCAGAACATTGCATGGACAATACAAAAAGTCTGGCATCAAGAAGAATAAAATATGATAATGGGCTCTATGCACAGCTCCAGCACTTCCTGAATTTAGCGATCCGGTCGTTTTGGCTAACTTCTTGTCAGCCGAAGGAGTTAGCCCCCGCCCTCGTCATGGATCTATTGGTCCTCGTCCCTACGTCACCACATTCACGCGCATCCATTGGCTGCACACACAGCCCTTCATGCCGTTCTCTCTCCTCATTGGATAAAGGTTGTAGGATAGAAGTTTTACAGCAGAGCAGAGTGACTGACAGACCCGTGTTTTGGACCAAACACTCTATGTAAGTGATTGCTGTCGGAAGATGTAACTATTTAAGACTTACATTAACACAAACATTCCGCTTACTTCTGCTTTAAAGCAGAAGTAAGTGGTCCGGTCGTTTTGGCTAATGCTGCGTTCCAGGCAGGCTTTTGAAATCGTAAATTACAGCTTCAAGTCACAACTTACGACTTTGTAGCGTTCCAGGCAACCCACTCGTGTTTTTCCGACCTGTTTTACCGGTGAAAGTCACTATAACGGCCACTCGTAACTTCCGACCGGTGAACTCGTACCAGATCGAACTGGTACGACTTCACGGTCGGAAAAATACGAGTTTCCTTGAACGCACCATAACAGTCCTCGTCGCTACGTCACCACATTCACGGCGTCCCTTGGCTGCACACACAGCCCTGCATGCCGTTCTCTCTCCTCATTGGATAAAAACTGTAGGATACGATAAATGTTTTCTCCTCGGCTCAGAGCAGAGCAGAGTGACTGACAGACCCTTGTTTCAGACCAAACACTCTATGTAAGTGATTGCTGTCGGAAGATATAACTATTTAAGACTTATATTAACACAAATATATCACTTACTTCTGCTTTAAGGCAGGTCCTTCATTTCCTGTCTTACATTATTGGACAAACTGATTAATCCAGGTGTGTCTGGGTCTGACCACTCACCCAGATAACTTTGGATGATGCCCGGCTCATTCTGATAATAATTCATTCCGCTTCGGCATTCGTGTCAATTTTTTAGCGCAACTATCCAGAGCTTTATAGTCCAGGCTGCAGAGAGGAAGCCTGTGGAAGCTGAACTTCGTCCAGCTGCTCATTTTTGTTCTGACAAGTCGGAAACACGCAGAGACGAACACAACGAGCATTAGCATTAGCATTAGCAATAGCAACTTTCAGGTAAACAAGCCGCGCGGCACGGCGCTCACTCAGAGGTTAGTAGGTCAACCTACAAACCCCGGATGTTGATAACAGCTAACCCAGCAGCACTATATCATTCAACAAAATATTGGTGAAATTAACGAGTTTCGCGGCGGATAATGTGTTATTAGAGGCTGCATTCCGTTGCCCCGTGTACTCGCATTATATGGATATACGCGGCTCTCGGCTGGATCGATTTCGTCTTTGGAAGGTCTCGTAATGACACCAAAGTTAATCTGGGTGAGTAAATGATTGTATTTTATGCTATAAATAAGGTTATCACCATCTTTTTCAACAAACTAAGCTACTGCTTATGAAGACTGTGTAAGTGGTTGAAAGCTCTGGAACATGCAGGTGGTGGATCTGTTCTCAAATCTTTTTCTACACATTTGGAAATAGAGTTGTGTGAACTGAGCTGAATTGAAAGTGAGAATTGAAATAGAACAAGTTCAAATATGTTGAGTGAGTTTAAGGAATTGTTAAGCATTTTCAATGCCCCCTTTAATATTGCACATAATTTACATTTTCCTTATTTTAAGTTATGGGAAAAAAAAAAAAAAAAAATCAGAGTCTTATTCTGAGAGCAGCTCATTGTGCAGGCTCACAGCCGGCAGCTGATGAATGTTGATTTCTTCAGCCTTGTGATTAATTTATCAGCTCACTGCAACACACACAGAGACACCACGGTGTTATGTGATTTATTATTCACAACACTGTTCAATGATTTTTTATCCTGGCCTCATTTTTAAATCACCTTTTTTATCAATTACAGTTATATTAATACTTGGAACACCAGGGCTCCCCAGGGAGAGATGTTGGTGTTTGACCATTATTGATTAAAGTGAAATGATATGTGGCTGTTTTGATTTGACTGCACAGTCGTCATCTTTCTATGTGAATGTCTGTTTGGTTACAAACTGATGCGTTTGGACGTTTCCTGCTGTGGCGAACAAACTGGCTGTCGGCTCACCACAAAATATTTCCTCCCTGTGAAGATCCCCTTTGTGTGCGCGCGCGTGTGTGCGCGTGTGTATTGTAGGGAAGAAGAAGAAAAATCTTGTTTCCTAGGTAACCACGAGGTTGATTCAGCTCATGTATCTCGCTGCAGGGATGCTCACAACACTTACTTGAACGCGGGGTCACAGCTCGCATGTTTAAAGACGCGCGGCTCGGCTCCGTGGTGAGGTGAGAGGATGACACTGACATCCTGCGTGATTAATGGGCCGTCTCCAGTGGGCTCGTCCACTCTACCCTGTCAGCTGCAAGACGAATCTGGCTCTCTCTCTCCAGTTTGGAGGAAAAATAACTCACATCGAAGCCTAGTGTCCATGGATCAACTCTGACCTGAAACCCTCCAGGCTGGAGTAAACACCCTTCCCTCACCCCCCATCTGCTCTGACAGGCTATCCTCCTGTTGTCCTCCTGGGTCAAGGAAGGAAGAAAGGAAGTTAGGAAGGACGAAGGGATAGATGAAAGGAAGGAAGGAAGGACAAGGGGAAATAAGGGAGGATAAAGGGATAGAAGGAAGGCAGGAAGGAAGTTAGGAAGGATGAAGGGATAGATTGAAAGGAAGGAAGGAAGGAAGGATAAAGGGATAGAAGGAAGGAAGGAAGTTAGGAGAGACGAAGGGATATATGAATGGAAGGAAAAAAGGGGGGAAAAGAAGGAAGGAAGTAGAGGAGGTACCAAGGGAAAGAAGGAAGGAAGGAAGGACAAAGGGAACAATATGAGGAAAGAAGGAAGGGAAAATGGAAGGGAAGATAGATGGAGGGAGGGAACAGATTGGGTCAAAAAAGAAGGAAGAAGTAGGCTAGCTAGCCTAAGGACGAAGGGGAGGCAAGAAGGAAGGGAAAAGGGAAGGAAAGAAGGAAGGATGGAGGAAGTGAACAGATAGGTCAATTTGACCCAGAAGGAGGAAAACACTCACAATCATCTGGTTCAATCTCATGTCACCACCCCCATTAACAAAGCCCATTCATCTGAATCCTGCTGCCCTGTGCCCTGCAGCGGTGCAACCTAACACTACATGTATGATGCTCCATCAGCGATCTAACCTCTCATGTCCTATTATGAATAACAAGGTGATTGGATGTATTTGGAACAAGTAAGTGCATTTATTTTTCATACAAGCAGCTTCACCTCCAGCATCGTCAGCAGCAGCAGCAGCAGCAGCATCACGCCAACGCGCAAAAAAACCCCAGAGTGAGCTGGAGAAGCGATACGACGGGAGCGCGCGCGCTACCAGCACGGCGCGCATGCACAGCTGTCAGCACCAAGGACAGCAGCAGCAGCCGCTCAGCCCGGAGCGAGCAGCGATCAGTCCGCACAGAGCGCAGGGAGCAGCGGCGAGGAGAAGCGATCCACGCCCCGGAGAGGAGGAGGATGCTCCAACTCTTCCTCTTCTAAAAACACAGTGAGGTGTGAGCAGTTCTGCAGAGGAGAGCAAGGAGAAGAAGATACAAAAAAAAAAAAAGTGGACAATGCGGTTTGAACATTCCCGGTCCCCCTAATGTGCTTATGCACATTCCTCCGCATTGCACATAAAGCAACCTATTTTTTTTCCTATAGTCTTCTCCTTCCCTCTTCTGGCCGCCCTCCCTTTGCTCACAACGCCCACCTGGATCTGGATCTGGTCTCCGCAGTCCGTGCTTTCAGCTGGGCTTGAGCCGTGCTGCCGTCCAGAAGCTGGTCGAGCCGACCCGCCACCGGGGAGAAAAGCTACCGGGCTGCGCTGTGCTGTTTGTTGGTCCACACGATGCGTCTGTTTCTGCTGGCGGTGCTCTTCTCGTGCTCCTGCGCGCGGGCCGGCTGCGAGCCGAAAATCGTGAACATCGGGGCCGTCCTGAGCCAGAAGAAATTCGAGCAGGTCTTCAAAGATGCCGTGGCCCAGGCCAACCAGGTCTACGGCAGGGACAAATTCAAGCTGACCGCCATCTCCGTCACGCACAAGCCCAACGCGATCCAGATGGCTCTGTCCGTCTGCGAGGACCTGATCTCCAGTCAGGTAGGAGCATCAAACACCTGCTTCCACTCTGCTGTGAATCACAGCTCCAAGATGATCCGTACTCTTCTACCACAGTGTGTGTTATCTGCTGCTATACACTTTGTATCTGTATGTGAACAATCCCTGTGCTTTGCCATAGAAAGTTGGTGCTGTATACATGAATCAGATGTGTTTCTCAGTTGTCAAGTATATGCATAAGAGCAGATTGCCATGACTAGACTGTCATCAATCTTGTATCCAGACAAAACGGTTGTTTGTTTGTCCACTCAGCATGACCATTTAATCACATGTATGAAAACACACACAGAGAGCAGCCAATCTATTATTACAGACCTGCCATTTGTCCAATTTGGCATCTAATGCTACACTTAAACCCCCCAAATTAATCCACTGTGAGTGCAGCTGAAATCCTGTCAACTCCCCACGGACCCTTCTGCTTTACAGACAGCCAAAAATAGGCTTTGGTTTGGGGCATTGTTTCAGATGAGAGGGCAACTGTGCATTTCAGGACACACATCTGCAGACCAGTGAACTGCAAAAGGAGCCAGTGAGGGGTGAAAATGCTAAATACGTCATTTACAATTAACAACTTGGGGTCCAATGTGCGTGTGATGCGTGATAGCGTTTTGGCATGAGGAGGAGGCTGAGGATGGATTGAGCAAGCAGTTTTCTGCACGCCGGCCTTTAGGCGTGGATCACTCAGTCAACTGCAGTTTGTATGATATGATCCAGTCAGTGTTAACATGGGGGGGAAAAACTGTTTTGCTGCAGTGAGATAAAACCAGAGCCTGAATGCAGATTTTCCAGGGGAAGAGTTTCCTGTCAACCACACAGGCGTAAACATTTCAACCATATGTGCTGCAGATCTGAAAAACAAACCTATGTCATAAGTAATGCATGGTGCGTATGCCCCTTTGAGAATAGTTAAAACACTGATGCATACTCAAACGCACCGACCGTCCTCTCATGTGATGATCTACATGGCCTTTTTAAAAAGCGCCAACATTATGTCACAGCGTGTCAAGGCGCTTTGCTCTCACTCCTGTTCCTCCTACACACATAATTAAACTTCATGCAAAAAAAAAAAAAAAACACGCCCACAGCTTCAGTGTTGCTTTCATGTCCTCGGTCCTCTGCTAAGTGTAAAGACTCTAATTGATACAGGCTTGGAGAATAATACTGTCGCATCCAGTCTTCTGCCACCCTAAGCATGAGAGTGCAATCCACCCGTTCAGGCTGTGCAAATTACACCAACCACGGTTCATCTCACCACAAACACACACACACACCTTTTTGTAAATGAAACATAATCAAACCTAATTTGGTCAGGAAGTGTATGGTAGGTTGCATCAGATGAGACTGAGGCTCGTAGGCGAGAACAGTCACTGAGAGGGAAAGTCTGTGGCAGATGGAGGAGGAGATGCCTGGGAGCAGTCCTTGGAAAATAGACCTCATTTTTGACCCAACCATACGGACCACTCATATCCAATAATCCATGCCTGCACAGCCACGCCAACTTCATTCCCCCTCCTTCACATCTCTGTGGCATCTCCAACGGCCCAGCTTTGACTGAGGCACACGCAACTTCGCCTTTGGGTTTGTTTCATGCAGGAATAAGACTAAACCAAGCAGCCACAGATTAATATCAGTCTGCCCACACAGTGACAAAGAGAACGATTTTTATTCGCTCCTCTGTTTCTCTGTTATGAGTTTATCCCTGACTTCAACTCATAAAGATGTTTGCAGTTCATAAGTGTTATTTTTAACCTGCTATGCAGTATTTTAAACCGACCGCTCGCTGCACCTGCTGAAAGCCTATAGTGTATTTAAAGTACACACTACACACATGTTTAATTTATCTGAAGGCAGAAAAAGAGATGTTTCAGCCAAAGCTGAAGGAAGACGACTGCCCCAGAGCTGAGATACAGTGAGGCGATTTGTATGTTAGATTTATTGTAAAAACATCTATAAAAGGTTGTAAATAAATTTGCATTTATTCAGTCACCAAACTAAGATGAGGACCACAGGAGGCCTAACGGGTCTATGGCTCACTTTTTCACTTAAGCAGGTTACTCAACTGATGAAAGCTTAATGCTGAAACATGTTTTTCTACAACATTATTAGATAAACCTTTTATAAAGTATACTTTATTATTAGATAAACCTATTATAAAGTATAGTTTATAAAAGGTTTATCTAATAATGTTCATATTGTTATTCTTATAAGCCAGGATAGCAAAGGCTTAACTTTTCACTTAAGCAGGTTACTCAACTGATGAAAGCTTAATGCTGAAACATGTTTTTCTACAACATTATTAGATAAACCTATTATAAAGTATACTTTATTATTATATAAACCTATTATAAAGTATACTTTATTATTATATAAACCTATTATAAAGTATACTTTATAAAAGGTTTATCTAATAATGTTCATATTGTTATTCTTATAACCAGCCAGGATAGCAAAGGCTTAACACAGCTGAGTGGAACGCATTGTTTCCTGCAGTAAGTGCAGGAACAGTTTCATACAGATTGAGTCTTTCTCTTGCAGGTCCATGATGTTTGCATTGTAAGAATTTAGATATGCAGCCCTTCTCTGTGTTACTTAAACATATCCTGTGTAATGATGATGTTTTTTGCAAGGTATGCTTTAGTCCTTGGCATGATGTATGGTAGAATTACACAACTAAATGTAAAAAAAAGACAACTGAAGAAAGAGGAAAAAGCCTGTGGTGTATTCAAAATGGATGCTTGTACGTGCTTATTCCACGATTACTGGTATTAACACTTTGTATGAATGCCTGTGCCAGAGTGACAAAGTGTTCTTCTTTGGTGTCTCTGCAGGTCTATGCTATCCTGGTGAGTCACCCTCCCCAGTCCAATGACCACCTCACTCCAACGCCTGTCTCCTACACTGCAGGCTTCTACCGCATCCCCGTGGTCGGCCTCACCACCCGCATGTCCATCTACTCAGACAAGGTGAGTGATGGATGAGAGAGATGTAAAGAGAGACAGAGAGAAAGAGAGAGAAGAAAACAGGAAGGGAGTGAACAGAGAGTGGAGTAAGGAGCTCCCCTGGGGCAGCTTCAAAAGCTTCTCAGATTAAACGTCCCATCACTGTCCATTAGGGGAGCTGTGATTAAATGGGTTTCCAGCTGAAAATTGAAAGAACATCATTAATAATGCCTCTGACCTGAGTAATGTTTTTATGAAGTGAAACCACTAAAATAAAACTTTAAAGCAATCACATAAATAAAATGCCAAAGACTCAATTTAAAGTCTGTTAAGCGACATCTGAGCTAATCTCACAAATGAAAGGACATCAGAGGCATTAAATCCAGAGATCAGCGTGTCTCTGCATGGAGTAAAGGATGATGAAAGCATTTTAATGCTTCTTTAAAGGATGTTTGTCCAATAAAGATTAAATTTGACATTTGTTAAAGAATTTTTTTTTATCATTAACATGGTGTCACTTTTTTTAGAAGAAATTCCACTTCAAGCATTTCAGCTTTTAGTATATGTGCTGTCAGTATATAGTTAGAAAAGTACATTACATGGTCGTCCACACTTTGCTGAAGACGGGATTTGAGAATCGAGCTGCGAGAGATTTGTTCCCATTCAGCCACGGCAGCATTAGTGAGGTCCAACACTGATGTTGGCTGATAAGGCCTGGATCACAGTCGGCGTTCCAGTTCATGCAGAGGGTGTGGGAGGGAAACAAGGTCAGGGCTCAATTCAGGCCACTCAAGCCCTCAGAAAAAAAATCCTTCAAATTAAAGAATAGACTTTGTTCGTGTAACCTTCCCTGATTATAATGAAGCAATTTGTCTGCACTGTTCAATTAGCCTTTATCACTGTTACACGATGTGACGTTGCTATGGCTATGATTTAAGATGCAGAAATAACTCGGTGAGGGTTGGGGAAACATCATGGTCTGGTGTAGAGAAATGATCTGTGTTAAAAGTAGCCTACTACAGTATGGCTTTAAAGAAGCTATTTGCAACATTTGTTTCAGCTACATAGCTAACATTAGCACTAGCCTAATGGTGCGTTCGAGATAACTCAGAACTCGTAATTTCCCTGTTGAAAACTCCAAAGCGTTCAAGACGCACCACGCCAGAGTAATCAATAACATTATTGTTTTCCACAACATCACTAATCTGTAAGCGTAAGTTTGAATGTATTTTGGCATTAAAGATGCATTATAATTGATGTTTTTCCATTGGCACTGTGGTTCTGCACTGACGCAGATTGTTGTGTGACATCAGACAACTGATTCTTGGATAAGTGGGTAGTTCTTTTTTTCTCCGACTTTCTCGAGCGGGAGCTCCGACATCGGATGGCGTTCGAATGCACTTTTTCAAGTAGGAGGTCGGAAAATCCTGGGTTTGGAGTTGTCTCGAACACAGCATAACAGTTGTTCAGTCTTGCCAAGAGCTTCATTGTGTTTCCAATACAAGAGGTTATGTGTCCTCTGAGAAGCGCTGTACTGTATCTTCAGGGCAGCCTGGATGCTGCAGTGTCTCACTATCAAAGACTGACGTGACTTTTCAGTTGTCGGATGAGTTTTGCTGCCTCAGATAGATAAAGATAGCATAGCATCAACTGATTTAACATTAGCCCTCACCCGAAATCAACCCAAACCAGCAGACAATGAACCACGTATTAGCTAAATTAGCTCAATAGGTGACGCTATACTCTTGAGTCCACCAGCCACACCACAGCTAGCTGACTTTGGTGTGAGAAACAGAAAGATGAGGAAAGTAAATGACTGAAGTTTGATGATTAACCTTACAACTTGTCTTCTAAACTTTCAAATAAACAGTTTTTAATGTTCATGTCGGCTATGTAGGGGATCATCCCTATGTTCCCCGGGTCCTATGTTCCCCGCTGTGTCCGGACCAGGTAACATACGACCCTTTTTTAGAAAAAGGGTCCTATGTTCCCCGCTGTGTCCGGACCGGGGAACATAGGACCCTTTTTTAGAAAAAGGGTCCTATGTTCCCCGCTTTTCCCCAAAATGACCCGGGGAACATGCAGTTTTTGTATCCATACCTGGAAGAGGAGTTGTGACTTTGCAGATTTTTGCCTATTTTTGAGTGAGAAGTTGAGTTGTGACTCTGAGTGAGAAGTGGAATTTCCCCATTGGTTGGGTTTAGGCAATGAAGAAAGGAGTTGGTTAAGTTTAGTATAAAGACCAGGTAGAGGCCAGATAGAGAGAGAGAGCCCAGATAAGTAGAGAGAGTCCATCGACCAACAACAGCGGGGAACATAGGACCCTTTTTCAAAAAGAGGGTCCTATATTCCCCGATTGGGGAACATAGGTACGCTCCCCTATGTAGCAATAGCAAAATGTACAAATCGCTCCTTTAAAGTTAGGAGGCCTTTGTCGTCATTGAAACGAACAATCTTCATGTGTAAGATTTCAGTGGACATTCAGTGGAGCTAATGGAGCCTTGCTCAAATCACAACAGCCCCAGGAGTCAGTGTTGTCCGCATGTTATCTGGCTAAAACTTATGTAACACAATTACAACAGTATTGCATGCGAAGGCTTAAGTAACCTTTAAAAAGGCCACAGTCTGCCCTCATGAGAGGATTTGTCCCTAATTTCTGTGCTGCATGAGATGAGTCATTGATTAAAAGTTACGTTGCTGTTAACCCCTTCTTTTCCGGCCTCCTCCTCCTCCTCAGAGTATCCACCTGTCCTTTCTGCGGACAGTCCCTCCCTACTCCCACCAGGCGCACGTGTGGTTCGACCTGATGCGCGAGTTCAACTGGAACCACATCATCCTGATAGTGAGCGACGACCACGAGGGGCGGGCGGCTCAGAAGAGGCTCGAGACTCTCCTGGAGGAGAGAGAGACAAAGGTGAGACGCTCCAGCTCCCTGGGGCTCCCACCCTCCCCCCACAGAGTGTGTGAGCATGAGCGTGCGAGTGTGTAAGGTTTTTTTAAAACCTCAAAAGGTCTTCTATGTATGTAACTGTTTTCCTTTCTGTTATGTGGCTACATCTCTTTCTCACCATTGTGTAAACATTGGCTAACATGCCTAGAGACATCAACAGCGTCTAATGTGGTCTAATCTGACAAAAGTTTGTATGTTTATTTGCTCATCTTCACGTTGCTTTTCGCCATAGTCCAAATTATCCTGTGTCTATCCACAGTGGGAGCCAAATAGTGGACTTTAACGTGGGGCTTTGCAAACCATCACAGAGTGAAGTGTTGAGCCGTTTTCTCGGGGCCCGTGGTAGGAGTCAGGTGTTTCTCTGCTCTCATTATTGGACACAGAGGGCTTGTGTTTATTGCACCCCGCTCAGTCATGTTCTCGAGATGTTTTTCGCCTTTTCAGATAGCGCTGATGCATCCATTTTAAGTGTAGCTCTGAGCTGTGTATGTGGGTCAGTGAAATGCTGATCTTCTTTGAGCCAAAACAGACTTGAGACTGCGATGATGATGTGCGCCCTTTAGGAACACCGAGAGAGGGAGAGACAGAGAGGGAAAAAACAAGTGCTATCCATTTCATCCATTCATTTAATAAGATGAAATTACCTCGGGATATGCTTTTCCTTTATACTCTGTCATGCTTGTCGCTCTCCGGGGCTCATTGCTGTAATTGTGCGCCTGGATGAAATGAGTCCTGATTCAGAGATTTAATTAAATCAGAAGATGAGGAGACGCTGAATGTGACACACACCCGAGGTAATTCGCAGGAGGCAGCTACAGTTAAAGCGCAAGCTGCTTAAAGTAAGTGAGTGGGATCAGTATTGATCAAAAGCCACGGCTAGAAAAACATTTCAAACATTTGAATCAATCACATTGAATCATGCATCTGCATCCACACAGTTAAAATAATTACTCTCACAGTCAAATCACCGAGTGGTGACTCATATCCCGCACTGCAGAGGAGAAATTGAATCCGGGAAGTTCTTTTTTTGGTTTTTGGATAATCTGAGTTTGGATCTTAGAATGAACCCATCTGTGCAGCCCATTCAATCCCATAATGCTCAGAGAAGTTGCCTCAACTCTCTAATCGTGTAGCTACATAGTTAGTTGGGACTGCAGGGCCAGCTCAAGCAGTTTTGTGATTCGGAGAAGGATTAATTTGAAAATCTCCCCAAATGTGAACTGCAACAATTGAACTGAAGCCCTTTAAAAGGTTATCATCCCACGAAAAGAGCAAAACTACAGCATCTGTGTAGTACGCAAAGTCTGATCCAGGGGCCTCAGGAAGTAGTCAGACCCCACCACATATACTTCTGTCCTAGATTTGATTTTAAATGGATGACATAGCCCATCAGTCTACGCTCAATAACCCACAATCTGAATGTGATGTTTTTCAAATGTTTTCAAATATAGAAAAAAATATAGAAAGTATTCAGCCTCTTTGCTGTGGTTACACAAAGATATTTCAAACTGGTCTGTACTAGTCTGAATTATTAGCTTCACTCACTTCAGTCTAATGCTGCAAGAAAATAAAAGACTCATTTACACCAGTAACATCAGAAACTTTTCCCCAAGGCTAACTCAAGTCTAAAACCGAGGTTACCATGGTAGCGTGATAATCAGGGACACACTGTACTGACTAGTAGGACTGTAATTTGTGGCTGTTGGAGCGAGTGATGAGTGGGAAAGAGTGTTTAGACAGCGAAATTAGATTTCACGTTTTATTATTTCACTAACGTCTTTGTAGCGGTTGAATTCTTCCAGAAGAGAAACATTTTCTGGCAGGGTAAGAGGGAGCTGAGCAGCTCTGCAGTTCCTCTGGCAATGAAAGGTTTTATTTTGAAAAAAAAAGAAAAAAGAAAATTCTGTTTGCTTTAATTGTCCTTGGGCTGTGACTGGAGTCCACCTGTGTCAGACTGAATTGATTGGATAGAAATAGTCCAGAGAGGCACAAACCTGTGCACATAAGGTGCCACAATTCACACAAAACCAAACCATTAGTCCAAAGAACTCTCTGTGGATCTCTGCAATATCATTTTGTAGTGAGACGAAGGTAGCTACAGAATCACTGCTGTTTTTGTGTGATCCCTTCAGCACAGGGGCCAGTTTTACTCTGTGTCTGTCATCGTCATCTCAGCAGCACTCCTTCAATCAGGTAGTAATCAGGAGCAGCTAGAAAGAGGCCACTTAAAGTAAAAGACCTATGACAGCCAGGGTGGAGTTTGCCAAACGTCATTTAAAGGACTGTGAGAGCACAAGGACAAGGCTTTTCTGCCGTGATGAGCCATAAATTGAAACCTTTGAGAGGAACTCTAAACACCAGCATGCACAGCTCAGCTCATTCATTCATTCATTCATTGACCTTTATTTAACCAGGCAAAATTGCTCTTATTGAGGCAATGGTCTAGTAGGAGGTGAAAGCTCTCCTACGGGGCAAAAGGGAGAGGGGGACAACACTATATAGACACACATGGGCAACAGTGACATATAAAACATACTGTAGTGACAATTAATTTGACATATAACAGTGACATACAACATAGCGGCAGTTGATTTGACATCAACCACGGTGTAGCATGGTGGTGGCTGCATCATGCTTCAGTGGCAGAGTCAGGGACACATGTCAGGAGTTAACGCAGGGTGAATGTTTAGTCAAATAAGGTGAAGTCCTAAATAAAACCTGGTCCAGAGTAGGCTACACAGGACCTGAGACTGTGGTAAGAGCACCACAGTGATACAAAGCATAGAGTCAGAACAGCTTCAGGACAAGTCTGTGTCTGTCCTTGAGTGGCCTAGACTTAAACCTCATAGAATATCTGTGGCAGCTCACAGACACATCTCATCCAGTCTGATGGAGCTGGAGAGGATTGCCAGGAAGAATGGGACACACTGCCTGAATTCAGCTTAAAGCATGTAGAGAATAACCCATGAAGAATATGTAGCTGCCACAGTAGCTTCTGTTAACGACTGAAGTTTCTGTATTAGATTTTTGCAAGAATTTCTAAAAGCATGTCCATAATTGGTTATTGAATGATGGGAGAACTACAAGTTTACATTTGTACCCAACAAATGCCTGTTTACTGCCATTTGATATCATTTCCTAAAAAACAACAGCATCAGGAACACAAAACAATACATATTTTGAGTCAGTTTTACAGATTTATGTCTCGAACGTCGTAGAGACAAATGGGCCTGGGGCTCAGAGCCACAGAAAGGGTGGAGACGTTGTAAAGTATTGATAGATGAATTTACACATTGTTGGTTTTGGTCTGTTTGTTGGATTTCTTCAGCATTTTTGATCAATTGCCATCTCAATTTGGTGTACAACCCTAAAATGCTTGAGAGATATGAGGATGTTGGTGTTGATTTGATTATTGGCACAGTAAACATGAAAGTTGCACCTTTTTAGATGAAAAAGAAGACTGCAGTCAGATTTCTTTCTGGTGTTTAAGTTGCTATGCGTTGTAGTTACCTCTATTTTTATTTTTTTTTGCCTGCCATCCCATGTTTGTCTCACCAGGAGCAGGATAGTGAAAACTGTTCCAGCTCTAACTGTGTATTGTTTGGATGACAGTGTCGGCTAAACACCTAAACTGTAAATGCATAATAGCTTTAACTCTCTCAGGTGACGGTGGAAGATGTTAGTTTGGATGTGGCGGTTTACAGCTTGACACATTATGCTCTAATTAAAGGAGAAGGGTGTTATTCTTGATAAGCACTCCGATGTGCTGCATGAACTCAGTAGATTGACATTATTTTTAGCTTCATGGCAAGTCATTAGCGAAGTCGCAAATGAGGTCGCGGGGGGATCACTGTCACCAGCAGCAAAGAAGCTCTGGACACAGTGGACTTAGTCAGAGTGCAAATGTGGCCAACACAACATGAAATATTAATGCCTAACTCAGGATACAAAAATAGATCGCCCAGAAAAACTCTTAAGGGAAGAAGACAAAGGGAGGGTTTTTGTTCTTTGCATCGCTGCTGGAAGATACACACTGAGTATTCCTACAAGCTGCAGATACAGAAACTCTCTTTTTATGATGTTTATGACAATCTGAATGGAAGATACTCGATATTTACAAAGTGATTACAGCAATATGAGTGACAAAATGAAATGTGTACAAAATGTGTAGATATCTGTTTCTTTTTTTTTTTTAACTTATTTTTTTATTTGACACATACATACATACAAACATACATTTAACAAACACCAAGGAGATGTATATTATATATAGTTACACTTGCTTGAAATTCTTGTTGAATATATCTTTGCAAATATCAGTCTGTATTCTTGTACTTGTACGTCATATTTCCCATAGTCCATTTCTCATCTCGTAGATATCTGTTTCATGCAGGTTTGTTTTATCATTGATCTTAGTGTAGAAGTGGAATTAGTTGAATAAATGTAGCCCCACCTTAGATAAATATTGTAAATAAGCACATGTCATGGACACCTGGTTATGTTTAAACATGGTGGAACAAACTCGGAAAGGTATGTAATTGTGGTGTTTGGGGGTCATTGCCCAGAAAAGGTCAAATTTAGGCAGAAAGGCTAAATAAACTGAGTTGGCAACTCAACAACAGTATAATGCTACATGTAGCTGAAATAAAGCTTGTATGTAGTGAATCAGGTTAATTCAGTGTTCACTGAGGTTCATGTGCTGCTGCTGCTGCAACAGTCATCTCAGAAGCCGGATGTTTATGTGGTGAGTGATGTCACAGATCGTTTTACGGTAGCTGAAATCTCAGTAAAACTTTTGTATTTGGTGATTTTGTCAGATGATGTCGCGACTGTAAAATCTGGATTTTAGTAACAGCTCGGAATTGACATGTAGTTTTAATGGGTCACGTTTCAGTTACTATTTCATAATTGTTCTGTTTTGTGACAACAGAAACATAAAGAGCTGTAAATGAGAACAGCTTTATGGAGAACTCATCTGTATTCAAATCCTGTATGTGAGCACAGAGTGGAAACACAAACAGATGAGGTGCTGAAAGCAGATGATGTGGACATGACATGGTCCAAGCCTTGTAGCTCAGCTGAGTTTATACTGACTTACTTTGCTTTATCAGATGCTGTAAATGGTACAGATCACTGATGGCTGCTCAGATATAATCAGCTGACTGCATGCACCGCATGATAAGTAGTTACATTGTTCTATAGAGACAAAAAGTTTGGTAGCAGAACTACAACTTTGTTCCGCTAATTGAATAATAGGAATCCATTTACTCCACCTGCTCCATTGCTTAGGCGCCTATGACAATTACGTCTCCATGTTTAATATCAATAACTCTAACGTATATGCCTAACAAAAAGATCTCAGTAGCTTCAGGCTTTAAAAGCTCTCAGTTGATGTAAGTGGACTTCCTGCTCTATACTATATTTATTGTGAATTTTCTTGTCAGCCTGAATATTGAAGTGATGCAGGGCCTTGTGAATGGAGGGCATCAGGCCCAGAGTGCACTGAGGTGTGAACTGTGAAGTGAAGCAGCTGTGCAAGGAATTCTGTGAAGCAGAAAGATGTATTTCCCTGCAAAATGGCTCCCTGTCTGAGGCAGGACTCCTGAGTGGCTCCAGAACAGGACTGACATCCACAAGGTGACACCTCAGGTGTCTGAGTTAAGAGTCTGTCTCTAACACATTACATAGTAGATGTATTAACACTTAGTAATCGTCATGTCAGTGGTTCCAAACCTTTTCCAAATCACAGCACACATGAAAATCTCAAAGATGTAGATGACTAACAATACAGACACCAAATAAATGCTTTTTATTTCTGAACACTTTTTCATTAAATGATACTGATGGAATATTCAGGACTGAACTGGATGCAATGGAAGCTCAGTTTCCTTTTTTTTGTTTGACAGGGGAGAGATCACTCTCTCTCCTTCTTTTTTTTAATTTGGATATTCTTTACTCTTTTTTCTTTTTTCTCCAATTTTTGGATATAATCCTTCAGCATCCAATCGACTTGAGATAATAAAAGCAAAAACATTAAAGTTCCTGCCCTTGGTTTACGACAATGATAAATAGGATAAAAAAATATTAATACATACAGTATTTTCACCAAAATTGCACTGCTTTTCAAATTGTGTGTCAGACCACTTACTATATACATTCACAGCCCACAGGTTTGGAATCACTGCTTTCTACTGTACTATATTATTTAAGCTGTTACTACAGACTATGTAAGATTTAATATGTATTTTTTGTTTTCTGAGTCTGAGATCTTCCTGGAGCTGTGTCACCACAGTACACATTTTTCAACAGCTGTGAGCAAAGAATACATTAAAACCCAGGAATAGTAGTAAAGTATAGTCAACTGTTACTTTTCCACTGTGGACACACTTTATCTGTCCTCAAGACCAGTATACAGCAGAATTAGTCTGTAATATTGAACTGGAACTCGCTTTAGACTGTTTGCAGGATATTGTGACATAAGAGTAATAAAAGAAACTGATGTGAACTGTTGGCTTGTGTAATTTAAGCTCAATAGCTATGTTTTACGTTTGGATGCTCTATGACCATGACAACATGATGATTATTAAAAATAAAACCATAGAGATTACACTGTAGATCAGTTTTATGGTCTTGCTCAGATAAATTATAGACTATACAGTATAAAGAACTAGCAGCAGCTTCTGAATTGAGGCCAAAGAAAGAAAGAAAAAGAAGTCACCTCAGCAGATGGTTGAGTACTTTGGCAGTTTTTTGCTATACTGTTTTGCAACTTTTAATGAGCTTGTCATCTTAATCTTTAGGGGGCCAGATGATGTCATTTCATTTCGGACTTAATGGTTTAAGTTTTGATTATCAGATCTCTCTTGATGGTCGTCATGTTTGTGAAATGATACATTAACAGATGTGACAAAGCATCTAATCCAATTGTTTTTTAGAGCTGGTTGAAGCAGGTGAATCGTCGAATCATTTCTGACTGTTGATGCATCAACTGTAGTGAATAGTTCACAGTAGTACTTTATATTTTTAGGATTTTTTAACTTATTTCAGCATGTGTGGTCATCTCTGATGTTCTTTGCAAGCCCCTCTGTTAAAGATCCCAATTTGAAGCAGAAAAGTGGAGATTTGTTGGAATGCTTTACTGCCCTCCATTTTCAACTGTTTATAATATTTTTCTGTGTCTGCATATTTTCTCTGTGCACATTACTCATCAGAATAAAAAAAGGAACTATGAAAACCTCGACCAACTGTCCTATGACAACAAGCGAGGACCTAAGGTATATTTGCATGGTCAATGCACGCCGCCCACCAACTTTCCAATCGTAGCAACTAGAAACCAGCCCAAACCAGTCACCAGCCGACCCAGAAATGTCCTTCTCTTGGTAGCACGTGTTTTCTTTAATTTTTTACTTTGAGACATTTCCCTATGATTTAAATGAAGAATGGTTTTGTTATGAAAAATCTATAATTTTCGGTCATTACAGAAAAAAAAAAAAAGAGATCAATGAACAGCGCCTCGCTTTTATCATTTTCATTTTCTCCTTCAATAAAGGAATGCATGTACTCAGACCACACACACACACACACACAAAAGAGTTTGCAAGTCCATTCCTTTGTGGAGAACCGGTAGTGTGGGAGAAAACCGTTTCCCAGATGCTACTTCCTCCTGTTCTGTAGCACTTCCCTAGTTTTCAGCAGTCTTTTTGTTGGGGGAAAACGTCCCCCTCACCCCCCTTCACCCGTTTTTAGTTACTGGTTGCATTGACCTTCTTCTTCCCCCTACCTAACACATGCACGTCCTTCTTTGGAGCCTTGATAACCCTCAGTTTGCATGCAAACAAATGCAAAAGTTTTTTTTTCCCTTCAAGCTTTTTTTTTTTTTTTTTTTTTTTTTTTTAGTTCAGCCGGTTCCCCTGGATCGCTTTCCTTTTTTATCTCTGTCTCCCGTTTTCAAACAAAATCGGCCAAGCTCAAATCAAGCAGGTAAAAGGCAGCATGGTGTCTGAGGTGGGGAAAAGTAGCTGGCTTGACCTTTCTTATGCCCCGATCACAGGCAGAGAAAGTCCTCCAGTTCAGCCAGGAGACTAACTTAACTGCCCTGCTGCTGGAGGCGAAAGAGCTGGAGGCCAGAGTCATCATTCTGTCGGCCAGGTGAGATGTCCACCACCATCGCACACTCAACCTAACGTTTCTACCATATTTTCAGAAGAAGCAAAGAGGACGGGATCGTCTGATAAGTTCTATGCCCTCCAGTTTCTAGCTGCACCAATATAAATGTGCTTTTATTCACATATTATAAGACATATATGTGATATAGATAAATATAAAATGATTATTCAAATAACAAGTAAGTTAAAATGTTATTGTTTTTCTTAAATAACATTAATAATATAACTTTGGTTGTAAAGGTGATGCTTTTTGTCTGTGCTTTCAAGACTAAAATTAGTCTACTCTGAAATGACATGAAGAGCTCTACAGTGGAACTAGATACTGAACATATACAGTATGTCCAACAAAGTGTATTTATCTGGGCTCAATAGATAAAATATTAATACAACAACTCACAAAATTAATTGAATAAATGTAATAATAAGAAGTGTTGATTTGTGACAGTAGGACATTGTCTGGTGAAGCTTCCTTCTAGTAAAAGACTTATTAAAAACACCCATAAAGTCAAACTCTACTAGTCCTCCGACACAGTTGCCATAGCAATGCAAGCTGTAATGATATCATGGACTGAAAATCCAGTGTGTAAGAGGGGTCGCCCTACATCCTACACATGAGCACTTCAGCTCTGAGACAAATTGCCTTCCCTTGAGATTCCTTCCACAACTTCATTCAGGTGAACTTAATTCATTGAGTAATGTGTGCGCTTGTGTGGGCTTTTACTGCATATGCTCTCTCCGGGGGACAGCTTCTGATTTGCGATGGCATTATACCAAATACATTTTATAAAATAAATTGAATGCCCCCCCCCTCCCCTCCCATACTGAGGAACAGCCTTCCTGTGGACCTCAGGTTAGCTGGCTCTTTAACAAATTTGAAATTTCTTTTAAAATCTCTCTCAGACAAACAGTGGTGCACCCATTTGATATTGTTTTTCAAATACCATGGGCAACAGGATTTTACTTTTACTTCTATTTTATTCTCATTAAATGGGTCACTGTTTTATGTATCTTAAATGATTTGATATTTGATATATAGTAAAGTTTATTATCATTATTGTTATATACTACTGTGTTACTGTGAATTTGTAATTCCCTGTTACCACACATCGGGTGTCTCCTTAAGCAGCTCACCCAGCTCGCAAGATTTCCATCCCACAATGACAATACAGCTTGACATTGCTTCTGAAAGTGCTTTGATGTAGAAAAATGATCTCCTGTCTGTTTCCTGCGTGGTAAACTCCAGTGAAGAAGATGCTGCTGCCGTGTACAAGGCTGCCCGATTCCTCAACATGACGGGCTCGGGCTACGTGTGGCTGGTGGGCGAGCGGGAGATGACGGGTAAAGCCCTGAGCGAGGCGCCAGACGGTACGTTCATCCAGCGGAGATCAGTGGGAATACCCGAGTTAACCCCCGGCTTCACTCTGAGGCCGATCATAACACATACAGGATTAAAGAGATTAACCGTTTTAAACGGTGGTTTGCGCCGCACAATTAACTGTATGGTGGTATGGTATGTTGTGTGTTGTGTGAGCATTTAAACGTTTAAGCACTGTGAGCTTAAAGGTTTAAATGTAATGTGTCCGCACTCGGCTTTCAGTTTAAATGTGTATGTCCTGGATTATTCAAAGGTAAAAAATCATTGTGCTCTTTTGCCGTATTAATACCCTGGTTTCTAATGAGTTATAAAGGGAGAGTTTTGCAACAGGTAACTGATAGACTGGTAAGATACAACAGACTTCTTCCTCGTTCTGTCTGGGTTCTTTTTTGCACAAGTCTCTCACACTTTTTTATCACTTTCTGGTCACAAACGTTGAGCGTCCTCCCCACAGGCACTGTCTATAGCACAACCAACCCCAGAGCTGTTGTTTTGTCCTGTCCTGTCCTTGTCCCATCTCTTCCACCTCCACTGCAGCTTCTTCCAGGAGCCTGCAAGACTGATGGACCTGGTTGCAATCAGAAAACTTAGCTGAAGTTGGATTGTTGGTTTAAAGTTAGGTCTGATGGTATTTATGTTTGGTCCCCCAACACATAATGTTGTGTGTGAGTGTGCAGAAACTGGTAGGGCCACAAAAAGACAGATCCAACTTCAAGGGACTCTTTAAACATGCTGTAAAAAGGTCATCAGTGGCAACATCAGAAAAATGATCCATTTATTTCCGCTGCTTCATCTCATAAATGACACAATGTGGATAGTTTTTTCTCCAAGAGTCTAAGAGGCAATGAGGATGGATCATGCAACTGATGTCTGACCTTTATTCAGGATGTCTAAACTGGAGGCCCTATAAGTTTTTTTTCTCATCTGTGCATTGCAAAAGGATCCAGGGAGGGTGAAGTTTGCTCCGGTCAGTGACTGTCTTTCTTGTTGGCCTGGTCTCAGGTGTGATCAGCCTCCAGCTCATCAATGGGAAGAATGAGTCGGCCCATATCAATGATGCGGTGGCTGTGGTGGCTCAATCCATCCAGGAACTCTTTGAGAAGGAAAATATCACAGAACCTCCGAGAGGATGTGTGGGCAACACCAACATCTGGAAAACAGGGCCCCTTTTTAAACGGTAAACGTTTACTCGGTTTTTATTTTTAATTCTGTAAATGTTAGAGCAGTGGTTCCCAACCTTTTTTGGCCCATGACCCCATTTTGACATCACAAATTTCTGGCGACCCCGTCAAGCAAGATGCGCCAGCTCAGATATTTTTATATGCTGCATTTTATTTGAATGCGATTTATGTTCGAGAAACTGAAAGTATAGAATACAGTTGTTTAAGATTGTGTGTGGTGTTTTTAATCATAATTTTAAAAAGAATGATAATTAGTTAAAAAATATTTTTATCAGTATTTTTTTTTTTTATCAATTAGACATTTCAGGCGACCCCATTTGAATTTCTGGGCGACCCCACATGGGGTCCCGACCCCAAGATTGAAAAACACTGGGTTAGAGGTTAAATTGGTGTTTTTTGTTTGGTTCATACTGAACGGGGCGCCCTACCCTGGGTGATACACAGTTGAATGCAGTGTTGCATTCCTAATTAGATCACACACAGTATCCATGCATGAACACATCTGCTCTGATTCAAATAATAATCTCTATTTGCTCGCCACAGGGTGCTGATGTCATCGAAGTACCCAGAGGGCCTCACAGGACGCGTTGAATTCAACGACGACGGCGACAGGAAGTACGCTCACTACAGTATTCTCAACTACCAGAAGGCTCGGCTCGTTCAAGTTGGGATTTACAACGGAACGCAGGTAAACTGAGAGACACGAGCGACTGTGAGGCGGTTTTATAGGACGTTCCCTTATTACTTCATACTCAGTGTCCACTGAACGGATTGTACTTTTGGCTACTTACCCTGAATATAATTATCCATTCATTCATTGGCTACATCCACTAATATGTTGAAGGTTTTCCAATGTATTTGCGTTTCTTAGCTATCAACACACAGACTTTGGGTTGTGTAATCTGCGCAGATACAGTAGAAACAGAGTCCTGTAGAAATGATGCTACAAACAGGCCTTAATGGCTCTTATCAGTGCAACATAATTAACAAAATACAACATTTCATGACCTTGTTTTTTTCCATTTTTCATGGAAACTGTTATGCTGTTAAATTTAGCATATACTCTACAACAAACTAGCGCTAGAGTGGACAATCTGCTTCTGGCATGCACATGACCAGTGTACATGAATGGTCATGTAATCTGTGTTTTGAAGTGTGACTGTATGGACGGAGATTACTCCTGCAACACTTGTCTGGACAGAAATAATTTTCTTTAAAAATGAAAAAAAAATATGAGTGTCTTCCATCTATAGAATACTCTTCATGTAGGACAACTCTCAATCCTCTCAGTCTCTGAGAGAGACAAACTAAGCTAAAAAACCCACTACAGTTCCCCCAAAGCTACCACCATGCAATATCAGTCCATCATAGTGAACAAGGGAGACGTCAAATATTTATAGCTGTTTTATTGCTGTGATGAATTGGGACATATAGTAGAGATACAATTTACAACAGATGGATTCCAAGAAGGCAAGAGAAAGTGGAGAGAGTTGAGACATGGAGAGAAAGTGGAGAGTTAGAGCAACATAACACCAAACATTTTTTACCTCTGGTCATGGTCAGCATGTCTGGTCAGAAGTTAAAGGTCAGCAATTTTCAGGAGGTCTTCAGTTACCCTTTAAGCATAAAAATAACTGTGCTGTCTTTTTAAATATGATTTTGCTGAGGATTTATTTCTGCTGGATATATTCAACTCTATAAGGCAAAATGGAGATGCATGTAAGCCTATATGGGAATCACACTGCTTCATAAGCATCAGTA
The DNA here is from genome assembly GCF_905171665.1 of Trachurus trachurus. NCBI lineage: Eukaryota > Metazoa > Chordata > Actinopteri > Carangiformes > Carangidae > Trachurus > Trachurus trachurus. The sequence goes on from NC_139908.1 coordinate 22,758,169, forward strand.
TAAAATAAAAAAAAGACAAAACATTTAACACAATCTATTTATTTATGTTATCATTTTACAAAATACAATCATTTTTCACGATACAATGAAGATTGTAATTGCTATTACACAGCAACAATGAATGCAATGAGTTACACATCAACGATGTTCTGGGTTTGGCTCTACAACAACAGATTTACTTGTGAATGTAGCTCTTCATCAGTGGAAGGAAGTGAAGTTTGTTTTGCTAACGCTACCTAGCTTATGTTAAAATTAGCACCTTTACTTCTAAGAGTAAGAACTCAGAATAAAACCTTTCTCACCATGAGCTGTCTCTGGTGCTGGAAAGAAACACCAATGTTACCTCTTGTTTGGCTTCAATACATACATACTGTATGTATTGAAGCAAAACTATACATATGTATGTATGTATATTATATGTATATATATATACATTATATATTTATATATACAGTGTATATATATATATAGCTAGCCATCTAGCCATGGTACTTTCCAGTATATAGTCACTGCAGCAGTGTGACGATGTGTGGCTTCAAGGGTATTTTAACTCTATCTTTTAAAGGCAAAACATGAAACATTCATGAAACTGGTGAGAACAGCTGTTAACTAACAAAGAGCACAGGCTATCTAGCAAAAGCAGAAAGGAATAACAGCTTTGAGCTGCCTGTCTCTACACAGTGTGTTACATATGGCCATAGATTGCAATAACTAATGGTGCATTCATTAGAAACCGGTATGCTTGAGATAATCTGAGCAATAACGTTCATTATTGGCTCTAAAAATAGCCTCCATCTGCAGTGGAAGAGGTTAGTTAGTGGACCTTTTGTTAACATTTTTTTTTGTCAAATTATGTTCAGTCTCTGTCTAATGGCGGTTATTAAATGCATCAGAGAGGCCCTTGAGGACCAGCACTTCAGTTTTCGTGGTGATAGGTGTGATAATAATAAGTTCCCCGAGCCCTCAGGTATGATACATAAGCCAGAGGTCAGTGCAATAAATGAAAGAACCGCTGAGCTGTGTGTTATTTAAAGCTGACTCATTAGTGTTGCCCACACACAGTGTTGGAGCCTCATCAGCAGCATGCCTTCTGTCAGCACTCACCTATAATGCTTTACATGCGTGTGGCGTCCCCGCAGGTGGTAATGAACAATCAGCGGAAGATCATCTGGCCCGGAGGAGAGACGGAGAAACCGCAGGGCTTCCAGATGTCCACTCGACTAAAGGTAGCGTGCCTTCACTTGGCTGCTGTAATGTGACATTCATGTCTACACAGATGGAGTACGGGACCTGAGCTGATGTACTCATGTTGGACAGTGCGTTAACGTTTGTTTCTCAGAGAGTAAACTTGATCCATCCGTCTCCATAAAGGCAGCAGTGATGTATTGGCTATGACTCGTGTCCCTTCCAAATTTCTCGTGGGCCCGCAAAGAACCTCTCATCTGTATCCTTGTCAGTTATTTTTACATCCATCTGTTTGTCCTCGTGCTGTCCATGAGCATCTGGGAGTTTTGTACATGGGCATTTGTGATTCTGCTGGGAATTTTCCAAGTATTTGTGTCCCTCTGGCTGGGGCACTCTGGAGTCCCCCGGGATCGATCTGGTCCAGCTCTAACTATGTGATAAACAGCTTTCTGTCCCATCTGTTGTAGATAGTGACGATACACCAGGAGCCATTTGTGTATGTGAAACCAACTATGCCGGATGGAACATGCAAGGAGGAAATGACATTAAATGGAGTCTTTATTAAAAAGGTTATCTGCACTGGGCCCAATGAGACCATCCCAGGTAACACATCAGGGACGTTTATATTATCACTGTGCTTTTACTGCACTCGCCAAACACCCACTGGAGATGCATACATATATATGCAGTAGGTATCTATATATGTATGCATGTATCTGAGTGTGCCATTCAGAGTGAGTGACTGCTGGGACATGCTTCGTTTGTATGCTGTGTGTGCCGTGTGACTGTGTGTGGTCGTCTGCAGTGCAATGTGTCACGTTCCCTTGTTCAGTCTACGTGCGCCGCCTCTGGATTAAAAAGACAAGCACCGCTATGTTTCCTCTGGAGTGATTGTAACTTGCAAACTTTGCTGGTTTTGTTACAGGTCGCCCAATCGTTCCCCAGTGCTGTTACGGATTCTGCGTCGATCTCCTGATCAAGCTGGCCATGACCATGAACTTCACCTACGAGGTGCACCTGGTGGCTGACGGGAAATTTGGAACTCAGGAGCGGGTTAGTGTTACGTTAACAGTCACACTTATATAACACAACCCTTTTATGTTTGTCATCAGTTTATTCGACTCCACTAACACTTTTGATCTCACTGACAAAGTCATAGAGCAGAGATACATGGACGTCAGACGTCCAGAGGGTAAATTTGCCTTTCATCACTGATCTAGTGTCAGTATTTGAACGTCTACACTAAAGGATTAGGCGAGCAGCAATCACCATGGCTCAGTATTGTAATTAGGTTTCCTATATGAAATGACGATAACATCACATAAAACACAGTTGAAAACTTACCAGATAAAATATGCGAGTGCTCCCTTGGCACAGTAAAAAATATAGCAGTATCTTGACTTACTTATACATCAAGTTACTGATTGTGAACCTGGAAAAACATTAAATTAAAGGTTTTGCTTTGTTTACCAATTTAACCCAGATAACTGGTTGCCAAGCAGGCACCAGTCCAAAGTGAAAATATGACTTACTTGTCATGTAAATAGGCTCTAAGTAAGATGGGAGATGGATAACATAAAAAGTGTGCCTTTAAAAAGCTTCAACTAATGTACAACATGACATTTAATACACCCTGCAGCACGCTCTGCCTCTGTGTATCACGACTAAACAATCACACTCTAATTTATTGGCCACCAGCTGCTGTGGTCATTGGTACAAAAAGGTCACTTTCCTGTTTTGGTTAACAAATTGATTCATAGTCTCAGAGGCTTTTAGACTCCACTTTTCTGTCCTTTCTTGAATTCTAACTATGGACTATGGACGAAGTGACACAGTTCTTGACAATGTGTCACTTTGCCTTTTGCTATTTCTTTCAATTTCTTTTCCAATTTGTGAATATCATCTTTCCATCACACCGTCCTGACCACACTTTGTATTTCTATTTTTGGTATTTATGAAAATGAGAAAACGCACACAAATCATTTACTTACCAAAAATCACCTAGACCCAAGAACAAATCCTGTCATAACAGGGCAAACTTCAGTTTTATCAACCCTTTGCTAGGTGGTTTGGTGAAACAGGACATATAGTCACCATCTAAAAGGACAATGTCACAACTATACTTAACCTAACCTTGTGTTGCTCCAATAGAACACCTTAATGAATTGATAGAGCCTAGACTGTCCCTCAGGCACCTTTAGCTTTATGTCTTTGTAACGCAGTCAAGTTTGACCTGCTGACGTTGCCCCTTATTAACCAAAGATAACATAATTCTGACAATTCAATATAAAATGAACACCCACAGAAATTGGACACAAAAGGAAAGATGGACAAAAAGAACAGAATGACCTCTAAAAACATGCAGTTTTTTGGTTTCCTTTAGTGCATGATCTTTCTAAACTACAGCAAATATCAACTCCAGCTCTGTCTTACGTAAGACGGAGACAGTTTCAAAGATGTGGAGCACACCTAGCCCCGCCAGGCTTAACCCAAATCCTTAAAGCCTGGAAACTTTAAGGATAGCGGTTGTCTAAAAGACAGCGGGTTGATAGCTGATGCTCATGTTAACACCTGTCTTCTGGGACTCCAGGTGAACAACAGTAACAAGAAAGAGTGGAATGGCATGATGGGAGAGCTCCTGGGGGGCCTGGCTGACATGATTGTTGCCCCGCTGACTATAAACAACGAGCGAGCCCAGTATATCGAGTTCTCCAAGCCGTTTAAATATCAAGGTCTCACCATCCTGGTTAAAAAGGTAAGTAGCCTCTTCGTCTTGGGACACTTTTCATCACTTCTGCTGCTGTATCACAAATAAAACACAGCCAAGATGCTGTTTTACACCATATTCTCACAAATACAGACTCTCTCCTTATTATTCAACCCTAATGTTGGTGGCAGTTTGTCATAGCTACAAGGCAACACAACAATGCATGCAATATGGTTCATCATCTGAGAATAGTCACTGAGTGGGATGTGAATCAATTCTGTATTGTGTTTCTTTTGCATTGTTTCCTCTTTAAAGGACCATTCCATTGTTTTTGCACAGTTTTTACCATAGACTAGTGTTTTTTTTAAGTGTTTGTATATAATGTGCAGCCATAAGGTGATTGAAGTTGTTCGTTGTCGACCAATAACCGACTGCGCTGTGTGTTTTCAGGAAATTCCTCGCAGTACACTGGACTCGTTCATGCAGCCGTTCCAAAGCACACTGTGGCTGCTGGTGGGTCTATCGGTGCATGTGGTGGCGGTGATGCTTTACCTACTAGACCGGTTCAGGTACAAGGGGGACCTGTCTGTGTGTTTGTTTGTGCCCATGTGTGAGTGTGTGTTTTTGTCCGTTCATGACTGACTGGAAGTGTGTTTGTACATAACTCTCCCCCCCCGAGCGCTGCAGATCTTCCCTGGGTGTGGACACGGAGGCAGACAGAGGGGAAGATTGGCTCCTACCATCCCACCGCTCTGTCCCCGTGCCACCGTCTTTGTCTGTTTTCTTTACTGTGGACTTTGTCTCCCTCTTGCTTTGCTTTGCTCTCGTTCAGTTCCCTTCCCTGCCCCGGGGGTCGCCAGGGATCTTTTTTTTCGCGCCCCTCTGCAAGGTTTTCTCAGCCATTTCTCATTTTATCTCCCACAACCCTCCCGATTTCTCCACTCTAGCCCGTTTGGAAGATTTAAAGTAAACAGCGAAGAAGAAGAAGAAGATGCCCTCACCTTATCATCTGCTATGTGGTTCTCCTGGGGAGTGTTGCTGAACTCTGGAATCGGAGAAGGTGAGACACACCCAGTGAGACAAAATCACCGCAAATCAGCACGCACTGAGCAGTAAATGCTCCTTTTCCCCAGAACACACAATGATGTCGAGTACTTTGATCTTTACACAGCTTTGCAGTTGTAAAAAGACCAACATCAAGGTTGGTTGTGGCTCCAGGTGCTGTCTGATTGTTGAGTTATTCTTTGCGGATGACAAATGAATTCCTTTCAAATCACATTTTGTAATGACAGGCTTTGATGCGGCTCGTCTTTAAACAGCCCGTACCTGTTGCCTTTCATTGCCTCATTTGTCCTCTAGTGTTTTCTTTTCATTTCCGATATTTTTAGTGGGTTATATTTTTGGTCATTTCTTTAGTTTTGCAGCTTTTATTCTCACATAACCACTACAAATACGGAAATACAATGACATACCAAAAAAAAAAAAAAAAGAAGGAATTTAGAGTAGTAGAGTAGTATTTGCTAAAAATGGCTACAGCTGTGGTTTGCTTTTAGCCAGCTTTTAAGGATTTTATGTCAGTAATTAAATTCAGTCGTTAATTTGCTCTAGAGTTGTCAACCCTTTATGGAGAAAGCTGATACATCCAATAATTCTTTTATTTTTATCTTATATTTTTGGGGCTTTTTATTGCCTTTAATTGATAGCACAGTGGAGAGAGAGACAGGAAATGGGGAGACAGAGAGGGGGAATGACATGCAGGAAAGGGCTGTCCGATGCGGGATTCGAACCGGGGCCGCCTGCAGTGAGGACTGTAGCCTCAACAGCTCTACCAAGTGAGCTAAATGCCGCCCCACAGCCAATGATTCTTAATCGGTAATTAAACTAATTTGGCTCAAACACCATTTTAGATGCAAGGATGAAGTGTGGTCAAAGGTTGAGGTCACTGTGACCTCACACAATGTGTTTTGGCCACAACTCACAAATTCATACACTAATTATACACTAATTATGACACAATTTAACTCCAACATAAAGATAAAATGAAGTGAAGACAATTTATATCCAAATGGTGAATGGTCAAATACACTGTGACATCATTATGTTCTTCTAAAAAGCTTTTGTCCATTATCCAAAGCTGTAACTCAGGACACGGCGATTGTGACCATATTTCCTGAATCTTGACTGGCCGGCAGAGGAAAATACTGAAAGGTTTTACAACTTGAACTCACCACACAGGTGCGCCGCGCAGCTTCTCAGCGAGAATCCTGGGCATGGTGTGGGCTGGATTTGCCATGATCATTGTGGCCTCTTACACTGCCAACCTGGCTGCCTTCCTGGTGTTGGACCGGCCTGAGGAGCGCATCACCGGCATCAATGACCCAAGGGTGGGTACAGTACAGTACAGCGGGGGGCGACTCCACCATGTAGGGATGTCACGATTACAAACGTCACAATTAATTAATCGTAAAGATCCCTTAATAGCGTTACTTTCACAAAAAGATGATGTTGGAACCATATCGGCAGATGTGCGCAAAACTAAAGGTAAATGCACAGGTACCGGTCCATTTTCCTAATGTAACATTGAATTGGTAGGAATTTAAATGTTAGTGTGTCATTTTTAATTTTAAAAAAAAGCAAAACAAAACAAAAAACGATTAAAATAAACGCAAACATTTAGTATAGATAACAATTCATGACCTGAATATTTCAAATATTTCCCCTGGGGATTAAGAATTGGTCATATATTAATAGATACCTATTTTGTGTAAACAATGAGTAATGTAATTATATTTTGACGGTATTTGATTTTACACATTCATAGTGTTGTGAAATTAATTAATGCATAATAATCGTGATTATTTCTCTGACAATAACCGCACCAAGAAAATCTATAATCGTGACATCCCTACCACCATGTCATCTCAAAAATGGAGGCGATCAGTTGTGGTCACACTGTCTTTGTCAATGTCTCTCCGTGCAGCTGAGAAACCCATCAGACAAGTTCATCTACGCCACAGTGAAGCAGAGCTCTGTGGACATCTACTTCCGGCGGCAGGTGGAGCTTAGCACCATGTACCGCCACATGGAGAAGCACAACTATGAGAGTGCCGCCGAGGCCATCCAGGCCGTGCGTGACAAGTGAGTCTCGGCCAGGCCGGGCCGACCAGAGCACATGTCGGCCGGCTGCTCGAAACCTATAAGGCACACAGAAACCCAGGGACAGTCCAGTCAGCTTCAGGGGAGGGGACATGGACCTTCCGGGACCAGGCGGACGCGGCGGGACTTACTGCGGCGCTCCGTCTGGTCCAGGCCCATCGCCCGAGAGGTTCCAGGGACAGGAGCAGGTGTGGACGTGTCATTACTGACACCAGTGTGAGGCTGTAGCTAACATTGAGTGGAAGAGCACCCTTTTTCAGGTTTTACCCAGACGAACATCTTTGAGATGGGGTGGAATCCAATTGGGGGACGCGCCCTCACCCATCTGGCATTGGATTTCATTTGGGCCATAAGCAACGGTAGAGATTGCTGGTAAACGCTGAATGACACGCAACGATCTGGTGTGCGAGAGAGAGAGAGAAGGGTGGGAGCCGTAAATGTGTATGTAAATCATTGTACTGTTGCACCGTAACCCCCTCCTTCCCCCCCTCCTCCTCCTCCTCCTCCCTTCCTCCTTCCTCCTTCCTCCTCCTCCTCCTCCTCCCTCCCCCCTGCCCCACAGCAAGCTGCATGCTTTCATCTGGGACTCTGCGGTGCTGGAGTTTGAAGCCTCGCAGAAGTGCGACCTGGTGACCACGGGAGAGCTGTTTTTCCGTTCGGGCTTTGGCATAGGCATGCGCAAGGACAGCCCCTGGAAACAGAATGTGTCCCTGGCCATTCTCAGGTCTGTCCCAGCCGAAGCTGCATTACTCGTATGACTTTTTTTTTTTGTTTCTTATCAATATGATTTCACGGTCACGTTTTGACCAGTTATAGCCACCCAACACATTGCCTTATGTCACATCTTCTCTCTCTGTATCTCCCCTCCCCTGGCCTCTCTGTCTGTCTCTGTCAAGTGTATGTCTGTCTGTCTGTCTGTCTCTGCACCTGTCCCGTGTGTCTCATTTGTGTTGCTATCTGGGAGTGAGCGGCTCGAATGCTCCGTCACTGTGGCAGTGTATTAACTTTGTCACCTCTCTCCCCACCACCCCCAACCCCCTGCAGTTCTCATGAGAACGGCTTCATGGAAGACCTAGATAAAACCTGGGTGAGATACCAGGAGTGTGACTCACGGAGCAATGCCCCAGCCACACTCACCTTTGAAAACATGGCAGGTATGGTCCTAATGGCGTAGAGAAAGCGTTAAAAAAGTGATTGGACAAAAACTGCAGTGGTAAGGTACTGTAGCCCTTTTTTGTCCAATACCTTTACAAAAATCGTTGTATTTAGTGTCGGCGTGGGTTGCTCTGTGGAAGTTGTGCCGTACAGTTATCTTGTGCTGTGGCTTTGTGCGGTTGTGGTCTTCTATTACTACTGTGTGGTTTGATTTTGCGGCCGTCGTCGTCAGTAGGAACGGGTTGAAAAGGGAGGGAGGGAGGGAATGGGGGGGGGGGGCAACCACTGGGCATGACGAGCAAACACCATGCATTCATGCTCAGTGGGAGCATGGAGGAAGGAGTCGCAGAACCACATCACATCTCTCTGCTCTGTTTTGTCTTCGTCTGTCCCTTTCCAAAAGGGGTCTTCATGCTGGTGGCTGGAGGCATAGCAGCAGGAATCTTCCTCATCTTCATCGAAATCGCCTATAAGCGACATAAAGACGCCCGCAGGAAGCAGATGCAGCTGGCCTTTGCGGCCGTCAATGTTTGGAGGAAGAACCTGCAGGTAGGAACGATCCACCTCCGGCCGCTCACACCCAGGGTGGAAGGGATGGGGTGGAAGGGATGGGGAGGGGGGGGGGGGGGCAAGAGAGGCAGCAAAGACCCCTTCATGTGGGGTAGATTTCTGCCTCTCTGCCCCTCTGGGAGTTCTTACTGTAATTTTCACCAGTGGTTATCACTTATCAGACCGGCTGATCGCCATATGAGAAAGCGTGATCTCTGATGTGTAAATGTTCTGTAAGGGGCCGTCCTGTAGGTAGTAAGAGTCGCCGAGAGGCCAACGGCGCCCGTGTCTCTTGTGTGTGTGTGTGTGTGTGTGTGTGTGTGCCTGCAGGACACTAAGGAGGCCTCAGGAAGCCAAGCCATGGCCGGGACCCCCTCATTAGTATGTAATGAATTAATTAGCAGGGCCATTTCCACTCCCATATACCACCTCTCGCTCTCAGAGTAACAAATACCAGAATTAGCGTTGTAATCCTCTAACACCACGGACAACCGGATTAAAAACTTCCACCTTCCATGTCCATGGCATGAACCGATAGTTCTAAGCTGCTCGTATATTACGCTTCATAAGGTCAGATGATGTGGACAGAAAAACATAAACAAAACATCCACGCCAGAAGCATCGTGAAAACAATAACAACAGCGATCACTGATGCGCTTTGATTGCGTCAGCGCTGATCGGCCTCACTCTACCGACAGGCAGCCAGGGGCCAGCCGTACAAATAGAGCATGAAGAGTAAAATCAATGCCCTGGCACGATCACACAGCAGTGACTCTCCGTGTATTGTCGGCGTCAACTGCAAAGCGTCATGCTACAGTGCACACTGTAGTCTCCTTATCCACTGTAGTGTCCATAATGCAGACACCAAATGACAGTGTAAAACTTGCATGCCAGAGGCGTTGTGCAAACACAGTGGCCGCCTCAACAGGCATCAGTTTAAAAGGTCAGTTCTCCCAAATTTCAAAAGCACATAATATTTCCTCTCCTTCTTGTGGTATCTAGTCACGCAGATGGATTCATGTGCTGGGAGGTTTTAACTTCTGCTACACAACCAACAAATTTGAGTTTTATTTATGGTTCAAATCCATCTGCACAGTGAGGATTCCACAATTAAAGATTTTTTTAATTTTTTTAATTTGTGTGAACTGACCCTTTTTAGCTTCAATCAAGTGATACAGTCCTCCACTTGGATGATGAAGAACATGATTTGCCCTCCCGTCCTCCAGTGCAAACAAATGTGGCTGTGAAGCGTTGGAGCATAGGAGAGACCCCCTCCTCCCCCTTTACCCTTTATATGGTGTCACTTCCTGATTGGCTAGCTCGCAGGGCTCAACATCTGACGGCCAATCACACACAGTGAGTCCGTGGCAGCCCAGTCTGCTGCCTCTCTGTAAAGCCTTGAACCAAAACTCAGTGTCTGGCCTCCGCTGAATAGAGACAGCAGGGCTGGAGGAAGGTATAAAATCACAAGTGCCTGTCAGCAAATCAGTGTCCTTCTGCCATCGACCTGACTACTGTATGTAACTGTCCTGAGTGTCCTCATGTGGATGTACGTTCTCTAGGTGCGTACAGCAGGAGAATGCATGCAGGGCAGTGGGTGGGTGGGGGTGGGGGGCATCACTGAGAAAGGAGAGGGACACACTAAACTGCCCGTAGACCAGCGCGTTTCACATCCGTATCAAAAACGATCATGTTGATCTCTCTGCACCGCTGAACAAAGACAGCTCATGCATGCTCATCTCGCTCATCGACCATCACCGTGGGCCCTAGAGCTACAAAAAAAAAAACGGACGCACACACAGCGTTCACTGCCGTAACGGGGTCTCATGCATGCAGCACGGAGAGAGCCCACGTAGTTGAGCTAACATGAACTGCTCTGTTCGGCGTGAATATTATTCAGGATATTATTCATACTGTTTGGGTGCACTGATTTGATCTCATTTTCACAAATTAAAAACGACAACACCACGGCTGGGTAGCGCACAAAGTCAACACAATGGAAAATAACAGTTTATGTGGCCTCCTCCTTCCTTAGTGCAGCGAGCACTGAGACTTGGAGTCTCATCGTTGGCATCATTCCTGACCGCTTGCACATGTGTTTGTATGTATAATGTGCTAACACTGCAGGTTGGTGTATTATGCAAAGCACCGTGCAGTAACGTGCACCCACAATGCCTTTCAACACAAGGATGCAATCTCAGAGAACGTGCACTTCTGACTAAACAAAATCTGTTCACATGGTTACACCCCTCATCTTCTGCAGGCTGACTTTATCTTGACATGCTGCAAAGTCCTCAAAATATGAGTTTATTAACTACCATAGGAAATGAAGGCGCATGCACTGACAGAACTGCATGCCGAAGACAGACTAGCTTTATATTCAGGATCTGTAGCCACAGAGATGTAGAGGAAGTATTTATATTTGGGTTTAGTAATGAAGCTGCTTTATATTCTGATTTAATCTTTATGATCTAAATTTATAATCTATATTCATTATTATTATGGTTGTATGGTAATCCTCAGCATTAGCAGTTAGTTTAGCAAAAAAAGCTGTCCAGCACAGAAGGCAAAAAGACAAAGCTGGGATCTACCCCAATAGGCTACGTCATATTTAGCAGCGAGGGCCAGATATTTGAACTGTCCCTGTTGGTGGACAATTGGACTTACATTTATCACATTGAAAGAAACACAACAGGTGCTGTTGTTGCACTATATCTGCTGTGTGTGTGTGTAGCTAACTGTTTGCTAAACAAACCTCAGCACAGTTCTTTATTGTTTCTTTCTGCTGTTGTAAAGTTTCCAGAAAATCAGCTAAAGCACATTGTAAAGGTCATGACACTGTCTGACTGGGTGGAGTGAATATTTCTGTAACAGTTCCAACGTGGCTAATGTCTGAAGTGAATCTAGTCGTGCTAACAGAGAGGTACGCACACGATTCCACTGTTTTACAAAGCTTATCACAGGAATCATTTTAAGGTGTCACATTAAAACACTGCAAACCTCTTCAGCCACAGTTCTTTATTAAAAATATATGGAAATAAGAAAACTACTTTCTGTGATCCTGTGAGAGCCTGTTCGCTTTCTCTGTACTGGTCCTGTCATGTTTGAATAAGTAAAGGGGTTTTAAGCTGTGCAGCTGTTAGTATATGAAACCAGTGATATTAGGGATTATGGATACCATGTCTGAACTGAAGTGGTGAACATTTAGAATTTAAAATTTTGAGTGTACAATGGACTATGACTTTTGTATGTTGCCTTATAACATTGATGCTAAAAAAAATTGAAGCTGGACTCTGATACAAACTGAATAGGCTTCTGCTTGTTGTGCAGTTTGCTCTTAATGCCTCTAACTGACATGTATTTTATAAATTTACATCATACAGATTTATATTAGGATATGTTCAACTCTGCATTCCTGATTCGTCCTAGTGTGATTATTGTAGCTGTTGGGTTTGACCACTACATCACTGAAAGGCTACACGTCCGGCTTTTGGCTTTCCCTTTCAGAGCAGATGTTATTCAGAAGTGCACAGTCTGAATAATATTGAAACTGATGTGAGTTTGGGGTTGAAAACAAAGTGTCAGAGACCCTGTTCTGTGATGATGATGATGTATAATGACGATGCACTGCGGCGGCCGGCTTGTTTCTGGCGAGAAACAGGCGGCTTCTGTCCACTGTGCAAGTCCTATGCCACGCTTCATCTGACGGTCCAGCATGCCCTGCATGGCCGGGACTGTGCACACGGCACGCAGCACCTCATCAGGGCTCAGAGCGGCCAGACTCCAATCCTGCAGTCTCACATGTGTAAGAAATGTCAAGAGTCAAGATTAAGAGAAGACAACTGACGTCACTTGGGCATTGATTTTTTTTTTTTTTTTTTTTTTTCCTGAATCAAGACGTAAATAGTCAGAGGCATTTGTTACACAGGCTGACTTTCACCATTTACTAACATGAAATGTCATCTTCCAACAGGAAAAAACACATTTCATTTACTATTACCTGCACTAAAACCGAGTGACACTGTGCACCGATCACTCCTCTGCCAGCTTTCACCTGTGCTCCACGCCAGCCAATGCCTGCTCTCCACCAGAGAGAGCAGGCTAAAAGAGCCTAGTCATGTGACCTGATGAAAAAGGATGTACTGCGGGGCCAGTGCTGGCCAGGATTGATTTGTCATGCTATTTGTTTTGTGTTTACTTCTTCTATGTTTTCCCACTTTATTCCTTCCCTCCATCCATAAAGCGTTTTGGCATGTTGAAATTCACACCACACTGCCCCGCCCGCCCAAAGGGCCTCCCCCCCCCAGCAACTACCCACGACTCACTCACCCTCCATCCATCATAGAGCGCTTTACTTTGGTAGATCTTCTCCGATCATGAAATCACATGTAGAAAAACTGCATATCTTTCTTTCTTTGCACTTTAATTGACAGCGAGAATATTGTTTTGCAGCATCAGTAGGCGACCATCCTTTCACAAGCTTGTTTTCTTTCCTGCACTCCCAACACATCCTCCATCCCATTCCCTTGTGTGTGGGGTGAATTTCCATTATACCACTTTCAGGTATAATGACTTTAAATGGGCTTTAAATACTGACTTTTGTCGCTGTTGTTTTCCCTCTATATGCATTTTACTGGCATCTGATAATGTAGCTTCTTGACTTTTTATACCTGCCTGGCTTTGGATGTGGTTGTTTGCTTTGCTAGTATTTTTATTTTTATTTTTTTAAATATCCACCCTTATTAGTTCCCTTGGCTTTTGCTTAAGGATCTTTAAAGTAATAACGATCAAGTGGATGGAAATTTATTTTATTTTTCTTTTCTCCCTCTATGCAGCCCTCTTCCTCTCTAGAGACTCAGGATGTAAGAATACCTTAATATGAGTTTTTTTGCACACAAAACACGCAGTTATTGTGCTGAGAGTAGCTGTGGGGCACTCTGATGGTATGAGGGAGGGAGGGCACCAAATTGGCTTTGCCATCTTCTCAGCGTATGGTTAAACCTGCTTCTTTTTTTTCCTTTTTCCTCCTCTGACCTGTGTCAGAACCAAGCACTGAGTAGATTTTTTAGAAATCTATATCATAAGTCATATTTGGCATGTGTAGTCAATCCATGTTTAAGTCATGATCTCTTGTGTGTAGAGATAAGTAACCTGCAACTGTTAAGTGTGTGTCCATGCGATAGTGAGCCACCAGGAAGATCATTTTAGATGGTTAAAGTAGAGAATCGTAGGTATCACACCCACTGACATCTTTACTAGTCATCACTCATTTCAATGCATTTCTAGGCACCGAGTCAATGTGTCAGCACATTTCTAGCGGACTACTGTGCCATCTCGTACAGTCCCAGTGTGATAATGTTACATAAAGTTGCAGATGCCCTCATATCAGCCTGAACAGACTATTTCCACTCTCACATCTAACTGAGCTTTATCCCTTTCTTTCTCCCTCTTTGCGCATTTTACATTTCCAAGTGCTGTAGTCTTTCTCACAAGGACCCTCCCTCTATTTAGACTATTTAAAAAATAAGGTAATTTATTGGGGTGGCGGGTGGTGGGAAGAGAGAACGGGTGAGACTGGAACCACGGTTATCACCCCAGCCAGAGAGCATGAATAATGTGTCTACATATATTTATTTTAGGATAGGAAAAGTGGTAGAGCAGAGCCCGACCCCAAAAAGAAAGCCTCTTTTAGGTCCATCAGTACCACCCTGGCCTCCAGCATCAAGAGACGTAGGTCCTCCAAAGACACGGTAAGGAGACGAAGAAGCAACATCTTCTCTTGTTTACTCCCTCCTCTCTCTTTCTCCTCCTCCTCCTCCTCCTCCTCCTCCTCCTCCTCCTCCTCCTCCTCCTCCTACTCGTCTTCTGTCTCTACTTCCAGCCGCTCTCTTTCCTCTTTCTCTGTCCTCTCTGCCTACATCGCCATATCCGACCGCAAGAGAGTCCCATGTTCCACTCACCCATCTCCACACGACTCCGCGGCCTCCGCCACGTGTCTGTCCCTTCACCATCGATCAGCCATCACCATTTAGCATCTGTAGCTCCTCGACAGGCCGGAGGGCATCAGGGCAGGAGTTCAGGGTCAGGCCAGGCCAGGCCAGGAGCTGGGCTCTGATTTTGGGTAGGGGGGGGGGCGTCCTGAGTATCCAGGGCCTTTTGGGAGTTTTGATGGGATTAGTGGCTTCTGGAGGAGGGGGGCGACAAAAAAGCAAGCAGTCTGCCAGTGGTGTTTTGTCTTGGGCTGCTCTTCCTCCGTCTGGTTTTGGACGTTTTGGATCCTGGCGATTGTGTCCTATTTAGTGGCGTTGTGGTGGTGTGTGTATTGTACCTGGGCGTGCGGTGTGTGTATGTATGTGTGTGTGTGTGTGTGTATCTATATATCCGTGTTCATGTCCTGTCTTTTTGAACTGCTTGATCCTTTGTATATCCACCTTTCTTTGCACCAATCCCGCCCGCACTTCGTACGTTTGGGTTTCAGCCGCTGTTGGTTTGCTTTTGGTTTGAAAAGCATGCGCTCCTGTTCTGTCATTTTTCCAAAACTCCATTTCCAAGGTAGACGTGATGGCCAAGTCCTGCTGAGAAGAAAACTAACGTGTTGTCTTATTTATCAACATGTCTATTCCAGGATTACACTCATGGATTTCTATTAATCAAATTGATTTTTTTGCTTTTGTCATATTTTCTTTGTCATAATTCTTTATTTATTTTTCAATGTCCTTGTGGTCTGACCTGTGCATGCCTCTTTCAGGGTGTATTTCCAGGTGCGGAGGACAGTCTTCTTTTATGTGTAATGGGCTCTGTGAAGCCTTAGACTCTCACTGTGTTACAAGGGAAGCATAAATCCAAGCAATTCTCTCTTTTTTTTCTAAATTGTGTTTCACATGGTCTTCGCTTGACTCCTTTGTTGCAGCACAATGAGAGTGTCAGGTTTCCTCCATTCCTTCACAGTTCAGTTGAAAAGCCCTTGTTCGTCGCGGTTGGGAGGTTGTACTCCACAAGCTCGGAGTGCTCTTGACAAACCAGTGACCCGTGGTCATTTGTACCCAACTGCTTCGCCCCACATAGCTGTTCGCTGCCCAAATCTGGCACGGGCCTCTGAAATGATAATAATAATGATTTAAAAAGGAAAGCTATCATCTGTGGAGATAGCACAGACACCTTCATGGAAAGGTTTCTCTACTAACACTGTGTTTTGAATGTGTTTCTCAGGGGAGACATAGCCAAAGTTAAAAAGAGAAATTGTCTGTGTTTTTATTTGCTCTCCTGTCTTTCTCTCTTTCTCTTATGTTTACTGTCTTTTTTTTCTTTTTTTTTAATGGATCTTTCGGCATTGAGCCAAACCACCTCTACTCTCCCCTGGAGGTTTCTCAATAGATTTGGTCGCATTTGAAGAGAAGAAGATTGGAACCGCCTTTGTTAATGTGTCTGTATGAGGGTGCCGATGCTGGTTTGGGAGCCCTAGTGGAAAAATGAATAATAATATTTGCTCACAGTGGAAAAATAAAACAGGATTTAGCGTAATCAACGAAAAGATGCTCCAATTTGCCATCCCCCAGTCTTTGACCATTATTTTGATTTTATATAAATGTTCTTTTTTTATATTAATGGATATCAATGGACTTGAGTGTCAGTGTCCCTCACCCACATGCCACACTGCTCCTCTCTCCCTCTGCAAGCATGCCGATTACTCTAACTGTCATAGATGTAGTAACAATAGAGCAAGTAGACATAATCTATGTAGTAGTGCCACATGTTAAAAAGAATCGCCGTCTGAATAAGTAGCTCTATAAGCATTAACTGTGGTTGTGATGTCAGTCAAGTGTCTCTCTTTTGCTGGTCCACTTGACCCCCAGTAGGGTGCGCTGTTAGCAGGCCCTCAAGGTACAAGACATAAGGAGACCCAAAAGGGGGCTGTAAGCCATATGATGATGCAACTCGTGGGTCAAGGACATGAGGGACATCCACTCTGACTCCAGTTTATTCCCAAAATTTGACATTTTTCCACTCAGTCTGGATGTTGCCCCATCTGTCAGCATGTTAGTTGCATCATAACAGCTTCTGAAGCTCATATGCTTGAATGTTTTGGCGCTATCAGCTTAAAACGAGAGGCACTTATAATCCTAAAATCTTGCCTAATTGAAAAAAACAACTACAATGTTATAAGATGGGTACACCGAGGCAAGACTGTTTTGGTTCTGTACAGTTTTCACTGATAATGCATTTGCATATGTACCAAGAAAAGATTTTCTCCTGCACATTGGGTGCAAGGAAACTGGTTTTTCCAACACAGTGCTGAGTCAGGATAATGATTGGCATGTTGGAAATCAGTTGGATTATAGAGGAGGTGGAGCGCTCCACTAAATGTCACTGTGTCCCAAAATGTGAATCTGTTCCACAGAAAACAGCGTCTTAAAAACTCTATTGATCATGTGATTGCTTCATACAGTTTCTATATTTTTGCTTATTCACAGAAAAAGCAACCTCAGCATTGTATAAAAAGAAAGAAAGAAAGAAAGTGGCTTAGGCTACTGCTGCCTCAGTAACACACTGAAAAGACTCAGTCAGAAGCAAAGAAAAAAAATCACTGTTGCCATAGAAACTAAGCACCTGCATGGATTCGGGATCTTGTTTTCCGCACACTCTGCTTTAAAGCAAGCACGGTGAAGCGGGGACAGGACGTAAGAGTCCCACACAACAGCACTTTGAAATCAGCCTTTAAATTCACCTCCTCTGCCTGAGCTGCTAAAATTAGAGGAGCCGCCTGTCTGCATGCGTACAAATGACTGTGGGGAGATAAATGAGCTGTCCGTGATGCCCGTGGCAGGAAGTTATCACCCGTTATCAGTCATGCTGGAAGGCTGAAAATAAATAAATAAGTCAATCAATTATGCCTGATTCAAATCTGCTGTTGTCCAGACTCCTGGGATCTTACGTGTGCTCCCGACTAGCCCACCTCAGGCACAACCAGGCTCCTACATTAGAAAAAACCCCAAACTTAAAAGCAGATGACAAACAAAGGTGTGCCTGAGAGGGGTTAGAGAACCCTCCTGCTTCTTAATTGCTACAGAAATGAAGCACAGGTGTTCAAAGTCATAATGTTTAGATAAGTATACTAAGGAGAAGGAGAAAAAAAAAAAGCTGCCAAATGCTGCTTTTTGTGTAGAAATGACATCCTGTCATGCGTCTCCTTTTCCCCCCCTTATTTCTCTTCACCTCTGCAGCAGTACCCACCCACTGACATCACGGGCCAACTCAACTTGTCTGACCCGTCTGTCAGCACTGTGGTGTAGAGAGAGAGAGGAGAGGGAGACGCTGACGTCCGCTCCCCGAGGAGAGAGGAAACGAGACGAGGGAGAGAGGAGGAGAGGAAGCGGAGGGGGAGAGGAACCCTTCTCTATCCCTTTGGCCTGTTGGAAGCCGAAGCTTTCTGTTCACCGCCTGCCAGACGGAGGAAGCAGCTTTCTGAAGAAGTGGCTGAAGACACTGAACCTGCACCTTTTTATTGAAGTCAGGATTAACCTGGCGTTAGATGTTTGTAGGGTCTCCTGAGCATGCATAGAAGAACCCATCTGACTCATCTACATCTACAATCTTTTCCTTCTGTATATTCTCAGCAAACTTATTTAACCTTGTTTTTGTCCTTTTTGCTCACACAGATTTACTTAATGTTTGATGTTTTCCAATTTCCTGATTAGCTGTATAGCATTTAGCAAGCCGGCTTTATTTTGGTTAAGTTTATGGATCTGGTGCGAGTACTATACTCTACATATCACCTCCAATTAGGGCCTAGATACCTTTAGTTGCCATAGTTAGTATTTCTTAACAACATATACAGCAATACAAGACGTACTGTAAGCTTCAATGGATATCAAGTATTTTCTAATAGGAACTACCTGTGTTTTTAATCTGCATTTAAAGTTTTTAGACAATGTTTCTTTAATTGGGAAGCACCAGTAACTAACGATGACTTATCTTGCCTATACCACTGAAGATGATGAAGATGAAGCATGTGTGTCCTTGTATATGAAAGAGCTTTACGTATCTGGATGAAGATGATCATAGTTATTTTGAAGGCTATACACCAGAATCTGTAGTTGTTTCAATTGTATGTTTCCCCCTTTAATCTTGCACTAATCTCCCACAATGCATGTGTTCTTATTTCTGATAAGAACTCTGTTTCTTAAAGAGAATCTGTTGAGCTTTGTTTCCGTTTATAGCAAGAGTTAAGCAGGTGACTATATGAGATTTCAGACCAATTTGCAATCTGATGAAACAGTGAAGTAAGAGTGCTGTTTTTATGTCCGAATATGTTTGACACACTCAGCCATGTTGCGTTTGGGGACGCCCGCTCTCTTCCTCTCTCTCCTGCCGCAGCAGTCTTTCTCATTTCCAGTCTGGAAGGGGTTGCATCAAAGGGCCAGGTTTTTCACCCAACCAGCACTCGAGTCTTTCATGCAAAACCCCCTCCCATGCGCAGAGCTGGAGAGCTTTTGCATGAAGGCACCAGAGTGAATTGAGAGCTTTATTGGTTGACCTGCGAGTTTGTGTGCAGGTCTTGGTTAGATGCAAAAACAGGCCATTTCCCAATTTCTGGAGTTGAGAAACCGCTGCTGTTTGTTGAAAAGACGATCACATCTTTTCTGGTGTCTGGCACCGCATAGCACTTTATGCTGAGGGGTCTCCCAAACTGTAAAGAAAAGAAGAAGATATAAAAGATACCTATTTGCCAAATCCACAAGTCAAACATATTACATCTTAATCTACTGTGTTATGTTTCAATGCCACAAATCACTTTTTACTTTATTAGAAAATGTACGAATCTTTTTAAGAGAAACAAAGACACTTTTAAAGAACCACACAAAGTGCTGCAATGCAATTTGGTTTCATAACTTTGCTTCTTATTATTTTCTCATTCTGGCCTATGCATGCGTACGTGTTACTTACCAGTGCTTTAGTTTGTTTTTGGATGCGTGTCGTTGCCGTGTACAGTTAGCTGAGCTGTGTGTGGAGCACCTAAGCTGAATGACATGTAAATAGCCTGGTTCAGTGTTGATGGGGTTGAGGAGATTGTACCGCCCTTGTATTTCGACTGCAGCTGAGAATGTCTTACATTAGTTACACACAGTGGTTATATTATAGTTGCACACAAGGGAGGAATGGCCTGTTTTTCTTACCTTTTCCAGTAAAGAAATTGCATTGAATCATCTTGTTTATACAACTGTAAATAAAATATACTTACATTGCCGAGTCTAATCAATCCTGTGATTGAATTGTTGTAGGTTTCAAACCAACAGCCCATTGCATTATCAATTAATTGATAACATTGTTTATATAATGCCACCCAAACCAAAATGTATGCAATTTACAACAATATTAGATAAAAGCAGCAAATGATTAGAATTATTTTTCTTCCTGTACACTGGATTACTTGACTCATTTCAATATAAATAATTTTTACTTCTGCATACTGCACCAAACAGAAGAGTATGTCAAAGAAAAAAGAAGAAAATGCATTTAAAAGCAAAATGAGATATATTAAAGGCAAAAACCAAATGGCATTGTGACAGCGCTATGCCACAATGCCATTCTCTGACTAGAGACAGTGCCGCCCACACATGACCACCACATGAGCATAACGTCTGAGATTAGCACAGGGAGACATTTCTCTGTGCAGTGGTCCAGTGGATCAGCAGGACACGGTGGAGATTCAGAACAATTTGTCTGCTCAGGCCCAACAGTCATTTTGTAAAGGAGTACTTCCCTTGTCCTTTGATTTCCCATGGTTAATACTTCTACACTATAAGGCAAAAAACTATTTAGTAAAATATTTCAAGAAAAACAATAGATATCACACATATAATATGAAGAAAAATGGCATTAAAGGGATAGTTCACCCTAGAATGATATTTCGCTCATTATCTACTCACCCTCATGTTGACTAAGGGCTGGAAGAATTATCAGAGTCCACCGTCCCTTCTCTTAGTTACAGGGGGTCTCGGCGTAGCAGTGAATTTCAATGCAACGGTTGCAAAGGGACACCGGAGCTCTTCGTAAAAAAACAAAAAAACATCCAAATACCTCCATGATGCTCGTATGTAATGTCCGTCTTGTGCTGAAGCCCCAAATTGCGTAATTGTCCCGAAAAAAGTTAAATAAGTCTATATTTTAAGCTTGTTTGTAGCGGAAGCTTCTCGAAGCTCCTCTTCCTGGTCCGTCCAAATATCGCGTGATTCGCAGTAACCGCACTGACGCCGGCGCAAATCACGCGATATTTGGACGGACCAGGAAGAGGAGCTTCGAGAAGCTTCCGCTACAAACAAGCTTAAAATATAGACTTATTTAATTTTTTTCGGGACAATTACGCAATTTGGGGCTTCAGCACAAGACGGACATTACATACGAGCATCATGGAGGTATTTGGATGTTTTTTTGTGTGTGTTTTTTTACGAAGAGCTCCGGTGTCCCTTTGCAACCGTTGCATTGAAATTCACTGCTACGCCGAGACCCCCTGTAACTAAGAGAAGGGACGGTGGACTCTGATAATTCTTCCAGCCCTTAGTCAACATGAGGGTGAGTAGATAATGAGCGAAATATCATTCTAGGGTGAACTATCCCTTTAAAGAACACCCCACATTAAGATTAAGCTCCACCTAGGTTCACGGACTCACTTACACATCTCTAACTTTCTTCATTTGATTCTTCAGTGCACCAAACCCTCTCTAGGATGATGCACCCTCCATGTGTCAAGAAAGTAGGGCGGATTTGGCTCGTTTTACTTTGACAGTCCAGTTTCAAAAGAAGTCTCTGTCACCACCTTACACCACTCAGCACCACCTCCCACCCACACTGCATACTCCCATGTAGTTATGAAAAATAAGGCTACATAAACATGTCAGTCCAACTCTTATCACCCCAGATAGAAACACCAGGGATCCTGGATCACAGAATCCAAGGGACAGTCCAACAGTCAGAGCACAGGAACGTTCTTCTTTCCTGTTACATTTGCAACATTTGGTTAAGCCCATTTACGTTTGTAAAATAGTTTGAGAGTTATATAGCTACAAATTTATCATCGATGACGTCATAGCGTCCATTCTGACCTAAAATGAGATCACACCCTGCCCCAGTTTTACATCAAGATATATTTATCACATTTATCTTGGGTCTTTGAATTTATTAGTTGTGTAGCTAATAACAGTTTTTCTGAGATAGCTTTCCTGAGCTTGTTGTATGTAGCCAAACCAGTGCAACAGTGCAGTATTAAATAAAAAAAAAAGAAGAAAAAGCAATAACCACTACATATGATATTACATGATAGTGGAGTATCATGTCTTTTGTAGTAACAGCATTACCAACGGTCAGGCTAAAGAGGGATGACATCTTATATGTATACATTCATAGTTACCTGAGGATACACCCAATTTACCATTTCTTCTTATATGATTTCATGTACGTTGCCATATAGGATCCACTTGTACTTTGTGTTACAGTTAATGTTTGCATCACTAATATGCTAAACTAAGATGTTAAACATGCACACAGGCCTATCATATGCTAACACTTGCTAACCTTTACTATGACAGCTGTGACTGAGCAGTTTGCATCCTGACATTAGCATTTAGCTTCAAGCAGCCTCATATCCGATGCTCACACTCAGTAACATGGCTGATCATATACAGTAACCTGTTATAAATCACATCGCCTCCAAAAATATTCTTTAACACAAAATTACATGTTGCATCTGCAGATAATTCAAGGAGGGACACACAATAAACTGGTGCATGGGCCCTCACAGGTAAATGTTAAAAACACGACCATGCAGTCAAGTCAGTAGAACACAGCATCAATACAGTCACCACCCCCAGTCAACATAATATATGATTAAATTATGAGCGTCATCATTCATCTAATCATGGCTTTCACTTTTAATTAATGACACGCCTTGCAGGAGCAGAGGTGAGTCATGGGATATTGTCAGGTGAGACATTTGTTCTGGTCCACTGACCTTCGCTGCTGATCACAGAAGACACTCTGTCACACTCTGTCAGTGAGATTAATGTGACTCAGTGCTGATTGTTCCTGCTGATTACAACCAGACTTCAAGCAATGAACCATCTGCCAAAAGACACACAGTGTCATTTACAACTCAAAAGACTCATTTTTATTCTCAACACATGCAGGGTTCATTCCCATTATAGTCAATGAATGTTCCCAGTTGTTGGTAAACTTGCTGCCACTGTCACAGTCACACTGAAAAAGCATTTGAGTTATTGCATTATGGGTAATTTAGGATTATGTGTTTTTCATCTTGACTTTAAGTCCCAAAACTCTTCAGATGTGCACTGCTAAACCACATAGGGCCTTTTGAGATTTTACTTACATTTATTTTTAACCAGCAGTTCTATGACTTCTCCACACACTGATGGACGGTTGATTCAAAGCTCAGGAATAAGATGGTAAATTGACCTTGACTTGAAATTGTTTTATGTTTTAGTACATGTGGACAATGTCATTTATTTTATCTCTCTGCTATTTTATTATTCAACATCAAAACTTCCAGGTCTTTTTATATTTAAATATTTAATTTGTTTTTTGCCTCCTCTTCCTCTCTGCTCTGCAGTCAGGTGTAGACAGCTGGAGTTTTATCCTTTGCCATCTGCTTGTATATTTATGATTTGTATAGGAAAGTCAACAATGAGCAGACATCAAACATTTACACATCAGTAGATTTGTTATTGTCACAGAGGTCAGGTAAATCACCTCTGGTTCAGTGACGGCACAAGAGGCATCGTCACAACTGCTACAGAGAAAGTGTTGACAATAAAAATCATAAGTCCATGTCACTATGGCATTTACATTAGCATTTAAATAACATTTCAGCTGGATTGTTAATTATTATTATTATTTTGAAATCTCTGCCTATTGTGGAAGACCCCACATACAAAAATCATAATGCACAGACTGACAAGATGAAGAACAGCTCAAGTGCAGAAGCTCCTTCAAAATACCTCATTATATATTCTGCTAAATTTAGACACTGTCAGAACAGGATTTCTGCAAAAATAGACTTTAAAAAAGTACATGTTCAAAAAAAAAAGAAAAGAAAAAAAAGTATAGGCCTCTAGTGAAAAGTTCATTTCCATGCTTTTTCAGACAGTCAAATGAGGACACGATTTGCAAGTCAGGTTTTAAGCTGCAACCATTCACATGCAAATCCTGGGGGGAAAACAACAAGCAGCCCCTGGTTCTCAATAAATTAGCTACAACAACCTGGACCCCTGCCAGCGGAGGCGACCCCTGCTTTCCCAGGAATAACTACACAATCATAATCAAGGTGTGCTTTATCCTAACAAGGGGAATGACTTGGCAGAAATAATAACACAGCTCCACCCCAGAGTGACTCCAGTGAAATGAGCAGCAGGTTTGTGCTGTTACCGGCTTAGGTCGTAGTAATGAAGACATTTTTCCCTCCATGGCAGCAGTAGCCAGGGAGCTGTTCATTCATTTACCGGGGGCTGGGGGCTGCAGGCTGCAGGCGCGCTGAGCAGGGCCCGGCTGCGCTCCCTGCGTTCATTCAGGTCAGACGTCGCTATCTCCAAGTGAAATGTAAAACTGGGAGTCAGGAAGCAGGTGAAGCGTGAAGCACAGGCGGGTTGTGATAACGCCCGGCCAGCGGGAAGCCATCAGCCTCGATCATTCTGCTCCCACTTGGCCGCTATTAAAGTCAACGCTCAAATTTCCACGAGGCGCAGGAGGAGAAGTGGCTGTGGCGGCTGCACTTCTCCACTTCTCACTTTCGCTTCATGGCTCAGCGCTCCGCTCACCACGTCGTCCCCGTCGCGCTGCTGGTGTTTGGACTTGTTGCGATCCTGCTGCTGACGATCCGCACCGAAGACGTCCAGGGGACACCGGGGTTCATGGTAAGGGCTGCTGGCCCCACGCCGGGTATTTTTGGATGTGTGTTTGTCAGCATGCTCAGTTGTCGGGGCGTGTAAGCTGTGGGGTGCAGGGGGCACAGTCAGACAAGGAGCGAAATATGTTTAACACATAACACAAAATGTGTGCAAGTGGAGGCTTCTGTGACATTAATACTTGGATGATGTTTACTCCCATGAAGCACCTCTTCCATCTCCAGAATTCATGAATTAGATTACCCCACACTGAGCTCAGCTGCTGACCTTTCAATTACAGGAGTCCAGCACTGACAATATTAAATACAACAAGGAGACATAGAAATTTCAACTTTAATATGGGAGTGAATTACAGAGTGCAGAGTTTCATAGAGGGGAAAAAAATAATAATTTGAGGGAAAGATTAAATAATTTATGTGCTAGATTTGGCACAAGTCATCGTCTTCATCACATTTTGTCTCATATGTATATTTCACACACTCAATATATGCCTGGGATACAATTGAGATAAATGTTAGACTGAGATATGTGAATAGATCAGGTTTGGTAGCCTATGCATTGTACTACACGTATTTTATACAAAGTATTAAATGGAGAACACAGGGGGATTATATGTTTTACTGTACCAATAACATCTCAAGGGTCCCTGCTTCAGCCCATTTATCAGATTGCCAATTTTTTTTTGGAACACTTACTAAAAAAAAAAAAAAAAGTGGAGGTCCTTGGAGAACCCTCCTGATTAGTAATCCCCTCCAGGATCTCCAATTTCCTCAGTGCTCGTAGAAACGCCTGCAGGTACCTCTGGGTTAAACACCTCTTTGTATAATGTAAAGTCTTGTTACAACTAGTACCACGGCATTTACAGCAACAAGTTGTTTTGGCAGTGCACCCAGAGTAGGTACTTCAAAGAAACCTGAGTGAAATTAAATCAAATGAGATGTGAAATGGGATTTTCATTTTCAAACCATCATTAAACAAAACATGTCACCTGTGAAAACTTGAAAATGAAAATGTCATCTGATCCTTGTTTGTTTCTGTATCACCTGCATCTTTGGTTTTGGCCCTGAATGTCCCTCTGTCCTTTCTTAAACAACTGTGGTCAGTGTGTTTTTGCCTGCCATGAGCCATCATCAGTATAAATTTGAGATATGGACACACACAGGTGACCTAACGGCTGTAATGCTGATAAGAGGCAGTAGCCTTATTGTAATGACAAATAGTATTCAAGACTTGCCAGATGTGAGCAGGTACAGAGAGATTATGAGTTCAGTAAATACAACTACACGAGATGAAATTCATTATGTAATACAATCCAACACCTCCAAAGTGAAGGTTTCAGTGGTTTGCTGTGTTATGCAATTTAAAAACTGCTCATGTAGGAGAGGTTGAATGTCCATGCCCTGGTTTTGAGACTGTAGTGCAGTGCTGCTTTTGTATTCAGAGCACATTTCTACAGAGGCCAGCTCCAGCTCCAGCTCCCTTTGCTGCCTCGTTTTTGTGCTGCCTGCCCAATATCCCATGGCTCCTTTTTAAAAAAAAAAATGTAGCTGCCCTTTCACTCAGTAACAACACGTTTCAGTCACAAAAGGATTCGTTTTTTTTTTTTTTTACATTTTGCAGGGAGACGAGTTCAGCAGTTCCCATAGTGTATCAAATGAAAGGACAAAACAGATCATTAGAGCTCTGCTGTGTTTCTGCCAAGTGTTGGAGCGAGTCCTTACAACTGGCTGCACAGCAGTAATGAGAAAATATTATGATATGAGAAATAATGAGGAGCACTTCCACATGATGTTACTGCCCTGCTGTTGTAGACATTTGAGAGGTTGTGTGTTTGCAAATGCCTGATGTCAGAGGTATATGAGCATGAGTGTGTGTCTATCTCTGCCTGGTACCTTCGTGTGTGTGTGTGTGTGCGTGGTCACTCCATTGACTCATCAGTCTGTATTTCTTCATATTCAGACACCATGGTTGTTTCATTTTAACAGGGATTCAAATTGCAGTAATAATTTGTTATTCTACACTGTGGTGACAGTTGAAGCAGCAGCAGGACAGCAGGTGTTTAACCACAGAGAGTAGACCTTGGCAACAGAGGAACATATTCCCTTCTAAAGAACTGGCATCGTCACTGCTGTCACAGATGTTTCATAGAAAACCTCCCTCCTCTGTTGCTTCATGTAAATGGTGGGTGAATCATACACAGGATGTGAAACTGTCTTTTCAGGTATGACCGTTTATCTTAGCCTATCATCAAGGAACATTCTGAGTACACTCTGACTTGTATTGTTTTTATACTGTAGTTCCTCGTAAAATGATGATCTGTTATGAGAGAAACTGCAGCTGTGAACAGGATGATAAGACACATAAGTCTGTAAACACACCTGAAAACAAATGTAATTGAATGGATGGAAAGTGGAGACATGGAAACAAATCACACCAACTAAAGAGGAGTCAATGAGACATTAAACCCCCTTCACCCCCACATCATATATGATTAAATTTTTTAGAGGCCTGTATCTCATAATTACAAGATGTGCATTCCTCTTGAAGGATTATGGGATGCTGAGTTTTAATTTCTGGATGAATGTGCTTCAACATAGAGTCAGTTTAGCTATTCTTAGACTCTATCAGTCATCACAGAATTATAAAAATGACCTTCCTTTTAAAATAGTTCGAAGATGATGAAAACAGAATTGTATTACTTTATTCGTGTGATAATCAAAAGTGCGATTAGAATCAAAGGTAACTTAATGGAGGGTGTTACAGTATCAAATGTATCAGTAAAATGACGAGTTCAGTGTTTCTGACAGGATTAGTTCAGATTTTTTGTGGCTGAGTCAGAGGAAAATCAGACATCCAATATCTGGTATTTGTTCAACAGTTCCCCATTTGTTCATAAAGAAGTAAAAAAAACTGTAAAAAGAATTATTTTTAGACATAGTACTGGGCAAAGTAAGCACTAGATATATATTAGAAAGGGACCAGCAGACAGTGAGAGTGGGAAGGAGGTATGGGTATAGACAGAGAGAAAGACTAAAATAGTGTTGGGCCACAGTGTTGAGCCAATCAGCAGCGCAGAAACTGAGTGGACACTTAACATTGTGGTGTCTCAACCAGTGAGCTGTGACGTGGACAAGTGGACTTAGAGGTCAGAGCAACAGAAGCATCAACAGAGAAGCAGCTGGTGGCTTCAGAAGGCACCAGCTCATAAAACTGTTTTACTGCTGAATTTAGAGGATAATGTGTTGTATGTGTGTTGTATTGCAAACTTCATTCACCCATCCATCCATCCATCCATCCATCCATTCATTCATTCTGTTTATCTGAGGTCGGGTCACAGCAGGTCAAGCCAAGAAGCCCAGACCCCCCCTCTCCTCTGAAATGTTTGGATCCCAAGGCATTTCCAGATGAGACATATAATCTCTCTAGCATGTTTTGGACGGCCGTCAGTAGAAGATGCCCAGGAGGCCTCCAGACCAGATGCCCAAACCACATCCACTGGCTCCTTTCAATCAAAAGGGGACAGCACGTCTAAATCCGAGCTCCCTCCCTCTCGCCGACGAGCTCTTCACCATATCTGGAGGAGGATACTCTGCGTATATAAACTGCAGTAGTCGAAGTGTCAGATGTGTTTTGTGACTCAGAGACTTAAATTGTCAGATATTTGCTGAACTCTGTCCTCAGAGTTGTGTCTGATCCGCAGCGTGCGCTCCGCTGAGTAAAGAGGATGATTGGGACAGATCAGTAGCAGGGGGAGAATTACAGCCAGCATCCAGGATCTCATGGCTGTCGTCTGCGGCTGAATGTCAGAAGGTCGGGACAGTTAACAAGTCTCCGATCATCTTACTCAGAGCTGCCACAGAGAGAACACATTAAATGATACAAAGACTCATCGTTTTCAAGACATGACGTTTTATGATTTCAGCTTCCACATGAATAACATTAATATGACTATTACATTTGATATTTTATCAACTCTGTAAACATTTTCTTAATGATAACTGTCTGAATGACATTTTGCTAACACTTTTTAAGATGCATCCTCTAGCTTGGGGTCATCAGACCTATAGGGTTAGGTGGCCCAGCTGTTGTTGATCAACCCAAGACTGTTTGTATGTGTGTGTGTGTGTGTGTGTGTATTAGAGTGTAATGCAATTGGTTCCTCCTCGTCAGAAATGTGGACTTGTGTCAAATAACACACAGAAAGCATTTTGAAGACTGATGTTAGTTCACTTAGTCTGCTGCCAGATACGTTCCAGATGCCAAACAGGTTTTGACCTTTCATCTTCTTCTGTGCCGTAAGCTTCTTTTCAACTCAGTCAGTCCAACCCCCTCTCTCTTTTTTCTCTCTGCCCCTCACCCTCTGTAGTATGGGATTGTCCTGGATGCTGGATCCTCCCACAGTGCTTTGTACATATACAAGTGGCCAGCAGACAAGCAGAATGGCACCGGAGTGGTCACCCAGCACAGTGAATGTCATGCTAAGGGTAAGTCTGAGCAGCTGTTAAACCTAAAACCCATGTTTTTCATATTGAACACTCTTCTGATTGTCTATTTCAAATATTTAGATATTTCCCCTCATGTATTGAGCTTGACAAGCTGGAAGAACACTAAGTATCTGTTTAAAGTAGGATTTTAGTGTGAACCTTAATCATATTTAGAGTCTCAAACTAAATTCTTTTTTTTTTACAGCTTAGCTAAACAAACTTCTTGGAAAACGAAAAGTATGAAATTGCAGCAGTATGACTCATCACTGACATGTGCCAGGATAATTTAAGAAATATAGGCGGGTCTTACAAATGATGATACAGTATGTATCTATATCTGATCAAAGTTTTCAGTTTGGAGATAGGCATACGTAGGCATATATTGACATAGTCCTAATTGCAGTGGCCATGGGTTTGATTCCTTTGCTTCCCTCTCTGTCCCTCTGACTTTCTGGTCTTCTTCCACTGTCTCAACTAAATAAAGGTATAAACAAGATGCCCCCAAAACTCATGAAATGCACCCTTGGAAATATTTAAATCTACTGCAGAAATACTGATTATATATTTTTAAGTAATTATTATCATGTATATATCGCCATACACTATATAGGCTACTGTCTGTATATAAATATACAGTATTCTTCTGAGGTAGTTTTCTTATCTGTGGTGAAGAGTAAATAACCACACACTGATTTCTCAAATGTGTCAGGACAGCTTTCCCATGAATGTCCTCCAATTTTATTGCGTCCACACTTTGAGGGGTCACAGCCCATGACCACAGGGGGTGCTGCCACAAAGACCACCCAGACCCAGGCAGACATGCGGACCCCGTACAAGGGCCGCCACCCCCATGGGTAGACCTGGAACAGCTCCCAGTCTGGCAGACCCCCATGACAAAACGCTGCAGAACTAAAAGACTAAAACAGTAAAATGACTAACAATGAGTTATCTTATAAAAGAAAATTAATAAACACTTGGATTTAAAATAATCTAAAACAGTGAGATAAAAAGGTAACAAGATTGGACCATGTAAAACAACATAACATAAATAAAGATCAAATCTGATGAAATAAAAGCCTAAACAGAATTAAAATTAAGGAAATCAATTAAAACCCTCATTATTCACATCCAGCCATCCAGTAGCTATACTGCTATCGACATGACATTAGCTATACTGCTAATGGATGGTGAAGGAGACCAAGCCCTACTGACATGTAGAGACAGACAACCTGACATACTCACATTTATACCTATGGGCACTTTAGAGTTGCCATTTACAGTAAGTTAATGTCTATGTCTTTGGACTGTGGGAAGAGGAAACCTATGGGAGAACACAGAAAGGCCCCGAGCCCTGGGTTGGAAGCCACAACGTTCATGCAGGTTATAAACTTTGAGGCGTCCTCTCATTCTTTTTAAAGTGTGAGTGTTTGATCACAGTGGGCAGTAGAACAGTAGTAAAACTTGCTATGATTCCATCGACTGTTTGTTTTGAACCTCTCCTCTCCCACACCAACCGCCGCCCTCAGTCGATGTGAGGGTCTAAGGGCAGAGGATGTTGTTATGATGCCATGTAAAGCCCTTTGAGACAAACTGTTTGTAAAAACGGGCTATACAAATAAAATTGCCTTGCCTTATTTCCGTTAAGTAGGAACAGACAAATACTAAAACATACTTGAAGACATCTTTCTCCTGTTATATCTTGTTGTGTGCCAGATGTTTCCTCTGGACAGACTATGTTATCAAATCACACTCACAGCAAGTAAAGCAAAACTTTGACCCAGGAAATCATGAATCAGGAATGAGTCAGAGTTGAACTCTATGTTTTGCCACTCCTTTCCAGCTAAAGGGTCTTTATGTGTCTTGACTTGGATAAACAAATCCTTTTTTTTTCTCAATTACTCATGAACACAGTCTTTGCACTGTCATGTTTCATAATTGTAAAAAATGCCCCAGTCAGACGTGAACTTTAATCCTTGGCTGTCTCAGAGTGATATGACAAATCCCTAGATTCCCATCAGACCATTAAACACTCGTTTTCCTCACCATTTGTTATGAAATCTATAATCCAGGGTGTTTGGTAACAGTAAGTGACAACTAACATGTTGTTCATTTCAGCAGCATTGTTTTTGTGCCAATACGAGGACAAGATTATACACGTTTTTTTTAATTTATTTTATTTTTTTTATCAGGCGGAGGTATTTCCAGCTATGCAGGACAACAGGGAGCAGCCGGGCAGAGTTTGAAGACATGTTTGGACCAGGCAGTGAAGGACATCCCCAAAGAAAAACATCATGTCACACCTGTGTACCTGGGAGCCACAGCTGGCATGAGGCTTCTGGAGTGAGTCAATGTGTCTGACTGCGTGTGTGTGTGTGTGACCAGAACGTTTCTGTCTGTGGTTGTCTTGTTTTGCATCTATGTGACTTTTTGTTCTTGTGCATATTCCACTTTTATCCCAGCACTTTGAAACTATATATGACTAAAACTATATGCTCTATACACTACTCAAATTATTACTTTACCTTACACATTTAAACATAAATAAATGTATTCACGGTGGCTGTAATATCCTCCAATAAATTAATGTAATTGTACTGTTATTTTTTCAATAATTTTAATTTCAGATGATTATTAAGCTCTATAGTAGCCTATATTTATTATCTATATTTAGTGCATTTCATATTTATAGTAGCTGCAGTCTGCACTTTTGCTGTGACTATAAATAAGCGACAGAACTATAACCATGTCAGAGGAGACAGATGTTACCTGTTGGTATTTTCAGAGAGATAAAGATAAATACAAATATCACTAAAAATAACACTTCTTTTGTTTTTTTAAATGAGAATTATTTATGAAAATGACTTTGCAAAAAAAAAAAAAAAAGTGTTAAGTTTGATGTAAAAATGGTGAATCACTGGCAGCAGAGCAGAGCACCATGACACACAGAGCGATGAGGTGAAGAGTGGGGTTTATACTATACTACAGCCTTCAGGACTGGCAGCATGTTGGGAAGCAGGGGAAGGAAACTAGGCCACAACCTGATTGAAATGGACACACACACAGAAGAGACAAACAGAGGATGAACAGGACACACCAGGGAGGGGAGACATTGGATGAAGGAGGAAGTTTAGCCTTTATTATTTCTCTTTATTTGTGCAGATTGATATGATTTGTTACATACATGTATGCATGACTACATTATTATCCTTACATCCTTTGATTATAAGTTATAAGCAAACATGATGAGGTATTTAAGCCTTGATCAAATCAGTGGTTCTGTTTTGAATGAACAGCGTCATCATCATGACATCATGATTTAAATGAAGCATCTGGTGCTGACTTAGTTGAAGTGAACTTGTGTATCTTATCTTCTTTATTTTGCATACAGAGCTCTAACTTTGAGTTCTGTAAGCACTCCCTTCTTTCTGCTCAAACACAAACATTCAGTATATTTTCCTTGAGATGCAATGACTGGAATGACGCGTGAATGACCAAGTGTGGTTGGTCGAATGTTATATAAAGAAGTCGCAATTAACCCATAAAGAAGTAGAAGAAGTATATAAAGAAAGCTGAGCTATGTATTCATGGGCGAACTTTAGTTTCTCGGCATGGCTGTTCACATACAAGTCCTCCAACCACAGTCTGACTGATTAATACAGTGTGACAGGGCATGATGCCCAGATAGCGCGGATGAGGGATGTTGATGTGGGTTCAGAAATGCAGGTACTAACAGAAGCACTAATGCACTCATGTTGAAGATGCAAAGGAGCAAAACATAACCCAACGTCTCCCAACAACAGCTGTCAGGTCACTCGAAGGTGATTCTGTGAACAATGTCCAAATGCTGCAGTCTGAGCGAGTCACAAGACACAACCTCCACACAATGCATTTGAATTAGCTCATTTTATTTTGTTTAACCAATGAAATATTGAAATATACACGTAATGGGCTCAGACATTTTTAGAAAGGTTACATAAGTCCTACCCTGTTTGTACCTTTACAGCATCCGTGCTGCTACAGCATCTGCTAAAAGACTTACCCACTCTCCATTACTTCAGTGCTCGTCCTCAGGTTTTTAGAGACGGTAAACATCAGCTGTAGCATTTCAGTTCAACATGCTGGAATCAGAGGACGGAGACTTGAAGGTAAACAGTATAGGCTTTACATGGCATCATAACAACATCCTCTGCCCTTACACCCTCACATCGACTGAGGAAAAACTCCCTAGAAAACCCTTTTAACAGGGAAAAATCGGAGAAACCTCAGGGTGAGCAACAGAGGAGGGATCGCTCACCCAGGACCGACAGACGTGCAATAGATGTTGTTACTACAGCTGAAGGAGGAAGCAGGCAGGTAGGCAAGGGAGGCAGGGAGAGCAGGCCAGCTTAATGGGAGGACTGGATGGCAGACTGGTTCATGGGAAGGGAGGGCAGGCCGGTTTAACAGCAGGGGAAAAGGGGGGGTAGGAGGCGATGCAAGCGCCGCCGCCGGTTGGTGCAGAGAGATGGAGCTCCGGTGGATCTGTGGAAACACAGAGAGAGTGCGAGACACCAAGGCCAAACTACAAAGTGCAACAGATAATGATAATGACAGTTCAAAATGAGAGGAGAGGAGAGGAGAGGAGAGGAGAGGTGAGGTGAGGAGAGGAGAGGGCTCCATGTAACCAGATGTGTCCCCCAGCAGTCTAAGCCTATAGCAGCGTAGCTATAAAATGGTTCAGAGCTACCTGAACCAGCCCAAACTAAAAGCTCTGTCATAAAGGAAGGTCTTAAGCCTAGACTTAAAGCAGAAGTAAGCGATCCGGTCGTTTTTCTGACTTCTTGTCAGCCGATGGAGTTAGCAGTCATGGATCTATTTGTCCTCGTCCCTACGTCACCATACTGTATTCACGTGCATCCCTTGGCTGCACACACAGCCCTTCATGCCGTTCTCTCTCCTCATTGGATAAAGGTTGTAGGATACAAGGAAATAAAATAAAAGTTTTCTCCTCGGCTTACAGCAGAGCAGAGTGACTGACAGACCCGTGTTTTGGTCCAAACACTCTGTGATTGCTGTCGGAAGATATAACTATTTAAGACTTATATTAACACAAATATTCCGCTTACTTCTGCTATAAATGTAGTTAGAGTGTCTGCCTCTCTGACCCATGGAGAGAGCTGGTTCCACAGTAAAGGAGCCCGGTAACTGAAGGTTTAGTCTGTTTTTAGCTTTAACAGACCTGCATTCTGGGAGCAGAGTGCTCTGTTAGGACAGTAAGGAGCCATTGTATCTTTAGCCATCTGTCTGGGATGAGTTCCTGCATGTGCAGGTTTCTGTGGTAATCAGCTGGTCGACATCAGTATCCTGCTGCTGCAGCTCATCCTCGTGTGACACTGTTTTTATAGTGGTGTCTCCATGAGTTGTTCAAAGGAAGATCCTAGTTAGTTCAGCTTGTATAGTTGTAACAGGAGGCTTGGGGGCAGTCAAACAGTGAGGAGCAAGTAAGGAGTACACCGACTACCAATTTCCAATCACCAAACCTATTTTTTTTCTCTCTAACAGTATGGTGAGCACGGAGCAGTCAAACCAGATCCTCCAGGAAGTGGAACATAAAATCAAGTTGTACCCCTTCAGCTTCCGAGGAGCTGCCATACTGAGTGGTCAGGAGGAGGGGGCGTACGGCTGGGTGACTGTCAACTATCTCTTAGAGAACTTTATAAAGGTACCAAAGCTTGGAGTCTTTAATTAGTCGGTACAGTCGGTACGTTTCATCTGAATAAACCACAGGAGCTGAAATCAGTGCACTGTAACAGAAGGTTAATGAAGGCATGTGTAGGCCTACTTTTATGAGCTAAGATGCTGCTATAAAAAAAACGTTGACATTAGAATAATTTTCATTGTGTGATTTATTTTAAATAAGTGCTTGTTTTATTTGTGAATCCCTGCAAAGCTTAAATGGCCTGAGATGTTTATCCCTGTAAATCCCTGTTGCCTTCTCCAACACTGATTATCATGTATCACTATTCCCGACATAAGTAATAGTTTGTTTCCCTTGATGTTTTTTTCCAGTATGGCTTCGTGGGTCACTGGTTCAGTCCGGGCAGAGCCACAGTGGGAGCTCTGGATTTCGGCGGGGCGTCCACCCAGATAACGTTTGCCACTCAGGAGGACGTGGAGGACCAACAAGATCTGATGAAGCTGCGTCTTTACGGCCAGGAGTACTCTCTATACACACACAGCTTCCTGTGCTACGGGCAGGACCAGGTCCTCAAGAGACTGCTGGCTCACTTAGTGAAGGTGACACACTGTCTTCAAACTCATTGAAAACCTCAGTAGACACAGATGTTGTGTAAACTGTCGAGCAGATGTTACTTTAACTGTCAGAGTCCAAGGTTCGAAGTGTCTTTACTGTTTTTAATGCCGGTCATAATAGCTCCCATGAGATTACAAACAATATAGGAAAAGGTTTTTAAGCAAAAATGTAGCAAAACACAAGCAAAATATAACATTTAGAAATGACAATTAACATGTAATTAAACAAATACTTTAATTTAAGGGACTGAGTTTTTCCATATCCTCCATTTAATAAGTGGATATATATATATATATATATATATATATATTTTTTTTTTTAACAAAGCTAATTCTGAGTGGTGGGGTGAAGTAGAAAAGATATGTTCAGTAGATAATATGTTCAAATTTATTGACATGCATTGCATAGAACTAATGTATGAAATCAAACCTGACCAATACTGCTTTAGAGGCTGTTAAATTAAACTAATTGGTGTAATTAATTAATAACTCTGGTTGTTATAGTTTCGACCACATATTTTTATTTACCAAGCTGGACATTTAACAGCTGAAAATAAAATTGACAGTGCCCTCTGGTGGACAAACGCGTTTAACACAACGGTGTGGACAATTAGATACATCTATGATCTGTGACATCTCACAATAAAATGCCTCAATGTAAATGTGCATTTTAGAAAAGGTAATGCATTTTTTTATTAGTATTTTAGTGTTTGTTGTAGGATGTGTCCAGTTACTCTCTCTGTCTGTGTGTGTCTCAGTCTCAGGGTTATTCGGGGTCGGTGGATCACCCCTGCTATCCTGCAGGCCACAGTCGAACTTTAAAGTTCAGCAGCATATTCAACTCTCCGTGTACAGAGAAGTTCAAACCCAGCTCCTACGACCCCCAGGCGTCTTTGACGGTGCAGGGTGGCGGACTTTACGAACACTGTCTGGGCAACGTGTCCCAGATCTTCTCCTTTGACAGCTGTCCCTTCTCGCAGTGCTCCTTCAACAAAGCCTTTCAGCCAAATGTCAGCGGCAGCTACATGGTAAGAAAACCTGGAGAAAACATGACACAGTTTTACAAATGTCAATCTGTACACAAAGAGCCACACACTGTCAGTGATGCTCACTAAGTTATAATTTTGTGCCATTTTCCAATCTGTGGAATCTGACACCACAGACACTCATACTGTGTTGTAAATGTCAAAGATAATGTTCACTAACAGAGCATTTTACTGGGAACACCACACTAACACTGGCTAGGGCCTCTCAGTTCAGCCTGTAGACTACAAAGAACTGGAAAATGAAATGTAGTGTTGGCCAAGTGAAACATCTCCTTGAATACTAAAATACTCAAGTAAAACACAGTAAATTAATAAATGAATGAATCTACATGGATTCATATGTTTATCCAAACTTTGTTATAAAGAATCAACCAAATGGCTCAAAAGTTGCATCAATGTTACACTATCAATAGTGTGAGTTGTGTGTTGTATGCTATTGTTGTGTGTTCTCTTTGTGTGTTTTCAGGCCTTCTCTGCATTCTTCTACATTCACTCCTTCCTGCAGCGTATCACAGGGATCACTGTGAGCACTCCCTCACAGCTGGAGGAGGCAGCCAGAGCTGTGTGCAACATGAGTTTTGATCAAGTAATGTTCACTTCTGTTTATGTTCTGTGTGTTTATAACATCCCACAGCTGGTGCCTTAGATTTGCCGTAGATTTATAATGTTTTTTTTTTACTTTATTAATATAATTTACTGATGTTTCTTCCTATGAGCGTCCTTCTTAAAGGGATAGTTCAACATTTTGGCAAATTGGCCCATTGCCATAATCCCTATTGTTTTAGGAGAAGGTTTGTTACCTTTAATTGTCGGTGCAAGCTATTTTTAGAACGGCGGAGCAGAGTTGTGAGCTGCTCAGAGCTACACTACAGAGGCTAATGGGATTTCTTGATTTCCCCGATGGGAACGCGTATCAGTGGTTTTGCATGAATTTACCTCGAAAACAACTCTGTCTCATAACGTTCCGTTAGAGACTATAAGGATTATGACAACGGGCAGATTTGCCAAAATGTTGAACTATCCCTTTAAAATCTCATATTTAGTTTCTATTTGAAGACCACTTAACCTCTCTTATTGAAATAAAAAATGAACTATATGTATACATATATTTTACCTTTTATTAATATGGATATCATAAATCAATTTTAATTTAAAACTTTTAACACTTTCACAGATGTTGCTTCTTGCTCCAGACCAAAAGGTCCGTTTGCAGGACTACTGTGCCTCCTCTGTTTTTGTCAAGGTTCTCATGTTGAGAGGATACGGCTTCGACGAGACATCGTTCTCACGCATTTCCTTTCAGAAAAAGGTGAGCTGTGTCATCATTTGCACTTTTTCAGAGCATAAATCCTCAATTGTTCCACTAACCTGCAGTGACGTCTGGTTGCTGATCCTGCAGGCAGGGGATACCTCGGTGGGCTGGGCTCTGGGCTACATGCTGAGTCTGAGCAACTTGCTGCCTGCAGAGACAGTGGTGCTGAGGAAGGCCCTGACCCCAGGCGCCTGGGGAACACTCATCTTTCTCTTTGTCCTTTTGCTCACTGCAGTCCTGGTCTTCATCTTATTCCGAGCTTGTGGTGGGAAGAAGAAAGGAGGTGGAGACGGCAGCATCTAGATGTCACCACAGCAGACAGTGCAGTCAGAAATAAAGTAGCAGAGTTATGCCTTTTTGTTTGTCTTGGCTCTGAACTCCAACACACTGGCTCTGAAATGAAACCGTGAGAGCTGAGTTTGTGCATTAATTTAATGGTGCTTACATTAAAACAGGTGAGAACCAGTTGCTCTTGATGCATAATCCCCCAAATGACGGCTACTGGCTGGTACGTCGTTTCTTAAATTAATTAATTCAGACTTATTTTTTTATGGAAAAGCAATAGGTAGCCTACTTGTATTCTGCACCCCTCTAAACGCCCAGTGAATGTATTATTTTTGAAAACATATAGCCTAGTTTTAAAGCAACATCTGGTTGCAAACATGTGGGAAACACCCCCCCCAACGATAGCGCTTCTCAACCAGATGGTGGAAGCACTGAGCTGAAACTCCGCAATGTTGCTTTAATAAGCATTCTCCATATTCAACCTTTAATACAGCAGAACAAGTGACTGCACAGTATGGACACTGTTTGCATGAGTATGATTTCCACTGTTGATCTCATGGTACACATTGTTAACATTGTTAAATTAAAGCTGAAGGTCAGCACTGTAGCCTACTCTCAAATGGTTTTATTATTTTCAAATCGAAAGTGATGGAGTAGCCACTGAGCCAACACAATTGAAAACGTGACCAAATATTGTCTGACTGCCCTTTAGATTTTGCAGGGGGAGGTCTTCATGTTTATTTTATTCTTCAGAAGTGAAACCAATGTTTGGTTGTATGGAATGTAAAAAAAAAAAAAAAAAAGGTAGAACATGTGACTGTACTCTGAAGCACTGTTACTGTAAATTGATTGCTAGTTTAATGGGAGGAATAACTATTTCTAAAAAGGTTTTGTATTCAAAGATGTTTTTCAAGTTCCGCTTTTTATTCACAGTTTAATGTGCCGAGCTTTGTTTGCAGAGTGCAGATAGGATAATGTTAAATAATAAGAGGCTAATACACAATGTTTAATATAGCCTACAAACAGCAGATGATTGTCTATCATAAACATTTGTTGACGGAAATAAATAAACTCCTGTCTTGTTTTTCTTATTGTGTGAAGTCCATCTTGAGGGTCATTTCCGGTCAAACTTCATGCCTTCAGATTACGTAAAGTGGGACTCATATTTTTTTTGGTTCTAGAACTAGATTAAACAAGGCCTCAGTGATTTGCCAGGTAATCGTCATTGCACTCAGTGACCAAGAAAGAGGTGAAAACTTTACTCCCCCCATTAGGGGAAAAAGGTGTCCTCCTTGTGAGAGATTTCCAAATGAGGCATCACTGTACAAAATCATCTTCAAGGCACTGTCACTACCGAAGTCTATTGAAAGTTCAGAACCACTTTGATTTATGTTTGCTTATTCTGTTTGCTTCATGAATAGTCTGCACAGTTGGCCTGATGCCAGGTTGCTGGCATCAAATCTGGCCTGCTCTGTTTTACCACCCATAGAATTTGGCCTATTTTAGACCTGGGTTAAGCTTTTCCCTTCTCTCTGAGTCTGAGAGATTAGTCTAACTTCTACAGCTCTTGAGGGATCCATGTGTAGGCTATGGGCTGCATGCTTGATGTAGTTGCGTAATTGCACTTTTCAGTTGACTATCACAAAGTCTATTCCCACAAAACAAAATGTTTGTTCCTCACGACCAACAAGGAATGCAGATCTGTGCTGAGGTATCACGGTTGTGGAGAATTTGTGTGCCCCCTATATGAAGTCATCTACGTGACAAGCAAGAACTCCAGTTACAGCAGTCTGATCTAGCCAGTAGAAAAAAGCTAGCCCATGTTGTTGTTGCAGATGGCTGCCTTGATCTGACCAATAGGCTAATATAAACCACACTGCAGGGACATTTGAGCATGTAGTGTGTGGTAGGTAGGTACCAGTCCGGGGATAACAGAAGTGTTTAGTGTCAGTAGAAGAAGAGCTGTGAACGCAATGACCAAATCTTTAAAAAAAAAAAAAATTGGGTGGGGGTTTTCACACCGGCTCATGCACCTTGCTCACCTGCTGCATCCCGGAGCGGGCGGGGCTGTTTTTGTATGTAAATTGACCATCTCCAGTGAGATGGTCCTACAGTGAGGTGTAGTGTCTCTGGGTGTGATCAGTATGGGGAATCGGGGGGAATCTACATGGACATCGGTTCCCAAGGTCCTGGCATGCCAGGATTCTAGTTGGGCCCTTGGGGGACATCGTCAGCCCCGGGTTTCCCGCTTGATCATCTGACCAGATGACCTGAGATGACAACGTGATGAGCACAATGCAGGCGACCTGTGTAAAAGCCTTCCAACCAACGAATATTAATACTCGGCGAGCGCTATTTATCTAGCTCCAGTGCACTAGCCTTTTCTGTAGTGGTGCGGTCTGTGTGTTATACTTAATATGATGACAGTGAGATAGAGGACACAAAATACAATAGTGTAGGCGTAGTAACATCTCTCATTTTTCGATTTGTACATTTTAAATGCCTTTAACTGAGACGCAACACGGACGTCCGTGGCATGCTGGGAGATGGAACGGTGTGTTTGGAATGTTTTTGTGAAACGGCTAACGTTAGCCGCGCTAACCGCTAGCGTAGCTTAGCTTGAAGCACAGTCATCTCTCTGCTTGAAGCACAGTAAGTCAGCTACCACCCCCGTTATTTTGTTTTGTTAGTTTCAAATGAGTTTAGAAACCGTGTAAAAAACTGAATGGAACTCAAGGGAAATGTAGCCTACATCGCTCAGACCTGAAATTGTGGACCCCATAGCGAACGAAGGGAAGAAAAAGGTGATGTCAAATGGGAAATAACTCCCGCTTTTATGGTTGATCATGATCATATTCATCAGATGTGATGTAACTGGAGATGGTGATGTCGATAACATGGCGTTGATGCAGATTCCATTATGCACTGAGAAAACGTTGACGCTGGCTTTGATGATGCTTTTTTGCAAAGAAATTTCGGTTTTAACGGGCTACAAAAATGGAGTCATTGCTAAACTAAAATGTGACTTTGCTGACCTGAAATAGTATTCACTGTTTAGCAGCTCATCGTTCGGAGCTGTACATGGCTCAATAAAATCTATGCCTGGCTGCAATCAGCCCCACACAAAAGTGCACATTTGCTACAGGAAGCAGCACATGATCAGATTTCTTCACAATAAGATGTGTTGCCAGTAGTTTAAATACAAGAGCAGTATGGAAGACTTTCCCTGCTCTGGCAAAACCTTTTAAAACCGAAAGTGCAGGCTGTTGAAGTATCAGTAGGCTACCAGAACCAGTGCAAGTTTTGTGTGCGATTGCATGAAAGATATTTTAAGAGAACTGCAGAGCCTCTCTCTGAAGCTGCAGCGAAGACACACAACAGTGACAGTCAATGACAGTGGAAACGAGGCTTCTACAGCAGACAGTTAACATAGTGAAAAGGCAGGGTGGAAAGTCAACAGCAAAAGCTCAACAGAGCATCTGGGCTGGACTGTTAGGTTATTGGTGAAAGAGCAGGGAAAATAAATAGCCCTCAATTCTACCAAGCAGCTGCTGATAACTTGACTAACCCTAACGGACAGGTAGAGTGGTTTAATCGGACATTAGCCTACCTGTTGAGTAGGTTCATCAGTCTCAGTCACAGGACTCAATTCTTGAGGTGGACATAGATAAAATGGCTGCTGACTGTGGAAGCACTGGATAATATTTGCCATCCTTCTCAGGTGGGAGATGGTCACATTGCAGAAGAAGATAGCAATGTAAAATCCTTGATCTCCCTTTTTCCTTCTCAGGCATGAGTTCATAAACAGGGATGTCTTATGACCTGGCAACTGTGTGGACTCCATCCTCACAGTAGTTTCTCAGTTTGAGTGATAAGGGGGGTGGGAGTGGATGTGTGCACGGAATTTGGATGTGCGATTATTATTGGAGTTTTGTCATTGGGTGCGCGTGCTTGAAAATAACAAAAGAGATGGCAACAGGAGTGGCACAATCAAACTGTTTACCAAATGCTGGGACTGAGTGTAAAATATATTGTGTGCGTTCACATGTAACCTTATGAATTTACTAAATCGATATGCATGACGACTCCGACATTGACCCTGAGGATAATTTCTTAAATGATGTAAACAGTGATTGTTGCTATTATACGGAAAATCAGTTAAAAAATAAAGTCAATTTAAAAAACAGAGTGTCTATCATACACTTCAATAGCAGGAGTTTATATGCGAATTTTCAAGACATAAAAGAGTACCTGAGTCAATTCATTACACCCTTTAGTGTGGTAGCAATATCAGAGACATGGCTTACTCAGGATAAGGGGATAGATTTTGAATTAGAGGGGTATGAATTTAATTGTATTAATAGAGTCAACAAAAGAGGAGGGGGGGGGTAGCGATATTTGTGGATAGAAGGTTAAAATATAAGATTATTAAAAATATGACTATTGCTATCGATGATGTGTGTGAATGTATATCCGTTGAG
The DNA here is from genome assembly GCF_905171665.1 of Trachurus trachurus. NCBI lineage: Eukaryota > Metazoa > Chordata > Actinopteri > Carangiformes > Carangidae > Trachurus > Trachurus trachurus. The sequence goes on from NC_139908.1 coordinate 22,800,731, forward strand.
ATTGTCATGGGGAAAAGCAAAAACATTACTGTCAGTTGTGTTTATAGAGCTCCCAGCTCCAGTATAGAGCACTTTACTGATGTAATGGAAAGCTTGTTTACAAACACTGAGCAGAGGGTCACTTTCATTTGTGGTGACTATAATATAGACCTATTAAATCCTAACAAAGTTGAAGCAATTGATGAGTTTTGTGCTGCAATGTATAGTATGAGTTTGTATCCTACCATCACCAAACCAAGTAGAATAACATCACAATCAGCTACAATAATAGATATGATTTATACAAATTATTTGGAAGGCAATTTAAGCAGTGGGATACTAATAAATGACATAAGTGACTAAAGTAATTCCACTATACAAATCTGGGGGAAAAAACCTGTACACAAATTATAGGCCAGTATCAATGCTTCCTTAATTCTCTAAAATACTGGAGAAACTTTTTGCGGTTAGGTTGGACAATTTCATCGATAAACACATGTTGCTCATGGAAAGTCAGTATGGCTTCAGAGCAGGCAGATCAACAGCAATGGCATTGATGGAACTGGTTGAGGAGTTAACAAGTGCAATAGATGACAAGAAGTATGCAGTGGGTCTTTTTATAGATCTAAAGAAAGCGTTTGATACTATTGACCATGCAATTTTATTACAGAAACTGGAGAGATATGGGATTAGAGGGGTAGGGTTGAATTGGTTAAAAAGTTACGTTGAAAAGAGACAGCAATTTGTACAGATGGGTGTCACGAAGTCTACTCTCGCAGAGACTTTGGTATATAAAACCATCTTACACACGATATGTGTCATGCAGAAGCGTGCAATAAGAATAGTGCATAATGTGGGGTACCATGAACATACCAATGTATTGTTTTTAAAATCAAGAGCATTGAAATTTAGAGATCTAGTGGACTGCAAAACTGCACAATTTTTGTATAAAGCAAAGCACAATCTACTTCCAGGAAAAATCCAAAAAATGTTTGGGGAAAGAGAGGAAGGGTACAACCTAAGAGGGAGAGGGAAGTTAAAGCAACATTTTGCTCGTACCACGTTGAAAAGTATGTGCATATCTATCTGTGGAGTGAAACTTTGGAATAGCTTACCAGAAGATATTAAAGATAGTAAAAATGTTGCCCATCTAAAAACAATGTTTAAAAATAATATTTTTGAAAAGTATAGCCTAGAAGTGAAAATGTTGAGAGCAACAAAGGGAAATAATTAACTTAATTTTTTCTTGTTTGTTTGATTCGGACTGTTTTTTAGCGTATGTTTGTAGTTGAGGATTGATATGGGTTGTGTAATGTAACCTAGGAAATTTCGACCTGTTTTGTTTTTGAGTTGTGAAGGTTTGTGGATATAGGATGGTCGGTGGGGGACGTACTGTGTAGGTACAGTATATGTAGTATGTATGTGTGTATGTGTGTATGTATGTGCGCCATTCCGATCAGACTGCTTATGGTTTTTCATAATGAAATGAGAAATGAGGGTGCAGCAGTTATAAGCTTTGCTTCAGCCGCAACCCTTTTCGACCAGCTACTGTATATAGTATTTGTTACTACCTTGAATTTGTTTTGGTGAAATTTTGATGCTGTGATCGAAATAAACATTCATTCATTCATTCAAAAAGTTTGCCTGGTTAAGCTTTGATCACCTGGCTGAGCTTTTACCTACTGTCATAATGCCTTTTGCTCCTTATGGCCGCTCTGCGAGCATTATCTCGTGTGATGCAGTAGCCTATGCCTCTTTCATATCGTTTCCACTTCTCCATGTAGGAAAGTGATCTCCCTGTTCTAAGGATAGGTTAAACATGTCCACTGGCAAAATGGAGAAGCCTGTGCATAGATCATTTAGTGAGTCTTTCCCATTAGTCTTTTTAGCCTTAACATCTGGAGTAGGCTTGTTTGTGTTTTAAGAAAATTAGATAGGCTAATACCTGTTTAAGTCAAGTCTGATGTTGGCTTGCAAAAAAGCTGGAGAAATAATGCCTGAATCAGAATCAGAAGAAGAGGAATTCTGCATTGTTTGTCTCCAGAGTTTATTTTAGATCATGGTTCCAGTGCTGGAGCTGCAAATAAAATAGCAAACCAACTTTGGTGTTGTGCTTGCTGTCCCTCCTTTTGTCCACCAGAGGGCAGCTTGTGTATGTAAATCGTGAAAAACAAATGTTTGATTTAGATGCATTTTGACATGATTTGGGTTTATTTTATTATAAGAAAATGTTATTTCATCTAGGTATATTGCCCGTTTTGGAGCTATAGTTTCGTTTAAAATAGTGAACTTTTATTTTGAAGACCACTACTTCCTTTCTGTGTTGTGTTGCTGGAAAAACAAAGCAACTTGACCACGGAATGAATGAGCTAACAGTAAAACGGTAAGGTAAACCAAAGGAAGAGAGCAAAAAGCAGAAACGGCAACTTAATGATAAAACGTTGAAAGCTGTTGTATTATAGCTACCCCCGAGGAGGCAAGGTCGGTGTGAGTTGTGTTGGTCAGACTCATTATACCGTAGCCTAATTGTTTGATGATTTGTGTTGGTAAATATATTAACTCTTTAGCTCGCTTGTTTGATGATTTTTGGAGTGGAGTTAGGCTATTGATTATTTGCAATAAAATAACCATAATTACGAAAAGCATTTGTCCAAGACGCTGTTTGTAGTACGCCCATGAGGAGACCGCTGTTGGGTGAGAGTTTGTGTAGCCTAGTGTATGTATAAGAATAAAGTTATTGATTAGCACAATAAAAATACAACTGTTATGAATGAGAGCAGAGGACTTTGCTGTTAGAGTGGAGGTTGGTGGCTCTGAAAAGAGCCGTTATTGAGGTTCGAGGAGCGGCAGCACTTTAAGCTCTCTCTCCGCGGATGCGGCGGGCCAGCTGGATGTCCTTGGGCATGATGGTGACTCTCTTGGCGTGGATGGCGCACAGGTTGGTGTCCTCGAACAGACCCACCAGGTAAGCCTCGCTGGCCTCCTGCAGAGCCATGACGGCCGAGCTCTGGAAGCGCAGGTCGGTCTTGAAGTCCTGAGCGATCTCCCTGACCAGGCGCTGGAAGGGCAGCTTGCGGATCAGCAGCTCGGTGGATTTCTGGTAGCGACGGATCTCCCTGAGAGCCACGGTACCGGGCCTGTAGCGGTGAGGCTTCTTGACGCCGCCGGTGGCCGGGGCGCTCTTGCGGGCAGCCTTGGTGGCCAGCTGCTTCCTGGGGGCTTTGCCTCCGGTGGATTTACGAGCGGTCTGCTTGGTTCTTGCCATGGTAGATAAACTACGAGTTGTTTCTCTGAGCAGGAGAAAAGTCAAGTGTCTCTAACCACGGCGCCTCGGCTCTTAAAGCGTGGGACCGGCTGAGACTCGGTGACGCTGCTCCGGGTCCCGGGTCCTGATTGGTGGTCCTGGGCTCCTGGAGCTCGGCACCGCCCAGAGGAGAGACCCTCCCCGCCTCCCCCGCCTGAGCGTCGGCTGCTCGTTGGAGGACAGAGCGGCCTCTCCTCTGATTGGTCCTTCACCGACTGTCCCGCGCTCTCCGCGCTCATTTAACCAAGGCTGTGTGTGTCTGCTCCTCACTTTCTCTGACTGACTGTCATACAGAAACTGCAAAAATGAGTGGACGTGGAAAAACCGGAGGCAAAGCCCGCGCTAAGGCCAAGACCCGCTCCTCCCGTGCCGGGCTCCAGTTCCCCGTGGGCCGTGTCCACAGGCTGCTGCGTAAAGGAAACTATGCTCAGCGTGTGGGAGCCGGCGCCCCCGTCTACCTGGCGGCTGTGCTCGAGTACCTGACCGCTGAGATCCTGGAGCTGGCTGGAAACGCTGCCCGCGACAACAAGAAGACCAGGATCATCCCCCGTCACCTGCAGCTGGCCGTCCGCAACGACGAGGAGCTCAACAAACTCCTGGGCGGAGTCACCATCGCTCAGGGCGGCGTGCTGCCCAACATCCAGGCGGTGCTGCTGCCCAAGAAGACCGAGAAGCCCGCCAAGAAGTAAAGCAAAGCTGCTTCTGCTGCTGCAAACCACACAAAGGCTCTTTTAAGAGCCACACACTCACTGACAAAGAGCAGCTCCTGCACTCTCACCAACAACACAACACATTCATTAGAATTAAGCTACTTTTCTATTGAAATATTGAACACAAGAACACTCAATAGCAACTGAGTGTATTGTATGTTAAACTGTTACATAAGCACTGATGCATTTCTCCTGTTTTTCACTGAGTAGATCTATCTTGTATCTACACTCTGATTCATAAAACTTTGAGTAATAGATTTTTTTTTCCCCTGCTCAAATGGCCTATAGATCCATTATGATCACACAACAGTTATGGATGAATAACTGTTTTTTATCTAAGTGCAAACATTTTACCAGCTTTATAGATTCATAATATCTTTACTTCAGTCTATAATGCAGTAGAAGTTTTTTCACAATTGATTGTAACTGTTCTAGTCAGCAACACCAGGCTTAACCTCTGATCATTAGGATCTCTGCTGCTGCATTAGGAAATTCTCCAGTACCTATACAACCTCTGCATGTGGCTTTAAATGCCTGCCAGACTGTCTGTATTGTTAACAGAGTTCATATTTATCTTTTTAAAAAAGCCATACATTATCTTTATTCTAACTTGCAGATGTTAATGAAACTGATCCCATAAATGTCTCAAAGAATCACACCTTGTTTAATTTATTTCCTTTCCTATGTGTGTAACACCTGCAGTAGTCTGTGTGTGGGTCTGATCTGGCTCCAAATAAAGACTTGGACCTTTTCATGTCTTCAGTCAGAGCTGAACAGACTCTGAAACAAAGCCTGCGAATATTCTAATTTGTCCAGGTCATAGTTATCTCAAGGAAATTTTAAATGTGAATGCAACTGGACCAGGTTATTTGTCTAGGAAGTTTCTGTAATGTAGTGAGTCAACATCAGTTTTGTTCCCGCTCTTCCTCACGGCTCCAAACCAACACACAGGTTTGTGTGTATCCCCACCTGGATCACTTTCACAGGCTGTGTTCACCATGAAGACCTCCACTACCACCCAGAGTGTCATGACATGTTATTGCACATTTCAGTCTTATTTTTTACTTACTTTCAGAGGCCTATAACTGCAGCAGCCTGCTGCTCTTTTGTTGTTATTCAAACTTAGATTTTACAGAGGAAAATGTTTAGACATTTGTGTGTTGTGATTTTTGAATAAACAGTCTCAGAAACTTTTCTCAGGGTTTCCTTCCTAGTATCTATGTTGGCAGGTTTTGTTAGGGACTTTTTTTCTTTCTTTCTTGTAGCAGCTTGTTGAATAAGGCATGTAAATGCTCTGGGGGATTCATGTTCTCCTTTATTATGGTAAGTGGTTTGCATCGGCCTGACACTGTTGTCCTGGGACAGGTGAGAATGGTTTTGATTGTTGGTATATAAATGCTGTGGAAGAATGTGTGCTGCTCCTTTTAGTATGATAAGCAGGTCGTCACATAAGACAGGCAGACATCCCTTCAAACTGTAGCACAACAAAAGAAAGGAAACTGACTGGATCAATGAAATTCTACAACTCCTGAAAGCTGAAACAATCCTATTTGCATTTCAGTAATTGAGCTTGAGAAGCTTCATAGAGTGTGACAGCCACATACTGAGGAGTTAGACAACAATCACAGACAGGGTATTTTAAACACATCAGGCTGCACATGGAGAGAGAGCTGGAGCACTGGCACAGGAAACAGCTGCTGCAGACTGGGTGACAAACAGATGCAAAACAAATGGAGGAATTTTTTAGAACAATTTCAGATTTTTCTCTCCATTGATTCTCTCTTTGCTCAATTTACAAACTAAAAACGTACTAACAACTGTTCAATTGCTTAAAACATTGTACCCCTGGTAATATGTGATTCATCTGTCAGACATTCTTCTGATTGAAAAAACACTGAGCTTACCCAGAATCCATTGGACCATGGTTCAGTTGGGATAATAAAAAAGCAGTAAAGTATAAAGTGTTTTGTGTAATTAATGTATTAAAGTATCTGAGACACAGCCTCCATTCCCTTGGAAAATAAAAAGGAGAATTAACCCAAATCAGGACGCGGGACAGTGTTCATTGATCTGTAATAACCACAGCAGTCTGATGATGTGGCATTCAATAACAGGAGAAACATTTTGAGAGAGGAGAAATGTTCAGCTTGGATCTGAGAGAGTTTGAACACTAATGTGGTGAAGTGTTGGGACCTGGACCAGGAGAGAAGATGTTACATTTAGATCCAGGAAAGACTGATCCAGGACTTATTGTTAAGAATTAATTCTGTGATCATGAAATAATGTTTGGATGATGATGATAAAAATCAGACATTATAAAAAAAAAACATATAGGCTACAGCCTGGTACATTTCTTTCTACCGATAGTTTCCATCTCCGCGAACTGGTTTTAGTGTTGTAGGCTTCAAATAGATCCTATAGAAGCCTCCATTATGATCACATATAACAGTTATGGATGAGTAACTCAGTTTCTTTTTATCTAAGTGCAAATATTTTTTTACCAGCTTTATCACTAGATTCATAATATCTTTTCCTCAGTCTATAATGCAGTAGAAGTTTTCTCATAATTGATTGTAACTGTTCTAGTCAGCAACACCAGCTTTAATAAAAAATAATAGGATATCTGCTACTGCATTAGCCTATAGGCTACTTCAGCAAATTCTCCAGTACCATACAACCTCTGCATGTGGCTTTAATAGCCTCCCAGACTGTCTGTATTGTTAACAGAGTTCATATTTATCTAAAAAAAGAAAAAGAAAAAAAAGCCAGACATTATCTTTATTTTAACTTACATCAATATTAATGAAACTTATCCCATAAATGTCTCAAAGAATCACACCTTGTTAATTTATTTCCTTTCCTATGTGAATACAGTGTAACACCTGCAGTAGGCTATAGTCTCTGTGTGGGTCTGATCTGGCTCCAAATAAAGACTTGGACCTTTTAATGTCTTCAGTCAGAGCTGAACAGACTCTGAAACAAAGTGGCTTTTAAAGGTAGAACAACTGGTTTCATAGTTTGATTGGTGAAAACATCTAATCAGCATGATGATGATGATGGGCAAACATCTTCATCAAGTCTCTTTATTTCACAGAGGTTGTTGACAAGTCCTTGTTTCAGTCAGCTGACCTCAACACACTGATCTGGTGTCTGTCAGTGTGGAGCAGTGAGGTCAAAATGCAACATTTAATGTCCGTTCATCACAAGCTGACACGTGAAAATTTTAATACACAGTCTGAGTTTAAAGATGAGACTTGAGATCATTTGTCCCTCTGACCTGTATCAGAGCTACAATGTGATATGAGCCGAGTGTCAGTGTGGAGCCAACCACCCTAACCCTTTAGAAAAAAATAGAAAACCCTGCTATGACAATGCATTTTGTAGCCTAACCCGAGTTAACACTGCAGCATTTATATGCATCAGTCTAAAAATCTTCATTGTAAATTCATGGTTCACATAACTTGAGTTATTAAACTGTCTTCAACTAGATACAGCGTAAACTAGTGAACATCTCTTGTGCAGGGGTGCAAACTCATCAGGGGTAAAAAAAGGTGACAAGATACCGACCCCCTAGGGGGATCCGGGGGCATGCTCCCCCGGGGAAATTAAAAAAGAAAAAAAACAACTTTAAAGGTGAATTTACAGTCAATTTTAGCACGAGACTAGGGTCCAGATTTACTCAGGTTTGCACAGCTTTTGCTCCTGTTAAACCTGCACAATCTGTCTCTCTGTGTTTGGTTTTGAAATATGTGAAGGGGGTCTTCAGCCTGTGCAGGTTTAGCATGAGTAAAAGCTGTGCAAAACTTGGAGAATCTGTCCCTTGATGTCCATCAGATGAAGCTTGCAAACCTTGCCTTCAAACTAAATAAAATTTAATACAGACTGATTGGTTCATTGTGAAACATTTATTTATTGATGTAAATGTGTTTTCTGTAGGCTACGTAGGCTATGCTCCGAGGCAGCGCTGCTCTTTCTGTCCAATAACACACATGAAGCTTAAAAATGCCATAGGTTACATAAAACATATTAAGCGGCAGTATTTAAAAGATGTTCAAGTAAACGGTTCGGTTCACGGTTTTGTGGTCATGGTTTTCAGTTCGGTTTGGTATATTTGATCGTTGGGAAAATCAATCATGTTATCATTCAGGTTAAAACTGAAAGAATGAGGCGGTCTGACATCTGATACATCATTGTGACAGCCTGAGGTTAAAAGTAGGTGAGATTCTGGCTGCAAGGGAGGAGATATTGATAGTTCCATCATGTTTTAATTTATTGGGCAAATAAAGTTATCTAACAAATGCTAAGAACAATTAGATATTCACTGAAATATATAACCTATATTTATTAATTGTGGTTCCTACAAAAAATATATCTTATAAAATATAAAAGCTAAAATGTAAAGCTCTGCCCCTTTAATTAGTGCATACAAAATAATTTAACTTTAGCCTACTACTTTTACAACCTCATTATTTACCAGCAACATAGTGAAACAGAGGTAGAGGTGTCCTGCCACAGTCAGTCAACCTCCTCCTCCTGCTGCTGCTGAACAGGTCGCGCTGGAGCTAGTCTCGCTCGCCAGACCCTCCTCCAGAGAAGAAGGAGACACTGGAGCTAATTAATGCTAAACGCGCTAATCGGCCGCGATCGCGATCATCACACACACGCGGTCCCATACAGCACCTATACAACACTGCTGGCGCATCTTCTTGCTCCGACTCTTTCACTCGCCATGCTCAAAAAGTCGCGTTAGTTCGTCTGTATTAAAAGTGAAGCTTCAGGTGTGTATTGCTGGACAGAAGAGGAGCGCTGCCACCACTCGTTGTCATCCAGATAAGGTGCATGCGTCTTAAAGAGACAGGTGCATCGGCTCGGCTCGCCTCGCCGGACCCCCCCCCCCCCCCCCTCTCAAATTTATTTTTATTGCGGATTTACACGAATCACAAATGACCAATTTGGGATCCAAAACGGCGAATTTCGCCGAAAGGTGACACGTTTGCACCCCTGCTTGTGTGTTGTCTCAATGTGTAAATGAGGAGTTAGCTCTGCAGACTGAGTGTGTGGCTCTGAAAAGAGCCTTTGTGTTGATGCAGCAGCAGCTGAGCTGTTTACTTGGAGCTGGTGTACTTGGTGACGGCCTTGGTGCCCTCAGACACGGCGTGCTTGGCCAGCTCCCCGGGCAGCAGCAGCCTGACGGCGGTCTGGATCTCCCTGGAGGTGATGGTGCGGCGCTTGTTGTATTGAGCCAGACGAGAGGCCTCGGCGGCGATGCGCTCGAAGATGTCGGAGACAAAGGAGTTCATGATGCTCATGGCCTTGGAGGAGATGCCGGTGTCGGGGTGGACCTGCTTCAGCACCTTGTAGACGTAGATGGCGTAGCTCTCCCTCCTGGACTTTCTCCTCTTCTTGCCGCCCTTACCGGGGGCCTTGGTGACGGCTTTCTTGGAGCCCTTCTTGGGCGCGGACTTTGCTGGTTCAGGCATCTTGTTCTGTAGACAGAGTCAGATGAGAGTGATAAGGAGGGAGCCGCTCTAGTTATACAAGGCTGTATGCAAATACGACTGTGTGGCCCCCCTCCTCTGATTGGTTCAGCTGCTCCTCTTGAAGTTGCCGCGCAGCACGGAGCCTCCATCGAATCACTGGTGTGGATCAGGACCGTTGCTAGGAATTCTGGGGCCCCTGAAAGAATACTATAAAGTGGGCCCCTGACTTTTCCACTTTTTTTCTCAGACTACGTAGCCTATGTATTATCATTTTTTATTTAGCCTACTTTGTTTTGATGCTTCATTTAGCCTACTTTGTTTTGATGCTAATGCAGCATTACTATGAGTATTAGTCAGGGTCTTATGCAGAATAATTCAGTCATACAGAGATTCGACTACCGGGGTTTTTTGTGGGCCCTACTGGGCGCTGGGCCCCTAGAATTATCATCACCTTTCTCCCCTATACAACGGCCCTGGTGTGGATATGTAGGACACAGACCATTCATTCACTTCTTCTCTCTGTCCTTTGACTTTACTCAACTCGTTATTGATACAATTTATTCATAGTTTAATGAAATCTTATGTTCCTTGAACAATTAGACCATCTCAAGTTATCAGTTAAACATTTGTTTATTCATTTGTTCATTCATTAAACATTTTAAGCCTCACAGATGTGTTGGCCCCATCATGATAGATATAAAGGTTAGTGCTGCACTCTGATGTCAACACTTGTTTGTTTTTTAGGATTCAGACTGCAATAATGTGTTAACATGTGATGGTATAAAAAAAATACAAAATCAAAATATCTCTAATATTATAACATGTATAAATAGCAGTGGTTCCCATGGAGTCATTGATGTTACTGTAACAAGGCTGACTCATCTCTGTAAACTGAGTTTACAGAAAGTCAGATTTAATGTAGGCCTATTTAGGAAATATGGGGAGACATAGGCTACATAAGCAACATAAAATCATTATTTTCTTTACAACAAAGAGCTATAAGAACAATTCATAAAGTTGACTGTAGAGAACACACAGATTGATTGTTTATTAAATCAGGGTTATTGAAAATTAAGGATATAGTTCAATTACAACTCTTGTAGTTATGTTTAAGGCAAAACTGGGAGCAGGCTACTGCCAGATCATCTGCCATCTTTTACCTCACTCAGTGGGTGAAGACCACAGAAGGAAATTTAATTCCAAGCATTAGTTTGCATGAACGACCTTAACATGAAAGTATATTTCAGTGATAGGAGTGAAATTGTGGACTGCTGTACATAACGATTTAAAGGGAGATTAAGAAAAAATATAGTTCATATGAAATGTGCTCTTTTGTGATTTATTTCAATGGGCAATAGAGTTTGCTTCAGTTTTCGTTCTTGTTGCTGTTGATAAACAACACAAGTAATCTGACAGACCATCCATTTGGTCTTTTTGAATTGAGTGCTGGGCAGAATAACATGTTTTTCTTCCTGCTCCTTTCCATCGATTGGCATTTGTGAATTAATGTTATTGTTTTTTGTTTTTTAACGTTTGAGTTGAAAATGTCCATGTTATGTAGCTATGGAACAAAAAAAATAAATGAAATGGGGGCAGTCCTCGACGCAGGCGTCCCCGGTTCGAATCCCGTGTCGGGCAGACCTTCCCTGCATGTCATTCCCCCTCTCTCTGCCTCCCCCTTTCCTGTCTATATGTGCTATCAAATACAGGCAAAAAAAAGCCAAAAAATATACTTTAAAAAAATAAAAAATGGAAATTCTGGTTTCATCTGAACATTTTGGTGGCCAACTTTATTCTTATGGAAGTGTGAAAAACAGAGTAGCATACCATAATTTAAAGAATACGCCATGATTGACTACATGTGGTTTAATGTCCTATAGCCCCCATTTAGTAAAATACATTTGTTATGTAAACCGTCACTGGAGTGATCAATCAAGTTCACAACACCATAGATGAGTGACTTTGGGTGTTCAGATGTTATTTCACTTCTCTAACATGCAAATAATTCACAAGGGTATTTTAGCTCCAAAAGGGTAAGGCAACAGCAATAAAAGGTAAGCCTACCTCTCCTATTTTTCCTAAATCTAATATCATTTAGCTAAAAAAATAACGGTGTAATCTTTCTTCCGTAATGTCCTTCCCCCCTACTAAGTGGGGCACTCCTGAATATTAACTGTCACATTTCATCTCATACAATCACATTTGTGTCAATTCCATTATTTCTTATATTAAGTTACATGGATTAAACATTGTTCTAGTGAGTGCAGTAATTATCATCTTGCAAACTGCTGCTACTATATTTTGTGACATTGTAGCCTACCAGGTGTCATAGGCTACTTTTTAGCTCAGCCAATGTTACCAATGTTCTGCTTTTCTTCCAACTGTTACATTTGTAGCCACCTTGGTTTCTCCTCTAACCTCACTCTAAAAAATAAAAACTATATTGTAACCAAGACTTTTGGTTTAAATTACACCTAGCTTACATCTAGTGCCATTCTGACATCTGCAGGATGCTCAGGAAAGCGACAGCGCAAAAACATATTATATAGGCTACGTTCATATTCAAAGGAAAGAGCTCTCAGTGAGTGTGTGTGGCTCTTAAAAGAGCCTTTGTTGTGTTGTTGCTATTGATGCAACGACTTTAACCTCCGAAGCCGTACAGAGTGCGGCCCTGCCTCTTGAGAGCGTACACCACGTCCATGGCGGTGACCGTCTTCCTCTTGGCGTGCTCGGTGTAGGTGACGGCGTCGCGGATGACGTTCTCCAGGAAGACCTTCAACACCCCGCGGGTCTCCTCGTAGATCAGACCGGAGATACGCTTGACTCCGCCGCGGCGAGCCAGACGGCGGATGGCGGGCTTGGTGATGCCCTGGATGTTATCACGGAGAACTTTACGGTGCCGCTTGGCGCCTCCTTTACCGAGTCCCTTTCCTCCTTTTCCTCGACCACTCATCTTGTCAGTTCAGTAGATGTCTACTCAATGCTGCAGGCTCAGCGCGGCGGTCCTTTATACCCGCTGATGAGGGTGGAGCTTGGTGAGCGGCAAGAGGGAGGAGCAGGAAGAGGGAGGGAGGAGGACGGGAGTGGACCAAGGCAGGAGGGAGGGAGAAAGAGAGAAAAAATAAATTAATAAAAATAGATTAAAAAAAACAAATGCTGTGTGTCTAGTGCAGGATTGTGTGGTTTATGTATGAGAGAGGGAGAATGAAAGAAATTGAATAAAATAAAAGTGCTCATGTGTATTTAGGGGATGGATAGGTGGCGTTGTTGGTTTTGGTTACTTTTTGATTTGAGTTAAACTATAATCTTGGTAGGACTCCCTCGCCCGCCACACAAGCAACAAATCAGCATCAGCAACGAAGCAACTTTCCTCGGAGTAGGCTAACCTTTCAAAGCAACAAGACCTGGACCAAAGCTGAAGCAGACTCTGTCAGAGCTGTGAATGTAACAATGTAACATGTGTCTGTAGCTCGTTACATTAAAAACACAACGCCAGCTTCACATTGTTACAGTGTCTCAGAGTGAAACCTCCTCATACACAAGTGTCAGTGATTGTATCTTTATTTGTTGCGTGTACAGTGAAGGCTTCATGTGTGTGTGGCTGCTCTCTGGACAGAGCTCTGCTGGTAGAGACACTCTGTGTTTATATGTCAGACTTCATGAGAAAACAGAGGAGAAATAAAGTCCAACATCATGTCACATTGTTACATTAATAGGCTATGTTGTTTTATGCAGTCAATGTGTGACTGTTAAATATAAATCTCTAAATAATATTGATATAGAAAGAATATGAATATAATAGAGTAACTATTGTATAGTAGGTATAACAGAATGGCTGTCTCTGAGTGTAGCAGTTTATCAGTAGTATAAAGGTCGTGAGTGTATTATGTCCATGATGATGATGATGAGGAGGAGGAAACATCTTCATCAAGTATCTTTATTTCACAGAGGTTGTCAAGTCCAGGTCAACACAGCCTCTGCAGGTTTCAGTCAGCTGACCTCAACACACTGTGTCAGTCAGTGTGGAGCAGTTCAGTTCAGCTTTATTTATACCAAGGGAGATTGAATTTGAGGTCACAAGCAACATTTAATGTCCATTCATTCATCACATGTACCGAGTTGACATGTTGTGAGCATTTTAATAGACAGTAGTTTAAAGACGAGACTTGAGATCATTTGTCCCTCTGTCCTGTATCAGAGCTACAATGTGATATGAGCCAAGTGTAGGCTATCACAACAGGTCTTGGATCAGCAGCTGATGTAGTGCAGGATGGTGTTGATATCCACCTGAACTGCACAAGCGAACACTGTAGCATTTATTGCAGCCTACTGTTGAATCGTTATCTTCATTGTAAATTCATGGTTCACATAACTTGAGTTACCAAACTGTCTTCTAACTAGTTACAACAGAGTTTGAACACTAATGTGGTGAAGTGTTGGGACCTGGAGAGGAGATGTTACATTTAGATGTAGACCCAGGTAAAGACTCTGATCCAGGATTTATTAAGAATTAATTCTGTGATCATGAAATAATGTTTGGATGATGTTAAGTAGACTACAGTTTTTCTCAGTTGCTTTTCTTGGATCAGAATAAAAATCATCATAACTATTAGTTCAACCTCCACAACATTTAGTCATTTGTGCACATTATAGTAGCAATTTCTCTAGTGAACATCTCCACTTGGTGGCACGGTGGTTAGCACTGTTGCCTCACAGCAAGACGGTGCTCCGGTTTCCCCCACCACTAAAACATGCAGCTAGCCTGATCCTCCAGTCAGTGCCCCTGACCAAAGGCTCATAATCTGGAGTTGGTCCCCGGGCGCTGCCCACTGCTCCTCAGGGATGAGGTAAACGCAGAGAAAGGATTTCACTGTAGGCTACTAGCTGTATATGTGACAAATAAAGTACCTTTTAACTAGTGTTGTTTCAGTGTGTAAATGAGGACTTAGCTCTGCAGAGTGAGTGTGTGGCTCTGAAAAGAGCCTTTGTGTTGATGCAGTAGCAGCTGAGCTGTTTACTTGGAGCTGGTGTACTTGGTGACGGCCTTGGTGCCCTCAGACACGGCGTGCTTGGCCAGCTCCCCGGGCAGCAGCAGCCTGACGGCGGTCTGGATCTCCCTGGAGGTGATGGTGCGGCGCTTGTTGTATTGAGCCAGACGAGAGGCCTCGGCGGCGATGCGCTCGAAGATGTCGGAGACGAACGAGTTCATGATGCTCATGGCCTTGGAGGAGATGCCGGTGTCGGGGTGGACCTGCTTCAGCACCTTGTAGACGTAGATGGCGTAGCTCTCCCTCCTGCTCTTTCTCCTCTTCTTGCCGCCCTTACCGGGGGCCTTGGTGACGGCTTTCTTGGAGCCCTTCTTGGGCGCGGACTTTGCTGGTTCAGGCATCTTGTTCTGTAGACAGAGTCAGATGAGAATGAAAAGAGGGAGCCGCTCTACTTATACAAGGCTGTATGCAAATACGACTGTGTGGCCCCCCTCCTCTGATTGGTTCAGCTGCTCCTCTTGAAATTGCCGCGCAGCACGGAGCCTCCACTTCCTCCCGCTTAAACCAACGTTACGCTACTTCAGATGACGTTATTTCTCATGTTGGGGGCTTCAGACATCTATAATTCAAATAGATACATGTAACGAAGTCATGACCATGCGCTATTCCATGTTTGGGAATCTCCACTTAAATTGTGACAGGTCTATCTTCAGCTGCTCTCCTCATGAGCTCAGGTTCATGCCCCACTGTTTCTGCTGCAGAAAGAGAAAGGGAGAGGAGCACATCAGTCTTTATCATCATAATAGATCAGTGTGTGTATCACAGTGGTTTAGTTTTTGTTATTAGAAAATGGGCAGACAGATTTTGGGAGCTATAGAACTTTGTCTGACCTGTCACAGATAGTTATGGAGGCGAAATGGTGCTTGATGCTGAAGAGAGGGATGGGAGAAGTTACAGGACCAGATGCAGACAAAGGCACAAAAAGATAATATATGATAGTAGCCTACATAAAAAGTAGCAGTGGAGACAGAAGATGCTCATAGTCACTCTTTTGCCTCCTACAGCAGGAATCAATTTTGTCTAGATTGAGAAATTTAGAGTGGGACTATCTCTATACATCCCTATCTGAAACAAGACAAAGAATCACATCAACATCTCTGCTGTTTTATGATTTTAAATAGATTTTGGTCCAGTACTACAATTTTCAAGGTCATTATTGTGTTTCAGTACCAACCTTAGTGCAGTAATAAGCGTCAGCGGCAAAGGAAATAAAGTCCATGATCTTGGTGTTTTAGTTTTTGCCCACTAGATGGAGATGTGTGATTGAAATTTTCATCACTTTGAAATTTCAAAGATCAACAGATCCAACAAACAAAAGTAGGCTATAGTGTCAATTACCTTAAGATAACAGTAGTTGTAAGATACATGTAGAGTAACAATGTAGCCTAATGAAGTAAATGTATTTTGTGAGTTTTACAACAGTGAAAACATGCAGTCCCAAACTCTGTAGAGAAAAAAGTGACCTGACTTGCATAGTTCCCCTTTAAATACCATTTTTTCTGCATGACAAATTGTTTAACATGTTCAAGAGAGCTGTACACAATCACAAGCGAACAGAGAACGTTTCAAACTCTAACCAACAACCTGATCTACAGAAAGTAGTCATATTACAAACTGTACAATTTCTTTGTGATTTCATATATTTTATTTCTATTCATTAGGACAAAAAAAATACAACAAACAGATAGAAGTGTGAAAAGTCCACATGTTAAAACTGAAAACAATAACAAGATGCAGATTGTCTCCAGCCCTCTAGGCCATAGTCAAATTAAAAAATGCCGTCACAACACATACAGTAATTTAACTGTAGCAAGGAGGAGGGTGAAAGGAAGCAGGTGATGACATCACTGGTAGGGAGGAGGAAGGGAGGTTAGAAATCAGACCACCTGTGAGAGTCTGAGAGGCGGGAAAATCAAACAAAGGAGAGACTGAAAGGAGGAAGGAGGTCTGAACACAAGAAGTGAGAACATAAGGAAAGGAGGAAAAGAGTTTAAAGTAAAAGTGGAAAAAATACTTTAACTGAGGAAAGCTGAGGAATCTGTACGTGGACCCAGGACTCGGGAAAAGGAACTGAATCCCTGGAGCAGGCGGATTTGTCACTGCTCGGACTCAGGCGTGGCTTTCTCTCCGGGTCGGAGGACAACCGTGTACCCCTGTATCAGCAGATAAGTCCCCTTTACCCCAAACTCTCCTGGCTTCTCCCTGTCTGACCTGAGAATTTCTCCTGCTCTCTCTCTCCCTCTCCCTCCCCTACCTGACCCACACATACCCCATCTCCTACCTGCCCGGAACTGGATTCTCTTTTCCCCCTCCCTCCCCACACACCTACATGCACACTCCTATGAACTGAACTGAACTGAACTGCATTCACTCCCACACTCCCTCGCCTTCCCCGGAACGGACTGGCCCCCTGAAGACTCACATACAAACCCCTGTCCCTCCCCACATACACCCCTACACTCATACATACACACTCTTGGACTTCAGTTAAGCAGAGACTTTATTTAAGGAAACAGTCTGCATATTTACGTTTAATTTAAGTTCTGTGAATTGACTGTTTTACCTCCTGATTTATCCTGCTTGATCTGATTAATTTGATTAATTCGTTAAACTGTTTGATGATGATGATATTATTGATGGCTGTCTGAGAGACAATAAGACTATTTACTTTACCATCCTTAAACCCCTTGAGTTTGATGTGTTTGATTTCTGATTATGTGACGTGATTTATGTAGCAAGGAAGTGAGCTGCTGGGTTTCTCTCCCTTAGGAAGTAATCGTTTAACAGGAAAATCCTAATATAAAAGTGACAGTCGGGACTTACAATCCTGCTGTCTGGCGCCCAACCTTTTATTCTATTTAGGGAGAGGCTTCTACGCTACAGAAATGGCGCCCAACGTGGGGCCCGAGCCATAAGCTCCTGCTTTATATTGCGTTAAAGGAGTAAGACATTTTTTTTTCTTGTGCCTGTCTTTTGGGGTTCGTTTTGTGGGTTTTCAGGTGCAGCCATCCTGCCCCTGCTATTTGCAATGTTGAAATGTTTTCTATGTTGTTTCGACTGCTATTGAAATTTGTTTAAGGTGATGAACAAAGCGGTTGTGCTGTATTCTGTGCCATAATTCGTATTTCATATATTGCAACCACAACCCCCCCACACACCCACACACACCCACCTTGCAGTATGGCTAAACAGAATTCTACGTTATCACCAAGTGTTTCCCTGGATATAGAAGCTCCAGATGTTCAAACCCCTTGTGCCACGCAATGTGCCCCCTCTGGATTCGGTGCCCACCTACAGACTTACTTTCCAACCCCCAGACAAATTCTAGATGGAGCATTGGAAGCCACAATCCCGCTTAAATCCTCTCCCCCCTCGGATAACTTACATGCAGTTGATCAATCTCTCGCTTGGGAAACTGAGCCTTCCTCACCTTATTCAGCAGCGTCTCCTCCTCAGTATGAACTTCCTCGGGCCATACACACCCCCGCTCGGGGTCTGAATCATCTCGCAGAACAAACACAGAAAGGCTGGAACAGGATGCACACGGAAATGAAGGAGCAACATGTGGCTATTAAGGAGCTAACAACATACATAAAGGGAAGCCAAGATTCTTCAATGGGACAGATTAAAGATCTTGGGAATCAAATAAATACCAATCATCAACAACTTCGTACTATGATTGCATCACTTAAAGAAGGTACGGAAACTGAAATGGATAAGCTTGTAAAAGGAGTCAAACGGATTGTGGAAGAGGAAGTGAAAGCCTCTGAAAAATCTGTGTTGTCTGTGGTTCGCTTCATGGTGGAACAACTTCAACTGGAGGTCCAACAGGAGCTGAAAGGTTTCCACAAGAATACACAAGAATGTGTTCGTAAGTTGGCACAATCAGTGGAGACAAGTAGCGTTGAGCTGGCCAGGATGGCGGCCAGCCTGAGGAAAACGGAGACTGAAAATAAGGAGCAGTTGGCACGGCTGGAACAGACCTCTTCTGGTCTGGAAGGACGGCTACAGTCATTCATGTCAGAGGTCAAATCTACCTCCTCTTCTGTAAGTTTTAAGGAGTCTTCTGACAAACCATCCCCAGCTATCGGTACAACACCACCTGTAATGAAAAGTGATCATATCCGTTTGACCTTTCCCACCTATGGAGGGCCGGAGGATGATCCGGATCCCCTTAATTATTTGTCTAAGTGCCATGACTTTCTTGCCTTGCATCCTTTAATCGATTCTGATGTTCTGGCCACTTTCAGAACTGTCCTCCATGGCACTGCTCGTGACTGGTGGGAAATCGCCAGAGTAGATGTCACTACTTGGAGCCAGTTTGAGACTGTCTTTTTGTCTGCCTTTCTTTCAGAAGACTATGAAGATGAGCTGGCTGAACGTGTCCGAACCAGCCGACAAAAAGAGAATGAATCCATCAGAGACTTTGCTTTTTCTTACCGAGCTCTCTGTAAAAGATGGAAGCCCTCTCTTACTGAGTCTGACATTGTCAAAAGGATCTTAAAAAACATAAAACCTCTTCTTGCTAGTCAGCTCAGGGGTCGAGTGGATTCTGTTGAAGAGCTAGTGCGTCTTGGTCATCAGTTTGAAAAAGACTTTGAGCAGCAACTTGAATACAATCGTAGAATGGGGACTAGAACTGTTCCTCCTTTTCACAAGCATACTACCTTAGTGCAACCTACTGACAAACCGAGACCAGCTGTTTTGTGCTGGAGGTGTAAGGGAGACCATGCTCCTGGCTCTTGTCCACATTACCATTCACCTGGTGGCTCGGCTACTCCTTACCGGCAGCAGGGGCCGCCAAAGCACCATCCCCGACCCCAAAAATCAAAAGGGTTGCCCGGAAATGGTTCGGTGTCAGTGGTGAAATCAAAGAACTCTCTCGCACCATCCTTTCAGCAAAAGCAAAATGGATCCTGTGCATCCGTCCCCTTAACTCCAGGTGCCCCACCTGAGACCTCTAGTCCCCAACAGCTCGTTGTCCCAGTTTCCATTGGTGCATGGCGTGGAAAAGCCATCGTGGACACAGGGGCTAGCTATACTCTCCTTCACGAGTATCTCTGGGTGGAGTTAGCAGGCTCCAAGGCGAGCCTCCAACCCTGGACGGAAAGTCCACTGTACCTGGCGAATGGGGCGGCCGCCATTCCCATTGGATGGGGAAAACTGAGCATTGATCTTCAGGGAAGAGTGTGCACTCTACCTGTCGCTGTACTGGGACCAGAGGCTCTGGCCTATGGTATGGTGCTAGGCCTTGATTTCATTGCTAGTGTGGGGATGGTAATCACTGTAGCTGATAGAGCTTACAGTTTTGTGTCTGACCCTTCTGTAACCTACCCGTTTCAGCCAGGTAGTGCTTACTTCCCACAGCACACCTCTTGGCTGACAAAAAACAAGCCAGGCCAGTCACTTTCCCTGATCAGCTCTGTTCCACCTCCCATCCTCACTCTGGAACCAGTGCGAATGGAAGTGCAAGATTACATCAACATCGCTGTGTCTGGTGCTCACTTAAAGGAGGAAGGAAAACAACAATTACGGCATCTTCTGGAATCTAACCCACAGGTTTGTAACCATACACCTGGGAGAACTGATGTTCTGCAACACACCATCTACACCACTAACTGTGTGCCATTCAAACAGAGACCTTACAGAATGCCGGCTGCTAAGCAAGCCATTGTGGAGGAACAGTTAAGGGAGATGATCGCTGCTGGAGTTGTTGAACCCTCCCATTCTGGGTGGGCCTCTCCTGTAGTACTGCCTCCGAAGAAAGATGGTGGACACAGGTTTTGTGTTGATTTCCGGAAGGTCAATGCTGTCACAGAGACAGATGCCTATCCTCTCCCTAACATCAATGAAATTCTGGAGTCACTTTCGGGTTCCTCTTTGTTCTCCACAATAGACTTAAACAGCGGATACTGGCAGGTACCAATGGATCCTGATAGTAAAGCCAAGACTGCCTTCGTCACTCATGTCGGCCTGTATCATTTTAATGTCATGCCGTTTGGACTTAAAAATGCCCCGGCCACTTTCCAACGACTAATGGAAAAAGTCCTGGATGGTCTGCGGGGTGAAATTTGTTTCGTCTACATTGATGATATAATCGTGTACTCATCCTCTGTAACCCAACAGTTTGAGCGCTTACAGGCTGTAATGGATCGACTTCGCACCGCTAATCTCACTGTCAATCTAAAGAAATCTAGATTTTGCCTGCAAGAAATCAAATTTCTTGGGCACATCGTCTCGGGAAACGGAGTCAGTGCTGATCCGGACAAAGTTGAGGCAATTCGATCCTACCCTGTACCAACGAACCTGAAGGAAGTTCAGAGATTCCTAGGACTTGCAGGTTGGTACCATAAGTTCGTTCCCGACTTCTCAAAAGTCGCTCAACCTTTGAACGATCTTAAGAAAAAAGGGAGACCTTTCATTTGGAATCAATCCTGTCAGCACGCTTTCGATCAGCTGAAGTCCTGTCTGATCTCTCCCCCTATCTTAGGGCATCCTAACCCAGAACTTCCCTTCTCAGTTTATACTGACGCCAGTGACATTGGACTAGGAGCTGTGTTGACCCAGAAGGACCACACCGACGGTGAAGTAGTTCTCGCTTATGCTAGTAGAACGTTAAACCGAGCGGAAAAGAACTATTCGGCAACAGAAAAAGAATGTCTTGCAATCATTTGGGCTCTAGAACGATGGCAGCATTATCTGGAACCAAAGCTCTTCACTGTTGTCACGGATCACTCTGCCTTAAAATGGGTCCTCTCCTCAACGAAAACCACGAGTCGGCTGATCAGGTGGGCACTAAGGCTGCAACGTTTTGATTTCATTGTGGAATACCGGAAAGGGAAGCTAAACAGTGCTCCTGATGCTCTTTCCCGGATCCCTCCTCAGGTCCAGTGTGGTCTGTACTCTAAAAAAACGGACGAAAACATATCCCTATCTCTTGAAAGGGTTTGGACAGAACAACATAAGGACAAAAAAGTGGAGGAAATCTTGAGGCAATTGGCTGAAAAGAACAGAAAGGTGGAACAGGAGTTTGCGGTCGTGGAGGACAAACTATATCATAAAAAGCAACTAACTGAACACCAATTCCACTACCGGCTTTACATCCCCCTCAGTCTTGTTCATGAAATCCTCAAGAATTATCATGAAAGCCCTTTGAGTGGACATGCAGGCATCTTCAAAACCTATAAAAGGCTGTATGAAGTAGCCTATTGGCCTGGGATGTGGTCGGATGTAAAAGCCTTCATCAGGCAGTGTACGGTCTGTCAGAGTTTGAAAGCAGGCAACCAGAAACCCGCCGGCAAAATTCAGCAGACCCGTGTCTCCGGCCCCAACGAGATGTTGGGCATTGATCTCATGGGACCCCTACCCAAAAGTCCGCAACGGCACGAATATTTATTGGTAGTGGTTGACTATTATACCCGCTGGGTCGAGTTTTCCCCTCTACGGACGGCTACGGCCCAAACGGTTGCTCGCTTCCTGAGGACTGAGATCTTCACACGATGGGGAGTACCGGATCACATCTTATCGGATCGAGGATGTCAGTTTGTGTCGGAGGTCTTCCGGGAACTTTGTGCACAATGGACTGTAAAACCCAAGCTCACCACCGCATACCACCCCCAGACAAATCTGACTGAAAGAGTAAATCGTACTCTAAAGGGTATGATCGCTTCTTACGTCGATGACAGCCATGCTAAATGGGACCAACTCCTTCCGGAGTTCCGGTTTGCCATTAACTCTGCAGTCCAAGAAACTACAGGGGTCACCCCTGCTGAACTACATATCGGCCGGAAGCTTAGCAGCCCGTTGGATAAAGTTCTAAAAGGAAAAGTTTATTCCCCAGATGCGCCTGCCTATGATGTCGTCCAGCAGCTGTCGCAATTTAAAGCAAATGTGGAGGAAAACATAAAGAAAGCGAAACAAAGGCAACTGAGAAGTTATAACAAGACTCGCCGTGATGTTGATTTCCAACCCAAACAGCGAGTGTGGGTTAGGAATTTTCCTCAGTCGCATGCTCAGCGAAAGTTCACGGCTAAGCTGGCGAAGAAATGGAAAGGCCCCTATAGGGTGGTCCAACAATTAGGACCCCTGAACTACCGTGTCGTTCTGGAAGATACGGGTGGGGATGTAAGGACGGTCCATGTCTGTAATCTGAAGCCCTTCTATCCGAGTGTGGAGGACTTGGAGCGCCTGGAAAAACAAAAGATACTAGACATCTTCCAGGAAAGTTCAGAGGAGGAGGATTTCGTCGGATTCTTGGAGTGACGCTCTGTGCGACCACTAGACGTGGTCTTGTCGATGGGAGGAGGAGTGTAGCAAGGAGGAGGGTGAAAGGAAGCAGGTGATGACATCACTGGTAGGGAGGAGGAAGGGAGGTTAGAAATCAGACCACCTGTGAGAGTCTGAGAGGCGGGAAAATCAAACAAAGGAGAGACTGAAAGGAGGAAGGAGGTCTGAACACAAGAAGTGAGAACATAAGGAAAGGAGGAAAAGAGTTTAAAGTAAAAGTGGAAAAAATACTTTAACTGAGGAAAGCTGAGGAATCTGTACGTGGACCCAGGACTCGGGAAAAGGAACTGAATCCCTGGAGCAGGCGGATTTGTCACTGCTCGGACTCAGGCGTGGCTTTCTCTCCGGGTCGGAGGACAACCGTGTACCCCTGTATCAGCAGATAAGTCCCCTTTACCCCAAACTCTCCTGGCTTCTCCCTGTCTGACCTGAGAATTTCTCCTGCTCTCTCTCTCCCTCTCCCTCCCCTACCTGACCCACACATACCCCATCTCCTACCTGCCCGGAACTGGATTCTCTTTTCCCCCTCCCTCCCCACACACCTACATGCACACTCCTATGAACTGAACTGAACTGAACTGCATTCACTCCCACACTCCCTCGCCTTCCCCGGAACGGACTGGCCCCCTGAAGACTCACATACAAACCCCTGTCCCTCCCCACATACACCCCTACACTCATACATACACACTCTTGGACTTCAGTTAAGCAGAGACTTTATTTAAGGAAACAGTCTGCATATTTACGTTTAATTTAAGTTCTGTGAATTGACTGTTTTACCTCCTGATTTATCCTGCTTGATCTGATTAATTTGATTAATTCGTTAAACTGTTTGATGATGATGATGTTATTGATGGCTGTCTGAGAGACAATAAGACTATTTACTTTACCATCCTTAAACCCCTTGAGTTTGATGTGTTTGATTTCTGATTATGTGACGTGATTTATGTAGCAAGGAAGTGAGCTGCTGGGTTTCTCTCCCTTAGGAAGTAATCGTTTAACAGGAAAATCCTAATATAAAAGTGACAGTCGGGACTTACAATCCTGCTGTCTGGCGCCCAACCTTTTATTCTATTTAGGGAGAGGCTTCTACGCTACATAACAAAACCACTGCCACCATGATCATAATTCAGGATGTTGTAGAGAGCTAACACAACAACCAGGACACACCCTCCTATCTATAAAAACACTGTCTGGGCATACACTGGGATGCCCTGGATACTTCATCTCTTTTACCCAGTAAACTAAATCTGGAGAATGTCAACTGTGATGAATCTGCACATGAATCCTATTGTAGGATTTTAAGCCTTTAAGCCTAAATTGTTGTTGTTTTTCTGAGATCTTGATTTATTTTGATGAACCTTAATATAATCTTTATAGCCCACTGAAAATGAAAAATGAATACTTGTTATTAAATGCTAAAATAAACACCTTTGGCACACAGGGAGAAATACAGTACATCACTGTCCTTCACTACTATACTGACCATCACAACAGAATCATTGATTTGTCTGTGTTATGCTTCCATATCTAAATGCAGCATCACCAATTCATAGTAAAAACAAGAAATCAAACATCAAAATGTGACAGACATCATCTCAACTGATTTACATTTTAATTAGAATAATGTTTCCTGTACATTACACAATAATTCTACAGATGTTAAAGATTACTATTCATCTATAAGAGTTCATCTCACTTAATATCCCAAATTAGAAACAAACACTACATATAGACATGATTTATTTATATTTTCTATAATCTGTCATGTCAATCCTGTGGGATGAAGTTTAGATCAGCCTGACTCAGCATCGCTACCTCTGATAAAACCCCATTCACCTCACTGAGGTTGCACTTTAATAGGACTTGTTTGTTAGTTGTCTCCTCTGCTTTCTGTGATGGGAGGTTCTGTTGGAATCTCCAAGGTAACGCAGCGAGTCACTTCCCCGGTTGATGAGGGAGTGGGGGTTGGTGTCACATCATCGGTTATCATGAGAACAGTTGTCTCGGGTGGGAAGGTCTGAGTGATGATTTCCTCCGATGACTCTCTGGATTCAGATGACTCTGAAGACTCGGACGACTCGGACGACTCGGAGGAAGAGGAGGAAGAGGATCTGTGGCTGGAAGACTCACTCAACCCAAACCTGTCCCACCCCGGTCTCCTGCCCCTGTCAGGGATGTCAGCATCATGGTGCCGGTGCCAGCGGGGCTGTGGAGAACGCATGAGATGAATGAGTCGCTACATTCACACAGTTCAATTTTAATTTCCTAAAGCTAGAAATGACACTGATGCTGGATGATTCTTCAGCACACACATTACATCCACTGTGAGAGTCTCAGTGCCAGTGCAGGAGGGAATGAGAGCTTTAGGGTTAGGTTAGCAAGGGAGAAAGTCTGATGGAAGAAGGGATTTATTGCATGCAACTTAAAAATGCCAAAAATGTCTTCTTTCAGAATTATATCTTGACCTCAAAATGCCAATTAGCCAACGATGGACATCAAACTGATTTAAACTTCCAAGAGTCAACATCTTTCTGATGTTACATTGACATCCTGTTCTTTCTGGGTGGTGGCAGTGTGTCACATTAACAGGACATGCATGAAAAGAAAATTAAACACAGTCCAGGGAATTGCCCAGTTATGTCTCAGAAGTGCCGTCGACCTCACATTTAGGGCTAAACAGCAGCTTCCAGTGTTTGCAGCCGGCTGGTTGATGGCTACTGAAGTGACAGCAAACAGTTTTCAGTGTCTAAACAAATCACAATTGACTTTGTGGATACAACAAGATGTTGTAGAGAAGAAGTGGCACACAGTCGAGAGAAAGAGAAAGGAGAAGTGGAGAAGTGGAGAAGTGAGGGAGGGCAGATGGACGTGCAGGGCTGTGGTTAGCTCACCGGCCTGGCAGAGGTTGTCGCAAGATAAACAATGACGAGGGCAGCGGTCAGGAGCTTCATCTCTCCTCCTGCGTGGGAAAGAAGCCACAAACAAAAACACTCACTCACAACCAGAAACACTGACAGGAAATCTGAATAAACTTTACAGAAGGCAATATCACTGATAGAAAACCCACTGTGCTTTCAAAAGGCATAAATATCCTGAGGTTATCCATAAAAAATACCATATAAGCTGTAAATTATAACAAAACATAAAGGAAATAAAATGTGAAAATAAATATTGTACTTACAAGTTTTCTGTAGGAGCGTCTTTCTGGCTACTTTTGAATCTGGTGCATCAGAGTGGGATGGTTTCAGACTGGTTGTGTCTGATCTCCATACAGGACTGGTTCATTTATAGAGGCTGGCCAGAGGGGCTGGGCAGGGCCGGCCTGTGATGGGGGAGGGGGGTGAGGGGTTGAGTAACACTGGATGGCCTGAGGCTGGTGTGGAGGGGCGGGGCTGAGGTGGCAAAAGTTATTTATTTTGTCACTTGAGTTATGTTTCTATTTTTCTTTGGCACATACATAGACATATTTTACTGTTATAGACATTTTTAACTCATACAAAACACTCTGAAGTCCACGCTAGTCAGAGGATGTACAGTAATGTGCAAAACGAATACAGATTGTGGATACATCTTGTTTATTTTATGAATGAGCCATGTTTAGAACTCTAATCAGTATTGACTGGACACAAAAGCCACACAAACACACACTCCTGCTTATGTGTTGTACAGTTTCATGATCTAAGTTAGTTTTCTTTCGTGTGACAGGTTTTACACATCAACCTGAGTTTAGAAATGAAACAGTTCACGTCCCTGTTACACAAATCGAGACCACAGGAAGAATGGATACACATGTAGCACATCTTGTTGAAAATAATAGAAAATCATTCCCTAGAGATTTTCCCTGCAGTTATTGAAGAGGTGAAAATATTGAAATATGGACATTGGATGTGATCTGGGTTTCTGTAGAGTTGTCTGATGTCTGATTTTGTTCTGGCGACGGGCTTCACAGATGTTGTCTGCTGCTGTGTTAAAGGAAGAGCAGAGATTAAGCATGGCAACAGGATCTGATTGAGAAAAAGACAGATGGTGGCGAAAGCCGAAGTGACGTGATGGAGAACTACAGACAGACGACAGAGCAGCAGCCAGTGGAATCTTACAGTAGAGTTAGAGTGGAGCCACACTTTCATCAGACAGAGGTGCATGCGTGTGTGTGCGTGTGTTTGTGCGTGTGTGTGTGTGTGTACTTATGACACCACTCTGTTACTTCATCACTGTGAAATACTTCCTGCTCATTCCTGCCCTTCTTTTCATGCCATCAAAATCACAGAGTCATCTCAGAATCAGGCCTCTGTAAAATTATAACAGAATTTTATTATATTATGAGGTTGACACTGTCTGGTTTTAAATGAAATAAACTGTTGGACAGAATTTGCAGGCAAAGATCTGCAGGTGGAACTAGAAGAAAAGTCAGAAGATAAGCAAAGGAGGAGATGGATCAAGTATGAACGCTAATCACTTGGGGGATCCAAAGTTCTGTCTGTGTTTTAAGACACCAAACTGCACTGAGAAATATAGCATACATGACTTACAGTAGGCCTATGTGCATCATGCAGTCTGCAACATCCATCCATTGTCCATACATCTTATCTTGCAGGGTCATGGGGGGGTGGAGCCAATCCCAGCTGACATAGGGTGAGGGAGGGGTACACCATGGACTGGTCTCCAGTCTGTCACAGGGCAGACACACAGAGACGGACAAGCTCACACACCCACATTGGCAGTAGAGTCACCAGTTAACCTAGTGTGAATGTTTTTGGACTGCAGGAGAAGCCGGGGAATTCACTCTGATACAGAGAGGACATCTGCTCAGAAAGGCCCCAGGCCTGGGAATCAAACCCAAAACCTTCCTCCTGCTCAGTCTGCAACAGCTCATGTAATAATCGGAATATGATTTGGAGATTAAAGGGATAGTTCACCATTTTGGCATAATCCCTATAGTTTTAGGAGTAGGTTCGTTGCCTTTAATTGTCGGTGCAAGCTATTTTTAGAACGGCGGAGCAAAGCCGCTGCAGCTGCTCAGAGCTACGCTACGGAGGCTAATGGGATTTCTTGATTTCCCTAATCAAACTCATCAAATACACAACCCAACAACTTCAAAATGCTCTGGTGGACAAGTTGTGACCTGCACATTCACCACACTATGAGATAATAACGGAATGTTACGAGACAGGGTTGTTTTCGAGGTAAATTCATGCAAAACTGCTGATGTGCGTTGCCATTGGGGGCAGTATTTTGGCAAGCAGTCTCTGCATTTGCCTCAAAAAACACAACTCTGTCTCGTAACGTGCCATTATTATCTCATAGCGAGTTGTTGGATTGTGTATTTGATGAGTTTGATGAGGGAAACCAAGAAATTCCATTAGCCTCCAAGCTCTGAGCAGCTCGCGGCTCTGCTCCGCTGTTCTAAAAACATTTTACACCGACAATTAAACTTTAACACAAAATATCATGAAACGTACACCAGCACCAGCACAGTATAATGGACTTCTTTCACACAGGTCAGCACATACACCTCATGTCCAATTGTCTCCTGCTGAGACACTGACCTGCTGTGAACAATGTGAAACTCAGTGGGTCTGAGTCAGACATAAATGGAGAATCGGTTTCTGTCACATCAATTACATTTTATCCAGAGAAATTTCAGCTCTGGTAAATGATTACCATCATCCAACCACAGTCGTTCCTCAGGTATCACCATGCACACACACAGTGAAGTTAAACTTTTCTTTTGTGGATGATTTAAGGTCCGGCCATGTCCTCTTCCTGTTTTCATTCATAAAGTCTTTATTTTAAATCATGTATTTTAGGTCTTCCTGTCTGATTTATAAGAATATGCCACTAAAAATAAGCGTGCTGTTGCTGTACGCTGGCTTAATCTCCCACATGTCTTGCTCAAGAACAGCCACAACATTTCCACAAGGATGTGTCAGCACTGCTCATTCAGAACACAGACCAGAGTCACTGTTGTTTCACGTCAGAGTTTACCTCACTGTGACAAGACACATGTTGCTATTATTTATTTTTTTCACTTGAACTCATTTGAAAGTAACTAGTTATATATATCAAATGATAAGTATGCTACAAGTTTTATGATAAGCAAAATAATAATAAAAACGATGTTAAACACAATGTTAAACATAGCATACACGTAGGTTACGTGACCTAAATCAACTTTGCTGTGGGAGTGTGTATTCCTACAGTATTAGTAATAGTGTAATTATAGTGTAATTTAAAAATAATGACTGGTGGTCGGTTCAGTCATGCTGCAGGCAGACAGTGTTGCAACAGTATTGAAATTCCTGTTTTTAATTGTTGGACAAATGGAAAAATCATCAGGCTGATGTGATTAAGCATAAACCAGTGTAACCAGTTCACTGTCAAATTCTAAACACCAGCATCTTCAATGATTTTGCACCAAGTGCTTTTGTTCACCCAGATTCATTTCATTTATTTTTTATTTGTCGAGGACAGTGCACATTAATGAACAGTTTAACATCGTGGCGTCATGTAAGTGTGCCGTATTTAGCTCAAAGCTAGATTTCGCCCGTAGTCCTCACAATAAAAAACAGACAGACATACCACAGATCACAGATAATAGTAATAATAATAACTAAACTGTAACAGTACGACCCATGCTTTGCTTGAATTGATGTTCAAATGAAAACACATGCAATACGATGTGAGAAGAAGTTGCACAGACAAATGCAAGGTAAAGGTTTGGCAAGAAAGGTTCAGATGTCATTACATGTCTTTCCTCATGTTTTGGCTGTGACTTCTTCTTTATACGAGACAAGACAGACTGACACAGTCTCCTGTCAGTCAGAAGATTCAAACATCCCTGTTTTTTGTAATTTCTCATGACAGACGAATCATTGTCTTCATCAGGAAATTATTAAATTGAAACTCTGGGGAATGTGTTACCCTGAAGAAAGACAAGATGGCTTGTTGAATAACTGCAAACAAAAAAAGACAAAGAAGAAAAAGGAAGCAGAAGATAATGTGACAATTTTCCGCAGATGATTCTTGCTTAGAATGTGTGGGTTTTCTGCTGAAAATGTGAAATGCAACATTTCCTCATCCAAAAACAACGAGTCACAGTCAAGACTCATCCTTGTGGTTGAGCTATTACTACACAGTCTGTATTTTCTGTAATATTAACCTAATAAAAGAGCATCAGACCCACCACTGAGACTATCAGATAGCATACACCTGGACTGGTGTTTACTGTAATAAAACACAGTGGGGGTTCAGTTTCCACAGGAAAACTAGCTTATTGTTTAAAAAGTTATTGTTATTGTAAAGTTAAAGAGGAACTATGCAAGATTTTTTAGCTTAGCTTAATTAAACAGATAAATGACTTGTGACTTGTTCCAGGGCGAATGGAGGCTCTCTGCCTTCCACCTAGTGTCTCTTGGCTGAAAACCAACCTTGTAAGATCAGTGCCTCTGACCCGGTGTCTCAGCTCTCATCTCTGCGGCACTGCGACACAAATGCGCCCTGTAACCCGTAATCTCATGTTTATGACAAATAAGACTATACACATCGTAATGTGTATATAAAATATATAATATGTAGGCTATACGATATATAATTATCCATCGCTCCATGGTTTGATTTTTCGCTGACTTTGTTGAAAATGCACATGGCCCAGAAGGAGGGTTAGCAAAACAGCGGAATAGCGACAAGACATGCAAAGTTCCCCTTTAAGTTATTGTTATAGTAACTATGACAACAAAGCTTATCAAATGATGAGGAAGTATTTTGACCAAAATAATGAGCTTTCTTTTACACTTAATCAAGATGTTTTACATAAACTTAATAAAACCATGACCGGTATTTCAGTAACCCCAGGTACAGCGGTGCATTTATCATGGTAACCAGGACAACAGACGCCCAATCATGTTACTTCAGGAGACAATCCTTTGGGTCGTAACCAACAGAGGTTTGAAAAACGATACATATGGTGGGAGGACTGGTTCATGTTAGTTGCCTTTTTGATGTGGGAGGAACCGGCATGGCTCTGCTGAGACTGGTTCAGCCTGACTGTTGATCAGAGTCACCTGTGTGTCTATCAAAACCTGCTCTGCCTTGTGACAGTGATCTGACATACTGTATGGTTGACCAACATCCTTGCAGATGAAACATTTGCTCTTGTAATTTTGATCTGAGTAGTCTCTGTCTATGAAACTGTTTCCTGTTCTGTGAAGATGAAGGATTTATCTACACACAAGATCCCATAGTTGGATTATTACGCAGTGTTTTTTTTTTATAACTTGGATTAGGGGTTATATGCTTTCATCAACACATTAGGCACAATGTTCACTA
The DNA here is from genome assembly GCF_905171665.1 of Trachurus trachurus. Classification (NCBI taxonomy): domain Eukaryota; kingdom Metazoa; phylum Chordata; class Actinopteri; order Carangiformes; family Carangidae; genus Trachurus; species Trachurus trachurus. Next base: position 22,831,866 of record NC_139908.1, read on the forward strand.
ACAAACAGACATTGCACTTTTGGAAACTATCCATCATCATTTGTGACACCATGTATGCCACAGTTTTATATCCATTAGGATCCACTTGTGGTGACTAAGGGAGAGAAATAAGACCTTGGTACAGGCTGAAGACCCTGGACCTCCTGTGTAAAATAATTTATATCCATTCATGTTTCTGAGACAAAAACAACAAACCCTCAAACTGAGTTTAAGTACAAATTCCAACATGTGAAAAACCTCTTTTCACAAAATCATTAATTGTTGAATTTGAACCTAATGCAGTTTCAATAATGCAGACTTTGTTTTTGTATCATTTAGTGTATTATCTTGAAATCACTCTGCTATCATGACTTGCATGATAAAAAAATGATGTAAAATATTAAAGTGCAGATTAAATGTGATGTAATGTAATGTTTATATGAAGTCTCATTAATGTTCTGGTTGTGTTTAAGCCTGATTCTTCTGCTGAACTCTTATACTTTCAGTTATACGTTCATCATTTTTATAGATTTCATCACTCAATGAAGAAAAGTAGAGAATGACTTTGTATCGCCAATAAGAGATCAGCACAAGATCATGTGTTACAACAGCATCAGCTTTCCTGTGTTGAAACTTTTTTTTAAAACTCTTTTTATATTCATCTACTTTCTTTAGTTAATTAAATAATATCAATAAGTCTTGTTAAGGGATCAATCACAGAAAAATCTGGTTAAAGTTTAAACATGAATTTCTATTTAAAAGAAAATCTTTAAATATCACAAATACATGCACCGTCAAAACACATCTATTTATGTCATCGCCCTGACATAGTATATGAAATGCTTAAAATATCTTAAATGAACCTTTTAAACCAAAATCTAGGAATATATCGCACTTTGTTTGAAGTATTTCTTCTTTTTCTCTGTAGATGTGTATGTATGTGTACAGGAGGATCTGACTGTAAGCTGTTATAAACCCTGGTGATAAGTGACATCTACTGGTGATAAAACTTTTGTGCAACTATAAGAGTTCACAACTGCTGCAGCATATGTCTGCAGGTCATGAATGCCAGTTGCAGTGCATCCATTAACTGGCTTGTATTCTGTTATGTATTGTCTGTATGTGGTGAGAATTTTTTATTTCTGAAGAAACATCATGCCCATCAATTAGTTTTCAAGATATTCAAAAATCACAGCAGCACTTTCAACCTCATGGTGGCACTAGATGAAAACTCAATTGCTTGAGATTGAAATATCTCCATCTGGACCATAATGGTCAACTGAACAACAGAGTGTAAACTCGGTCTTCAAATTACCGTTTAGCTGTAATAGTGGAGGTTTAGTCTGATTTTGTCCTTAGTTAGCCAGTTACCATTTGATGTTTACTATTTGCATATTGCCGATTCTCCCGATCGTTTTGTGTACAGTTCAAGATATAGGCTAACAAAAAAAACAAAAAAAAAAAACCTCACCTCAACGGTGAGAGATTAGTGTTTGGTTTCCTGGTGTTCATATAGCTGTTAAATGGTAAGAGGTCAATGTATTTGCGTCATTGGTGATGCAGACTGAACGAACTGACAGTTACAGAAGAGGAAAGTTGAATCTGAATACCAGTGATCAGTTTGTGTCACAGCTTTAGTGCAGCATGGCTATGAATGAGTTGCTGTTTGAACACCTGTGATATCTGTCACAAGCAAATGCAACACACTCAATGTGGCAAGAGTCTTACAGAAACATGACGATGCCAAGCGCAGTAAAGAGTTTTGAGGAAAGAGGAACTTCACCAACATGATCAGACAGGAGCAGAGCAGGTTTTTACAGCCGCTCCTGTAATTTCATCCACCTGCTCTGGATGAATCAAATCAGCGGCAGAACTTCTTGTTTCTGAAATTTAGTTTTGCTTCCAACATGTTGCAATCACCACCAGTTTAAGTTCATGAAAAAAGAAATCCCCAAAGAGTATGTTGCAATTTTATCTACTAGTTGCTCCCGTGCATTTATCACACCGATGGGTGCGTTTGGTTTTCTACTTTTCCAGCTTCACCGCCGTACACTTTGTCAACCAGGCCATTAAAAGTTTAATGAGCACATTTTCACATGAGCTTTTGTAAACATGTTGAAAAGAGAGAGAGGACCAGAGGAAGTGAAGCTTCAGATGAGTCACAGACAGTGAGGCAGAAAGTGAAACCTGCAACCTGTTTTCCACTCGCATGAAACTTCACTTCAAACAAAGATTTCCTTTTGGTTGGTGGACGTGTGTGTGTGTGTATGTGTATGTTTGTAAAGGGGTTTTTTATCAGTTGAAATGTGTTGTCTTTCACAATTATGAATGGTGTTTATTTTGTAGGGCTTCGTTATTGTGTTCGTGCAGCGTGTTCAGTCTGTGGTTTCAACCTGCTGTGAGCTTGAGAAGATGAGGGGTGAGAGAGGAAAAGGCTACTTCCTGTTTGTCTCAGTACCGCACCGTATCTTAGAATGAGGACACTGAATTACCTACAGTACAGGGAAATCACCTGACTGTTCACTTACAGTAATGTCATTCACACAGTCCACTTCTCCTCCTCTCTCCACCCTTTTCCTGCTATTTCTACTGTTTTCCAGTCAGGAAGAAACACAATGTGACTCATGGCGACCTGAATCTTCATGTGATACACATACACTGACACACACACACACACACACACACACACACACACACACACACACACACACACACACACACACACACACACACACACACACACACACACACACACACACACACACATTGTGGGGTTGTGATACTTATACCTTTTGTCAATTCATATATCATTTGAATTCAGGAAGTTATTAAAAGTCATAGTGTTTGCGCAGTATATCATGTTGGAGTTTTATTGTTCAGATGTCGCATGTAAAATAAATTACCCAAAGCATGCACAGTACACACACACATACACAAACACAGAGCAGTATTTAAGGCCTGGTAATAACAGTGTAGCATGAGAGTCTACTCCCTCTGTTATTAGCTCTGCTGCCTGATGACAGATACTTACAGTAGGTTGTAGTGGTGCAGTGTAACAAAGTACATTTACTGTTTTACTCAGTGGTGTGTTGGGAATGTTTGCAGTTATAGTCAAGTGTAATTTTGCTGATTTTGATTTTCCATGCTGTACACATTTTACATTTAACTCTATGTAATTATTGAAAGGAGAAATATCTTATCACTGATCTTTGAAAATAAAAGTCAATCACTCTTACAGTGCATTTCATATTGTGTAATGCAATGTCTGGTCTGAGTGGCATAATGGTAGTGCATGTCTTATACACTTTTGCCCATTGGAATAATTTTGTTTTGAGACACATTCCTCTTTATTCTTATTGTAAAGGTTAATTGTGGTTTAATTTTCACAGTGATGTGTTTGGAAGAGATTAATCAATAAAGTTTTGCGAAGATATACACTTTTCTCACATCAAAGTCATTTCATGAGAAGGGGTTAAAAATATCCAACTTTACGGGCAACCGTGTATTTTTGCATGACATTATTGATATTTTGACATGTCACAGACAAACATTGAAAAGTGAAAGAAAATTCTGACTCATTTCTCTGTAAACATCACGTGTGTCCACAGCATCAGAGGCAGACATCACCACAGGCTCTGAAACCTCTCAGTTCAATTTTGATTTCCATGATGGGGAAGTCAGTAAGGTTAAGTGAGTTAGTAAAATAAATCCAGTAAAATAAGTTCCTGTCAATATAAAACAGTACAAAAGTGCATTCATAGAATAATTACAGATAATACAAGTACCTCTCTTATCAAAAGATGCAAGTTGCAAGTTCAGTTCCTTGTTCTCCTTATATGAGGAAATGCACTGGTTCCTTTGATAAAATTCAACAGAACTCATCAGTACTACATCAGTAGCAGAAAGATCTTCCCTCAGCTCAGTCAGTCTTCATATTAAATCCAGCACAGATTTTAGATAAATGCGACCACATGGAAATCATTCTGAAGAGGAGCAAGGCTACACTCATCCGTGTCACTTAATGTTTTTGTTTCAACATTGTTGAGTAAAAGTTATTTGTGTGTATAACGAAGTATAACACAGGTTAGGAAAGACTGGTACACCTCAGGCTTGTTCTTCTGTACAACACAGTATATTGGTGACACATCATAAACAGATTAATCATTTACTCTCAATACAGTAACTGAGACACATAAAGCGGGAGCTGACATTTTTAGAATCTCGGTGGAAATAAAGAAAGAAGATGGAGGAGTAAGAAAAAATTACATGTGGAGGCTGGAATAGAGTTAAGTAGGAAGAGAGAGAGGAAAGCGTGGGCAGGAGAGGAGGGCTTCATGGGAGAGGGTTCGAGAAGACAGAAGAATGGAGGCAGTTAGGAGAGGAGGGCAGTGATGACAGGACTGTTATTAAAGCTCCCTGTAATAAACACTCTGCAGCCTGTTGAGGAGCTGAAGACAATGTGCTGAACCCGAGTAGCTGCTCAATCGACAATCTAACTGTTTGATGCATCAAAGTCTCATATTTGAAAAAAAAAAGAAATTTTGAAAATGTGATGATGTGTGTCATTGTGTCTCCAGAGGAGAAAATCTGATGTTTTGGTTCCCATCCCATCAAGTCCTGACAGCAGGATTTAAGGTTTAGTTTCTGAACACAGGCTGTGTGCATTTCTCTGTAGACTGAGAATACTTTCACAGTAATAATATAGAACGTGGACCTGATTTATGATTGATGATGATGATGATTATGAACAAGACATGGAAATCTCAATTTACACAATATGGAGCGTTGGAATTTTAAATTTTGTCAGGTTGATGGGCTCCAAGTTAATCTTTAAAATATAATGTGTCTAAGTTCTGTTTACAACCTAATGCCAACAACTAATGTTGTGCAAACATTCAGGAGTCATATAATTACGTTCATAGTTGGAGAGTGCGTCACTGTCCTGCTTCGGTTAGCCCAAGCAGTCTAGGAGGCTAAGCTAACTGTGTGATGCAGTAAAGCCTCCTGATTGTGGGACTTCCACACGTCTGTTCAATCGCAACATGATGTTTTCTATTTTATGTGTTTGATACAAAAGATGTAATGCGTGGGTGTAGGGATTTTTTTTTTTTTTTTTTTTTTACATTTATTTACATTTATGAGCAGCCACAGCAGCAATACAAAAACTGCCAATACATCTCAGAGGTTTTATTTCTGTTATTCAAATCCAGCCTCACATGAGCTCCAGCACAAGGATAAAAAAACTTTGAACAAGAAAACACTTTATAGCCAGCAGCTCTGTGTGGCTGTTTAGGCACAGTGACAACAATGCTGCTAACGTGATATCAATTACGTCACCCATCAGCATGCTGATATTTACTAAGAAACACTTAACACAAAGTACAGCAAATGATGACGAGTCAGTTAGTTTGCAGGTATCTGGTCACAAACCATTGTTTTGGTCAAAGTGAAACTTTGACTTGATGATTGATGTCACTAAAATAAAATTGAGTGCAATTTCTGCAGTCACAAAAGGGTTAAAGTTAAAAATCTAACAGGGCAAATTAAAGGTAGAACCAGTTTATCAGACAGTTGTTGAGACATTTCACAAAGCTACATGAATGTCATGGTAGTGCTGAAGGAAAAGTGATGAAACTGTCAGAGTGATTAGGCTTAACCCTCTGGGCAACATGAACATCTGTATTCTCATGGGAATCCGTCCACTAGTTGTTGGTGTGTTTAACATAGGACCTGGACCATGGCTGAACAACACATTTCACATATTCATCCCTAAAAAACATCAAAATACTTCTGTGTATGTTTGCCACAGAACCTTTCTCTATATGACCATCAAAGTCACCCACATTATTCTTGTATCACATAAATGCAAAATACAATACAATACTGTCACTTCAGATTCAAACAGAAGCATCACTGTCACATTATTCTTCATATAAATACATTCAAGAGTGACAACAAATCTTGACACACAAGTGGATTCAGTGTTTTGCTCAAAGACACCTAAGCAGGTAAAGTGTCCTCGTCATTCTCTTCACTTACAGAAAGTTCAGCTGGCTGATGTAGTTTTGAAATTTGTATGCTCCATTGTCAGGTCCATATTCAACATCTTGAGTTCACATACAGTCATCAACATCTAACTTGCTGGATGTAAAACATTTTTCTTTCACAAATATCCTGTAAGACTGGTCATACCTCTGGTAAACATGGCCGTCTTGTCTGTGTTTTAAGCTGTAACACTTTATATGGCCATGCACTGTGCTGATGCAACCAGGAGAAAACCTCTCTCTCTCTATATATATACACCCAGAAATAATAATAATGAAAAAATTTGAGCAAAGATCAAGAGAAGTGTCACATTTGTTTTGCAATTCAGTGTAATCAAGATATCAAAACACATATCCCACTGATAAAATGTGATTGTCCAGAACTCATTACACAAACCCACACACATACGCACGCACGCACGCACGCACGCACGCACGCACGCACGCACGCACGCACGCACACACACACACACACACACACACACACACACACTATGTAAACAGAATCTGATCAGAGTGTGGACTTTGGGGGGGGTCACATCAAGAGTCAGAGGTCAAAGGTTAAGATTCATGGGTCATAAATGGGGTTGCTGAAGTTTTCATAGGTGTTGAAGTCACTGTCCAGTAGAGGACCGTAGGACCTACGTCTGAGATAACAAAGCAGATTAAGAGGAGAGAAATAAAGGGTCAGTCCTTTACATTTACATCAATTCATTACAGTAATATGACAGACAGGTAACAAAGGTAATGACACTAAATGTATTCACAATGAAGAACAGCTGAATTAGGCTATTTTCATTCATCAATCACTAGTACACTGTTGACTTATTTGCCAGTGCTATGAGCTGTACTAATGGCAAAAAGGTAGCTAATAAATAAGAGATTGAATAAATAATTAATCCAAACTTTTCATTGGTAAAGAATATTTTTGTAAGTAATAAGTTTAACAGTGAGACAGATCGGACCGAACACGTAGCAGAGGATACAATAATCATATAGGAGGAAATCAAAGAGCAATATGAAAAGAAAAAGAGGTACACAGATAGAATGATTGAATATACATGCAATCACCATAGTAAATAAATAAAACAGTTATTTATAGAGGTGAAAATAGGTTATTAAGTAGGTATATTTAGATTTTGGTATATCAATTTACTGTGGTGCATGGTGAACAGGCAAACAGAGGTAACTGGTGAAAGGGCTTCAGATATTGGCTAAATGTTTGGTTGAGTTCTTGGTTGAGAATGATCACTTAACTATTGATGTATGGTCGTATTGTGGATTTTTTCAAATTGCAGTGTTGTTGTTGTTTTCTTGTCAATGGCTGGAGCTACAGATTACTTTACTGTACATTATGTGTTTAGATCGTTAGCTACATTTGCTAATAGGCACAAGGGGACAGTGGGATTGACAGCCCTAGGTAGTATGGATGTCTTGTATTGTACAAGTTGTAGTTTTAGGTTTTTTGATGTGGACTCACCGGATCTTGTAGTAGTACAGTCCTCCTAACACTAAAACGACAAATAGAATGAAGAAAATAATGATGGCTGCGACGCTTCCTAGAGAGAAAGAGAGAGAAACAGAGAAAGAAAAGATACATTAATAGTCTGATAATATCCATTAATCCACTGTTGGTTAAACATGTGTTTTAGTCCAGAGTATTTCAAACCACTTCCCTTCTCAATTTCTTATAGCCTACCTCATTTCATTCTTTCTTCCTTTACACAATCTGTACCCTATACATAATGCTGAACAATGTATATCTGTTAAGTAGCCTATTAAGTAATTCACTTTTTAATGTTATAGTGTCTAGATACGTGTTAAAACAACCAGGGGTTTCATGAGGATGCAAGTGGAGACTTCATTAAACACACTTCATAGTCCCCTGGTTGGTTTGAGCCTTACATCACATGTCCAGGCTGACTGTAGCCTACTTCCTGACTTTAGTCTGGTTCTCCTGGTAAATCCCTAACTCTGTTTGAGGTGAGACTGTGTGGGCCCTTTTTTTCCACATTGCACCATTGCCTTAATATCACGTCCTCCACAACAGACTACAGTGAACTTTGAGCTTCAGCATTAATTAGTAATCTCTTTGTGGGGAACTGGAACAACACCCTTCTGACGGTCTGTGACTCAGCTCCAGGAAAATGTTAAGATAAATGTTGCACTCCACATCACCCCTCTTATCTAGAAGCATAAATCAGTTGATAAATGTGACCTGGAGAAATGAAGCGTCTTTCAGAGGTGAGAGTTAAAGTTTTCTGTCTGGCTGTCAAGGGTCAGATGCTTTGATGAGTTCTAACAGGAAGCAGGAAGAGCATCATAAGGATCTGATGACTCTTCAGCCGGATGCTTTAGCAAATCGTGGGACCTTATCTTAATCAATGGCACGTTTATTGTTGCCTTTTTTTCCTGCTGATTATCTACCTTGAACTCATCATGCAACAAACTGTTTGAACTAAGTTGGAGCAACAGCAAACTTAAGTTAGCCTACTGAAAGGAGTAAAGTGATAAAACTTTTTTTTTTTTTTCAGAACTTTCCTGCATGGATTTCACACCATTAATATTCTTGAGCTCCTGAAAGTGTATAATTACAGACAAAATATAGGCCTATTTTAAATGGAAATCAGTCAGGCATTTTATTATAAATAGGCTTATAATAAAATGCCTGACTGATTTCTGATGCTAATCAACAATTAGCCTATATTTTCTTCAAAATTTTACCAGGACATCTTGCCTATAGGTATTCAAGTTCATGAACCACTGCAATAAAATATCTGACTCACATTATCAGAGCTAACAGATATAATGACCAGAGGGAAACACTTTATGGTTCTTGCATACACGCAGTTCAAAGTTCAAACTCTTGCTGGGAGCTGTGTGTGTTCTTATTTAGGGCAGATAGGCCTATGTCTAGAAGTATAGTTCAAGTTTTTGTGAGATAACACATCATAGGCTAGCCTACTGTCGATATATTTTGACATCAAAAAGTCTAGGCTGCATATCTGTGGATGACAAACAGCTCGTGTTGGCTTGTAAATCTGAGTCAAAAACAGTAAGTCTGAAGGGCATTGTGCTCACTCATGGGTTTTTGTCAAAATACAGAAACAGCTATCCTATCCAGCTAATCTATCCTCCCATGTATGTGTTGTGTTTACAACAGCAAATATATATGTAAAAAAAAAAAAAAAAAAAAAAATGTAAAGGAGAAAATTATCAATTGTGTGCTTTGTACCTGAGCTCAGAGCTTCGGACTTATGCCCCTCCTGATCCAGTGTGGTGCTTTGTGTTGGCGTGGTGGTGGTAAGTAAGACACTGGTGGTGGAGCTAGGTGGGCTAGTGGTGGGGGTGATGGTGCTAGTGGATTCGCTGGAGGTGGCGCTGATGGTGGAGCCAGATGTGGTACTGGTGGTGGGGTTGCTGATGGTGGACCCAGGTGGGCTAGCAGTGGTGGTGTTGGTGGAGTCATTGGAAGTGGTGCTAGGTAGGCTAGCAGTGGTGGTGTTGGTGGTGTTGGTGGAGTCACTGGAAGTGGTGCTAGGTAGGCTAGCAGTGGTGGTGTTGGTGGTGTTGGTGGAGTCACTGGAAGTGGTGCTAGGTTGGCTAGCAGTGGTGGTGTTGGTGGTGTTGGTGGAGTCACTGGAAGTGGTGCTAGGTTGGCTAGCAGTGGTGGTGTTGGTGGTGTTGGTGGAGTCACTGGAAGTGGTGCTAGGTTGGCTAGCAGTGGTGGTGTTGGTGGTGTTGGTGGAGTCACTGGAAGTGGTGCTAGGTTGGCTAGCAGTGGTGGTGTTGGTGGTGTTGGTGGAGTCACTGGAAGTGGTGCTAGGTAGGCTAGCAGTGGTGGTGTTGGTGGTGTTGGTGGAGTCACTGGAAGTGGTGCTAGGTAGGCTAGCAGTGGTGGGGGAGTCGCTGGAAGTGGTGCTAGGTGGGCTAGCAGTGGTGGGGGAGTCGCTGGAAGTGGTGCTAGGTGGGCTAGCAGTGTTGGTGGAGTCACTGGAAGTGGTGCTAGGTGGGCTAGCAGTGTTGGTGGAGTCACTGGAAGTGGTGCTAGGTGGGCTAGCAGTGGTGGGGGAGTCGCTGGAAGTGGTGCTAGGTGGGCTAGCAGTGGTGGGGGAGTCGCTGGAAGTGGTGCTAGGTGGGCTAGCAGTGGTGGGGGAGTCGGTGGTGGTGATAGGTGGGGTAGTGGTGGTGGTGGTGGAGTCGATGCTGGTGCTAGGTGGGGTAGTGGTGGTGGTGGTGGAGTCGATGCTGGTGCTAGGTGGGGTAGTGGTGGGGTGGATGCTGGTGGAATAGACGATGGTGGTAGCAGGTGAATTGAGGGTGGTGATGGTGGAGCCAGATGAAGTAGCGGGGGTGTTGCTGAAGGTGATGGTACTGGGGGTGTTGTCCTCCTGACCAACGACTGTATGGCTCAGCAGCAGACCTGCACAATAGGACAAACAGTATTTGAGCTAAAGACCATGGTTCCCAAAGCTTTGATGAAGCAGTTAAAGCAGAAGTAAGCGATCCGGTCATGCTCTAGTTTTGGCTAACTTCTTGTCAGCCGATGGAGTTAGCAGCCCCCGCCCTCGTCATGGATCTATTGGTCCTCGTCCCTACGTCACCACATTCACGCGCATCCCTTGGCTGCACACACAGCCCTTCATGCCGTGCTCTCTCCTCATTGGATAAAGGTTGTAGGATACAAGGAAGTATACAAGAAGTTTTCTCCTCGGCTTACAGCAGAGCAGAGTGACTGACAGACCCGTGTTTCGGACCAAACACTCTATAGCCTACGTGATTGCTGTCGGAAAATATAACTATTTAAGACTTATATTAACACAAACATTCCACTTACTTCTGCTTTAAGCTACAATTGGTAGAGAATCTTACTCAGCCTGTGAAAATCTTGCTTGGGGCTTGGAAACTACAAACTTATAACATTTTTTGTAGCACAAATCAGATTGTGGGGTTTACCTCAGAGAATCTAGCAAACCAATTCTATCAATTAGCCTATATAGTAATGGATAGTATTGTGTCATGATATGGAAAATGTAGGCTATTGAGAGTTTTTGGTGCTTGACACAGGATCCTGATGGTTCAGCTCATCTGGCTTAAGAAAAAAAAATCATCTGTTTTTAATGTGTGAATTTGACAACCAGCTAGCTAAGACCAACATGTGAAGCTAGTATTAGGTTAAAAAACCAATTAGTGTGAATTAATTCAGCAGTAATAATACAACACTTAATATATAACTACTATGAAAATCATCAGTAACAGGCTGAGTGAAGTGCTACATTCACATATAGCTACATGTAAACAAAACCACATGTAAGAGAACAATTATATTATTGCACCAGGGCAGCCTTGAAAATAAGAGTTCAGAGCATGGCTTCACATTAAAGGCTTGACTGTACAATGTTGTAGGCCTACTGGTTATAATTCAACATTTTTCAAATCCCACAAAAATACAGGAACCATCAATCATTTGATACTGGTGAATTTAAAAGATCACCCTTATTTTCATCACTCATTTGCTCTGATCACTCTTTGAATAAGTATAAGAGTCAAGATCCGAGCAGAACCTGTATGAAAGAGTTTAGTCACCTGTGTTTCAGTGAACAGAAAAATAGGTCAGCAATCTAGGATGATGCATCCAAGGGCTCAGTGTCTTCACTACTCAGCTCAGTGTTAAGTGTTAGTTTTCTAAAAAAGTTCAGGTTTATTTCCTCCTGATCCACTCCAGAGATAAGGACTGTAGTAACACATTATCCAGATACGATACTTACAGTAGGCTACAGGTTTCACAGAGCCTAAGTCACAAACTGCCAGTTATATATCTCATATACTTTCTCTTCTTGTTATGAAACTATATGTTTAGGGCTCCACGAACACAGAAATGGAAAATGATGGCATTATCTTCAAAAACACACTTTTCAAACTGCTTTTTAAACATGAATTGTCTGTTACAATTTCAAAAACTGACTTGTGAAAAATAGCTGTTCACAACATTTACACTAAAACAAATACCTGTACCAACAGAAACAGAGGCTAATGAAGCAGCATGCTGATGTCAGAGTTTACTTACATGTTATCAGTCTCAACAGGTTGACTCTAGTCATTGTATTCCTTTCAGCGTGTTTATCTCCACAAACACTTGTGTAGCTGCAGCTCGGTGCACGGTGCTCTCTGTGGACAGCTGCTGTGTGTGTGTGTGTGTGTGTGTGTGTAGAGACTTCCTGTGACTGTAGGTGATTGTGAGAGCCTGGGGGCGAGGCTACACCATGACTGAGCAACGTTCAAAACCTCACAGGATGGCTGCTGCATCATAGACAAAGTAAGAGCAGTGACAACAACAAGAAGTTGAGTAACAGAATTAAGTGGTAGAACATTTTTGGTAAATTTTAATTATGTTCTCTCATAGCCTTCTTTAATTTATATCACGTTCTGTGATATTTATGTAGTATCGTATAGGCTATACAGTATATTGATATGGATATTTATGTAGTAGATAGTTATAACCTATAAACCATGATGAGTAGAAAGGGGTGGGATTTTTTTTTAGAAAGTGCATACTTCTTCCTACTCCTTTTTTCGAACTTGTGCATATTATAATTTGATGATACTCATATTTTATTTTTATTTTTTTCATTTTAGACATGTTCATTCAAAATAAATTCATTCATTCATTCATTTCTTCATCCATTCATTTATATAATGTTTTGTAGTTTAATAGTTAGCTGTTAATAAATTAGTATAGCTGTGAGCTCTCTCTGTGTGCACTATATCTTTTTTTTTTAATTATTCTATTTTACTTTTGTGTTCAATCCACAATGAATTAAATCATAAATGTTTCATTTAGTTGTAATTATTATTCCATGCCAGCAGAGGACAGTAGACACATTTAGAGTGGTCTGCTGCTTCTCAGCAGATTTAAAAGAATACAGCACGATTGAACACTAACCAACTAACACATTGACTGATTATCTATAAATCCATGAAGCACAATAAACAGAAATACCAGTATACATTAATCAATGGCCTTCCTTGCTACTTCATGTTTAATCATTCTCAAACACAAACTTCCTGGTTTGTGTAATTATTAGTCATGTCAGTAAGTTTTTGGTATGACAGACTTGCATGCTTCTCAGATGATGAAACCTCCTTTTGTTGTCCCTTTTAGTCATTGTTAGGCTTTGTCTTGACCACACAGTGCAAAAATAGCCAGTTACCCTATTACATTTTAAACAACATGATGTTTTCAGAGTGCTGCAGTTTAGCACTTCTGGTTCCCTCATGGGGATGGACACTGGAGTAGGTGCAATGAAGGTGGGGACATTGACATGAACATATTGATTCCCAGTGCCCACGGTGTGGGAATAAAGACAAGCCTCTGGTTGAGCACCACTGTGTTGGAGTTCGCTGCAGGAGAGGAGAGGAATTTTGCTTTCAGCAGATAATGTAGTCTTTATAGCTTCACCTGAATGTAACCTCCAGTGTTCAGGGGGTGTAAAGCAGTCAGGACCACAGTGGGCACCTCCAAGTCTGAGTCTCAGATGGAAAATGTTGGGCTGAGCTGGTGAAGGTGCAAAAGACTTTTTTAAGAGCAAATTCAGAAAACGTATATGATGTTATATTAACACAATGGAAGTGTCTCCAGGGGTCACTAAAACTTGATGCTGTTGAAAAATGAACATTTAAGTAGTCACAGAATCTTTGTTCTCACCTTTTGGTCATAGGATCTGAGTATCATGAATATAATCAGCTGAAATGTATCAGTATCAGGTCTAAGTTTACAGAACACCCATGATCAAAGATTATGAGCAAATGAATAATCAATCAGTCATCAAAGCAAAATAAAACAATGAAGGGAGAGAAAAGGGTGTCTTTCTGTTTCTCCCAAGAAAAAGGAGGAGGGTGGGGTGGGTGTCCAACTCAACATGGCTGATGAAAATTTATGTCATACCACAAATTAAGACTGTGTTATATGTACATTCAATTCTTAAATTATATTTATTTGGGTCTTGAGTGCACCCAACACACATTAGACACATTTCATCTGCAGTAACTGATTTAGTTCTGTTTTTGACACCACTTAAAGATACTTTTAACTTTTATTTTTAATTTAGTATTTATTATGTATAATAATATGTTGTAAGAAAAATACATAGAGGGAGCACACAGAGCTTGAAAATACTGAAATGATTTTAAAGACAAGTTACGTTAAAGTCCATTAGTGAATGTTGATATTATTATGAGGAGTAAAGTTTTTGATACACTTCATCTGAACATTTCTGAAGGTGAACTTATGACATTACTGTATTTCACTGCACATACCTTGAGGGTCAAATGCAAACAAACTGGTTTCATTTGGCCGTTGATGAAAGATTGAAGGATCCCATAGCCACACTGTTTTTATTGACAAAATAACAAACTATGTTCTCTCTGCAATCGATGCTCTCTCTTTTTTTGTTTTTCCCTTTAGACAAAAACCAGCAGAAAGACGTGTCCTTTCCTTTCAATGTGCCCCAGTGTTTAGCATAGATAGACAGACTGAATGACAGTTTCACCCAAACTGCCCACATTGGGTTATGTTTAGTCTCAGTGTCTTGTCAATCATTACAGGCTATGACATTATTTGATGTGTGACATTAAATGAGCAGCTCCTGAATTGTCCCTCTGTAGAGCCACAGGCTGTAGCAGTCACTGACTGGATTTTGGACGACTTTGGAGTAGACAGATCTGGGATTTTGCTCTCATGTTTAAATAGAGTTCAGGTCAATTTTGCAAGTGGCCTCAAAATGTAAATGTATGCAGCTGACTCTCTCTAGTACAATGTGCACTTAATTCACACTGCAGACTGTAAAACAGATCAGCTGCTTGTTAAACCATTTTTTAGGCAACTTCACAAATACAAAGCAACACATTGTGATGAATTACTTTTACTGTTAAGTTATTAGTGTAAATGATATGTCAAGTTTAAAACAGTTGTTACTGTTTAAAACAGTAACAAATACAGTGAGAGAGCATGACTGGGCATCTGGATGTTGTGGTCACATGAGAATCTGCAGCTTTAGATCTGAGATGCTGCCAAGACCAGAGAGCTATCAACACAGGCAACTGTCACTGAGACATTACTGACTCCTTTAACTACAGTTTAGTGGGTGTTTTTGTAGGGCTGTCGCTCATGATAATGTTTCATCTTCTGTTAATTGTGTTGGGTTACCACTTATCTGTCATGGGGGGCTGGAGCGGAGCCAGTCCCAGCTTACACAGGATGAGGGAGGGGTACACCCAAGACTATTCTCAGTCTATCACAGGGTCGTACATACAGAGATGAACAACCTCACACACTCACATTCACACCCAAGGGCAATGTGGAGTCTCCAATCCAGTGAATGTACATGTACATGTCTTTTTACTGAGGGATGAAGCTGGAGAAACTGAAGAGAACGTACACAGGCACAGGGAGAACATGCAAACTGAACCAAGAAGTCAAACCCAGAGCCTTCTTGAGAAGCAACCACCACTGTGATACCACCAGTTACAATATCAGTCTTCATCAGTCAGTCTAGTTTATCTTCATCAATCAATGAATAGATAACCAAAAAATAGAAAGAAAATATGCTAGAAAAGTTAAAGAAGATTATTTGGTGAACAACATTTTTTGTATTTTGTATATCATAATGTGTGGTCACTCTTAACTCACATCAGTGGTGTTAGACGACTGTAGTTTATTTAAAATGCCAGCAGAGAGCAGCAGATTCCTGTACAATGTACTGTCAAATACACCAATAAAGGGGGCGGGGGGAATAGAACACAACATCTGTATGGGACGACTAAGTCCCACCCCTTACAATATATATTAGAAATATCACAGATTAAAAACATGGACTACAGAAAAATTTCTTAATGTATTTTGATTTTTACTATTTGATCTGAAGTCAGTTTAAATTCAAATTTGAGGCCCAACACTGCAGAGGAAAATCTCCTAAACATTCAATTAATAAAATGTGGAAATTACCATAATGATGCATTATTATTAATTAATCTGTTAAGTCCTAAATGTTCATATTTATTTATTTATTTTTATGGATGTAGCATGTAGCATATGTGTAAATTGGCTTCAGCTAAATATTACAATACATATGTTTCAATAGAAACTGTAAGATACTCTGTTGATTATATCCAACCACATTAAAAAAGATGGAACCACATGTATACAGACGGAGGAAACTTTAAAACCCACTGATTCTTAAGCATTGTCAGTTAAAGGGAGCAGCAGAGCACATGGATTGTTTCCTGTGATTCTTATATTGATTTGAGAGATGAAATGACATCGGTGGATATCACACAATTGGAAATACTCAGTGTTTGTGTGGGTCAGGTTTGATTCTGATGTCAGAGAAAGAAAAATTGCAATTAGGGTTAAACCTAATTTCTGAGCCTTATGTTACATCCATGTTGCTTCTGCTGACCTAGATGCACTGGACAAACAACAATAACTTGTCTTTGTCCTTCTAATGTTACATGCAGCAGTTCCCTCCTCTTCTCCTGCACATCACAGTTTTTTTTTGTTTTTTTTTTTAAACATCCGGTCTGAACACACTGCCGCAGGAAATTAAACCTGGTCTCCAATGTCTCAAAATAAGTTCGCTTCAATGTTTTGATTTGCGCTGAATGAAGTTAATCAAAGATAGTGATCAGACAGAAGTGATTATTTCAATAATTTTTCAATAAATCTCCTTGTTCCAGCTTCTCTGAAGTGAGAATGTGGAGCCAGCAGGAACAACAGCTGCAGTGTAATCTTCATCTCCAGACATTTACACTGTGGATCAGTCTTACTTTCACTTATAAAGGCCAACAGTGAGAGGTTTACATACACCTGAGTGGGAGATGAGAATAATGGACACCTCATGCAGTGACCTCGCTGTGACAAACTCCCTCTCCTCCCTGCTGATTGCCTAATTAATCGGCCTGGCTGCTGATAGCCCTGAATTAGTTTGCAAAACAAATGAGGACGGCTGCCGTGCTAGTGAAACCTCTGTGGGAAAGGGCAGTGAAGGAGGGGCTGGTATGAATGAATAAAGACCTACAGCTCTCTGATATTTGAGAAATACTTCATCTTTCTTTCCATGTTTTACACTGACAGTCGTGGGGTTCAACAGGTGATGAGAGTATTGTTGCACTGATATTTTAAAAGCTCAGGGAGGCAGGTGGAGTTTAGTTTTCTTCCACCATTCTTTGGCATTGAGAGACCTTTTAGGTTTTCCTCAGGATGAACCGGCACCCACACAGTCATTAAAACCTTTTTTTTTTTTTTTTTTTAGAGAGAGAGAGAGAACTTTTTGCTTTATGCAGCAGAGGAGGTGTGTTGCTGCTTCAAAATACAAAGAGGCTTAAACATTAAAGGGATTTTTCAGGTGCCAATTCATCAATAGAATAATGAGGGTAATTATCCCTCAAGTGGTGAAAGGTCTGCCATTTAAATGGACTGTTTGATTGGGGCTGGAGTTTAGCCACCACGATTAAGTGCAAAGCAGGAGGTATCCATCTGTTTGTGTGTTTGTGTGTGTACTTGTGTTACCTCATGTTGTGGGGACATTAATTTGTTCACATAAACACGGTGTGGGGACCCGATTTCTCAGCAGGGACAAAATCATTAATCGAATCTCTTTCAGGGTGAGAACTTGATTTAAGGTTTGGGATAGGGTGCGTCAAGTCGTAGCTATAGTTAGAGTTAGGATGTAGATTTAATGTCCTCTAACGTTATAAATACATGACTTTGTGTTCGTGTCTGCTCTAAAACTTACAAAGGTGTTGGAGAGAAGGAAGAACACACTGACTATGTTGTTGTATGTCTAAAGTTGTGTGTTCCTGTAAATGCAAAAGGGCTTGTGCTCTTGGGATAATAAAGATGTGAAAGCCACATAAATCATTTGGAATATCCTCTACTCTGTACCTTGAACATCCAAACCAGACCTCATGTAATTAAAATGTACAAATCCTGGATGATACTGCACCTTGTAAATTACAACCTATGCCAACATTGAGGACCAGTGCAGGGATTATATCCTTTATATAGCATGTACAGTCAGACTAACAGCTTGATGAGGATGTGCTTTGAGCCAAATAATATAATAATGGTAATTATAATAACCTTAGTACAGCAGAGGCTGATGGGAATGTAATTAGTTTTGCAGGTCATGAACCAAATCAATTGTTTGTATTGATGTGTATTTCAGTGATACACCCATGCACCATTGACAGTGCATACAAAGTGTATTGTAATGTATGATCTTCATTATGCATGAATAAATACATAATGTTGACCAGAGAGAGTAAATAATAATAATAATAATAATTTTATTTGTAGAGCACCTTTCAAAACAAAGTTACAAGGTGCTTAACAATAAAACAATTGATGCATATTAAAATACATAACAATAAAACAACATTAAAATACAGGAATACAAAATAAAAAGAGTCACAACAATAGTAAAAGAGAATCAGTTTAAGAAGGCCAAACGATAAAAGTGAGTTTTAAGAAGTGATTTAAAAGAGGACACTGAGTCTGCCTGCCTGAGATCCCCAGGCAGGGCATTCCAGAGCCGAGGGGCCCGGGCAGCGAAAGCCCGGTCCCCTCTGGTGATCAAGCGAGTTTTGGGAACATGTAAGAGGGCCCTACCAGAGGACCTCAGGCTCCGGTCTGGCTCATAGGGGGCCAGCATGTCTACAATATAGGCAGGAGCCAGACCGTGTAAGGCTTTAAAGACAAGCAGTAAAATCTTAAAATCAATTCTAAAACTCACAGGTAACCAGTGAAGAACTGCAAGGACTGGTGTGATGTGGTCACTTCTTTTGGTACCTGTTAAAAACCTGGCAGCTGCATTTTGGATAGACTGTAGTCTCTGAATGTTGCGTTTACTAATACCAGAATACAGAGCATTACAATAATCTAGCCTGGAAAAAATGAAGGCGTGGATAACCTTTTCTAAATCAATATGGGAAAGGAAGGGTTTAATTTTGGTCAACTGTCTTAGCTGTGCGAAACAGGACTGCAGCACCTTGGTAACCTGAGTATCAAATGAGAGTTCGGAATCAAAGATGACACCCAGGTTACGGGCCTCTTTGTGAACGCTGTTGGACAGAGCACCCAGACTAGAAGAGAGAAACACAGTGCTCGTGCTGGAGCCAGCAGGGGAGACAATGAGCACTTCTGACTTTGTGTCATTTAACTGCAAAAAGTTGCTAGACATCCATTCTTTGATGTCAGCAAGACAAGACGTTATGCAAGACATATCAGAACAGCCAGGTTTTAAAGGTACATACAGCTGGGTATCATCAGCATAACAATGAAAATTGACATCATGCTTCTCAATAATTTCCCCAAGGGGTAGGATGTAGATTGTAAATAGGAGGGGTCCTAAACTGGACCCCTGCGGGACCCCGCAAACAAGAGGAGCCCTAGAGGAGGAAGAGTCCCCAAGCATGACGGAGAAGGACCTATTAGAAAGGTATGAAGTAAGCCAGTCGAGCGCCACATCACTGATTCCAACCAAATTTTTCAGACGGCTAATCAAGATACCATGATCCACCGTATCGAAAGCTGAGCTGAGGTCAAGGAGAATTAAAATTGAGTAATGGCCTGAATCACTTGTGAGCAGTAGGTCATTTGAAACCTTGACCAAAGCTGTCTCGGTACTGTGTAGGGAGCGGAAGCCAGATTGAAATTTTTCAAAGAGCTGATTATTGTTCATAAAAGAAATTAGTTGCGTAGAAACAGTTTTTTCTAAAATCTTAGATAAGAAAGGGAGCTTTGAAATAGGTCTAAAATTACTTAAAACAGAAGGATCAAGGGATGGCTTCTTTAAAAGGGGATGAACAATAGCATGTTTAAAATTTGATGGGAAGATACCTGAGGTGAGAGACGAATTTATAATAGCTAAAATATCCGGACCAACCGTCTGAAAGACTGATTTTAAAAACCAGGTAGGAATGCAGTCAGAGGAGCAAGTGGAGGATTTAGAAAGTGCAACAGTATGCTCCAGGGTTGAGAGAGTGATTTCAGAGAAATGTGTGAGAGTGGAGGTTGGACAGCAGTCGTCCAGAGTCTTTCTGCCATCGGTACAGAACTGTTGCCGGATCATAGATATTTTGTCACTGAAGTAGTTTAAAAATTCTTCACATCTCTCTGGAGAAGGGTCATCTGGCTGGTTGGGAGGGGGGGCAATAACAGAGTTTATAGTTTTGAATAGAATTCTGGGGTTTCCTCTTTGCTCAGCAATACGTTTGGCAAAGTAGTTGTTTCTTGCCACTTTGACTGAGTGCTGATATTGAGCCATAAGATATTTCAGGGAGACAAGGGAGGCCCCAAGCTTGTCTTTCTTCCATTTCCTCTCTGCTTTTCTAGATTGTCTTTTAAGAATCCTTAAGTCCTCACTCATCCAGGGTGTGAATGAGGGTTTTGGCCTTTTGAGTCTGACAGGCGCTATGGAGTCTAAAATGTTCAGGCAGGAGTTGTTAAAAACACTGAGATGTTCTTCAACAGTAAGATTTTGTTGATCAAGATTTAAAAATGATCTTGAAGCAGTAAAGGCTTGCGAAAAGTGATGAGTGCAGCTGGAATTTAGGGGACGTGAGCGAATCAGAGTGGTGGGTTTAGGATCAGGGCAGAGAGATGGAACTGTGAAAAACACTGCGTTGTGATCAGATACTGCAAAATCAACAATGTTCACATCGTCCACAGAGAAACCATGAGAAAGCACAAGATCAAGTGTGTGTCCTTTAACATGACTAGGCTGCTTCACAGATTGAGTTAAATTAAAAGACTGTAAAAGGTTAATAAATTCAGAGGCAAGTGAGGATGTAGGACAGCACACATGTATATTAAAATCGCCTACAATAAGAACTCTGTCATGTTTTAGAATAATGTCTGATAAAAAGTCTGAGAATTCCTGTATAAAACCAGAGATAAATTTGGGAGGTCGGTAAATTAAAACACATAAAATAGGTAATTTATTTTTTAAGATGAACCCTAGGCTCTCAAAGGTGGAAAATTGACCTAGAGAGAGGCGGGAACAGCTAAAATCATTTCTGTGAACTACCGCAAGCCCCCCTCCACGGCCAGTCAACCTAGGTTGGTGGAAAAACAAGTAATCTGGGGGGGATGACTCAATAAGAGGCGAACAATCATCAGGGTTAATCCAGGACTCTGTGACAATAAAAAAGTCAATTTTGTTGGTTAAAATAAAGTCCTGGCAGATAAAAGACTTGTTTGCCAGGGATCTTACATTTAATAGGCAGAATTTAGCTGGTTTAAATCCTGGAGTTGGAGCGATGGTTTGAACAGAAATGAGATTATTTATAGGTGGACTATTACAGGTATAACCAAAAATAGCCTGCCGCCTGTTGGTTATTCTAACAGGAATAGATGACACTGAGAGGTTTGAAGAATGAGTCGGGACAGCAGGATTTGTGACAGCATCGGCATCAGCAGGACCCGCATTGTCAGGGACAAGGCTATATGAATCGCCAGTGATCTGGGCAGGGGCCTGCTGGGGAAACCATCAATTAAGGTTAAAAGCAATGAAGTTTATGAAGTTCCGGCTAAGTACACCAGTTCCTCTCTTGTTTAGATGTAGCCCATCATATTTAAACAAGACCCGCTTGGTCCAAAAGGAGTCAAAATGGCTGATAAAACTGAGACCAGTGGCAGTAGAAAAATTTTCCATCCATTGGTGTAGGCTAAAGAGCCGGCTAAAACGCTCAGAGCTTTTTGACAGGGAGGGGATGGGGCCAGACAAAATAAACCTTCTCCCCAGGCTTTCAACTGTAGTGGCCAGAGACTCAAGGTCATAGTGAAGCTTACTTGAATGCCTGGACATGACGTCATTTGTGCCAGAGTGTGAAATCACTGTGTGAATTGAGGGATGAAAGTCCAGGAGTACTGGGATTAGTTCAATAAAGTCAGTCGTTTTACCTCCAGAGAGACAGTAAGTTACTGCACCAGGGAGGTTTACAAATCTCACGATTGAATCACCTATAATTAAAATCTCCGGTCGGGCTGTAGCGAGGTTATCAGTGTAGACGGCAAGCTTTGATCTCAGGTGCGAGCTGGTCGCGGTCAGGGGGGCTGCGTGATTACGCACCTGGTCCGACGCCTGCACAACAACAGGTGACTTTCGTGAAGGAGCAGAGAAACCCGGCGCGGACACGGAGGGCTCCGAGTCAGCGAGTGACAGACAAGGACGTTTGCCATCGGGGACCGTCGGGGAAGCGGAGCCCGACGGAGAGATGGAAGGGACAGGTGCACGGCGCTTTCTTGCCGCACGCCGGGACACAGTCATTCTGTCGGCCGGCTGAGGGGGGGAGTGATCGGGCAGCTCAGGCTCGGCGAGCGGGGAGAAAAAGTTACTGAGCGGGATGTCAACATCAGGGGGGTCGTAGAGGGGAAGGGAAAGACGGTTGGTGCCTTGCACTATCGAGGTCCAGGTGGGGGGAAGAGGCGAGGACGGGCCGGAGACATCAGGAGGAGCAGCAGATGGAGCAGCGATCCAAGGCGGCTGGTCGACCGAGGGCTCGAGGCGCGCCAGCCGGGAACACAGGTCAGATTGCCGCTGAAGAAGTTCCTCTATGAGCCGCTCTATGGACCTGAGCTCGGTCTTCAGCTCCACGGTCTCTGCACTTATAGTCTCAGATGGAGCCATCGGTGGAGCTGAAAACAGGAAAGACACACAGCCAGCAAGACGTGGACAGACAGTGGCGGAGTTCTGAGGGAACTATTTGGCAGAAGAGTGCAAGGCGCCGGAGCGGGGTCGGGGACATACATGCCAGGGCTCCGTAGGAGCCCGCAGCGGAGAAATCAACTCGACAATGTGGTTAAGGTAGGCTGAGTATTAGGAAACTTACGGACAGGGGCCTGAGACAGGCCCACTGCGGTGATTTCGGCTCAGTAGATTTTGTTTCTTGATGAAGGGTTAGGCCATTGTAGGTAGAAAACTGACAGCTGACAGGTAGGCTATTTCCACGCTGTCAGGTGAGGTGGTCGGCCGGAGCAGGACTTTGATTTGTAAAAATCCGTTAAAATCCTCGCCCGATGGCTGAAATTATTTACCCGGTTAAGCGGTGTGGTTTAAGACGTGCAATCTGGATAACTGTATTGTAAAAATAAGGCTTAAAATTGGGTAAAATCGAGTAAAAGAGTCAGTTTGAAGGGAGCTCTTTCACGGGCGACATGGACGCCGACACATGCGCAGTGTGTTGTAAAATCAATTAACCACCATAAATGGTGAGTTAATGAAGAGAGAAGTCCACCAACCTCCTGGTGATTCATATTGGTGAATCTCTCCTGTTTGAAAAAAAAAATGCTGTTTCCGACAGTATAATTCAATTTTGTGATATAAAGATTTATGTCTCCAGTAGGAATTGAGTGACTTGCGACGCAGTTGGAAAATGCAAGGCACATAGAGATGTATTGTTTTGGTCAAGGTACCTGACAACTACAGTACCATCAAACACACATGTCAAAAGCAAAAATGGAAAATGATTTTCAATGATATACAGTAGTAACATTCTGCTATTTGTGTATGTAAGTGCATCCATGCCTTATGCAGTGGACATTTCCAGCTATTAATAATTTAAGTCATATGTCCTTCATCATGCACACAAACAGTTCCCATATGCCTTTTGAATTCACATGATTCAGACTTGAGAATTATCATAAAACTTACAAAACAAATCATCTTCGGATCAGAAAAAAAAATCTATCAAAAATGAAGGACAAATGTCAAAATAAAAAAAAAGTATAAAAGAAAGAAAGAAACAAAAATAAATAAACAACAATTCTTGGGGAATTGAATGACAAAAGATCACACAGTTCTTTAAAACAGGTTCATCACATCTGACGCATCACGCAGCTGCTCCCCGCTGCAGCAGCAGCTCTGGATATCTTAAGATGGCACCGTAATATTGTTGCTCTTTACAGTCCACAGACGAGTCAGCTCGTCCCCTTATTCTCTATGTTTCGGTCTTGGCAGTCGGCCAAACTTAATGAGCCAGTGACCTTTCGCAGCATTATTTTGCACAGTCTACTGCTAAATCACAATCCACCCAGCGTTACCAGACTGTCTTATTTGCATTTATATTGATGGGAGGAATGTGATGGTTGATGAAGAGACGGTTGCAGCGGCTGTGGCCTGGACACGGTCAGATAAAATGACATACTGGATCATCTGGGTGCCTGTTGGTCTCTCACTTTCTTCATTTGTGTCAAACATTGTTCTGATGAAGGTCTCCGTGGAGATTGGGGTCGATGACGATGATCAATCAACAGCTGCTGGGAGAAGATAAGAATAAAGAAAGTGCAGGGACATTATTAAAGAGTTGTGATTTTTCTATACACTGTTAAAAATAACAGATCAGGTCAACGAAGGAGAACAATACTACAAAAGTGTAATCAACTGTAACTGCAAATAAGAAGGTGCCCGCCCCGTTGGGGAAGTTGGGACACTATTGGTCCACAGGAACAGACGGTCCTCAAGATTTTTCTCTCGAGTTCGGGAAAGTAAAGTACTTCCATTTAAAAATTGTGAAGCGTAAAGGGATAGTTCAACATTTTGGCAAATTTTTGGAGTTGTTGGATTGTGTATTTGATGAGTTTGATGAGGGAAACCAAGAAATCCCATTAGCCTCCGTAGCGTAGCTCTGAGCCGCTTGCGGCTCTGCTCCGCCGTTCTAAAAATAGCTTGCCCCGACAATTAAAGGTAACAAACCTACTCCTAAAACTACAGGGATTATGGCAATGGGCCAATTTGCCAAAATGTTGAACTATCCCTTTAAGACAATTATTTTTCAAGTGCAGTTAATTCCTCACTCTCTTTTCATACCTTCTTTGAATAATTGCTTTTTCATCCTGACATTTCACTGCTAATTCTCATCAGCCTAACAGACTTGGTCTGTGTCTGAAGAAGTGACACTGGGAGATATGTGCATCATACAACCCATCAGAAGATTTAGCTGTGAGGTGTCCCTGGGAGCTCAATGCAAATTCATGAAAAACATTTCCATGAATTTGATAACGCTGGTGTTGCAAATTCATACATCCATAAATTTCCCTCTGCTTATCAGATTCCAGTGACCGCAGGCTAAATAGGGCAGACATCGCTCCTGCAACACTTTCAAGCACCTCCTGAGGTTCTCTCTGGCCGGATGAGAAACGTAACCTTCTACCCTGTTTGAATGTGCCTGGAAAACCTCCAAAGAAGGGAGCCCAGGAAGCATCCCAACCAGAAGCCTCAACCACCTCAACAGCATGAAGGAGTAGCAGCTTCACTTAGAAATTCCTCCAGATGTTCCCCCAGAGCTGATCTGGTTTTAAGGCTGAGCCCAGACATCCTACAGAGGAAACCCCCATTTCACTTGTATCTCACTGCTGTGCTCCCTATACCCAGATCTCCAACATCATGACTGCTGATGCAGAGTGTACTCAAATGGTCAATATCAAAGGCATTGTCCATGTGTGTATAGGCTATACATCACTGACCTTGAATTTAGCATTTTAAGTAAAGATTTATTTTTGTTCATGTTCATTAATTAATTTCCCATAGTGTCACATCAGTCCAACTCAAATTTCCTTTAATTGGTAGTTTTTAACTGATATAGGATGTGAATACTAAACACACCCCTGAAAACCTACTGTTCAAGTGCTGTCACACTCACACTCGGTTATTTTCACTTTTTCTTTTAATTACTCGCAGTGTTCACACATAAAACATAGTGACTGTCTTTAATGAAAGTAAATTCTCACTTGTTTGTCTACAAAGACGTTTAGAGGTGGTTTGAACTAGTTGCTCCAGTACTTTGTCATGTTTAATCTTTTCACTTGTAAAGAGGTCATGTGACCTGCTCCATAATGTGAAAACCTGCTAACCCATGTCAGGTCGGTGCGGACTGGCAGATGGAATCAGTGGGTGATGCAATCTGTTTCCTGCTGTAGAAATAAGTGGAAGACACAAATGAGCAGAGATCTGTGACTGTCAGGTACGTCACAGCAGATCATCAGGCTTTTTCTTCAGTACGTTGCCACCTCCTAAGCCACAGTCTAGTGGCTACACACAGCATGTTATGCTTCTATAAACAACTAGCCTATGTCTGTAAGAAAGTCTTCCCATTAAACTGCTTTTCAATTATATCGTACAGATCATCTATTGCTTCTCAAGTTACAGGCAGCTGTTCCTCCTAAAAATGTTGTTCACTGCAAGCTGGAAGTAGCCTACTTTTAAAGAAATATTTGCATCATCTATCAACACATTCATGTTTTAAAATGTGTCGCTTTTCCATATCAAAATGTCTAAAAATGACTAGAGCTCACACCTGAGCTCACACTAGGCCTACACAAAAATATTTCCAGCATTTCCCAAACCAAGAGAAATCTTTTTTTTTTTAATGATGGTAACAGTACGTGTCCTTTGGGCTTGTCAGTGATGTCATATCCCCCATACTCATGAGGATGTCTGCCAGAAGCTCAAAATGGACATCTCATTTTAAGGCACATACACTTCTTACAATTGGTCTTTTTTTCATCTAAATATTCAAACCAGATGAAGGATTTTGGTTCAGTGGTCAGGATCTTAAACTTTCAGATATAAAGCAGAGTAAATGTTGGACAGCTGAGGTCCCAGCTGCTGAAGACGTCATGTGTCAATGGTGAACATCTAACTGAAGCGGCTTCTTTTTCCTCTCTAAACCTCTTGTCT
Source organism: Trachurus trachurus (assembly GCF_905171665.1). NCBI lineage: Eukaryota > Metazoa > Chordata > Actinopteri > Carangiformes > Carangidae > Trachurus > Trachurus trachurus. The sequence continues at coordinate 22,858,624 of NC_139908.1, forward strand.
GTCATCCTTGCTGCAGTTACCAAGGCCGCTGCTGGCCTCTGTTGCACCAGGTGAGCAGCCTTTAATAAATGACTCACTTCCCAAGTGACACTGCTTTTTGGGTGTTTCTGTTTGCTGATGGGGATAATTCAGCTGCAGGTAAAAACCCCATAAGTTTTGAGAGAAAGAGCCAAAACAAAGATTAGCTGCAGCTTCAGCTATTCCCTATAATGACTTGTACAGCACAGGTGAAACACTGACTTTGTAAAACTACTTTATTCAGTGTTTGTTACAGTAATCATAGCATCTGTTTGGTTTCCTGAACCTCTATGAAGCTGAACTGCTGCTTACAGGAATAATAAAACAGATAGTTTGTTACTGGATATCATCCCTGATTCCTGCTCACACAACTTTTACTGCCTGTTGCTATTAATAATTGTTTAATATTAGCATTTAAATTTGAATAGACTTTGATTGTCTAAAGGTTAGTACGGTATATCTATTTGCTACCATCAGGGCACAATATGGTTGTTGTTTTTTATTTGCCTTAATATTTTCTTCAAGCTCATTCAATAATACACATGCAGTATCAATGACAGTAATTAAAGTAAACACTTAATATCATAATGAATCAGCTTCGTGTCACCTGCAGCTTCATATTTTTGGAGGATAATCAAGCACATTGTTTTACTTATACCAGCACGTGACGTCATTGTCAAATTAGTGTCCCAACACAACGCCTAATAATCAAACAAACACTTAACCCCCCCTGCATTACTATGAGAAGGTAACACACACCTAGTTTTTACTGTGGTTCTTCATTGGTTACCTACATCCTGCTATTTGCTGTGATCATGATGCCCAAAATACACCTGTCAACTTTCCCTTATACATGGAAGAATATAGGGCCAAAACTAATTATGGCATCACAAAACTTTTAATTAGTTATCCTTCCAAACAAATACAAAATACATATTATTTTTCATTTTCATTTTCGCCTGTGGCGATTAAAAAAAAAAAAGTATATTAAGTCACTTGACTTCATGTTGACATAGAAGCAGATAATAGCTCAGTTGCGAGTGGAAATATCATGCAACCTCCTAATGAACCTCCAAAGCTAATTTGTGTTTCACTTTGTTTACAACATTACTGCACAGGAAACACAAGTCACTTTTAATTTTCTAACCATCATCAAGAAATTCATAACAACGTGTTTAACACTTGGGGATATGTGTGCCCCCTTATTCTAACACCATTCATTTTAAGGTCTGTACTCTGGGGTGACTGTTAATGTCAAAAAGACATTGAAATAAAAAATGAAAATGTGCCTCAAGAGCACGGCTGCCTAAAATAATCTTGAATTTTACCAAACCATCTCTAATGAGAACAAATACATTTTCATGATGACATGTATTTCAAATAGTACCTGGCTGCTGCATGGCCTTGCAAAGATCTCAACACTGTGACATTAATCAATGGCTTTGATGAGTGAGGTTAATCCTCCAGTTATGAGATCATGATCAATATCCTTCCATAAGAACTAACATAAAGACATGCTGTATGAAAATAATTCTCCCAATGCATTCCTCTATTGGCAGCAGATGGTGTTAAAGTTTGTGGCCTTTCAAGATGACATCAAATATCTTTATCATATTCGGTTTTGTTCTTTTTCTACCTCCTGAGCTGTTGTGGCATGTTTCTTATAGTTCACCGATGCCCGTCCTCCTCTGCCTTAACCAAGAAATCACTGTTGGGACAAGAAGTCAAGATGCAGCTTGTTGACACCAAGCATCTCTCTCCTCTTTTCTGGGGCTCAATTTGGAGGCACTAGTGGCTAGGATCCATTTATGACAAACACCAGTCCAAGGGAGCACATAGCGCAGCGCCGCTCAGCTGAGTGAGTGTGGAGCCTCGTCTAACAAAGTAAAAAAGCTGACTCTGACAGGCATGACACTCACACTCAGATGCCCTAAAGTGGCCACCTGGCACAAGATAGAGCTTTTATTAAGGTGAACATGACTTTTCTGTCACAGTGTCTGGTTCGTTTTGCACTTAGATACAGATTCAAACTACAGACTGATGTTGTGAAACAACCACAACCAGGAACATGAAATAAACCAGACAATTTAAAGCTGTGTGAATGTGAAACGTATAAGGTTTAATCAATAGTAAGTAACCAGGTTGTAGAAAACCATTAGCCTTGTTTCCATCCATGTTGGACCAACCTGTATTAAAGCAGAAGTAAGCGATCCGGCCGTTTTGGCTAACTTCTTGTCAGCCGATGGAGTTAACAGTCCCCGCCCTCGTCCCTACGTCACCACATTCACGCGCATCCCTTGGCTGCACACACAGCCCTTCATGCTGTTCTCTGTCCTCATTGGATAAAGCTTGTAGGATACACGGAAGTATACAAGAAGTTTTCTCCTCGGCTTACAGCAGAGCAGAGTGACGGCTGAAATACACCCGCAGCAGCTCGCGCCCATTCAGTCAATGGAAGCTCCTCCACCGGCCATGTGAGCGACGCGCACTCCAGCGGCCGTCGCGCGGCGTTTCTCTTCTTTTTCGCGCCGGGTCTATTTTATTTCCTCGTCGCGTGGCTACGCGGCCCCCCAACAGGTAGAAAACTACAGAGAACTGTGTATAAAACGAATATATTACGTTTAAAAGTGATTAAAATAAATGTCTCATGTACCAGAGGCAAAGCTAGCAGTGCAACATTATGGGGTTTGTTGTTTGTTTGTTTTTACATTGTGGATCCATGATTGTGTAGTTAAACAGTTAATTGATACCATTTAATATAGTCTGCACTTGCAAACCCTACATAGTCAGCAAATTACCTGTGAAAAAGGTACTGTCAATCCATTTTAACAGGAGGGATGTAAAAATGTGTTGAGATGCATAAAGTGCACTCATTTACTGCAGGCTTGACAAGATGAAGCTGACAGCTGCAACAACAAACAGTGAAGCCGTGTCACGTCGCGTCCGTGCCTATGTAGCAGTTAAAAAACTCCACTCTGCCCCGCTTACGTATCGCGTCGCGGCCGTTCCCAGTGTATTCCTGGCGTGACTGCCAGACCCGTGTTTCGGACCAAACACTCAGAGAGTAGGTGTTACCAAGGATACTAATTAAGGCTCCATTCCATTTAGTGTACCAGAGCGTTTTCTAATGAGCCACACCTGTCTTTGTTTATACTCTCTGAAAAGGTCTATATAAGTGATTGCTGTCGGAAGATAGAACTATTTAAGACTTATATTAACACAAACATTCCGCTTACTTCTGCTTTAACAGTTACTTTGAAAATAACACAAATATTAGAAACACCATCATAATATAATATAATATAATATCATATCATATAAAATAAAATAAAATGTATTTTCTTTGATGTGCTTTGATGTTGTTTCAACATAAGACACAGTATTTGAATGCAGCACGAGCACTGGCAGAGAAACAAGTGTGTGGGAACAGGTGGGCAGGAGGCTCAGGTGATTGCAGGGCTGATTATAAGTGGGACCAGGTGTGTGAGTGAGTGGGGCAGGCAGGTGAGAGAGGGGACAGGCAGGACCCAGGTGGATGGCAGGAGTGTGTGTGTGTGTGTGTGTGTGTGTGTGTGTGTGTGTGTGTGTGTGTGTGTGGCGTGCAGTTCATTTTCTGCTGGTGCCACCCTCAGGAGAGATTATCATGCTCAATGCTATTTTTTCATGACCTATACTTTATTGTTTAGCATTTAAAATAGCACATTTGTCATTTTTCATCTACTCGGGTTGTACTACTGTTTTTCAGGCTGCTATGAAATCCAGCACACTTCAAACGTATGTACTCCGCAGAGAATGGAGCCATGGGGGACACACAGTCTTTCCACTCAGCCCTTGTGGATGTTTTACACTAAGGCAGAGATGAACCAGAGGCTTTTTGTTCCAGACCTACAGGCGGAGCTCAGTGGTCAGCAGCTGGGCTCAAATTAAAACTGAGTGAAAATAGCTCACGCGTGGAAAAACGGGAGCTGGAAACTGAACAGGGACGCATAGAGCAGCACTGAAGTGGACACCCTCCCATTCATTCATCCATCCTCCATGTTTTTCTGCTCTGGCCCGTTCTCCACCTCCACTAGCTTCCAACAATACCCCACCTGTGTGCTATGGATGTCTTCTCTGTATTCTGGATTCATGCCCAGTCTTTGTCTCTGAATGAACACAGAGTGTATATTTAGCTACTTCAATTTGGTCTCACAAAGAAATTCAATGTCCGAACATCATTATATCAAAGGCCTTTAAAAGTTGTTATTTTATTTTATTTTCTACACATCATCCTCAACTCGATTAAGTTCAGTTCAATTCAAATTTGAAGAACTTTAGGAACTTCATTTGTTCAAGAGCGACAGTTTATATTCAAACAGAATAAATACAAATGTTAAAAGAGAGAAAGGCCACACACATACACTTCCGAGCATATATAAAGATGTTAGGTTAGTCGTTTAGTAGTCTATAGATGAAGGTAGGCTTAATGACTGATTCAAAGTCTTGTTTAATTTGTGATCTTCTTTGTGGAATGTGTCCTGAGCAATGTGTCTTTTTGTTTTCCTTCCTTTTCCTGTGGAGTAAGGTTTTTGGGGATAGAAAAAGAAACCACTAGGGGTGGTGATGGTTGGGATTTTAAAAAAGAAAGAAAAAGGGTTTTGGGGTATATAGGATAGGCCTACTCTGTTTTTCTTTAGCCTAAAGGTTGAAGGTTAGGTCAGAGGTCATTTGACCATCTTGACAGTGGCACATCTCTGTCTGGAGAAGGTGGGATTCTGAAGGACAAATACAAAGTGGGTCTTTCGGACTGAACGGGAGGGAGATCTCACATTGGCACCAGAGGCTCTCCAGGATTCAGCATTTTTGTGACATTGTCCTTTTTGTAATAAACTCTTTTTCATCTGTAAAAGAGGACGTGTCAGTGTCAGTGGTGATCACTTCTTTACACCAACACATCAATATACAAAAACATGCAAATGAATCCAGAGAATAGCCTGTAATTCCTCTTTATGTGTCAGCTCACAGTGTAAGCACTCACGATGAACACGGTGAACATTTTTGTCATGGCCTGAAACCCCGCATACAGCAGCTACATATGACAGCATCAGATAATATTAGGATGGCCTTGTTCTCGTGCAGCTCTGATTGCTCACAGCACGCTCAGCTGCACTGGACCTTGTGCGTTTTGACAGCTCCATGATGCCAAAGAGCTTTCAGGAAGGCGGCGACACACTGGCACCAGATTAGATGTAGAAGTAGTTTGCTAACACATTACTGCTCTTACACTTTATTTTTCTTCATCTCCAAACAAACAAACTCTGCACGTCACAACAAGGTCTGTGAGCTGTGATCAACACCTTTTTTTCCATGAAGGAAAATAGTTACAGCTGACTGATGTAGGGTATTGGATTAAAACTTTTTGTAAGTTACCTGATTTCATTTTATTTTATTATCTAGATTCATTTTTCAGGACAGAAGCAAATCAGCTTTAATCCAGTGTTGGGGGGAGCAAAAAACACGACTAAAATGGATGCAAGCAAACCAGTTTCTGTGGCTGGGAGTGCAGGCGCTCTGCAATCGGATAATAATGTCTTTCCAGGATGTTTCAGAGTTAGGCTGTCTGAGATGAGTGATTACATGCAAAAACACAAAGTTTATACTGTTTATACTGTACACTAAGTTCAGTGGTGTCTCGTAAGGATTCGAGTCATGTACCATAGATTTGATTGTTTTTTGTGGTTGAAAGAATTGCCCCCATAGATTAGCATTGTCGCTATCCCTATAGCGCTGTCTAGCCATGGTGTAACTCCGGTTTGCCTGCATCAATTTCAGTCGCGTTTTTTGCTCCCCCCAACACTGGGTGATCATCAGGACAACGATTTAGGGGTCACAAATGACCGGAGTTCTCCTTTAATCAATTACCAATACTAACAGCAGAGGGAGATAACGTCAGACATTGAGGTAAATTCATTAAGCATGCTGTTATGGCCTGCATTGAGGATAGCTGTGATGAGTACTAAGGCCTGTGGTATTTAGTAGTCATCTGATACTATATCTTTCATTTCACAGCTCAGTGATTAACACATATGAAAAGATGACATGTTATGGTACAAAGGGTTCTGCCTTGTCTGTCCCTCTCTGCTCTCCCCTACAGCTCCGCCTCCTGTGCAACCCTGGCCTGCATGGATAACTAGTATATGGATGGATGTTTGTTTAGCTGGTTGATTTCTTCTTTGAGTCAGAAAAAGGAGAACTTGATCATTCTGTCTCATTTCATGTCACTCAGTCAGTCAGGTCAGTCCACTCAGGGCCTTTTAAGGTAAAACATGTCACTCTTGCACACTTTTCTAAATCAAAATAAAAACATTAAAGCACTCTCAGGTGATTGTCAGAATGTGGAGAGTATTGATGGAGCTCCGGTAAATCACGTCAAGTAGCATCCTCAGTAAATGTACGACATATATGTTCACAATTTAAATGTAAATGTTAATGCGTGGCATCTATTTTTTCCCACCACCACTTACCCTGCTCTCATATTTTATCTGATGTGACTGTAAATTGAATTTCTCCTCACAGGAGGACATGGTCGCGTCTTGTTTACAAGTCCATGACTTACAGAAACACTCCCACATCCTCTCTCTCCCTCTCTCTCATCACAACCTCGCTCTTACAGACGCATGAACACAAAATGGCAGAGCTTCTCAGACAACGCACACCCGGCCAGGCACCAGCCCAGAAGATGACTGTCATTACAGTGCATCTTCTAAGTATTCCAACTCAATCAGAGGTGACACAAAAGGCCTTATCAGAGCTGACGAGCCGGCCTCTCAAGTCCCCTTCTTCCTTCTTCTGCTGATTGCAGCTATCAGCGGCTGTGTGGGCAAGATGCCGCCTGATAACTCTCCTTTCTCAAATGAGCCCATCTTATGCATTTGTACTCAGAGAGGTGATGCCCCCCCATCCCCCCCTACCCTCCACCCTCCACCCCCGTAGGTGTCGAAGCCAGAACGCCATGTGGTGCGCACACATGGAGGCTGAATGTTAAATGTAGGGCTCTTCATCGGTGAACGTCTGAGAAATCAGTTCATGTTTTGTCCCATTTTCTGTTCCATTATTTCAAATTACTGTTATGATTATGTGAAATAGGTTGTTGTCAGTGACGTGGCTTCCAACCGCCACTGACAGGCACCTGTAACACTCAGAGGCTCCTTCGACAACAAGAACGGTTTGAAACCTGCATTCAGACAAGATGAGATAAAGACGTCTGCATCGCCCAGTTATTGTAATTATGCAGCTTACTAATTGCTAATGAGTTACCATGATATGAGGCTCAGATTGTGAAACCTACTCAGGTTGGCAATACTGACACTACAGTTAAAAGTACAATCCACTGAGGCCAAAAATTCTGTTGGCTTCCTGTGTGGATCAGTCACATCAAGTTCAAGTTCAAGTTTACTTTATTGTCACATATTATTACAAGTAATCACAGTGAAATTCTTACCTACCTTTAGTCATTTGCATAACATAAATAGAGATACAAGAATATAAAAAGAAGAAAAACAGAGGAATATTTAAAAACGAAAGAACGTGGTAGTAGAATTTAAAAATATAATAATCCAATATAAAAAAGAAGAATGAAGAATGTAGCAGTGCTGTACGTATACAGGTATTTTTATATCATTAAAATCAAAGTCTCTGGATATTTGTCTATTATTAAAAGCCCAAAGTGCAGTAGTGCATGGAAGTGTATGTGCAGTGAGGTCAATGCCCAACTGGACCCATCAAACTCTTCTAACAGTAAATACTCCTATGCTATAGTTCCCATTCAACACCTCAACACTTCACTGTGTCAAAAAATGTTTGTCTTATTTTATATGCAGGAGAACATTGGCTATGTGCAAAATCACTCGCTGCACCCACTATAATCCAATGTGTAGTCAATTTTGTGCTTCCCATTTGTGTCGTGAGAATTATTATCCGTATACACCGTCGCTAATCGAGTAATATAACATCTAGTGTGACGCTTACGTTGAAAGAAAGCAAAACAGTGCAGATAAAATTATGGAGGTGAGACATAATAATTACACACATTATCTCTGTACACATTTCTCTCTCTTTAGATTGAGACATCTTGTCTGTGATCAGATGCTGTCATTTAATGATAGCAGATTATTAGCAGCACCGGGGGCCACAACAAAGCAGAGATTTGAAAAGCTGAGGGTAATGAGAACGATCATTGTCATGTAGAGCAGACAGCGGTTTAGACAGCTCGTTTAACAACTAATCACAACTCATTTAAGCTTCCTCGATGTGAGATCTCCTGGACAAAGAGTGGAACAATCAGCGTGTGTGTGTGTGTCATTGGTGGTGGTGTTAACTCAGAGGTCATTCACGCAGTTTCACACATGATTTATTCACCGTCTGAAGCTCACGGTGTCTTCATTAGCTGTGGGGGTCCAAAGCAGATCCAAGCCCGAGGCTCTAATCTGAAAATGGAGAAATGGAGTGTTCAAATTGAATATTATCTTTTTAGATTAAAATCTGAAATAAAAATAAAACTTATTAGAGAGTTTAATGGGGATGTTTTCTCACAATTTTACTCTTCTACTGATTTATGATTACCTCTGCTGATCTGCAGTCAGACATTTCCACCATCCGCTCATTCAGATTTGAGCCATTTCATCTCCTCTTCAAAAAACAACTTAGAAAAAAAATTCTGATTCATTGTGATAAAAATTGGAAATAGCCTGGCTCAAGTGGAAAAGTTGAGCTTGAAAAAAGCAAAATACAACGTTGTGGATTGGAAACAGACTGATGAATAAATCATGGTTTACATGGAGCACATGATGAAGCCTCAGTTTCACTGGAGAGATGTAAACGTCAGACCTGTGGGCAGTGATGGGGAGACTGTAACCTTCCTCACATTAAAATTAATTCATGGAGAAAAAAAAACAGAACAGAGGAGCCTTTTAATTTCTCATTTTTCACTCTGTAATAACATCATGTCATTGATCCGTCTTCTGCGTTGGTTTAATTGCACTGGAGGATCAGTATCGATCACCAGCTGCTTATCTTCATGCACTTAACCTATAGTGCACATCACAATATTGGATGGAAAGATTTTGTAAATTAAGTTTAAATCTGACTTACATGTGTGAAAACCTGACTAGAGTTATTAGTTCTCAGAGTTCTAGGTTATGACATCATCAAAAAAAAAAGCCAATGATGTGGTTTAATATGGAAATGATATTAGAAATTTTACTATGCATATTAACTTGTATCCCCTCCTATTCATACTTTGACCTCAGAAAATACTGATGGCAAATATAAAATTGGAATTCATATGTATGGAAATGAGGGCGTCCTGAGAGCACTCAGCCTCCACCTGCTGGTTCACATTTGTTGCTTTCTCCCATCAAATTTAGTATTTGAAGTGAAATTCAAGATGATTGCATGTGTCGTCATCAACCAGCTTTTTGACGAGGCTGTGTCTGCAGGAAAGCTGGGGCGTAATATCTCTGTGTCCAATTATCATTAATGTATTTGAGACAGAAGCCATCTTTGTCATTAAGCTCTGTGGCTGTGGAGCATGTGGTCAAGGTTGAGGACAGGAACAGGAAACCTTTCAGAAACCTTTCTAGAGGTATCTTGTCCACATTTGGAGTCGTTCCAAAACTTGCTTGTTCATCTGCTTTCACTCTCTTCTACCTCTTCTTTCATGTCGTCTTCAAAACCAATTATTCTTGTCAATAATTGACACGTCAAATGTTCATATTGCAGGTAATTGATCCAACTCTCTAGCTGTCTGTAACTGAACATATATTAATCACAAAATGACTGTGGTTTAATGAACATTGATCTAAAGTCTAAAAAAACAAGGAATAGAATCATGTAGAGCAATATTTCACAAAAACTGAAATGGAAACACTCTTGTTGCCTCCAGATCATGGCACCTGCTGTATCAGGCAGCCTCAGGGAGCCAGCTCCAATCAAGACGCAGACAGCTGGAGAGCCATTGCTTGATGGGGACTACAACACAAGAGCAGGAAACCAGGCTTTATTCACGTAACATGACTGAGTGGAAACACAGAGCACACGCAAATGTGTTTCATCAACCCATCTAAAACATTGTTCACTACAATGGAAGTGTAGCTACAGAAGGATCTGGTCCATGTCTATTGGCTGGCAGCATATCAAAATAAAAGCCAATAGAGCTCTGCAGTTGAATTTCAACATGAGATGGAGCAAAGTGAAAAAACGGATGCTTCGACTTTCAAAAAAGCCACTCAGCACTCCAGGCAACATTGCTCACTTTAGTCTAGTGTTGTGCGAGCGCTCCTCCCCCTTCATTTAGCATATTGGACACACACACACACAAGAGGGCTGTGGGTTTTTTTTTCCTGGGGCACCTAATGTCCGACCAGTCTCCACTGAATCCAGCCCTACAGAAGCCACAGTCTGATCTCTATACTATAATCACTGATTTGACAGTAAGGTCTCCACAGACCAGCAGGAAGACCTGACCTGAGAACAGTTAGTTCCCACCTCCCATCACACTTTTATAGACACCTCACTAACTGCTCTTGTCTTCATACAGTACAAGACAAGCTTCTGTGTACAAACCTCACTAAAGGGGCGTGATGTGGCATGGTTTGTGTCTCTGGTCCCGCTTAGTTCCTGTTTTATTTTGAAGTTCTTGTGTTGTCTTCCTGTCATTACCTCATGTGTCTCACCTGTGTGAGGAGGAAATGAGACGCAGGTGTGAGCCACACACTGTATTTAACCTTTTTCCCAGTGGCCTTTGTTGGATCATCTGCATCCATACCCTCTGTGGTAAAACCTTTTTTTTAATTCCATCATACCTGTGTTTTTTTTCTTTTCTTTTTTTGGAATCTGCACTTATGGGTCTAGTCACCCCAAACCCTGACACATAGTGTGAGATAAGAGTTATGTAGTTATTTAATCAGGTTTTTTAGGGTTCCTTATAACCCATTTTGAAAGTTTGAATTTCTTCAATGTTCATCTTCAGAAAATCCTGCTTTTGTAGACACTTGAAAAATAATGTTAATATTCGCACATATCTGCCAATGGCTCAGCAAACAGCAAAAATGGATGTCTTTAACTTATAAAAAAATAAAGAAAACACCATACTGCTGCTGATGCACCTTCCTTTTCCCCCTGCTAATTTCTCAACAATTCATTTTCTGATGCATGAATAATCACTTAATTCACTGGCTGCTTTAGCATTTACTTATAATGCAGGCCATCATCATGCATTACTGAACCATAGATGTACTGGTTATATCAATATATAATTCATCACACAAGCCATGCCATGCACTATTTATTCTAACCCACTTAGTCGGACACTCCACCACCTCGTAGACAGCTGTATGTTCATGGTCTTTAGCTGTTTCTTGACTTTATTCCTACAGTACACCTAGGATTATAATATTGCAGGTGTGTCTACAGTTTAAGATTACCCAAGTAATCAAACAGGAACATCTTTTTTCCTCGTCCTTAAACCAAAGGAATTCACTCCCACCATCTTCTTGCTTTAGCCTACATGTAAAAGTGTAGTTGAAGTCATGCTGTCAACCCTTGCATGCTGGCCAAATAATCTAAAATTAATGCACTTACCATGTAGTGCTGCATATTCCCTCTAAGCTCGAGTTTGTCACATATGCTCTATTCTGACCATTATCAACAAACCACACGACCCAAATTTCACTAAGTGTCTGTCTCACATCATTCGCTGTAACCATGGCGACTAAAAGCATTAGACTTTGTGTCTTTGTCAGAACATTTACCTCAGAGCGTGCGCGGCACATGGACAAATAGCATATTTTAAGATTTAAAAAGGGTTGGATGCACAGCTTCACAGACAACACGCTGTTTCATCCAAACACTGTTTCATAGTTTACTCAGAGACACAAAGAGGAAATGCATGTTCTACATCTTCATCTCATCGTAGTTCATGTTATTGAAATATTCAAGCACTTTTTTCCAAACTTAAACGCATGGTTGTAGTGAACCTGCTGAAGCTGAACTTGATCAGAAGCTCACGTGTTGTAAATGACAGTGAAACTAACAGTGATATAACTGATGATGGATAAAAATAACAATGAAAACATTTGGTATTAGATATTTCATTTAGGCTTTTTTCACGACAGGAACTTAACAGTAGCCTGTAATATGGCCATTTCAATTAGAGGACAGGTAGCTTGTGAGGCCTGGCAGATGACTCTGACATCAAACATCATTTAGCCTACTGTATGTCAACCAGACAGGAAAATAGAAGGTGGGCTACAAGCTCAATAACTTCAACCTTCTCCTTTTACGGCATGCAACAATCATGGACTCATAAGTTTGATTGAATATTGTCTGGAACGAAGGTTAATGATCATTGTTTGACTTATTGTTGATTTTCACTACTATATGTGCATATGACTGAAATAAACTACTAGCCTACTACTACCAGAGTAGGACTTTGCTACTAGGCTACATTTCAGAATTGCAGGTAGCCTACATTTCGCATCTCCCAGAAACACCTTTTGTTACTTTCCCCTAAAAATGTTTTTACTGGCTATGTTTTAAACAATATTAGGCCTACTAATTATATTGAATATTTACCAATAATAATGTTAGGTGTGTATTTTAGGCACAATTTAGGCCTATATGTAAAATATTCATTAAATTATTCCCACCCCACCAATTATTGACTGTCTTCAGGTCGTGATTCACACGTTCAACTTGAATTAATGTGAAATAATTCAGTAGCCTAGCAGTAGTAGCAGTTTTTTGTGCTAATTCTATAGATAGTTATACAATCAGTTGCACAGAGTATTTTCTGTATTACATGTGACTTCAACATTAAAAAAATATATTTGTATCTGTCCATATGATCTCTGTTAGGCCTATCTGCCTATCTGTACTGTAATAAAAACACGTGGCCTGCACCCACTGATGTCACACAGAAAAGATTTGGAGGGAACTAGGCTATACTTTCTTTATCATTAATTTTAACAAAATGTTGAGAATACACCAGCAGTATAATGTCAACTCTGTTACTGTGATATTCGAATCCCCCGTTCAAGAAAAAAAAAGAAAAAAAAGGGCCTATATAGGCTATCTATGATGAAAATTAATAATATAGCCTATGGTTTTATTCATGGCATGTGATACTTGTTTTTGAGCATAGAGAGTTAAGGCACAAAGTTTCATTGTGTAGCTACACTTAAAAAAAATAGGTGAGAGTTGCACTGGGGTAGTGGAGCCGTGAGACTCCCCGTCAGTGCAGGCGGCCTGTGTAAAATCGCTCCACCACCCAATGTCGGACGCTCGATACGCACTATTTAAAGTGCCCCAGCGCACCAGCCGTCTCTGTAGTGGTGCGGTCTGTACACTATACTTACTATGATGGCAGTGAGATAGAGGACACAAAATACAAACATTTATCGTTTTTCGATCTGTGCACTTTAAATGTCTCTAACGTTGCTGCCACACGGACATCCGTGGCATGCATGTTATTGTGAAGCTACAGACTAGCCGCGCTAACCGCTAGCGGAGCTTAGCTCGAAGCACAGTGAGTTAACTCGTCATTACCATCATTGTTATTTTGTTTTGTTTGTTTCAAATGAGCTTAGAAACCATATGTGCTCCTGTCATTCTGTCGGAAAGCTACAGAAAACATCACAAGAGGGGAAGAAAAATCATGACAAGGAGCCGACCTCAGGTGGAGAGCAGAAAGCCAGCAGAGCACCACTGGAGCTCCAGCTGGCAGCTGCAGCTTGAGTCTTTTCAACTGTGGGATCGCCATGAGGTAATTCAAGCAAGGCCAGTGGTGTGGATTTGAATACAGTGTTAGCAGCAGAGTTAGCCACTAGGCCACCTTCCAGCGCTGTTTATAGTGTGGGATAACCACCTGCCACAGAAAGCTCAGACCTGTTACACTGAAGCAAATAATACAGACTGTTTTTGGCCCAAATAATGTTTTCAATTTTCAAACATTCCCTAATGCCCATCATAAACTGACTAGGGGAGAGTGGGGTAATGTGAGACACCGGGTAATGTGAGACACCCCCTGTATCTAGAAAACAGAACACATTTATGGTCATCTGACCATTGTGTTTTCAAGCCCCTTCCATTTCCTCATGGTCATGAAGAAGAGGACCTCATGATGCTGTAGAAAGCATGTTTTTTTCACAAAAATATGATTTTTGCATGTAAAAGTAAATTTTCTTGCTGTCAACTTAATCAACTGTTGTGCCAAAGCAAATTGATTCAGGTAGAAAAACAGATATGATACATGATGATGAACTACCAACACATAAAACCATGTGATGATGCTGGCTGAAAATTAGCCTGAATTTCTAAGAGAGGTCGTTTTTTTCTAAAATGGGGGTGTTGGGGTAAAGTGGGACAAATGCTGCGGGGTAAAGTGAGACCATGGATGTATTATAATAAATCCATGAGTGAGACTGTGAGCACACCACACACAAAGATTTACACTAGAATCTCATCCCCCAAGCCAGAAATCTCGCGTGATCAAACATTATCTGTAGCCACACTGCTTTGTTATGCTATGTGCTCTTCAGTCAGCTCACTTATTTATTGGTCACATTCAATTTTAGTCACATTCCACTTTGTCGGCTCCCCCCACAGGACTTTTGATCAAAATGGTCACCATTGTCAGGGCCTACAATCTGACCCCCAGACTATCTAACTGGTTCTATCTGTCATTTGAATGTTAATTAAAACATTTTGTGTTGTATTTGATTTTGTTCTAGAGTCACTTTGTGTTGAGAAAAAAAAGTGCTTAATTGACCAATCCCCATAATTCTGTTACTAGTCTGACATTAGTTTTGGGAAGTGTGGTTGTCAAGCTAGCTGTCAGGATTCTAACTGTTACAACATGTGTTGTTATCGGAGTTTCAGAGTGGAAAAAGTAAGTGGATCAGTTTACCCCATTGATTTCTCTGGTTTGTCTCATTTTACCCCTGAGCTGGGGTAAAGTGAGACACAAGACCACTTTTTTTTTTTTTTTTAAACTATCATATTTTCACTGTCCTTCATCCTGAACACATTCTGATAATTTCCATTGCTAGGAAACATCCTGAATTAATGGGAAATGTGTAAATTTTACTGATAAATCATTTTAGCTCGCTTAGGGGAGCAAATGTAAAAAGTGTCTCACTTTACCCCACTCTCCCCTAATGAAGCAATGGAAGTTTATGCTGTGGATGTATGCAGGCTGGTCAGAGAAGCTTTGCGTTTCCAGTTTTTGAACAAAATGCTTCAGAGTAAATGGAAGTGTCTGGCTTTATCACTGGTCTAGATCAGGAACCCCAAGTCAAGTGTCAAGAAAGAGGAGTGAAAACATTTTCTGAGGCTTTTGAGGTTGCCTCCCCGAGCAGAATAGGCCTGTCCAGCAGCTAAATTAATAATGCCAGCATCCTCAGCTAAGACGGCCTGATCTTGTTCCAGCCTTGAGTTAGATTAGCCAAAAAAGCCATTTTGGCACCAAAATCTTCAGAAAAAGAGGTTTTTGTGTTGGCCATCATTTTCAGGTGTACCAGTACAGTTGACTCAATTGTATTTTGCCTTAGTGACACCTCAACATCTGGGACTCACTTTCACCCCTGGAGTCATGCCTCAGACTGGCCCACTTTTGATAAAAACCTATTATTACAATAATGTAATATTAACCATAAATGTTTTGTCTGCAATACCACACTGTTCTCTAAAGCCTTATTCATTGTACTTTTCTAAAATAATTCAGTGCAAGTAAAGGTTACTTCACAATGTAGATTTATTTCAACATGAGTTGAAGCGCACATCTCCAACATTAGAAGACTTTCAACAATATCAGAATGTTAAAAATAAAATGAGTACACTAGTTCTAGGGCTGCAGCTATCGAATATTTTAGTAATCGAGGACTCTACTGAAAATTACATTGATTAATCGAGTAATCAGATAAAACATATTTTTGCTTGGTTAAAGGGCAATTATGAATACACAAGAGAAAATAACATATTTCACTTAAAGCAGATATCAGTGGAATGTTTTTGTTAATATAAGTCCTAAATAGTCCTATTTTCCGTCAGCAATCACTTACATGAAGTATTTCAGCCTAAACACGAGTCTCTCCGTCACTCTGCTCTGCTGTAACCCGAGGAGAAAATTTTCCTTGTGGGATACAAGTGTTATCCAATGAGGAGAGAGAACGGCATGAAGGGCTGTGTGTGCAGCCAAGGGATGCGCGTGAATGTGGTGACGTAGCACGAGGACCAATTGATGCCTGACAAGGGCGGGGGCTGCTAACTCATGGTGCGTTCAAAGAAACTCGTACTTTGTGTTTTTCCTTCCTGTGAAGTCATACCAGTTCGATCTGGTACGAGTTCACGGGTCGGAAGTTACGAGTGGCCGTTATAGGGAACTTTCACAGACAACAGGATGGTAAAAACACGAGCTACGGGTTACCTGGAACGCTACCAAGTCGTAGTTGTGACTTGAAGCTGTAACTTACGGTTTCAAAAGCCTGCCTTGAACGCAGCATTAGCCGAAACGGCCGTGAAGCTGATATCTGCTTTAATAATGAATGACCAATTGGTTTCCTTTTGTAGAATCAACTGTTTTTATTTCTTAAATTCACAAGCAAGTATTTTCTGGTCTTGAAACATTACCAAAGAGGCGACTGCTAACATAAATAAGAATAAATAAAACACAAATAAAAATAAATTAAATTAAATTACTTTCAAGATATCAAAAATGTTTTGTGCAGAGATGCCCCCCCCCCCCCCGTTAAGCCTTCTATTGTTTCTACCAAATCAACGGTCTTTCTTTTTTTTTTTACACCGCAACATATGGTTCACGTCATGATAACTTCTGTATTTTGGCCATTCAAGCTTCCACAGTCCATAGTCATTTTCTTTGTTTGATATTTCAAGAGACTTTGGTTAAGTAGCCTAACCATGGATAGCTCCTAGGCAGAATTGTTCTGCTGTGTTGTCGTCACCGTCACCCCCCCCCCACCTGTCATCGCGGCCACCGCGGCCATCGCCTCACCGCCCACCCCCCCCCCCCCCCCCCCCCCCCCCCCGCCGTCATCCGCGGGCCCCGCACGGTTACGTTCATAGGTTACGTTACGGCGCACGTTGTGCCACATTGAAAGTAGTCCGTGCGGCCGCTTGAACTACAATTAAATTAACGATTCCTCGAGGCAGAAAAAAATCCTCGGACCATTTTTTGTAATCGAGGTACTCAAATTACTCGAGGAATCGTTTCAGCCCTAACTAAGTAAGTTATAATAAAATATAAATAATATATATGTTATAATATAATAAAAACGTTTTATGTTGTTTAATACGCAGCATTTAGTAGTAGGCTGCTAACGTTAGCCAAGCTAGCTGAGGGTAGTAAACAAAGCAAAATCAAAGCACACCCTCTCTCTCTAGCAGATTAATTTTGAGGTTTCCCTCTTGGGGAATTTTCTATTTTATTCTTCTATTCTCATTTTATTTATACTTATGAGCAACCAGGAAAATATTTCATTGCATATTACGCTGTGACAAATAAATTGATCTTGTAATCTCACAAATATGGGTTACGTCTTACTTTTGGGCCAGCTACTGAAACCCCTGGATTGCGAGAAAACTAATCAAGGACATGTTCTGTGTTTTTCAGGGAAGCCTGCAATGAAACCCATCCTGACTGGTCGCCTTCATTACATCTGGGACACATACAGAAATACAGTACCAGCATCAAGACTGGAATTGCATTAGGTTACCTTGGTGGGTACCTCCAGGGATGGGGCTACCCTCGTGGGTAGCTCCATCCCTGTGGAGCTCAACTTTGGTCCTTTCTTCTTCTTCGCACTTCAGGTAGGCTTTTAAACTGTCATGTTGTTATGTACTTATGTAGGATTACTAATTGGCATGTTTGTCGCAACCGTTTGTCTGTCAAATTGTTATGTACTTACGTAAGACAGGACTACAGATGGAAATTAGCGGCTCCACAGAACAACATTGGGAAGAATGAGCAATGTGTTGCTTGTAAACGAAAGGATGATGAAATTAGGTCAATGCAGGATGAAATGAACCACTTGTTTGAGGAAAACATGAACTTAAAGAAGGATCTTTCGGCTCTGAAGATGGATGAGGCATTCTTCAGTGATGATGATGACAAGGCCAGAGATGAGAAAGTCAAGTACTACACTGGACTGCCATACTGGACCTTACTGCAGGCATTGCACACTGTAATCATTCCATGCCTTACAAAGACAGGCAGAAAACTGTCTCCTTTCCAAATGCTATGCAAATGCAATTTGGCACCTTTGGTACATTGGCCTGCTCGGCATTGTCTGCAGTTCACAATGCCACATCAATGTATCGAGTAGGGGTGTAACGGTATATGTATTTGTCCCGTGCCGTCACGGTACGGGGGTCACGGTTCGGTGCACACAGTCATACGACGAATACGTCTGAATGAATATTAAAAAAAAAAAAAAATAAAAAAAAAAAAGTCGAGTCCTCACTCGAATCCAGGTGGCGGTAATGAGCCTCGAAGCTGCCTGCAGCCGTCATAGCAGACGAAGAAGAGAAGTGATGAGAGAGTGAAGTTAGAGGAGGAGAGCTGTCTGCTTCATTCATGTCACTGTGGCTTCTCAATGAAACAAACGGCGGCGGCTCGCGACCATAATACATCCATGCTCGCGACTGGTCCACCGGACAAAGTCCGTCGGCGATGTTTCACGGATGCGCGGTGCGTCGCTAGAAACGCATCAAACACGTAGCGCATGTTCAACCCGATATGTCAATCACTGGTGCAAGTAAAAAGACTAGTTGTGTGCAACAACTTATCCCGCAGCTTTTAAGCCTCTTGACATGAACACAGACAGGTGAGGAGAAAAGGAGACCGCACACTATCAGACATGGAGGGCTGACGCCCAAAACGTGTGAGTGACATTAAACTGTCACGGGAGCTTTTAACTAGTGTGCGGTCTCCTTTTTTCCTTACCTGTGTCTTTCTTGGTGGTCCAGCACCTAGTCTTCAGTTTTTTGGGGGATGTGCGTGTAGCTGCCTCTGTTTTATGAACACAGGCAGGACCAGAAACATCACCAAAGTAACTGCTAGTCTAATTTAACTGTGTAAACCAACATTGATGTCAGTTTATTGTTTAGTTTTTTTTAATAATATTTTTTTAATAATAATAATTTAATAATTCGAATAATAGTTGCCAGTTGTCAAGTGCACGTTTTTTTTCCTCTAGAATTAATGAATGGCATTATAACACTCCTAATGCACTTGTTTTATTTTGTATTCTTTTTTCTTTTAACTTTTATAACACAAGACAGATTTTAGTTTTACATTCAATTAGTGTCTGTTGTACCGAAACCGTACCGAACCGTGACCCCTGAACCGAGGTACGTACCGAACCGTGACTTTTGTGTACCGTTACACCCCTAGTATCGAGGCATTTGGCAATCGGGTTGCAGTTATTGTTGACTGCTTCAAGATTGCAACTGAGAAGCCTTCAAATCTTAAAGCACAAGCACAGACCCACTCCCACTATAAGTAGAAGCACACTCTACCTGATAGGCACCACCCCACAAGGCTCAATCTCTTTTATCTCTAGGGTGATGGGGAGGACGTGTAAGCGACAAGCTCCTGACTGAGCAGTGTGGCATCCTCAATAACCTGCTACCTGGAGATTTGGTTTTGGGAGATCGTGGCTTCGAAATCAGTGATGAAGTCGGACTAATGTGTGCTGAGGTGAAAACTCCTGGCTTCACAAGAGGTCGTGCTCAAATGGATCCAAAATCTGTGGAGGAGACAAGGAGGATTGCTCATCTTAGAGTCCATGTTGAACGGATTATTGGTTTCTTACGCAACAAGTAGCCTATCACATACTTCAACACACCATACCAGTGAGCCAACTGGTTCCATTTGAGGGCAAGGAATTTTCCTTCATAGACAAGATTGTACCTGTGTGCTGTGCTTTAACTAATATGTCTCCTAGTATTGTCATGAAATCAACAGGCCACCTCATGTTACCAGATAGTGAGGGAGAAATTGAGTAAGTGGGGTAATGAGGATTATCAGTGAGGAATGAATGGACTAGAAATGGAAAACCCATGCAGACTGTACACTGCAGTGTAACAGATTTTTTGTAAATACTTTGTCTTGTGTAACAGTTAGTTGTAACAACATAATGCTCTTACTTATTGGTGATCAATGTTACGTGGGATCAATCCACCACTTTCTTAGAGGTTTAGCAGTCTCTAAAAAAAAATCTGAAATATGTGTTTTGTGATAAGATTGTTTTAAAATTTTCTTAGGCATTAAGTCTATTTCATGAGGTGGGGGAGTGTAAAATTTGCTTGTGACCTCAATCTTATAATGTGAATTTATGTGGCCTATTCATGCAAATAAATCCAAAGGCTTCAATTCTGTGATGTACTGTAAGTGCTTTACTACCAAAGGTTTTCCTTCTCAAGGTCAAAACCACAAACAGTGCAACTTACTTTCACATAAATTGGTAAAGAAAATAGATGAGTTTGTACAAAGTGCTTTTTGCCAACATTGAGATAAATAACAGTGAACATTAGGCAATAACATCATGTGCAAAAATTAGGGTTGGGGTTAGGTAATTCACAGCCTTCTTCCTCACAATTGGTTATCTGACACTTGCAAGTCAAAATATCAAATAACTTGTCTAACTTGAGCACGAACCTCTCTTTTGCATCAAGTTTGCCCTTCCCAAGAGAAAACTTCACTGCCTGATTCCAGACGTCCTTGAGCTTGGACATGATGGTCACCTTTTCATTACAGTTTTTCTCTGTTGGTTTGGCTCATTTCTTGAAACAGAAATTACATTCTTAAAACTATAAGACCATTTGGCCAAACAGTCTTACAGTTCTGCACAACATTACAGCTCACTAGCAAAAGCGCATATCTCTCCCAAAACTGTTCACACATGCTTCAAAACTAGATTCCTTTACCATGTAAAGTGTCAGTACCATCAAAATGGCAAAGATCTTTCTCAATTGCTTTTGGCTCATTTGCATTCACTTAGTGCTTTTACCAAAAATAAACTGGATGGTTCAGCATAACACCATGGATGAGCTGCAGAACCTCATATCTCTCCCAAAACAGTTTACTTATGCATGGACCGCGGAACGCATCTGAACAAGGGGGGGCCATAATTTGAAGTCGAGCGGGGGGGGGGGGGGGGGGGGGGGGGGGGGTGTGTGACACAGACTAAAACAAACAACGTAGTAGTGCCAGTCCACAACAACCAAAACTCGTCTTGCTGCCTTGAATCTATAAACCCACATCATTTCTTTTCTCACTACAAGTCATGAGCTGCAGGCACTCGTTACGCGCACACTCACGCGCACACGCACACACACACACACACACACGTATCACATCAAAACAAGCGCAGCTGCGCACTTAATGAAAAGTATAACCAACAGAGCAAAATGTTACAAAACTGACTCACATTAGTGGTCCTTGAACTTGCCGAAGACCAGTCTGCGTCGCTCATTTTTCTGGATGAATTCCTTGGCAATGGCAGTCATGTCCACTTGTGCCAGAACATCCCTGTGTATGTGGCTGCACATCAAGTCATTGAGCCTTCTCTGTGTCATTGTTGAACGCAGGTATGTTTTGATGCGGCGAAGTGTTGAGAAAGATCTTTCGGCTGATGCTGTAGTGACTGGGATGGTGAAAAACAGTTTCAGCAGTTTGTGCACTTCTGACTGTAGTTCTTTGGCCACAGGGACAGCATTCATTGCTTCACTTATAAGCCTTACTGATGTTTTTTCAGACTTGGTTTGAATCCCCGATGTTTTTATGGTGTCTGGCAACATGCTCAGCTGTGCACGGAGACTGTCGAAGTCAAAATCCTCTGCGTATAAGGACGTTACAGAAGACGGGAGTGTCACCTCTTTGCCAGAGGCTGCTGCGACAAGCAGTTTTTCCATATCCATCACAACCCCGAAGTCGCGCTGATCAAAACGACGACTCAGTTCATTATTGAGCAAGTCCAACACCTCAAAGTATTGTTTTCTGTAATATCCGGATGGGTTCTCAAATGCGTGCTCGGTATCCCCGCCCCCAAGCCGTTTAGGGAGTCTGCGTTGTCGGGGCAACTGTGGGCCTTCTGTCAAATCTTTGGAGGCTTCAATCACTGACTTGAAGAAGCTGTCAAATGCTTCATCTGACCTCTGTCGCTGAATAAAGGCTTGCGTTACAGTGACTGCACTCTGGGCGTCTTGTAGCATTGTGTTAGTGGCTTGCAATGTCTTGGACAGCTGTTCAGTTGGATGGAAAACCAGATAAGCGAGGCACAGACCGAAATAGGTGCTGAATTTCTCAAGCATGGCTAAAATGCCTCCAGCTTTTCTACCGCATTCATCATGGGATTCTTCTGAAAACTCTTCCATCGCAGCGGAGAGCACCGAGTAGTTGTCAATAACTGACTTCAAAGCGCCAGTCCTCACTGTCCACCGTGTTGGGCAAAGTGTCCGCAGGTTTTGTGTGTCGGGTTTCATTTCGTTTTTCAGTGACTGAAATTGCATGGTTTCGTTTGGGGGATTGCTTTATTAGGGGGACAGCTCTCCATTCCGACACACCTCCACTTCGACACCCCGCTGTTCCGAAATACCCCCACTTCGAAACACCGCTACTCCGACACCCCCCCGCAGCTGTCCAAGGTGCTGAACCGCGTGACGTTGTTTACACTCTGTGTTGCGGCTTGTCTGTGAAACGTGCGCTGCTCAGGGACTGGGCAGATCTGTCCCACTTGCTTTCTCCCCGACTCCGTTGTTGGAGATCTCCCACACAGTAAAAGAAATACCGGTACACTTTTTTTCTTTTTCTCCCCCCCTGCTCTGCTCGAGCGCGGCTGAAGCCGGCCTGAGCTCACACGGGCGCGAGGCTGCTGCAGCCGCCGCTCGCACTGACAGCTGACTGAGGGAGATGCTTTGGTTGGGCTTAGGCAATGAAGAAAGGAGTTGGTTAAGTTTAGTAAAAAGACCAGGTAGAGGCTAGACAGGCTAGAAGCATAATGAACATTATATGTCATTAATATGAAGTATTTGCTTGTTTTGCAGTTAATTATGCACATGATCCGTTTGACCCCAAAAAGGAAAAAAGGATCAATGCGCACTGCGCACTGGGGGTTTCCCCCAATAGCCTTTTCGGAGTAGCGGGGTCTTTAGAAAAAATAGAAAACCCCGCTATTACGATGAATGGAAGTCTATTGTCGGAAAGGCGGGGCTTCGGAAAGGCGGGGTGTAACCCTTTATTAGGTGTGCCACGTCATGCACAATATCCAGTGCATCCCGTATCACTGTGCATTTTTTTCCAGCGTCTTGCAGGCACAAGTTTAAGCAGTGTGCCAAACAATGCACAAATATAGCCGCAGGATTTTGCACTTTAAAGCTCGCAGCGACTCCCTTCAAGTGACCTGACATGTTGGCAGCACCGTCATAAGCCTGCCCTCTGCAACTCCGGCAATATATTGCACCGTCTCAAAATGTCATTTAACACAGTGAAAATTGTGTGTGCATCTGTTTTCGGCAAATCAAAAAGACCCACAAGATCTTCACGCACTGTGTATGTGTCATCCACCCAGCGAAGTACAGTTACAAGCTGTTCTTTGTTAGCAATGTCTCTGGTTTCATCCGCGAGTATTGCGTTATATTCATCCCGAATAGGTAACAAAACCTTCCGTAAAATATCAAGTGAAGTCAGATGGATCATCTCATTAACAATGTCATGACACATGTAATTCTTCTCCTTGAGCCACCGTTTGATATCGGGACAGTCCTCAGATCTCAGCTGCATCAACTTATACAGGTTACTGCACTGTGGGTCGTTACCGTCTATGGCTAAACCTTGGCCGGCCAAAAAACGCAGAGAAGTTAGTTGTTTGAGTAGCATCTCTCTGTTGAACCTCTGGCTCTCTTGCAACTGGGTATCCAGCTGTGTGGCCACACTGGGCTGCTGTGACACAAACACCTGAAATTGAGCCACACACTCTCTGTGATGTTTGCTGCTGGCATGCTCCTTAAATGTAGGTATAGCATTTTTCCAGTTTTGAAAACCATGAATGGTGAAAGCGGGCTCTGTTTTTTTGTTAATCACCAAGCCTTTGCTTGTGCAGCAGCGACACTGTGTGCAGTATAGTTTCCCGCTTGTTTCGCATAATGTGAGCCAGTTAAAATCTTTGAACCACTGATACTGAACGGATCGTGTTCGCTGTGTTGACCCAGTCCCCTGTAGCTTTTTTGTTTTTGTTAGCACAGCAGGGTCGTGTGGCTGGTGTTGCTTTGTCAGATCCCTGCAGCACTCACTTGTGCAGCTCTCGGGAGCTTGTGATGAAGCAGCCGGAGGAGAGCAGCTAGCCGCAGGTTGGCAGGTCGGCGGGGTCCGTGTTGGACTTTGAGGAGAGGATGCAGTTGGACCCTCCAGGTCTGTTGGGACCAGTGCCACGGTGGAAGCTGGAGTTTGATGAACATTTTCCTTTTTCTGTTTATTTGTAAAAAAAATCAGCTATGGACTTTTGTCTCTTCATTTTTGTAGACGCAGCCAGCGGTTTGGCAGGTGCCAGCAGCGGTTGCTAAGGACACTCACGCGTGACGTTTTGATAAACAATTCACTTGATAGGCTCACGAATTCAAATCAAAATGCAGCGCTCGGTGACAGTTTTTTTTAAATATAGGAAATAAAATAAAATATTAATAAAATATTAAATAAAGGAAATTGTAACCATTTTTATTCACATATAGCCTACATAAAGTAACGAAAGATTATGTACTGTAAAAACAAAATGTATAGGCCTACAGTTCTCGGTACATGTATGAAATATGAACACAAAAAAAACAGAAAAAATATACCAAGCCTATAGTGAGGGAAAAAGCGGCGTGAATGACGCAACCATCCCCTACACTGATCCCCTGTAATGTCATCACACGCAGCATCCATGGCATGGAGCAGGGACCTCTGGTCTTGAGCACGATGCTCATACACTCTCCACCTCCATGCAGAAAAAAACTCCTCAGTCGGATTCAGGAAGGGAGAGTATGGAGGTAGGAGCTGCATGAGCATCCTTGGAGCGGGCCTCGGTGGAAATTGACATTGTCCCACACTATCACATAGTGTGGGAGGTGAGGCCCTTCCAGTCCTCTCTCATTTTCTGGGACCAGATCAGTGTATAGGTGCTCCAAGAAAATGAGAAGCTTTTGGGTATTGTACGGGCCTAAACTGGGCTCTATACGCGTTTGGCAGCATTCACAATCATAGACAGCACCAGTCAGGTAGCTAAACAGCTGATTGATTGGTCATCTGAGATGTAGGAACTCCTCCTTCGTTAGTCAAGTTCTAATTTCACCTGACTGTCAATTACTGTCATGAATTTATGAAATGCTGCAAGAAATTCATATGGTTTTCATGGTATTAGCCTACAGTATGTTGACAAATTTTGACAGTTGAACAGACTATTGTGCATATGATGATTTACACAGTGAAATCATGCTGACATGTTTTGGAGAGAGCAACCATTAGACTGAGAATCAACTAATCAGCTTAGATCAGCAAGATCTATTCATTTGGAAAATGTGCTAAATGTATGCTCATTGTGCTAACTCTAGGGTACTTGTACATAACCATTTGCAAAGATGCACTAAGACACTTGAGACATGTACTAAGACATTTGCAATTTGATGAAATCAATGAGAAATGCCATTCTGTTGTGAACATTTGCAAGGTGGTTTGGAGATTTGTCCATGTTATTTTGAGAATGTAATTTCTGTTTCAAGAATTGAGCCAAACCAATAGAGAAAAACTGTAATAACAGGAGGTTTGAAAAGAGCATTAGCTTTTCTCCACTGACCAATCAGAGCAGGGTAGATGTCACCCACCAGCTGATCCACTGGGTAGTTCCTCCGGTCATCTTCACATTGTTCCCTCAAGTAGATGCCATACCTCAGGATATCCCTCACAGTTCGCAGTTCAGACACCAACAGCTCCTGGCCGTTGCCGACAAGAATACTCAAATGACAGCTTGATTTTGTCCTTGTCTTAACATGAGTCATTTTACTACTGCATAACTCAACACAATATGAATTTAAACCCGGACCCGTCTGCGCAAAGCTCAATTTTTATGACTGCGCGGACTCCGCATACTCAGTGTCACGCAATAGACTGCTCGGTGACACCGTACGCTCGACTATGAAACCGCAAACTTCCGCAGACAGTGCATGTGGAGTCCGCGCGGTTCACAGTACGCGCACAGTCCGCCCGACTATTATGTGGGAGCCTTAACTATCAGGTGGCTCTTATGAGGTAGAAGACTTTTTCCCTCCAGAATTTCCTCTAATTAGGGATGCAAATTATCTATTAATTCATTAATCGATAGTTGATAGACCTTATTGATCGATGATCGATTAACTGATAAAGATAATTAAGCAGATATTTGCTTATTTCTTCCAGAGCTGAGCTGGGGAGTCCATTTTCCTTCACACGTTTCTAGGGTCTAGACAGGCAAAATCTGAGCAAAGTTTTGCATTGGCAGAAAACCTTCTATTGATACTGTCTGTCACTGTGTCCACGATGACATTGTGAACTTTGACCCTGAAGTCAGACTCAGTATCAGCTGATGCTAGTTGCTCATCATCTGCAAGCTATCCTGGCATTCTCCTCTTTTTTCTGACCCTTCTCTCAGGAAAGGCAGTCTGCACTACCAGCTCCCACTCTTCCTCCTCTTGCAACTTTTCATTAGCAGACTTCACAAACTCATCAGCTGCACAGTAACTCCTTCAAAGTCCCTAGCACACTCCCTGAGACCCTCCTCTGTCCCCTTAACCAGACGTTGTGCTGTGATGATATCCGTTCCCCTTGTCTGCAAGTATTTTGAAAGGGGGGATGTGTGCTGGAAAATGCGATGGAATATTTGAGCAGTGAGCACGGTCTCATACCTCAAAAGGCCTTCTATGAATCCCTTTGCTTTGGCTCTCACGGTAGGCTGTTGTGTTCTGTCATCTACTATGGTGTGTAAAGTCATAAGCATTT
Organism: Trachurus trachurus; assembly: GCF_905171665.1. Classification (NCBI taxonomy): domain Eukaryota; kingdom Metazoa; phylum Chordata; class Actinopteri; order Carangiformes; family Carangidae; genus Trachurus; species Trachurus trachurus. Next base: position 22,885,703 of record NC_139908.1, read on the forward strand.
AAAGAAACAAGTCTCCATGAGGAAGCACCCAAACACTTAGGCCCCGTCCACACGAATCCGTTTTTTTCGAATCCGGATAAATACTTTATCGGATCGGCCTCGAGTCCACACGAATACGGCGTTTTCGGGGGGTGAAAACGGGTCCCAGAGTGGGAAAATTTGAAAACGCCGCCCCAGCGTTTTCGTCTGGACGGCCAATACGGATTTTTTCTGAAACGATGATGTCATGCCCCCCGCCGCTCTACCTGTAACCTGAGACACACACACACACCGCTACAGCAGCTACACAACAGCCTATATGGACGTAACAACAACAACGGCCGACTAACGTCAGGTCGCTCAGAGGCTGCGGCTGAATTGCGTCAGTTTAATCATCACTGATCATCATATTTACTCTGACACGACTCCCTGTCAACATTTAATCCCATCCCATCCCAGACAGCAGGGGGACTTCTTCTTCTATTGAATTACAGCGGGGACTTCCCGTCTTCTTCTCTGTCTTAAGTGTTTATGTGTGGCAGCGCTACAGCACCACACACTCCACCCGCTCCACACACGCCTGCAGTATGCACTACAGCGTTTTGGGTCGTTTTCAGGTGATCCGTGTAGACGCAGATATTTCTGAAAACGATGCTGTGTTTACGGAGATTTTTTTCAAAACGATTAAGAAAAAGATCGGATTCGGTGAAGCCGCGTATTCGTCTGGACGGGGCCTTAGTGCCTGATCCTTAGTCCACCACCTGGTTGGCCCTATTGGGCACAGTCGTCTGTAGGCTTGGGTGGTATACACATTTTGATACCGTCAAACTTCCTCCACATTTTACTCCGGTATACGGTATTACCGTGACTACTTAAAAATGATGACGTAAGCCTCAGGTGGCATTACCAAACTGTTGGCTTGTGCCTTCACCGTTCAGAAACTGAATACCAAATACTATTACTGAACAATAACAACATAACATGCATAATATTAACAACTTTCATTAACAACAAATGCAGCTTATAAAAAAGTGCAAATACAACAGCCAAACAGCATTAAATTAACATAAACATGCAGAATAGTTTTCGCGCACAAATCAATTAAATTAAATCACAGCCTGAACAACTTTTAACAACAAAGAGCAACTTTTAAACATCCTGAACAGTTTTGCACACAGGGACGCACACAGATCAATAAAATTAAATCACAGCTAGAACGACTTTTAACAACGAGCAGCATCTTACAAAAAAGTGCAAATAGGCCCTTAACAGTCAGAGTTGAATAATTATTGCAACACATTCCAATATTTTTTTTAAACGAAAAACAAAACAATTACATTAAAGAAAAAATACTAAATAGAAAATACACACACAGTACAAATAGGAACTGGGAAGTAGCAGCAAATCTATTCAAGATTTTTCGCCAGAAAAACCAGCATGTTTACTTTTTCCGGCTTTAACAGGGCACGTTGTGGGCCGACTACTTTACCTGAGGTGCTGAAAACCCGCTCTGATGGTGAGCTTGTGGCACAGACACACAGGTACTTTCGGGCCAGTCGCGACATCTGACTGGCAGCAAATTTCCACCAGAGAAGTGGGTCCTCGTCTCCTTGAATGACAGGCTCCAAACAGGCTGTTATTTCAGCGCCGGCTCGCTCCTCTGCGGTACCGATTGGACCTGCCGCTGCAGCGGGTCGTTTTTGCAGGAGGGTTCCCAGAGACATCTTTTTTCGTGGGGGTTCGGGTTGTGCCTCTTCCTCTTAGGGCGCAGTCACACTAGGGCCAGTTGATCCGTACTGCGCTGAAGCCCGAATGCCCCCCGTCCCCCGCTGGCCCGCACTCACACTACCTCGAACCCAAGCGTGCTGAAGCACGGTTGCCTCCGACACACACGTCATCACGTTGATATACCAACACTGCGGATGCGCTCTGACTGCAGAAAGAACGGCGCTTTGACCGGTTGTCATGGTTATCTTGAAGTTTAATCAAAGCGATGTTAACTAGCGATGTTTACGGCGCGACGTAATCGTTAAATGACTGTTGTTTACATGCGGCTGTAGACACGTGGTGGAGAACGAGCCCGCAGCGCATTACGTGTGCGCATTCCTGGCCAAGCGTACCGTGCCCAAGCACACCTCTCCCAACCGTGCCGGGCCAGGGAAGTGTACCGTGCTCAGGCACGGAACGCTTGCACTCACACCAGCAATAGAATCCGGACTTTAGGGGGCAAACGTGCTTGGGCACGGTACGATTGCCTAGTGTGAGTGCACCCTTAGATTCTGCTGGCCGCTGGTGCTGCTTGCCCCTCTAAGCTCACGATCTGATCAGCCTGTAATTCAGCCTTGATTTCAGCCAGTGCGTTATCATCAGCCTCATATCCTCCACGGTAACGAGGGTCGAGGAAAGTGCACTTTTGCATTCATTTGCGCACTGAATCAGATTCATACTTGGCCTCCAGCTTTTTTAGAATTGCAGTTTTTATTGACTTTGTTAGTTCGAGGTTGTTTTCTGACACAGCCAACACATTGTCCCTGCAGAGCTGGAGTATGGGGAGGATAGAGGAACTGGTCACATAATTTTCCCCTGACAAAATATCAGTGAAGTCACCGACAGGTTTCAGTCGTTCACAGCTTTCAAGACGTCCGTGTCCTGCCAGTGGGGGTCATTCCTATGTTCCCACAGCCCTATGTTCCCTCAGCCCTATGTTCCCTCATTTCTAACTTTTGTTGTCACTGAAAATTAGGCCCTATGTTCCCTCAGTCCTTTGGTCCCACCATTGGTTGGGTTTAGGCAATGAAGAAAGGAGTTGGTTAAGTTTAGTAAAAAGACCAGGTAGAGGCTAGATAGGCCAGATAGGTAGAGTCCAGATAGGTAGAGAGAGTCCAGAGGGAACATAGGGCTGAGGGAACATAGGGCTGTGGGAACATAGGCACGCTCCCCAGCCAGTGCAGGGACAGTTTGCTTCTTCTGTCATCAGACAGGACGAGCTTGATGGCTTGGGCCTGCTTGAGGATGTGCCGCTCCACCATTGCCAGTTTGAAGCCCCAGCGAGTTGCCCAGTCCTACTGACGGATGAATGAATAAATAAATTAATAAACAAATAAGTGAGACGTAACTAACAATAGAATGGAATAATTATGAGCTAATTCATTTATTTGTTGGTTAGTTTATTTATTCATGTATTCGTTTATTAATTCATTCATTCTTTCATTCTTTAGTCTCTTTCCACACGGTGGAAAAAAAAACATTTCTCACAAACAGCGATCCCAAGTTTGTATATTAAAGTTAGAGACAAGGTTCAGGGGCAGATTAAATATAATTATTCTGTTGAAATTATTTATCTACATACCATAAATGCATTTTTTTGCACCACTCGAGCACAGATGACTTATCACCTGACTTGTGTCCTGGGGCTTGCCGGTTGAGTCTGGCGTAAATCCAAAATAATCCCAAATAGGGGATTTCGTATTTTTCTTTGCAACAAGCTCTTGTTCCGCCATATTGCTAGAGCCCGACACCTGCGCTCCGCACACGTGTCACAACTGCCGAATATATTGTCATTCCGACCTTTTCAAATTGAAGATCGGCCGATCCCGATATTTAGCAATCTTTTTCAGGAATCAGTAAGAACAGAAATCCTAACTCTGTGGTAAAGACAATGCAGTGAATCACTCTGACCAGCATTATAGAACAGTCTCAGAATTTTCTAAAAACAGATCTCTCTCAATTCTCAATTTGAAATTGCAGCAAATGAATATAGGCTTATTATTATTTTAGGCTATGGAAGCACTAGCAGTAGCCTTACAATGAAACCCGTATATTAAAATAAATAAAACATTAAAGTTTGAATACTTAAGAAACTTAAAGTGCCTAATAGAGCTGTCATTTTTTCATATTTTCCTCCATCTTAATTCTCTACTACACTGACTTCTGCCCTGACTTCAAAGTGAATGTTCTTTTTAATGAAGACCAACACCTGTACCTTGTCAGCTGACAACCGGTTTCTCGTCTTATCAAGGACATGTGAAGCTGCACTAAAGAGTCTCCCACTGTCCACACGTGTACACCGTGCACATAGAAACTTGGTTGGCTTTTACTTTGAAGAAAAAAAATTAGATGGATCGGCCTTGAAATTAAGTATGGGTCGAGCGATTCATTCTCACCACCTGCTTGTCGCTCCAAGCTACCACCATAACCTGCCCATTGTCTCTCATCAGAGTGTCTCCTGTCTTCAGGTTCTTCTTGGTGACCTCCTTGATGGCCTGAGGTTCACCCCTGTGAGTTCTCGGGTGCCACACACGTTTGTCTGCTCTCCCAGGCCAGGAGTTGACTGCACAGACACACAGAATTCTAAAAATTGTCCATGTACAATGTGTACCGTTGACCCATAAGCCGATCAAGCAGCGTCAACACAATGTCACCAAAGGTTTGACCTTTCCCCCATGTATGGCAGCAATTTGAAACAGTACCCTGCACTTGAGTCACATAAAATATAGCTCTTGAGCCCATATTTTATTGGTTTTTTAGGGTTGTACACACGGAACGGCAGCAGGCCGCACCATTGCATCATGCCCTCATCTATCGAGATGTTTTCTCCTGGTTGGTAAAGTTCTTTGAATTTCCCCACTATGTAACTCAACACAGGGCGGACCTTGAACATTGGGTCACTGCTGTTCTCTTTGTTGCTATTGTCAGCGAAGTGCAGGAGTCTAAAGATGAGCTGGAATCTGTTCCGCGTCATGGTCTGGACAAAATATGGTGTTGCGTCTGCCTTGTCTGTCTGCCAGTAGTTCTCGATCCTCGAGAGTGTACGCCCCCTCGTCCCGGTTGATGGTGTCCCTCCATAGAGATCAGGAAGCGGGCGAGGGACACCATCAACCGGGACGAGGGGGCGTACACTCTCTCGCACACCTGGGATTCCTTACTCCAGAGACCACCCAGGGCGGAGGGGGCGCCGAAGCGACCAGCTGATAAATGACACGTCAGCAGTACATCGGATGACGCTTCTTAAGACTGGAGTCACAGTCGAAACTGTCACGCAGGTAACATCATTCTTGATTTCATTGTCTGAACACAAGAAAAATATAACTAAGAAGTGCCTCAGTTTACAAAATTGTCAGACATATTTTAATAGTTTTTTTGTTAACTCATCAATATGGCTCCCAAAATGTGTTTGTTAAACCTTGTTGTGCTCTGCATCTGTTTAAAAACCCAAACGTGACACCACGCCTAGTAAATTGTTACTATTGCCAGCCAACATCACTGTCAACAGCTGTGTACTTAGCTGAAGGCACATGGAAAGTTCAGTGTACAGTGTACATGTTCTGCAGACATAATGCTACATATTACTGTACCTCTCACATTGTGAATATAAAACAGTGGCGAACCGTGGACCCAGACCCTGGGCCTTCAATAGGACCATGTAGCAATAAAAAATTAAACATAGCAATAGAAATAATAGCCAGAGCCTTGTCACATGGATGGTCGGCATATTACATGTTTCTTTGCCCTAACTGGCTTCACAACACACAAGGTGATTCTGGAAAAACAGTCATTCAAAGCTGGCTATCATGAATCACTTATTTAAAAAAAAAAGAAAAAAAAGAAACTAGCAAATCACACATTCACTTATTTGTTTAGCTGGAATGAAAGTAAAATGTCAATCATGAGCTGTTCAACAACTAAAGATGTATTTTTGATAATGTTTTTTGTGTTTGTTTGAGCTTTAGACAGTTGAATTTCACTGTGGATTTAATATTTCTGCCACCTCCTGAGGTGACATGGGAAAAAGGCACAAGCTCTTTGTAAATGTTCAGCCATTTTTCACTGACCTTAATGGCTATCAAACTACCGGTATATGCAAATTGTAGGTTTACAGTACAAATTCAGTTCTGTGCTGCTGTTGCTGCTGCTGCTGCTGTGGCGCTGGGTCTGTGGGTCTGTGGGGCTTCAGGGCTTCAACAGCAGAACTGACCCAGCTTAAAGTCATGCGTTTAATCAGCACCATTTAAACTTCTAATAAATAAATGTGCGCTCCGGCAACAGACTGTAGGCTCCGCTCTTTCCTTACGGTAACTATTCTCTTGATCAGCGTGGTGAAAGCATAGACTGTAGGGTGAAAGACAATCTCGTTGTTGTTGTTGTCACCGTGGCAAAGTGTCGTGTGTGTACGGGGGAAGGGAGGGGCGGGGGGAACGGGGCGGGGGTGACAGGTCCAGCAGGAGGACAAACTATCCTGCGTTTAAATAACATGTCGAAAATATCTGCTTGACAACTCATGGAGCTGGAAGCAGCCCTAAATAAGTAACTACACTTTAACAACAAGCCCAAAAACCCGCAACCCACGACTACCAATATAAGCGACTTCACAGAAAAACAAAGTCACGTAAAACAAAGTCACGTATAATAAGCGGACTTGGCAACCCGCTCGCTCACTATTTTGGCGGCAATGTTGTTCTGCTGGGTATTCGCGAATACCCGGAAGCTGTCGTGATATGGTCCCGCCCACAACTCAGTGGAATATGATTGGCTAAGACACCTGTCAATCTCAAATTCATGCCCACATTGACTTGCATTACACGGGCCTTCGCTCACAGCCACTGAAGGCCCTGCAGGGGGAGTCGATGATTTACTGCCCAGATACCGTTGGAAGAAAAATTGTGATTGGTCCATTTGCCGTTCCATTATATTAACCCATTGTTTCCCAAGAAATATTAGTCCCAACTTTATAACAATTATCTAATATTACTTGTGTGTTGCTCACTGTATAAAATAAATAAATTAAATTAAAATTAAAAATAAAATAAATATATAGTAGTACAATAATTATTTCAATATTTTTTCTTAGGCCTTCACTGAATACCTTGAAGGCCCAGAGGGTTCCCCTCTGATATAAAATAATGACTGAAGCTCTTGGGCAGGACTGGTTAATAAGCAGCCATTATTGCTAACACAGGCTACGTAGCAATAGTAAAACATACAAAATAGCTCCTTTTGAGAAATGTGAGGATTTTAAAACGCATTCATTTTAATGGTTCCCACTTCAAACCATCATTGGCGGAGGCGGCAGGAGAGGAAACACACATCTAATTTTAAAAGCCACATTCAGGGAAATTGATTAATTCACTCTGCAACATAATCACTCTATTTCTTCCTGTGTCTTCATGTTGCCCTCAGTAGGACTAAAGCTCTTGTTTTCTTAAGTAAACAGGACAGATACGCTTTACTACACTTAATATTCTTAATGCACACTAGCATGTCGTGATATATTTACACCTTTAAAGCCAGATTCAGATGCTTCTTTCGTACGGCTATCCACAGATGGGCATCTTTTGAACTGAACTGATTTGCACCCGTCTGGAGATTTAAATTGCTAAAATACCTCAGTTGTCACTCTTGCAAAAGGCTGTGGCACACGGTGACAAATCCAGGGACTCCGTTCCAAATCATCAGCCAAGCTTTACACACCCTCTGGTCCATGGAAATCAGGTCAAGAACAAATTATCATCTGACAGAGATGGAGACATGGGGACATGGATATATGTGAAACTGTCCTCGGCACAGTAATGACCAGCTCACAAACAGGCTCCTGCTCCTTCTGACTGTGGACTGTCAGAGACAAAGCAGAGGAGCATTATAATACCATGGATTACTTACAAAGAGATCATGTTTTGAATGTCAGGGGATGCTGGACTGGTCATTTTATTTCTAATATTCCTTTAAATTCACCCTCCTGGCTGCCTACATGTTTGTGAATATCTGAGTGATAGATATTATAGTAAAAAAAATAATAATAAGTGCAATAACAGGGTTTGTAATGGTTATTAAAACAAAACAAGGGGACATGTATAATTATGATTAATTAAATATTCACTGTGAGGGATGGTTTAACACAGAATCACTCAAACTTAACTGAACACACAGGAGCTGACTGGTGTTTATTCACCTGTGTGACTGAAGGTGCATTTAAAACTGACGTAACCAGTCAGAGTGACATTTGGTTCAGAGCTTTGTAGTTAATCCAGAGGGATGGACGTGTCTGGCTGTGAGAACATGTTAATCACCTCGGTGTTATGCAGACATTTCATAGAGGTGATTTGGCAATCAGGCTTCTGAGATATCCTTCTCTACATTATGTCCTTTACAATCCAAAATAATATACAATGATCTCAATAAGATTTATTATTATTGCAACTACCATAGAATTATTATGTTTCATAACAACAACTACAACAACAATTAGCCATGCTAATCCCTGACAAGCACCCAGAGTTCAGACCAGCAGGCAGAGCCGCAGTTTAACACGCCCCTCTGCTGGGTCCCTCTTGTTGTCACCCACCCAGCCTATAGAAACTGTGTCTGCCTCGAGGCTGTCTAAGCCTAAACCCCAATCTAGAGGAGTTGTTTATAGCAACTTAGTTAAAATCAAAACCACTGCTCCAGCAAGCCAACCTAATAGAACTATTAAATGTGGTTTGCTCAACATTCGTTCTCTCCCATCCAAGTCTCTCCTAGTGAATGACTTAATTACAAGTCACCATATTGACATATTAACACTAACTGAGACCTGGTTGCAGCAAGATGAATATGTTAGTTTGAATGAATCTACCCCTCCTAGTTACATTAACTGTCATGTGCCTCGTAACACAGGCCGAGGAGGAGGAGTGGCTGCTATTTATCAGTCAAATCTGATTATCAACCCTAGACATAATAGTTAATATAATACATTTGAAAGCCTTACTGTCAGCCTCTCTCACCCAGACTGGAAAGCAGAAAAACCACTCTTACTTGCTGTAGTGCAGGGCTATTCAATTGGCGGCCCGCGGGCCACATCCGGCCCCGAACCAATGTCCGAGTGGCCCGGCTCGTGGTGACCCCCCCCCCCCCCCCCCCCCCCCCCAAAAAAAAAAAGAAAGACACAGAGGGAAACACGTTTTGCGAGAACTCCAAATCCCTACTGTAGTTCAGACAGTGAATGCACCACTCAACGCAGCCTAGCAACAAACAACCCACCCACCCAGTCAGTGTGTTGTTTTGAAAGTTACCGGTAGAACCGAGGCTTGGTCGGTCAGCTGCTCTCCAGAAACACAGTGTCGGGCCACAGCCGCTCGTCACGGAGCGGGAGGCTTCACCGCGGCGGACGTCCGGACGGCCGAGGCCGAGGCTGCCCTCCGTGGTCCTGTGGTGCTACAGGTCAGCGAGAGACAAGTCTCCCCGTCCGTCCGCTGACCTCACTCCACAGCGGGCCGCTGTGGCGCGACACGGTGTTTGTGGAGAGCACGCTGACCTACCCTCAGCCCTCCCATCAGCCAACAATAAACCGTGGTGGCTGGTTAATACTCCACCAGTCTCTCCTTTCAGCCACACATGAGCACCGTCCACGCAGTGACAGCACGCCACGCTCCTCTGTCCTTTTTTTTTCTTTTTGAGGGAATGAAGTTTAATTTAAACGCAACTAAATACTTGCAATAGAATCAGAACAGTAACTTGATTAGGATAGCTACTTTTCAAAGGAATAATCCGTAATCAAATAGGCCTACTTTCCCAGAGTAATTTGCCCCAAATGGCTTTTTGCTCCTTGTTTTTCACCAATCAAAATATGTTAGAAAAGAAATCTTTGTTCATCTTTAGGCCTAATTTTAAGACTAGGCTACATTTAGTGATTTACATAACCCCCTGCTGTAAACCTCAGTGGAAACTCAGAGGACAGTAGGCCTCAGGAAACTTTTAGTTCCTAAAAAACCCCTCCAATTCAAAGCATTAACAGCTACACCTTTACTACTACTACTTGTATTGACTCATTCTCTTTTTTCTTGCTGTGTAGATTTGTTTTTAATAGCTAATGCTGGGTTTAAAAAATGCCCCTCATTTGTCATAACCTTCTTATTGACCGCTGAAAATGTCCGGCCCGGCTTAAGGTCTCGGTTTTAAAATCTGGCCCCACTGAATGTGTAATTGAATAGCCCTGCTGTAGTGTATCGTCCTCCTGCACCTTATTCTGAGTTTCTAGAAGAGTTCCCTGACTTTCTGTCAAATTTAGCAATGAGCTCAGACAAAGTCATTATAGTAGGTGACTTTAACATTCATGTGGACGTCGATGATGATTGTCTGGCTACTGCATTCAAGTCACTTTTGGATTCAGTCGGCTTCTCTCAGAGGGTAAACAAACCCACTCACACTTTTAATCATATCCTTGACTTAGTACTTACTTATGGAATAGAAGCTGACCATGTCACAGTTCTTCCTCAGTCTGACCATTCTTTAATAACATTTGAATTTACTTTAACAAATTATATCCTACCTGGGAAAAAATCCCGCTACAGTAGATGTCTATCTGACACTGCTGTTTCTAGATTTAAAGAGCTTATTCCAGCAGAGCTTGGTGCCACATCCTGTAACCATACTATGGGCAGTGATGCTGACTTCACCACATTCTGTAACCATATTATGGGCAGTTATGCTGGTTTCACCCCCACACAGGTGGACTATCTTGTGGATAGCACTGCAGCAGCACTCCTTGGGACACTTGATGCTGTAGCTCCCCTGAAAAAGAAAGTTATCAATCAGAAAAGAATAGCTCCCTGGTACAGCCCAAACTTGCGCGCTTTGAAACAGAAGACCAGACAGCTGGAAAGGAAAACACATTCCAGCCAACATGAGGAAGACCGTCAAGCCTGGAAGGATAGTTTATTAATATATAAAAAAGAACTCCGTAATGCTAGAAGCAATTACTATTCATCTTTAATAGAAAATAATAAGAACAACCCCAGGTTCCTTTTCAACACTGTGGCCAGGCTAACCAAGAACCATAGTGTCGTTGAGCCATCCATCCCTCCAACTCTCAGCAGTAACGACTTCCTAACTTTCTTTACCGAAAAGATAGTTAATATTAGAACAAAAATTGCTAGTAATTGACCACAGATTACAGTTCCCATAGAAGCACCTCCCAGACTTGGTACACACTTGGACAGCTTCTCTCCCATCGACCTGTCAGACTTAACTTCTGTAATTACTTCTTCCAAGTCAGCCACATGTCTGCTGGATCCAGTCCCGACAAGACTACTTAAGGATGTCTTCCCCTTAATTAACATTTCTTTTCTGAACCAAATCAATCTTTCCTTAGCCACAGGCTACGTGCCACAGGCCTTCAAGGTGGCTGTCATTAACCCTTTACTTAAAAAACCTTCTCTTGACCCAGATGTCCTCGCCAACTATCGGCCTATATCCAACCTTCCTTATATCTCTAAGATCCTTGAGAAGATTGTCCTGGAGCAGCTACATGAACATCTGCACAGCAACGAGCTCTTTGAAGCTTTCCAATCTGGATTCAGAGAACACCATAGCACTGAAACAGCACTTGTCAAAGTCTCTAATGATCTTCTTATAGCTTCAGACAGAGGTCTCGTCTCTGTTCTTGTACTTTTGGACCTCAGTGCTGCATTCGACACCATCGACCACAGCATCCTGCTGCAGAGACTAGATCATGAAATAGGGATTAAAGGACCTGCCCTAAAATGGTTTAAGTCATACTTATCTGACAGGTTTCAATTTGTTAATGTTAATAACGACCATTCAGAGTATAGCAGAGTTACGTATGGTGTACCGCAGGGTTCAGTCTTAGGGCCAATCCTCTTCATTCTTTACATGCTCCCATTAGGTGGCATCATCCGGAAGCACTCAATCAATTTTCACTGTTATGCGGATGACACGCAACTCTACTTGTCCATAGAGCCAGATGACAGAAGCCGCCTCATCAATCTGCTGAAAGACATTAGATGTCCTCCTCTAACTTCTTGCTACTGAATTCAGATAAAACTGAGGTCATTGTGTTTGGACCTAAACATCTCAGGGACACGTTCTCTAATCAGATCGCTACTCTAGATGGCATCACCCTGACCCCGAGTACAACTGCGAGGAACCTTGGAGTCATTTTTGACCAGGACCTTTCCTTTAGCTCCCACATAAAACACGTGACTAGGACCGCCTTCTTCCATCTGCGCAGTATCACTAAGATTAGGAATATTCTCTCCCAGAGTGATGCTGAGAAACTAGTGCATGCATTTATCACTTCTAGGCTAGACTACTGCAACTCTCTCCTGTCAGGATGTCCGAAAAACTCTCTAAAGAGTCTCCAGCTGGTCCAGAATGCCGCAGCGAGAGTTTTGACAGTTAGGAAGAGAGAGCACATCTCTCCCACCTTAGCTTCTCTCCACTGGCTTCCTGTAGGATTTAGAATAGACTTCAAAATCCTTCTGCTGACTTATAAGGCTCTTAATGATAAAGCTCCAACCTATCTGAAAGAACTAATCATTCCTTACTGTCCTACCAGAGCACTCCGCTCCCAGAACGCAGGTCTGTTAGTGACTCCCAGTATCTCTAAAAACAGACTGGGAGGTAGAGCCTTCAGTTACCGGGCTCCTTTACTGTGGAACCAGCTCTCTCCATGGGTCAAAGAGGCAGACACTCTAACTACATTTAAGTCTAGACTTAAGACCTTCCTTTATGACAGGGCTTTTAGTTAGGGCTGGTTCAGGTAGCTCTGAACCATTTTATAGCTACGCTGCTATAGGCTTTGACTGCTGGGGACACATCTGGTTACACAGAGCCCTCTCCTTTCCTTTCCTCTCCTCTCCTCTCCTCCTATCTCCTCTCCTCCCCTCTCCTCTCCTCTTCTCCTCTCCTCTCCTCTCCTCTCCTCTCCTCTCCTCAGTATATTTTTGAACTGTCATTTTCTGTTGTACTTTGTAGTTTGGCCTTGGTGTCTCGCACTCTCTCTGTGTTTCCGCAGATCCACCGGAGCTCCATCTCTCTGCACCAGCCACCGCCTGCATCGCCCCCCCTCCCACCCCTTCCCCTGCTGTTAGACCGGCCTCCCCTCCCTTCCCATGGTCCAGTCTACCACCCAGTCCTCCCATCGAGCTGACCCCCCCCCCCCCCCCCCACTAGAGACTGCCTTCATCAACTCCTGCTAACATTTCCATATTTCGCACATTCTGCGACAAACTGTAAACTGTTTCTTGTCTGTAACAACATCTATTGCACGTCTGTCCGTCCTGGGTGAGGGATCCCTCCTCTGTTGCTCACCCTGAGGTTTCTCAGATTTTCCCCTGTTAAAAGGGTTTTCCATGGAGTTTTTCCTCAGTCGATGTGAGGGTCTAAGGACAGAGGATGTTGTTACGATGCCATGTAAAGCCCTTTGAGACAAACTGTTTGTAAAAACGGGCTATACAAATAAAATTGCCTTGCCTTGCCTTGCCTACTATTAAAGGGACTACAAGGAGTTTCAGAAAGCGAAGTGTTTTCACACTACATTTCCATTCCATGAGCCTCCGCGCGCACAGTGAAATTCTTGGACCAGCACGAGACGGACGAAAGCGAAAGCATTGCCAAGAATATTTTCATTAATCAAGAACGAAAGTCGGAGGTTTGAAGACAATCAGATACCGTCGTAGTTCCAACCATAAACGATGCCAACTAGCGATCCGGCAGCAACTCGACTTGTGACGTCCCATTATTATTTCATAGCGTGGTGAATGTGCAGGTCACAACTTGTCCACCAGAGCGTTTTGGAGTTGTTGGATTGTGTATTTGATGAGTTTAATGAGAGAAATGCAGAAATTCCACTAGCCTCCGTAGCGTAGCTCTGAGCAGCTCGCAGCTCGCAGCTCTGCGACCAATGGGCCAATTTGCCAAAATGTTGAACTATCCCTTTAAAACCATTGATGACAACATATGCTTTGAATGTTAGCTTCGGTTAGTTGACATTGTGTTGCAGAGGTTGATTCTTGGCCTTGAAAGAAACATGAAATGTGATTTTTTTTTAAAGTTTGGTTGAGATTTTTTTTCTTTAAAGTTCAAGTTGTTTGAGATGTTTTTGTCAGACAGCTGTTTCAAAGGTGATGAATAGACTTTGCAGCGGACTGACTGTCCAGCAGAGTAATGAAACAGACACAACTCGCCATGAAATCTTTTCAAAGGCACTTTGACGATTATTCAAACACTGACCTCTACAGCATGAATATGGAAATAAGCCTGGAAAAATGAAGTCAACTCAACCGTTCCTTGATCTATGGCACACTTATTAAGCACTTGGTTTGAGACTAATGAAAGCCTCTGAACCCACATCTGACATCTCATTTCCACAGTCAAGACAAACCAAGTCTGATTGTAACGTTCATATTGAATCAAGAGGAGAGAGCACTGGTCTACAGCGTTTCTGTCAAGCTGTGAAGATGAAATGTTTTGATGAAAGTTTTGTTTGCAAATGTGAACCACACATCACACGCTGTCAATGAGTACTTGGATTTGTAAATTAATGTTTTCATTCTCCACAAATTGAAATCTTTATGAAGCACCATAATGCTACAATAGAGAGAGAATGCATGTTTGATGCCTTTTTAACCCTAAACAGCAGGACAGTTTTGTGGTGGCTGGAGCCAATCACACATTGGGTGAGGACTGAGTAAACAGGTCGACAGTCTACAGAGATAAAGACACACAAAAATGTCACTTAAAATTCTGTATGACCATCGCCAAACTTTGCTATTATAAAGTCAAGAATTTAGTATTTATTAATGCTTAACTAATGCTTAATAATGTGTACTTATAAAGTGTTACCCTTTGCTAAATTATAGTTGCCCAGCATTTATCAAACATTCGTGTTTAGCCGAAGAGCTTCTGTAAATTACATAACACTGGAAGCAATTATTTTAAAAGTCTTTCGAAAACCGCACAAGTTCTTGACAAAACCAAACTGTTGTCCTGTTGACCACACATCTTCCCTGCAGGGTTTATTTTGTGCACGGAGAACTTGTTGGGATTTTTCCAATCTGAAAACATGTTGATTAGGTGTTACACATTTTGGCAAATTCACCTATTGCCATAATCCCTATATGGTCACAGGAGTAGGTTCATTACCTTTAATTGGTAAACTGAAATGAAGCTAACAATTCACTCTTATTTACGTTACATTCTTTATATAATTTACCACAAATGTTTGCTGTTTTGTAATTTTGTTCAGAAAATTGTAGCATGAATAAATCATTGGCCTGATAGCCTGTTGTTCACCTATTCCTCAAACCATGTGTTCTTTAAAGGTTGTATATGGTAACTGTGATTTGTAAAGAAAATAAGTAACGTGACAACTACATCATCAACACTTAATTTCACTTGGTGCCTTTTTTCAATTATGTTTCCTGGATAACTAGGTGCAGCCTCTCTGCCATTTGTGATGTTGTGCATCATTTGTGTTCACATCACATTCAGTGTTTAGTCCAAGGTTTTGGAAGGTTAAGTTTGCCGTTGCTCCTCATTGTGTCCTCTCTAACATGGAAACACATTAAACAGCGGCACCAATTTCCACCGAAGGCGTGCAAAGATTGCCATCAAGAGTCCTAAAGCTCATATTGTGTCCTCCACTCGTCTATTAAAATTCATTTCATCCTGAACATTTGCTGCTTCTTGTGGTGGAGGAGGACAGAGTTATAGCTCAGTGATCAGGGAACTCTCCAGTGCTGTGCTGACGTCTGGATGACACACAGCAATTACCTGAAACTGTTAAGTGCTGCTCAGTAGACTATTGTCTTCATGTATTTCCCGCTTACTCCTTCATTCCTAGTCCATTATTTAAAGGGGACATATCAATTTTTGAAGACTCTTTGGTTTGTCTTGCAGTCTGGCCTCCAAAATGTGAGAATTGACAAAAAAAAATCTGTAATTTTCAGGCTCCATAGATTGAACTCCATGTGGTTTTACGAGCTGTTCCCTCAGTTGTCTTCCAATGATGTCATTAGTTTTCGAATACTTGTGAGTACTGGTATCAGTAGAAGGGGCGGGGTGAGCAGTGGCTCATTTGCATTTAAAGGGACAGGCACTGAAACTAGCTGTTCAACAGGGCTGTTTTGAATGGATGAAAAGAGCTGTGAGGATGATACTTGGGGTATTTTGACCGAAGCATGTCACAGACATGTCTTTAAGACACCTGGGAACTATTTTAATTTGTGGAAAAGGGGCTCAATATGTCTCCTTTAAAAGCTGTTTGATTATTATTTCATTGGTTAAGGTAGAGGTGGTTGGATGAATCTCCCCAGGGAATGGATGTAGGACAATTTATCCCACAGCACAGAGCTGCTGAGAGATAAAACTGATATCAGTATCTGACCATCAATAAGATAACAAATCAATGACTTGCTTAAAAATGTCAGGGGTGTTGCTTTTAGAGTGAGATATTTAGCTGTGAGTGTGTTTATGTGGACGGATGAAGGTTTGGCAGAGCTCTGCACCCTGACGACTGGTGAGCGCAGGACGACGGCTGACTGAGAATGAGTGTGGACAGCTGAGCAACCGCAGGGCGACCCCGGCCGAGGGTCGCTGTCTGATGACCTTGTGCTGTCTGCCGTGGAAAGCTGATCTGACAGTGGCAGGCCGGAGGCCGTGGACACACATGTGGGAGCTCAGATAGCCACCAGGACACAGACTGACTGACTGACTGACAAACAAGGTGTCAGAAGGACCGCGCAGGCTAAAGAGGCGTTAACAACTTCGCTTTGGACATCAATTAAACAATTAAACAGTTGGTCTGCCGAGCGGCTGAGACTGTGACACATTCAGCGGGTCAGAGCTCTGTCCCTGCAGTTTTGTCACTCATTGCTGAGACGACCAGCAGCCCGATCTTTAGCTCCTGAGGTGTTAAACCCGACTGTGCCTGTCCATCAACTGCTGAGCGGTGGATAGAAGAGAAGACACATGGCCAGAATTCATCATAGATGAAAAGCAACAGAGTCATTGTGGCTCTATGCTGCGGCCACAACATTCCTTTTTATCGCTGACGAGAGATATTAAATAGTCCGCTGAGCTGCTTCTCGTGAAAAACGTATTATTTTAATTATAAAAACAACATTAAAGTATTAATAATTTATGTGATGTAATATTTATTTATTTCGTAAGTAACCATGGTATAAGCGGGATAATGCCCTGCCCCCTTAGAGGTGTCCGATTATCAGAAATTAATGGATTTCGCGGAAGCAACCGTCCTCCGCTTCGCATCGGACAGTACACGCCTCCGTGTTGCCCATTAATTCCTGATAAGGATACCTTGTCGGGCATTATCCCTTACTTAAAGGAGAATTCCCGTTCCATTGTTGACCCCTAAATCGTTGTCCTGATGGTCACCCAGTGTTGGGGGGGAGCAAAAAACGCGACTAAAATTGATGCAGGCAAACTGGAGTTTGTTTATGGTACATGACTGGAATCCTTATGACACACCACCAAACTCATATTTGTACAGTATAAACTTTGTGTTTTTGCATGTGAAACGTCCTGGAAAGACATTACTATCCGATCACAGAGCGCCTGCTCTCCCAGCCACAGAAACAAACACTTTTTCCTTGTTGTGATGATTTCTGATGTCCATGATATCGCCGACCATTATTTTTGTAAAATCATCACAACAAGGAAAAAGTGTTTGTTTCTGTGGCGGGGAGAGCAGGCGCTCTGCGATCGGATAGTAATGTTGTAGAAGCTAAAATATATTTTTTGCCTGCCTGACGTCATTGCGTTGATGATGTCATTTGCGTTCACACATGGAGGGGGTGTGGTTATTTTCTTTAGCCTACTTAGTAGAACACAAAGAGAGAGAACTAAGCTCATATATTTTTTGTTGACCGTCAATTCACCGTCGTTTTCACTTTACCATCTCACCAGTATCATTATTATTATTTATTGAAAGGGCACGTATTATTTTCCCTTTTGATATAACTGCTTGTTGGCTCTTTTTGATTTTTGTCACAATAAACACTTTAAACTGATCGTGGACCCATGGAGTTTTTGGACGCGTCACAAAAGAGCTTTAAGTTCCTCAGCGGCTGAAGTTTGTTGAAAGACAGCCACAACAAATGTCTTTCCAGGATGTTTCAGAGTTAGGCTGTCTAAGGTGAAAAACACAAAGTTTATTGTACACTATATGAGTTCAGTGGTGTCTCGTAAGGATTTGAGTCATGTATCATAGATATTCGAGTGTTTGCTGTGGTTGAAAGAATTGCCCCCATACTACTTCAATTTTAGTCACGTTTTTTGCTCCCCCAAACACTGGGTGACCATCAGGACAACGATTTAGGGGTCAAAAATGACCAGAATTCTCCTTTGAGAACCGATTAAATGCTATTACAAAGTTTCAGATGGCACCAGGACACTGTGTCATATACAGAAAAATACAGTTATAGAAATTGTCTTTTGAATAATGTGTATTCCAAGAAACACTTATTGTTTTTCATAACGCGGCTTAGCTGAGTCCCCTTCATTAGTTTAATTAATATGTTGTTCTTCAGGCTCGAGCTTCAGTGATGACTTCAATTTCCTGATATGCATGTATCATATTGATCATTCTGGTTATAATTTCCTTCCACAAACACTCTCTCTGTTAATGAACTGTTCACGAAAAGTATAACTCACTGCTCACTACAGCAGTCACGCCAGCCTGCCACTGTTGACAACAATTTAGGCTGCTGTGGGCTTTTCATATCTACTGGCTGGCAACCAGTGAGGTCATGTCACTCTCTGGCCTGTAATCACTCACTGAGACTTTGAGGAAGAAATAACTACGGTAGCCTACTCTTTAGATGTTGAATTATGTCAATTTTTCTTTTCTTTTTTTTTTTGCTTCCACAACACCACGTGTTTCTGTGTTTGTTTTTTTATTTCCTTGTCTCTCTGGGCTTCCTCCTTTCCTCTGGCACAAACTGTTTCTCTCTTCTTGTTTTTCTTTTCAAACAGTTTTTACATGTTAAGCACCAACAGACAACACATTATAATGTGTTACCATCTAGGATGATAGAATTGTTAACTAATTTTAAAATCTGATTTTAGAAATGAATACATTCAATGTTGCATTTTCTTTGAGCATTAATATACCGTACATAATCACAAATGGACAAAATTGTCTTTTTACTTTTCAAACTATCTCATTCATTTTAAAGTCAGTTATGTGATTCCATAATCCTCTTGCCTTTCTTCACCATCACTCTTGTTGTACTTACAGGCGTTTGAGGGCGATTGCACTGAGCAGGATGTGATGAACAGTCTTCTGCATAACAGTGTTGTTTAACAGTCAAAGAGCACTCAACAGCTCCCCAGTAGTCTTTAGTCACACACACACACACACTCACAGAAAAACCAAGTCCAATCACTGGACTAAAGCTGTGGCTCTGCACTCAGACACAAACGGCCACATTAGCTCTTCACATTAAGAGCTCATGAATAGATTAACATCTGATTCTGTCTGCTGCCATCCACAACACACTGTGGTTATCACCTGATCGCATCATCTTCATCCTCCTCATTATCAATTACAGCATGACATCATCATCATCATCACCGCCTACCCTCTCCTCATTGTCAGTGTCACCATCACTACTACAGTCATCACCAGTGATCCCCAGCATCATTATCTTCCTCTTCTACATCCTTCTTGGCATCATCTTCCTCCATATCACATTATCACATCACCATCCACGTCATTATCATCATCCCCAGCACCAGTGTCTTCATCATCATCATTATGATTCAATTCATAATTCATCACACCATTACACATCATTAGGGATGTCACAATTACTTGTTTTCACAATTAATCGCGGCATTAAACGCCACAATGAATTGATCGTAAAGATTCCTGAATAGCCTACCGTCACTTTCCAAAAAAAGATTATGAACCGTACTGGCAGATGTGTGGCAAAGTAAAGGTAAATGCACAGATACTGGTCCATACCGTCTTGCCCTTCGGTGCTCAATGAGGAAAAGCATAGACAAAATGCATGTGGACCTAGCCTGGCTGAAAGTGGAGGACAGATTAAGACGAAGTCTTCTAACTTTATTTAGAAATATTTGTGTTTTAAAACAGCCGACTTGCCTTTACTCAAGAATAACATTTGTTCAAAACAGACATGGTCATGAAACAAGACAGGTGAGAAAGGGTCATGTTATGATTCCTAGACCAAGAACTAATGCTATGAAAAAGACAGTCATGTTCAGAGCCACTTCTGAGTGGAATAAGTTGCCCTTAATTATAACTCAAGCAACAAGTAAAGAATGTTTTAAAAAACAGCTAAAAAGGTTATTCTTGGGTAAAGGCCTGAAAACTCTGTGACCTGTTTTGCGGGTTTGGATTTTCTTTTTATGAAATTTGACCTCAGTGTTTTTGGTAACTTGTTTCATAGGCAGGTGTTGTGTGTGTGCTTGTATATGTGGGTGTGAGTGTGTGAGCTTGTGTAATTCTGAAATTAGTGTTGAAACTGTATTCATGTATGTATTCATGTAAAATATTATTGTTACTTGAATTGCATGTTTTTAACATGGACCCCAGGAAGAGTAGCTGTTGCAGTTGTAACAGCTAATGGGGATCCAAATAAACAAATAAACAAATAAACAAATACGTAATCATACGTAACATTGAATTGGTAGGAATTTAAATGCTAGAGTCAGTGTCATTTGTAATAATAAAAAAAAAGATTAAAATGAACTTAAACATTTGGTATAGATGACAATTAATGACTTTTATTATTTATTAACACTTTAATAATTGGCCATATTTTAATAGATACTTTGTGTAAATAATTAGTAATGTAATTATATTTTGACTATATTTGATTTTACACATTAATTACAAAATTAATTAATGCATGATAATCGTAATATCGTGATTATTTCTCTGACAATAAGAAAATCTGTAATCGTGACATCCCTACACATCATGCACATCTTCAGCTTCTTGATCATCGTTGTTGTCATGGTTGTCAACATCCTAGTGTCATTGTCATGATCATGATTAGTATGCATCCTCGCTCTCACTATCATCATCATCACCACCATCATCATTATCACATTCAGCCTTCCTCATTCATCAAAATGTCCTCATGTTCATCATCATCAACACCAATGTTATCACCATAACTGTTAACTTTAAAGGGGTATTTCAATGAAGTCAAAAAACGTATATTTGCCGGAGCCGTTTAACAGTAACCATTATGATTTTTTTTTTAGGACTTTTACGTTGTTTTTTTCCATCACTTTGTGTTGAAGATAATGATGTCTATCCAGGTAAACAGGTAACAACAGAATATGGGGAATAGACTATAGGACGAGGATTTATCATACTGTAACCAGTTGCTTTTCAAAATTTGAGTTAATCCCAATTAATCGAACATAAAACAACATTAAGAGTGAGTAAACTAATTGACAACATCACAATGAAGATGCTTATTTCTATGATCGTCTTTTTCTTAGAAACGGTGCTGCTCCTGAATCCTGTGCTGAGAAGATGTCTGAGCTGATCACCTCCTCTCAACTACAATTGGGTCTCAGATAACAGATCTTTTAATATTACGCTGTTCTTCAATATCAGAGGATTGTGAGGTTGCCAGGCAGGGATATTGAGTGCGGGCTAAGAGTTTCTCCCTTTCAGCTCGGCCTCGGCATCAAAAACTTATTAGACAGATAAATGAGAACTTGCGTGGAAGCGGGCCACTTTCTGTGACCGCGTGTCATTCATCCATCTCCTGAATACCGGCTCAATCAGATAGTAGCCCACCTTTCACAGCAGCCAGCGTCTCTCTGCATCTTTAGATCCAAACCCCACAGCAGCCGCAGACCAACGTGCTGCTTTGCTGCTGCTTTCAATGTGAAACTGTGCAAAAATATTCATAACCAGCTGTAGACCTTAGTTTGTTTGTGCTCATGTGAGTGATTTGTTCCGACCCACACTGACTCAAACTGAAATCCTAAAAAAAAAAGACGTCCTTGACCAGTTTCCTGTAACCATGGCGATAGGAAGTGCTCTCCAATCATGTCTGTGTATTGTGTGTCAGGGAAATGCTCTGTTTCCTGCTGTTTTCACTGGCTTCCTCCCATTTGGTGTGTGCTCAGGATTCAGTGCCTGGTCCTGGGAAGCTACACAGTTCTTAGCATGAGCTCTTGATTTTTATTTCATTTTTATTTTATTTCATGCTTTTGGATTTACTACCCACAACAACACGTTCAAAGTTAAATGACGTAAGTTCAACATTTGTTTTGTTAAAATATCCAGACAGTTAAGTCTTCTGTAAGAATGCCTTTTCCTTGTCCACATACCGAGTACATTTTGTGTAATGTTCAAGGTGATGCAGTGATCTCACTCTAACACTGTGATCGAGTTGTTTAAAGAAACTGTCTGAAAACTATAATCAAGAATATACTATAAGAATATATAATAGATTATATATGCAATTCAATGCACAGTGGATGTGAAAATTTAGATATTAACATAAAATCGGTGTGGTCTGAAATGTTAAGCACATTTCACTTGCAACCATGTAGTAAACCCTGAAGCAAGGTGAGATGTTAAAAAAGATTAACAGACATTCTGCTAGATTTAAAAGACAGAGAATAAATGATGGAAGTTAACACACAGGCCTTTATTTCGAAAAATGTGGTTTATGTTGCAGAACATCAGACACTTAAAGCCATTTGAAGCCGCCTCATTGAAGACTCCACATCACGCTTCTCAGGATCTGTCCAACATGGGGAAATAATTACATCAAGCAACACTCCTCTACCATTGGACCAAACTTGGCAGCGATGCAGATTGGCCATCACGTCACTGCTAGCACCCCTCTTCAGATCCCTTCACAGCCAAGCTTACACCCAATCCTAGTGGACACCATCCAACCAGTCCTGATCCAGGCCCTTATCAATCCTCAGCGGGTCATGGAGGGGCCCCTCCAGCCTCAGACACCACAGCCACCCAGGACCTGCAGTTCCCCTGGACCTGCTGGGAAATCATGCTGGAGCTTTGACATAAGAGTGGCCGTGCTGCTGTTGACTCTGGCAGGAGTTGTGATCTTAGTGCTGCTGTATAAACTCTTACAGCTGAGACACAGGTGTGTACATATCACAGTGGAATACTTTACGTAGTGTGTAGTGACTTCCAGTCGAGGTGCAAGGTGCATACAGAGATTAAAGGGATAGTTCAACATTTTGCCAAATTGGCCCATTGCCATAATCCCTGTAGTGAGTAGGTCCGTTACCTTTAATTGTTGATGGAAGCTATTTTTAGAACGGCAGAGCAGAGCTGCGAGCTGCTCAGAGCTATACAGTACGCTACGGAGGCTAATGGGATTTCTTGGTTTCCGTCATCAAACTCATCAAATACACAACCGAGCAACTCCAAAACACTCTGGTGGACAAGTTGTGACCTGCACATTCACCACACTATGAGATAATAACAGAACGTTACGAGACGGAGTTGTTTTCGAGTAATAGACTGCTTGCCGAAAAACCGGCCCCGACGGAAACGCGCATCAGCAGTTTTGCATGAATTTACCTCAAAAACAACTCTGCTTGGTAACGTTCTGTTATTATTTCATAGCGTGGTGAATGTGCAGGTCAATTAAAGGTAACGAACCTACTCCTAAAACTATGGGATTATGGCAATTTAATCACAGAGAAATGGTTGTGAACTGCTAGACCAAGATCCATAAAGTTTTACCCTACATGTCTGTCTGGAAGCAGTCCCATGAGATCCAGACAGTCCACAACAGAGGAAGTCAGCCGTAGCTCATTAGCTGTTGAGCCATCCGCCTTTAGGTCATCTCCTCTGGTGTAATATGAGCTGCTTCTTTGGAAGAGGAACTGTTAAATGACAGCTCTGAGGCAGGAGTTTAATGTTTGTTTGCAAATGTTAGCTAAACGTTTTGTATTAATCTTTATGAAATGAATTAATGTATAATTCCAATGAAAATGACCACAAGGGAGCTGAGGGCAGAAGACAAGAAGAACGTTGTCTGAAGAGCACCAGCATGTTCCTAGCTGGCTACTGTAGCATGTTTGGTGTTAGCTTTATACCTGTCAGTAGTTACTGTGTCACTGCTTCAAAACAGATTTATAGTGAAGATGTTTATGAATTCACTGCACCAACATATAATGGGATCAACTGCTCTGCATCTGCCTCTTGCAGGGCTCCAGACTAACTTTTTTTTTTTACTAAGAGCACAGTGGCCCCTGACTAAAAATTAAAAGCAGAACATTTGGGGGCGCACAGTAAATCGACTTGCAAAGCAAATATTCACATTTCCTTTTCACTGTGATCCTCACACACATTGACCTGCCACCTGTATGCTAATGACAGATACCATATTCTTTGAGTCACCCCTTCCATGTTGAACCAGTGTTAAAAAGACCCAGCAAATTTACTGGTTGCACATGCGCAAGAAGATGAAAAATTGACTTGCACTGCCTCATATTTTAGGGGCATAATGCCCCCCTTTAGGGTCAGTCTGGAGCCCTCTGATCTGTGTGCTGACATAGGCTAACATGGCTAACCCTGACTTGAATTGAGCGGGAGTGTACCTGTTCCCCGGGTCCCAAAAAAGATCCTATGTTCCCTGGTCGCAATACTTTTGCAGTTGCAATATATACTTTTTTTGAAAAAGGGTCCTATGTTCCCCACTATTGCCGGTCGATGGACTCTCTCTGTCTATCTGGACTTTCTCCATCTATCTGGCCTGTCAAGCCTCTACCTGGTCTTTTTACTAAAATTAACCAACTCCTTTCTTCATTGCCTAAATCCAACCAATGGGGAAATTCCACTTCTCACTCAAAGTCACAACTCAACTTCTAGGTATGGGTACAAAAATTGCATGTTCCCCGCGTCCTTTTGGGGAAAAGCGGGGAACATAGGGATGACCCCGAATTGAGCTCCTTACAGTATGATGCACAACACAAGATTAATGTAACAAAATTACTTTAACTATGTTGAATTATTTGTTCTTTGACTTTGTAAATTTGAGAAAAAGAAGGGCACACGTTTATTTTGTGTTGTGTTCCTGCAGGCTGAGGCTGGCCGGGGCGAGACACGCTCTGGAGTACTATAGCTTCTACCACACAGGCACCTACACACTCAAACACACTGCACCGTGTCAGGACCTGCCAACCAAGAACGGGACCGTCCCTGAAGCTTCTCTGCCCGTCCAGACCGTGACCGCGGTCACACCTGTTGCCATTGCCCCACTGCCTCCCCCGCCGGTATCCAGCCCACCTCCGCTGCCTCTCCCTCCACCTCCGGTCCTGCCACCGCCCGCTACACCTCCTGTGCTGGCCCTGCCCCTCCCACTGCCCGTGATCCAAACCACCCCACCCAGCCCTCACCTGTCGTGGGGAGCCTGCTCAGACGCAGATGTCTACTCTCGGATCGGAGCCTTCAGGAGCTCCAGACTCTCCAGCCTCTCCACTCACTCAAAGGTTATCTTGTTTGAACACTCATCTCTCTGACCTCTGACCTACTGTAGAACATGACTGGATATAACCACCATACTGTTCTCCTGCTGGACTGTGCTACAACAAACCGCAGATGAGGAGGTGTCCATTCTTTAAAGGGGCACTACATGTATATGTAGGTTATACCTGCAGGACACGGACACATTTGAAGTTTCAGTTCTTTCAGGGATGTTCAAAATTTCAAAAAGAGAAGTTTGGAGCTTTTTGCAGACACTGGATTGATTTATTTACCCATGATTCTTTTGTACTAGACCTGTGCAGGAAAAGTACAGTTAGTGATCAGTGCCTTTTTTGTTTCACTGGAGAGTTGGAGTTGATTTGGATTGACGGACGAGGCCCAAGGATTGTTGTTTTTGTTTTTTTCACAAACTCTCAACTATATTGAAAACTGTTTTGAAGATGGGAGAGATAAGAACGTTTGACTTGAACAAAGACATTCACACAGTGATAAGTACTCATTGTTCATTCAGAGCCTTAGCAGCGTCATTAAAATGTAAACGTGTAAATAGAAACTAAATCTGTCATCTGTCAGTTTTTCTTCTAAATTCATACATATATTGAAAAAGTAAAGATAAAACTCAAAATTTTAAGCCATCAATTTGAGAAAAAGATGGAAGCTGTCGACTGGCCTAAAACGTCAGATCTATTTGAATACTTTTTCATTTATTTCCTGTCCATTTGACATTTTGAAGTTGCTCCATTATCCCAAACCCCTTTCTTCATTTTCTAGATAAGAACAAACAGTACAGAGAGGGGAAGTGCATTTGTTAAGTGATGTGTTCTGAATGGCTCTTTTTGGGACATTTTTAAGTGGTAAAGAGAACTCACATCAGGTGTTCTTGGCTCTGTGATTTTGTTGCAGCACACATTTATGTGGCCATGATGGCGAGGAAGGGATTGATAGGTAGGAAATTGCTCTATTGAAAAGGAAAAGGTGTGAGCAGCAAAACCTGTTCATTTTTAACTTCACATTCAATTATAATCAGGAACTACTTCATTTGTGTAACTAAACTTTAAACTAACTCTTTGCCAAATATAAACTTGCAGAACAGCTTTTATACTGTTCAAACAAAGACAACTGTAGCATCTGTATCTCAAACACACACATTACATCTCCACCTCCATGTAACTGTCTTCAAATAAAAAAGGCAAAGCTCTACATGCAACACACTGCATGTTAGGAAGTTTAAGATACTTACAAAGTTTTATCACCTTTGGTATAAAGAGTTCAATCAAATGTCAGTATAGCTCATCATTTTAAAGAAATAGTTTGTCATTTTGTGAAATGTGTATTTGGTCAAATGTGTCAAAAACTAAATGATAAAAGACATGTTATTATTTATATTATTTAAATGTATAATGGACTTTTACAGTGCCACTCGAGTAAAGTCAGAATGTTTGTTTTATAGTAATGAAAAGGATGAGTTATGTGAACTCTGTCATTTGTAATGAACTATTTGTAAAATCATCAGGTCTAACCTCTTTGTAATCCTTTTCCATACCACAAAATATAGACTGCCATTTTTACAGTGAGTTAGTTTAGTAGCTGAGTTCATTGTTTCTTCAGACGGAGGCATTTCCTGAGCGGGGTTTCCATGTCAGGGTCCCTCCCTGTTTCACACCATTCTCTTGTGTTTCCTCTGGCTCCCAGTCTTACCTTGCATTTTGTTCACTTGCAGTCTTAAATTATCATTGTGAGGATTTCTTCGATCCAAAGGCTATACATTTCAGGCAAGAATCTGTAAATATTATTTTGTCTCTTAATACAGTCAACAAACAAACAAAGGTGCAGGTGCAGCTTTTAAATATTTAGTGTGGTTAACAGCTAAACTGGCATTTACACGTGAGCATGACTAATCATCTAATCATTGTCTAAAGTTGTAGCGTTAACAAACTGAACTGTCTCCTCCACATATACTTCAATGTCCATCTGGGTACTAACAAATTTCATTTTGTTGAATAGGACTTAATACATTTGGGAAGCCATGAGTTAAATGATGGCAGTTTGATGCCTTCTGTTCTGCTTTCTGAAGTTGAAAACTGAAACCCTGTGTGACATGTCTCTTTAGTTTTCTCTGTGCCTGAGTCTGCTGTGGTGAGGCAACTGTCCCCATACTAAAAGCTTTCTAATTTAATCTATGCATGTACTGAGAGTTATCTCTTAATTGGTAAGATGAGCAGGAAAGAGTTCTGTAACTCTATACTGAAGGAGAGATTAAATGAAGTGAGAGGTTAGGGTTAGGGCTAGGATGAATATATTTATGTGCTGGATTTTATTCATATTAGTTATAGGTTTTTATTTCAAAAGTGTATTATCCATTTTGAACTGTAATTGAAAATTCATATGGAAAATCATTCACATATTTTTTTCATACAGAAAGACAGTATTAGTAAAATGTTTTATCTTTGATCTATCAACCAGAGTCAGTTTGTTTCCGTTCTTCTAAGAGCAACTAATTCATGCAAACATGCTGCCTATTATCTTTTTTATGTAAAGGTCCTCATAGAGCTGCTGTGTAACTCTGACAAAATCACTCATTCACAATACGCAGGCAGCTGAATGTCCACCACAAGAGGCACCAAACACAAGCAACGTCTGAAAAATTAACTCTTTTGCTGAATGGACTCATTGCGTACGTTCCGCCCGACTATGTGGGGGCCTAAAGTGGGGTTGCGCCGTCTGCAACTGCACTGTAAACTTTCCCGTTCGGCTAGGAACACAGCGCCCCCGCGGTCCTGGTACACTGCAGTTCTGCTAAGCTCCAGATTCTGCGCATCCCCGCTCAGGCTGCAGCAGTGGTACGATTCATTCAATTAACTGTTTCTCTATCACTTAAATGAGTTTAGAAACATTGTTTTAGGGCTGAGAAACTTTATAGTGTTGCTTTAAATCAAAACAGTATGTCTTTGTGTTTGTATCACTCATTGTCAGCAAGTAGCACAAGTGCAAACCCTGCAGAAGCCGTTGCAGTCTCCACCTGTAGGTGGTTATATCACTGCGTACATCTTGCGTAAAGCTAAATGTGCAAATGTTAGCCACGTCTGGATTCAGGTGTTCTTACAGTGTCCTTGTTGCTGAGATGAGGATACAGTAAAGAGAGATCATGTGGAACAGACTTGATAGATAGTTGACCACCTGCTGGATCATAAATCTGATCAATCAGCACCTGATCGCGTGTTGACCGTCTAAATTACTGTTTGTCCCAGAAGCCCTTCACTCAAAGTGCAGATTCTCAGTAATTGCATCAGCACCTCTTCTCGTATTCTAATCTCTGCTGTCAAAGTGAAAGAAAATGACCACTCTTTGCAATGTCCTTGGTATTGTCACCTCTGTACAATACTAAAACACCTCGTTTACATGGAAAATTGAGGGACTAAATTGTGCATTTGCCATTTTGATTTGGAGTTTTACAAAAGATTAAAAATTAAAGAAAAAAAGATGAAAAGAAAATGTCAGGTTATTCTCTGTAAGGACATAACGCCTTAGCTGCAGGATGGAGGCCAAGTATCTCCAGTTTACTTATATGAAGGTTCCTTTAAAGCAGATATCAGTGGAATGTTTTTGTTAATATAAGTCCTAAATAGTCCTATTTTCCGTCAGCAATCACTTACATGAAGTATTTCAGCCTAAACACGAGTCTCTCCGTCACTCTGCTCTGCTGTAACCCGAGGAGAAAATTTTCCTTGTGGGATACAAGTGTTATCCAATGAGGAGAGAGAACGGCATGAAGGGCTGTGTGTGCAGCCAAGGGATGCGCGTGAATGTGGTGACGTAGCACGAGGACCAATTGATGCCTGACAAGGGCGGGGGCTGCTAACTCATGGTGCGTTCAAAGAAACTCGTACTTTGTGTTTTTCCTTCCTGTGAAGTCATACCAGTTCGATCTGGTACGAGTTCACGGGTCGGAAGTTACGAGTGGCCGTTATAGGGAACTTTCACAGACAACAGGATGGTAAAAACACAAGCTACGGGTTACCTGGAACGCTACCAAGTCGTAGTTGTGACTTGAAGCTGTAACTTACGGTTTCAAAAGCCTGCCTTGAACGCAGCATTAGCCGAAACTGCCGTGAAGCTGATATCTGCTTTAACTGTGCTCGAAGCAAAACATACAGTAACCTTTCTGACATATCTGCCTATATTGGAGGTTAATGCAATTTTAATGTACATTTTAAAGTTATTTTCATGTTTCTGTTTAAGTACTGAATTGATGGATTTTTCCATGTCAGTGAATCCACTTGTTTCAAATACAAAAGCTCAGACAAAATATTTTGTAATTATGACCTTTCTTAAGCAGGAATGGTGCAACCCAATTTAGAAACAAATGATGAGTGACAAACAAAGAAACTGGTACAACCCAGTCCAGGATTACTTGAGGCCACAAAGCCACACGGTCAGTCACCAGTCTGGCCTCAAACAGCAGTAATGTCTGGCATAGCTTTAATAGCAGAGCACCTGAGCACAAGTTCACAGGTGTTGTGTTGTGTAGACCTTTCTAGACTTTGTGGAGGAACACCACTGTCATCCAGAAAAAGAAGCAACATTGTTCCTCCTCTCCTCGTCCTCCTGCTCCTCGCTGTCATCTGAGATTCAAAAGGACATGGAACACATCAGCCGTGTGCACAATACGACAAGAACGTGGGTCGTCTCAATAATTCTGAATGAACAAAAGCGAAGATGAACTTCTCACAAGAGGTGGTGGAAGAGCGCGGGGCGCCGCAGCAGCGCCACCACCAGCAGCACTGTTGGCACTAACCATAAACATGCAGACTGAGTTAGCATATTTTAATCCTATAGAGCGCAATGCCTTGGTCATGGCACAAATGTCAGGATCAGAGAATTTTAATACCCTGTAACCGCAGTTTCTTTCTTCATTAACGGTCTCCTCCAGGTCGAATCTGTTCATACAGGGTGCAGGCTGAACCACAGTGGCACCTGCTTCACTTAAATGAAAACAGACAGACACAGTATACTGTTAAGCTAGGTTAACATTGACAGTTGTGTCATTGACAACGTTAACACTGAGGCTAATGTTAATTCTGCCAATGCTAACACTAATGCTAATGCTATCTACGGGTGTGTTCACACCTTTGTTAGTTGTTCCGAAACAGGAAGCGTTTTGCCCCTCAGATCAGTTCATTTGGTCATATGTGAACACAGCAATCGCGTTTGGATGCGTAATAAAACAAGCGGGCTGAGATCGCTTAGAAGAGGTTCGTTCGTATTCAGGTTGGATCCGGGCTTCAACCACAGTTCGTACCTGGTCGGATTTAAATTTTCAGGCCCATTAAGACCTCTATTCCATGTTTTTTTCAGCTAACTTCCTTCTCCTGCAGGTAAGATTTCTGACCGATGAGAGAACAGTTGGTTTGTGCATGGCATTTTCTTTTTTTTTTTTTTTTTTTACAACTTTGGACCACTTTGGACTGTTACCATGTGAACAAAAACAACCCAAAAGAAAAATGCAACAATTGTATTGGTTTAGCCGCTGAATTGGAACAAAGCAAACGACCTACAGGTCTGAAAACACAGTCAACTCAACACAACACAACACAGTCCTATCAGCCTCTTCAAGAGAATTGCATGACCACTTGGCTATGTACAACCTAGAACCTAGAGATGGGTGGGTATGCCCAAACATTTTTCTTTAAAAAGGTAAAAAATATATATATATTTTCTCGTTAATAAAACCAGACATAAACACACACTCACGAGGAGCTCAGATGGGGGCTCGTGTTGAGGTTACCCCTGGTAATGAATGGGTGGTTGAGAATACCAGAAGCAGTAATCCTCTCTTTGTTATCCCAACTGAGCATCTCCTTCAACAGCTCAATACTCTCACTCCACTCTTCATTGTCTTCCATGTCGCTCAGCCTCAGCTGGTTTTGAGACAATTGAAAAGCAACATTACACAGTGTCTAATCTCATAATCATGAAAAGATAATGACTGGACGTCACTCTACCCAACCACCTACCGCTTTGGCTTCATCAAATGAGCAGAACTTGTAGGTCCTGCTGTCCCTTCTGGGATGGGATGAATGGTAAAACTCATCAGATGTCTTAAAGAAGGGAGTATTTAAATTACATTTCACAAACTGTATTTACTAAAAGTGAAGTAGTGATTGATGAAGTTCAAAAGGGTGAATTGTACCTTGAGTATCCACTGGCCAGAGCCATTTTTTTTATAGAACAAACGGGATTTCCGCCCATTCTTGATGAGATGGTCCGGTGGTGGACCAATGAGGCTGATCATGTATTGGAGCTGAAGACAAAGCAGCACAGCACCACAATCACAATCATCATAAAGCTTTGATCTGGTCAAGATCATTATCACAGCTGCTAACTCCAGCAAGTGTTATACTGCCAACAATTAAGAAACTAAAATTAAAATCTGATCTCCTTAGAGATAACAAAAAAGATTTCAAATGTGACACTAATGTGACACCAGACTGTCATTCAACCACTGACAGTTTGGCAGGAGATTTAGATGTGTTGCTCTAACAACTGGAAGATGAGTTCTGGCAAGATCACTTCTGTTCAACTCCACACACAGTAGCCAACTTTTTTTTCAGACTCACCACACAACAGGCTTTTTTTCAATTTTCTATATGCAACATCACTCCCCATGACCCATAAATGGGGTCAAATGTGTAATATCAGTGGTATTGTGGTGAATTGGTGTTTTTTTTTTTTTGCTATTTCAAGGGTATGTCAAGGAAGAAACTGAACTTTTAGAACTTACTGTAAAAACTTTTCAGGATAAAAGCTGACAATAGCTTGGGAATAAAGCATAACAGAAAAACGTTTCAAAATTCTCTTTATTTTGAAGGATAAGTTGCTGAAGCAGATGTGACTGTGCTTTTTGCCATGGCCTGATGCATGACTATGTGTCTCTCATTTAAAGGAGAAGTGCCGTCTTTTACAACCTGGACCTTATTTCCATTCGAGAACCGTGTATATCCATATAATGGGAGTGATCGGGGCACCAAAATGCAGCCACTAAATAACGCATAATTTGCCGTGAAACTCGCTCATTTCACCAATATTTTGTTACGATTCGCTAGTGCTGTTCCACAAGAACACCACCAGTTACCATCTATTCGTGGACATGCAGTGATTTGTTGTTCTCTAGCCAGCTGTTTCTCTCTCTGCCTCTGTATCCTCCTTTCAAAGAGCTCCTCATCCGTATAGGCTACTCTGGCTCAAAACGGTAAGGACATCCAACATATTCAAAGATGTCGTCCACAACCTGAAAATCTGACAGATATTCAGCCATGTTGCACAAAACTCGAATTCCAGGTAAACAAGCTGACCGTCGCAAGAAAAAAAAGAAAAAGCCAACCGTTGCAGAGTGAATAAGCCTTTTTTTTTTTAATTGCTTTATTAACAGTTATATACAGGACAACACTGTTTAGCCAGGGGTATAAAAAATGATACAAAGAGACAGAATGAATGAGCCGTGCTCATGGATCGATACATCCATGGCCGTGCTGTGGCTACGCGCGGCACTCAGAGATGACATCATCCAGTTCAGAGGTTAGTAGGTCAACCTACAGACCTCGGATGAAGATGACAGGCAAATCCAGACTCAAAGGGGAATAGGATATATGGATATGCGTCTCTCGAATAGATCTAAATATTGTCCGAAGGAATAATGATAAACGACCGTATTTGTAAAAAACAGCACTTCTCCTTTCATATTCAGTATTGAAGAAGAAAAAAAACACACAAATATAATCAGGCCAAATATTATTCCCAGATTTGGCTCACAACATACAAGTTCCCAATCACTGAATCTAAAATCTGTCCAGATGTTAGTGTCTGTTTGTGTATTATAGTGGAATCCTCCTGATCACCAATCTTTTAAAAAGGGAATAAGACCCAGCTGAGTCTGACCAATCACTGAGTTCACTGATGTAGAAGCTCTTCAAGAAAAGATGAGCAAACAGAGTCTTTCTATATAAACTGACTTACTGCCTCATACTCGACTCTTGCTGGGAAGAGCATAACACCAAACATCATGACAGCCATCACGCAGCCCAGTGACCAGATATCTATGGCTCCTGAAAACGGTAGGCCCAGCAGGATTTCTGGTGCTCTGAATGGAGATAGCAAACTATGCAGCACCAATTTTAAGATTTCTTGGTTTCATTATTGATCACTATTTACCTTACCTATACTCTGGTGTTTGGTGTGTGCTGCCTTGCTTGGCTTGAAATTGGAAAATAGCCAAGCCAAAGTCAATCAGTTTGACTCTGATGGGCTTTCTGAGGCGATCCACCAACAGGATGTTGTCTATTTTTATATCAGCGTGGATCACACCGACTCTTTCCAGGGCTTCGAAAGCTGTTGATATCTGCAAGAGATAAAAACTGCAATAATAAGGATGATAACATAAAAACAGAAGTAAAAGTTACAAAAGGTTCTTCAGTCTGTATATGTTGCTATTTTAAATTTAAGTTGTCTTGCTTCCCAGCTGATATCAGCCCACCTGCTGAATAACAGACTTGATTTCCCCCATAGTTATGAAGTCATCCAAAGTCAGCAGGTAATCCTGCAGCGTGATGTCCAGTAATTCAAACACCAGTCCTGTCTGACCGCTCACTGTGACCTTGCAATCATACTTGATGATGTTAAACTTGTCCAGGTTGTGGTCCATGAGGAATCTCAGCATTAATGCCTGAGGAGACACAACCTGCTGATTCAGCTAGAGCTAGACATGACACACAGACCACAGTGGGCTTCCACAGTCCGTGCTGCCAGTTCATTATAGAAACACACTTTCTTGCTATTTGCAACATATTTAAGTTTGATTATGCAACTTATATATAGTCAATTAAATTATGACATTGGTTAGCAGGGTATGTCATTCTACCTCATTTTGGAAATTTCTACATAATAACTCAAAATCAACAGTATGGTTCACCTCCCTGCGGAGGTCCTGGTCAGGGACAGGGACCTTCATGGCCACCATCTCTCCAGTGTCCTTTTTTAAACATTTGACCACTATTCCAAATCCACCTTCTCCCAGATACTGCAGGACCTTGTAGTTGCTGGAGATGTGGATATGGTGAGAGTTCTCAGGAAGTGAAGATGAACTTGAATTTCCCATCACTGAACAACTCTATTTCACAGACAGGTAGAAGAGGAGAGGAACAGGTTAGTTTGGTGTATACATTAATATTAATATTAATGTACAAAGTAATTTAAAGTCAAGTTATAAACATATATATTTAAAATATGTTGTTTCAATAAAGTTGCCTCTTCACAACATATGGCTACCGTAAAAAAAGATGTTCTTTAAGTAAGGATCTACACATTCACACATTATAAGACAGCTTTGACATTGAATATAGGTACTTACCTCACCCAGTTGTTTCAGATTATAAAAGTGGATGTATTGATGGTGATTCAGCAGAAGTTGAATATTTGAACATTCTCTGTGAATTCAAGAACACACTTATGATGTCATCAACTGTTCTAACACTGTTTTTTTCCAGGACTTCACTGTGTGCAGCAACTTAACAAGCTTTTATTAAAACATATTCATCAGTATATCAAAGTGTAAACCAAGCAGAGTGGGTGTGTTGTGGCTGTAGTTGCAGAAATTGTTTGGCCATTGTAAACTGGATGTGACAAACAGGCTTAAAAGTTGATAACTGGTAGCCTAATTTGCTAACTGGACTATCTGTTCACAAGTTTTTGATATTGAACTACTTATACTGAGTTGCTAAGGCCACTCTGAAAAATATGTCCAAAGATGGAAAAAAAAGAAGAAAGAATTAAAGGACTTCTTACATGTTTCATTGTCCTTCAAGGTCCATTCTTCTCATGTAGTCATACAAGTCAGTCTTCCAAAGTTTATAATTATGTTAAAAAGTTGTCGGCACTTATGAAGAAATCAGTTTAATCAAATGAATACGACACAAAATCAGAAGTAAGTGGAATGTTTGTGTTAATATAAGTCTTAAATAGCTATATCTTCCGACAGCAATCACTTATATAGAGTGTTTGGTCTGAAACACGGGTCTGTCAGTCACTCTGCTCTGCTGTAAGCAGAGGAGAACACTTTCCTTGTATTCCTTGTATCCTACAACCTTTATCCAATGAGGAGAGAGAACAGCATAAAGGGGCGGTCCTCTCTGTGTGTGCAGCCAAGGGATGCGCGTGAATGTGGTGACGTAGGGACGAGGGCGGGGACTGCTAACTCCATCAGCTGACAGAAAGTTAGCCAAAACGACCGGATCGCTTACTTCTGCTTTAAACAGGGAAGACCTAATGAAAAGTATTTGCTGTGAGCTCCCTGTGCGTTTAAAAATGACCAATTCCACACTTTTACACACTTTCAAGGTCAGATGGTCTTTGAGAACTCGCCAAAGGTCTTCTGTGGATTTTAGTTGTGTCTCCATGTGATCCCAGACAGACTGTATGCTGTTAACATCAGGTCTCTGTAGGGGCCCGACTCCCTGTTGACTCCTTATCCTTCTTGTCTGTAGTTATTTGTGATATTCTGGCTGGTGCTGTGTATGTGATGTATGTGTATGTATGCATACTAAATGTATAAAGAATTTAGAAATAAAATTACCATTCTTATTGACCCCAGATATTTAGAGATACAGTATATGAAACACAACAGTAGTCTGAACATATTCAGAAGACGTCTATGAATAAATCCATGGTGTGACACAGCAAAGAAAAAGGCAAACAGAGAAAGCGTGTGTGTGTTTGTGCATGTGTGACATGTTTCAGGATACAACTGGTGCACCCTGCAGCATCTTTGAAATGCAACCCCATCTCTGTCATCTGTAGCACTGCTGGATTCATTCCTTTGTTAACGGTGCTCTGGTATTCAAACACTGTACTCTCTGACATAAATGCTCTGTAAAGGCACTTTCACTGCTATATCCAACAGTGTTAGTGGCATGTTCATCTGTGATTCGTTTTTCAAGAAAGCTTTGGAGAGGCATATTCCAAGTCAGCCAACAACAGTGGGTTTGTATAAAGATGTAGGATTTTTGAGAAACAATCATGATCCAACAGATTTGCACCAAGGAAAATCCAAGTCATCACTTGAAAAAAAAGGGGAAATCTCTCAGATAATTGTGGTATCATGAAGTTAAAATATTCAGTCAGTGCTGAACAATAACATCAGACATTTCCAATAGATTTCAAGTCATGTGCAGAAATAACGACAGACAGGATTTAAGAAGCAAGAATACAACATGGAGCCTGGAGACACTTCATTTACTATGTTGAAAATGACCTCTCTGAATGAATGAATTTTTAACATTAGTCCTTTGTATGCATACCTCTACACAAGCACAATACATTAGATTAACAGAATAATAACTAGAATAACTTTATTAATAAATGAAATTTGAACAAGGCCAACACTTTAAAGCCCTGCTAGCACCCCTTGGAGGCTGAAATATTCATTACACTCAGCAAAGTGACATGCAGGTGATTTTGTTTAATTATTCTGTTTATAAAGTCACTTCAGATCACTCAGTCTGCCTCTAAGATTTGAATTAAGACTTTATGACTCGGTGGAAGAAAAAAAAGAAAACTCACTCAGCATGGTGAATTATTGAAGGGAGAACAAATCCATGAACACTGAAGATGTTTCATCTTCATGAAAAAAAGGTAAAGAAAAAGAAAAGAAAAGCTTCCCATGTATACATTGCTATAGCATAGTGAGTTTGACTGTTTTGGGAGAAGGAAACACACTGTACAAACAGTCCAAATGGTCAAGTTTATGCAAATAACATTAGGTGAAATTTTTGATTGTATTTTAATGCAGAACCTTAAAAATGTAAAATTTGGATGCGGATGTTTCTCTAGGTGCAAAATGTTTTTAGATCATTAGACTGGATTAATACATTTTATGACATCATCTTTCTCACAAAAAAAAATATGATTTAAAGTCCTTTACAGATGGATTTTTCATTCAAGAAATACAAAATGCAACGTCACGTAGCATAACGTAACGTAATGTAACGTAACGTAACGTAACAAAAATAAATAATATTTAGAAAGCTGATACAACTTTACCAAGTTTGCATTTGTCTTTTCGTATGTATTTCTCTAAGTTAGGCTACAGTTAATGTAGCCTAATAGCTGATGCATTCAGACGCGATGAGGAATATGTTCAGTTATCCACTTGAGAAAGACATGAACACCTGCAGAAAGTATCAAAAAGCAACACAACAAACAAAAAGTCTGTGTTTGATGTGTGAGTGTGAAATCAAACATTGACAGTGGTGACACCTGCTCGGTTCAGGAGGTGGGAGGGGTCAGGGTCGGGGAGCCAGAACACATCCAGACTTTAAGGGGCCTTTTGCTTCAGGCCTGGATCCAAGTACACTTGACCCCAAAGTTCATTTTCTTTGATTAGCGTGGACACTGTACCGTACCCAGGCACAGATCAACAGTCCACTCGTGTTCTGGAGCATGATTCCCATCAGGTGTAGAAACTACTTAAGATCTGAGAAAGAAGTGGACAGAGGAGGAGGAGGGGGAGGGGGAGGAGGAGGAGGGGACATCACTGAACAGTTGTTCACCAGAAAGTGAAATGTCTTTGTGAGACTTCAGCTCTTCACATGCTGGACCGGCCTGGGAAACGTTGGCCTAAGTTTTTTCAGGCTAAGTTAATTAATAAAGATGTAGCTCGTAATCAGTCGTGACTTCACTATATTTGGAGGAGTCCTGTGAAGCATTTCCACCTCACACTGGAGGCTTCATTTGTTTGCTCATAGCTCCAGGAGAGACACTCATACGTGACCTGAAAGTCACGTTGTCTATGATCCCATCAGCAAAAGTCTCAGCACCACAGACACTCACACAGAATACGTCAGTAAGATTCCCTGTAGATCTTAAACATATAGAATAAAGGGAAAAAAAGATTTAGCAGTGTTAATTCTATGACTGAGATTTTAGCTAAAAGGGGAAATGCAAGTCCGGTTGCTTTCGTTGTTTTGCTAACCCTCCTCCCGGCCATGTGCATTTGTTTTTAACGAAGCCCGTGAGAAAGCAATCCATGGAGCAGTGGATAGCTTTATTCATCATGTTACAACGTGTATATTTGTGTAGTCTTTGCGTGTTGCGGTGCCGCTGAGACGAGAGCTGGAACACCGGGCCAGAGGCTCTGATCTTACAAGGTTGGTTTTCAGCCAAGAGACGCTAATTGGAAGGCAGAGAACCCTCCAACAAGTTACAAGTCATTTATTCAACCATCACAATTACTCCAAAGCTGTTGAATTAAGGTAAAAATGTGGCATAGTTCAGGTAAAAATCCTGCATCCTCTTTAAACATCAACGTTCAAAACGTTTCATAAAACATTACGCACAAGTTCAGTATCTTGGACTAGGATAATCATTTTGCTTTATTTTATTTGACAGTAAGCTATATGGAAATATAGAAAACTAAATCAAATTAAGCTTTTGAGATAAAGAACATGTCAAAGCCCCTATATGAAGGGGCTTTGACATATAAAAGCTTTGAATTTTCCAGTGTGGAAAAGAAAGAACCGTAGACTGCAGCTAATTTCATTTGTTGAGTCATTTCCCTACAAACAAAAACTGGAGCCTCTGAATGATCTGAAAGACTGTGTGATCACACAGGAATTCAAATGTAGCCTATTCAATTTTTTTTAAACCGTGAATCAGAACCGCTGCTTTTAATGACAACATACAGCAAATTTCTGTTTTCCCCTTCCAAACGAGAACCAGATACAGCTCCGGTTCTGCCGTTTCCCTTGAAGCTTGTTGACAACAGCTCAAAGAGAATATCCCAAAAAAAGACAAATACAGGGTTTATTGTGTCTTTGGGTCCGTGACCGTGCGTAACGTAATTCCTTTGACAGCACGGTGCCGTTGGTGCTCCTGCAGGGGAATCATGACTGAACAGTTCAAGAGCGTATGGACAAAATTTAATCCACACTCTTCACCTCCTCCAATACACAGGCTGATTTACAGCCAAGTGCACTTGGTGGCAGGCTCTGAGGACGCTCACACAACAGAGCCTCAGAATACACAAGTATCCACAGTGACGCATTCAAGCAGCGTTTCAACTGCTTCGGCCTCGTCCTGCACATTTCCAAGTGACTGCTTGGAGTTTGACTCTTCTCGGTTTAACACTTTAGTCAGATAGTTGAAGCCTTTTTTTCTTTAAGTTGTAGAAGAGATCTTTTGAAATGTCTATTGTCAAAAACACAATGGCAGAGATGACTGACAAACGCTGTTGTTTGAAGGTAGTG
The DNA here is from genome assembly GCF_905171665.1 of Trachurus trachurus. NCBI lineage: Eukaryota > Metazoa > Chordata > Actinopteri > Carangiformes > Carangidae > Trachurus > Trachurus trachurus. The sequence continues at coordinate 22,925,237 of NC_139908.1, forward strand.
ACACTTCAGGCACTTGCCACAGAACAGACAGCATAACAATTGTGTTGTGGAAGGAATTGTATCAATACAGATTTTGGTGTTGTTATTTTTCTTCTTTCTGGTTTGACAGCTTGCAACAAGTTGGTGACACGTTGCAAAATAAAGTTTAGATTACAGATTTGTCTGCAATGTGTGGATTTACATATGGTTAGAGGTGTGAGCTGGCAGTGGTTATTTCAAGGTAAACTAGTACTTTATTACACAACTGTAGGCTAACCATAGCAAAGTGTGAGAGTGATATAAAAAGAATTAAAATCAGTAGTTCTAGAGACAGATGCTTCTCGCATGTGTCCTGTATACTTCCTATTATGCAACTGAACCCTGACTGACTCCTTTGGTTTATTTTTATTTATTTATGTAAGTCTACTATGTAGCTTGATGAACACATGGAACAAACAAAAAACATTATGTGACAATAGACAGTGTGGACAATATTTCTCTTTAACCTTTGGGTGAAGGGGAAATAAAAGATTTAAAAAAGGGAAATACAATGAGGGAAATCATTGAAACTGATGTTAGAATGTAAATGTTCTGGTGTTATTGTTGAGAGAGGAATCAGTGAAATCGTGTTGACTATGTAGAAAACTGTAAGAAGAAAAACCTGTGAAATGAAATGAATAATAAAAAGTAAATAAATGACAAAAAAATGAAGGAAAGTAAAATAAAAACACCACCTGTTTATTGTCTGAGATGGCTGACAGCTGTTGGCCCCTCATACACACCTCTGTATTCCTGTGTCGCAGCAGGCCTTTGATCAGGTAATTGCCCCTCGGCCCCCGGAGTTTGGATCCCCCATATGTCGCTATGGCGACCACCTCTCCAACCTCCATCTGTGTGCCCCCTTCACAGGCTTTTTAAGATGGACTTATACGTTATGAGGCTGTGAGTGACGGAGGAAAAGGGCAGCGAGGCGCTGTAAGAGGCACCCAAACCACTTTAACAGCAACCTTTACACTGCTGCTCATGTATGGTGATGAATGTGTGTGTGTTTCCTTTTTGGCTCCCTCTCTGCAAGTCTGTCCATCTGTCCATCTTCTGTCTACCCGCCTACCACATCTGAGACACACTCCATGTCAGTGTCACCAGACTTGAGTAAATCCACATGTTGTCAGAGGATCAGAGTGAAGCTGCAGCTCAGGGACACGGCTTGGAGACACACCGTGCTGTTAAAGACACTCTGACACATTTTCTGTGTCAAATCTCACTGTTACAAAGTTTAACTCACAAATGTTCAGTCTAACAACCCACTGACTGCCTTTCTTTCTTTCAAATGAACCCAATCCCTTACAGGACGACATCCTGTCCTGTACATGTTCAGTTTCAGCAGAAATATGTATCAGAAATATTCAAATAACTCTCCATCATTTTTATTTTTGTACATTTTCATGAAATAATAATATTCCCAGTTCTCTGAGCAGTTTCAGACACATCTCCCTACAAGTTTGATGTGTTTGGTTGATTTGGGATACAAATTTAAAACATATTGAGCTGTGGATTAAAATAATGTTTCCCTCCCTGTCAGAGCGCTCTAATGACTGATCATGTGGTTGACAAGTTTATTTAGCCAATAAGATTTTTATATTTCACATTAACACAGGAAGAAAACGTCTTGGAAGCTACTCAATGTCAGATCAGTTTCCTCAGGGGGAGAAAGTGTCTCATTATGTGCCTTGCTTGAGGGCACTGCAGCAGTGTGGAGGACAGATGTTTAATGACGTAATTTCCATGCACGTGAAGAGTTTGCAGGTGCTGGGTGGCAATGATGTACATTCACTCTGAGACACTAAACAATGGCGCAAAGATCTAAGCGAGCGTCTTCAGGCACTGACTGTAAAATAAAAATGAAAGCAGTGTCAGTGCAGACATTAAATGAGAATATTTAGAGTTTATTTTCTTTACATGCAATTAAGTCGTTGAATGTCTATGGAAGTAAAATACCTGTGACTCACTGCAACCTACCCTTAAGCACTAAATACATATTTCAAGATGACTGACTAATGGTTCATTCTTTTAAATATCAGAATAAAAAATAGCCTAAATAAAAACCATCATAATTTCCAACAGTTCAAGGTGACACCTGTTGATGTTTAAAGCAGAGAGAAGCAGCAGGCTCACAGAACTGAGAAGATGAAATCTGAGAATTTTTTTCATAAATGAATAATTGATTCATTAAACACCAGAAACCTCATGAGGTGCAGATTTGCCTCTTTCAGAATTGCTTCTTAAATTATTTAGTTTGTGGATATTGAATTAAAAAAAAAAAAAAGCCTGGGTCTCTACACAAACTGTGAATCACGACTTCAGAGCAGTTATTAAAAATGATATCTTTATTGAACATTACAGAACATGATGAGCAACATGGAGCTTCAATGGAACAATCACAGCTTCATCTATGCATAGGCTACAGACATCTCTGGGAATATTTAAGGATGATTATCAACAGTTATCAAGAAGAGCTCTTTTTTTTTTTAAACCATCAGTCTTTGTTCAGAACAATCTGCTCCTCTCTTCACCTGGATGTCTTTAACAACTCAAACCTCAATGATCCTTTGAGTTTTATCCACACTAAATAAAACTCAACCCGTCACGGTCTGCAGAAGTGACACTTGATGATTTTCTTGAAAGCGCTCTGGAAGTCTTTGTTGAAGTACGCGTAAATGATGGGGTTGAGTAAAGAGTTGGAGTATCCCAGCCAGTTTATGACATCCTCCAGCCAGCGGGGAATGTTGCACGACTCCTGGCAGAAAGGCTTGACCAGGGCGGCGATGAAGAAGGGCAGCCAGCACAGGATGAAGGTGCCCATGATGATGCCCAGAGTCTTCACCGTTTTGCGCTCCCGTGCCATCGCGATCTTCCGCTTCGCCTCGGTCGCCTTCTCGTGCCTGCTCTCGAACAGCGGCACGGAGCTCGGGGTGTTGGGCAGCGGCAGGTTACCTTTGGAGTTGCTGTGAACCTCGATGATCTCCAGGGACTCGCCGTCCTCCGCGTGTTTCACCGCGCCGTTGACGCTGGGCAGCGGCCGGGGCTCCACGCTCCTCTTCCAGCTCTTCCCCTGCGCGTCTGCCGGAGTCTTTTTGTGGAAGAGCGCCGGGGACAGCGCCAAGCACGAGTCGGACACTTTCTTTTTCTCCGTTTTACGCACCGTCCTTCTGATCCGAAACCTGGCAGCTTTGAATATCCGCCCGTACAGAACCAGCATCAGCGTCAGTGGGATGTAAAAAGCCCCAAACGTGGAGTATATTGTGTACCAGGGGTCTTGCCTGATCTGGCACTGCGACAGGTTCTCCTTGTCCTCCTCCATGCTGTTGGGCTGGGAGCGCATGATCAGCATGGGTGGCACCGAGATGGAGAACCCGACGAGCCAGGTGACGCTGATGAGGACCGCGGCTCTCCTCGGTGTCCTCTTCTTCATGTACTCTATGGGCTCGGTGATGGCCCAGTATCTGTCCAGAGCGATGGCGCACAGGTGCAGGATGGACGAGGTGCAGCACAGCATGTCCAGAGAGATGAAGATGTCGCACGGAACCGGCCCGAGAGTCCACCGGTTTAACACCTGGTAAAGCGCCGCCATGGGCAGCACGAGCACCGACACCATCAGGTCGGTGACAGCCAGAGAGCCGATCAGGTAGTTGCCCACATTCTGGAGGGAGCGCTCCAAGGCGATGGCCGCGACGACGCACGCGTTTCCAAATATTGCGCACAGGATGAGCGCGGCGAGCAGGAAGGATGTGACCACCTGATAGCTCAGCTTCACCTCTTCGTCCTCAGGTGTGGGGGTTTTGTTGGAAAGGCTGTCAAACTGTGTCCAGGTTGTCGTGTTGTTTGTGACCTCCATTGTTGGTGAGCTCGGTGTGTTTTTTGGAGAGCTGCGGTTACTTGCTGGACAGCCCGGTGCGCGCGACACCGTCGCTCTTTGCAGAGCGCATAGTGTGGTGGTGTGGTGTGTTGGATGCAGAGAGGGTCTGAACTGTGAGCCTCGGCTGCTGCCAGAGAATGATGCTGAGTATTTATACCGATGATGGAAAATGCGTCACTTAACCGTGAGGATGTAACACAGTCTGAGTTAGTGTCTGTTTAGTCGGCAGCTCAGACACTGAAGATTACGGAAGCGTATTGCATTCACTTCACAAACTTGTTTTTTCTGAGTAATTTATTTCCTTTTTTATTTTTCGGGGTATATTTTTTCTGTTTTTTTTTTTTTTTTAGAAACTAATTCGGTAACAGTTTTCTGTTTTGGGAAGTAGCCCAGCTTTTTCCCCTCCTGTTTTTGAAGTTTTTGGGGGGTTTTTTGCCTTCGGAGATTTTTTTTCTGACAAGATAGGCCTTCTTCAAAATCCTGTGAGAACCTGCACCTGCGAGTAATGTCAAGCCAGCCTCCACTTTGTTTTGCGTTGTCACTAAAAAATAGATCAGAGCATCTAGTAGCATATCAGAATAAAAGCCCTACAAATATGTAGAAGCCTTAAATGGCATTCCCTGTAAATTCTGATTGATTAAACTCTGTGTTATTACTGCACAACTCCACTTCAGACTGATAGTAGCTACTCCACCTCGGTGTGTCGCTCAGAGAGAAGGCCAGGGCAATCTGATGTGATGATAGACCAACAAGGTCAGATAGTTTCCTTTTAATATGAATCTGAATCAACATTTTATTCTGAAATGCTGCTGAGTGACACTGAGGTGGCCTGAGGCTGTAGCCTAATAGCCTGTTCGTCTCTTTTCAAATCAATCTGAATTTACAGGGAACACATTAAAAATAAAGAACAATTAGTGGGTTTTTACTTTATCTACCTACCTTGTAAATTATGCAATTGAATCGTTTTGGAAGATCACCTTTATTTAACCAGCCCTTAGCATGTAGCAGAAAACAATGCCAGGGATAGTTTGACTGTAGGCTATTTTTACTGGAGAATAACTTGCAGGGATCTAGTGGAGGCTGGCTTGACCGCAGCGGTTAAACGTTACTTGCAGGTTGGAGCTTCTCGCGGGATTTTGAAATCTCGTCAGATCAAGTTAGAAAAAAAAGCTACTGCAAAAAAATGAAAAAAAAAAAAAAAAAAATCGGCTACTCAGAAAGAAAGAAAAAAAAATAGGCCTAACAGAGCTTTTTCCTTTTTCAAGTGAATGCAATAAGCCTCCGTAGAAGACATCCAACCTTGCCTATAGGCCTGTTGCTTCATGCTTTTCAAACTGGCTTCCAAAATAATTTGAAAGCCTTTTGTTTTCCTTTTCAAATACTAATTGAAGTGGATTTTAGCCTACCATTCCGGTGAGAAAAAAAGTGAATTGTTTCCAATGCAGCCATCAAAAGTTTCCTGCTACACTAATAAAGAATGAATGAAACTTCATAATAAAAAGGAGAGGGAACTTTACACAACAGCTTCAGAGTTCAGAAATGTAGGCCTATTATGAAGTTATTTTTAAATAGCCTATTTTTTTATGATCAGCGTGAGGTAGTTTATCAGGGAATTTAAAACGCACCACAGTTAAAGAAGCAACTGTTTTATATGTATTGCATTTGCATTTCTACTTGTAGGTTTATTAGGTTATTGGGATGGCTGTAGGCTATTATATTCAGGTCTGCAATTCTCTAGATAGAGCTGTTATCTTTATTTATTGATGCAACATGTTAATGCTGCTGCTGTAACTACCATAATTTCCTGTGAAGGATTATTAAAGTATCTATGTTCCACATTAGGCCTATTGTAACTTTTATTGAGGCTCCTCTCCTTTCACATGACCCGGTCGGCACTGGGGCATCAGGTGGGATACTGCCACCTGGTGTTAGTCCGTTTGCATAGCCTACCAGTTAAATTCTGATCTTTATTAGCCTATTTAGTAAGTAATTAAACAACGTAAACAAGCACACAAAGTTGGGACACTATGATGAGGTTATGCAAAAAAAAAAAAAAAAAAAAAAAGGCTATAAAAAGAAGCTTAGGCTATACTCTTTAACATGTCATCCAAACATCACCAGTGTTCATTTTGTATTAATGACGTGATTTAATATTTTCACCGGCGTAGGCCTGTATCAATTATATATTTCATTTGCTGTCAATGCTCACAGAAAAGATGGAAGATATTATGGACGGACCTCGCGCGTAGGATTTTTGGTCCCTACCGCTGTCCGTAATCCCCCCCACATTCCATGACGTCACAGCCCCGTTTAAAGCGGAAAGCTAATGTAACTTTTTGTTGTTTTGCACCGTGTTTCCATGGTTTTCATCTTTCCCGCAGCTCCATAACAATGCAGAACTGTCAGGTAAGCACACTGTCACTATAAAATATATTCACATTAATAAGAGGATCTTTGTCGCGGTGTGCAGTGTGTTATTTTCCAGCGAAAACGTCGCGAGAGAGGCTGTCTGTAAGGTAACAGCTAACAGTAAATAGTTTCACACTGTTTAACTTATATCGATAACACAGTGCTTTAACGCGACTTTATAAAATGTCGCTGCTGGAGTTTGACGAGTGTGAACGAGGAGGGAAATCCTGTCAACCTGCTGGAGTCGACACCTGAGTGACACATCTATTTTCTCCTCAGCCTCAGCCTTCACATTTGAAATTCCTGTACCTAAATACAGACTATAGCTTAAGTTACATTTTTTATAGTCGTGTATTTCCAACTTTGTAGCAGTGGTTTCAGCATGAACGTAACGTTACCCAGGACCTCAGGCCTTCTCCCAGGATCAGAGCTGGACCATGCTAATACTGTCATGGTTAGATGAGAGCAAACCCCAGGTTGTGTAGCAAACGGATCTGCTACAGAGATTCAGGGCTCCACAGCCTTTCTAAAACATGACCAGTGCATTGTATTGTCTTTATGAACTTGTTTGGTTATGTGTCTGGTGTATAAGTGGCCTTTCTTGTTTGAACTATTTGGTTATGTTCCACATGCAGACAGATTGGGCAACACAATTGCAACAGATTACAGTATGGGGTGTACCAGTTTTTTTTCCTTCTTTTTAATATAAAGTTCTTTTTGTGAGGTCTGTAACACAGACAAGGTCACTCAACACTGTGTGTGCATGTGCACATGGGTTTACAGTTTACAGTTGCTGACTGTTATCACCATCACCAGAGCTGGACCACAGCCTGAGGACAGGGAGCCATGCTGCGCTGCAGGAGGTGTCGGAAAGGCGTCATAGACTCAACATGTTTGTCCAGGGTGGGTCAACATTTTAGTGTTTAGCAAGTTTGGTTTAAAGTTGCTAATCTGTAAACTCAATGTTGCATATTTTCCTGGGCCATTCTTTGGTCAGTAAGGTGTCACTGTGCTTCTTGTTTCCTGTTGCTGAGACATAAAATCAGTTTTCTTAAATGCTCAAAACTAATTTTTAAAAATGATTATTGTAAACTATTGAACGTCAATACAACATTCAGTCTCTCCAGTATCTGTTTTTCTTCATGTAGGCCTACAGTTAAGTTTTGCGGTGTTGTTAAAACAAAACGAGAGATTTGAAGGCATAATCTATCTGGGCTCTCAGGAAAATCGGCACGTTTTATATTTTGACATCTCTACGTTAAGTGTATGAGGTTGTCATGGTGTTGGTAAAAGTTAGAGATAACAGCTTATGCTTCAGTCATAAACACAGTTCAGTATCTGCCTCAGAGAAACTGGGTCTTATGGGAAATGTCCTTATCACCTTTCTTTTTTCTTACGCTGAAGCAGGTTGAGGCCACAGGTGAAAGCTCGTGTGCTGTCTGCAGCATTTGGCACGTGAATGTTGACACGCTGCCAGAGTGGATACTGACCTCAGTTCACCAGGTAAGTATGTCAGCTTAGGAGTGAAGTGCGTGTCGTGTTACATGGTTGAGTTTGCGGCTATCAGGGGAAGTTTGGCAAACGTGAAGGAATCTGAATACTTTCTGAAACCACTGTGTTAACTGTAAACATTTTAATGTTTGTCTCATGTTGTAGATGCTTTTTCATAAATCTTAATTGAAAACTTAAAGTAAAAACCTATACAAAAAAGTCATTTATGAAGCAGAAATTTGAGTTATTTTTTTTTTTATGGCATTTTTCAATATTTCATTATATTTTTAAGAAACAATAAAATTAAGGAAATACATTTTCAACCCTATATTTTATGACACAAAACTTTGAATGGATGTTACCTTTTATTTTGAAAATGTTGTGATTTACATATCTGTGGTTCCTGTCTAGGCTCAGTGGACTGTAGGAAAACTCAACTGCCAGAACTGTGGTGCTCGTTTGGGCGGCTTCAATTTCATCGACCGCAGTAAGTGTCCCTGCGGCCAGGACATCACTGTTCACCTCAACAAAAGCCGCGTGGACCGGGACCATAGGCACAATGTTCTCATCGTCCAGCCGAAGAGGACGAGGTCTGAGAAGGGACCAGCTGGTCTGTCAGCAGACAGCAATCAGAACGGTGAAGACAGACACGAGTCAAACAGAACTGCGCTTAATCGTGCTTCTGTCATGTCCCACATCAGCCCCGCAGAGGTGTCCAGTCCACTGACTGACAGCGGCAGCACCCAGTCGTTCCCCTTCAGTCCTCTCTACTGCATCTCTCATAGGAGAAGGTGCAGTTTGGAAGACGACGCCACCTTCAGGCCTTCCTGTTTTTGCCCTTCAGGTCTTATGGACAAATCTGCTCTTAATTTGAGGAGTACAGGGACAGATGAGTCCACACGCTCATCCGCCTCACATCCCACAAGTCAGCAGCCCGACACGGATGGCGAAGCCTCGGTCGAGGCCGTTGCCTTCCGTTCATTCGCTCCTGTGGGGAGAAGACTGCCTCTGGACCAACAGCTGTTGCAGACGGTGGAAAGTGTGGAGTCTTCTGCGGAGACCACAGCTGTCCATGAGGAGGTCTCCGATTCAACCCTGTTCCTGAGAGGAAGGACCGTCTCAGACAGTGTAGCTGAGCAGGAAGAGGAAATGGTGGTATGTTACCGCACTTTTAACCTCTGTTGTCATCTGTTGTTGTCATTCAGTCAGTGGTGGCAATCACAATTTCCACACCGTCACGTCACAGCCAGCGTTAACATTAGGAGCTGTTCACTTACCAGCCTGAATAAATATTGTGAATTCAGCATCAGATTTTATTCCTTTACTCACCAAGAGCTTGTCTCTTGTGGTGGAAACAAATACCAATGTCAACTCTTACATTAGCATGCTAACAAAGTAGTTCCAGCCCAGCTGACTGTCGCTGTATAGGCTCCAACCTGCCCTGATGAAGCAGCACTGTTATATGTAACCTCTTGTCTCATAAATACAACGATGGCCGACACTCACTAAACGCTGTGTTTGGTGTTGGAGCATCTGTACAAATTGCTCCTTTAATTTCAAGATATTAAAGGGATAGTTCAACATTTTAGCAAATTGGCACATTTGCCATAATTTTAGGAGAAGGTTTGTTACCTTTAATTGTCGGTGCAAGCTGTTTTTAGAACGGCGGAGCAGAGCCGCAAGCTGCTCAGAGCTATGCTACAGAGGCTAATGGGATTTACATTACGATCTTATCTCATAGCGTGGTGAATGTGCAGGTCACAACTTGTCCACGAGAGCGTTTTGGAGTTGTTGGATTGTGTATTTGATGAGTTTGATGAGGGAAACCAGGAAATCCCATTAGCCTCCGTAGCATAGCTCAGAGCAGCTCTGTTCTAAAAACAGCTTGCACCGACAATTAAAGGTAACAAACCTTCTCCTAAAACTATAGGGTTTAGGGCAAATGTGCCAATTTGCCAAAATGTTGAACTATCCCTTTAACATAATTCTACAGTTTCTTTTATAACTAATTCTACCAGTATATTGAATTATTTTAATGGATTAATTTCCCCTGTGGGAGATAAAGGAAGAGTATACAAGGGTAGGTTTCCTGCATTGTTTGATAGCAAATGAGGGTCATTTTGCTTGCAACAATGACCACTTTCAAAATCAGAATACAAAAATATAGAATAGGTATAGAAATAGATATAGACATAGATTTAAGTACAATTTAATTGTAATTAGTGTGACTTTTGCAAGTGATTGTATTTCACACAGTCTCTTAAAGCAGAAGTAAGCGGAATATTTGTGTTAATATAAGTCTTAAATAGTTCTATCTTCCGACAGCAATCACTTATATAGAGTGTTTGGTCTGAAACACGGGTCTGTCAGTCACTCTGCTCTGCTGTAAGCCGAGGAGAAAACTTTCCTTGTATCCTACAACCTTTATCCAATGAGGAGAGAGAACGGCATAAAGGGGCGGTCCTCTCTGTGTGTGCAGCCAGGGATGCGCGTGAATGTGGTGACGTAGGGACGAGGACGGGGGCTGCTAACTCCATCGGCTGACAGGAAGTTAGCCAAAATGACCAGATCGCTTACTTCTGCTTTAAGGAAACTCCTGACATCTGAAAATAGATGGAACAATGGCAGCATGTTACAGAACCCCTAGAAAGATCACTTTCTTTCCCAGGCTGCAGAAGTAGTGATGCTACAGAAGATCAGTAAAAATAAATATACACACATATTATAGTCTGAAGAAAGAGAACAAAATGTGTTTCTTTCATGATGGAGTAAATCGAGTCATGGAAATCGAGACCTGATTTCCATGACGTTCATGATCCCCAGAGGATGGATGTTGTTGTCTACAATGACCTCCTGACCTTTTTTAGTGAGACATTAGGTCAACTTGTCTTTATGTCAAAAATAAGTGGGCACATTCCCATCACATTTACTGATGACTCTGTTCCCCAGAGGCTAAACCTTTAGATGTCAATTACCCCGTGACCTTTCCTCTCCCTCTCCTCCATCCTCGGGTCAAACTCAATCGTTTTAGCTTCACTAACAATGGAGCTCCGACCGTCAGTGTCCGGTCCAATTTGTTTATTCAGTGTTGTGAGAAGAAAATGCATGTTTTGCAATAAAGCTGCTGTGGTTAAATCATTGCTGTTTTATGCTGATGACGATTCCTCGTGTGTGTATGTGTGTGCTACCTTCACAGCCTCAGGCCTCTGCGACCCCCCCGGCCTCAAACAGCCTGAGCAAAAGGGAGAAGAACCGTCTGAAGAGTCTGAGGAGGAAACAGCGGAGGAGAGAGCGGTGGCTGCACAGTCAGCTGAAGCAGGAGCAGGTCAGAGTTCACCCTTCACCCTGATGTTGTGGATACATGCAGATGTGTCAAACTCAAAACTGCTGCATACTACTTATCCCGCTAGTTTATACACTCACACATACAAGTTTTGAAAATAATAGAACAATATTTCTGTTCTTAAGAGTCAGTACATTGCGTTGAGAGAAACAAGCTATTTTATTTAAGAAACTGAAAGATGATGTAATTATGATATTTGAGTTTTATTTATTTTCACATGCAAATGCAGGAATATATCTCTGTGTAAACATAATGGTATATTATGATTTAAAAACATTTAGTGACATTCATTTTTTAATATAATTAGTAGAGTAGGATCATGACACAGTTCATGAACATGAAAGAATGAAATAATTTACAATACAATTTTTAAATAACAAAAAACTGAAACTAAAAAATATATATAAACAATAACACACAAGAAAAACACATAGTTCCATAATTAAAACAGCCATTTTTCCAGATAGGAAAAACTCTATAAGGGAATGTTTAAAGCCTTGTTTTAAAAGGTGGATCACATAAGACTAAACATTTCTAAAGTGCTCTGTAGCTTCTTCCACTGATGCACCACCTGTATACTAACTGATCTGTGTCATTTACCCAGAGGAGCTTTCTAAATAAATGGGTACGAGTAGATGTCAGAGAGATGATGAGTTCAAAGATTTAAAGGGATAGTTCAACATTTTGGCAAATTGGCCCATTGCCATAATCGCTATAATCATAGCAGTAGGTTTGTTACCTTTATTTGTCGGTGTAAGCTATTTTTTGAACGGCGGAGCAGAGCCGCGAGCTGCTCAGAGCTACGCTACGGATGCTATAATGGGATTTCTTGGTTTCCCTCATCAAACTCATCAAATAATCCAACGACTCCAAAACGCTCTTTTTAATTTAACTCCATTGTGGAAAATATTCAAAGTTTTATCTTTCTGCTGTGTGTCATTTGTTTGCAGGCTGAGAGTGTGACCCTGTTGGACAGTGAGGAGGAGGACAGAGAGGGTCTGACCTGCGCCGTGTGCCTCGATGTTTACTTCAGCCCGTACAGCTGTAAGCCCTGCGGACACGTCTTCTGCGAGCCGTGTCTCCGCACGCTTGCCAAGAACCGACCCACCAACACGCCCTGCCCCCTCTGCCGCACCCTCATCTCGCACACCAACATCCACAAAGGTCCAGCGTCCTCTCTCTGTAATAACAGATGCCATGTCAAACGTTTTGCTAGTGTCGGTTTCTCACCGCGCTGTACGGTTCTCGTTCCTCCTCAGACCTCAACCAGACCGCCAAGACCTTCTTCCCAAAAATCTACAACAACCGCAAGCAGCAATTCCAGAACGCCCCCTGTGCGAAATGGCCTCTGCCGAGCTGCCGCAAACATTTCAGAAGCTTTTGGGGTGAGAAACGGTGAAAATGTTGTGTGCAGGATGTGAGCGTGTTTGTGTCTTGTGTGTACATTGATGGTAGTTCCATTGTCAGTGAAGTCTGTGGACATGTGTAAGGGAAGAAGTGTTTTTTCCATGCTAAGTGTGTTTCCTTGTCCTGACTAGGGCATTGTTTGCAGGGAACGAAAGATAGGTTATTGGTTTTTACCTCAATACTACATTTACAAGTGATTTACAATGACAACCCTCAGGCTTTAGTTGGTGCAATGATTTACTCAAAGCTGTTAAAAGACAAACAAGTGATGAACAAGACCTGAGGCAGAGCTGTGTCCTGTTAATTCTGTTACTCCCTACATAAGGAAGACCTCATCAAACGTTAGGCAGTAGAACTGATTGATAACAGTGGTGTGGCTAAGTATTCAAGTTAGCGTTATCACTAACAGCTATTTACTGACCAGTTTGGATAAACATTGCAAGTTCAATGTTGAACTTCACTCCTTAACTCTGCTGTAGCTGTTTCCAGAGGTGGAGAGACAACACCATTATTGTCTATATCACTCACAATAACCTCCAGTCTGTCCTGGGGGTGTGTAATAATAATAATAATAATAATAATAATAATAATAATAATAATAATAATAATAATAAAAGTAATAATAATAATAACTTGAATTTGTAAAGCTCCTTTCAAGAAGTCCAAGGCTGCTTAACAAACAATACCAACGTAGACACAATTAGTGGGCGAAGGCCTGCAGGAACAAGTGCCTCTTCAGCATAGATTTAAAAGAGTGGGTGGGTGCTCAGCGAATTGTCAGAGGGAGCGAGTTCCACAGAGTGGGAGCTGCCACACTGAAGGCCCTGCTCCCAAAGGTGCTCGTGCGGGGGGGATGGAGAGGAGACGCCGGTCTGCAGACCACAGGTTCCGTAAGGGACGGTGAGCATGAACGAGGTCCTTTTAAATACTGAGGGGCGAGCGCGTGAAGAGGTCTGTAGGTAATAACCTCTCGTTAACACAACAATGGATCAAGCCCCTTTTCAGTCGACAGTCAAAGCCACCTCCCGAACCGAGCACATGTTCAGCAGCTATAGGGAAATTCACAAAAAGTCCCTTTAATGGTACAAGTAGCTAAATCATACTGAGTAATACGTACTGTGTTTCTCTTCAGGGTATCAGAGACAGGCAGCAACAGCAAGGAGACGCTGGCACTTTCCTCACGGAGGCGACGCTGTAGACATCACCGACATCCGCGGCTGGCTCTTCTACATCGGCCTGGTCATCGTCTACATCCACTCAGTCAACTGGATCCTGGTTTTCTTGATTCTTTGTTTCCTCATGTACTACTTTTTCTTTTGAAAACACTTCTGAATTTGCTCCGGCAGATTTAGGCGTCTTTTCTGTCACTTTAAAGCAGTTTTCATGTGTTAACATATCTCACAAATAGCAGTGTTTGAGAAACACATAGAGGAGCCTGTTTATTTGTTTTTTTTTCCCTGTGTTAAGTGCAATGATTTACTTAAAGCTGTTAAAAGACACACAAGTCATGAACAAGACCTGAGGCAGAGCTGTGTCCTGTTAACTCTGTTACTCCCTACATAAGGAAGACCTCATCAAACGTTAGGCAGTAGAACAGTTTGATAATAACTGTGTTTATTAGACAAAAAAATGATACCGTTATTCATATTTTCAGAAATAGCTCAACATTTCTTTCTTCTCCGAGTTACATGAGCAGGTCAATATGATCTCAAGCCTGTGTTAAGATGGGAGCTGGAGCTGAGACATATGAATCTCAGTTGAGACTGAGTTTAGACTGGAATCAAAGAGAAACAGAAAAACACACCAACCAACACCTCCACAGATTAAACAAGTGTAAGTGAGCTGTTTAAAGGTGTTGGTTAATGTATGTGGGTTTAGTTTAAAGCAGACCTGTTTCCTCCTGCTTTCAATCTGACTCATAAAGCACAGATATGATTAATCATGATCAGCTTCTCATCTAACTTTGTTAAATAAAGCAGATGTGTTTACTTTCCAGTGATGAGCTATCCCTTTAATGTAGCTGCAACAGGAAGCACTTTACTAAAAAAAAAAAAAAAAAAAAAGGCGATCCAGCAATAAAAACACAAATCTGTGAAAACTCAATGTGATACTAATTAACCTCTTATAGCATCAGTGTGAAAGAAGTTCAGTGTGTGCTGTACAATGGACTGATGTAAAATTCAGATATTTTGAAGTGAGAGAATCTGATGAGAAAGTTGTTTATTTTATGTGCATGTTTACAACGTGAAGGATTACTCAGGAACTGGCTGAGTGGTGGATAGAACAGGGAGCAGGAAGAGCGGACACATATGTAAATGTGTAGAATACTCACTTCAGTATGGTGGCCCTCCTCAGTCTGTGTCCTCTGTCTACAACAGGTGTGTCATTTGAGTATGCACCTGTGCATTCTTTATCTCAACATACTGTCAGATGTAGTATTTTAGCTCAATGAGAAAAAAATCAACAGTAATAATAATTAAAAAAAGTTTATTTTGTTGAAAAAAGAGTAACTAATGTTAATGTGGCTTCTTTTTCAAACTTTTCATCCAATCCAATAATGATATGAAGTAAGAGGAGACGGGACCAGAGTATTGAATCATTGCAAATAAAGATCTGTCTGAATAGACTATTTAAAAGTGATAAAACCCTATTTTTTTTTCACTTTACATTTCTGACACAACTCATGACTGTGGTCCAGTGTTATGAAATGACAGGAGGTGTGTGTCCCCTGTGTGCTGGATGTCAGAAAAACGAAACAACAACAAAAAAAAAGCAGAATTTGTTCCAACAGGTAAAGTGTGTGATGTGTGGTAGTCGGTGATGTTCTCATAATCATGGAGAGGTCGTCCCATCTGCCTCTTAACTTAAGATTTCTGTTGTGATGAAATGACTCTACGCACTCTCACACTCTGGTCACGCTGTTGTTTTCGAGGTAAATTTGTGCAAAACCGCTGATGCGAGTTCTCGTCAGGGGCAGTTTACAAGCAGTCTCTGCATTTGCCTCAAAAACAACTCTGTCTCATAACGTTCCGTTATTATCTCATAGCGTGGTGAATGTGCAGGTCACAACTTGTCCACCAGAGCGTTTTGGAGTTGTTGGATTGTGTATTTTTTTTTTTGGGGGGGGGGCTTTTTTTGCCTTTAATGAACAGGAGAGTTGAGAGAGAGACAGGAAATGGGAGGCAGGGAGAGGGGTAATGACCCGCAGGAAAGGGCCGCTCGACGCAGGATTCGAACCGGGGCCGCCTGCAGTGAGGACTATAGCCTCAACACATGGGGCAGGTGCTCTACCGAGCTAAACACCGCCCGTTGGATTGTGTATTTGATGAGGTTGATGAGGGAGACAAAGAAATTCCATGAGCCTCCGTAGTGTAGCTCTGAACAACTCACGGCTCTGCTCCACCGTTCTAAAAATATCTTGCACTGACAATTAAAGGTAACAAACCTACTCCTAAAACTATAGGGATTATGGCAATGGGCCAATTTGCCAACATTTTGAGCTATCCCTTTAAAGTGGCAAAACATACTTTTTGGGGGGGATGGTGGAGACCAAACCACAGCTAATAGATTTACAGGTATATCTCATATCCACACCAAATGGCCCCATAGAACACTTTCAGGTGAACTGTAACCTTTATCTTTAGTGCCAGCCTACTGTTGTCTCAACCTCTGAGACAACAGTAGGTTTTTCCTACAAGCAAGTCTGCATTGTATTTGGCCAGCTGAGTGAATCAGATAGAGCTGAAATCTGCATTTAGACACATAATACACACTGTTTTCTGCTGGTCCAGACACAGCAGCACTCAGCTCTGTCTCTGTACCAGTGTATGCTGCTAACTGGGCAAAAAGTTAATCTGGACCCACTGCAGGTCAGACCCTGACTAAACCTGACACCACGTCAAATAACACAAACATGTAGCCTAGTAAAATAATATCTGGGCTGCTGCCTGTCTGCTTGTCTTGGAGTTTCTCTGCCCCCTAGTGACCAAACGAGTAACTGCAGCTTGAATCAAAGGTTTCCACACAGCAGCAGCAGCAGCATCCAAACTCCGGCCCCACACTGATGCTCAATGTGTTCACATCTGCAGCACAGCACGGAGAGCCTTTATGCAGCTCTCTACCCTACTATCATAAGGTCTTAGCAGCAAATGCACCGACGTGTCTTCTATATTTGTCCTGCCCCACAGAGGAGGAGAGAGGACAGCCTTGCATGTCTGTTGTTGTCTCTGGACCTCCGGTTGCTCTTAAACAGTTAATCGCCAGTCGGGAGGGTGACGACTTGTTTTGCTGTTGGCTCTCTCTGAATCCTCCTCACACGTGAGCGCGCGGCGGAAGACGGAGGAGCCTCCCTCTCGGCCTTCAGGAGGGGCTGAAGGTGACTCTCCTCTCGGCTGGGATGCAGAGGGAGCTGCTGGGGGTCCGTCCGGCCCACTACACGGTCCTGCTCCGGGGAATAACCACACACTGTCACCGCGGTGCGCTTTAGATATATATATTAAGAAGAAAAAAAAAGAGCGTGCAGCGTCCGAGAGGCTCTTTTATTTTCCTCCTCACCTCGGCGATCAGAAAAGAGGGGGGGTCGAATCTCCTTCTCTTTTCTTTCTCTCTCTCTCTCTTTCTTTCTCTCCCCTGTCTCCTCCTCTCTGTCTGCGTCGGACTGGGCTCCGGTGGTTGGGTGTGCATGAATGTGTTCTGCACCGTACGGGCGGAAAAAGCGCCCAAGATCTGCAGGGAGCAGCATCTTCCCCGTCAGTAGAGGCGCGCAGACGGAGCCCGAGCGCAGGGAGAGCACGGAGGAAGCTGTGGACGGCAGCAGGATGGTGAGTAGCAGCCTATACTGAAAACACCGAGAGTGGATATATAATGTCGCTGTGCACCAGAGGACAGGCTTATGCACCCACCAGATTCTTATCATGATGCAGCAGTGGCGCAAAAGGGACAGTAAACAGGTGCAGAGTATCCTATCCGGCTTGGTAATGTTTTTTTTCTTCTTTTTAATTTTTTTTTTATTATGGCAATCTGTCCTTCGATTGAGGCTGCATTGTTGGGCTGTGATGGTGTGTTCAGGCTCATGCCAGGAGAGTCGGTGTTGACGGGGTTTTTTCTTCTCCCTAGACTGTCCAGGAATTTAACACCCTGGTGGCACTGTACCGGGAGCAAGTCATATCCATCGGGGAGATCTCGGCCGACTGTCCGTCTCTGCGCGCTCAGATGCACCACACGCGCTCCAAAGGCTGCTCCATGGCCCGGGCGGCGCACCAGGACCTCGCCGTCATCGCGGTTTCAGGGTAAGAAAAGGACCCCAAGTGTGCAGTCCGAGCTCCATCAGTTTTGATGAGAACATGGCAGCTGTCCATCACTGATATTATTAGGAGCCATGATTTTCCCACTTCAGTAGAGAAACGTCCCTGCAGGCTGATTGACAGCAGTGAGCTACATCTCCATCTCTGTGTGGCACTTTGCTATACAAAGTTACACAGAGACTGACACGAAAACAACAAATCAGATTGCAGAAGAGAAATTACACATTGGTATTCTATGTCAATGAGATAAGAAGAGAGAAGACTGCATTCCCACACAAGCTCTGAAAGGAGACACTGTCTGAGAAATAATTTGTCTTTATGGGAAATAGTTTAATCAGCAGTGTTTTAGAATGACATTGGTGCAAGTGAATGTCAAATTATTGAAATCCCAGGGCAAGGGTAGGTAGCAGCTCCACTCTGGGTTCGTGAAGTTGCAAGTGTTTTTGAGTTGATTTTTCTGATCAGTATAATGAAAACTATTGGAAAAATATCTGCAGCGTATTTCAGAACTTCACCTCCCTGATGTTTTTTTTTTCTTTCTCTGTTTTCCTTCCTCGCCTCCTTCCTCTCACCCCTCCTCTCTGTGCTGCTGCAGACCGGAGGACGGAGAAATCCACCCTGAGATCTGTCGGCTCTTCATCCAGCTGCAGTGCTGCCTGGAGATGTTCATAACAGAGATGCTCAAATCCATGTGCCTGCTGGGGGTGCTGCAGCTACACAGAAAAAGTACCATCACAATATCATTGTGCCGCCATATTTAGAGAGAAGAGTGAATGAAAAGCAATTTCAAAGTATTAACCCAGATAAACTAATTTTCAGTCAAGTGTAATATTGTTAACTGGTTCATTCTGTCGTCACATGTGTAATCATTGTGTAATTTGTAAAGTAAGTGTTACTGGAAATATCCGTCCATTAGTCCATCAGTAAGATAAGAAAAAAAAGAGCAATTTAAAAGCCTGATTTAAGAAAAAGGGTTTTACGACTTGACATTTTTGTGCAAGACAAGAGGTTGGCCAGGGTTCTCTGATGTGAGAAATCTGATTAATGCTGTGACATTGAATTAGCAGACTGTCTCAAATGCATTAATAGATTCAAAGTGCAGTTACAAATGCATTTTAGATCTATTTCCCTGACTATTTTCCTGCTTGAAGTCCAATCAATACAACTTTTGTTAATGAAGTGTCATAGGCCTACGTACATTGCATAAAGCATTTGTTTAACCTAATTTTAGACACAGGCTCTAATTTAAAATGTATAAAAGAAATGGAGAAGAATATATATAGAGAGATAAATTAATGAGTAAAATAAAATATTATCATTATAAATGACATTGGATCAAGCCAAAATTCAAAGACAACTGTATTTAACCACACAGTGGAGGGCAGCAGAGAGCTGTCACCAGAGCCAACATTTACAGAGTTGCTACAATTCATTTTCTTTCTTTCTTTTGAATAATATAAGATTAAGAAAAACATCATAAGATTGTTACTTGTAAATTAAATTAATCATCATCAAAAAAAATAATCTCCTTTTTAAAGTTCAATTCTCAAACTCAGCCAATGTAGGCCTATGATAACATTTTGACGCGCCCCACCGTTCCCATTTTCATAAGGCTTTATAGATGTGGTTCGTTGTATTGATCGAGTTGTTGGTATTGACAGCAAATCTGTTCGGCCCTGAAGGAACAGATTCAGAGCCGAGGGTGGACTTCAGGATGGATGAGAGCTCTGACGTTCCCATCTTGGAGGACCGATCCTCTTCTCCCATAGACTTCCCTCAGGAGCAGTGGTTGGTGGGAAATGATATTGAAAACATAGAGAGGTACAGTGACTTGCTTTTTGTCAGCTTACACTGTTTCGGATGGAACTTAAACTGTGTTGTCAACTCATGAGTGAACCAGACTGCTGAATCATTGTTTCTCCGTCTTCACAGAGATATGCGAGAGATGAGAAACTTACTCAGCAAACTCAGGGACACAATGCCATTACCACTGAAAAACCAAGGTATGATATGTTAGTGGCAGATGATATTCATAATATCATTAATGTGAAATAAATATTGTTCAAGACAATAAAATCAGAAAATCATTCAGTTGAATAGTAGCTGATACCATTCAAGTTAGGTGTGGGTGTTGAGTAAATTGAAAATAAATGTTACTGTGTAGCCAAATAATATTTTTTTTGTTATTGATATAGTATCAGAAGTTAATCTTAGCTTTTTTTGTTCAATCTATGGTAGGCCTACCTCTAAAATGATTAAAGTAGCAGTTTTGGGGAGATTAGCTTATTCATTGTTTATATTATTTTTAATTGAGCTGCTTCCAGGGTTTGTTGTTGCTACATAGCCACTATGTCATAGCTTTGTGCCGTTCACAATACACAAGGTTTTAATACATTCTCTGCGCAGCACTGCTTCCTCAGAGCAGCCTGGACGCTAATGTGACTCGGTATCGGAAAGTGCTAAGTCTAGCCAAACTGGGGCTAGCTGGTTAGCATGCTAACTTGAGTAGCCTAGAGGAAATGGTAAAAAAAAAAAGAAGTAAAAACTAGAGTCTAAATTAGCATTGCTACCCACATTACGTTACGTCAGTTACGTTACATTCGATGCGTTGCTTCCGTTACGTTACCACCTTCTTTATCTCACTACCAAATAAAAATAATTGGGGTAGGCCTATGTGTTGGCACGCACAGAGGGTGTCTTTTACGTTTGCACAGAGCCAAGACTATGTCCCTATTTACAATCCTTAGACTAAGATGCTAAATGAAGTAGCCTTTTCCAGACAAAACAAAATCAGTATTTGTGTTGTGATGGAAAGACATACCAGGATGACATGACCATATTGTTGTTTGTTTCAGATGACAGCAGCTTGTTGAATCTAACTCCACATCCATTGGTCAGTCAGAGGAAGAGACGTTTCCCTGGACTCTGCTGCATGGTGTCAGGCTGAAACAGCAGCACTGCAGTGAACACACATGCAACTGGACATTAATTTTAATTCAGTAATTCATTTTTTTGTTTAATATATACAGTATATATATTTATTAAGACATTATTTAATCTTATCTAATTTTATTCTCCATGTATTTACTTTTTTTCCTCATCTGACCTGAAATTGTAATTCTGTAGTATCTATCTATCTATCGCTTATTCTTTCCCATGCCTTTCTCTTGAGTTTGGCATATTCACTTGTTTGGAACGTTTTGTTGTTTAAAGTCCCAGCTCTGGTTCAAAATAACATGCACAGTGCCCCGAAGAAGGACATAGTGGCAGCATTGTGTTGTGTTAGCCTGGTGTGTTACTGGTCAGTAGGCTAATTGATGAGATAAAGCAAAATTGTTGACCATGGCTAAAGATATATCGCTATGTGCACCAGGGTTGGGCTTCATTTCCGGGGTGCTTTTTAACCACAGACACTCTTGCATTATTCTCTTTTTTTTCTTGCACATTCTCTCTCTTCACTCTAAAACATTCAGTTTAATGTTATTTTATATATTTAAAGATAATAAATGTATATATCCAGGCTATGCACAGGCATTCTTAGTCTCCAGGTGTACCACTGTACTTGTGTCACACCTCCATGTCTGAATACTTTACAGTGTGAAATGTTTTAGTCTGAACAACTCTCTGATGTGTTTCCTTTGAGCATCATTCAGTAGAAGCTCCCACCAGGTAATCTCAAACTTACCTGTGTGGTTTGACACTGTGTAGACAAAGCAATTCATCCACAGTATTATGGAGCACACACATAACTGGCTCCTACATTTCTCTACAGAAAAAGTGTGTAAAATAAAGTGTATGCCAGATGAGAAAAAGTTTCAAAGTGTTGGCAAAACTTAAACTTAGATGTCATCAGTCTCTTGGTTTGGTCAGTGACACATGATGATCTTGGTCAGTTAGTCTGTTGAGTGATTTACCTCTAAGTAAAGTACCAGACAAAGAAAAGTAAGAAAGTACTGACCATAAACCTTTTTTGGTCCAGAGGATGAATACTCACGACTACATTGACCTCAGCATCACCAGTAGTATACATATCCCCCCCCAAAAAAGGAAAGAAATAGATTCATTCATTAATCCCAAGCCTGCTCCCCAGATGATGAACCCTTCTTATCTGAATGACCTCTTGACCTTCCCTCTTAACACTATCATCAGGGTTAGGTTTACTTTTTTTTTTAGCTCGCTCTAACTCCCCATGCAGCTAAATCATCAGTATGTTGATTGTTGAGTATTTTTGAGGGTGTAACCGGCCTTGCGGGCTCTAGGGGAAACTGGGTGTTCACTGTTCTGCCCATCAGTAGCAGTCTTCCCGGAAAAAAGCTTAGTTCAACTTAGTTTCTTTTGTTTTTCCATCACAAGGGCTTTGCAGATGTTCCACATACAGAAACAGCACAAGTGAAAAAGCCACACACTCAAAAAAAAAAAACGAGCAGAGATCCACTCACAGGGGTTCGTCATTCGAATCACTCTACTAGAGCCATTTTCACATTGAATGTAAATTGTGCAATGTAGATTAATTCGTGTTGGTGAAGATTTTTTTTTTTTTTTGAATTACTGTAATCTAATGTTGTGATGTCTAAATTGCTAAATTCTTTCTTCAGGCATGGATATGACTCAGACTAGACCATGTGTAGTTAGTGTGTCATGAAATGTAGAAAATCCACAGCTATAACTAGAATGTACAGCTTAGGACATTTTATAATGTGAATAAAGTTTTATATGCAAATAAGATGATGTCTCATTGTTTGTTATCTTGAACTTGTCTTTCATGGAACAGGTCAACTCTGAAAAAAATGAACTTCTTTCTTTATTTTTTATTGTGTTGGATAGGTGATTAACAGACAACACATAACACAGGACAGTAGAGACAAGAGGAGCGACATAACCAGACAATATAAAACAACATGGACAAAACGTTCATGAATTTATGCATTTTACATTCAGTATTTATTATATATAGGTTATTCAGACATTCTGTAAATAAATGCACCACTTTACCCTATTACACTAGCCAGTCCTCATAGAAAACAACATAATATTAATCATTTATTGATTATCATAATTGATAAATAAATGGATGCATTAACTAAACTACAACCACAGAGAATTATGTCTTTTGAGTTGGTGATGGTAGGAGAGAATTATGGATATTTATATAATAGGCTGGACAAATAATTATTATACTAGGAGATTTGCTTAGTATATAATGCTCTATTTCAACATCATACCCAATCATGAGCATTGTTGAGACCGGCCCACTGTGAGCTGCTGGAGCTGGAGACCATTTCAGGGGTGTTACCCATCTTCACTCTTGTATCCCCTTGGAGGAAAGAGGAGTTTTCCATGGAGCTCACTCTGAAGTCAACCTATTAACTCACACATCTGTCTTCCACTATGACCGCAAAATATCAACGACATATAGAAGTCTAATAGCATTAATTATCACATTAAGGGATAGTACAAATACAAATGTCGGTTTTAAAATACATCTTTTAAGACCTCACTTTGAGCACTGAAGTAATTAATTGATGAAAAAACATGATAAGCATCATGAATTCCTTGTTTCTAACATGTGGTCAATGGTCAATTTTCTCTGCCTGGTTTTTCCATGTGTTGACCCTCTGAGACCATTTGACCCGATCTGGAAGGACACTTCAACATGTCTGTGAGAGAATGTTCGTTTGGTCCCTGTTTCCCATCATTTTGACAGACTGATGACAGGATGAGTAACAAAGTGTCCATTACTCTGCATGCCTGTGCTACAAACTTCTTTAGTGGTTGGTGGATGAAGCTGGACCTGGCAGGCCTTGTCTGCTATGTGGGGATGGTTGGTAACCACTCATCTAGACTTGAATATTAGATATTTGTTGTATTTACATATTTATTTGAATCACAAATTTGTACTAGTTTTTAAATATATCCTCAGTCTTGCCCAGTTTTGAAACAAAGAGATTTATGAGGCATCAAACCGATGAATAGAACTTTAGACACCCGGAAACTTAGCAAATGTTGACAGCTTTTAAACATTTAAACAGTTAGGCTGGATTCACTCCTGCTGTTTCACCATGGACCTGGAAGTGTGCAGACCGTGTTTATTGCCAGATTGCACAAATACTTGGACAGCTGGAGAAGCTGTCAAGTCTCAAACACACCACATCTGGTTTATGTTTCTGTACCCAGGAAAGTCCAGAGCGCTTTTACTTCCCGTAACAATGGGCGATAAGAGGGTTATGTAAGAATATGATTTATTACTATGTGCTGTTATTATTGTTATTAATGACTTAAAGCCTTTTTTAATACAGATTGGGAAATGCAAGTCCAAACTAGAAACTATGGGGGAGGTTTTATACTCCTGCACAAACACAGACACAAACCTCAGGGTCGGATTCAACTCTTCCTCACTGTGCAGGCTCAGCAGCCCAAAGACACCAACACAGCAGAGGGGCTGCTAAGTTATCTGCTGAAGAAGACCTCGGTACCTGTGGTGAGTCAGATCGAGCTATTTATTTTTTATATCAAAGCAAATGTGGAAAATTTGATTTTAAACCACAAATGATGCATGCTTAGTTTCATGCTATTTTATTATTTTTCTTCGTTCTTCTTCGTTTGCCTTTTTCTTATTAATTTATGCCCTTTTGTGCCTCATGTAAACAAATCAGTCCTCACTCTGTTTATGAAATGTGTGACATAAAGAGGAACTCCTACAAAATCAATTTAACATCTTTAAGGACTGTTTTAATAGGAGGATATCTGAACGCTGCACTGCAATGAATAGAACAGTGCAGTAATGGTAGTTATAGGTTTGGGTTAATATCATGTTGACATGATGGGGTTTTTAAGGATGTTCCTATATGTGAGAATTAGTGTTGTTGCTATTTTGTGTGTGTTTTTTAATGTTGTTTCATAATCTAATTCTTGTGAAATGATCAGTATGGAAATATCCAAAACAGATTTAAAAATCTAAAAACAAAACTGATATAAAAGAACAGCTGCTGTCTCTCAGAGTAGGTCAGTCCAGTCTGGGCTCTCCTGATGGCTCCTTCCAGCCAGCTGCTCCTGCTGCTGCAGCTCCTCAGCTGCATATCAGCTGGTCTGGCCTGTTTTTGTCAGCGCTACTCCTGGGGTCCCTGGTCTGCCTGCAGCAGGACCTGTAACGGTGGTCAACAAAAGAGAGAGAGGTGAGCCATAGCACACATACCGCAGACGCAGGTGAGAGACACAGCACAGACACAGCACTGACAAACTCCAATTTGGTGTAAACCGCAATTAAACCTTAAAATCAACAGCTAGCAACTGTTGTGAAATACAAGCCTCATACAGATGTTGCCAGCTGCTCTATTTGTAAGGGATTTTCTCTTTTTTTTTTGACAGGAACTTTATAAAGGATAATTATTTCTGGATAAGCAGCTGCTACCAGCTGTGCAGTGACTCCGAATGGAGAGCCTGTAATCAGCAAGTCTGTCCAATCAACTGCTTGCTGACAGAGTTTGGGCCGTGGTCTGACTGCTCACCCTGTGCCAAGAAACAGGCAAGAAGCAAAAGATACTAACAGATTCCTTCTCTCTGTCGTTCTGTCTGAGTCTCAGGTCTGTGCTACAAACTCATTTTCTGAAGTCTCATTGATAGAGCTGGTGCTGAGGCAGCTCCAGGGGAAATCCCAGCAAATACAAACTGTGTTTAACCTGTCGAGAAAATATCTTTCCTCGGGATGAAATAATCTGAGCATAAAGGTCCACTTTCTTCATTTCGTAGCTTTCGATCCTACGTAATGTCATTGTCCTCACTGAGTGTGAATGAAGCGTTATTCATAGTTTGGTGGTTTCATTTGTCAGCAATGGAGGATGGACATCCGTTTTATTGACTGATAACATTGTCTCCCTATCATGCTGTTGCTATAGTATCGAACCAGGGGAGTCCAGAGGCCGAACCAGTTTGGTGGGTCGCCCTGCAGCCCAGAACTGACAGATGAGAGGCCCTGTATCCCTGCCAAAGAATGCATAATGCCACCCGTCAAGTGCAAAGACAAATTCAAGTGTGATAATGGTAAGCAGTTTTCTTTTCTTTTCTCCTTTTTTTTTTAACACATATACAGTCGCATACATACACACACACACACACACATCTGAAACCACTGTCTCTGCTGCAGGACGCTGCCTTGACTCGGCGCTAAGATGCAACGGACAAAATGACTGTCTGGATAACTCTGATGAGAGGGGCTGCCCCGACATTCAAAGTGTGTGTCCGACAGTCACAGACAGGAACCCGGCGCCTGGGTCTGACCTGCCGGGCAATGGGTGAGCTACCAGGTGTACAACTTTAGTTTGACTGCGCACTGGCTCACATTTCTTAATGGTGTGGTCATAAATTATATTCTCCTCTGGCAAGTGATCTAATATCATGTTTCTCCTCTTAGAAATAAAGTTCATTATCAGAATGATTCACACTGATGTTCTTCTAGCTCTGAATGCTTGTGTACTACTGCTACAAACATTAAAAGCAGCCTGCCTGGTATACTTTTGATCCCAAAATTGATCATTGAAAACAATAATAATCAGATGACAAATATCCACCATTGAAGATCCACATGCTTAAGATCTCACACTTGACCAGTAAACAGTTTTAAAGTTAACAGTTAAAGTAACAGCAAATCAATTGCTGCTACCAATATGTCCGTTGCTGCAGTTAACCGTTGTGCAACTTGATTTTGCACATCAGTGATCATATTACATTCGATCAGTGTGGCTGTGATGTGCAACGGATTTTCTTTTTTTTTTTAATTCTCTCTGAAGGTTTGATGCCCTGTCAGGGGAGCAGAGGGCAGCTGTGCTGGACAACACATTCATGGGAGGAGACTGCACTATCATAAGACCTCGGGACCTTCTAATATACTTTAGAGTCCCTTACAACTTTCACAGCTTTTCCATTAAGGTGGTGTTACTATTTTGAATATTTGATTACACACTACCTTCACCAACAGAACAAAATAACCCAACTATCTCTAACCGGAGATGGGCACTCTGACTCTGGTGACCTAAGTCGCAAATGCAGAAACTTCAGACTTAACTTGAGACTCGAGGCGAAAGACTTGAGACACTTAACTTGAGACTTGAGACACTTAACTTGAGACTCGAGGTCAAAGACTTAAGACTTGAGGTCAAAGACTTGAGACTTAAAGCAGAAGTAAGTGATACATTTGTGTTAATATAAGTCTTAAATAGTTATATCTTCCGACAGCAATCACTTACATAGAGTGTTTGGACCGAAACACGGGTCTGTCAGTCCCTCTGCTCTGCTCTGAGCCGAAGAGAAAACATTTATCGTATCCTACAGTTTTTATCCAATGAGGAGAGAGAACGGCATGCAGGGCTGTGTGTGCAGCCAAGGGACGCCGTGAATGTGGTGACGTAGGGGCGAGGACTGTTATGGTGCGTTCAAGGAAACTCGTAACTCGTGTTTTTCCGACCTGTGAAGTCGTACCAGTTTGATCTGGTACGAGTTCACGGGTCGGAAGTTACGAGTGGCCGTTATAGTGACTTTCACAGGTAAAACAGGTCGGAAAAACACGAGTGGGTTGCCTGGAACGCTACAAAGTCGTAAGTTGTGACTTGAAGCTGTAATTTACGGTTTCAAAAGCCTACCTGGAACGCAGCATTAGCCAAAACGACCGGACCACTTACTTCTGCTTTAACTTGAGACTTGAGGTCAAAGACTTGAGACACTTTACTTGGGACTCAAGTCAAAGACTTGAGACACTTTACTTGAGACTCAAGGTCAAAGACTTGAGACACTTGACTTGAGCCCAAAGACTAGAGACTTGACTTGAGACTCAAGGTCAAAGACTTGAGGTCACAATCTTGTGCCCATCGCTGTCTCTAACCCAACAGAAATCAGCTGTCAGGACTAACATGTCAGGATGAAAGAAAGTAGTGAATTGTAAATTGTTAAAAAAAGAATCATTGTTTGCTGTTGGACATTACTATGGTCATCTATGGTTAGAGATTTCATCCTATACTCTTAAATCTATAATAATTCAAAAATACGTGTAAATCTTGGTTGACACATGTATTTGTGGTTGTAGGTTGGAGCAGTAGATGACTTCAACATTCAGCCCCGTGTTGTACAGACACACTCTGTCACCCTGAAGCCGAGCAGGTCGAAACATGGCGGACCATCTGAGAAACTGCCATATGACACTCCTACTCTGGGAGACATCCTTGCCAGGATGTTCACCATTTACTTAGGTAGTGTTTCTAGCAGTGGGTCTCAGTCTTACAAGGATATGTTTGAAGCTTCAAAGTCATTGGTGAGTCACTCAGTAAGCACATTCATACTGGTGGGGATACAGTGTAGCGTTGTGAGGATATTCATACACATAATGAATTCTCCAGTTGTTCACGTCTTAGTACTGTTCTGTTTTTGTTTTGTTTTTCACCTCTGCAGGACTCCAAGTTTTTCCGGGTACACCAGGTTCTGCCTGTGTCCACTTTCAGGATCAAGGAACCGGGGGATCTTGTCCTGTCTCTGCCTTTCCTCCAGTTTCTTCACGCTCTTCCTCTTGATTACAACTACGCTCTCTACAGGGAAATCTTCCAGCGCTTTGGGACACATTACTACAGCTCAGGGACACTGGGGGGCCACTATGACATGTTGTACCAGTATGACCGACAGGAGCTCACCAGTTCAGGTACAATAGCACCACCAAGTGGGCAAAGTTCAAAATGACATCAACTGCAGTGATACTTTTGGTGGCAACCTCAGACTGTTTATGGTTTCATAACACTGCCTCAGTGTTAAAGTAGTAATTCCTTCTTACATACTCTAGTGCCCAGAATGAAAACATTCTCACTGGTGTTTAAACCACGATTGTGATGAAAGTCACAGTTGAATATCAGTAGCATGTTATGAGAACATTTTTGGAGGGTCAGTTGAACATCTCGGCCCTTGTTCTGATTGTCATGTCAAATGAAACTGAAGGGACCTCAACACGCTGAAAGAGGAAAATGTACTGTAGTTTAACTGTAATATTTAAATCATTTGTTTAACTTCAGTGTTTCTCTCTGACAGGTGAAACAGATGAGCACACCAGCGGCTGCCTAAACAAAGACAGTACCTTTACCGTCATCCTCTACACTCAACAAAAAAGTGTAAACCGATGCACGGACACCAAGATCACCCAGAAGTATCGAGGTTACTAAAAAAAAAAAAATCTCCCAACTTAATTCCTGTTCATAATTTACTGATGGTGTAAAAAATGATAAGACTATCTTTTTTTTTTTTTTAAATCACCATGGTCTCTTCCACCTCTTGCCTTTTAAAGGCTCGTACATTCAGGCATCAAAAAAGACTTTCTCTAAGGTGAGAGGAGGAGGAGCCATGCAGGCGGAAGCTCTGGCCATCGAGAGGCACGAAACTGCTCCAAACAAAGAAGCCTACAAGAACTGGGCCAAGACTGTCATTGAAAACCCAGTTGTGGTTGAAAACAAGGTGTGATTTTAAGTCACCCTGAAGGAAATAATAAAAAAAAAAAAAGATACATGCTGAGCTAACATTGTGTCTATGTGTGTGCGTCTTTTTCCAGGTGCTGCCTCTCATAGACCTGGTTCGGGGAATCCCCTGTGCTGCCACAAAGAGGAGAAACCTGATGAAGGCCCTCAGGCAATACCTGGAGGAATTCGATCCCTGCAAGTGTAACCCATGTCCCAACAACGGCAGGCCTATTCTCTCTGGCACAGAGTGCAAGTGTGTTTGCCCTACTGGCACATTTGGCACCAACTGTGAGATACGAGCTTCTGACTACACTTCAGGTACATTGAATCTAGATCTTTATCAACCAATGGCCACACCTGTGACATTCCCACATGTGTGAATCTGCTGTTAATTTTTCTAGTCTCCATCAGATGAAGCTTTATAATGAAGAATTGAATGAGCATAATTAAATTCATTGATCTCGTTGATGGTCTCCAGTTGGTGAACCTTTTGATTTCAATGACCCAATAACTCATCATATTATAGGACATTCAATCAACTCAACTGCAGCCATGAGGGCTGCTTTACAGGTCTTCAGACTTTGACCTTTGATCATAAAACTCACTAGGTTTGGTTATGTTCACACTGGAAATGTGGTCCTGTGTCTAATTTCCACAGAGGCGGTGGATGGTTACTGGAGCTGCTGGGGGTCATGGAGCAGCTGTGGGGCCTCCATGAAGAGACGGCGGACACGACAGTGTAATAACCCTAACCCCATCAGTGGAGGCCAACCATGCGATGGTCCTTCCACGGAGGAGGAGCCATGTCACATCTCCATTTTTGAGGAGTAGGCTGCACTCTTTTATTTAAAAAAAAAAAGAATCAACTTTTAACCCCTGATTAGTTCCTGGACTTTACCAAACCAGCAGCCTAACTTACCCTGTATGTGGAGAAAAGAAGGATGCATGTTTTGCTGTTGCAGAGCTAGCAATAGCATTAACAGCTGATTATTATTATTATTAAGTCTATGAGAGATGTGGTGAGTCCAGCATCAAACTTCATTTCTTTACTCACCAAGAGCTGTCTCCAGTGAAGGAAAACAAATTCTTGACACTAGCCACCTAGTATAGCTCCAACTGAAGTCTTATCACTTCCCCATAGTGTCTGCCTGGGCCTGAGGACGTAGTGCTACAACAACAGCTTGTCCCGTAAATGTTTGATGACCAAAGTTACACCGTTCCTGAGAGCTGGGGATGCATTTGAATGGTTGTATTATACGTGAATGCGTTTAAAATACATTCATGTGCACTTCTTGCTCAGTGCTTTAAACTTTAGAATTTGCAAAGCACTGAAGTGCAAGTTCTGAAGGTTGAAGAAGCAGTTGCTCTTGCAAGTGGGAAGAAACCATGTTTTGCCTGTGTCCTTACAAATTTAAATATTCAGTATTCTAGCTCTTATTTAGTGTGTTTGATATTGCGGTTCATGTTTTCTTGTATAGACAGGATACGTGTGAGAATGATGATGACATCACCATAGGCTGGATCGACGAGCTGCCTCCTGGTGTGCAGGGTTGTCTGAGGCCAAAGAGGCCGGTCAACAGCTTCCTCAGGGTAAACACACAATGACCTGCAATTAGTGGTTGAAATGTGGAAGTTATAAGTGTAACTTATAAGTTACATATTAGTCAATTAAAATAGTTAAAAATATTTATTATAAAATGCTAAATTAAATTCAGCATTAATATCATACAGTATCGGAATACAAAAAATGAGAAAAAAAACAGCTTTGAACTTCAAAAACTGTAAGCAATAACTATGTACAAAATAAAAGTAATAAATTATAAATAAAAATAAATGTAAATGCATTTTTTTAAACATGTAATTGACAAATTCATGTTTAATACATTTTATGTTATTCATTTACTTATATGACGGCCTGTCATATTCCATCTAACGTTTTATTTATCAAATTATGTTGTTAGGTTTATTTCTGATTGGAACTGAGACAATTACCAAGCAGATAGGACCTAAGAAAAGACACTTCAAGTACAATATGGGAAATGAAGCATTCAAAGTTTTCTGGATCTTGGCTAAAACTAGAGAGTGAATGAGATGATATCTTACAAAAAGGATCATGCCCAGGCGGGTTTATATGTAGAGAATGTCTAACTTGTCTTCTTCATATGAATCCCCTCCTCTGACAGAAATCAAAGCAGTATTATAACTTAGGTGAGGATGAGGAGTTCCAGTGCTTCACTGGATTTCACATGGAGGGATTTCAGTACATCAACTGTCTTCCTGATGGATCCTGGAGTCTGCCAGCTGGAAAATGCACCAGTAAGCTTTGTTTTCTCATTAGACCACTGAACAATGATGAATGATGAAACTGTTAAGATTAAGTTGCATATCTCTGTACCTTATATA
Source organism: Trachurus trachurus (assembly GCF_905171665.1). Taxonomy (NCBI): domain Eukaryota; kingdom Metazoa; phylum Chordata; class Actinopteri; order Carangiformes; family Carangidae; genus Trachurus; species Trachurus trachurus. The sequence continues at coordinate 22,956,968 of NC_139908.1, forward strand.
CTTATATGTTCACTTAAGGCTTAAATCTGTACCTTTAGGAAACATCTGTCTTCCCCCTGAGCTCCCTGCTGGGGTTTCCATGTTGCCTGCCAAAGAAGAGTACAGTGTGGGGGAAACAGTGCGTTTGAACTGTAACAGCGTGGGCCAATGGGTGACACCACACAGCACCTTCACGTGCAGTGAGAGCCTGGCCTGGGAGCCTGCACTACTCACTGGCCTGCGCTGCACTAGAGGTACACTGGAAAGACAGTACTAAAATAGTATTAGGAAATAAACAGTTGATGAAGCTCATTCAATTTAACGCCATTTATTGCAAGCATTAAAGAAGATGTCACTCACTCAAAAGAATGAAAAACAGGATGTGATGATGTTTCCGTTTGTTTCATGTATTCATCTGAGGCAGATTGTAGTCTAGTCATCAGTTTACATGGATCTGATGTTTCTGACTTTCTCCATGTCCTTCTTCATATAGCTACCCTTAAACAGGAGCAACATTTATATTCTATATGAAAAACACTCAATATATAGGAGCCTCAGAATTGATTTGTTTGCTTACATCTTTTTGTACGTAGGAGAAACTGTTGTTCCAAGTCAGTGTGGTCCAGGACAGAGACTGGAGGGCACTCAGTGTGTCTGCGTCCCGAGGGAGAGCTGCTTGTAAGTCTTTGCGGATTTCTTTATCTTATTTTATTGTAGTTTTTCATGTTTGTCTCATCTTATGATCATGTGGACAATCCTTCCACATATATTCTAATATGAAGCACTTTTAGATCAACTAGAATAAGAATAAAATATAAAATTTGTGTGTGTGTGTGTGTGTGTTTGTGCGTATGCAGGTCAGAACCAGCAGACGCCTGCGTCCTGAATGTAAACGTCGGTGCCATGGTGTCGATGTCCCTCTGCTCCTACCACACTGGTCGTTGCCATAACGATCCGCTCTTCTTCGTCAGCGAGGGCGTGTGCGATCCGGACGACGAAAAGAAACTGGAGTGGGCAAAGTTCAGAGCCAAGATGTCCACCAAGAGCTCTGTTCAGGTGCCCTGTGGTCCGGACACCTGTTATGACTGGGAGACCTGCAGTGGTGAGTTGAAATGAAACCATTCTTACCTTAATCTTTGTCTTTTGGTGGTTTATTACAAAGTATAACACACGCTCAAACTAAACAGCTAATAATGCTATGCAGTGTAATATAAAAAGCATAGTTATGAATTGTATTCAACTATCATCATTTCAGTGATACATCATATGTGGGTGAGGGTTAAGAACAGGATAAGAGTCCACAGACAAGTGGATTCATCAAATTTGAGTTTATGGGAGTTTATTTGCTGAGACTAGAGAGATTCCAAATAGTAAAATAAAAAAAAATGTCCTCACTCATGTGAAAACTCTTTTATTTTTACAAAAACTTTGATTTTCCCGGAAATTATTATTAGCCTATCCTAAACCTTGGAGGGGTTCTGATGACAGGATCAATATCCTTCCACTTGAATCCATCCCAAGTGGAACTTGAATCCATCACAAGCAGCTTATTGGCTAATTGGCTGGAAACAAGCCAATAAACAATGGAAATGTGAAAAACAAGCAAGAAGAGACTGGTGTTGTACAGTGTCCAAGTAGAGGAGTGGAACTAAAATTTGATAAAATAATTTGGTAACACTTTATTTGATGCCTATCTCTATAATGTATAACCATACTTATAATGAGTTATAATGCAGTTATATAGCACTGTAGTTATAAACACCTATAAATGATCATAATGCTTTATAACAATAATCATAACACACTATAAAACATTTTATCATGACTTATAAGGTCAGGTATTATAATACGTTATAATTGTTAGTAACTCGCTGACAATGCCCACATCAATAATGCATTATAAATATAGTTATAATGTGTTATAATTGGCTTATACATGTGTATAACTATCATTATAAACACTCATAAATTATCATAAGGCTCTATAACAATAAGCACAACACATTATAGAGCATCATAATTCTATTATAATACTTGACCTTATAAGTCATTATAAAATGTTCTATAATGTGTTGTGCTTATTGTTATAAAGCCTTATGATAATTTATGAGTGTTTATAATGATAGTTACACAAATTTATAAGCCAATTATAACACATAACTATATAATGCATTATCTATGTGGGTATTGTCAGTGAGTTACTAACAATTATAACGTATTATAACACCTGACCTTATAAGTCATGATAAAATGCTTTATAGTGTGTTATGATTATTGTTATAAAGCATTATGATCATCATTATGAATGTCTATAACTATAGTTATAAAGTGCTATAACTGCATTAGAAGTCATTATAAGTATGGTTATAATGTGTTATAGAGATAGGCGTCAAAGTGTTACCTAGGTGGTTTTATTTTGAATCACTCAAAACTTGTCGATCCAAATTCCTCATTCCTCCACCAGATTCACCCTGTATAAGTGTTGACACTTCATCCGGCATACAGTATTTATGAATGAAATCAAGTGTGAATGTTTGAAGACCTCACAGTTACACAAACTGATTTCCAAACATGAACTCATCTCATGAACACATCTCTCCTCAGTACTGAAGACGTGTGTGTGCAAAGCTGCTCGTGCCTGCCCCAGAGACGGACAGAGCATATCCTGTGTGAGGATGACCAGGACGCAGAGTACTCGCAGTCTGACCGTTTGTTCCATGGCTGCTCTCAAATGTTCCAGCTATGACTTTGAGATCCTCTACGACGAGCCGTGTCTGTCCAGATGATCTGTGCCGTTACACTCAGCCTCTGAATTCATTTAACAGTGGTGTGCCACTACTGGAAAAACACATACAGTATGATTTCACTGAAGCTCAACTGCTCTGCAATGCGCTGTGTGCTTGAACCGCTAGTACACCTTGCACCATGTTACTCTCTTAAGAATTACGTTATGAAAGCTAACTGTAATGGCCAGCAGGTATACCAAAGTCCAAGCACCTGACACTACTCAGACCCAAAAGCAGACATGATGTCGGGACATGAGACACATGATAGGAGATGAGAAAGCTGAGGCATACAGTAGGTGGTTTAGGATGCACTCACACTATGGGCTGTGCAACTGGTCTACATTCATGAAAAGGCATTGGATGACATCAAATCACATGACATATTCACTTCTTTTCAAAACATTGCATCATTGGAATGGATATTCATCAGATTTTATATGACTGGATTATTACCAGATCTGACCTGAAATGTGAATATAGTGGGTAAATTGTCTAACTGGTCTGTTGACCTGAACCGAGCCGTCTAATTACAGGCACATTTACTCTGCTCAATAATAATAATAAAAAATAACATTGAATTTCTTTTATTTTCTTCCAGCACTGTATGTAGGCTATCTCACAGCTTTTGCTCTCAAAATCTGAGCATGTAATTAGGCTACTGTTTGATTTCACCTCTGGATATTTTTTAAACCACACATTTGATACGACCAAGCTATGCTCAGTTACTCAAAATATAATCTGAGTAACAGTGCTTGAATTGAGACAGGAGAGATTGCATGAAACTAACATTCACTACAGGTAGGTCTGTACAAGTAATTGAAATGTGATTAAAAACTTCAATATTGACAATTATCCAAATCACAGGGAGTGCAATTTCCTGATATAAGAAACATTTGTCACAACTTAATTTTAGGTTGTTAACATTGCTGCGTATGGCCTTCAAGACCATAATTGTCCATGTAGAGAAAATGCTTGTTTGGTACAAAACAAAAAACTCAGCATTGTAATTCTGTATAAATTGTTTAATAAATAATGTATTAAGACACTGATCTTGGATTATTGTGAAATTGTCAAGTGTAGTTTTGGCAAAATTTCCAATGTACATAATAAAATCTAAACACACAATAAACACAACAGAACGTGTTATGTGACTGTATAAAAAATTTGAATGGTTTCAAAACAAATGTCCTTGGTAACTTGAATTCAAGATGTATAAGCTCAGATCTATGAGGCGTAAAGGTCATAAATAACAAATAAAAATGTAAAAGTTGTGATGCTCATAAGAAGTTGATCAAAACATGTAATAGGCTACAACAAGTAGTGATAATACACATATTATTACAAGTTGGGTTTTCTTTTATGACTCTTAAAGCAGAAGTAAGCGGAATGTTTGTGTTAATATAAATCTTAAATAGTTATATCTTCTGACAGCAATCACTTATATAGAGTGTTTGGTCTGAAACACGGGTCTGTCAGTCACTCTGCTCTGCTGTAAGCCGAGGAGAAAACGTTCCTTGTATCCTACAATCTTTATCCAATGAGGAGAGAGCACAGCATGAAGGGCTGTGTGTGCAGCCAAGAGATGCGCGTGAATGTGGTGACGTAGGGACGAGGACCAATCGATCCATGACGAGGGCTGACAAGAAGTTAGCTAAAACGACCGGATCGCTTACTTCTGCTTTAATGGAACGGCCATTTTTGACGGGGAACACAAAATGGTTTAACATGAATTGAACACAACATAAATGTGAAAATAATGACATAGTGACTCATTGTTATAGAATTCTTTTTTGGCGTATTGCTTAATGTGTCCTCAAATGCAAGTTTTGACTTCTCAGTAGTAGGCTAGTAAAAAAAAATGTAGGGTATTTCAAAAATAGAATTTGAACTCATTACTGGTGATGAGCTTAATTATCCAGGGCATAATTTAAAAGGGTGATTAAGTAGAAGAAAAAAACTCTTTCAAATATTTTTTAACAAAACCAAGAGAACAAAGGGAGTCACACGTATTTCATTCACTTCCATCAGCAAAAGCAAAAGCATTTATTGTAATAAACCTTTAGAACAGAAATCATTCCACCAAAAAAATTCAGTCAAGTCAAAAACTTTTCACTTTCCACAGGAAGTAATAGGAAACAAACAATCTAACCTATTAAATGCCTAGGTTACCTAACACCACCAGCCTTATACATTTTGAGATTAATACTGATGCATCACTGGATCAGAATTTTACAGTTAAATGTGAAATCAAAGAAAAGGACAGCACCACTGGCAGACTTACTGATCCGAAAACACAGCGGATTACTTTCTTTAAGTCTTTGGTCCGTTACTGTGTTTTTATGTAAATTTAAATCCAGATCATGTGTGTTAATAAACCATTTAGCTGACAACATGTGGTTTCTGGGCAGTGGGTCCAGCAGGTCGACAGAGTCTATTTACATCATTCAAGAGTAAGAAAAGATATTAACTTCTAGGCTATTTACAATAAAGTAAAAACCTGAGAGTGATACTTCAAAGTCAATTTACAACCGCCATCTTTATACTGGACAAGCCTCAATACTGATCACGTTCAGCTGCTCCCCAGCACACCGCTTGGCCCCCACCTCGCATTCGGTCATCGTCGTGGCAACGCTGCCATCAGCAGAGCGAACGCACAGGGGAGTGGAGTCTGTAGGGCACTCTGATGGATTCTGGCATATGCATTTACTTGCTGACTCTAGAAATAAAAGAATAATGATACCGATGCAGTGACATATACATACCCATGTTAAAATAATCATTAATTACAAATAATATTTATAAAAAAGTTTGAATTACACCCATCAGACTCACCCTGACAGACTGTCCCTGGACTGCAGGCCGCACAGGATGTGAATGTCTCCTCTGGCTGGTTACAGTCACTGTCACCGACCAACGTGAAGGAGCGTCCGATACAACGCAGAGCTCCAAGCATACAGACGCTAGTTAAACGAGGTTGTGGCAAGCGAAGTCTGGCGCACAGCTGCAGAGAAGTCCTGCATGAAGACAATACATAACTAAATCAGTATCTCATTTTTTGTTGTGCTTTTAGACCAGTCACTTCCATGTTAATAATGTTGGAATAATTTTCAAATGTCATACTCACGAGCACTCAAATGGCATTTTGCACACACACCCAGTCTTTCCTAATTTCTCCCACAATTTGCACTTGATGTCAGACGGAGGAGAAGGTGTAGGAGCTGAGAATAATGAATAAAGAAGATGAAAAGTGGCTATCATTTGACCCATTAGATGTGAAAGGGTTAACTTTTAATAAAAGGTCATCAACTAATACTGCAGTTGCTCAGCACCAAAAGACAGACAGAGCTAGCAATTAGCTAAGAGTAGAACAAAGAGCATCACTTAGCAGCTAAAGAGTCTGATATTTCCTGCAGCAGAAGGTGGAGACCAAAAACTGAGCTAAAAGAGAAGTGAGTTCTGGAGTTACTCTCAGAAGATGGACAGTAGAAAGATAACACCAAATAAATGCTAAATACCTCTAGGTATCTGCTGAATGTGCAGAAGACAACTCTTTCCCAAAACACCACGTCAACTTTAAATATAATACTATGTTACCACAGTGTACACAAATGGCCAAAAGAGATCTGCTACTAAATTTAATTCATATCTCATAGATATGAAACAGAGGAGTGTGATTTATTCATGTCCTCAATTGTAACATTATGAAAAATTGGTTGTTCAATTATTTTCGGTTCAGTTCCATAGGTGGAGTAACAATTGGGTAAAGGTCTTTTCACTGAAGCTGTGGTAATATACACTGCCTGTCCCAAAAAAAAGTCACACACTCTAATATTCCATTGGACCGCCTTTAGCTTTGGTTTCGACACGCATTCGCTGTGGCATCGTTTCAGTAAGCTGCAGTGTCACAACATTTATTTCCATTCAGAGTTGCATTATTTTTCAAAGATTCTCAATGTGGTTAAGGTCTGGACTCTACAGGTATGTTCACATTGGACCACATTTCTTCCTTGAAGATGATGGTTCCCCATTATCCTTCCAGTGTTTAATAATGCATGGGACAGTTCTTAACCCAATTTTAGTCTCAGCAATCTCATTGGATGTTTGCTTGATGCATGTCAATAATTTGTCCTTTCTCAAACAGATTAACATCTTCTCCATGATCACAGTAGGCCTATGTGTCTTCTGACGTGGTTGTTGAAGAAATGAGAAGCTACTGACTGCATCAGTTAGGGTTAAATAAGTTGTTGCCAGCTGAACCATTATCATCCATGCAGTAATTATCCAATGGGAGGCTCTTACCTATTAGTTTAGTTAAATCCGAGTAGTGACTTTTATTTTTTGAATGGGTAGTGTATATATTTTCTTTATAATCAGGAGACTAAAAGAGATTTTGATATGTTCCTGTTCTCTGAGTAAAATATGCGGCTGATTCTGAGAATAAACGTACCTGCTTTACAATGAATGCTTTCTGGAGAGGGAGACCATATCAGGCTGGGATTGCACATGATCTCTGACTCCTCTCCATTTAGCACCGAATGCGCAGGACAGGAGAGGGACAATCTGTCTCCAATCTGATAGGCTGCTTTGGTGGGCGTGGCAATGACGTCTCTGTTGAGAGGGGGATCCCCACATGTGGCCCCTAGGACATGAAGAGAGGGATTATGAGCAAGAGGAACTGAGAAAAGATGAAGAAAATACTATGATTCTTTTGAATGCAAAGGAGTGTACATTCTACAAAAATGGATAACCGGCATCTGGACCCGAATTTGCATAAAAAAAAGTAATATCCTATCACCTGTTTATGTGTTATAGTGACATGTCCTGCTAGAAAAAGAACACAACACTTACGTCTACAAACTCTAGTTTCTGTTGTCCACCTCTGGTTTCCGGTGCACTGAGTTACAGCATTTCCAGTGAGGTAATAGCCACTTATGCAGGCATACTGCACCCTGTTTCCAACCAGGTAATAATCTTTAGGATCCTGAGAAAACAACAACAACAGCAACAGTGCAGCCTTTAATCACTTGTGGTCACAGAAATAGAAAAGCCCAAAAGTCTGCACAATGAAAAATAAAAGAAATATCACGTTGCAGGCTCACCTCAACATATCCGTTGTGGAGGTTTGGAGGAGAACCACATTTCTGTGGTGGAGTCAAAGAAAGACCGAAGCACTGAGGCTCCATCGTCCTGCACACAAACAGTTTACAATGAGAAAAGTGAATTACAAGTGTTTGGATTAGATTAGAGTCAAAATGATCAGATCATGAAGGATTTCACAACAGTGTTCAGAAACATGCATATGTAAAAGAAGTGTACTGTAGGGTTACTGAAAGTGTGTGTGTGTGTGTCCTACGACTATGACAGACAAGTGTGTGTTTGTTTCCGTACTTTAAATACTGGATCTCCGGCTCCTCACAAGGACTGTGATCCTCTGGTGGTCCTATGCAGGAGAGGCCTCCTCTCCTGGGAGCAGGGTTGTTGCAGCTTCGTGTCCTCCTCTTCTGGCCACCAGTACAAGACCTCCAGGATGACCAGCAGCTCCAGCTGCCATGGATCACCCCTGACAGAAAGATACAAAGATTCTCTTACTTGCTCCGCCCATTGGCCCATTGTTTGTGAGGGAATTTATCATGCTAACATCATGACATAAAATGTTAAAAAAAAAAAAATAGATAGAGAACTTTTCTCTCAGTTTTGTTGCACCATGAATAAATGTAACTTATGCCATAACTTGGCATAAGTCTATCTATCTATCTATCTATCTATCTATCTATCTATCTATCTATCTATCTATCTATCTATCTATCTATCTATCTATCTATCTATCTATCTATCTATCTATCTATCTATCTATCTATCTATCTATCTATCTATCTATCTATCTTCGACCACCACATCAACCACATCACCAGGACCGCCTTCTTTCACCTCAAAAACATTGCCCGTGTCCGCCCCGCACTCACCAACTCTGCTGCTGAAACCCTGATTCATGCTTTTATCACATCCAGACTGGACTACTGCAATAGCATCCTATACGGTTCATCATCCAAACTCCTCAATAAACTGCAATACATCCAGAACTCTGCCGCCCGCCTGCTCACCCACACCCGCTCCCGAGAACACATCACCCCTGTCCTCCAGAAACTGCACTGGCTCCCCATCGCACACCGTATACAATTCAAAATCCTCCTGCTCACCTACAAATCACTTAACAACCTGGCCCCCACCTACCTCACAGACCTTCTTCACCACTACAACCCCCCCCCGTGCCCTCCGATCCTCAGCAGGAAATCTCCTGACCCTACCCCCCCGGACCAAGCACCAAACCTGGGGGGACAGAGCCTTCTCCGTTGCCGCCCCCACCCTCTGGAATTCACTCCCCCAACCCATCAGAGACTGTACAGACCCCCACACCTTCAAATCACTTTTAAAAACCCACCTTTTTAAACTGGCTTTTAATCCATAAATTAAATTTGTGTATCTTGTTCTTGTATTTTAACTGTGATAATTTACTGCATTGTATTTTAAATTGTGTTTTTATGTAAGCGTCTTTGAGCACTTGGAAAAGCGCGTTACAAATAAAATTTATTATTATTTATTTATTATCTATCTATCTATCTATCTATCTATCTATCTATCTATCTATCTATCTATCTATCTATCTATCTATCTATCTATCTATCTATCTATCTATCTATCTATCTATCTATCTATCTATCTATCTATCTATCTATCTATCTATCTATCTATCTCCATCTATCTAAACTAAGAATGGATTGCATGTTGGCTCATGTGGATATACTGTTACAGTGTTGGAACAATACAGGCTTTTTAGAACCTTTTCTTTAATTATTTTTAAACATTCTAACATCAATTTAAAAGCCAATCAGTCCAGTGTGTAAAATGAGGGGAAAACAGTGACATCTAGCATTCAGATTCTATTATTTATCTATTACTGTAAATAATTCTATTCTATAATGAATGTGAAACTCTTGAAACGTGTTCTCTGGTTGGCTGGATTTTCCATTCTGTACAAACATGCTCTGTGTATATATAAAATATGAATTATAAGGCTATGAAAACCAAACAGATTTTATTTTATAGCGATTATACACTCATACGAATATATTCATTGGTAGTATATTCAGATTTTGCCAATAAACCTTGACAAATATTACACACTGGACCTTTAACTTATTACTGTAATAAATAACAGACTAAATACAAGTGCTGTTTACCTGGTTGCTCTCCAATCACAGCTCCATTCTCACAGGCTTGTCCTGAGGTTCCCGGGCGGCAGACGCAGCTACACTCGGAGCCCGTCAGCAGTGGCTGCCCGTTGTTCTGGCAGGGCTGGCAGTGACAGGGATGCTCCTCTGCCAGGTATTCCTCTGTTGCTCTTTTCAGGAGGAGCTTTTTCAAACCTGCACACTGGACTTCCTTCACCAGCTCATAGAGAGGACGCAGCTGGAAAAACAAATGACAGTGTACAACTTAGAAATGAGCAGAAAACAAAGAAATACACTGAATATTAAACAAGAAATTTAAAGGTCCTATATGGTTACGTCCTCATATTTTATTTTCTGTGTTTTATTAGAAATGTTGATCCATAAGAAGATATATTTGTCATTTTAAGACCCAAAACTCTTTTTAATGTATTTTTAAATCTCTAAGAGTATAATATTTGAGAGCCAATTAGCGTTGATGCTCTTGTGTACTGTAGCCCCACATCCTGGCTTGTTAAGTATGCTGGTGCACAACAGATCACCACACATAACAACATGTCAGCCATGTATGTGTCTGATATGCAATGCACATCAAAAATGATGAGCATCATGGATTGGCCGCTATCGACAACAAAAAAAACTGACGTCTCTAACTGACAGCTGAGAATTTACAGTGACAAGAGACTGTGATTAAATTGCTATATTGGAATATTTCAAGTGTCACTTTTGACCAAGTTAAGAGTGTTTTCAACCACTTCACAAAGTCAGTGTTAAGATGATTAACCAGCAATCAAAAGCTATTACGGTCTGTCAGCTTTACATGTTATTTCTTCAAAACCGTTTGTCTGCTTCTTGTCTGAAAACAAGGAGGTTGGATGATCTATATCAACACGTGTCACAACAGCATAAGGAATAATCTGATGTATCAGCTCTCACACACCTTCTGGTCTATGACTTGAGGGAAGTCTCTGACGGATGACGCCCAGTTCTGGTAGACCTCTGCATTAGCTTCTGGGTTTTCCAGATCCAGAACAGACAAAGCGCTTATGAAGGCTCCACTTCCGCCAATAACGTTGACCTTAATTGGCTTCTTGCTCCTATCGTATCCTGTGGACGAATGACAACAGAATCTAGTGTGCATGGTTGTCACGTTTGATATCATCTATTCAAATGAAATTGAAATTAATCATTTCTTTGATCCTACAAACTGTACGGTCAGAAAGTCTCAATGCAAAGGTTTTCACTCACTTTCGCCGGAGGACATGGATCGTGTCAGTTTTTCACAGGTGATTGTCGTTTTCTTAAAAAAAAAAAAACGGCGTTTCACCTTTCTCCAACACCTCTGGTACTCGATATCTGTTATTTCTTTACACAAGCAACACAGGGACAACAGATTTAAAACAGATCAAAATGCTCAAATTGACACCACATTTTGTCCAATAAAAATGTTCATTATGAGTGAGCTATAATTAGCCTACATATTTAAAAACTTTTGTTCTTTCAAGTTAATCAACAAATCTAAAGCTCTTACCGGAATCAGCAAGTGCCGTTCGGTCAAATTCCAGCAAGGCTTGGTATTCGCCTCCGAGTGAGCCCTCAGAGAGGTAGTGTGTGCCGTACGCCTCCAGCAGCTGGCGGTAGGCAGAGTAGTCGTACGTGAGCGGCAGAGAGGACAGGGCCTTCCAGAAACCTTCGGCCAGTGTAAGATACCGAGGGGCAGAGTTTTGGAACTGGGCCAGTTCCACTCTGTTCTTCAGGATTATCAACCTGTGGGCCTGGACAAAAGAGACCATGTCATTTTCCTTTAACCCAACCAGTGACTGAGCCAAACGACAGCAAGTCACTCTCAAAGACTGTCAGACACAAACCATTAAGACGCGTGAGGTCATATCATTACCTTAGTTTTGGTGAGGTCTTTGTGGAAGGTGCGGCGGTCATGTTCGAATAAGGCGTTGGATTGGATGTGTTGCATGTAGGTCCAGGAGTTGTCATAGGATTCATCGCTCTCATCATTGTTCACTGTCACCTGCAGCACAAACAACCAAAGCTGTGTTAAACACATTTAGTTTCAGTCCACATCAGTAGGTTCAACAACTGTTTGATGGATTGGCATCATTTTCTCCTCAGGATGAACTCTTAACAGTTGTGCTCTCTGGAGTCAAACTACCAACATCATCATTTAAAACTGTTAATTTGTCCAATACATAGTTTAAGACAAAATAGGCTACATGCAAATGTGATGTTCTCATCACAGCTGGACATTATGTTCAACACAACACCAGCATTGTCATTTTGCTAATGTTAGCATGTTGACATTAGCCTTACAGAGCTACATATTAGCATGGCTCTAGACTCTATACTGTTTTTCATTTATTGTTTTTCAATTACAGGAAAGATCTTTCTAAAACTTTTTTAAATAGATGAATTAAGTCTCCCAGTAATACTAAATAATAAAAATAGTAGTATAAATAGGTACTGCTTTATTTAAGCATGTAGCTTACCATCCAAGTTTGGAACACTTTTTCTCTTTGAAAACAAAAGTATGAGGATGGAGATGAATGATGACAGAATAACTTTTATTTTATTTTATTTTGCACTCTAACTCATATGTCATTAAACTGACCAATTAGAGGAAAGAAAGGGTGTGTTAGAATAAAGCTACGAAGATTGAATTCCGGAGGATATGAAAGCTGTTTTCTTTTTTAGATGCACGTTAAGACATTTGAACTTGTAAATTTGTGAATAATAGTTGTAAATATGTAAATAGCGAATCACATTAACACTGTAGGAGGTAAATTAGCTCAAATACAGTTTCTAAATTAATCCTACTTCACAGGAAGAGCACAGGTCTCTGTTTATTTGGTGCCTCAGTGAGTCGTCGCTGTGACGCAGCAACTAACTTGACTACATGGAATGCCGTCGTTCTTTATGTTAATTCAGATCAGATTCACCGTAGTCAGAGAAGTCAGGGCTGTGACTAACATGAAAACCAACTGTACAGTGACTGACTCACCTCAAAGCTGTACCTGAGGGCGCTCTGTGGCAGTCTGTAATAGACTCTGTCGGTACCACTGAACACCTTCCTGCACTGGCCTCCAAAGCTCTTAGTGTTGATCACACTTCCTCTCAGTTTCCCTGTTAACACGTCATACCTGTAAAACATGATACAGCAGACAGACTTAGGGATGTGTATCCAACAGCTGACAACATACTGAGTTTTAAATATGGTTATCCAAACGTCCTATAGTTTGTCCTTGTCCCCAATATCATGGCGGTGGAGTGACTCACCCTTGGCCTGTGAAGTCAGAGTTGGGAGGCGTCTTTTCGAGGTCACATACGTACGGGCTGTTGTCTTGGTCACAGCCTCTCTCATCCAGTCCATCTTCACAGTCCTGGTCTCCGTTACACACCAAAGTCTGGCTGATACACTGACCTGAGATCAGGGTTTCAATAATACATTTTTATTGCACATTAAAACAGACACAATTTAGTGAGAGAAAAATAAGTAGATCGCCTTTCTCTTATTATTTTAGCTGTAAAGTTTGTTTAAATCTTCTTTTTTGGGGGGTCTCTATAATGTATCTTACCTGAGGTGCAGCGGAACCTGTCTCCACATCCTGTTTGCAGTGGACATGCTTTCTGTGGGACGCATGGTTGTGTTTGTGTTGCTTGTCCTGAACATGGTGTTCCACCAAACTGGGCATACACTTCAACGTGGCGAGTACGCACCTGAAAGGGAAGCGGGCACGAATGGATGTACACAAATGAATTAAATAACGCAGGCCAAACGCAATGATGATAAGAACCCCCCTTGACTTTTACTTTTACAAATGCAGGCAAATGCTACTACAGTAGATATTGGAGAGATGAATTAAAGTATCCCAAATTACAACTAATTTCACTTGATTTTCACAAAAGCAACAAAGACATTTACTCCAAAAGTCTCTAGTGAGCCTGGATGTACGTATATGAAGGACCCCACAATACATCCAGCATGATTCATGATCTGCTTTGTGGATTTATCTAAAAAGTCTGACCAACAATCATTGGATATCTCACTATAATTGTGAAATATCAGACTGTTCTCTGTTTACTCTACTGCAGTGTGGAGGAAACAGAACGGTTCACACACTTGCATTGTGGGGGCTCACATCTGTGCACATAACGTTGGTCCCAACCAGGTTAGTTAGTATCTTACAGTGCAGACCATTTAATAAGGGAAGTGAACATGTAGGATTAAGTTTTGGCCACATTTTCAAGCAACCAATGCACATTATTAGTATGTGATCCTTTAAAGTACCTTTGTCCTGGTGCAGCCATCACACTCAGACCAGTCTCCGTAAGCCGCCCATCTGCAGTTCACACGCTGCTGACCACTGAGGCAAATACACATTAACATCATTAAAAACATGTGTGTCATATTCTTCTCTTGAGTGCATGTACCATACAGCGCAAGTGATGTAGCCTTCATCTATCTATACCTACCTAGCTGTAGACACACAGCTGAGCAGGAACGCCAAAGACGGCAGGGCAACTGCTACATCCAGCTGTGAACAAAAATCAAGTAAAGTAATTCAAAGATAAGAATATTTATGATCAAACCAAACTATATCTAGTTGTTGATATTAGAGCACCTTCATGATGTGCTCCACAGAGTCCAGGCTTCTCTTCTGGACCTGCACCCAAACACTCAGCGTCTTATATCCAGTTAGCTTACGGACATTGCACAACTGAACCCCAAGTTCAGGAATTCCCACAATGGAGAAACTCTTATTCATCAAATCAGAATCAGATTTGTGCTGCCTCTGTTCACACGATGAGTCAACAACAGAGAGTCCCTGTTCAGAACAACAAGTTCAGTCATGCTTGTCACACACACACACACACACACACACACACACACACACACACACACACACACACACACACACACACACACACACACACACACACACACACACACACACACAAAACCAGATTCAACTTTGAGTGCTAAAGCTCCTGAAGCCTGACGGGATAAATTGCGACACAGCTGTTTGTCTTCAGTGAGGCAGAAGCTCAGTCTGCATAGTCAAAGGTCATAAAAATCCACATTTACCCACATTTAAATGTGTTTGACTCTCGTTGTGCAAACATGAAATACACACAGAAGCACTCACATCGTCATCTGTACAAAACCATATAACTTAATCCACATTTCATTCTTAGTTTAACATGTTTTTTTTTGTTTTTTTGTTTTTTTTACATTTGAAAATAACAACTTAAATCCTTATGGATGAATCAAATATGTTCAGTCAGAGTGTAGATAGATATTCCCTTACCTCTCACCCCATTGTTTCTAGCTATTTACTTTTTTATTCTCACTTCTATCTCAAATCTGCTTTAAAATGTCTTTCTACAATATTGATCTTCAAACACTGTTAATATTATTTCTCATCCAGCTCTGCAAAGGCCTCTCATCAATTTTCAATCTGGTGGAGGAGATGCAGCACAAATTTAGCAATAATACTGTAATACAAATGTATCTCACATTTCGCACAAACTGCCTTTAAAGAGTGCAGAAATAACTCAAGTGAAAAAAAATAAAGTTGTTGATCAAGTAGGAAGAACTCAAGACAAAATACAGGACCAAATACCAATTTGTCTTCTGTAATCCATGCTGAGTGTTTACTGTAATTACTGTCAGCCCTTCATGTGTCTAATTTTATTGAGAGGGAAATCCAATAAAACACAACAAAAGAAAAGAGGACAGATACATTTCAAAGGATGAAAGTAAAGAAAAGCCTCCTCACCAGATCTGGAGCTCATCCTGGCTGCTGTCAGAGAACCAACACCTGATGAATGAGGAGGTTTAATTGGTTTACAGTAAATGACTTGTGTCCTCAGTGGCCCTATGGTGGCTGCCATCTAGTGGTGACTTCATTCCTCCTGCACAACAACACTGATGTAGGGGCGACCGGTAATGTCTCAGCTCCCATAACTTGCAGAGTGTTCGTGGTAGGGCTCCCGAATGTTGATACAGAGTAGGCTACCCTCATTTGTTCTCTACAAATAGCAGTGCCTTAAACTCCTCAAACTATATCACAGAATTCACTATCTGATGTCAAATGCAAGGAGTGCCACTGTTACAACCAACCCCATAGATTGTAACACAACCTGGGGTCAATTGTAACAGTGAGATTAAAAACTAAAAACTGAGAACAAACCAAAAAAAACATGCATCTATGTATGCATGTTACAACACTAAAGCATCTATCTGTGAACAAAAATAACTCATCGTATCAGTGGTGTGGATCTTAACATTAGAAAGCTATCTTAAAGGACATATTCTGATAATACCAGTGAATGTTGTACATGAATGAATGGAAACCTTCAGCAGGAGGTCAGAAGCAGCTCGTAGTCCATGTATAATTCCAGGAAAGATGGTGACACTTACAATAATAAAACAACAAAGATAAAAGGTGTTAGAACCATCCCCACCCCTGTCAGCCATTGTTTAGCTGTACCAGCATGGTGGTTTGAAATAAACATTGATGAAATGACTCATATTTTACCTAAGAACCTGCTCTTTCATCTTATACAAGTTTATTCAAACTTCAACGGTAGTTTAGGCTTGGTCCAAAATATCAGTTTCTGTAAAACCTACAGTACACACTTATTGACACAGCCATGCAAATTCACATGCAATGTCAGGGAGTGAGGTCTACACATGATATTTATCACATTATTGGTGAAAGCGATGCTGTTACAACCGTCCCCGGTCCCCCCTACTGCGGTTTCCCAGTGTCAGCATGTTTTAGGCAATGTGTGTGTGTGACGTGTGTGGTTGGAAAAGCTGTATAATTTCTATGATCTCTTTCTTCACTTTTTATTTGCCTCGACATATTTATTTCTTCATTCTCATACTGACGCATATACCCACCAAAATTATATACCCAGCCGCGGACTTCATTCAGTTAAGGAAAAATAAAAGTGATTTTTTTTTTTTTTCAACACAGTTGCTGAGCAGTCCTTGTCGGGAAATTCTAGATTGGTTCTCAATAAAATCCAGGCTATGACCTTATTGCCTCCCGTAACAAGAGGAGAGAACAATATGATGAGGAGCAGATATTGGCATCAACTTACAGTATGACCGGTATTTTGTTTCATTGCTTTTGAAAAACAGTTGATTGAGCTCATGCAAATACATCATCACAGCTGATTCTGTTTTTTCTTTTTACAGTAACAGTAATTTCTTCTGCTCCTTTTTCTTTTTGTATATTTGACATTAGTGAATTACAGCTACTGTAAATGCAGATTTTTTTTCTCTTTACTCTAAGTAATTTCCATTAGCAAATGCACGTGTTTACTGCAAATCCTGTCATTTACTGTCTTCTTCTTTCACACAGTAAACTCTGCATTCTGCAAAGCTGCTCTGAGATGGGTCGTTCACTTTTTGTACTTTAGAGTGTTACAAAAAAAAGGAACAAAATTCATGCCGAACAAATGAAAAATGAAGAGGGGTTCAAAATCAAATTCAGTATAGCATGAACATCAATTTATGATCAATACAATAATCTGCCTATTGTAAAACATTAGATCCGACACATGTAAAGTAATTCAGTTTGTGTTATTCCATCAGTTGTTAGTGTTTTTTGACACTGTGCTGTGACTGACTACATGTTTCTGTTAGAAGACAACATGTGTCAGTGTTTTGGTAGATTTGGTGAGTTGTGTTTGTGTATTACAGTATTGTATTTTGGAAATGTGTGTCTGTGGTTA
The DNA here is from genome assembly GCF_905171665.1 of Trachurus trachurus. Lineage (NCBI taxonomy): Eukaryota > Metazoa > Chordata > Actinopteri > Carangiformes > Carangidae > Trachurus > Trachurus trachurus. The sequence continues at coordinate 22,974,720 of NC_139908.1, forward strand.
GTTACACTGTGTGATTTTGAGCATGAAATTAACTGTTTTGGGAATTGTGTGTTTTAGGTGTGATGTGTGTTAAGAGTTTTGAAAAAGTGTTTTAAGGGTCATAGCGATCGTAAAAAAAAACTGTAATGAGGATCATGACAACAAACATGTGTGTGCCCTGTCAAACCTGTTACATAACCATATGAACAATAATATTAATGTGACTTCGACATCAACATTTAAAGCAGAAGTAAGTGGTCCGGTCGTTTTCGCTAATGCTGCGTTCCAGGCAGGCTTTTGAAATCGTAAATTACAGCTTCAAGTCACAACTTACGACTTTGTAGCGTTCCAGGCAACCCACTCGTGTTTTTCCGACCTGTTTTACCTGTGAAAGTCACTATAACGGCCACTCGTAACTTCCGACCGGTGAACTCGTACCAGATCGAACTGGTACGACTTCACAGGTCGGAAAAAATAAGAGTTTCCTTGAACGCACCATAACAGTCCTCGTCCCTACGTCGCCACATTCACGGCGTCCCTTGGCTGCACACACAGCCCTGCATGCCGTTCTCTCTCCTCATTGGATAAAAACTGTAGGATACGATAAATGTTTTCTCCTCGGCTCAGAGCAGAGCAGAGTGACTGACAGACCCGTGTTTCAGTCCAAACACTCTATGTAAGTGATTGCTGTCGGAAGATATAACTATTTAAGACTTATATTAAAGCAGAAGTGAGTGATATATTTGTGTTAATATAAGTCTTAAATAGTTATATCTTCCGACAGCAATCACTTACATAGAGTGTTTGGACTGAAACACGGGTCTCTCAGTCCCTCTGCTCTGCTCTGAGCCGAAGAGAAAACATTTATCGTATCCTACAGTTTTTATCCAATGAGGAGAGAGAACGGCATGCAGGGCTGTGTGTGCAGCCAAGGAACGCCGTGAATGTGGTGACGTAGCGACAAGGACTGTTATGGTGCGTTCAAGGAAACTCGTATTTTTCCGACCGTGAAGTGGTACCAGTTCGATCTGGTACGAGTTCACCGGTCGGAAGTTACGAGTGGCCGTTATAGTGACTTTCACCGGTAAAACAGGTCGGAAAAACACGAGTGGGTTGCCTGGAACGCTACAAAGTCGTAAGTTGTGACTTGAAGCTGTAATTTACGATTTCAAAAGCCTGCCTGGAACGCAGCATTAGCGAAAACGACCGGATCACTCACTTCTGCTTTAACACAAATATATCACTTACTTCTGCTTTAAATAACAGTTGTTCTTCTGTTCGGCCATTTTCTTCCGCCTTTTTACGGTCTTCTTCTAGTCCTTCATACTTTGTGCTATTTCAACAATTCATATATCAAAACGTGCAGCTTTTTTTTAACTTTATCGGCATTACTTTTCTCTTTTTAACTATTTATACTTTTTTAAAATATTTAACTTTTTCTGCAAATTAAACTCTAGACAAATTATTTTCTCCAGTTTTGTAGCCACACTTGTCTTCTGGCTAAAATTCTGGTCAAAAATGCAAAGAGACTTAGATAATAATTTAAAATATTTTTTAAATGCAGCCAGGGAGCTCTCTGCTCTCATTCAGCCCAATGCATTTTTTTCACAGCAGCAGGAGAAGGAGCTCAACAGCTCTGTCTGTAGTCCAGTTGGTAAGGTGGCCGCTTGCCAACCCCAAGGTCACTAGTTTGAATCTAGGCTGAGCAATCTTGTTATGTGATGTTGAATTCTGCTCCCCTCCCCCACCCTCAATTGGTTACAGGTGTTTGTTAAGAGACGCATTGATTGCTACTGCCACCGTTTGCAGCACATCATCACATTACAATGGCAACATGCCAATGTGTGTGCTCTCTGTGGCGAAGCGGCAGAGTAAAGGTTTAGTGATCATGAGGTTGTGGGTTCGATTCCTGGTTCAAATCTTGCCTTTCCCAGTCGTCCTCTGTTGACTTCTGATAACTTGCTTAGTTGCTTCATGTTGAAACTGCTGCTCTCAGCCTGAAATTCACAGAAATTTTCATTCTAAGTCATTCAAGCTTGACTCTCAAGCTTTCTTGGTGTTGACACAGTGTGTTTCCAACAGGTGCAGCTTTGGGCTCGTTAACTTCAGAGTGAGACAGAGTGCAGCTCATCAACAGACAACAGTCTCTGTAACTGTGTGTACACTGTGGCTTTGAGGCAGAGTGAAAGGCTACTGACCTTGAGGTTGTGGGTTCGATTCCTACCTTGGTCAAACATTTGTATGGTGATCACTGCTTGCACTATTTGCTGATTCTGCAACAGCGTTCAGCTGCTTTCAGCATTCACACCATTTCCATTCTTGGAAATGCTTTTTCTAGTTAGTGTGAATGCTGAAAGCATTCGCACTATTGTTCTTCTGTTCGGCCATTTTCTTCCGCCTTTTTACGGTCTTCTTCTAGTCCTTCATACTTTGTGCTATTTCAACAATTCATATATCAAAACGTGCAGCTTTTTTTGAACTTTATCGGCATTACTTTTCTCTTTTTAACTATTTATACTTTTTAAAATATTTAACTTTTTCTGCAAATTAAACTCTAGACAAATTATTTTCTCCAGTTTTGTAGCCACACTTTTCTTCTGGCTAAAGTTCTGGTCAAAAATGCAAAGAGACTTAGATAATAATTTAAAATATTTTTTAAATGCAGCCAGGGAGCTCTCTGCTCTCGTTCAGCCCAATGCATTCTTTTCACAGCAGCAGGAGAAGGAGCTCAACTTTGTAACTTCTCCACATCTCTGTCTGTAGTCCAGTTGGTAAGGTGGCCGCTTGCCATCCCCAAGGTCACTATTTCGAATCCAGGCTGAGCAATCTTGTTATGTGATGTTGAATTCTGCTCCCCTCCCCCACCCTCAATTGGTTACAGGTGTTCGTTAAGAGACGCATTAATTGCTTCTGCCACCGTTTGCAGCACATCATCACATTACAATGGCAACATGCTTATGTCTGTGCTCTCTGTGGCGAAGTGGCAGAGTAAAGGTTTATTGATCATGAGGTCATGGGTTCGATTCCTGCCTCATTCATGTCGTACTTTCTGCTAGAGACTTCATTCAAATTCTGATTTGTAGACAAACTTCTAATGGCTCATTTATAAAATCTCACATTCATCAAAGTCTCAACCTCTACCTCATCGGAAGTGTTGGAATGGCCTAGTGGATAAGGTTCCTGCCATCCAACCACAAGGTCACAGGTTCAAATCCCACCTGAGCAGTCTTGTTAGTGTGTCAGCCACTTTGAACTTTAACCAATACCACTTGGTCTGGTCACATGATCAAACTTGATAATGCATATGCGCCCCCACCTATTCTCTTTACCTCTTTCAATCTTGGTTTGTGTTAACATGTTTCTTGTTTATACCACTGCACTAAGATTGATTTGCACTGGAACTACAGCTTTGGGCTCGTTAACTTCAGAGTGAGACAGAGTGCAGTTCATCAACAGACAACAGTCTCTGCAACTGTGTGTACACTGTGGCCTAGAGGCAGAGTGAAAGTCTGCATACCATGAGGTTGTGGGTTCGATACCTACCTTGGTCAACCATTTGAATGGTGATCACTGCTTGCACTATTTGCTAATTCTGCAACAGCGTTCAGCTGCTTTCAGCATTCACACGCATTTCCATCAGGAAATGCTACTTTATCTAGTTTGGTTTACTGTTAAGTGTCATTTTCTGCACAACATGAAAAGCAGACACAAAGTTACACTCTAGATTGGTTTTGCGTCAATGACCTGTTGGTGAATAAGGTGGAGAAATTATAATAATACTAATACTAATAATAATTTTATTTATATAGTATTTTTCAAGCAAATGCACAAAGTGCTTTACAGATAAAACATCACAGAATAAGAACTAAAACAGAAAAAAAGAAAAACCCATGCAAACCCCCCTCCCTCTGAGGTCACATGACCCACAATTAATCAATCAAAAATGAGGTCACATGACCCACAATCAATCAAAAATAGCCCATAGTCAACAGCAGTGCACCCACCAAAACAGTAAAAGCACAGATTCACAAAGGTACAATACAAATGATTTTATAAATAAGTAAGTAAAATGCGCTTGCAGTACCTACAGATAAAATGTTAGAATAATTAAACAAGAACAGGAAACAGTTATGCCAACCTATAAAAGTGGGTGTAGTGGAAAACGTAGATTTTAATTCAAAAGCCACTCGATTTATTAGCAGTAGGCTGGTACAGCTGGCTCGACTCGTATATTACTGTCTTGTGTTCCTTAAAGCAGAAGTAAGTGGTCCGGTCTTGAAAAATACAAAGAGGTGATATGCTATATTTAAGAATAAATTATATGTTCATTGAATATTTTCTGTTAAAAAAAAAAAAAAGCTCAAATCATTAACTGTTTGATGTTCTGTGTACGTGTTATCTAGCCTTAAATGCCCTGTTTTAGTGTTATACATGCAAATATATGCATGCATATACATGCTATCTTCTTAAATTTGAAAATATTAGAATTAAATTTCCAATTTATTATTATATTGGTTGCTTCATCCATTCATTTTTACATTGTGCCAACCAACCCCACGAAGTGTGCCAACCAACCCCGTGTCGGGGCTGGTTGGCACAAGTGCGCGGTATGATTTTATTCATAAATAAATTGATTTTAGAATATAACTGTGGACAATGAAATGTGTTTAGTTAAAGCTGACACCTTAACCTTTCATTTAATGCTGGTTTGAATATTCTCACATAAATGATGCCAGAGTGCTATGGCAAAGAGTGAAAAGTGTGCCAACCAACCCCGGTCTCCCCTACGACTTCACGGTCGGAAAAATACGAGTTTCCTTGAACGCACCATAACAGTCCTCGTCCCTACGTCGCCACATTCACGGCGTCCCTTGGCTGCACACACAGCCCTTCATGCCGTTCTCTCTCCTCATTGGATAAAAACTGTAGGATACGATAAATGTTTTCTCCTCGGCTCAGAGCAGAGCAGAGGGACTGACAGACCCGTGTTTCAGACCAAACACTCTATGTAAGTGATTGCTGTCAGAAGATATAACTATTTAAGACTTATATTAACACAAATATATCACTTACTTCTGCTTTAACTACTCACAAACCACCGGAGAGTCAGGTCGTAGTTTCGTTGTTTTATGTCTCGTTGCAGAATCCAGGTATACCCATTAATACACACCATTCCAAGCTTCTCTTGGTTTTCACAACGGTCCACAACATCTTAACATAACGGTAACATCTGAAAGTGACGGTCAAAAAACCTTTTTTCCCTGTACCTACTCTGCTAATCCACGTCACAAGTTCTTCAAAACAAAACAATGCGCATGTGCAGCGCCTAACGCAGTATGCATGAGCAGCGCCTACTTCAGGTGCTGTGGTAAATTTGACATGCAACAGTGCAATAAAAGGCAATAATGTATAACACAACCAAAACTAATATAAAACACGCTGTAATCTACAGTAAAACTCTCAACTTTCTTTAACATAATATTCAGGTTCAGGTTCAGGTTACTTTATTGATACCCAAGGGTAAACTGGTTTTGCAGTCGAGAGTTAAACAAGCAACAGAAAAACGAACAATCAAATCAGAAACAGGACATTTAAAAAGAACACATACACATAAAACAAGAGACAGCTTCGGCTCGACAGAAAGTGCTGCAGTTCGTGAAATAAATATAAGAAGTAAAAAAAACATGAAGCTAAAAAATAATTAAAACACCAAGAGCAAAATTTCCTCCAAGTTAAGAATGAATAAGAGCAATAAGATAAATAAAAAAAAAAGGGGGATACATCGTGCTCCGAAAAGTGACTTGTGCAGCTTTTGTGCAAACTACAGTTTGTTTACCAGTGTTACTGCAGCTGGGACAAAGCTGTTTTTGTAACGTTTTGTTCTACAAAATGGGACTGACAACCTCTGTCCAGAGGGAAGAAACTGAAATTCACTGTGCAAAGGGTGTAAACTATCATTTAAAATGGTCGTGGCTATCCGCTGTAACTGCCTGGTATACAGGGAAGAGGGGTTCAGCTGTGGCTCACCTACAGTATCAGCTTACTTGACCATTTCACAATTTGATTCAATGCATTCTTGTTTTTAGTAGAAAGGCTTCCAAACCATGACACCAAAGAAAAAGATAAAATAGACTCAATAAAAGCACGATAAAAAAGAATCATCATGGTTCTGTCAACATTCCAGTAAGACAGTTTTCTCAGACAGTGCAGACGCTGTTGTCCTTTTTTACACACAGTTTCACAGTTCTCTTGAAAGTTCAATTTAAAATCAATGATAGTCCCAAGATATTTGTAGGATTCCACACATTCCACTAACTGACCTCTTATGGTTGTGGCATCATATGTGTGGATTTGTTTGCTAAAATCAATTAACATGTCCTTTGTTTTCGATATGTTAATTTGAAGATGTGACTCTTCACACCACTGCACAAAGTCATCAACTATAGGGCCATGGCCTCTTTCATTCTTTTGGAGCAGACTAACAATAACGGAATCATCTGCATACTTAATAATAGTCCTGTATAATATATAATATTGGCTCCTACAGTGGGTTTTAAGACGTTGTTTAAAAACTGCAGTGGAGTCAGCTGATCTAACATTAAAAGGAAGGCTGTTCCAAAGCCGGGGAGCCAGAGCTGAAAACGCGCGGTCACCCTTTGTTTTCAGTTTGGTTTGAGGAACAACTAAAATATTCGGATCAGCTGATCTAAGAGGCCTGGTTGGGATATAGGGGGTTAAAAGTTCAGTAATGTATTCAGGTGCCAGGCCATGAGTGACTATATATGTGAGTAATAAAATTTTAAAATTAATTCTAAAAGTAACAGGCAACCAGTGAAGTTCTGCTAAAATCGGGGTGATATGGCAGGACCTTCTGGATTGAGGAGGAGTTTAAGCAGGTAAAAAGAGAGTTACAGTAATCCAGGCGTGAAGATATAAAAGCATGAATAACTTTCTCTGTGTCATTGACATTGAGCATGTGTCTTATCTTGGAGATATTTCTTAACTGATAAAAACAAGTGCGTGTGATATTTTTGATGTGATCCGACATCCAGTCCTTGACATGTGATATACAGGAGTGCAGTGTAGTGATGTTGCTTATTTCATGGGGTTTAAGTGAAAGATACAACTGTACATCATCAGCATAACAATGAAAAGACATGTTGTGTTGGTGGATGATGTGTCCAAGAGCTGCTGAAGAGCATAAAAATGTGTGGGGACCAAAACAGAGCTAAAGGAGTGAATGGAGCTACATTCATCAAGTTGTGAATAGGTTAAAAAAGGTGGGGTTAGAGTGAGGCAAGTGGCCTTTATGGCTAAGATTAGAGTAATAGGAAATCACTGAGGCATGACTATGTGTGTGTGTGTGTGTGTGTGTGTCTGTGTGTGTATACTATGCAGAGTATGTGAGAAGTGTGAGTGGTCCTCAGAGCCTGTGTGTGGTGTTGTCCGACGACACAGGGCCAAAAACAACTTGTTGCTGACATGTGAGTGGGTGACACTCACATGTAGCAATGACTGAACACGTACTGAAATGTGAGCCCACAGACTGGGAACCAGGCCGAGCGCTCTGAGAGTGGAGGAGCGGTGTCATTGGTCACATGTGGAGCAATGATATATAGTTTCACAACTGGGGAAATAAATACACAAGCTGAACTGATTTTTTTTGTGACTTCAAGCGTGATTTTCAGACCCTGTGAGGTCAGCACTGTGGCATAACAACAAAACAAACAAACCAAAAAAAAAAGGTTAACCTGCTACTGACACTTAATAGACCTGCAGTAATACAATGTATAATGTAAAAATTAGGTCCTCCAGTGTATTTCACCGGGAGTCTTGCTCATTGAGTGAAACTTATAAAATGTTTACTTTTCCTTGTAAAGAGGAATATGATCATTTATTATCATATTGCAGTTTGTTCATGTCAGGAATTTTGAATGCTTCTTTACAACATATATTGTTTAGCATGTCCAGCAACAGTGCACTACTAAAATAGACATACACGTGTGTATTTATGTGTTACATGTTCTTCCACTATGGTGTTTGAGCTTTCATTTGTGGAGAGGGTTACATTTAAGAAAGAAAATACAAGATTAAAAAAAAAAAACTCACATATGATGATTATTATATAAATAGATTGTATATTTCTACAAATTGTAATTATATTCTGAATTTGCCTACTTTTTCCATATTGTGGCAGTGGGTCAGATACCTTTACACCAGAGAAAATAGCCTCACTCTAGGAAAAAGAAGGTAATAATATTAGAAATACACAAACAAAAACAAATATGTATTAAAGACATTTTTATTATTGTGGGACTTAAGTCGTGCCTCAGGTCTTATGATGTCAGTCTGTCTTGTTTTTCTTCTTTTTTTATACCTTTATTATAACTCTGTTTGCAGAGCTTTAGTAAAATGTTAACAGTTTTGATCGCTTTTTGGTTTTAAGAAAAATCTAATGGAATCGATGTACTGCTTGGGCACATTGTAAAAACAAACAAGTGCTTTCTCTGTGTAAACTTATATTTATGAAATTTTGCCATCAGTATGTTGATAATAGATGTTTCGCAGGGCTTTTCCTTATTTTTGTTAAAGTCAAAGAGTCCAAACAGCCCATCCCTCCAAAACAACTTAAATTCTTTATCAGCATTGTTAGCAGGGCCGGCCAAAGCCTCCATGGGGCCCTAAGCAAAATCTTTATTTTGGTGCTCTTTATTCTGCCAATAATACAATTTCATTTTTCTAATCTGTCATTATGAATCATCATATCCTGGCAGGGTTTTACCCATCTATGGTTTTTATTCTGAAATGGCACCAAATTCAGCTAAAAGTGCAGCCTGTGGTTGATTTACATTTAGTAGGCTATTTAAATCGATATAACTGGTATACTGAATGTCACCTACAGTAGGTCGACTAAAGTAACAAAATAATCCAACAGACAATGCATTTACTGTAAACACATCTGCTCTTTAAATTTTTTGGTTTTGCAACAGCAAAGTGCAACAACAATTTGAAATGTAGGCTAACAACAATTAAAGTTTTTTGTAACTACGCAGAGTTTCTCCAAGGGTCGACAGAAGTTACGCACTACAATTTAAAAAAGTTAGCCTACTTGCCTTTTGGTGGCCCCCCCAATGGTCACTTAATTGCTTATGCCTTGGGCCAGCTCTGATTGTTAGCAATAAAGTTACAAATGTAAATCCATAGACTTTGGACAATGGGGATATATCAGTCTGTCTTGTTTGAGCTGTGCTGGCTGTTCCCGCCGGCAGGTGGCGCCTCCTCTGAGCCTCACTACAACAACACGCTGCAGCAGCTCCATGATGAGAGAGGAGGCTGCAGCTGTGCCGCCGCTGCCCCGGGGCGCGCGCTCACACACCGTCAGCCAGTCGGACAGGGTTTCTTCGACAGCGTCAGTAGGTCGGCACGGCTCGGCTCGGCTCGGCTCGGCACTCAGCTGTACGCATTCCTGGCGGGTTATTAGAAGGTGTCCGGCGGAGGGTTCAACCGTGTTACTTTGCATTAACCGAGGAGCAGGTTGGCGGAGGGAGCTCGGGCTGTCCACTGCTCCACAGCGGTGAGTTACTTCTCTGTCCTGGCTGCATGTTCAGTGCGTGTTTACGTTGTTCCATGTAAACTAACCATGTGTAACCGAGAGCGACAGGTTTAACGCAAACACCTAAACTCAACGCTTACACACACACACACACTGACTCGCACTTGTTATGTGCCATAGTAACAGAGTTGGGTGTTTACATTTTTCTCCCACCGTTCTTGCACAATAATCCTGAAGAGCATAACACAACACTCTGCGAGGAGGGAAAACTCTGCACGGTGGGGTTAGTTAAGAATGAAGCTGGGATTAACATGTTGACAGAAAGGTCTGCTCAGTGTGGTAGGCTGGAGGTGGTAAAAGGTGGAAAACAGCCAGTGACATGTGATGGTAAAAGGTGGAAAACAGCCAGTGACATGTGATGTTCAGTTGTGAAACACCTTCAGATACTTTGCTGGAGTTTTTTTTTATAGCTTCACTATTCAAGCTGCTATTTTATAAAAGTATATTCAATTCAAACAATATTGTGAAATATTCCCCTGTATCAGCTTCTGTATGGTGAGGATTTGTTCCTTCTTTTGATTTAAGAACAACGTAAACGTGAATATCTCTGAGTTTAGACAGCAAACAGGGCTCTCTCCTCATGTTTTTGACAAGACTTATCAGATAAGTGAGAAAAATGAATGTTGAAAATAACTGACTGACCCTAATAGTGTAATAATACAGAGACCCTGATACAGAAGCAAACAATCACAGGATGAATCATTGGAGTGCTGCCAAGTGTAGAAGGGGTTCCCGGTTCAGAGGTTGGGAAAATCTTAGATAATGCTCTCCCCAACTCTCTCTCCTGACCTTAAATGCATCAGAGCCCACAGCTGTTCTCTTTAGGAGATGTGTTATTTGCAGCTAAGAGGGTAGTTTAGTCTGTCAGTGTGTCTTATCGACGTGAGAATAAGTGTGTGTGTTTCCAGCTGTGTGTGCTGTAGACTTTCAGTGGTGAACAGACAGTAATAAAGCAGCCATGAGTCACTCTCATCTCATGCACAGCCATACCCTCTACAATAGCCTACACGTAATCACAGCAAACTGCCCTCTGCAAAGTGTTTTTACTGTAGTCTCCACTTAAATACACCAGAATACATTATGCAACATGCTGTGAGTTAAAAAAGAAAAACACATTATATAATAAATAAATCATTTTTATCAAGTTGCCTTAGTATTTGGCAATTAATGTCGGTCACAGGAACACGTCATGAAGGATCAATATTTCCTCTTCAAGTCTATTTTAAGATTGTTCATTGGATAATAAGTTAATGCCAGTGAGACAAATTACAAATATTGGGTTAAACCAAATTAAACAAGTGTAAGAAATCTCATGTAAGATGTGGTGATGCACGTCATCCACCTTCAGCACTGACACTAGAGGGAAGATTCTAAACAAGCAGGACAAAGCCTCAGACCATGAGTCAGCATCAGAAGGAGTAAGAGGAGATAATGCGACTGGGTGCATCAAGTTCAAGAGGTTTTCATTATAGAACATTAACATGTTACCTTACCAACATCATAAGACCTTGGGTTTTGCATTGGCTTCTTTTCATTTTTGTTCATTTGTTGACCACTTTTTAAAGATAAATATTTAATTTACAATCATGTAAAATTGAGAAAAGCAACAACATATCCTCACATTTAAGCAAATTAACTTTTTAGTAATTCCCTCTCTTTCCAATCAGTTTATTTGCTAATGATTTCAAGAATTCTGTCCGTTGTTTTATGAGAATTGTTTATAAGGTGGGAGGGATCAAATGCACATCTGAACTAATCATTTCTCTATGCTTTGGGATACTCCCTCTTTAACAAAACAGATTCATTAACCAATGTTTTGTGCAGTTTGACATTGTGAACTAATAAAACAAGTAATGGAAACACAGAAACACATTAATTTTGTAAGAAAAAAAAAACTGCATGACTTTTATTTCCCAAAAATCCCTGGCACATGGTCACTGCCTTTTCCCCTCAGTCATTTCGTGATGCTCTCGTCAGCTTTGATCCAAATGCCACAACTGCTTCTCGCGGTGGATGCAGTCATCACAACAATTAGCAGATGTTGGTAATCTGGCCACGCCCCTTTTCATTTCTTACTGGACCTTTGCAAATTTCTAACTCAGGAAATTTTCAGGATGCGTAGCTGGTAAGTTGCCATAGAAATCTGGAAAACAACATTGCTATTTTTATCTTACTCACAGAGCAGCTACAAATATATCACAAAGACATAGTGTATTATTTTTAAAAAACAGTTTATCAGGCCTGTCACATGAGGCCCGGTCTGGATTGAAAAATTCTGCATTAGAGGGTAAATGAATATAAATTCCATACAAGGATAAGTAAACAAGGTCTAAATGAGGCCCAGAGCTGAGAAGGGATGGATTTCACAAGTGTTGACAGAAACCCAGCAGTGCTGGCAAGGGATGCATGTCATGTTCAGAACAAAACTGTTTACTGTTTCAAAACGTGCCTCTCCAGGAAGGATAAAGAGTGTGAATACCACGAAGAAGCTAATGAATAAAACATGCTGATGCTGTGATTTAGACCTGCTGCTCCTCCCTGCTGTCCAATAAATGTGCTGCACCCTGATTTATAACTTCAGCTTGTCAGATTACATGAAACATATATAAACACTAGATAAGTCTAAAATTTCTGGAGCAAATGTGCTGAAAATTTCAGCTGAAATCCTTTAGCATCTTGAATTGAAGCACTCAAACAAGTTGAAGCGTTATTGAGAAAGATTAAAGTGGTGGTTTAAAATGCAAGTGCCAATCATTGAAATGCATGAGAAATTAATTAATTTCAAGTTTTCAGAGCTAAAGGCTGAAGGATCGGTAGAAGTTGTGTCAGTTTAAGTTTAAAGTGTGCTCGCTGAATGATGCTGAATTTGTAGGTATAAGTGCAACAACTGGGTGAACTTAAAATGAGTACCAGTTGAAGTCCAGGTGCTGAAAAGATTTGAAAGCTGAAGATAGAAGAAGGTGAAACGTCCCCAAATGTGAAGGATAATTCTAAAAAAGTCTGGTAGTGTCATTGTGAAGGGAAGGGAATTTTTATTATGTGGAAGAACTGAAGTCAAGTCGGAGTCGACTTTATTGTCAATTCCTGGAAGGAAAAGGAGCTTGAGTTTCAGTTTAAGTGTAGGCCACACATCAAAAGATGGAGATGAAGGAAAACAGCTGGATGCAATTGAAGTTTTATTTTTTCGCTGAAATGAAGTTCCTGGAAAGTGAAATTGAGAGTCCAGATTCCTGGAAGAAATTTGAATTGCAGTCGCAGTCAAAGAGGTAAAAGGAATCGAAGTATCAGTTTAAGTGTACGCCGTGTGAAGCTGAGGTTACAGGTTAAGTGCAAGCAGTGAGTGAAGATTAAGTACAAAATTAATTCAAGTGAAAGTGGTGAAAGGTGTTGAAATGTTTGTTAAAATGACTAAGTAATGAAAGGGAGTGGAGACAGACAACAGGAGCTGGTAGAGTAATGATAAGAATCTGTGTTCATTAAAGTTTGAAGAATAAAAGACAGGTACTAAAGGTAGTTCCAGTTAAAAAAGAAAATAAGAGTGAAAGTTTCACTTTTAAGTCAACATGCTGAGTTTTAATTAGTGATGTGTTGGTCTCAGTTTAAGTTTAAACCCAAAGACATCCGTTTTAATATACTGAAATCACTTGAATGAAAACATCAAAAAATCTTTAAGAATGGGAGTGTGGATAATACTTTACAACTTTACATATTTTTTTCATTTAATCTCTGTTATCAAGAAAACATCATTTTCTAGAAGAGTTTTCTGTCCCATCAGACTTCAAGTAGTGGGATTATCAATCATTAAGGTTAGAATTAAGACCCATGAGACAGAAACTGCTTTATGCACTGAGAAGTGCTTATAAAGTAAAGAAATAAGTCCTCTTTTGATGTTTTTTTTTTTTTTTTAATCTACAGCACTTCACAGTTCTCTGACTCTGTACAGTTTGATCATGGGTGTGTCCAAGCTCTCCTCCTCCTCCTCTTCCTAAAAAAAGTTAAGGAGTGGGAAAAGTCTCCCTGTTTAATTGTGGTGGTGGGCAGGGCCTCTATGGGTTGTGGAGCTGAACTGGGTGGACTGCACCAAGAAACTAACACTCACCACATGTTTCACCCACAGCTCAACACCATGCCTGCCGCTCTCACCATGGCCTTCTTCTTCTTCTTCCTCCAAATCTTCACGGCTTTAGCACTGGAGTCGACGTCAGAGCAAGGTAAGTCCAAGAATATCTAGGTAACCACTGTTGCATCATTTGAGAGTTGAGATGTTCATTATACGACATACGGTAAGTTATTATGTTTAGTGGTGATTATAATTTCCCTTGGCATTAATGATGCTTTCTTTCTTTCTTTCTTTTTTAAAAATTTACCTTTTAATTGACATTCTGCAACAAATGTGACATGCACACCCATTTCAATTATTAGTCATAGAGTATCAGCAATGATGCTTTCTTTTAAAAGATCAGTTTTCTTTTGATGGCCAGATTCTCACCTCTTGTTGATCTGTTTGGTTTGGAATCAAAAATGACCAGATGGAACAATTTTTTTTTGTCATAAACCTCCTTTTTAATGGGCCACAGGACAATGACAGCCTGGAATAAAATAAGACATTAATAGTTGTCTAGTTGCGTAGTCACTGTGCAGCTTTGGCCTTCAAACAAATATAACATGTGCTGCACAACAGCGAAGCCCTCCACTGAGAGCCACAGGGAACATCCAGCAGATTTCTAGTGAAGTGGCTTCCCAGGAATTCAGGAGAGCAGAGTGCACTCCACTGCAGAACAATGAGGAGCTGTTTATGTGCAGAGCCCCCTCTCCTTGTCTACCAACTGTGCCCCGGTGCCAGTGGAAAGCCTATGTATTTGCATACATGAGCCGTGTTTTATCCACAGATATAAACAGGGGTCTGCATTCACCATTTAAGTCACGCACGGACATCCTGTGCTTTGTCCTGTTACATAACACTGTCAGTAAGTTTAGCGGGGGAGTGGACAGAGGACATGTTCCCTCTCTGCTCCCGCTCTCCTGCTTCTTAATTTTATTCTCCTTCTTGTTTCGTGTCATTAGGACATTAGGAATTGAGCAAAGCAGGTGTGTTTTCCTCCCCGGAGCAAAATACGCCAGCAGCGCGTTCTTAGAAATCAGTCGTGCCTCGGTGAAGTGTAATCTCTCCAGCTGCTTCGCCAACTTTTAATGTCCTGCAGATTTCTGAATCGCTGCCTGCATCTCAAATTTTGTTGAGTGATTCGGATCGCTCTGGTGTCACCGTGGTGATTGGCAGCTTGGAGAAACAACTGCATGTAACTGAAAAACAAATATTAATTAAACCCGTGCAGGATCTCTGTGTTTTCTAATAGATGTGGCCGACTTTATGCAGACAGTGGCAACAACAGGTTTTAGTCGACAGGCCGCTGAACTTTGCTATTATGTGCTACCTAGATACACCACAATAACGACATGTAATTATATGGTCTAATCTTTATAGTGGCTTTACTTGTACTATGTTTATGACAAGAATGTGTACATAGTTGTAAAAAAAGAAAAGAAAAAGAGTGACGTTGTGAATGTGGTTTTCTTGCAGCGATGAAACCAGAGCTCAGTATTGATACTATTTCCCAAATAGATTCTATTTGAATCTACAAGGTCCTGATTCGATGCCATTCAGTTCAATATTGATTCAGTTTGAGATCTGTCTATTACGAATTTTGCTTATTGAAAATGTTAATGTTTGCATCATGAATGGAGCCCAAAGCAGCAACTATAATGTATGTTATACATTATGTTATAGGTACTAATACATAATAATGTGACCAATTTATATGGATAATTAATGTGTTGCTAATGTACTCAAGTGTGTATGGCTCCTTCTGACACATGTCAGAAGTCCATTGTCCCACTCTTCAATGACTTCAAAGTTTTTAAATCAGAAAAACAAGCACACGCACACAAGTTTCACACAAACATGGGATACTATAAAAAGTGAGAGTGTTCTCAATAAAGTTGACTATGTTTTTATTCTTGTAACCATGCCAACAAAGATAAACTACAGTACATACATTTTTTGTTTTAAATCTAACCAAGTACTTGCCTTAAAGGGATAGTTGAATACTTTGGCAAATTTGCCTATTGCCATAATCCCTTTTAATTATCGGTGCATGTTGTTTTGAGATCCGTGGGGCAGAGACACGAGCTGCTCAGCGAACACAATGTAGGTGAACGATACAGGTCCCCTGCCCCTCAAATATCATCAAATACACAATCCAACAACTCCAAAACGCTCTCATGGATGATAATTATGTAACATTACGACACATAAAGCAAATACTTGCACATTTGCGAAGATAAATCCTCCATTGTTGGTACAATAGAGAGCCTAATTGGAAGCAGGAAGTAACGCTCGCCATGGGACCTCAATTCGGAAAAAATCTCTGTGTACGTGAACAGGAGTCAAAATTTTATTTCGTGATCCGATTGAATTGTGCCATGAGAAAAATATGTGACCTCTACCTATTTAGAACACCATGTTTCATGCCAAGAAATCAGCAGTTTGTTGTAAAACTATTGTAACATAAAATTCCGAAAATCCGTAACCAGAAAGACTACAGGTCGCGTAGGTGACGTCACACACCACATGCCGCCCTTTCCCGTGTCAGCTACTCTGCCTGTTACTGTAGTCTGCAGAGCGGTCTTCACACAAAATAAATTATTCCGTTGTCGTTTTACGACAAACTGCAGATTTTTTGGTATGAGATGCAATGTTTTAAATAGGTTAAGGTCATATATCTTTCTCATGACACAATTCAATCCTATTACGAAATAAAAATTTGACTCCCATCCCAGCTTCTCTTCCGCTTCCGCTTAGGCTCTCTATTCCCATGTTATTGTGACCATGACAACTGAGGTTCACCTACTGCTGCAGGGACGTTAGTTCAGGAGACACCCTTATGGGTTCTATCACAGCCCTAATGACCTGTACTTAGCATAAGCCCGACCTCAGACTTTAATTAATGAAGTCGGATGATTCAAATGAAGATTTAATCTTTTCTTCAACCCATCCCATGATGAAACTGCAGAGAATTCATACCCGAATCCCTCAGGTTTGTATCTGTGCAGACCACAACTTCAAAAATCTGTTCTCATATCGTCACTTCAGCAGCAGCAGCTGTTTTCAGAGAAGATGCTCTAAAAACCCACTGTACACCACCTGCTCTCTGGAGCAGCACCATTAATGTCCCCCAGGGATCAGGACATTGGTTCTTAATGTGATTAGGTTTCTACACTGGATAAACCTTTTCTTTTTTTTTCTAACCACATTTTGCCAATAAGGCTTGTTAGGTTAGTAAAGAACTGTAATCAGCGATGAGAGCATCGTGGCCCTCAGCCAGAGGAGGAAATGGCTTTTCTAAATGCACAGGATGAGGTGTTTTCCCCTGAGAGAGCAGTGATTGATGTCTGAGCATGTGACTCTGTAAATAACCATTTGCCCTCTGTGCTCATCCGCAAGACATCAACAATAGCTTCCCACCAACACATTGTACAGATGTTAATAGATGCTATAAAAGGAAAGACACAGATTCATTATCATCAAGAGGTTGCATAAACAAAACAAAACAATACACTGAGTACCTACTAGTTTAAGCAATCTGCTGTGCTGTGAGTTAATCCTTTAAAGGAAATTAACACAAACTGCTATTTCCTGCTTTTCTACCAAAAAAGGGGAGGGGAGGGGGGTTAAAAGGAAACGCATCTGGGCTTATAAAAACAGATTGAGCGAGGATGTTTTTCTTTCGCTCTGAAATAGACGGTGTCGGCAGCGCGCAGACAAAAATCACACTGTCAACATGTTTACGCCGCAGAGCTGTGATAGTTTGGCCCAGAAGGAGGGGCGCTGTAATGAGAATATGTTGTAAATTGATATTACCGACCGTGTGGGTAATATTGTCTGTGTGTTTTGTGTTCAGAAAGCACTCTCCATCCACTGCTCACATTGTTTACTTACACCAGACGTGAACCCGGCCTGGCAGCTGCTGAGCAAACGCAGCCGCACTCGCATTGACGTATAAGCACAAAAACTAAGCCTGTCAGTTTGCACAACACACAGTGAATATGTTAGGTACTACATGGATGTGAGAGTTGATTCTTCTATTGTTCTTTTCCACCCACTCAGCACTGGGAGATTTCAGAACACTTTAGCAGCAGCAGCTTTAAAAAAAATACTGACAAGTAAAAATCTTGCATTGAATATGTTACTTGAAAGTAGACAAATTGCTAAAAGGGCTCAGTGGGAAACTAATTATGACTCTTTTATACGCTGTTTGATTTGACAGTGTATGTCTAAAAGTGCATATTTAAAGGGTTAAATCTGTAATCAAATAGTCAGTGGTATATAATTGTAGTGGAAGCTACAGTAAGGTAGATAGATGAAATCTTCTTTAACAGCATGTGTGATTTTATGTCCTACTTTTGCTCTATTATCTAATACAGTGAATTTTCTGGAAATTCATTTTAGAAACTGAATTACCCAGATGTGAAAGTCTGTATTTGGCTAATCCAATAAAGTCATTTTTATAACTCAGAAGTAGCGGACCCTCGAGGTAAAATGATTCCACTTGAGTCGCTGCTCCCTCCAAGGTTAGGGATTAATTTCCATCCTCAAGCTGTTTTCATTACTTTGATGCAACAGTCCTGTAAATCCAGCATGGCAGTAAATCAGCCCTGCTTGGCCCACACTGGTCTGTAACACCAGTGATGTCTCGCGCAGGTTGATTGATAAAAAAGTGAAATCCAGCCCAACACTCTCACATTACTCAAACAGACTCGTCCTTTTAACATATTGTCTCCGTCTTACACTCACACACTGTTTAAAAACCACCCACGCATCCTCATTCATCATGATAAAGTGAGCCGCAAAAATACTCGGCATAACTGAGCGTCAAATTGATTTTACTCGTAATCCTGAGCTCAGCACAGTTCTGAGGAGGAGTCGGGGATCTGGTAAACAGGTTATTTTTAACCTGTGACTCCCCCTTCCCTGAAGCACCCTAAGCAGGCCAGAGGTATTCATCATCCGCTCCCGGCGCTGCCTCTCAGCTGTGAAGGAGCCATCTTGTCCTGACACTTCTCGGTACTCAGCCAGCCCGGGCTTGTGTTGTTGTTGCTCCCTGAAGTGCCGATGTCCTCAGTCGAGCGCCACTGCCGCTGAACACGGAGCCTCATGCAAACACAATGTTTACTTAACAAAATGTTAAGCAAACGCTGAAAAAAACTCCCCGGCTCCTCGTTAAAAGGGCCAAGTGCATTAATCCACACAAACCTTCCTCAGGTCTGTGATTCAGGGCTCCAGAAAAAAGTTGTTTTACTAATATTATCAGTAAATGTTATTTTCTCCGTTAAGTTTTGACCTGGTTTTGAGATGAGCATTTGACACTGAAACCTTAAACGCTGAAAACACTATGGATTTGTTATGTATGTACAACATAGCCATAGATGGTGGATTTTAAGTTAACATGCAGTGTGAGATAATCCCCAGTGTTTTCTCTGAATAACCCAGAATAACCAGAACAGTGTTTCGCAAGAGTGATGTATTTTTCAGTGCCGTGACCATCACAAAAGAAACTGTAAAGACCTCTGTCTTACCAGAGGGATATCTTAAAACCTTGGCAAATAAAAGCAATATTTGAACAGAGAAGAGAAAAGCCATCTATCACCAACACATTGGATCATGAAGTCATTTTTAATTTTGCTTACTGACTGCTTGCGGTGTGTTCAGTTTTGCAGAAGTTGAAGGAACTGAAGTCAGCTGGAAGGGAGCTATATAGAGAAGCTGTGTGCACACATTGTTTGAGTTTATGGAGCCAGTAAAACAGGATCCATGCTGTCTTTTCCATGCACAGTTATTCCACGACAGCCGCCGCAGTGAACTCGTTGGCTGCAGCTTTTCACATGAAGCAAAACGACTTCCAGGAAAAAGCCGATGTTTGCCTTGTGGCTGAGCTGCTCGTTGGAGTTAGTTCACAGTTATTATCCTGCCCCCGGCGCAGCTCAGTCATCACTCAATAGCAACCTGACTCATAACAGCTGCAACACAGAAGAAAGAAAAGCCGAATTTTTTTTTTAACGCAATAAACAAGGATTAGATGTGTAATTATTGTCCCTCTGTGTCTCCCTGCAGTCGTCCCCCAGAGACACCCACACCTCACCGGCTGCGTCTCCACCAACATGGACACTTTCCGCTGCAGATGGAATGTGGGCTCTTTCCAGAACCTCTCCGAGCCCGGAGACCTGCGCTTATTCTACAAGAACAAAAAGTGAGGGAGGGGTGAAAACACTGTCGTCACTCAGAAATATGTGGTCTCTCTGTACTTTCAAGGAAATCAGGCCCAGCAGGTTTTCTTTAAAAATATGTGCAGGAAAGCAACAAAATAATAACTCCAATGAGAGAAAAATTTGATAATGCGAAAAAAAAAGACTTTATAGAATGAAAAGTGGGGAATGTGTAATGCATAAATGTGATCCAACTTTTCATCTTTTCCCTTTTTGAGTTTCCAGTTGTCTCCACACAAAAAAAGTGGGTTATATGTGAAGTTTGTTCATGGAGATGTATAACAAGGAAAGAAAAAGAAGCATCAGATGTTAAACACACTTAAGTTTGAAGAAAACTATTACAGTATAGTTTTAAATAATAAAAAAAAACACACATCTCTTAATTTTTACTCTATTAAGTGGTGTTCGAGGTCTTGTGGTAGTGGGTCACTGCTTTTAGAAACGAATTGTGTACATTGGTGTGTCTTAGACTTTGCTCACTCCTGGCACAGCTGTCCACACTGCTGATAAGGCAAAAGTCCAGTTCAGGGTCACACTCGGCTGCAAGTGTATAATTTGGGTCATGGTGAGGTTTTATTCTCTGAATGGTCAACACTAAATTCTTGAAAATGCACAGCAAAGTCTGATAAGAAAGTTTCTGTCGCTGGAATCATTCAGTGTTTTTATTTCAACATATCCTGCGACAAGAACAAATGTCACTTGCATCAGTGTGGCTCACTCATGAGTTCTTAATTTATGATCCAGATGAATAATTCACAGTGTTTATTATAGACTCAATCCACTGGTCATTTTGGTGTCTTCACCAACCTTCATCAAACCAGCAGTTATTCTTATGTTTATCCAGTTATATATCTACAGCTATAAAAAATACTACAGGGAGTTCTTGTTGTGTCAAAATATTTGGATTTGTTGAGTAGATTAGATAGATCAGGATAAAGACCTGCTTCCTGTTGCCTCCTTCTTGACCGCTTGTTGTTTGTCCCCCACGACACAGACCCACTCTGGCCTCTTCCAATGAGTGGAGGGAGTGTCCTCACTACAGCACCAATCAGCCACACGAGTGCTTCTTCAATGAGAACCACACGTCCGTCTGGACCTGTTACAGCGTCCAACTCCGCTCGAGGGATGAGGCCACCCTCTATGATGAGAGCGTCTTCTACGTTCAAGACATTGGTGAGTTTAGAGCCAGGATTATAATTTACTTTATTGATCCCAGGAGGGGAAATTCTTTTGGTACAAAGCTCCTGAATAGAAAATGAAAGCATTTAAGCAGATGAAGCAGACACAGCATACATGGTTAACGGCCTTACTGCTCAGCCATCATAATCCAGAACGTAGAGTAATCCTTAAAAATCTGAATCAAAACCTGACGTATGGTCAATTGAGAACATAGTTTAGAACTGTTGTGAAACCACTGTAAACACCTTTTGACATTATATATGTCGTATTCCACCTAATGTCAGTGGCCTTCAGCCCTTTTCTCCATTAGCTTCTCTCCTCCTCTCTGTCCTCACATGTACAGTGTTTGAATATTGCTGAATATACCAAAAAAAAAAAGTTGTCACTGACATCTGTTTCAGTTTGAAATAGCGATCGAAACACAGCACATCAATGCAACACCATGTCATTGTGTTTCATAACCACAGAGCGATCTAACAAAGGCACAAAACACACAAACTGAAACTGTGAATTCAACTATATTTACTCTCAAATGATTACTCGAAAGTTAGGAGCAACATATTATCTTTGTTATTTAGTTTCTCACAGTGCTGACACAAGAAAGAAGCAAGGCAATTACAGGCAAACCTCCTCCAAGTATCCAGGATTTTCATACACCACCACCACAAATTCTAGGTACAAATGCATGGGGTTTGTAAATACTGCAGCCTGGAAATGGTCCCACAATAGAATGTGTTGACGCCAATTCAGAAATAGCTACGGCCGGTGGGATACTCCAGCCGAGTCATGTGGTATTCCACAGACCAGTGGTGGACTTCTGGTCACTCAACTCAGTCAGTCAGTCAGACGTGTGAATCTTTGCAGCTCTGATCACTGTAAATATCTTATTTCTGCTAATGGATGAACCCCCAAATTGTTCTGTTTTCTGCAGTGCAACCAGATCCACCAGTGAACCTGAACTGGACGCTGAATGTGAGCATGACAGGCAATTACTATGACATCATGCTGAGCTGGAAACCCCCTCAGTCCGCAGACGTGGAGATGGGATGGATGACACTGCAATACGAAGTCCACTACCGCGACGTAAAGTCCGACCACTGGGTAGCGGTGAGTCTCCTCTAAATTTTATGCCATTGTGCTAAATGCCCGTTTTCAGTCAACTTGAATCTCAGCGTTTCGTTTACATACTTTCATGTGCACAGCAACTGCCTGACTCTGACTAGTGTCTGAACCTCATTTTCTCCACCACAGGCCGACCTTGTTAAAAGCACACATCGCTCCCTCTTCGGCCTTCAAACTAACGTCAACTATGAGGTCCGGGTGCGGTGCAAAATGCTCGGTTCGAAAGACTTCGGAGAATTCAGTGACTCGGTATTCGTCTACTTCCCATCTAAAGGTAAACACTCACTGCTATGTTTAGAAGGCAGCTGGAACATAAATGTTACAAGTGCTGTTTCCTCTCTTGAGGCTGCAGCTGAATATGTTTGTCATATGAATAAACCTTTTAACATTGTAGCTGACAGTTCACCCCCCAGCTCTCTGCACTGAGCATCATTAGCTCAATACAGAAAAAGGAACAGCTCTGCAATTATATGTTTGACCTACTTGAGCAGATGATATAATGAAAACAGAATAAAGAATACGGCATTGACAAGCCATAGAAATGAGTCATTGTACTTGTGTCTCAAAGTTTTACTTGTCTTGTGCAGAACAACATTTTATGGGAATTCTGTAGCTTAGATTTAATATTTGATAATTTCATAATATTCGATGATTTGAAATTGATTTAGAAAATTATTTAGTATTTAATTTCTGGAAAGGGGCGACAGTAGGTCTTGTGTTACACTTAAACATAGCCTAATGTCAATTACGTTTCTATGATTGCATTAAATATGTATGTGGATTGGTGTTTTTCCTTCCCCAGTGTCAAGATTTCCTGTGGTGGCTTTGCTCATCTTCGGTGCCTTGTGTTTATTGGCCATCCTGATGTTGGTCATCATATCTCAACAGCAAAGGTGAGTACATCATTAAAGTCAAAGCTCATAGAAATGAAGAGATGCAGGAAACTTGTGTTGGCTGTTTGACCTGGAAAACTGAAAATCAGAGGTTCTTACTTCATATGTGTCAAATTAACATTTTCCTGTATCTCTTCCCTAAGGTTGATGGTTATTCTGTTGCCTCCTGTACCTGGACCTAAGATAAAAGGAATTGACCCTGAACTACTTAAGGTAAACAACTTGCTTACCTACATTAAGGTTTGGTTTGTCCAGGTCTTTAAAACATATTTAACCTCGTCAGACCCATAGAAAATTTGCTTTTGACTGTACATTTAAAGAGTTTAACACAGGTCATAATCCAACCTTCTAACTTTAAGAATCAGTTCTCTACAAGGGCGTAGAATTGGGTAGGGACGCTAGGGACACGTGCCTACCAATATTCAGCCGCTGTGTCCGCTGTCCATAGTGTTTAATCAAATGATATATATATATGGCACATGAAGGGTTAACAGTCGGTCTCTGCAAGAAGTCCCGCCTCTAACCTGAATATCGCTCTTTGATTGGCTGTCCCCGCTGTCACTCCGTCTGCTTGTAAAAGTTACCTGCTCGTTGGTCGGACGGGACAGGAGGTCACGGTGCTTGAATCTGCAACCACGAATGTTGTCAACATGTTCGGCTTTAGTTCTGCCTGGGTCACGTTAGGTAGACGGATTAAGTAAGCGATCCGGTCGTTTTGGCTAATGGTGCGTTCCAGGCAGGCTTTTGAAACCGTAAATTACAGCTTCAAGTCACAACTTACGACTTTGTAGCGTTCCAGGCAACCCACTCGTGTTTTTCCGACCTGTTTTACCGGTGAAAGTCACTATAACGGCCACTCGTAACTTCTGACCCGTGAACACGTACCAGATCGAACTGGTACGACTTCACAGGACGGAAAAACACGAGTTACGGGCTGCCTTGAACGCACCATAACAGTCCTCGTCCCTACGTCACCACATTCACGGCGTCCCTTGGCTGCACACACAGCCCTTCATGCCGTTCTCTCTCCTCATTGGATAAAAACTGTAGGATACGAGAAATGTTTTCTCCTCGGCTCAGAGCAGAGCAGAGTGACTGACAGACCCGTGTTTCGGTCCAAACACTCTATGTAAGTGATTGCTGTCGGAAGATATAACTATTTAAGACTTATATTAACACAAATATATCACTTACTTCTGCTTTGACATCAGTGGTGTCATTTACATGAACATTTGTGTTTCTGTCTGTCTGTCTGTCTGTCTGTCTGTCTGTCTGCGCGGGTGCGTGTGTGCGCGCGCTCTGCCTGTGGGTCTGTGCTTGGTAATAAGGATGTCAAAGAAAAGGAAAATGGACATAAGACACTTCTTTATAAGTCAAAGTGTAAGTTACTTCAAGGGTATCTAACTGTAGAGCCTTGGTATCTGGAGGTTTAATAATTCTCTTATTTTGGAAAAGGAATTTAAAACAAAGATAAGAAGTGTGCTACAAGAATATATTAGACACAATGATACAGAGGATGTAAATCCATTAATATTATGGGAAGCAGCAAAAGTTGTCTTACGGGGGTAAATAATAGCATACGCCTCATTTAGAAAGAAACACAAAGAAAAGGAAAGGGTTTCACTTGAGAAGAAAATTGAGGAGTTAGAAAGAATACACAAAGCCTCTGGGGAAACATCAGTTTTGGAGAAACTTAAAGAAGCCAAAGGGGCAATGAATGATTTTTTAAATATGGAGATAGAAAAATCATTGTCCTTTCTGAGACAAAGGACATATGATGGAAGTCCCAGAGCAGCCAAAGTGTTAGCCTATAAACTTAAAAAAACAGCAAAAGAGAGTATCAGTAATGCAACTTAATTGCAAAAATACAAAAACAGTAATTAGAGGTCGAAATGAGATAGGGAATCAATTTGCAAAATATTATCAAGAATTGTATGATGCTGCCCAAAATCCGGTACATACAACAAATCTAAATATTTTTTTTCAGAAACTGAATTTACCTAAAGTGACCGAAGAACAGAATTCTACACTTGTAAAACCAATAACAGAGGAGGAAATTTATAATCATATTAAAAAATTTAAACTATATAAGTCACCTGGGAGTGACGGTTATACAAATGAGTTTTATAAAGAATTTCAGATGGAACTTGTCCCTCTGTTGTGCAAAGCATATAACTGGGCACTCGATAAAGAAACATGGGCAACAACATGGAATTCTGCTATTATAACCGTGTTGCATAAGACAGGGAAAAATCCGGCAGAATGCTCATTTTATAGGCCAATTAGGTTGCTTTCACACCTAACCAAGTGGACTGGAGTTCGCTTGGGGGGCTGAAAGTTGCAACATTGTTGCATTATCACTTGGTTCGGTTCCGCGTTCACACTGCAACTTCTGAACCGCACCAAACTTGCGCCCCAAGCGCACCAAACTTTCTGAGCGTCAAAAGTCGACGTCACTCCGCTCGCGACTGACAGACCTGCTGGGTAACAGTAAACATGGAGCAGCATGTGAAGTTGGCTGTTTTGGGGATGTTGTTTCTTTTTTTTATGTACCAATTGCACTTGGCTCAGCAAGCCGTGCAGTACGACCACCATGTAAGGCAGCGAAGCAGAGCGCATTTCGCTCTTACTACTGCACTGAGGACGGAGAAATGGTACCAGAGGAAAAGACTGATGAGAGATGTCGAGTTGTTGGCGTTGTTGCTGCATTACGTATGTGTTTAGTCCGCTGAGCTTTCACACTGCATACGAACCGAACCAGGGTTCACTTGCAAACGGACCGAGACCCCCGTTTTCAAGCGGACCAGAGTTCGTTTGTTTGATCCGCACCAGAGTTCGTATGAGCTTTCACACCTGCCCAAACGAACCGGACTATCCGAGCAAACGAACTCTGGCCCGTTTAAAGCGGACCAAAGGAGGACAGTGTGAATGCGCCCTTAGTCTATTAAATACAGACCATAAACTTCTATCTTCAATACTAGCTACAAGATTAACACAAATTATTCCTCATCTTATAAATCCAGATCAGACTGGGTTCATCAGTCAAAGGCAGCTTGTCGATAACGTGAGGAGAACATTAAACCTCATCGAGATCGCACAGAAAAATAATTTACATGTGGCATTAGTTACCTTAGACGCCGAAAAAGCTTTTGATAAGGTTCTATGGCCATATCTTTTTGAAACACTAAATAAGTTTGGTATACACAACATGTTTATAAGATGGTTGAAAGCTATGTACAAAGAGCCAAATGCCAGAGTTAAGGTTAATGGGGTAATTTCTAACTCGTTTAATATCCTTAAAGGTACGAGACGGGGAGATCCCTTATCCCCATTGATTTTTGCATTATGTATAGAACCACTGGCAGAACGCATTAGATTAGAGCAGAAAATAAAAGGTATAGCGATAGGAGGAGTTGTCCATAAATTGTCAATGTACGCAGACGATATAATAGTCTATCTGTCAGATCCTGAACAGTCAATTGAAGTATTGATGAATGTAATTGGGGAATTTGGAGCCATCTCGGGCTATGTATTGAATGTTAATAAATCAGAAGTAATGACCATGGGTGGCATAATTAGCAAGAAACTCAAACATAAGTATGCATTTCATTGGGAGGTGGAAAGGATAAAATATTTAGGGATTAATATAACAAAGAACCTTGATAATCTGTTTGCAAAGAATTTTGATGAATTAATAAACCAAATTAAGCAAGACCTAAACAGATGGTCTGTAATCCCATTCTCCTTATGGGAAAGAGTAAAAATTATACAGATGAATATTCTGCCAAGATTTTTGTTTCTTTTTAAAGCACTACCCATATATATTGTCTCTAGCATTTTCAAACAGTGGGATTCTATTATAAGGAAGTTTATATGGAATGGCAGGAAACCAAGAATTAAAATGAATTATCTCAAATTGTCAAAAGAAATGGGGGGCTTAGACCTTCCAAATCTGCAAGCTTATTACCAAGCAGCGCAAATTAGAAATGTCAAAATTTGGATGGGAGAATCTTCACTTACAAAATGGAGAGAGATGGAAATAAACTGTGGAGGTATACCATTAACAGTCCTCCCCTTTTCTAAATACAAAAAATCCTATGTTGATAATGTAGACAATAGGTGGGTAGTAGCTACACTCAAGGTTTGGAGGGAAGTCTGCCACAACTTAAAAATAAACGAGGATGTAATTTTTTTGAAAGAAATGGGGAGTGATCCAGACTTCTCTCCCAACAAAATGGACCAAACATTCAATATATGGGCATCCAAAGGTTTATGTAAATTTGGACAAATGTTTGGGGATAAAGAAATTAAATCCTTTGAACAGCTATCGGGGCAATATGGTTTACCAAAATCTCATTTATTTCGATTCTTCCAAGTGAGAAGTTATCTTTTTGATGTTGTGAAAAAGAAATCTATTCATGAAATAAATCCCCTCATAAAATGTATGCTTAAAATGTATGACTGTGGTACTGAAATAAAACTGTTAACAAAACTAGTCAAAATAATACAAGCTGAATATCAAGATAAACAAATGGATTACAATGTAAAAACCAAATGGGAAAATGAAATTCCTTGCAATATCCCACCAGTGGAATGGGAACAAATGTGCAAAAACATACATGAAACAACTAACTCAAACTACTGGAAAGAATTTGCTTGGAAGATCATAAATCGATATTTTAGGACACCCCAAATCCAAAGTAAATATAACAAGAATATAGATCCGGGTTGCTGGAGGAAATGTGGGGAGAAAAAAGCACACCACAGTCACATATTTTGGTCTTGTAAAATTTTAGATGATTTTTGGTTGGATTCTGTTACAGAACTATCAAACGTTTTCGGTATATCTGTGAGTAGTGACCCTTTGGTTTTATTACTTGGAAAACTACCAGAAAATATTAAGAAGAACGATAGATATTTATTTTTGATAATAAGAGTGGCACTAATTAAACAAATTACAAGAAATTGGTTAAAAGAGGACGGTTTGAATGGTTCTGGATGGAAGGATTTGGTTGATGAGATATATGTAATGGAGAAAATAATAATGAGAATCAGACATCAAGTCTCTGTTTTTGAAAAAAGATGGGAGAAATGGACAAGGTACACAACAAAAAAATCTGAAAATTTACGTATTTTTTTTTGTATTGTATTTTTCTTTCTTTCTTTTCCCCTGCCATGTATAACTATAAAAGTGCATCCTGACTGAAACCTGTATGCAATTATTAGAATTTCTCTGTTTATTTATTATTATAATTTTTTTTTTCTTTTTTCTTTGATTTACTTTTTTGTTGTTGTTTGTTGTACCCTCTTTTTTTTCTTTTTCTTTTTATTATTATTATTATTATTATTATTTTTTTTTTTTCTTTTTTTTTTTAAATTATGATTATTGTTACTGTCTGTTTGTTCGTTTATTAAAAGAAAAAGACAATTCAAAAAAAAAATAACTGTAGAGCCTCAACAATAATGAATAAAAGCCAATACTTAATGGAAAACAGGTACACTTTTTTAAAGTTATGTTTTACTTTTTACTAGCTTATTATTTCCATGTATCCTTTGTGTGAAAGGGAGCAACTAAAAAACAAAAATAAAGAACATCGGTCGGGAAAATAGGCCTACAAAAAAAAAAAACAGATTCCAGATGTCATTTTATACATCCATATTTTCGGGGATTAAATTAAAGGGACAACGAGGAGTTTTGGAAAAGCGAAGCGTTTTCACACTACATTTATGAGCCTCCGCGCGCACCGTAAAATTATTTTGACCGGCGCAAGACGGACTCATGTTTTCATTCATCAAGAATTAAAGTCAGAGGTTCAAAGAGGTTCACATACCGTCATAGTTCCGACCATAAACGGCGATTCGGCGGCGTTATTCTCATGACTCGTTGCGAAACCAAAAGTAAAAAACGCTGGTCGGCTCGACCAGCATCTCCGCCACCACTAATAATAACAAAATAACGATAGAGACAGAACGATATATTTATCGAAAATGGGCCCATTAACAAGTGTGGGTAGCGGAGATTCATCCACATTAACGTGAGACTTTTTTATAACCAAATAGAAACTCCTTGTTGTCCCTTTAAGTGTGTGAAAGTAAAAGCCTTTTTTCCTCTGGCAATAACTGTCATCAAGATCTATGATCATTGTATCCCTAATGTATCTGTTGATATGTCATGCATCAACATATTTTTGTCAGGTGAGTAGAGAGGCTGGAGGAGATGGAGAAGGATGGAGAGACCAGGAGGTAGAGGAGGAGAGGCTAGAACAAATGAATGAGGAGAATGAGGAAGTGGTATAGAAGGAGGAGATGGAGGAGATGGAGGAGAGGCTGGAAATTCACAGGTGAGGTTGTTAGTCATGATGATGCACAGTTCACTTCAGCCAGAGCAACTGAGAACTCTTCTAAATTGCCTTCTTGTCTTTCATTAGTTGCTCATTAGTTACCCCTACATAACATGGAATTATGATTGCAAATGCAAAAAACATCAACTTTCAGGAGCGATGCCTCGCAGCACTTTTGTGTCCCCACCAATGTCAAAATCAAACCTACTCCCTCCACGGTGAGATCTATGTATGGGGCTGTCTTTCTAATGAGAGGTTGGAGTTTATTTCCCAAAAAAGGTAAATGTGATGCGTTTAGTGCCCCAAACTACAGCAACAGGTGTTCTCAGTTTCAATGTGCGTTAGTCATAGTTCGGTCCCATTTAAACTAGTAACTGTTGTTGGTCATGGGTGTGTTTTCTTTCTCTCACAGAAAGGGAAGCTGAGGGAGTTGACCTCCATCCTGGGTAGTCCTCCGGATCTGAGGCCAGAGCTGTACAACAGCGACCCCTGGGTGGAGTTCATCGAGCTGGACATGGAGGAGCAGAGCGAGAGACTGACGGAGCTGGACACAGACTGTCTCATGGAGCGCTCCCTGTCCTCCAACTGCTCTCCCCTGTCCATCGGCTTCAGAGACGACGACTCAGGCCGCGCCAGCTGCTGCGACCCAGATCTCCCCATCGACCCAGAAATCTCACCTTTTCATCCTCTCGTCCCAAACCAAAGCCTCAGTAAAGAACCGTCATGCCCCGCAGCCTCAGAGCCAAACTCCCCAGTCCAGAGCCCGGCTGCCGATGAGCCTCCTTTTGCAGCTCCAGGCAAGGAAAGTTTGTACACCCAGGTGAGCGAGGTGAAGGCATCTGGCAAGGTGCTGCTGTCACCTGAGGAACAGACGGAGGTGGAGAAAGCCACCGAGAAAGAGAAAGAGAAGAAGGAATTTCAGCTCTTTATGATGAATGCAGATCTCGGAGGTTACACCTCAGAGCTCAGTGCAGGAAAAACAAGCCCAAGATTGTCCACAGGGGATTCGAGCGAGCCCTTCTCGGCAGGTGGCGGCTTGGCGTCTTCACCGTCCTCAACACCTTGTTACAAATCAGAAACCACCACCTTGTCCCCATTAGCCCCTCCTCCTGTCTACACCATGGTCGAGGGTGTCGACAGACAGAACAGCCTCTTACTGACACCAAACTCGACACCCACTCCACAATTGATAATCCCAAAGGCCGCGCCCACACCAGACGGCTACCTGACCCCTGAACTTTTGGGAAGCGTCACGCCGTAGATCAGCAGCGGGGCTGTGCAAAATTAAGACTATTCAATCAAAGGCAGAGATATGCTTCGGCACAGTCCCGGGGATTGATTTTCCCAAGGTTGCGTTTCAATGTGAGCTTGCCTAAAATAGTTGGGGGGCCATCTGTGCCTGTCTTGCTACCAGCTCTACCACTTCTGACCTTCTGCTCCACCCTGTAAAGACGATGGGTATGAACGGTGAGGGCACAGGAGTGTGTTTTAACTGCAGTTGTGGAAAAGGAACCAAAGGGAAACAACACAAGCTGGGGCTGGACATTGCCTAAATGGTTCAGAACTCTCAGACCTAAAACAGGCTTACAACACAGTTTATTAAACAAATATATTTGTAAGCCTGCATTGATCAATTTAGGCCATTCTGGCAGGATATTCTCCAAACAGACTAAGAGGCCCAGTAGTTTTACACATCCAGCAGATAAAGATCAATTATTTCATCTATGAGGACTTGCCAACTGTCCAACTAATAAATATAAATCCAATATGTTTAGCTCTGGTTGGGTCATCATCAATTTACTTTGAAAACTATCTGTGTCTTTAGCTGCTAAATTTTCCATTATCATCAGCAGCTACTCTGTAATCTCTGTCTGATATTTGCCACTATGAACAGAAGGAGAGTAAAAAGCTCTGTACACCTGCAGAGTTGCTGTTATTTTTTCCATTGTGTTATCACTATCAGAGACGCATATTACGTTAAGTCATTACGGTAATTATGTTTGGATGCAAAAATGCATCTTTAAATGAGAGTGTAATATTTACGTGTTCTCTTATTCCTGACATTTTGTACATATTAAAACTTTCTTATGTGATGAAATCATGTTATGTACATTCACATGTGAAATGTATGCATTCTGCTTTCATTAATCAAAAATACTGCTTTTCATAATGCTTTCATTTATTTTCAGTCTTTCATTGTTGCCTCAATGAAAATGTTACTTAACCAATAGTAAAAAAAAAATGATCTGTCTTATTGGGGGTCATATAGCCTATCATCTGTTGCCAACAGAGGAACCCTTAGCATAATAAAGCATTGGTTGTATATAAAATGATCGACTGGAGCAAAAACATATGCTTACCTTACAATGCCGTTGTTGTGTTCTGTTGTCTAAACTGTGAAATGTTTTCTAAACTGACTGCAAAAAGCATTTGGTTGCCTGTTTCTGCAAGTCATATCACTAAGTTGAGTCAGTATGTGAGCTGTTGAGGGTTTTTTTTTTTATTTGGTGTCTTAACAGTGCACGATGTGTATTGAAAAGTTTGGGTACATGGTCATTGATGTAACATTTTGCAGTTACCACAACTTAACTGTTCGTATGTGTTTGTTACAAATAAAACATTTTTCATATTTTTGCTCTTCTGTGTCCTGCTAAATATGAGTTTGGTTATAATTAATTTTTCACAACACCACAGACGGGACTAAATTTGATGTGTTTATTAACAAGGACATTCACACTAAAAGGTAAAAACAAACAAACAAAAACAAATTAGAAGATAATATTCTACATATAAACAAATAAATATATCCTTTAGTTACACAGGAAATCAGAGAGTTTAAGTAAAAACCTCCTATTCATAACCTCTGCTCTCGCTTTTTTTTCAATCAGTCCGTTTCTGCGCAGGTGCAACAGTGTTCGCACCATGGATGTATTATATTAACGTTCGCACCAGCTCGTGCAGCAGCCAAACTAATCTGAACGGTTGTTACTGTAGCTAGCACGCAGCTAATGTTTATCGAGCTAAATGCTTCTGTAGCTTTTTTTTGGAAGAAACAGAAGCAGCAATACCACAGTTAATTTACTCTTCAAGATTTTTTTCCCTCTCTTCCGGACCTGAACCATGAAAAAGTTTAACTGTGTAAATCTTGAGAAGTTTATGGCGGAGTTTTCTCTACTGGAGCAGGTGAGATGCCGAGCTAAGGTAGCTACTAGCTAGCTCCTGGCTGGCTAATTGTGATCTAGACAGGTGAGACAGAAGGAGGAGTCCATAGTCTGAGGAGGGAAAAACAAACAAAATGTAAGGTAGAGGTATACAGAGAGGTAATTACAGGGTGTCCTGAGGAATGTTTAGTATCATGATGAGACAAGTTTAAAGGTGTTGGCAGTTGGCACCTATAAACATAATGTCATTTATTTTTTCTCTGTATTGATTTCTTTACATTGCTTGCTTTGGACAAGCAAGCTTGGGGCATTTCCACTCACCTTCATTTATTTTTCTTTTTATTATGTCCAACAGAAAATTACAGAGGTTAATGGCATAAACAACTCGTTGGGGATCATGCTGGAAGATGCCAACACACTCATTAAATTCTATCTGACCAAGGAGAAAAGTCTGACAGAGGGTGAGTTTTGTCTTTATGTTTAAAAGCTACAGTAAGAGTTTACATTTGTCTTTTTTTTTTGTTTGCTTTCCAAGATGCACAGGCCATCATGGGCAGATGTGGTGTTTGTTTGGCTCCCTCTGCTGGGACGGCACAGCAGGGAGTTGAAGCAGAACTTCACTAATTACACCAGGGAATCTAAATTCTCATACATTATCATTTATGTCAGCATGAAAAAACAGATTAACTTCATAGCAGCAGCAGCAGCAGCAGCAGCAGAGATATGATGCAGATAAGGGTTAAATTGTATTCACAGAAATGTCATTGAAAGGGTGACTTTTATTTTCAGCTACTCTTACAGAAGGTTTTAACAATAGCAAATTAAGCAATAGGCTACATTGAAAAAATACATTTAATTGGATGTATAGACTCCCTGTCCCTCACTGAATTGTTGTTGCCTAAAAATAACCCATACACTTGTAAGAATATTCAAATTCAACCTGTTGCAGAGAGAGACAGCCTTCTTGTCACAGTGAACAGACTGCAGCAGACTATACAGGAGCAGTGCAACCTCAGAGGTAACCGGCTGAATACATACAGTATATTAAAGGGATAGTTCAAAATTTTGGCAAATTCGCCCATTGCCATAATCCCATTAGTTTTAGGTGTAGGTTCGTTACCTTTACTTGTCGTTGCAAGTTGTTTTTAGAATGGCGGAGCAGAGCCGCGAGCTGCTCAGAGCTACGCTAAATGGAGTTTTTACAAAAGTTACAAGATAATTAAGCCCACAATAAATAGATAATCTATTGTTAATAGATAAAATGATGAAGATGATCTTTGTATTTTGACATAAAGTACATTTTGTTAAGGTCTTTAAGAGTTTTCATGTTTCACAATTGTAACTGTGTTCATGTTGCATGTAGTGGAGAACAAGAGATTGAAGAACAATATGGATGATCTGAAACGACAGAAAGATAGAGCCGCAGAGGTAAGTGGCAGTACAGAAACAATATATGAAATGTATCGTAACAGGTGACATTTGACTTGTAGTAGTAAAAGCGTATGACTAATTCACCAGTGCCAGTAAATAATGGCAGTGTGTCAGCATGAGTAGCATTCCTCTATATGATGAAGTAGATCAACAGGTTTTAACCGTCATTCATGTAATTGTTTACACATCTACTTCTCCAGCTGTGGCAAAAGGTCTTCTGTGTGTTTTCATAAGTCAAGACTTTTTGTGGAAAGTTGTGTGTTCGCTATTTCCTTTGAGCTGGGTCAAAGTTATATTGTCAATATGGCATGATATAAATGTTGATTATGTACTGAGACATTTGTCTACAATATTGTAGGATATAATCAGAATTAGAGTGGCTTTATTGTCATTGTAACAGCTGTACAATGCAATTCCTCTGTGTGATACAGAAATAAATAAAAGTGCAAGATAAAAAAAAAAGACAGAAAAATGAGTAACCTGACAACTCACACTGTATATACAACACAAACGGTAACAACAGTAAAAAAAAAAAAAAAGATATTTCACAGTGTGTTGTTCAGGGGTCTAGTGGTGCAGGTCTTAGTGGACCTATAGCGCCTCCCAGAGGATATCAGAGTGAACTGGTGGTTATCCAGGTGAGATGAGTCCTGCATTATGTTTGTAGCACTGTATATATCAGTGACAGATGGTAGCTGTGTGTTATGATCTCCTGTGAAGGTGTGATGACTGTAGTCTGCTGTGCAGCTAGTGAACCACACCGGGATGTGACAGAAGAGGATTATTTCAACAGAGCAGCTGTGAAAGGACAGCAGCAGGTGCTGGGACTGGACAGGTTCACTCACTGTCCTTATAAAGCAGAGCTTCCCCCCCCCCCCCCCCCCCCTTTTTTTTTTTTTTTTTTCCTTACTGCACACTGATACTCTGATCTATATTACCATGCACTCAGTAACATAAAGCTTAATGAGAAACCCTTATGGCTGTGGGATTTTCAGCTGACAGGCTGCCGCAACCTTGTGAGTGGTGGAAGCTGGTGGGGCTGACAGGAGGCTCTGCAGTTCCTACACAATTCTTCACTATTTTTTTAAAATTAAAAAATAGAAAATACGATTATAGTATTTCATTAGACATTTGTTTACTTTTTATACTTTAGAAAAGTCTGCCAGCAATTACTTTTTGAGGACTAAAAGTATTTTATAAGGATGATTGGCTTGGTTGATATATAAAAATACACAGCACTCACATATTTGTTTTGCTAGGCTGAGGATAAAGTAATAGATGTACACAGCTTCGTCTGGTTTTAAATGTACAGCTACAGAGCTGCAGTTAGAAATTTACAGTAAGAAGTCATTCGACTGTTTCCCTTATTACCAATATTTTCAAACACTTTAATGACTTCCTTTCATATTTAAATAGGTAGAATTGTCCAGTATTTTCCCAGCACCAGCATCAGTCAGTTGTGTTGTGCTGTGTGTCGTTGTCAGGACGGAGAGGCCGAGGTGCAGCAGCTGATCCGTGAGGTGAAAGCAGAGGAGGAGAGACACAAGAGGGAGCTAGAGACTGTGAGACAGCAGTGCAGGAGAGAGGTGGAGCAGGCTCAGAGGGAGCGTTTCAATCAGTGTACGACACAGTGCATCCACTCACGGGCCTAACATGTCTGATAGTGGTCTTTTTTTTAAACTGTGAATTTAACCATAGTCTTCCAACATCAGAGCTGCAGGACAGAGAATAAGCCCAAGTCGAGAAAAGTAAAACAAATGTTTAAGACAAGCTTGTATTTAGCTGGTGCCTGTTGTTTTCTCTTTCCTGACAGTGGAAGCCAAAGATGCTGAAGTAAAGAAGCTGCTGGAGGGAAAGGATGTGGAAGTGGAGGAGATGAAGAAGAGGCTGAAGGATCAGGAGAGAGAGAGGCAGAGCGAGCTCCTCAAGTTACAGATGGAGGTAAATGAGCCTCACCTTACCTCCAACAGTGGTCCTCCTGTCACTTACCACTAATATGAATACAGTCAGGAGGAAACTTGAGGATTATAGTCTACACAGTATATGACTGCGAGTTACATTTTCATGTATAAAATACTAAAATTACTCTGTTAAATATTTGTTTTTGTGCAAAAACATTTCAGCTGAGGAATTCTTTAATTACTTCCTCATGAAAACACAAGAGTTTCTGAGAGTTTGAAGTCTGAGTCTGTAACTGTTTTTTCATCTTCCTAATGCATTAAATATAATAACTTAGATAATCTGCAGGGTTAAAGAGGCCCGGAATCTGTTTGCAGGTTTCATGTATGGGCGGCATCACTAATCCACACCAGTCTTAAGTATTATCAGAAAAGCTCCATGAAATTAGCAGAAGTCCTCCTGGGGAATGATCTCAGCATGAACCCAGCTCTGCTTTTGTTGCGAGTGGCCGGTTTCGGCTTAACAAAAGTTTATTGGTGCTTTGCTCTGTGTGTTTTGGCAGTTTGGTGCGAAGTTAACCAGAGTTGAGAACACAGCTCAGTGGAGTCTGCAGCAGCAGCAGCAACAACAGCAGAGCTCCAGCCTTCTTCCTCAGAGCGTCTTCAAGAGGGTGAGCAGGCCACACACAATCCTCAGTGTCCTCACTCAGCAACAAAACACAATGAAGTGGTAACTAATCTCTAAGTCTTACTGTGTAGAAACAACGCATCAGTGCCAGTTTCTGCAGGAGTGATGACAACATCTTGAGTGTAACTGATATTTGATCCTGCATTATGTTTTGTCTTTTGTAAATATGTGTGTTTTGGATGAAAAATTCATCTGAGAGGTGATAAAATCCTGTTAGTCCCATTCTTCGGAGCAATATCAGGCTACTTCCTAACATGCTCCCTGCCACAGGATTTTCATTTGTCTGTAAGAGAAAAGTGTGAACAAAATAAATATTCAGATATAAACAGACATATCAGTCATAACTGTGAATTCAATTCCAGTTTCAATACATCACCTTTGTGTTTGGAGAAAATGTGATGTATGTTTTTTCTACATTTTGTATTGTGTAATCAAAAAAATGAAAATCATTTGCTCCAGCTGCAGGGGAAATTTGAATAGCAGTTATTACATAGAAAGCACATCACGTTAGAAGAGGAAAGTATTTACTGGCCGCTGTCAATCACAACAATCACTGAATAGTATATTGAAAATCAGAGGGTGGTGTTTTTATAGGTCATCACCATGCTTTGTTCTGAGAAATCCAGTGCATGCCTTGTTTATATCGCCTCCCTCTAAATTAAGTGTGTGCGTGCGTGTGTCCATAGAAGCTGCAGTTCTTCCAGGAGGAAAAGAACAAGGAGATTGGGGCCCTGCGTCAGAGAATCAAAGAGCTGGAAGAGAGCCAGCGTGCCGGCGGTTTCAGTGACAACCGCCTGAAGAGGAGGAAGATCTAGTTTGTGTCGAGGCTAACGAGCTGTTGACCTGTTAGCTCTGCAGGCGCACCCGGCTCCTGACCCCGAGGTAGCACCCGGATCTACAGGGTTTTTGAAATGTATAGGTCTGTATTTCAGATCTCATTTCAAAGCAAACGTTGTCACTGTTCACTCACTTGCCTCTTGTGCACTGTCACGCCAGACTAGATTTGCAGTTTCACTCCCCACCACGCAGGTGACCGGTGTGCAGAGAGTACATGTAAACACAGGCTGTATTCCTGTCTAAGGCTTTAATCCAATCAGACGCCTGCAGGGAGGGGGAGGCGGGGAGGCGGAGGTGTCGACGTAGAAGAAGTAATAGATAGCTCGAAGGCCGGTCTCCTTCAAGGAATTAAGCCTGTTTATCTCCTTTCATTCAGAGATAAAAGAAATCATTCAGGTCTGACTCACCAACCCCTCAGGTTCTCTTAAGTCAGACTTGTTCTATTAATCTTAATGTTTTGAAGTCTGCTTCCTGTCATTTCTGTTCAATGACTTCCTGCTGTTTAGGAAAGCAGAGGTGTGCAGTGAAATGCTCTCCTCTGTTGCATAGATATTTTGATAACAACATAATAGCAAAGTAATAAGAATAATTTGTTTGTATATGTATTCAATGAGAAAATGTAAAGTAAATTCTGGACAAAATGATTCTTCTCAATACAACACTATTTAGGATGTTGGCATTTATTCATCCATCTGATGTCTATTCTGCTTTTCTGCAGCACAGGGTCATGTGGGGTGGAGGCAGTCCCAGCTGACATAGGGCCAGGGTGGGCACACCTTAGACAGGTCAGAATATGTTTATGTTGACATATAAGAACCCAAGGAGTGAGAGTTTAAAACTTTTAAATGAGTAGTTCACCCAAAATTCAAATTTCTAATTTGACTCATTATCTACTCACCCTCATGTCGACTAAGGGCTGGGAGAAGTTTCAGAGTCCTCCGTGCCTTCTCGGAGTTACAGCGGGGCTCGGCGCAGCACTGCATGTCCATATGACGGTTGCGAACGGAGCTCACTTTTTCGTCCAAACAGACACACCAAAAAACATCCAAATACCTCCATAGTGCTCGTCTGTAATGTCCCTCTTGTATTGAAGCCCCAACATGAGAAATTGTTTCCAAAAAAATTAAGTATATGTTTTAAGCTTGTTTGTAGCGGAAGCTCCCAGCACTGCTCTTCCTGGTCCGTCCAAATCTTGCGCGATTTGCATTCACACCCAATCGCGCGAGATTCCGGCAGAGCAACACTGGGAGCTTCCGCTACAAACAAGTTTAAAACATATTCTTATTAAATTTTTTCCGGAACAGTTTCTCACTTTTCTTCTTCAATACAAGAGGGACATTACAGACGAGCACTATGGAGGTATTTGGATGTTTTTTGGTGTGTCTTTTTGGACAAAGAAAAGTGAGCCCCGTTCGCAACCATCATATGGACATGCAGTGCTGCACGGAGCCCCGCTGTAACTCAGAGAAGGCACGGAGGACTCAGAAACTTCTCCCAGCCCTTAGTCGACATGAGGGTGAATAGATAATGAGTGAAATTTGAATTTTGGGTGAACTATCCCTTTAAAGAGACCCAGAGGAGTTTGCTTTTGGTTATAAAAGAGTCTTGCTTTACGAAACTCCTCGTAGTCCCTTTAAGGCTCACATTTGGCGTTAGGAATCACCATTCCTGGCTCTGTTTCCAGTGTTAAACAGAGGGTTGATGTCTGAATGCTGAATATGAAGCTGTTGTCAGCTGTTGGTTAGCTTAGCTTAGCATAAAGAGTGAGACTGACTCCCGCCAAAGTCAGCTACTGTAAATCCACGTACTATGATGCATCCCTGCTCATTAATTCTCTAATGTTGTATCTTATTTAATTTTGATGAAGAAAGAAATGCATGAAAAACAAACATTAGATTTGATAGGGGTTTATGTACTAGACTAATTTTTTGACTTGGGTGCAGTCTCTTCCCGGAGACTGTCAAAGAATACATAAACATGTGGTCGACTATACAGAAATAGACATTTCAAATCCACCTGTGGTAAAATGAAACTATCTTTAAGTATAAATTATACTGATGTATTAGTGAGGCTGTAACACAAACTGCATCTGCATTACGTAAAAGACAGCAGGTCCAGTGCTGCTGTGTGTTGATCTCTCACATTGTCTCCCTGCTGTTCCCTCCACTGCTGCTCACAGGGACAGCACACCTGAATGAAGACGCTCCGCCTGCTGAAGGACTGACCTCATGCTCTGTAATCCTTTTATCTGTTCTGGTCAGCCAGCGTCTAACAGGGACAGAGAGCTTATCTCTATAGGAACATTGGGTAACGCTGTTGCATAACATTTCATCTTCACAAAGGCTAGGAGATCAACCTTGGCTGCACAACACAGTCATTTCTCTCACACAGGTATGCGTGCAGTAAACATGCAACCCAATGCATCCTTATCACATATAGGCCTGCTGTAGTGCAGCAGTGCATGCACACATTTGTCCGCTATGATGTAGCCTCATTTTTGCTTCCCTGAACTGTTGTTAACCATTTGAAGGGATTGGGGTAGACCTAAAGCAAAACAGGATTAGAGTTCATGACACCACCTTAATCCTTCGTTCTTCATTGAAACCGACAGAGGTGGGAGGTGAGGGGTGTGGCCAGGGAAGCCTGGACTGGCTGTTCATTTAAGTTATATCTCAAACGCACATGCCCCTTCCCCTCCTGTGTCTCAGGCCGTCAGTGTACAGTAGTCTGCCACAGAGGAGAGGGAGGGATCGCAGCGTTCTGCACAGTGGACTAAGAACTTGGGATGATGTTTCGCCACAAACTGAATCAGACTTCAGCATGTGTGAAGGAAATTAATTTTACCGGCTCCTGTTGGGTCAAAGAAAGCTGCTTTTTTATTCTTTTTTTTACAATGGACTCCGTGGTTGGATGTTGATGCAGCGCACCAATCTGGAAACTAGGTAAGAAGATGAGAATCTTGTTTCCTATTTAGATTTCTCCTGAGTTATCCAACCATCCCATAGATAGATAGATAGATAGATAGATAGATAGATAGATAGATAGATAGATAGATAGATAGATAGATAGATAGATAGATAGATAGATAGATAGATAGATAGATAACTGTTGAAAAGATAGCAATGATAACTTTTGTGCACCAAATAATTGAGGTAGTAGTGAGTATCTGTCACGTGTAAACTCTGCTTTACTTGAACTCTTTGTTTCCTCATTTAAAGTGATTCAGAAAAGTTTGATTGTGGCATCAGATAGCTCCCAGTTCTTGTCAAAAGCAGCTGCAAACACATTATCGGTATCCATTAAAATTCTGTTTTCATGTGTTTACTGGAAAGTATTTCCTGCACAGCTGGTTCACCTCTGTGTTTACACCACGAGCTTGTACTGAAACAAAGCCACTGTCAATGTTCCTGAGGATGATCTCATTTCTGACCCGCTGACAGAAATGCCAGGAGGCCGGTATCAGGTCACAAGCATCAGGCTCCGCCACAGCCTCTACAGTCTGACGGACAGCTCCGACGCCGGCCCTGAGGATGAGGAGGCTGAGGGCCCGCCGCGCCTCACCCCTCTGCAGAAGCTCACCACCGACATGTGCAAGGACGAGAAGACCATCAAGGACCTGATCATAGGACGCAGGGTGGGCTTCTACAAGGTCCGGGGGGAGATCGGTTATGGGACCTTCTCCAGGGTCAAACTGGCCTTCCACGCTCTGACTAAAGGTACATGTGTAGACGTTCACACTATGTGACTGTACTAGGGAAGTAAACTCATCTAGTAGCTAAACCTCTGACCATCTGACCATCACACCTTTAGGATCTATTTGGTAAAAGGAACACACTTTTTAGGCTCTGATTTTGTCATATCAACCTCTCATCTCAGCGCTTTTTAATGGAAACATTCACCTATGCACTCACTAGTGACACATCAGTGTTACAAGGGAGCTTTGTAATGTGGGCACGAGCAGTGGTTCTCAAAGTGGGGTCCTTGAAAGGGTTCAAGGGGT
This sequence comes from Trachurus trachurus, assembly GCF_905171665.1. NCBI lineage: Eukaryota > Metazoa > Chordata > Actinopteri > Carangiformes > Carangidae > Trachurus > Trachurus trachurus. The sequence goes on from NC_139908.1 coordinate 23,016,182, forward strand.
TCCCCAATTTTTTCTCAAAATTTTACCACATTTTTTCCCCAGAAATTTCTTGAAATTTTTTCCAAAAATTCATGCCAATACCTGTAATTTGAACCTACAGTGACAAAAAAAGTATAATTGATTCAGTATCTGCTCCACTCACAGCTTCTGATGTGCACAGGTCGTGTAGCAGCTTCTTCTGTTGGGATGTTTGTTTTTTACCACAACCCATTGTTGACCAATCATCTCTCCCCCCTGTAGACAAAGTTGCCCTGAAGATCCTGGACAAGACGAGGCTGGACATACAGGCCCAGCGTCTGATCTCCAGGGAGATCAGCAGCATGGAGTCCCTGCAGCACACTAACGTGGTCCGCCTGTATGAGGTGGTGGAGACGCCGAGCCGCCTCTACCTGGTGCTGGAGTACGCAGGAGGAGGAGACCTGCACAACAGGATCTGCAACGAGGGAAAGTTTTCTGACATCGACAGCAAGATCATCTTCGCCCAGATCCTCTCTGCCATCAAATACATGGTCAGTGATTTTCCATCATGGAGTTATTTTAAATTTCACTAGGGTTAAAAAAAAATATAAATCATGGATGTAAGACTGCGACAGAAGTGAGACAGAAATTAATTTCCGTAAGCACAAGTAACATTTTTTTTATTTACATGAAAGTAGGGCTGAGCCATTTGAGAAAAAATCCCATCACAATAATTGTTTTCATATCATTTGATATCAATATATATCGCAATATAATTCAAATCACTATTTTTGTCAAGCTTTATATGTTCCCTTTTACTTAAGAGTGAGATTTGAAGATATCTGAAGGTTATTTTTGATTCCAATATTTATTTTCTGTGAGATGTACTGAAGAACATTATACAACTGTTTCACAAAACTCAATCAGGTATTATACCACCCGTTCTTGTTCACATTTTCTTTCAACGTGCGCGGTAGTCCAAACAGTAGCACATGTTGACGTGTTGTGTCTGGCTGCTGCTCCACCGTGTCTTGGTGTTCTGTGTGCGTCAACCTAACCTGGCCCGGCTTTATTCCAGCCACATGATTGGTTCGACTTTCTATCGACCACATCTCATATTTCTATGGAGGAAAAATAGCGTGTACATAATACATTTATGTATACACATTTAGTGCAATATTAGACACACATCTGCATGTGCAATCGTGTGCCATGGGCAATCCTGCACTTTATTGGGGCATTGTGCAATCAGATTAAAGTTAATCTTGTACTCGTCACTTTAGCAAATAGCACTTTAGCACATAGCACTTTAATTAGCACTGTAGCACTTTATAACTGTTCTGTAATCTCTTGGTCCCCTTAATACTTTTTGGCCAATTAATATACGTATGTTGTTTAAGATGTCAAGGTGTTATCATGATGCATTGTCTATTGTTGTAGTCCTGCCTCTTGTGCTTTTATCTTCATTGTTTTTATGTTTAACATCAACCTGCCAATGGGACTGAGGATGGAAATTAGCCACTTGGCTACAATCCCACATATTTACACAGGTGTTCATTAATATGTACTGTTCCCATTTAAATGTTAATCAAATTTATCCAAAATCAATTGTACTGTAATGTATGGTGGCTTGGCTATTCGGTTATAGTTATAGTGCAGAGGAGTGCTGATGTGTGACATCAATTTAATTTGCATCAGCAATTTAATTATTATTCACTTTAGTACATCAAAATGATAGGGCAGTGTAGTCCTGACAAACACACACATGTTGCTCAGTTACAGTTTGAAATGTGACTTCAACATGAACCACCTTTAAACTGAACGTGTCTTCTGCTTTGCAGCACAACGTCAACATCATCCACCGCGACCTGAAGGCCGAGAACGTCCTGTTCACCAGCGGCGGCTGTGTGAAGGTGGCCGACTTTGGCTTCAGCACGCAGGTCTCGAACCGCAACGACGCCCTCGACACCTTCTGCGGCTCCCCGCCCTACGCCGCCCCGGAGCTCTTCAGGGACGAGTCCTACCTGGGGCCCCAGGTGGACGTGTGGGCCATGGGGGTCCTGCTTTTCTTCATGGTGACCGGCACCATGCCGTTCCGCGCCGAAACCATGGGCAAGCTGCGGCGCTCCATCATAGAGGGCTCCTACGCCATCCCCCCCTGGGTGCCCGGGCCCTGCCAGAAGCTCATCAGGGGCATCCTGAAAACGGTCCCCGCCGAGCGCTACGCCGTCGACCAGATGATGGGCTGTGACTGGCTCTTAGCTGTGGAGTTCCCCTGGTCTTTTTTGCCCCCTGAGCCAGTCAGCCCTCTGCAGAGCCTCCTGGACTCGGAGGACGGGGATCTGGAGGAGGAGGTGGTGGAGGAGGTCAGGGGCTCGCTGGAGGAGCTCGGCTTTACCACGGAGCACCTACGCAACAATCAGCCCAAAGACAGCCGCAACCCCCTCACCGGGGTTTACCGAATCCTGCTGCACGAAGCTCAGAAGAGGAGGGGCTGCGACTGCCCGCCTGTGGTCCGAGGGATGGTGAGGGACCCCAAGAGAGAGGGGCTCCGGGCCTACAGGGGCCTCAGACACACATCCAAGTTCTGTGTGCTTTCATAACACAGACGTTTGAGCACAGTTTTTATACAGACTTTTATACTAACACAGAATAACAGCTGTTGTGTTTTTTTTTATTTACATTGTATCGTTTTTGACAAATGATTTTTGATATATTTATTTTACTCTTTCAATGCAGCATATCAACGTAGCCATAACTTATAAGTGGAAGTGCCTGATTAAAGAAACAAAAGTAATAGCTGTTAATGCTTCCAGAAACAGTGCATTTAGATTCATTGTGTTAAATAGCAGAAAGGCAAGTATCATGCAGTTTCTGCAGCTGTTTGTCTGCTCACTCTGATTATCTGGTTGACTGACTGATTTGGTCCAGTGTTTTCAAGCCTTTTTGACATGTGTTCCATTGAAATGAAGCAGTGCTGCTGAGTGTGGACATGAGTTGTCAACAGATGAACTAAAGACTGATTTTCCATCTCAGGCCTGAAGAGGTGAACGTTTATTCCTTTTCTATAGGATCCTAAAGGGTTAGTGTTGGATACCAGCCCCTATGATGAGATGAGAACTACTTTATAATAATAATAATAAAGAATAATAATAATAATAATGCTCTTGTGTAAGATTTTGGCCTTTCCTTTTGATTGCAGTTTGGGGGAAATCTCCAAATGAATGTGTAAGTCTTTTAAAGCTACGTTCTCTAAACCAGTTCTGTCTTGTATTGTTTATGAAAAGAGAAATAAAGTGATTAAAGAAGTTGACGTGTCACGCAGGTTTCATTGTTTGGGATGCAGAGCAGGTGCAGCAGCAGCAGCAGCAGCCAGACAGAGCTGATCTGTCGTCTTTGTGGCCTGTTTACCAAAGTTTCACTAAGTGCCTGCGAGTAAATAATAGTCCCGACAGCAGCTGGCAGGACACCAGATGATACTCAGGACCCCCGAAACCGGCCCAAACCAGTCAGACCCAACCCAACTGCCCCCTCCGGCAATGGAAACCGACTAACCCCCCCACCCCCATACCCCCCTGACTCCTCCCAGCCCTGCCCTGCTCGACCCCCACCTGCAGGAAGCGGCAGATGGCGCGGCGTGGCTGCAGAGACATCTGCAGGACAGACAATAGGCGCTCTGTGCGGACCGCTGGAGCTGACAGGCCCGGAGCTCCGCTATTGTGCGAGGCGCCATACACATGCAGATGAGGTCTGCAGGGGGAGGGACCAGCCTTTTTTTTCCTTTTTTTTTTTACTACAGGGACAACAGTGAGCAGATGACAGGCCTTAGCGCCTTCCACGCAAATTTTGCTGAGTATAAACTTTTGTTAGTTCCAACAACTCCCTCCCCTCCTCCTCCACCAAAACACACCCAAACACACACACACTTGCAAAACATAAAGTTCAGGCTTGCCAGGAAAAAGTGAAAACATAACACCAGAGATAGCATCTTTAGTTTTTTTATTGAACATTTTCCACTTACAATTTCTAATGTGAAACTGCTATAAATTAGTTTGTTTCGAACAGGATCAATCTCCATTCTTTAACATTTCACTCTTCATAACATAGTGAACAGTTTAACAGGATAATTGGCTTTAGGATCATTTCATTTTCTTCTCATATTTTTTTAAACATTAATTTTGCCATTTTCTAAAGTGAAACCTTTAGAGAGAAGCCATTTTTTTATTATTATTTTTTATAAACTTTTTTTTTGTTTAAGAATATTTTTGTCATCGTTAAATTTCTAAAGTGAAACCTTTAGAGAATTAAGACAATTCTGGAAAGTGGGAAACATTTCCGCTGACTGCAACTGATGTCGTGTTGCTCAGCAAAGAGGACACCTTTAAAAAGTCTCTTTTTAACAAGGCCTCTTTCTCAGCACCGCTTCTTCTCCTGCTGCGCGTGCTTCAACGTGCGACATTTGCTCTGTGTGGACCACAGGACGCAGAACGCGCTTCTCCTTCCTCTCCAAACCTCATCCGCACAAAGAATGAGGGTCGATGTGTCGCTCTTGTGGCATACCTGACCTCATTCACATAAAGAATGAGAGTCATCTTGGCATGGACGGGACAAGAGGCGACGGTTCACGGGGGCCCTCCTCGGGCCGGCGCCGTGCTGCCTGGACGGGAATCCTCCTCAGGAGTATCCAGGGATGAGCAGAAACAGGGTCATCCTGTTCATCAGGATGAGTATTTCCAGATAAGAAGCTTTACAGCATCTGAGCAGACAGAGGAGCCGAGGCCGGGATCAACGCTCGGGCAGGCTGATCTCAGGAACCCAGTCGTTCAGACGCCGGCTCTCCTCGCAGAACAGGTGCAGCTTCTCCAGAGCAGGGTCCTCCCAAGACCCATCAGCTGGGTTCTGTTCAGACAGGAGGAGGAGAGGGGGTTTAGTCACGTGCATCTTTCATAACAACACCACATGGAAACATCAGAAACATAAAGTCAAACATCCTGATGTCACTGAGGCCAACGTACCGTGATGAGGACGCAGTGAGCATCTTCAAGCTGCTCCGCTTTGTCACCAACGATCTCAGCCAGACGCTGCATGTCGCTCACTCTGACGATGCTGATGTCGTTGTCGAAGCAGAAGGACTGGATGAGGGTGAAGTGGATCTGCAGAGCGATGTCACACTCAAACTCCTCATCCACGGCCAGGACGCAGAAAGACACGCTGTCCGGGTCACTGTAGAAACACAATAAAGAAGAAAAGCTCGTTAGGTTTCATCCAGTACAGAAGCCAAAGTATCTGAAAATGTGAACTTTTCTCTCCACAGCTGAGTTTCATACTTACAGATTCATAACTTTTGCGCTCTCGTAGACACCAACGGTGAGGGAGTCGTTGTCTTTAGCGGACACCAGGACCTCCTCCAGGGCTTGGCCGGTGCACTGAGCACGCTCGGTGGGTTTCTGGATGAGAACCTCCTCAAGAGTCATGATGATGATGGTGGTGGTGGTGAAGGTATTCCGAAAAGGAAAAGCGTTTAAGAGAGTTTGATCAGGGAGTAAATCCGCAGTGAGAGCAGAGTGCTTTCAAACTTGCAGCCTCCCTCTTTTATACTCTCCAGCTCGTGCGGCGCAGTGAAAGCGCTGCGCTCTGATTGGCTGAAGCTGAATGGTGTATTGGTATGATAATGCCATTGTCACACCCCGGCTCGTGGCAGATTGATGGGGGTCATCGAGCCACGCACGCTCCCCCTCTGAGCGCTGCAGCCTGGCCCCCGAAACTAAAAATAGCTTCTTTAAAAACAAAGTTTGATCAGTCTGCAACACTTTGTTGATGCAAATGAAAGAAATCGCAGCGATTGACTACTCTCCTTGCAGAGTTGCACGCTGAACACCAACTGCATGCATCCATGCATTTATACGAACTGTAAAAGTTCTTTCAAATTATACCTGCAGTAATATGAGCTGTAAAAGTGCACAGAAGCTTCTTATTGTTCTTTTTGGAAACGCAAAAACAAAGTTCAGACCATTTTAAACCCAATATGCACAAACCCTAAATATATCAGCCCAAATACAAACTCTGGAAGAAGAGAAAAGAAAGGAAAAAAATGAAGTTTTCTTGCTTATTAGACTTTTGCTGATAGTATTTCAGTAACAACATGGAGAAAGTGTGAGGGCCCCTCCCCCCGCTGTCCTCTCTCCCCGAGCAGCAGAGAGAAAGGGCAGGTGGATGATGCCATCTGTGGACTAGAGGCTGGCCATAAAACGGCCTCATTGTGCGCACAGAAGCCCTCTATTATCACGGTGCTCCATACAAATGCAAATGAACAGCGCGTGCCAGAACGCAGTGCGTGCTGCGCAATCTGCATTGCTGGCCCATGCGGACCACGTGGCCATCAGCTGTCCAGAAAACCCTGCCTGGTTTTTATTTATTTACTCTGGGGAGTTCAGGGGCCACACGGACTGAATTCTATAGGACAAACTCTGAAGTTTATTGCACTGTTGTTTAGTATTTGTTGCCTGGGTGTTTTCATCTGTGATTTCTTTTGAAACAGTTTCTGGCAACTTTCTGCCATCACTTTTACGCACGACTAAACTTTTACGCACACATCATGTCCAATCATTTCTCCACAATATTTTATTCTGTTCAGCATTTTATGTGGATGCATTATACGTGTTTATCTCTTAAATAAACCATTATATGACAACTTTCTATTTATTCCTTGGCACTTTTACGCACAACAAAACTTTAACGCAGGGGTGTATTTTATCTCTCCCACTGATACAGCAGTTTCTCCCCTACAGCCCGTGCTTATATTTAGTAATAAGCTGCATGATAATTCAAAACACTTCTTGCATCAGGTCAGGCCTGCTGCCACTGCTGCGTAAATATTGGAAGAGGGGGGCTGGAGTCGAGAGGCGGTGCAGGAGGAGACACAGGTTGGCGGTGATTGATTCAGCGCTATTGTTCTGCGGAAGGCAGAGCGGCAGATGGAGGACTGTCGCTATGAGGGACAGCCCCCCTTTTCTCTCCTAAACCCAGGTCAACCTCGACCCCAGGGCGCGCCGATCTTTTGTCAGCAAGTCTCCACATTCGCCAGTCTGTTGTCTGAGTTTTGATTAAATTTGAATGGCAAAGAGCGCAGAGCTTATGGTCTAAACTTTCACAATGATTTGTGTTATCTCCAAAGTATGGCAGATAACGGCAGATAAAAATCACCCTCAGTTTGATCTGTAAACACGCGCAAGAATGCTGAAAGTGTGTTTTGCTAAACAACAAATCGTTTGTCTGCACATTATTGCAGCAACAGAATCCTGATTATTTTTACTTTTAGTTTCTGTGTCCTGCAGACTCATCAGCACGTCAGCTGGCGGAGGCATTTGGGGCCTTAAGTTTGATATGGATCCAGCTGATAGAGAATCAAACAGTGGACTATTTTAGGAAAGGATCAGCTTGCGTGGCCACAGGGCAGGCGCGTGCAAATCGATACCAGCCCATTGTTGCTGAAGCACATCTGCCAGACGGAGGCCTCCCCAGCAGCGCGCGACAGGTGTTGGTGGTCAAAGCTCTTTTCTGGTGACCTGCGGCGACTCTGCAAAGCCCTAAACCTCTTTGTAAGGATGGAAGTGTCTAAAGCTGCAGGATAAGTCAAAGTTGTTTATATTTGGTTTCCAGTGTGTGCTAATAAAACCTGGGCTTTAGGGAAATGGGTGAATATTTTAGTAGGTATAGCAGAAGGTGCAACAATTAGCCCCATTAGCTTTTTTTTCATCAAAAAATTATTCTGAAAAAAAAATAGGAACAGATACATAAAAAATAAATATGTTTAAAAAGTTTTACATAAGTGCGAGACGTTTCTCCATTTGTTCAAACAGAAGATTAAAAAAAAAAAATCAGATTTGCTGGAGAAAATAAAAACTGCAGCCATCACGCCCAGCAGGTGCTGCCTGACTTCCTTTGTCCACTCTCCCTTCACCTTCCCCTCGGGACAGATGGTATCTCTCGGTTGCTATGGAGAATGATGCAGACAGAGAGATAAAGCATGCAGGCATCTCCAGATGCCACGCGCCTCGAGTGTGGCCCGGCTTTACGCATGCAAAGCAGCGGCGCGTGCCACTGCCCAAAGTACAAAAAAAAACATGCTTGCAGTGCAATTGGTGAAGAGTTATAAAAGTCTCTGACATCCATAGAAAATCAGAGGAAACCATAGGATATCAGAAGTTGAATAATCAGAGTGCAGACTGCTGATCAGCTTTGCATCAATAAAGAACATGATCTTTTTTCTTCTTTTTGTTTTGTTTTAGTATTTCTGATGCAGGATCTGGAAAATAAGGCTTCAAAAATATGCTATGTAACTTCATCAGAGATATTTGATGATGCTACAAACACAGGTCTAACATCCTTTGGCGATTCTCAGCAGTTTTAAATGTTATGATTTTCATCCTTACAGAGACATTCAGAGTTAAAACGTGTCAGTCAATAATAATCTCTAAGAGGTGGAACCAAAAAAGAGAATGTCAGGTGTCCTGGTTTGAGAAGAAAATGTCACATGACTCAGTCTGACTAATCTTTAGTCATTGGAAACTATTGGATTTTACAGGAAACAAGAAAATGCAATGACCATGATCATTCTTTATTTGCATGAATAATACATGAATACCTGCTGAAGTGAACCCCACAAGAAGTGTTACATTTTGTGTTTTGGATTCTTTGCATATTCAAGATTCAAGGCCAGAGTTTCAGCTGCATTCAGCTGTTGACCTCCATTCATTTCTGCACAATACGAAAATCAGCAGACTCACTCCAACTCTGTGTTCAAGCAAGCTCAGTCAAGCGATGCTGAGCTCTCTAATCATCAGTTCAATGTTGACAAAAATTGCAACAGATATGGTGTCCACTGTGACTCGAGACAAACTTTGAGAGTCTGATTTCAAATTTTACAATTTCACACATTTTGAAATGACCTAAATCATGAGAAATGAAACAATATAGAGGGACAATAACAACGTAGAAAATGTCGTACTTGCTTATTTCCACCACTGGTTTTCATTTTCTGTACAGTCTGCAAAACAATAATAGAGTTACGGTATGTGATCCACTAAAGTTAAAATCTAATTGCCCATATAGAAACCATTGATTGTTACAGTATCATAATTAAGAGTTATTGATCACTGATTGGTTATAGTTCAAGCACAGACTTGTTTTTGAAATCTGGACTGAATCAACTTGCAACAATAATGTGACTTGACATAAATGAATGCACCGTGATGAACTGGAGCATTCAACACAAGAAAACATTTTCAGAGAGTTTGTGATAGATTTTAATTGGACAAGGAGATGCATGGAAGTCAATGACCGGTAATAGTGATACAAAATTACATCATAACCCTGTTGCACAGAGGCAGGTGGTTTACAAGATCTGCAGCTGCGATATAAAATACTGTAGATGTTCACATGCAAATCCCAATGTATAGTCCTGTAATAGTTTGAATGGGAGTTATTGGTTGCTTCAACTTTAGAGACTTGGACGGCAGCAGTCTGCTCTTCCTGTGTGGTTTCATTATTCCTGTAAGCTCAAAGAATCATTTAAAGGTCAGAGAGTTTCTACATCTGATCCTTTCAACCAAAGCTGCCCCCGACTTTCTAAGACTTTCTATAGGCACGCGCCCCTGAGGGTGGGGCGGGGGCTGCAGGCCTGTTGTAGCCATTGTGCCCCCGACAGCCAATCAGGGAGTGAGCGTGTGCCGTGTGTGCAGTATAAATGCTGGCAGACCCAAGGAAGCAGCACAAACACTCTCCTTTCTGGACTTTCTAACCACATCAGCTGAACTGTCAGATACAAGTGTGACCATGCAGTCTCCTGGAAAATCTCTGAAGGAAGCTCTGCTCTGTGCTCAGAACGAGGAGCGACTCACTGTTGGAGTGTATGAGAGTGCTAAAATCATGACTGAGTAAGTACACTAAACTAAAACATGATTCACTATCACTCTGCTTTATTCTCTGATGACTCATCTTGATCAGTATTTGAGAGCTTTAACTAACAGGACCTGTCTTTTTCTTGTCCACAGTGACCTGGACAGCGTGTCCTTCTGCGTCCTGGCCGTGGATGAGGAGTTTGAGTGTGACATCGCTCTGCAGATCCACTTCACCCTCATCCAGTCCTTCTGCTTCGACAACGACATCAGCATCGTCAGAGTGAGCGACATGCAGCGTCTGGCTGAGATCGTTGGTGACAAAGCGGAGCAGCTTGAAGATGCTCACTGCGTCCTCATCACGGTACGTTGGCCTCAGTGACATCAGGATCTTTGACTTTGTGTTTCAGATGTTTCCATGTGGTGTTGTTATGAAAGATGCACGTGACTAAACCCCCTCTCCTCCTCCTGTCTGAACAGAACCCAGCTGATGGGTCTTGGGAGGACCCTGCTCTGGAGAAGCTGCACCTGTTCTGCGAGGAGAGCCGGCGTCTGAACGACTGGGTTCCTGAGATCAGCCTGCCCGAGCGTTGATCCCGGCCTCGGCTCCTCTGTCTGCTCAGATGCTGTAAAGCTTCTTATCTGGAAATACTCATCCTGATGAACAGGATGACCCTGTTTCTGCTCATCCCTGGATACTCCTGAGGAGGATTCCCGTCCAGGCAGCACGGCGCCGGCCCGAGGAGGGCCCCCGTGAACCGTCGCCTCTTGTCCCGTCCATGCCAAGATGACTCTCATTCTTTATGTGAATGAGGTCAGGTATGCCACAAGAGCGACACATCGACCCTCATTCTTTGTGCGGATGAGGTTTGGAGAGGAAGGAGAAGCGCGTTCTGCGTCCTGTGGTCCACACAGAGCAAATGTCGCACGTTGAAGCACGCGCAGCAGGAGAAGAAGCGGTGCTGAGAAAGAGGCCTTGTTAAAAAGAGACTTTTTAAAGGTGTCCTCTTTGCTGAGCAACACGACATCAGTTGCAGTCAGCGGAAATGTTTCCCACTTTCCAGAATTGTCTTAATTCTCTAAAGGTTTCACTTTAGAAATTTAACGATGACAAAAACAAAATATCCTTGAAAAAACAATTTGAAGAAGAAATTCTAAAGGTTTCACTTTAGATATTTAACTTTGAGATAAAAAATACAAAATACAAAAATTCTTTAAAGGAAAAAAAATACAACTGTGTGAAACTGAGCTTTGTTTGAAATTTGAAAACTGAAAAAAAAAAAAAAAAACTAAAACTGAAGATAAAGTGCTTACTGAAGGTTTCACTTCAGCTCTATTTTTTTGTCAAATGAAATCTCTTGTTCACTGCACATCTGATGTTTGTGTAGGATGAAACCTTGAAATAAAATATTGAAATCTAGTTTTGCTCTCTGACTGTTTTTCTTTTTTAATTCTTCACAATTTCCATTTCAGGTCAAAGTTTTCTGAAACAAGAAATTAAACCTTCTCTGTCTACTTTTTACTTTGGAAACTTTCTTGAGCTCTTTCTTTAGAACATGAATAGTTTGTCTCTTTCAAATCTGAATGTCATATCTTTACTATCTGTTTGTGTGCACATTCACATTAGCTACTTTATTTACTTTCAAACATGAGATACTGAAAAACAATATTAGCACTTTGTGAGGAGAAAAAACAACACTGATTTTAAAACATTATTTTATTGGTAGATGATCAATGCACTGGCTTCAGTGTGAGTGGTGAGGCAGGGCCTGTGTTGATCGACACTTTTCATTCTGCTCAGCCTCAATATGGCACTTTGTATTGAAGCAGATGTCATCCCAAGGCTGTAGGAAGAAGTGATTGACAGGTCTGACCTTCATGCATCTTTACATCATCACCCTGTGACCTTCATCAGGATCTCTGCAGACCCTGCACCTCACAGGTTGAGCAGGTTGTGAAAACCTTTCGCTGAGTCATTCACAATGAAGCCTTCCTTGATGATTGATGACAAAGTCAACATTTTATACTTTCTTGCCAAGAGTTTAGAAGATTGCTCTCATGTCTGTATAAGGCGAAACTACCACTTAGATTGGTCAAAACAAAAGCTTCATAAAATATTTCCCTCAGTTGATTCTTCATGTGACAGATGTGAACCCGGGTCATATATTCTGGAGTTGCCCAAAGCTATCCAATTACTGGGACAATATCTTTCAGACTCTATCAAATATTTTACACAGACTTATTAACGTAGATCCATTGGTGGCAGTTCTAGGAATTATCGACTCGACTCGAGTATCACGAAAAGCAACATGGAGTATGGTTTTGCGCACGAAGATTGATTTAACTCAATTGGAAACTAAAAGCAGCCCCAACTCATTAAATCTTATGACAGATATTATGAGATATTTAGCTGGAGAAAATAATATTTTTACTGATAAATCAGGAAAGAAAGTTCTATAGAATCTGGCAGGCATTTATTAATTGAAGTAAAGAAACTTGTTTTTTGCTTTGTTTAGGTATTTCTTTGTATGTATTTGGTTATATATATATATATATATACTATAGAGAGAGAGAGAAATATAGAAATATATGTATGTACATAATTCTCTTTCGAATTAATCTCTATTATCATATTCCCTTGTGACCTGTTTATGTTTATTTTTATTTTGAGATATGTAATTTAACTCAACGTGTGAACGTGTACGTGTGAATGTGTATGATGCTTGTATTACACTCTTTCATGTATTATGTTCAAAATGAGAAAAAGTCAGTAAGGAGAGTTGAAAAAAAGAAAAGAAAAGAAAAGGGGAAACTGCAAACATGCTAAGCTACCAATCTGCTGTTAATTTGATGTGTGACAGTGGTAGTTTTCATTTCCATCTGAACAAGAAAGTAAATACACGTATTCCCCTGCTTGTTCAAAGGGTTTGGGGACTGAGATATAGGTGCTAACCATGGTGCTAACCTGCTTCCACCAAAAAATTGCAAAAAGTTGCATGCATGCAACAAGGAGAAAGTACTGCATACTGTAGCATTATGCTAATTCTCCTACATTTCACAGGAAAGCAAATATTCCCTCCAAAATAAGAGTTGAAACTCATAAAATCTTGCGATAAACGGCTGCAGCATCTTGAAATCTGATAGGTCTTTTATTCTGGGTCGTATTTCATCCTCTCTGCTCACCCTCTGTTCTGCACGCTGGTATTGTCTGTCAGCTTCCTGCTCACACTCAACAGATTCACAGGAAGCTTTTTCAAGACTTAAATGTCACAGTGACTCTGAGAGCTGGTGTCACGTTCTCTGACTTCGTGCTGCTCAGTGATTCAGCGATTCATCAGCAAAAAAAAAAAAATGTCAAACTGACTTTGACTACCGTCACTAACAGCAGCGCGAGTTTGACTTCAGCGGCCTGCTCCTTCTCCTTGAAAAGTTGAGAAACAGAGAGTGTGCAGCTTAATGAAGGTGATCTCTTGCTCCTGGCACACGCTGCTTTTTCTTCTCTTTCTCTCATTTGTGATTCAGAAGCTTTAAGAGGCTTTTGTGTCGGTGGAGTCGAACTCTAAAGTCACTCTGACCTGCATGTTGCATGTCACTGCCATCTATTGTGAAGTCAACAGCTGCTGCAGCCCCCATGCCCCACTGTGACACACACACACACACACACTCCTTTTCTTTTCTTTTTTTAACTCTCTTGAAGTGCTTATCACAACTTTATATGATGCGTACACACAGATTGTGACATTTTTACCATTTATGTTTACACCCAAACAGACCAAAGTTTAAATATAGAGAATCTGATCATGTGTCTGCACTGTTTCACTTTGTTGCACACTCACATGTGCACAAACACAAATACACACGATCCATCCCTGTCAAAAAAAAGTAGTACCAGCTGAAACGCAATCAGCCCTTTAAATCTCCACGGCAACCATCCCAGCACTCACTACATCTGCTGTCCAATTTAATGATGAGGAGAAAGGGAGAGAGAGAGAGGGAGGAGTGGATTGAGAGGTGGAGGAGGAGGAGGAGGAGGAGGAGGAGGAGGAGGAGGTAGTCCTGTGCCTGGCACAAGCCGGCTGCCATTCATCCATTCAGAGGCAAATCCTGACTAACAACAACATCCCCCAGCCCAGCAGTCAGCAGAAACACAGTCACAACACAGCAGCAGGATGGAGCTGAATCACTGACTGCTACGTCACCAAACAGAAACAAACATGAGACAAACTGTAAGAATGCATGGGCTTTAAAGGAATCAGCCACCATGTTATAGCATCAGCTGGAGTTAGGACACACTTAACTTAAAGGGATAGTTCAACATTTTTTGCCATAATCCCTATAGTTATAGCAGTATAGGTTCGTTACCTATAATTGTCGGTGCAAGCTATTTTTAGAACGGCGGAGCAGAGTGTGAGCTGCTCAGCGCTACACTACGGAGGCTCATGGGATTTCTTGGTTTCCCTCATCAAACTCATCAAATACACAACCCAACAACTCCAAAACGCTCTCGTGGACAAGTTGTGACCTGCACATTCACCACACAGAACGTTGCGAGACGGAGTTGTTTTCTAGGTAAATTCATGCAAAACCGCTGATGCGCGTTCCCATCGGGGGCAGTTTTTCAGCAAGCAGTCTCTGCATTTACAATTAAAGGTAATAAACCTACTCCTAAAACTATAGGGATTAAGGCAATGGGCCAATTTGCCAAAATGTTGAACTATCCCTTTAACTAACTTAGCATAAAGAAAGTGGCTGACCAAAGTTTGAAATCCAACCTCTAAAGTTACAACTATACATGATCTATGAGGTTGGTTTTACGTCAACACAAATAAGAAAACTCAAAAACCCATGAACGCTCTCTCTCTCTCTCTCTCTGAACTCAGTCACCCTCAGTAACTCTGGCTGCCCTCTGCCTCAACCCCGGTCATAAAGAGCTCTGCTGGTGCAGCCACATGCTGCTTCTCAAGTGTCCCTTCAATATGAAAGCCTCCTCCTCCTCCTCCTCCTCCTCCTCCCAAAATCTTTTCTGTGTGCTGGAGAGCTGCAGCAGATGGTAATGACGGGCTGCAGGCTGAATGCGTGCCCGTGTGTGTGTGCGTGTGTGTTTTTATGTCCTCTAAGTTGATGTTTTGGTTGGGCAGGTTACCTTGGATACAGTCTAAAACACACATCAAGATTATATTTTGTTTATTTATTTGTAGTTTTGATGGACACTTTATTGCCACTGTGTAAAAGTGGCATATTTTATATAATTATATTATTTATTCCATTATATCTAATATAACCATGACACATGAGTGTTAGGTGTGCAGTTGTGGATCCACCACTTCGTTCCATGTCGGCTGCTCTGCTCTATAATTAATATTTTGGAAAAAAACCTTTGGCAGTGACAGTGTGAGTGTGTTAAGATGGATCACAGTGTTTCAGTGTGTCTCAACATCAGCTGACTTGCTCTGTCTGATAACTATGCTAATGTATTTTTTAACTATGCTAATATCGTCCTCCATGATTACCATAAGCCTGCTGCTGCTGCAGGTCAGAGCAGGCGCAGGGTCAATGTGCAGCCCTGCGTGTGTGTGTGTGTGTGTGTGTGTGTGTGTGTGTGCATTCAGTTAGATCTGTGTTGCCTATATGCACACACCCACACACAAACACACAACCATTCCCTTAATCATCAGCTGTTAATGTTAATTTCTGCGACTGATCTCCATCATGATAAATTGAATCACTAATTACATTAACAAACCCGAAGCCCTCCCTGCAGGCTGCTGCTCTCTGATTGGTGGATACAACATTAGCATCCTTTGCATTAACATAAGTCAAAACATTCATGCAGTCATTTCACTTTGTCACCGTGAGCACGAGTTCAGAACTTCAATATAAAAACGTGTGTTTATTAGAAGCTCATTAGATGTTAGAAGTGAAGCAGATGTGAAGTCGTTTGTTTGCATCAGATTTTATCTTCAAAAGTCACTACACTGTAAATAAATAGATTCTGTGTGATGATAACCTATTTTTATCTGTTTACATTCAGTGTTGCAGCTTGTAAAGACAAAGCAGAGTTGACAGTCCACACTCACACACACACACACGCACGCACGCACACGCATGCACAGATGACAGCTGTTGCCACAACACCACTCTGCTTCTCTATTCAGTGCAGGAGCCCTCAAGGGCCTTATTCAGACACTGCAGCAACACTGTGTGTGTGTGTGTGTGTTGTGTTTGAATCATCCAATATGCTGAGCTATGAATCTTTAGCACAAAGATTCACTCTTGAAAATTGTAGTTTGACAGAAGCTCTTGATAAATGCAGCTTGAAGTCACAGATAGATGCTGCTATCTTTGGATTATAGATGAGACCTTCAAGTAAACGGTTGAACTGACACTGATGCCAGAAGAACTTGTGTAAAAATGACCAGACAAGACTTGAGACTAGTTTGCATGACACTTGTATGTCTCTCTGTGTGTGTGTGTGTTGTAGACACAGATCAGATGGCTTAATGTGCTTGTACTGAGCCCACCCGACCCCCCCTCCCCTGTCCGCTGCACACCCTCACCGAAACAAAAAGTCGGACAAAAGCTACAGCCAACACTTCTACACCCTTATCAATGGGCACAAAGAGCAGAAAAACGACAGGAGGGGCCCCGCACAAAGGTGCAGCGAGACCCCGGCCCTCTCTCCTCTTTTGTGCAGAAGAATGGCGAGGTCCAGGAGCAGCTGCTGCTGGCTGCACGGGACATTTGAGACGGTCCCTTTCACCAAAAACAAAGTCTGGAGCTGTGAGTGGTGCAGGCTGCAGGGCTGCAGGGGTGAGGAGGGGGGAGAGGGGGAGGTGGGTTGTATACAAAACGAAAGGCACACTTTGCCAGATCAACGTGGGGCTGACTCCCCATTCATCCTGCAGATCAGCAGCAGCAGCAGCAGCAGAGGGAGGAGTGGTGGTGGTGGTGGTGGTGGTGAGGGGGGGTTAGAGTGAAGGAGGAAGCCTTTAAAGTTGACGTAAGTCACATCAGTCACAGCACAAAGGAGTCCCAGAGGTCTGCCATATGGAGCAGGCACTTCATCTGCTCAGGAATCACTAAGGGAAATCCAGCCAACAGCAGCGCAGGATGAGGCTCTGCTCTACCTAGAGACGACACGGCGCTGCTCTCCGATTGGCTGCTGAGGTGTCATTAGCACAGTGTCTCAATTAGCCAGACACATAGGAGGGCTCTTCAGGATGATCAGTGTGTGTCGGATTGATTAGTGCTGATGAAAAAAGAGGAAAATTAAGGATTTGTGTTAAATATTTCCTCTCTCTGCAACTTGTTTCTGTCATTCTCCAATATTATGTCATCTACAAGTTTCCTGAAAATCATGTGACTTTCCAAGAATCATTTTTGCATCACTGAAATTAAAAGTTTGTTTTGAAGACATTCATCTTTTTTTTTCTCAATCAATACAGGACATTCTGCTCAGATGATATCACTTTTAGCATCCACTGAAAAGTATCAATAATTGATACAGTAGAATGATGAATAAAATATTTTTGCAAAATTGATGCCCACATAAACTCCAGATTAATAACAGATGTTCAATATCTTCCTTTCAAATTAAAAGCATGCAGCCGGTTTGCAAAAAAATTTCATTCAATCTCACCCTGCACTCACCGTCACTACAGTACAGTTCAGTTTAGTTCAGTTCAGTTTATTGTCATTCTATCGTGATAGATAATGCATAGAAATAGATAAATAGACAGATAACAAACATTACACCTTAAACCTTAATTTATAGTTATGAATGTTCTCAATATGCATTGATCTAATGAAAAGAAAAGTATAAATCACACAGCGGAATGATTCTGTGATATAATGAGACAAAGATAAACATTTACTGAAGCACAAATACTGTTATCAGTGACAGCAGGAGAGTGATCATCTGATAGGATGCAGTGGTACAGCGCCCCCTACACCCACATGGAGGAAACTCACAGTATCTTTGATTGGAAGAATTTATCATTGAACACAGAGTTTTCTTGTCTAACCAACCATTAGTATTTATTTCTTCTTTCTATTTTTATCCACATTGAGCACATGACCCCTGCTTTCTTTTTTATAGTTTAAAATGACGTTTTCTCTGAGTTTATCGTTTTTTTATTGTAAAATATAATGACTTATCAGTACACTCTTTGCAACAACATGATGCTGCTCATAAATCTGCACTGTGTTTATTTCCATTTCATCACCAATAACTCTACTATTACAGAGTTCTAAACAAGACAAAGAGAACCAGTTGGTTCAGCATGTTTTCATTCAGTGTGATGGATATCTGTGTGAATTAAACAAACCTTTAGAAAAGGTTATTGTGAAAAGTTACCTTAAGAGGTGAAACTCCATTAGATTTTTAGATTTATCTGACAGGAAACATGGATCAGCTCATGTCGCCTCACATGTATCTTGTACAGAGTGTGCTCACCCTCCTTTTAGGAACCACTGTTTGAGAGGGGACAAGTCCCACATCCAGGTTAGTGTATGAACTTTATGTTGTTGTGCTGTCTGGTGGTGCAACAGTGTCACTACAGGTCATAAAGGCCAGTCCTCACCCATCAACATGCTGCAGCGCTGAGCCTGATGAAAACAGCACAACAGCTCTACCTAGTGGTGAAGAGTCGCTGCTGCACTACAGCTTCTCTTTAATTTAACTGCTGACAACAGTCTGCTTCTGATTAGAATCACAACAGCCATGTAAATCAAATTCAGATGAAGAATCAAGTTTTTCCCCAATAAATTATTTCAAACATACAAAAAACCATGAAATATGACCTGGGATACTTCTTTTTCTAAAGCCATTTTATTTATTATATTTCAGCACTCTTTATTGTGATTCATAATGGTTTTTTATTTGCTTATTTGCCAACAAAAAAATCATTTCAATTACAGATTTAAAATCTGTTCTTAATTTTTCATTTCTGTTTTTAAATTGAACTGGGAAGGAAAAAAACATCTAGAGAAAAATAACTTTATTTCAGTCAAAAGTTGTAGCTAGTTTCCAATCCCCAAATAAGATAACCATGATGATATCATAATGACAGCAATGACACGTACTGTCACAGCCACTGAAGACATATAGTGCTTCTGTTTTCATTAGCATGATGAGTAACATGATAAATGAGTCCCTGTAAACCCTGTTTCCTTTTGTCTGTGTTGAATACATTACCTACTTCATCTTTTTTCCCTCCTCATCTATAATATATATGCACCTCCACCTCCTCACTCACACATGATCTCCAGATGTTTTCCAGCTGCAAACAATCACACTAACAGAAACACTTATTTTTTACTAACTGTCCTTTCAATTTCCACTGATGAGGATGAAGACAAAGACACAAAAAGAAAATAATATAAAAGTGAAATAGTTTCCATGTGGACATGCACTGACCAGAGCACCAACAATGAAATTTTGTATTTGTGTGTTGGGTGTGTGTGTCCTCTTTGTGAGTCCTAAGTTGTCTGAGCCAAGTTTCAATGCGAAAGCAATAAAATTGTGCTTTGAATCAAGAAAAAAAAAAGAGCAGCGGCATCAGCACATATTTCACAAGAGGCGATCAAACATACATCTCAACAGGCTGTTCATGGTTTCATCTCACAGTGAGCTGTTGACTCAGTCAGGAGAGGATCTGTGTGTGTGGTCGGAGCGGTGCGTTAGATATTCATCCATGTTTCCCCCCTGACAGCTCTGCAGCTCTGCGTGGAGTATGGCAACAAACCAGGCATTAACATGTTTCAGCTCTGACGTTCACACACACACTCCATTAAACTGAGGACAGACAGATGAGGGTTTAAAGCAGCGAGACTTCCAGCCACGTCTCACTCCGCTGAAGAAACACAATCCCAGCAGCAGGAAACCAGACGCGCACTTAACAAAAAACAGCTTGATGCTGATGCAATACCTGTTAGCTTAGCTAGTCCTGATGAACATTAAAAAAAAATGAAACCCAGCAGTAAAGTAAGCGACAAACTGGAGAACCAATATGAACATGGGTCGTGTGATAAGATGGGATGTGGAACTGACCTACTCACTGATGTGAAACCAAGTAGCTAAGGACCTCAGGACGGATCTCCACCATGTCCAATAAGCTGCAAGTACAAGGGCACTGACCCAGTCGGACTTACAGCCTTGTTCTCCTGCAGCCTCCACTTCAAACTGATCAAACTGATACATTTCTACAGTCCTGATACATTCAATTTCAGCCAAAGCAAACATCAATTACTAATGTTCATTTTTATTGTTATGAGAATATTAAGACAAACTGTAAATGTCCGCTTGTGTGCGTTCACTGTGGATGATCATTGCTGTTTGTGTCATGTATTCCTTTGTGATTTCCCTCTCACTGCTGCACACAGATGTTTCTGTCTGAAAGCATGATCCACTTCCAAATCATCATGTGACCAGTATTATATTCACAAAATCTGTTTTCCATTGCACTTTTTCTGTTTGCATTTTGTTTTTAACGACACACCAACTTTTCCCCCTCAACCGAAAACTTTTCCTCAGTGTTTCAATGTTTCAGTTCATCAAAGTTCCATTTAAGTTTATTTTTTTTATGTGCAAACTGAAAATGTTCATAAAATCAGGTTGATGGAGACACAGTTATTGCCCAGCTGCTGAAATCCAGATGACAGAAGCTCTGAACTGATAAAAAAAAAACTTTAATATGTTCATCTAAATCACCTTCACTTGTTACTGTGCTCACATTAGAAAGCTTTATTAGCAGCAGCAAGCACTTTGTGAGCTCTCTTCAGCTGTGAGACTGTGGCCAGACTGCAAACACTTTATATACATAATACAAACACCACAATTAATAAAACTAAATGAGATTATAATACAGCAGTTTATAGATTATTTGTAATGCTTTACTTGACAACAAATCTATAATTTGGTGTCATGACAAAGTGTTTTATTTGGTAGATTTTATGTTATGTCTTTGTTTTGGTTGATGAACACTCCTCATTATAGCAGCTTGACTTTTGAAATTAAACATACATCTTTTTTTATTAAAGCCGATTTTGTGTTAATCTGTATTGGCACTAGAATTGATACTTATGTAATGCTACTTAAGTAAACAGCTGGAGTTGTGCCCATCCACTCCTCTGATATTATCTGGTTTTCTCTGATTCTGTCTGTTTTTCCCTTCATCACCCTCTTTTAACCTCTCTCTCTCCCTCAGCTGCTTCCCGGGGAGCGCACAGAACAGACTGGAAGTCATTTCAGAAAGAAATTAACACAGGAGTCTAATACTCTAATGCTCCCACACAGCAAATTGGATTCGTGCGCTTCACTGACTCTGAGTATCAGTGTGTTGCAGGACACAAAGTCTCCTGCAGCAAGTCAGAGTCAGGGGGAGACGCTGCAGCCTCTCAGACTGAGACAGTGCACGTTGAGACTGTTACCTGTTGTTGTATATGAACTTACAAAAGTATGTGGATGTCTGAACGTTGCCCATGTACAGTGTATGATTGTCAAACATCTTATTCTTCCATCTTTCAACAGTGAGGCTTGGTGATAAGGTCTGGACTGGTTCACAGTTCATGTTCCAAATGTGCCGGATGGACTGAGCTCAGGACTCTGTTACCCAAGGCAATTCTTGGGCTGCATGTTCAGAGCCGAAGTTGGAACCAGTATTTTTTCTCCTGGCCCCAAGTTGGGAAAACTGGTTCCAGGTTTCAGCTGGTTAGAACCAAGAGCCGCTTATGGGGGTATCAAATGTGTGGCCCGCGGCAAAGGGTTCAATCCGGCCCTCAGGATGAATCTGCCATGTGTGAAAATACATAGAAGACAGAAGAGGCATAATATTGTTGAGATTTCACATATTTTTATCAAGAAATTTCAGGTTGTTCATAATATGTTTTGTAAAAGGATAGTTAATTACTGTAACTGTAAACATCTTAAAGGGATAGTTCAACATTTTGGCAAATTGGCCAATTGCCATAATCCCTATAGTCATAGAAGTAGGTTTGTTTAATGCCTTTAATTGTCGGTGCAAGCTATTTCTAGAACGGCGGAGCAGAGTCGCGAGCTGCCCAAAGCTATGCTACGGAGGCTAATGGGATTTCTTGGTTTCCCTCATCAAACTCATCAAATACACAATCCAACAACTCCAAAACACTCTGGTGGACAAGTTGTGACCTGCACATTCACCACGCTATGAGATAATAACAGAACGTACGAGACTCAGTTGTTTTCGAGGTAAATTCATGCAAAACCACTGATGAGCGTTCCCGTCGGGGGCAGTTTTTTGGGAAGCAGTCTCTGCATTTACCTCGAAAACAACTCTGTCTCGCAACATTCCAACTACAACTACGACCACAAGTTTTATAGAACAAATGTGAGCCGGACCAGAGACCAGAGGATCATTGACAACTGGAACAGAAGCTCAGTTCAGGTTCCACTTCAACTCACCTGTACCTGACTCTACTGTGGCTAATGCATCTAAAACTCACATCTCATCAAACAGAGGACTAAAATATATTCATATCCTGATAAATAGGCTATAACACCATGTATGAAGCACTCTGCCTCTGTTTATTCTCATTAATTTATTGCTACTGAAATGTGTTGGTGTGTTTGTACAGGAGCTCACAGGCAGAGCTGTGTTGTTACACGGTTGAGTAAATCGCACATAGTCAGCTTCATCTCCTCAGACTAACAAGTATCAACAAATATATTTGAACTCGGATCATATTTAATCTTCCACCTTGTGTAAATTACTTTAGTTCTTCAACAGCAAACTGGGACATTATCATATTAAAATAGGGCCTCTCCAACTGTTACTAAACACTCCAATAGAAACTGTTTGTGCTGATTCATTTTTTGAGAACAACAGCCAATAGGGAAACTAGAGCTCATGACATTTGGATGAACAGTGGTAGAAATATGATCAGTCAGTCAGTAAGAAACATTCACAGTTGCAGTGCTGCTGTTACAGACCAACCAATAACAATAATTAAATGAAATATAAGAAGTGTTGGCCATGATTGTGATTTGTGTTTTATTAGCCGACTAAATTCAATCAATGGACACATACGGTAGCCTATATCAAAAAAATAGTTCACTCCTAGAAAGAGCGAGACTAACAAACTTCCTGTGAGATCTGGCTGCACCAAAACACTTGACACGTGGATAATGGACAACTCTAACTACCAATTCAGCTGGGTTAAACAAACTTTTATAAATTCTCCCTTGAGGCAAAAAACAAAATAAAACAAAACAACAACAACAACAACAACAACAACAACAACAACAACAACAACAAAAACCTTGTTACATCTAAACCAGAATCAGTCCTCATTTCCCACCTCATGTTGCTGTGGTGTTGTAACATGTTTCATGAGCTACTTTGTTGCCCTGCAGCACAAGTCTTAATAAAGTTTGTTCGACACAGATACACAGCACAGCAATAATAGAAGATGTGGATGAGGTGGAGGTCAAGAAGTTTCTGAAAACTACTGTTAATGTTGCACTTTTGTATTGACTATATGCGTATAGTTTATACAGTGGCGTAGATGACGTAGGGTTGGTGGGTTTTGTAAACCCATGGGCCCTGCTGTGGTGAAACCCTGCGGCACCACCACACTGCCGAGGATTTTTATTTTATTTTTTGTTTTGGATGTTTTTTGGTGTGTCTTTTTGTTACGAAGACAGTTGGTATCCATTTGCAACCGTCATATGGACATGCACTGCTACGCCGAGACCCCCTGTAACTCAGAGAAGCCACGGAGGACTCTGAAACTTCTCCCAGCCCTTAGTCGACATGAGGGTGAGTAGATAATGAGTGCAATTTCAATTTTGGGTGAACTATCTCTTTAATATACACTACTCACAAAAAGTTAGGGAAATTCAGTGTTTGGACCTAAAATGCACTATAACCTTTACAGATTAACTTAATTTGACTTCTCTAATAGTTTGAATGTCCAACTTCAGTGTTTCAGTACTTATAATATATCCTGCCGTTCACTAACAAGGTGATTCATTCAGTGTCTGATCCATGAATCCAACACTAAATGTTTTGGTTCAATGATATTTTGTATTAAACCAGTCCTCTTCATTATGCTGTTCACATTCTGACATCATGACACCAAGATGGCACCGAACAGTCCATCAACAGTCGCCTACCTGGCCATGTCGAGGCTTCAGACAGGATGTTGCCAGAGGGAAGGTGTGTCACACTGTGTCATCAGCAGGTTAAACAGAGACACAGAGAGACTGGAAGAGTCACAGAGAGACAGAGAAGTGGACGTCCTTTGGCCACATGACAACTTATTGACACGTTGACATTTTCTGTTGTGGTACACCCACCACTGTTGTTAGCTTTTGTTTCATTACATAGTTTGAGATGAATAAATGACCAGTCCATACTTCTACTTAAATGCCCTGATTCGATGGTATAATATCACTGCAGCATGAACTTTTTATATTTTCCATAAATTTCACCTGAAGGTCGAACTTCCCTAACTTTTTGTGAGAGCGTACATTGATTTTACTGCTCAACATACTGTTTTGTTTTGTTTTTCATAAGTGCTTCCATGCATTGATTGTGTGACACAGTATGAGCCAATATACATGATTTTGTACAATATTCTCCATTGTATAACATGTCAGCTTAATCAAAGCATTATGATAAGTGGATAAACTTCAAACTCTCTAAGTAATTGAATTTAAAGTTAGAATCCTCCTTTAGGAGCTGAACTTTGATCTCAGTGTGAATATAAATGTTTTGCTAAAGCAAAACGCGGTGTCAGCAGTGGTTCACTGATCTAAACTCCAGTGCCAACAGAGACCGTGTTCTCAGTAAAAATGGGTAAAAAAAAGTCTTCAGTAACAACAAGACTCACTGAACCTCAGTAAAAAAGCTTATTCCCAGTTGTGTCTTTGGTCCGACAAATTGGGGCGATGAAAAAGGTAGAGGGAAAAACTAAGCACTAAACTCAAAACAGACTCAAGAGGCATAAAACTGATGTCAAATTCCACGGCTGGACATGACAAACAAAATAAAAATAAAACCCAATTAAAAGGGCACTCTGATTTTGATATGAAAACCTTTTTGGATGCACACAAACCTCTCACTGTATGAATACAGAGCAAAAACTGGCTACCATTATTAACCTAAAGCATGTTGACCTACAGGCTATTTGATATTTTCATCTTTTCGTCCAATTAATATTTTGTAAAATGTCTGTTAACATTAAGAGATCAGTAACCGACACAGAGTTATCTTTAAGCTATAGCTTCCAAGGTATAGCTTTGTATTGTGGACATTTATATTATGTCTGAACATTTAACTGAGTGTAAGCATGATGTAGCTTCAGTTCAAACAGGCTGAGACTGTCAGACAGTGTAAAATCAAGTTAGATGTCCAAAGCTGAATAGTTTCACATTTTGGGAAATACCCCAGTGCATTGGATGTGTTTTGTTATTCTATGATTAGACAACATACATAATAACTTATGGTTATCATCTACTTTAACTAAAAAGCCTGTCTTTTGACAAATAAATCTTTTGATAAATAATGGCTATGTTTTGGGTTTTTCACTGTCACTTTGTTGCTGGACTAGACTGGGACAAAAAATCACTTTAGTCCCAGACCGGCTCAACACAATAGACACCGTTCTTGCAGCATTTGTAATCATGTCATCAAGGTCTCACCATAAAGAAGACCAGAGAATACAGACTAAAATGCTAAATGACTAAATATTGAACCACAAGTCTCTACAGGCCTTTAGGACTGTTCGAAACCTCACTTAAAGGGATAGTTCAACATTTTGTCAAATTAGCCCATTGCCATAATCCCATTAGTTTTAGGAGTAGGTTCGTTACCTTTAATAATTGTCGGTGCAAGCTATTTTTAGAACGGCGGAGCAGAGCCGCGAGCTGCTCAGAGCTATGCTATGGATGCTAATGGGACCTTTTGGTTTCCCTCATCAAATTCATCAAATAAACAATCCAACAACTCCAAAACACTCTGGTGGACAAGTTGTGACCTGCACATTCACCACGCTATGAGATAATAACAGGATGTTACGAGACAGAGTTGTTAGTTATTATCTCAGCTCACGGCTCTGCACCGCCGTTCTAAAAATAGCTTGCACCAACAATTAAAGGTAACAAACCTATAAAACTATAGCGATTACGGCAAGGGGCCAATTTGCCAAAATGTTGAACTACCCCTTCAACAGCAGATGGCACAGACTCAAGGGTGATGACCATATTGTTTTGTCACTCAGATGTTGTTAACATGTGTGTTCTCTTCCACACAACATCAGCCATTGACCTTTGAGAGGCGTTCATGTGGCCGGCAGCTGGAGTTAGACAGTGGGGGAGCGTGTGATCCTTCAGCTGATATTAAACCATGAAAGTCAAAGGTTGGATTTACGAGGTTCCGGCAGGACAGCGGTGATCTGCAGGCATGACGGACACATTATGAACACCGGCTGCATGGCTGCACTTCTGTGGAGCTCCTTAAACAATTTTCCCCCACAGCTCATTTTTAACCTGCCACCCAGCCGTCATCATTTAGCCCGATAATTCCCCAAATTCACGCATAATCAAACAAATTAGCCTTTATGCTAATTTCTTATGACTCAATTATGTTAAAAGCCTGGCTTGAATGACAGTCATAATTACAGTCATAATGCCGGCAGAGATATTACCGGCAAATAATACGGTAATGGATATCAAAGGAGCAGGCTTCATCTGCCGTATAAAGACGCCGCTGAGTGGGTTAGCAGGAGTAAATAAACTCTGATGTGTTTGCTGATGAGCTGTTTTTGTCCTACAGCGCTGCTCTGAATCCACAGAGGTCAGAGCAACAAACACACTGATGGATGAAAGAGACACAGCAGTCTTTAGAGGCCTGAGCTGATTTCACTCCTGTGCCCAGTTACGCTGCCGTCTTTACCTTATTATCTCAGCTGTGTAACCCATCTCTGTTCTAAAACTTTATTTTAATATAGAGAATTGGAAAGAAGACACCAGAAATAATAGCCTGAGGTGAGTCTTCTTCTGTTTGTTGACAGTCATGTGTTGAATCTCCCATATAAAGGACAAAAAAACACTTTGTCCACAACCTCCTGAACATAGAGGCATTTTATTCTTCTTCAAAAGATGTTACACATCACTGATGAAACATGATATGACACCACTATGATTATGGTTTGATTAGGTTGAAGCAAAAACATGGAGGTTGAAGGCAGAACATCATGATTTACTTTTTTTTTCTTTGTTTATTTGATAGGAGCAATGTTAATGGATGACAGTATAAAAAAAATATGTTGCCATGCCACTAATTTCCATCCATGGCCTGTAGGAAGAATAAAATATTACTACGGTATTACAATATACAGATATATAGCAGCATAGTCACAGATCTGATTTGATGTAGCACACTGCTTTACCATTCCTCCATTTATTTGGTTAAATGTGGCTCTTGTTGTCATGGTTACACTGGTCACACTAATCTTGAGTTTACTGTAACATTAGGGATCAATCGGATGCCACTAGTCTCTGCTGTTTAAATCCAGTTGATCCATCCATCCAACCCCATAATCCTCCCTTCTTCCTTTCCTCCTGTCATAATGACTATGGCCACTAGAGGGAACACACACAGAGCTCTGGGCAAGTGGAACTTGAACCCAACATGGAGGTGAGTGAAACTGCAGTTCCTCTAAAGACCACCTGAACCTGGAGTGAGTGAGTCAATCCCCATAGACTCCCATGTTAAATGTCCCACAGTCCAGCAGAAATAAACCTGTTTACAGATGTGGTGTTTGTCTCCATAGATAATTTCCTCCATCATGACAATACATCCACCCTCTTAGCACTGACTGACCTGATGTGTTCCAGATGTGAATACCAATCTTGGGAGGACAGACAACACGGTGAATTGTGTGGAAGAACTCACAGAACAGACTGAACCTCGACGCACTGAAAACAACAGGTCAATGCAAACACTCTCACTGACCTGGGGTGTAATTATTTCACATGATTGTTTTACTCACTCTCTTTCCTAACCTGCAGTTATGAGCATTTCAGCCATCACCTGGTTGTATCTCTTCATGCCTATTTAAAAGCACAATCTGATTGCTGATTGTTTCTATAAACACATGTGACATGTCCAGTTGTTTGCATGAACGCACCTCTGATATACTGTCAAGGTAAATTGCAATGATAATTTCTTTTTTTAATCTATTTATTTCTATGCAGTCATGTCTCACTTAATGAGATCTCGATCTCAGTGTGACTTCTTGATTAAATAAAGAATTTATGTGTATAACAATCAGGGAAAAGTTTTCATATAAGGGCCTTTATAGAATCCTATTAAGACTTAAAGTTATGTTATGTATACTCCAGAGCGTGACTGCTTCCACTGACAGGTGGGTGACCATATGTTTGGCACTGAGAAGTCTTGGCTACGCACACAGCTACACCTCTTTACTCATTTTTGGATTAGCAGAGAGTTAGGTGGAGGAGCAGCTCGCTGACCTTCAGAATCACGTGGGTGACGTCACAGAGGTCATGTCCATTGTTACATAGCATCTGTGGGTTTTGGAGCAATTGCGGTAATGACTTACACTGAAGGTTGGACCACAGATTGACTGTGTAGTGGAGGAAGAAGCAGAGCCGGGGCGGGTGTGACTGTGAGCCTCTGTCTGGCATCGAGGCTAGATAAGAGTTCATAATCCTAAAGGCTTCAGCTCTGAAAGTTGCACCTGAGTCTTAATGTGGTGGTTTGAGGCAGTAGACACATGCTTGCCAGACGGAATCACTTGAGGGCTGATAGGAGAGCTTCCATAATGTGGTCTGCTACAGCCAACCACAGCCGTTTGGTGCTGCCGCTGTGAAACCAGGTGTTTCCATCTGCCCGGATGCTTCCAGCATCAGCAGCAGAGTCTACATTTCCTCAGGTGCTACAGGTGTTGCGACAAGTTCTCTGTGAGATTAATCCCCTGATACGTGTCTCTTGATGTGCTTTGCATGCGATCTAACAGAACTGAACTGATTCTTTCCATAAAGTTGAGCAGGTCAGGGAGAAAAGATAAAATTGTGATGAAGCTTACAGTGTCTTGTCATTCTGTTTGTTTTCTTTTCTCCATTGTGTGTCTAAAAACCATGGAAGCCTGGCGCGAAAGCTGGTTAACAAGACTAGGTTTAATCAGTTTCCTCCATCGTTCACATTTTGCAGGTCCCACTGAGACATAAAGTTGTCCCAATCACAGACTCCCTAACCCTTAATTCTAGGAGAAGAGGAGAGGAAGAGACATTTCTTCTGGCAAACATGTTGATTAATATCTCCCCTTATTACAGCAGGAGTCATCGCTAGGATCTTTTTTCAATCATCTCCGCTCTTTTTTTTTTTTTATCAAAGCCTTTGAATTTTGCTCCAAATTGAGATGTTTGGCATCTTAAACCTGCTGCTGGCCTCATGACAGATAGCAGGAAAAAATCAAATCAAATCATGGTAGTTTGTCAGAGGACGGCAGGAGCCCAGAGTCTGTGTTGACAGAATAATGAGGCATTAAGAAACCTGGACATTAGATTCCTCAGGGGAATTATTTTTCCTTTTTTTTGTTTCCAGATGGATTGATTGTGTTTTGGAAATTGTTCGTTCCCTCCCTGATTCCTCTTTGTCGAGGTCAGAGGTCGGAACAGAACACTTGGCTCTTCACTGTGGGAAAATATCCTCTAACCTCTGATGGGTTTTTATCCTCCGTGTTGTTTTCCTGTTGTGCATCAGATCTACGTCTCAGTCGGCGAGAGCTAACAAACAACAGAAACAACAATCATGTTTTACTCCTCAGCTGTTGTGTTGATAAAAGCGCTGTCTTTTTGCAGGCGAACGGGCGCCGTGATAGATGGATCTGGAGCAACTGCGGAGTAATTGCATATTTTAGGGCCCTCAGATGAATTATCCAGCGCTGATCTGTCATTATAATACTGAAACTCATGGGCCGTCATTTGCAGTGAGGAATGTTGCTTGACACTGGTATTTGCACAGCTGCAGGGGGTCATAAATTATTGCCGAGGACATGCGTGCATTAGTTCAAGTCTTTCATCACAAGTTCTCAAACAAGGTAGCCTCCTCCTCCCCTGCATGTTGTCGGGGAGGATCTCTCTCACGTTCTGCTTTGGTCTTTGTCTAAGGTTCTGCTTGTGTAGATTCAATACACTTTCAGTGCACTTCTTCACTTGAGAGCAGTTCACAGCCATTAATCATCCATCAGGCATCCTGAATAGAGGATATTTACTAAGGCTGAATCCACACTATATTTTACTTTTAAAGCGTAGGCTATCACTATTGCTTTGTTTTAGAGGTTCTAGGACTTTTGGAAACGCTACTCGGCCCATTTTTGTGTGATAACTGGGGTTTTATTATAGTCTGGTTGGACATGAATGGACACCTTTGGAAACAAGGACGTACAGTAGACACCCACAGTGTCTCCCTGGCAGTCAAATTCTGTATTTTAAAGGGATAGTTCACCCAAAATTTAAATTTCATTATCTACTCACCCTCATGTCGACTAAGGCCTGGGAGAAGTTTCAGAGTCATCCGTGGCTTCTCTGAGTTACAGGGGGTCTCGGCGTAGCAGTGCATGTCCATATAACGGTTGCAAATGGATACAGTACCAACTGTCTTCGTAACAAAAAGACACACCAAAAAACATCCAAATACCTCCATGCTGCTCGTATGTAATGTCCGTCTTGTATTCAAGCCCCGAAATGCGAAATTGTCCCGGAAAAATTTAAATACGTCTATTTTTCAAGCTTGTTTGTAGCGGAAGCACCTCTTCCCGGTTCGTCAAATTTGGACGAACCAGGGTCTGTCCTCTTCCCAGTTGGTCCAAATTTGCCGAACCGGGAAGAGGAGGTTCGAGAAGCTACCGCTACAAAACAAGCTTAACTTATTTAATTTTTTTCGGGACAATTTCGCATTTCGGGGCTTCAATACAAGACGGACATTACAGTACATACGAGCAGCATGGAGATTTGGATGTTTTTTGGTGTGTCTTTTTGTTACGAAGACAGTTGGTATCCATTTGCAACAGTTATATGGACATGCACTGCTACGCGTAGACTCAGAGAAGCCACGGAGGACTCTGAAACTTCTCCCGGCCCTTAGTCGACATGAGGGTGAGTAGATTTCAATTTTGGGTGAATTATCCCTTTAACATAGCAACAGCCATTACTGTTCTTCTTTCACTACATTTTCAGCAACTAACTGCAGTGCAGACAATCTGCTTCCTGTTTACATTGGCTCATTCATACCCACTGTACCTGAATGGTTATGTGTGTGTCTCCATTAGTATGAACGGTGATAGTTTTTCTTGTGGTCATGTGAATAATGGCTCATTGTTGCACTCTTATTTTAGGGCTACAATACGTCTTGTATAAGAGGTTGGAGTACAATAGCCCTGTGTGCTTTGGTTTACATTCCCACGACCTGGACTTCTGAGAACCTGTCCAGCTCCAGAAGAGGCTCTGCCTTGTGTTTCTACTGTTTTACAGACATGATGGATGTGCAGTGGGGAAGAGTATTCCTGCACTGTAATGTGATGTTTGGTACGGTGTGGGTGAAAAAGAGTCACCACGCTCAGGATCTTGAACTCTTTATTCAAGTTGTGCACAGAATCTCCCACAACAGAGTCATGAGAGAGGAGAAATTCATCACAATACGCCTAAGACACATCATATTGCTAACGTCAGTATTATGTCTTATGTTGCAAGGAAGATGTTTTTAAATCTTTCTCTCTCAGAGCCGTCTGCATACCTCCATTATCTTCAAGGCCACTTTGCAAACTAAAACTGGATGGATTCTCACAACACTTTACTGCCAGACAGACATATCATCAACAAGGTTAAATGAACACTCACTCAATATCACTTTTCCATCAAGTGATATTGAAGCACATAAGAACAGATGATATTGAAACATTTATACATATTTTGTAATGTCTTCCTATTTTTTTCTACAAGGAACATTTTCATGAGATATTGTTAAACTCAGATTCATAAGTGAGTGTACAGTAAATCATCTGACAGTGCTAATTACAGCCGGATGACAAATTATCCTGAACAAATGGGTGAAGATAACAAATGCAGATGCTTTCATGTGGTTGCACTGCATGGTGAAACTGATCAATTAACATCCAGTCATGCTCTGAGTCATGTATGAAAATGGTGAACAGACCCAGTTTGACTCTGCTTCTTTTCAAGAATAATAATAAAAAAATCATAGAGACTTTGAAAAAAAGTTTCATTAATGAGTTGCTGATCAATGATTTAATCAATGACTCCATCTATCTATCTTGCGCCGGTGATGTAATCTGGAGTCTCAAAGGTCTGTGCAGTAATGATGGAGAATGATCAGAAAAAAGAAGATCAATGTGATAGAAAAAAAGATGACAGAAACTGTCTTTGAAATTTAAAAAAATCATGTCCATGTTCTACACGCTCATGTGGAGAGAACAGGTGTCGTAACACACTGAGACATCTAACAGGGAGTTAATCAAAATGTTTTTAAACCTCAACTCTAGGAAGCTGTCATGTATCCATTTTATGCACATTCATTGTTTTCAAAGGAAACAGTAAGAATCCACATTTAGATCTACGAGACACATGTCAGTAAATAGACTCAGATTGTGGTCAACAGTGCACACCTAATGGTGCTTAGACGTGATCAATGTCAAGGACCACTGTTCGTCCTACTGATGTGTGGTGTGTCAACACTTCACACACTAGGTATTGATTTTTTCCCCCTGCAATGATCAATTCTAGTGTTTTTTTTCATCTTAACAAAAACATATCTTCTGTTTAATCAGAATTTGTCAATGGTGGATTATGATGTGCGTCAGTTGGAATAATTACATTTAACAATATACCAATTCTGGTAGGATTGATTGTGGAAAATGTCTCAAAGTGCTGAAAAAGCTGCTTTTGTGCTTTTTTTTGTTCATTAGTTCACTTGACTTTGTTGTGCTCATTACAATGACATGTTGCTCCTGCTGTGAGTTCAGTGTGAGGAGATGATGAACTCACTGTGTAGGCCTGTAAACCGCTTTTGGCTATACAGCATAATGATGCTAAACCCAACATGATGCGCTGTGTCTGTGTTTGTTATGACCAGTTAATTAGCGATGGCTGGGGACAGCAACCATGTCCTGTGGGTCAGTGGCTTGGTCAGGGTTAGAAGGTCGTGGTTATGTTGAATGTGGAAATTAATGCAAATCTATGAAAAGTGACTTTCCACAACATATGTGTATGTGTTGGTGTGTGTGAATGTGTGTTTACAGGGATGTGTGTATTGATGCATGTGCGCGATGCTCTTAATGTCTCTCTGTCCCTCTTAACGACTCCTCATTCTCGCTGTGAGCAGGATATGGATCACCGCCGCACGCCGCTCCGCTGCCACTGTTCAGCCTCTGATAACTCTGTCCAATTAGATGACAGAAGCTGCTCACACTCACCGCCACAGCTCGCTTCTGAGGGTGACAAATATGACAATTACCCAAAGTACCAGGCGCTGCTGCTCATTCCTTATTAGAGAATCAATCAGCCTCTGCGAGTGCAAGTGGCGGCCCCAAGGCACCGGCACTTCCAGAGCCACAAGGAAGGAAGGCTGGAAGATATTCTGCATGTTGGCTTCACGTTTGCTGAAATGTTGCTGGCGGGTAAAAACTGGTAAATATAGCTGAGGAGTTTCTACTTCCCATACTTTACATCGATATAACTGTAGGGTTCTCTAAAAATCCCTAAAAATGTGTATAAACGTTCATTTTTTTATTTTACTGGGTTTTCGTAATCTCAGGGATGTTAAAAATATACAGATTATCCCTGTTATATTGCTGTTAAGACAAAACAGAGTAGGACTTCATTTCCCAGAATCCTCTGGTCTTTATCGTTTTGCAATAGTCCTATTAAAATAAATATTGTTCATTTATTAACGCTGTAATTCATGTACTATGTTGTTTAAAAATGTACTTCGGTCATTAAGAAAATATAAAAGGTTAACTTTTCCTGTTTAAAAAAAAAAGAGAGACTAGAACATTCTCCGGCAGGAAGTATCCCACAGTTCACCGGGACAGTGAAGGAGCTGGCTGCGTTCTCCTCGGCGGAGGAAAAGAGGTCGATGTTTGGAGACTCGGACTAAAAGTTGGCCCAGATATTGTACGGCTAGAGAGACTTTAAGCGACCAGAACACTCTTTTCACGTATCTTAGTCGAATGTGTGTAGGTTACACGACGGTGAAGTATTTTTCTCAGAGCCGCGACAGCGTGGTCGCCGCCATTAGCTCCGCCGGTAGCTCCGACATTAGCTTAGCAGTGTTGCTAGTTAGCTCCTCGGCAGAGAGACCAGACGGTTTCACAACACAGACACGGACGGAGGAAGTTTCCACGGGACATTCGTGCGCGTGTGAGGACGGACTGGACGAACGGGACGAGCAGACGAGTCGGCGGCCGGAGACGGGGACGTGTCGCAGGACGCCGAAGGACGCTGGTGGCGGGGAGCTGCCTGAACATCGCTCTGCGGCCTGGCTGGCTGCACCGCCATGTTACTTCTGCACGGAGAGGTTGCGTGAGTACTTGACAGTGGACCGAGACAGACTGTGACTGTCCGGGTTTTCAAAGTTAACTTTTCCGTTCATAACTGGATTAAACTTCATGTGCACCAACTCTTCAAATGGGCCCCAACGGTTAAATTATCCAAGCGCTTGGGTTTAGATTTTTTATTTTGGTATAAAAATCATCTGTGTGAACTGTTAAAAATATTTTGGTACAGGTGTGGGTATTACTACTGCATTTTGAGAGTACAAGAACACTGTTGGGTTATATTTTTTTGCATTTTGAGTACTGAAATCATAATTGTGAACAGTTAAAAGGTGTGTAAAAATATTCAGACCACATCAAGGTAATTAGTTCATGGTAATGGTTTATTAAAAAGATAAACAAGAGTTGATTTGGGTTTAAAACTAAACTAAAAAACCTCATTTCATAGGTTTATTGTTTCATTAAAAAGATTGAGGTTGAGAAACTTCATAACTGTGTTTTTGATCTTTGCTAAACTTAAAGGTACCATTACTAAAAACAAACAAAGGGTTTAAATAATAAATAAATGTTTGTGTCTTACCCTTTACCTATTGTGGTTTAACATTCTTTTGAGAGTAATTCATTTCTGAGGGCTTACATAAATTTTGCTAGTGCTCACATAGCATAGTAAGTTTTCAGTGGAGGCACAGCGCTAGTTTCCTTTTTCCCACTCTAATATAAAGTCCCTTGGTTAAAGACCCCAGCGAATTCACCATCTTAAGCTGAGAACCTAGGACCTGTTTTATTTTATCTAGTGTAACCATAGTGTATATTGAACACTAAGGGAAAAAGGGGTTACATAACCTATACAATATGTACGGTAACCCTGTAAATCCTGTTGTATAGTTTAAAAACTACATAAACCCAATGTGCTTTTACTGTAAGAAACCAGTATCCACATCATCAGAAATCATTAAGATGTAATGTGACAAAAATTGGGTCTTTAAAGGGACAACGAGGAGTTTTGGAAAGCGAAGTGTTTTCATACTACATTTACCATGAGCCTCCGCGTGCACGGTGAAATTCTTGGACCAGCGCAAGACGGACGTCTTGCCAAGAAGGTTTTCATTCATCAACAATAAAAGTCGGAGGTTCGAAGACGATCAGATACCGTCGTAGTTCCGGCCATAAACGGCGTTTCGGCGGCGTTGTTATCATGACCCGCCGGGCAGCGTCCGCGAAACCGAAAGTAAGGAAACGCTGGTCGGCTCACCCAGCATTTCCACCATTAATTAAAACAACAAAATAACGATAGAGACAAAACAATATATTTATCGAAAATGGAGCCATTAACAAGTGTGGGTAGCGAAGATTCATCCACATTAACGTGAGACTTTTTTATAACCAAATAGAAACTCCTCGTTGTCCCTTTAACTAAAGGAAACATGTTTTTGTGCTGCCCATTTTCTTCTTCCCTTGATCTGACTGTATAGTGCAACTGACTCTTCGGCCGCCATGTTTTTGTTTCATTTTGTTAGTACTTTTGTATGGACCAAGTGTGTGTTAGCTATAGGCTATGGATTTATTCTATTTATTTTTTTAGTTTATAGTATACACATTTGTGTCATTTAGGGTGCCTTTTGTTGTTGTTGTCTTTTTTTCTAAAATGAAAATTTTATAAAGATATTACCGATTAAAAAAACAAAAGAAAGGGCATGTAGCCTACACTCCACTGATGTGTTTGATGTATCAATGGTGCATCTGTCTACTATTGTGCCGCTCTACACCATACACCATGAGAAAAATCTGGATTTACCGCTCCTCAGTTCTTGGTCCAGGTCTCGCCATGCATACAACTCCTGTTTCAGTGTTTCTCCCTTTACACACAGTGAGACCTTAAATTCAACCAATCTGATCCTCTGTCTATCCAAAAGCCACATGT
The DNA here is from genome assembly GCF_905171665.1 of Trachurus trachurus. Classification (NCBI taxonomy): domain Eukaryota; kingdom Metazoa; phylum Chordata; class Actinopteri; order Carangiformes; family Carangidae; genus Trachurus; species Trachurus trachurus. The sequence goes on from NC_139908.1 coordinate 23,052,533, forward strand.
CACTCCACCACTCATTGACCTACACCAGCCACCGCTTCTTTATCCACTTGACCCAAGTCATTCAGCCTAGTGATGTCCCTCATTTGTAAGTCAGGGTCTTTGGATAAGAGTTTCTGCCAAATGAGAACATATAAATGTAAATGTAAAGATGCCTGCCACAGGTTTGGAGAGATGGTTTGTGTTGCTGTAAATTCATTTCTGTTGCAGCGTGATTAACAACATTTTGCATTCATTTGAGTTTTGTTGATCCCTTAGGAACCAAATCAGTGCATCCTCATAGTTTATACATATTATGTCTACAAATCAACTCTTCATCACCTTCATAACATCTCCAGGGTTCATGGCATGCTCTCCTTTGCTGACACACTAGAATCTCATTTAGGCTCTGGTGTCAACTACAATTACTTTAATGAACATCTACCACAGAAATAAACACAAGGACAAACAAAATCTTAACATCGGCTCTATATTTGTCATCACCTGGTGACATATCGACCATCCCTACAAGAAGGGGAAGGCAACCTTTTACCCAGATTGTGACTTGACTTTTAAGAATAATCTTTCAATATCTTCAGTATTTCATTTTCAGTTACATTTTCACTGCTTTTATTATTCTAAATACATTTTCTTTGTATGATGACTTGTTTTGACTTTCTAAATAAAGTAAATGTCTTGTCTTAGTTGGGCCCAGGTTCTCTCTTTTCTCTCACTGTCACAGCACTGTTTACACATTGCATTTTGAAAAGATGAATTCTGTACGCAAACACCAAGCATCTACTTCAGCTCTGCAAAGACAGAGTAAGTACATGCTACAATATGCAAGCTCTGGAAATCAAGCAAGCACTAGAATGAGACTTGAAGGCAAACCCCTCTGCCCCACCCACCTTTCCATTTCCACGCATCTCCGCCAGCCCCTCACCTACATCCTTGACATGTTCACTGCCTCATCTAATGCAGGAATTAGGAACTTCAGAGAGGAAACTTCTGAACTTCTATTAGGAGGTTCAATGACTTTGAGTCACACAAGAGCTTGGCAGCACCTCTCCACAATAAGATGATTTTGGAGAACATTTCAACGGAAATATATTAGAAAGTCACACACCATGGCTTTAACTTGCAGTGAACTGAAGTGGATAAAGGTTGTTGTTTTCACTTTCCACAGTGGTTATGCTTTTTATGAGCCACGCACACTTATGAAAACAACTCGTCACCAGAGATGAAAATATAACTTGATGTCTGAGTCTCTGAAGACTTACTCTACAGTACAATGACTCCAGGAAAAAGCTTCAATGATTAAACTAGAACCAGACTGCAGGGTCACAGCCACAGAGCTCAGATAATAGCAAGTATTTCTGCAATATTTATGAGGAGTTAAGAGTCTGGGAGAAAGTTTATTTATTCATTCAGACAGCAGCAACGAGTAGGGAGATGTCATGGGACAGAGGACACCGCATGGTATGTGGAGCATATAAGGAGGATATAAGATTTCCTGAAACGTGTCAGACTGTGGGACAGGATGTAACACAAATCTCCATCTGCAGTGGATGTGCTGTATTCATAGTGATCTTTGAGTTGGATAAACAACTCCACATGTGGTCATTTAGGTCTGTAAATGGATTTGTGGAAGCTGCTTGTAATGAGGATTAGGCATCCAGGACAAACACAGAGACTGAACAACACTTTGTCTTCAACCCTTTCTCCATCTCTCCAAACCTCATCAGTGTGGACCCAGGGAAAGTCACTCAACTGAGATGACCCTCTTCAGAGAGTGATAGAGGCTCTGCACTCTGTCTGCCTGTCTGTTTTGTACTTCCACCTTTAAAGGTTAAGTTGTATCTGCACTTGCTCTATTTGGATCCCACCTGATGGGTCATGTCTACCACTTAACAAGGACTGGAGAGTCACTGAACCATGCTGCCTGTAAACAGGAGTTCCACAAGGCTCCGGTCTGGGCCCACTTAGTTTCCACTTTAACACAAGGATGTTTATTGCTGTCACTCCCCCATGACTGCCATGCAGACAGCACACATCATTGAAGCCTGCCCTCTCCAACAACTGAGAGGACTGGTCACCCTCCACACAGCAAATCAGGAGGCAACTGCAAAAAAGCACCCTGTGACTCATGTGACCCGCACAGATCCATCTCACTTGAAAGCTACTGCCCATGTGTTCTGGTATCTTCATCCGTAGTCACACTTTGCACTCCAGAGTAACAATGTCTTTAGCCAACTAGCTTCCCCAACACAGCAAAGACCTCATATCTCCTCGTTTTAGTGTCTTCTTTCTGACAATCACATATTGTTGTTGAGGATTTGGTAAAATGGAGTAGTATGCAGAGAGTACATTTTTGAGTGAACTGCTTTTCAGGAGATTCCATTAGCATAGGGTGATCTTATTCCTGATCCCTCCTTCGACACAAATGTCATCCTCCTGAACATGTCTGTCTCACCAGTTCTGCAGAAGTCAGTGTTGTGATAAGTAAGTGATTGGACAAATCCAACAAGTCTAAATTAAAATCATTACTGTTTTTCAATTATGTCAGTGAATGAATGAGTTCACTCAGGGAGGATGTCTCACCAATTTCTCCCAATTTACCTTGAACACAGACACTGATGAGGCGACCAACCTGTCTCCATGACCTGTACTCCTTTTTTGGGGGGATGGGAACTCAGTATTATCAATTAAACTTCTGCTGCTGCTCCAATTTCAACCAACACAGTGGTTTACTTTCAAGTAACATCTCAATGATGCTGATGGACTGTGTGTAAATGCACCAAATAATACTTAACAGCTTGATTTTGCATGTTACCATTCATTTTACCATCAAGACCTTTGGAAGAAGAATGCATGGGTGGCCAATGTGGGTGTTTTTTAATTTAATGAGCTAAACTGTGCAGCCACAATGTGTCTGGGATTTATTACTGTTGATCACATACAATTGTGTCAGGTCAAATTTGAAACGGGTGTTAATAAGTTCATTCTTGTTGGCTTCTCATTGATCTACAGCTTGGTTGATGTCAGCAGGGAGACAGTACAGCACACAGTGTTTCCCATGAAAGATGATTAAGTCCTATTAAATATGTAAATGCAAAGTACTTTCACTTTTCCCATTCCTCTGCTGTGCAACTCCATCCGTCACTGATAATATAGCCTCTCAGTTCTGCTGTCCTCATCACTACAGTAATAGTGGTCATTACTGCTGAGTCATCAGTGACAATGCCATTATGATCATCACCTAAATTATGATCATAGCGTCCACACCTGATCTGATTTTTAACTGATCATCTCACAGTGAGCTTCGTTATGTTTGTATCTGTGCTCAGTGAACAGTGTTTTTGTCCTCATGTCATCACTTCAGAGCAGATGCAGAGTGTTTGACTTGTTGCTGATATTCATGCATCAGGTTACCAGGAGCAACTAGCTTACCTGTCATTAGAAGCTACTCCATCGCTGGAAACACTTGTATGATGTCCTCTGTGGCTGAAGCAGGTTGTTGAGCAGTTTAGGCTCAATTTGCAAAATCAATACAGGAAGAATGTGTTTTAAACTAAAGGTGGAGCCTTTGAAAGAACTTTGAGGAAGGAAATAAAGATTGATTACATATTGCATTATGTCATTATGGGAAATGTATAGGATCAAGTGGTCATATATACACTCTACATATTTATTTATGTATATATTAGACCTAATTCTGAATTCTGAAGTGATTTTTAAGGGACCCACAAAGGTTTCTCTGCTTTCGGGGAGAGAAGCAATAAATAATGGCAGATCAATAAAACGTACCTGGACACTCCAGCTGCAGTTATGTTAACCGTAGTCTATCCTCTTTTCTTAATTTGGAGTAAGGGTTAGTGATGTGGACAGTGGTGAGATGGTGAGAAGATGTCAACATGCATCAAGACACTGTCATGACTAAGTGAGTGCAGCTATGTGGCCGTTAGTAGTATAGTTCCATTAGGGGTGAAATGTTCTCTGAAACAAGACGCTTTTGTTGGACTGTGTGATCTACTGTGCTGTTGATAAACAGATGATTGCAGACAATTTGAGGTGCAGTGAGAGAATGTAATGCTACAATGAGTATGTGTACTGAAAATACATCTACCGAATCTCTCATTCTTTATTTTTCATACTTAAGTGGAACAGAAAGGAGAAAACAGGCACAGACATGAGGAGGGATTGGTCTGCCATTATGCTCAAACTAAAGCAAAGAGGCCTGTGGTCCTGTGACAGTCATAGAGAAGACGATAGTACAAGTTGATGTGAAGTGTTAAAACTGAAGATGAAACTGGACACTCACCTGCAGAAAAACCCTAAGGCAGCTGTCACCCAGAGACTTTTACTCATCCAACTCAAGTGAGAGGTGTCAATAAAAATGATAAAACTGAAACTAACACTGAACTATTAACAATGATGACAAGCTTAATATCATTTTGCAGTTTGTTTTTTGTCTGTTATCTTATTCATAAGCACACAGTTTTTATTGTTATAATTGATTTATTCTACTTGAAACAAGACTTGAATTAGGAATTATTGAATTAAATTATTTTCAATAATTTTAAACATATGAATATAGATCAGAGATTACAATTTATATATACTGTATGTGTAGTATGTATAAAGTCTTGTAGCAATAAGATGCTGTTTCTGTAGATTATGTAGCTCTGTCCTGTTCTCTTGTTGATTTAAGCAACACGACTCATGAGTTTCATTCCAGAGCCAGAAGCTCCAACCATCTCTGAGTCATGTCCAAAAAAAAAGAAAAAACTCCTGTATTATTTTCATACAGCTCCTGACATAATGGCAGCATCTTTCACCAGGACATCAGAGCTCACCTGCTGCCTGCAGCTCTCCTCTCTGTACCTGTGACATCAGGGCTCACCTCACCTCGCCTGTCTCCATAGTCTGTGATGCTCAGGGTGCTGCTGACAGGATTTTCAAAATAAAATAGTCCCTGATGTTTAAAAAAAAAATGGAATTAATCTTATATTCACATCTTAATGAGCCTCTTAATGAACTCCTACAATTTCATAACATGTGAAACCTTTAAACTATACAGCTACATGACTGCTACTGCCAGGCTGGAGTTCTTCAACAGTGCACATACAGTAGTAACACAATTTAAACTGTTTGAGAGATCACAGTTGAGTTACTACATCTCAGTGTCACTCTTTGTCGTACTAGCCAACATTTTGCAGAGAGCAGATCAAACCAGCTGGCGTCTGTGCAGAGGTCTTATCAGTTACAATTTGTGGACTGGACTGTTTGAAAAATATTGCTGGGGACAATTCAGTAACATCTTGACATTGGTCAGGACATTGTCCCTACTGTCCAACATGTGCCTGTGGTCCTGTATAAACACTGGGCCGGTCTTTATTTGACTCCATCAGAGTTGATTTATTATTGTGACATAGCAAAACATTGTCTGCGCAAAAAGTTCTTCTTGCTTTCTTTTGTTTCAAGTACAACTTTGTTATCCTTTGGTTACATAATGGTAGAAGACTACTGCACACATTATACTGTATGCAGTAGCCTACTATATATAATTTAGAGCTCATTAAAAAGTGTTAGAAATGGGTTCTTCCTTCTAATTTATTTCATTTAAAACTCTGTTTTTCCAGCTCTTGGTGGGAGGTTTATAATGTGAACATTGTCTCCTCTTATACTAAGAAGCAGCTGGAGAAGTCATTTGAACTAATATCTTTGATTAATGAAGAAGCTATAATTTGTTGCCATGGTTTTCCTTCAGGGTCGGTCTGTGTATTTATGGAGACTGAAAGTTTCTTGTCCTGTATTTCATGTCCCAACTTTAAATGTTTCAATAAAGTTTGTGAAGTATTTAATATTTTCTCATTTCTTTTTTTAAAGGACTGTTTATATCCGCCTTTAATCATTGTTTATTATGTCTGGACTTAACAGAAAACATGCTTTCTCATCAGCTGACACACATGACTGACATTCACATGGACACATTATTTTCCTCTCAGGAATTCTTCCCTCCCGGCGACCCGGAGTGTCTCCTTCATACTCCCGGGATGACCGATACCTGATCCCGTCCAGGAACCTCCGAGATCTTCTTCCAGCCAAAACGAATGCTCTGTTTAATGAACAAATAACGGTTCAGCCCGATGTGCCAGATCACAGGCGAACATGTTTTGAGTTAGTTCACGGCAGGAAGAGGCGACACAGATACTGCCGAGGAAACATGATGAGAGCAGGAATAACATTTACAGGGGAGGAGAACATCGGGGCAGGTTCTGTGGAGCCCTCGCTCACGTCAAGACAAAAGAGAAGAGTGTGTGTTTGAAGAGGAACCAAACTGAGAGCACCAGGATCCGTTCAAGTGGACAATAACTGTGCAGGAAGTGGTCAGATGACGGATGACTTACAGACGTTCACGGTAAAGGCTACTGCTCCACACAGGACACTCAGCCCACAAGTCACCACAATATCATTCCTGCTTCTAGATTTCTATCTTTCCTGAGTGAAAGCCAGTGGATAATTTAAGGAAATGTTTTCTCTTGTTAAAAAGGTTATTCAATTCAGGCCAGACCATCTTTGCAGTTCAACAATAACTTGAAGTTGTGGGTATAGATCTGTTTCTAAGAGATATTGTGCTTGACAGACAAGCAGACTGTTTATGAGCTATTTTCAGCTGTATTTCTGCTTCTAACAGTTTCTTCACAATTAGCTTTATAGTCTGATATTTGTTCTGTTTTGATGTTATTTCTCTCTTGCCTGTTTAATCCAAATATGACACTTTGACAATTCAGTTTTAGCCTTCGCCCACATGATGTTGTTCTGTCTCTTGAAATGACCTGAGGTGTCTGATGCGAGTTTAGATGTGTAATTTTCACACGATTTTTTAAAGTCAACTTTTTTCTTTTTCTTTTTTTGGATCCAAAAGCCTGTCTGGCTAATTTTATTCCTTTATTTTATTTCATAATACCTTTGTATTAGTTGGCAAATTATTCAAGTGGCACAAGTGAAATAGCATCAGGAGTCTGCAGCCATGTTGAGGTAAATGTTAATGTAATGGTGCTTACATGGCCACAGTGATAATGCTGACATACTGATGCTGAGCATGTACAGTATCCACATATTTATCATGTTCACCATAATATGTTGACATTTGCTAATTGGCCCTAAATACACTATTGCCCATAAAGTTGGAATATATTTTTCCCCTGTTTTCATGAAATGATTGTGACAGTGTGGTTTATTCTTGATAGATAAAGAGTATAGCTTCCCAAAACTTTATTGATCAATCTCTTCCAAACATATCACTGTGAAAATTATTTCATTTCATTTATTTATTTATTGAGTTGGGACAATTAACATTCATCAACACTGATGTGTTAAGCATCAGTGACTTAGTATAACTGCTCAATTTCAGCCATAGTCCTAATTAACCTTTGTAAACCTTTAAGCTTAAACAACATTGGGAGTATTAAACAATAAGATTGAGGGCTTTGTTTCAATTTTCCCACCTTGGTCAGTTTAACAGAAACACATATTTTTTGAGGGAATTTCATGCATAAGAATGTCCACTTCTCTTGCAAATGTCCCTCATTCACTAATCTTGAGTATGGACACCCCTGACATGGATCAATGCGTTAAGACATCGTGACACACCGTCCACAAGCATTATTTGGTTTCACCTGGGTAACTGGGACTCATTATGTAATCATTGCACCTGGTCAAAGGTGATTACTGATGTGTATAAATAGGAATTAAAAAAGGAATGTGTGTAACAGTGTATGCATATATAAAACATGCTGATGGGATGTCATTGTTTGTAAATATGTTGGTGCATTCAGTAGATTTCAATGTATCTCACACAAAAACTAGACATGTGAACCTCATGGTAACACCAGAGTCAAAGTGAGGGCATCACCTAATTCATTAGGAGACATTGTCTTGTGATCATGGATGTCGGTGTAAAGTTTCATGGTTTTATCTGGCTTCGCCACTCTGACTGTGCTCAGACTCCAATATTTTGGTTCAGAGCTGTGTGCGTCCCTTTAAACAACTGTTGTGACTGAAAAATGGATTTCTCTCAGTTTTCAGGCGACTCGCAGACATCTGGCTTTTAAGATGAAAACGCCTTTCACAGAGCAGCATTGAACGTTTCCAGCGCGCTGAGTGATTTGACTTGTTTGGATGTCCACATATTGGATATATGTATGTGTTTTGGAACAGGAGTCTGAAGGTGCTCGGATGAAATATTTTGTTTGGTTGAGGAGGTTCATGCATGAGCAGAAGCCTCCGGGGCCCTCTCACTCAATCGGCCCCACTCCTCATGTCACGACCCCCCCGTGACCCTCATCACTTCTCACTTCCCACTCCACATTTTCCCACCGACATAATGACGCACTCCTGATGGTGTCAGAGGCCGTTCTGATACGACCGCTGCCACCTTATTTAATCTAAAGTTAACAGAAAGCCATAGGTCAAAGTCATTTCACCAGCGTTTTCCTACTTGTCCTTTTCAAAATAAACTCCCTGCTGTTTTTTTTTTTGTGAAACAATGAGAATAAAAGGGAAGGCTTGTTCTCAGATAAAAATGAAGTGTTAAAGCCTCCACATGTTTAAAGTGCAAGGTGAAGTATGTTTATGGGTTAGTCCAGAGGTTCCTTTTGGAGTGACAACCTTGTCAAATAAACATCATGCTAAGTGTTCGCACTTGTTCCATCGTTTCCCCACAAAAATCCAACACGCCATGACAACGTTTTATGCTACCAGCGCGCAGCTCTCTGGAGAGTTTGTCGTATATATGGAGCTGAATTTTGAAACCTGCTCATGAAACATATTTCCTGAAAGAAAAGGCTGAATAAGAGCTTTTGTTTAAATGAAGCAATGTATAATTTAAATGCCCGAGGAATTTTCATCTTTTACCATAAAGCAAAGAGAGAGAGAAAAGCTCAAGAGATGCACATAACATTTCCCCAGATACGCATTTAAGGCCATCATACGTCTATGAGTAATGTGCTTTCTCCGCAGGGTTTATCACCCCGACTCTGAGAACTCCCTCCACCCCCGACAATATTTATTGCCCTTTTGAATTATTCATAACAGTGTTGTCATGTTGAAAGATATAAATAAAGGTGGTAGATGTTATCATAAGTGTTCTTATTCTTTACATGCATAATATCATGGCTACAGTGTTGACTTAGAACATACATCCCCCTCCACAGTTCTCAGCTTGGCTCTACAGTACTGTAGATGGTCATGTTTGGTCTGACACAGCAGCAGTGATCAATCTGGACTAAAACATCTCAATAACTACTGGATCAATTAGTAGAATAATTTGACAAGAACGTCCAGTTGCCCAGAGGATAAATGCTAGAGACTTAGATAATCCTCTGACTTTTAATGATGCTCATTTTTCATTTCGTAACTTTGTTGATCCTCTTGAATTTTTTTCTCTTACCATCACTGGCAAGAAATTTTTATCCCTCTGGTCAATGGTGAAATACGTGAAAAACTAATGACATTACCATCATACCTCAGCTGTAGATGTTAGCATTGTCCAAAGCATGTTAGCGAGCTGACAGTTAGCTAAACTGTTTTACTCATATTTTATTGAGTCAATTTTAACTTTTGCAATGATTTGTTGGTTTGGGAACCTCAGCATATCAAATCAGAATAAGATGAAGAATGTGGTCAAACTCTGCCAAAAAACAATTGGCACTAGCCTGAATGACCTTGATAATGTTTATCAAGCCAGAGCCACTCAGAGGGCAAGGGCCATTCTGGCAAACCCTCTCCACCCTCTTTATGCAGAGCTTCGACTCCTCCCGGAGGAGGTATACGTTCCCTTGTCAGGCCAAATCAAATAGATATTTAAAATCCTTTGTCCCGTCTACCATTAGATTCCTTAATTGCTGTAGGCAAACCTGTTGGGAATGATGTACAGTACTGTAATTTGTGATGACTATGTATTTATTTGTATTATTGTGTGTGCTATGTGAGATTTTACTGTGTCTGACTCTGAACTTTTGCTGCAAACCAAATTGCCCTCCGGGGACATTAAAGATTTTCAAATCGAATCAAATCAAATAGCTCAAAGATCTCAGAGTGTGGACATTAAGGCACATCACTTTGATACTGTTTGGCCAACACTGAGCCAGATTTGATTTGATTTGACAACTGTTTGCCTTGCTTTAATAACATGGTATATCATGGAGATATCATCATTTCAAAGAAGCTATCAAGAGTAGCAACTGCCAAATTTATATGAAATTATGATTGTGGTGATCTTCTTACATCCACTGTTCTTCCACTACCATCCTCTGGACAAAATTCCACATATTTGTTCAAATGTAAAAGACGTATTTTCAGAACTTTCCATTTTCCTGCTCCTTAGTAGAGGGGATGAACCTTTTTATAAGATTTCAATGACCCTATGGATTTTCTTACAGCACCACATTGTGGAGAAACCAAACTACTTACTAACATTTTACTGCCCACTTTATTAATGTACCATGTTTTTGTTTGTTTTTTCGTTTTTTGGTATTTTAGTCTTGCTTTCATGTTCAGTAATCAGAAATCTATCCATACCAGAAAACTGAGAGAGATGGCACGTATTTATGAGACATCAATGAACTCATTGATAACTAACAGAGTCTTGGACACAAGACTGGATGAATTGGTCTTGTAGGATGATTAGTTGTACCGTTTCAAGACAGCAGTGAGTCAAACAACAGTTACGACGAAGGTCGATGCAGCTTGTTTTCAAACATCCACCGTGCTGTAATCAGGGGGCGGTGACCAATTGTGTGATTGCTGGTGTTGTTGTCTTTGGCACCATTGGCTCTCATTCTCCACTTCTTCCAGACCTGGA